>NC_088377.1:72007500-73257500 GCF_037993035.2 Macaca fascicularis
AACCCAAGGATGACTCAATACCAAGGGCTCCTATGCGAAAATCCCTGCATAACTTTAGAAACAGTGAACACCCTTAAACCAGCTACTCTGCTCCCAGTTGAACCGGGAATCATCTTCCATGACTGTGTGGCAACAGTGGACGAGGTATTCTCCAGTCGAGGAGACCTTACAGACCAGCACCTTAAGGACCCAGATATAGAATACTTCACAGATGGAAGCAGTTTTAAGCTGGAAGGGGTCTGCTGGACTGGGTGTGCAGTGGTGACCTTAGACTCAGTGGTGGAGGCTTAGCCTCTGCCTGCTGGAACATCAGCCCAGAAGGCAGAGCTAGTAGCCCTAACGAGGGCTCTCCAGCTAACAGAAGACAAAAAGGTCAATGTTTACATGGATTCCAAATATGCTTTTGCCACACTGCATGTTCATGGAGCTATATATAAAGAAAGAGGACTCTTAACTGCCAGGGGCAAAGAAATAAAATACAAAGAATGAATTCTACAGCTCTTAGATGCTGTATGGGTCCCAGAGAAAGTAGCAGCTATGCACCGCAAGGGACACTAGAGGGCAGGCATGTCAGAGGCAAAAGGAAACAAAGGGAAACGAGGCAAAATGGGCAGCAGTGGTTACACCTCATTTTTAAAAAGAAGCCTTAGTTTTGCCCCTCCTCCCAGAGCCTCCCCTCCAGGAGGTCCCAAGTTACTCTCCAAATGAGAAGGCCAGTTTTGTCCAAGAAACTGGAAAATATACCGAAGGAGAATGGTAGAAATTCTCCGATGGGAGATTGGCCATTCCCAAAATGGTGGCCCCCAAATTCGTAAAGCAATTCCATCAAGGAGCTCATATGGGAAAAACGGCACTAGAAATGCTACTAGGATGCCATTTCTATGTGCCGCGACTCACTGCCATCACCCAAGCTGTTTGTGAACAATATTTAACCTGTGCCCAGAGCAACCCAAGACAAGGGGTCACTCGGCCCCCCGGAATTCAGGAAATAGGAACCATGCCCTGTGAAAACCTGCTCATGGATTTTACCGAGTTGCCCCAGGCAGGGGGCTATCGGTACATGTTAGTACTTGTCTACACCTTTTCAGGATGAGCCAAGGCTTTCCCCACCAGAAGCAAGAACTCATGAGAAGTGACTAAAATAGTATTAAGAAACATTATCCCCAGATTTGGACTGTCTCTGACTCTAGGGTCAGACAACAGACTGGCATTTCTAGCTGAAATAATTCAGGAACATGGCTGTTAAAAATAAAATGGAAATTACACACAGCCTACTGGCCGCAGAGCTCAGGAAAAGTAGAGTGCATGAACTGGACACTCAAATAGCTTCTGAAGAAATATTGCCAAGAAACCCCTCTGAGATGGGATCAAGTCCTGCCCATGGTCTTCCTTTGAGTCAGGTGCACCACCACCAAACAAGCTGGGTATTTGCCCTATGAAATACTGTTTGGCCAGCCACCCCCAATCATAAGTCAAATTAAGGGTAATCTCTGTGAACTAGGGGAATTAACTTTAAGGAGGCAAATGCAGGCTTTGGGGATAGCCATGGAAAGTGTCCATAGCTGGGTCCAGGAAAGAATGCCCATAGCGTGATAGATCCAATACACCCCTTTAAACCCGGGGACTCTCTTTGGGTCAAAAAATAAAACCCAACCACTCTGGGACCCATATGGGATGGTCTCCATACTGTAATCTTGTGTATTCCCACTGTTGTTAAAGTTGCAGGAATTGTGCCTTGGATCCATCCATCCAGTCAGCTGAAACTAGCAGCCCAGGACAAGTGGACCAGCCGACAGGACCTAGACCATACAACCCAGCTGATTCTACAACAGGACCAAGGTGCCAGTGAGACAACAACAGCCCTGCTCTGGTCACTCCGGAAGCTGACCAGTCCACGCACGGCTGAAGCTTGAGGAGACAACAGCCCTGCTCTAGTCACCCCGGAGGCTGACTAGTCTATGCACGGACGAAGCTTGAGTCATCATCAGGGAAGTAAACGTGGTTAGAAATCTGAAGTCCAGTAATTTTCCTTGTAATACTAATTATTTTGCTATTAAGCTGTCACTGCTCAGCCTTCTCCCCTGGGTAAAAGCTTTTCCTGTCTATGCTGGGTGTGAACATGCTACTCATCACTTTGTTCTTGCTACTCCCCTTATCCATGTTAAAAGGAGAACCCTGGGAGGGATGCCTCCACTGCACCCACACTACGTGGTCGGGGAGCATCATGACTAAAACCCTGTTGTATCACACTTACTATGAGTGTGCTGGGACCTGCCTAGGAACTTGTACTCACAACCAGACAACCTACTCAGTCTGTGACCCAGGAAAGGGCCAGCCTTATGTGTGTTATGACCCTAAGTCTTCACCTGGGACCTGGTTTGAAATTCATGTCGGGTCAAAGGAAGGGGATCTTCTAAACCAAACCAAGGTCTTTCCTTCCAGCAAGGGTGTTGTATCCTTATACTTTGATGTTTGCCGGATAGCATCCATGGGCTCACTCTTTCCCGTAATCTTCAGTTCCATGGAGTACTATAGTAGCTGCCATAAAAATAGGTGTGCACCCCCTGCTTGTTCCACTGATTCCCCAGTAACAACTTGCTGGGACTGCACAACGTGGTCCAGCAGCCAGCAATCACTGGGGCCAATTATGCTTACCAAAATATCATTGGAACCAGATTGTAAAACAAGCACTGGCAATTCTGTAAATCTTACCATCTTAGAGCCAGATCAGCCCATATGGACAACAGGTTTAAAAGCACCACTAGGGGCACGAGTCAGCGGTAAAGAAATTGACCCAGGAGCCTATGTCTATCTATATGTAATAAAGAAAACTCGGACCCGCTCAACCCAACAGTTCCGAGTTTTTGAGTCATTCTATGAGCATGTTAACCAGAAATTGCCTGAGTCCCCTCCCTTGGCCAGAAATTTATTCGCCCAACTGGCTGAAAACATAGCCAGCAGCCTGCACGTCGCTTCATGTTATGTCTGTGGGGGAACGAACGTGGGAGACCAATGGCCGTGGGAAGCAAGGGAGCTAATGCCCCAAGATAATTTCAGTCTAACTGCCTCTTCCCTTGAACCTGCACTGACAAGTCAGAGCATCTGGTTCTTAAAAACCTCCATTATTGGAAAATTCTGTATTGCTCGCTGGGGAAAGGCCTTTACAGACCCAGTAGGAGAGTTAACTTGCCTAGGACAACAATATTACAATGAGACACTAGGAAAGACTTTATGGAGGGGCAAAAGCAATAATTCTGAATCACCGCACCCAAGCCCATTCTCTCGTTTCCCATCTTTAAACCATTCTTGGTACCAACTTGAAGCTCCAAATACCTGGCAGGCACCCTCTGGCCTCTACTGGATCTGTGGGCCACGGGCATATCGACAGCTGCCAGCTAAGTGGTCAGGGGCCTGTGTACTGGGGACAATTAGGCCGTCCTTCTTCCTAATCCCCCTAAAACAGGGAGAAGTCTTAGGATACCCCATCTATGATGAAACTAAAAGGAAAAGCAGAAGAGGCATAACTCTGGGAGATTGGAAGGAAAATGAATGGCCTCCTGAAAGAATAATTCAATATTATGGCCCAGCCACCTGGGCAGAAAATGGAATGTGGGGATACCGCACCCCAATTTACATGCTCAACCGCATTATAAGATTGCAGGCAGTACTAGAAATCATTACCAATGAAACTGCAGGGGCCTTGAATCTGCTTGCCCAGCAAGCCACAAAAATGAGAAATGCCATTTATCAAAATAGACTGGCTTTAGACTACCTCCTAGCCCAGGAAGAGGGAGTATGCGGAAAGTTCAACCTAACTAACTGCTGCCTGGAAATTGATGACAATGGAAAGGTCATCGAAGAAATAACTGCAAAAATCCAAAAGTTAGCCCACATCCCAGTTCAGTCTTGGAAAGGATAGTCTCCAGATTCCCTCTTCAGAGGTTGGTTCTCATCCCTTGGAGGATTTAAAACCTTAGTATGAATAGTTCTAGCCATATTGGGAGTCTGCCTTGCACTCCCTTGTCTCTTACCCCTCATTGTCAAAAATATCCAAACAGCCATAGAGGCTCTTGTGGACAGACAGACTACCACATGACTAATGGCCCTAAGTATCAACCCCTGCCAAGAAAATAGGTACTTCCTCTTGAAGAACTAAATGAAGATAGTGATGCTTTCTATTAAACCTTACTTATAAAAAGTATCAAAGGAGGGAATGAAGCAGGAAATATAAAAGGAAAAACAAGTAAAGGGAAAACAAGTCCTTCCCTGACCAGTCTGACTCACTCCAAAGTCCTGTTGGAGCTATGGTAATGATCTGCAAGGCCAGACAGGGGCCCCGAAAGAATGGGCTTCAGGAGCAGAGATGAGAAAAACAAGTTCTCCTTATCAGTTTCCCCATTTGAAATTCTCTCCCCATACCATTATTCTTTGTTCTGTTCTCACAACTATTTTTGTAACTATTTCTGCAATTCTAAAGATTTTGTAAGTTCCTGTTTTTCTTTCTGTAGCATGGCAAGGTCACAAGACATGTTTAAGTAAGGTATGCTCATGTTGCAAAGCCTGTTGTAAAACCTGTCACAGTATGATTAACTGCCTTTGTTCTGCTTCTGTAAGACTGCTTTCCCGCCTACAGGTTTTGCGCCAAAAACCTGACTCGCCCCTGCTGGATGCATGTATAAAAGTCAAGCCCTGTCTCTGTTCAGGGCTCAGCCTTTGGATGTTTATCTGCTGGGCCGGTGGCCACCTAAATAAAATCTTCCTGTTCCACCCAGTGGTCTCCCCGACCTCCTGATTCCCACAACTTATAAGCATTCCTTTTTCTCTGCAACCTAACCAGCATCTCTTATTGACTTTTTAACAATAGGCATTCTGACTGGATGAGATGGTATCTCTGCATTTTTCTAATAATTAACAATGTGAATTTTGTTTTCATATGCTTGTTAGCCACATGTATGTCTTCTTTTGAAAAGTATCTGTTCGGGCCGGGCACGGTGGCTCAAGCCTGTAATCCCAGCACTTTGGGAGGCCGAGACGGGCGGATCACGAGGTCAGGAGATCGAGACCATCCTGGCTAACACGGTGAAACCCCATCTCTACTAAAAAATACAAAAAACTAGCCGGGCGAAGTGGCGGGCGCCTGTGGTCCCAGCTACTCGGGAGGCTGAGGCAGGAGAATGGCGTAAACCCGGGAGGCGGAGCTTGCAGTGAGCTGAGATCCGGCCACTGCACTCCAGCCTGGGCGACAGAGCCAGACTCAGTCTCAAAAAAAAAAAAAAGAAAAGAAAAGTATCTGTTCATGTTTTTGCTTACTTTTTAATTAGGTTTTTGGTTTGTTGTTGTTGTTTTTGTTATGGTTTTCTGAGACAGAGTCTTGCTCTGTCACCAGGCTGGAGTACAGTGGCACAATCTCGACTCACTGCAACCTCCGCTTCCCAGGTTCAAGTGATTCTCCTGCTTCAGTCTCCCGAGTAGCTGGGATCACAGGTGCGTGCCACAAAACCCAGCTAATTTTTGTATTTTTAGTAGTGACGGAGTTTCACCGTGTTGGCCAGGATGGTCTCGATCTCCTGACCTCACGATCCATCCGCCTCAGTCTCCCAAAGTGCTGGGATTACAAGCGTGAGCCACCACCCCTGGCTGCTTCTTCTTCTTCCTTTTTTTTTTTTTAATAAATTTGTTTAAGTTTCTTATGGATGCTGGATATTAGACCTTTGTCAGAAGCATAGTTTGCAAATATTTTCTTCTAGTCTGTAGGTTGTCTGTTTACTCAGTTGATTGTTTCCATTGCTGTGAAGCAGCTCTTTAGTTTAATTAGGTCCCATTTGTCAATTTTTGCTTCTGTTGCAATTGCTTTTTGGTATCTTCATCATAAAATCTTTGCCAGTTTTTATGTCTAGAGTTTTCTAGGTTATTTTCAGGTTATATATATATATATATATATATATATATATATATATGACATTAAATATATATATTTATATATTTATATTTATATATATTTATATATATTATATATATTTAAATATATAATATTTATATATTTATAAATATATATATAACATATATATAAATAATTTTAAGTTCTACGTTTAAGTCTTTAATTCATCTTGATTTTTTATATATTGTGTAAGGAAGGCATCCAGTTTCAATCTTCTACATAGTGCTGTCTAGTTATTCTAGCCTCATTTATTAAATAGGGAATTCTTTCCGCATTGCTCTTGTCAGCTTTGTTGAAGATCAGATGGTTGCAGGTATGTGGCATTGTGGCATTATTTACTGGCAATCTATTCTGTTTCATTGTTCTATGAGTCTTTTTTATATATATGTGTGTGTGTGTGTGTGTGTGTATTGCCTTGGGTATTCGGGCTCTTTGTTCTATATGAATATTAAAATAGTTGTTTTTAGTTCTATTAAGAATGTTTTTGGTAGTTTGATAGGAATGACATTAGATCTGTAAATTTCTTTTAACAGTATGGCCATTTTAATGATATTGATCTTTTTTATCCATAAGCATAAAATAAACCTCCATTTATTTGTGTCATATCTGATTTATTTAAGCAGTGTTTTGTAATTCTTGTTGCAGAGGTCTTTCTCCTCCCTGGTTAGCTGTATTTCTAGATGTTTTATTCTTTTTGTGGCAGTTGTGAAGGGGATTGTGTTTTTGATTTGGCTTTCAGCTTGGATGTTATTGATGTACAGGGATGCTACTAATTTTTGTACATTTGCTATGTATTGTGAAATTTTGCTTCAGTTTTCAGTTTAAGGAGCTTTTCTGCGGAGACTGTGGGGTTTTCTATATATAGAATCATGTTGTCTGCAAAAAATGGGAAGTTTGACTTCCTTTCTTTCCTATTTGGATGCCTTTTGTTTTTGTCTCTTGTCTGATTGCTCTGGTGTGGACTACCAATTCTATGTTGAATAGGAGTGGTGAGAGAAAACATCCTTGTCTTGTGCCAGTTTTCATGGAGAAATGCTTCCAGCTTGTGTCCATTCAGTATGTTGGTTGTGGGTTTGTCATAGAGAACTCATTATTTTGAAGTATGTACCTTCGATGCCTAGTTTGTTGCAGGTTTTTAACGTGAAAGATGTTAAATTTTCTTGAAAGCTTTTTCTGCATCTATTGAGATAATCTGGTGGGTTTTATTTTTATGTAATGAATCACATTTATTAATTTGTGTATGTTGAACCAACCTCGTATCCCAGGGATAAAGCCTACTTGATCATAGTGGATTTGCTTTTTGTTGTGCTGTTGAATTTAATTTCCCAATATTTTGTTGAAGATTTTTGCATCAATGGTCATCAAGGATATTGGCCTAAAGTTTTCTTCTTTTTGTTATATCTATGTCAGGTTTTGGTGTCAGAATGATGGCGTTCTTATGTAATGAGTTGAAGGGGAGTGTTTTCCTCTCAATTTTTTTAGAATAGTTTTAGAAGGAATGGTACCAGCTCTTCTTTGTACATCTGGTAGAATTCAGTTGTGAATCTCTCTGGTCCTGGACTTTTTTTGATTGCTAGGCTATTCATTACTAATTCAGTTTTGGAGTTTGTTATTGGTCTACTCAGAGATTCAATTTCTTTTTTGTTCAGTCTTGGGAGGATGTATTGGTCCACGAATTTACTATTTCTTTCAGATTTTTTAGTTTGTGTTCATAGAAGTGTTCATAGTAGACTTCAACAGTTATTTGTATTTTTGTGGGGTCAGGGTTAATGTCCCTTTTGTCATTTCTAATTGTGTTTATTTGAATCTTCTTTCTTTATGAATCTGGCTAGTGGTTTATTTAGCTTACTAATTTTTTCCAAAGATTTAACTCCTGGATTTCTTGATCTTTTGTATAGTTTTTCACATCTAAATCTCCTTCAGTACAGATCAGATTAGTTATTTTTTGCCCTCTGCTACTAAGGAATTGGTTTTGTCTTGCATCTCTCATTTTGTTTATGATATTAGGTTGTTAAATTGAGATCTTTTTAACTTTTTTATGTGAGCATTTAGTACTATAAATTCTTCTTTTAACACTGCCTTAGCTGTGTTGCAGGTATTCTGGTATGTTGTACTTTGTTCTCATTTGTTTCAAAGAACTTTTTGATGTCTGCCTTAATTTTATTATTTACCCAAAAGTTATTCAGATGCAGGTTGTTTAATTTCCATGTAATTGTATGGTTTCAAGTGCTTTTCTTTGTATTGATTTACATTTTTATCAAGTTGTGGTCAGAGTGTGTGGTTGGTATAATTTTGGAATGTTTGAATTTGGTGAGGATTGTTTTATTTCTGATTGTGTGGTCAATTTTAGAGTATGAGCCATGTGGTGATGAGAAGAATGTATATTATATTGCTTTTAGATGGAGAGTTTTGTAGATGTCTATTAGGACTATTAGGTCAAGTATTGAGTTTAGGTCCTAATATCGTTATTAATTTTCTGCCTCAAAAATGTGTCTAATAGTGTCTGTGGGGTGTTGTAGTCTCCCACAATTATTGTGTCAGAATCTAAATATCTTTATAGATCTCTTAGAACTTGTCTTATTCATGTGTACCTGTGAAAGAAAATTAAATCTTCAGAGCCCAAACTCATTAAACCAAAAAGAAAAGTTAGTCTGGGAACTGGGTCACACAAACCCACCTACCCTTTTGGTTCTTAAACAAGATGGCTACAAGATGAAAAGTTACATGACTCCCCCATATTTTGCCCGCAAGACAATTTCTAGTGAGCTGCAAGATCTTTACCCTAAGGTGTTTCTGTAAAAATTTTACCATGGAAATGTAAATTGATAGCATATCTTTATAGGTTTCACCAGACACAAATGCATATCTGATTGTTCCCTTGCCCCATTTTGTCTATGTTATCTTAGGTAAAAATGCAGATTACCTGCATTTTTCCTCTGCCCCATTTGTCTGTGTCATCTTATGTTAAAAAAAATGCAGATTCACTGAACCAGACAATGGCATCAATGACTATTTTTCCCTACCTCCCTCTTACATAACAGTTTTGTACTTAGTAGCTCATCCTTTCCCCTTTAAATTTGGAGCCCCCAAAATTTTCTTGGGAGAAAGACACAGGCCTTTCTCCTGGCTGTGCATTCTTAACTTTGGGAAATAAACTTCCTAAAATGATTGAGACTTTTCTTGTCATTTTTCTTGATTGACACACCCATGGATTTTTTTTAAATGACACCTTTCTTCTACTTTTTTTCCCCATAAACGTATCTCAAGTGCACACGGTGTGCAAAATTAAGATGTCCAATAGTTCAAAAACATGTCCAGAGACCTGGCTGTTATAATGGAAAATACAAATTAGAAATAAGAAGCTTTATTCTCCACGTGAAAAAAGGGAGGTTGGATATTTTCTTTCTTTCTTTCTTTCTTTCTTTTTTTTTTTTTTTTTTGAGATGGAGTCTTGCCTGGTTGCCCAGGGTGGAGTGCAATGCCACGAGCTAGCTCACTGCAACCTCTGCCTCCTGGGTTCAAGTGTACTCAGCCTCCTGAGTAGCTGGGGTTACAGGCACACAGCACCACACCTGGATAATTGTTTGTATCTTTAGTAGAGATGGGGTTTCACTATGTTGGCCAGGCTGGCCTCAAACTCCTGACCTCATGATTTGCCCACCTCAGCCTCCCAAAGTGCTGGGATTACAGGCGGGAGCTACCACACCCGGCCAGGAGTATATTTGCTTAATTGATTTTTCCTTAAAGCATTTAAATTATATGTATGTTTTTTCTCTGTTGTTTGAAAGATACATAAATCATATTAACAGTTAAACCTTTGTCACTGTTTTTGACTTGGGATTGTCTTTATCTAGGACCTCAAGTTCATTGCTTTGGCAAAGGTTTATTTTCTCCATTTGTTGTCTCTTAAAGTAGACACAGATTTGTTTAGATTAAAGTTCATTTTAAGAGCACACATAAGTTAAGCATGAAGATAGGATTAAATTTAACAATAAAACATGATAAAGACTAAAAGATACTATGTTCCTTTCATAGACTACAGATTATCCAAGGTAATCAGGTAATATTTGCAGGCTGAAGTACTTTTATTGCAAAAGCATGGTTCAGTGTATGAAGTGAACAGTGGAGTCTGTAGTTGTGCTTTGGTTTATATTTATTTCTTGAGTACAGTTAGCATAGTTATATGTAGTGTTTGTAGACAAACTGCATTCATATAAATTAAACAGTATTTTATACACTAGTGTGAATATAACTGTAAAATATTTACTTTGAATGAATCCCTTAGTCATTTTAATAATGTTATATTCGGCCAGGCACTGTGGCTCATGCCTGTAATCCCAGCACTTTGGGATGCCAAGGTGGGTGGATCGCCTGAGGTCAGGAGTTCAAGACTAACCTTGCCGACGTGGTGAAACACTGTCTCTACTAAAAAATACAAAAATTAGCCAGGTGTGGTGGCACATGCCTGTAATCCCAGCTACTCGGGAGGCTGAGGCAGGTGAATCGCTTGAACCTGGGAGGTGGAGGTTGCAGTGGGCCGAGATTGCACCACTGCACTCCAGCCTGGGCAACAGAGTGAGACTCTGTCTCAAAAAAAAAAAAAAAAAAAAAGTTATATTCATACTTTTGAAATAAAAAGTGTTTTAATTGAATTATGGTTGTAGGCCATTTTTTAAAATCCTATGTACATTATGACTAGTACATTATTTATACTTAGATGTTTATATCTAATATTCAAATAAAATTTACTACCAAACTATTACAGTAGTATTAGTATGACATGCTTACTAATTTATCCAGTAGAGTTAATTATAGGTAAACATGATTTTAGTGTCTATCATTTCACTAAATTGGAATGCTGCTATTACAGGAAAAGTAAACAAGAATGATTTGGCCACCCAAAAACCATAATGGCTCTACATTTCACCATGATGCAAACTCAAATGTATTCCACTGTATGAATAAAGTAATATTCCAGTTCTTCGTTGGAAAGTTACAGTGGTGGGAGGTCCAGGCAGGCGGATCATTTGAGGTCAGGAGTTCAAGACCAACCTGGCCAACATGGTGAAACCCCATCTCTACTAAAAATACAAAAATTAGTTGGGCATAGAGGCGCATGCCTGTAATCCTAGCTACTCCGGAGGCTGAGGAATGAGAATCCCTTGAACCCTGGAGGCGGAGGCTGTAGTGAGCTGAGATTGTACCACTACACTCCAGCCTGGGCAACAGAGCAAAAAGACTCCATCTCAAAAAAAAAAAAAAAAGAAGTGTTCTTTGAAAATTGGCAAATATGTTCCATTATAGATCTCTCATTTAATGGCTAGGAGAAGAGAGAGCAGCAGAGATGGAAGAGAATCCTTATAAAAGTCAGCTGAGAATACGACCCCTTCATAATGCTCATGTTTCTCATGCTGAGAGTAGCTGTGTACTTTGGATGTTTAAAAAAATTGATTAGGGGAATATTTTCTGACTGACCTGATCAAACTTATATCTAGCCTGTGTTTTTAAAAGATGGTTTTAACTTTTTTTCTCTCAATACAGCTTTTCTCAGAGTGAGAGCTGTTTTTCTCTTTTGGTTTCTGTTTCAGAGGCCCCATTACTATCCCATGATGTCTGTGAATGAGATGGGCTATCACAGAGCTCTTGGAGCTATCTCTGTCTAGACTCATGCTGAAAATCCAGCAGTATTTTTTCTTTATCTCTGTTATAAATAGAAACTGAGGCTGAAACAGTGCTCCTATTCCCATTATTGTGAAGGTGCATTCCTACCTGGGAAGCCTGCAGGCTCTCCTCCTGCAGCTCAGGCTTCACTCTGCAATGTGGCACTGGAGTGCTGCTGTGGCAGTTGGTGATAACCTAAGATGTGTTCTGCCAGCTGTGAGCTCTGTGCTGTGGGTTGTGCCTCAGGGAAAGATGGTGTAGGAGTCAAGAGAGGACACCAGCCACCAGGAGAGAGCAAGCAGGAGTGCTATAGCCCAGTGCTCAGGGAGTAGAGAGCCATTGCTTTTAAATGTAAATAGCCAAATAGGAACAGCTCCAGCCTCCAGCTCCCAGTGTGAGCGACACAGAAGATGGGTGATTTCTGTATTTTAAACTGAGGTACTGGGTTTGTCTCACTGGGGTGTGTTGGACAGTTGATGCTGGTCCACGGATGCAGCCCGACCAGCAAGAGCTGAAGCAGGGCGAGGCATCACCTCACCTGGGAAGTGCAAGGGGGAAGGGAATTCCTTTTCCTAGCCAATGGAAATTGAGACACACATCTGGGAAATCAGGTAACTCCCTCCCTAATACTGTGCTTTACCAAGGGTCTTAGCAAATGGCACACCAGGAGATTATATCCCACACCTGGCCCCATGGGTCCCATGCCCACGGAGGCACCCTCATTGCTAGCACAGCAGTCGGAGATCTAACTGCAAGGCGGCAGCGAGGCTGGGGGAGGGGCACCACCATTGCTGAGGCTTAAGTAGATAAACAAAGCCGCCAGGACGCTCGAATTGGGTGGAGCCCACCACAGCTCAAGGAGGCCTGCCTGCCTCTGTAGACTCCACCTCTGGGGACAGGGCATAGCTAAACAAAAAGTAGCAGAAACCTCTGCAGATGTAAAAGTCCCTGTCTGAGAGCTTTGAAGAGAGCAGTGGTTCTCCCAGCACGGAGGTTGAGATCTGAGAACAGACAGACTGCCTGCTCAAGTGGGTCCCTGACCCCTGAGTAGCCTAACTGGGAGACATCCCCCACTAGGTGCAGACCGACACATCACACCTCACATGGCTGGGTACACCCTGAGACGAAGCTTCCAGAGCAAGAATCAGACAGTAACACTCACTGTTCAGCAATATTCTATCTTCTGCAGCCTCCGCTGCTGATACCCAGGCAAACAGGGTCTGGAGTGAACCTCAAGCAAACTCCAACAGACCTGCAGCTGAGAGTCCTGACTGTTAGAAGGAAAACTAACAGAAAGGACATCCACACCAAAACCCCATCAGTACTTCACCATCATCAAAGACTAAAGGCAGATAAAACCACAAAGATGGGGAAAAAGCAGTGCAGAAAAGCTGGAAATTCAAAAAATCAGAGCGCATCTTCCCTTCCAAAGGAACACAGCTCATCACCAGCAATGGAACAAAGCTGGATGGAGAATGACTTTGACAAGTTGAGAGAAGAAGGCTTCAGTCAATCAAACTTCTCAGAGCTAAAGGAGGAACTACGTAACCAGCACAAAGAAACTAAAAACCTTGAAGACGGAATGGATGAATGGATAACTAGAATAATCAATGCAGAAAAGACCTTAAAAGAACTGATAGAGATGAAAACCATGACACGAGAACTACATGACAAGTGCACAAGCTTCAGTAACCGACTTGATCAACTGGAAGAAAGATTATCAGTGATCGAAGCTCAAATGAATGAAATGAAGCGAGAAGAGAAACATAGAGAAAAAAGAGTAAAAAATGAACAAAGCCTGCAAGAAGTATGGGATTATGTGAAAAGACCAAATCTACGTCTGATAGGTGTGCCTGAAAATGACAGGGAAAATGGAACCAAGTTGGAAAACACTCTGCAGGATATCATCCAGGAGAACTTCCTCAACCTAGCAAGGCAGGCCAACATTCAAATTCAGGAAATACAGAGAACACCACAAAGATACTCCTCAAGAAGAGCAACTCCAAGACACATAATTGTCAGATTCACCAACGTTGAAATGGAGGAAAAAATGTTAAGGGCAGCCAGAGAGAAAGGTCGGGTTACCCATAAAGGGAAGCCCATCAGACTAACAGCAGATCTCTTGGCAGAAACTCTACAAGCCAGAAGAGTGTGGGGGCCAATATTCAACCTTCTTAAAGAATTTTCAACTCAAAATTTCATATCCAGTCAAACTAAGTTTCATGAGTGAAGGAGAAATAAAATCCTTTACAGACAAGCAAATGCTTAGAGATTTTGTCACCACCAGGCCTGCCCTACAAGAGATCCTGAAGGAAGCACTAAACATGGAAAGGAACAACCAGTACCAGCCATTGGGAAAACATGCCAAAATGTAAAGTCCATCGATGCTAGGAAGAAACTGCATCAACTAACGAGCAAAATAATCAGCTAATATCATAATGACAGGATCAAGTTCAGACATAACAACATTAACCTTAAATGTAAATGGACTAAATGGTCCAATTAAAAGACACAGACTGGCAAATTGGATAAAGAGTCAAGACCCATCAGTTTGCTGTATTCAGGAGACCCATCTCACATGCAGAGACACACATAGGCTCAGAATAAAGGGATGGAGGAAGATCTAGCAAGAAGATCAGGAAGAGCTAACTATCCTAAATATATATACACCCAATACAGGATCACCCAGATTCATAAAGCAAGTCCTTAGAGACTTACAAAGACACTTAGACTCCCATACAATAATAACGGAAAACTTTAACACCTCACTGTCAACATCAGACAAATCAACGAGACAGAAAATTAACAAGGATATCCAGAAATTGAACTCAACTCTGCACCAAGTGGACCTAATAGACATCTACAGAACTCTCTACCCCAAATCAACAGAATATACATTCTTCTCAGCACCACATCACACTTATTCCAAAATTGATCACATAGTTGGAAGTAAAGCACTCCTCAGCAAATGCAAAAAACACCAGAAATTATAACAAACTGTCTCTCAGACCACAGTGCAATCAAACTAGAACTCAGGACTAAGAAACTCAATCAAAACCACTCAACTACATGGAAACTGAACAACCTCCTCCTGAATGACTACTGGGTAGTCATTCGAAATGAAGGCAGAAATAAAGATGTTCTTTGAAACCAGTGAGAACAAAGATACAACATACCAGAATCTCTGGGACACATTTAAAGTAGTGTATAGAGGGAAATTTATAGCACTAAATGCCCACAAGGGAAAGCAGAAAAGATCTAAAATTGACACCCTAACATCACAATTAAAAGAACTAGAGAAGCAAGAGCAAACACATTCAAAAGCTAGCAGAAGGCAAGAAATAACTAAGATCAGAGCAGAACTGAAGGAGATAGAGACACAAGAAACCCTCCAAAATTCAATGAATCCAGGAGCTGGTTTTTTGAAAAGATCAACAAAATTGATAGACCGCTAGCAAGACTAATAAGAAAAAAGAGCCGGGCGCGGTGGCTCACGCCTGTAATCCCAGCACTTTGGAAGGCCGAGGCGGGTGGATCACAAGGTCAGGAGATCGAGACCATCCTGGCTAACACGGTGAAACCCTGTCTCTACTTAAAATACAAAAAATTAGCCGGGCGTGGTGGCGGGCGCCTGTAGTCCCAGCTACTTGGGAGGCTGAGGCAGGAGAATGGCCTGAACCCGGGAGGTGGAGCTTGCAGTGAGCCGAGATCGAGCCACTGTACTCCAGCCTAGGTGACAGAGCGAGACTCTGTCTCAAAAAAAAAAAAAAAAAAAAAAGAGAAGAATCAAGTAGACACAATAAAACATGATAAAGGGGATATCACCACTGACCCCACAGAAATACAAACTTACAAACTACCATCAGAGAATACTATAAACACCTCTCTGCAAATAAACTAGAAAACCTAGAAGAAATGGATAATTTCCTGGACCCTCACACTTTCCCAAGACTAAACCAGGAAAAAGTTGAATCCCTGAATAGACCAATAACAGGCTCTGAAATTGAGGCAATAATAGCCTACCAACCAGAAAAAGTCCAGGACCAGTCAGATTCACAGCCAAATTCTACCAGAGGTACAAGAAGGAGCTGGTATTATTCCTTCTGAAACTATTCCAATCAATAGAAAAAGAGGGAATCCTCCCTAACTCATTTTATGAGGCCAACATCATCCTGATACCAAAGCCTGGCAGAGACACAACAAAAAAAGAGAATTTTAGACCAATATCCCTGATGAACATCGATGCAAAAATCCTCAATAAAATACTGGCAAACCAAATCCAGCAGCACATCAAAAAGCTTATCCACCATGATCAAGTGGGCTTCATCCCTGGGATGCAAGGCTGGTTCAACATTCACAAATCAATAAACATAATCCAGCATATAAACAGAACCAAAGACAAAACCACATAATTATCTCAATAGATGCAGAAAAGGCCTTTGACAAAATTCAACAGCCCTTCATACTAAAAACTCTCAATAAATTCGGTATTGATGGAACGTATCTCAAAATAATAAGAGCTATTTATGACAAACTCACACGCAATATCATACTGAATGGGCAAAAACTGGAAGCATTCCCTTTGAAAAGTGAGACAAGACGGGGATGCCCTCTCTCACCACTCCTATTCAACATAGTGTTGGAAGTTCTGGCTAGGGCAATCACACAAGAGAAAGAAATCAAGGGTATTCAGTTAGGACAAGAAGAAGTCGAATTGTCCCTCTTTGCACATGACATGGTTGTATATTTAGAAAACCCCATCATCTCAGCCCAAAATCTCCTTAAGCTGATAAGCAACTTCCACAAAGTCTCAGGATACAAAATGAATGTGCAAAAATCACAAGCATTCTTATACACCAGTAACAGACAAACAGAGAGTCAAATAATAAATGAACTCCCATTCACAATAGCTTCAAAGAGAATAAAATACCTAGGAATCCAACTTACAAGGGATGTAAAGGACCTCTTCAAGAAGAACTACAAACCACTGCTCAGTGAAATAAAAGAGGACATAAACAAATGGAAAAACATACCATGCTCTTGGATAGGTAGAATCAATATCGTGAAAATGGCCATACTGCCCAAGGTAATTTATAGATTCAATGCCATCCCCATTAAGCTACCAATGACTTTCTTTATAGAATTGGAAAAAACTGCTTTAAGGTTCATATGGAACCAAAAAAGACCCCACATTGCCAAGACAATCCTAAGCCAAAAGAACCAAGCTGGAGGCATCATGCTACCTGACTTCAAACTATACTACAAGGCTACAGTAACCAAAACAGCATGGTACTGGTACCAAAACAGAGATACAGACCAATGGAACAGAACAGAGCCCTCATTAATAATACCACACATCTACAGCTATCTGATCTTTGACAAACCTGACAAAAACAAGAAATGGGGAAAGGATTTCCTATTTAATAAATGATGCTGGAAAAATTGGCTAGCCATAAGTAGAAAGCTGAAACTGGATCCTTTCCTTACTCCTTATACAAAACTTAATTCAAGATGGATTAGAGACTTAAATGTTAGACCTAAAACCATAAAAACCCTAGAAGAAAATCTAGGTAATACCATTCAGGACATAGGCATGGGCAAGGACTTCATGACTAAAACACCAAAAGCGATGGCAACAAAAGCCAAAATTGACAAATGGGATCTAATTAAACTAAAGAGCTTCTGCACAGCAAAAGAAACTACCATCAGAGTGAACAGGCAACCTACAGAATGGGAGAAAATTTTTGCAATCTACTCATCTGACAAAGGGCTAATATCCAGAACCTACAAAGAACTCAAACAAATTTACCCGATAAAACAACAACTCCATCAAAAAGTGGGCAAAGGATATGAACAGACACTTCTTAAAAGAAGACATTCATACAGCCAACAGACACATGAAAAAATGCTCATCATCACTGACCATCAGAGAAATGCAAATCAAAACTTCAATGAGATACCATCTCACACTAGTTAGAATGGCAATGATTAAAAAATCAGGAAACAGGTTCTGGAGAGGATGTGGAGAAATAGGAGCACTTTTACACTGTTGGTGGGACTGTAAACTAGTTCAACCATTGTGGAAAACAGTGTGGCGATTCCTCAAGGATCTAGAACTAGAAATACCATTTGACCCAGCCATCCCATTACTGGGTATATACCCAAAGGATTATAAATCATGCTGCTCTAAAGACACATGCACACATATGTTTATTGCAGCACTGTTCACAATAGCAAAGACTTGGAGTCAACGCAGATGTCCATCAGTGACAGACTGGATTAAGAAAATGTGGCACATATACACCATGGAATACTACGCAGCTATAAAAAAGGATGAGTTTGTGTCCTTTGTAGGGACATGGATGCAGCTGGAAACCATCATTCTCAGCAAACTATTGCAAGAACAGAAAACCAAACACCGCATGTTCTCACTCATAGGTGGGAATTGAACAATGAGATCATTTGGACACAGGAAGGGGTACATCACACACCGGGGCCTATTGTGGGGAGGGGACAAGAGGGAGGGATAGCATTAGGACATATACCTAATGTAAATGACGAGTTAATGGGTACAGCACACCAACATGGCACATGTATACATATGTAACCTGCACATTGTGCACATGTACCCTAGAACTTATAGTATAATAATAATAAAAAAAAGAATAATCAAGATGGTTTTGAACATTGGAGAGAAGTGTTTGTATAGGTTCACTTCAACATGAACAATATTTGCAAGAAATAAAATTTAAGTGGAGAAAAAAATTTTAAAAAAAATAAAGATATTCAACGCTATTCAAACATTTCTGTAGGAAAGGGAGAACGTACCTTCAGCAGGCACCTGGCTTCAAGTTGCAAAATTACCTCTTGTCATAAAGATGTGAAAAGTTATTTTGTCATTGATTATAACCAATTAATATACAAGTATGTCTTTGCAATCTCTTAAGCAGATTGACTGTGATGCATGTCACATTCTGGTTTAATTGTGTAATGAAACAGTTTTCTTTCTGTTGTGTCATTGTGGAGTTACTCTGGGGCTGCGGAAAACTTTTAATTTTATATTCCAAACACTGTTTTAAGTTACCACACATGATATAAACATATAAGGTGCCAACCAAGCTTTAATCTAGATGGGCCTTTCTATCTCAGGTTTCCAGTCAACTCACAATTGTTCTGCAAAATGCATGCTGTCCCCTGAATATGCAGGCAGATCGTGCCTCTGCCTATTTGGTATCTAGTCCTGTATAATCACATCTAGAGAAGCTAGACCGGATGTCTAAATACTTCACAGAACAGCAATCAACCATTTTACCTCTTTCAGTGACTCTTGTGTCTTTAGACCTTAAGCTGATTCAGAGACCATGGGGCCCAGAAACCCAGTTAGAGTAACATTCATGCATTGACTAGACATGTAGGCATGAGACTTTCCACTTTCCCCTTTCTCCTCTTTTTAAAATGCCCACAAATGTGTAGATGACACCTGTTGCTACTCCACCCATCCAGGACCTAAATTTGCAGCTCCAAATTCTGAATCTCGGTCTTGAGATTTGGGGGGGAAAAAACCTTTATTTGAGAAATGCAAATTATTTTAGTTATAAGGCTCAAAGAGACATTAAAATTAGACCACAGCTATGCCTTTCTCCCTTCTTTGAACTGTGTATTTACTTGTTGAAACTGCTTGCTATTGCCACAAGTAGGTATAAATTAAACTAATAATGACATGCTGGACACTATAACTCACACCCTATAGCTTAACAATGTATATCCAATTAGTAGTCAATGTTAATTTTTGTGAATAAAAAGAATTTCTGACAAACCAATATGTATGAGCCCACTCTCTGTCCTCTCATTTTGCCTTCACAAATCCACTTGTAACTGCTGCTCATCCAAGTGTAGATTCCAGGCAACTTGAATTTTTGCTCCCAGGTTACAATCCTCAGGTTACAATCCTCTGGGTTGGTTCAAATGAACTATTCATGTTGCATCAGTGATTTCCTTTTAGGTAGACATATCATTTAGAATGTGCTAGAGCAGCCTCTAAGAGGGAATCTCTTTTTTGTTGTACTCTGCTTGCTGTAACACTCAAGAATGCAGAGCCAGGTTGATTCGACCTAGAATCTGCATAAAAGGTCTGGCCTCTGCCTAATATTTACAAAGCAGGGCCAGACTTTGGATTGAGAATGTACAGGAAACCAGCAGGAGGCATTTTCTGCATTGTGAGATGTCAACATAGACATCTTAAAGCCCCCTCTTTAAGAGCGTGGCTCTTTGAAGTTTTCTTTTTTTTTTTTTTTTTTTTTTTTTTTGAGACGGAGTCTCGCTCTGTCGCCCAGGCTGGAGTGCAGTGGCGCGATCTCGGCTCACTGCAAGCTCCGCCTCCCGGGTTCACGCCATTCTCCTGCCTCAGCCTCCCGAGTAGCTGGGACTACAGGCGCCCACAACCGCGCCCGGCTAATTTTTTGTATTTTTAGTAGAGACGGGGTTTCACCGTGGTCTCGATCTCCTGACCTTGTGATCCGCCCGCCTCGGCCTCCCAAAGTGCTGGGATTACAGGCGTGAGCCACCGCGCCCGGCCGAAGTTTTCAGATCTTGTTCAATGACCTGCTACAGTAATGTAAGAGGCTCCAGATGTAAATAGAATCTGATGGCAGAATCTGTAAGTGTAAACAGGCATCTTAGGAGTGAGAGATCAAGGTCACAAAGTATCCAGAGCCATGACCACAACTATACCTACCTGTAAAATAGGATACTGGAGTATTCTTGTCCTTCCTACCCAAGAGCTTGCCAATCAAGACAGGTGATCCAGGTTCTGGAGGTCCACCAGGGCAGTTCCATTTTCTATTTAGAATCAGCCTGAGTCTTCCCTGCTTAGCTTATCCTTAAGCAATCAGCCCAGGGTCACTGGGAATCTTCTCACAATCACCTAGGCATCTCTCAGACATTTGAGGATGTCCACAGCAGAACTGTGTCAGGCTGACAAAAACAGTTAATTCAGCTTCTCTCTCAGTGTAAGAGAAATGAGTCATCCTGTGTTTGTCCCTCCCCTCATACAAGAGATGTCTTTGCTTGGTACCCAGATGAGAGTTTCTCCAGTTTCCTGGTACGTCAGTGAAAAACAAGGAAGAGGTCTGGAGACTCAAACAGATAAACTAATTGCTACCATTTCATATGGCCATTAGAAAAATAGATGAAGCATTATTGTCCCTACCATCCAGAAACTGTTAATTTAGACAAGTAACTGAATTCAACTTGGTTGAATTAAGCATCATATGGTTAGCACAATGAATAGATGTGTGCAAAAAAAAAAAAAGGGGGGGTTTATTTGGGCAACTTTCTTTATATTTTTGTAACTTCTGATGTCATCATTTGAGTGGATGTTTACGGACAAAAGCGTTGTTTTATTATTCTTATTTCTTATACCTTGCTAAGAATACATATTTATCTTCTAATAAAATTACCCTACAAAACCCTAAGAGATTTGTTTAAATTGCTTATTAGCATATGTTACAAAATTAACAGGGCAGTGGCTACAAAAGATTAAAATTTCACAACTGTGTGATTTAGTTTTCTTTTAGGTAAACTTAGGAAAAACAGAACTGGAAATACCCCAGGGGCATAGAGAGCAGAATTCTATATAGGGTCCACTCTCTGCCCCAGCCCTGTTCAGATTCACCCTTTTTGGAGGCCTTATTTAGGTCTGGCCCCACCCTGGAGCCTTGTCTCACAGAACTGATTAGAAGAGATCAGAGTATTGGATAGTGAATCCTGCAGCCTTTCTAGAGCCAGTGCACACAATTTTCTGAAACCCAAAAGCAGATAAATAGAAAAAAATGTATGAATCTTAATTTTTAAATTTTTATTAAAACCAGTGCTTGCAGAGATATTCCATTTAGCAAACTGTTTTCTATTCCTGCAGATGCAGTAGTTGCTCCACAAGTCACACACAAAAAAAATACAAACACAATAAAAATTTATTTAAGCTACATTAAACTTTTTCTTTTTGTATCCTTCTCCTCTGTCTGTATTTAGCTTTTATTCTGTACATTTTTAAATAAAATCAGTGACAGAGAAACAGAACAAATAAAAATGCTGCACTTTTAATGTAAATCCTGAGAATTATTAAACATTTAGTACCAGCTCCCAAGGTGTTGTGAGGATTAAATCACATGTGTAATTCCCAGTAAAGTGCTCTGTAATATCCTCTTCAGCACACAGTACCTGCTTTATAAGCATTGCATTAGTACATGTGAAAATGTTTTTCAAATGCAGATTTATTCAGATACGGCTGCCTTCTGTTTGTTCTGTAAACTTTAGAGCCAGCAAAGAATATGAAAGTTGATTGTCTTCATTTGTCATAGAAGTATTTGTGTCGTGACAAGAATGCTGAGTGTAAGGGACTGTGCTGTGCCTGTTTTCTCTAACTAATGCTAATAACGAGCCCAGGAGGAGCATTCACAGGGGACTTGTTTGAAACACCCATTCATGAACCCTTTCCAAACCTGCAGAATCTCATTACATAGAGTGGGGCCAAAATCACCGAGTGATTTATAAGCTCAATGCTTGGAAGGCAATGCTTAGCTAAGTGGTTATTAGCCCAGGCTTCTAATTAGGATTACATGACCAATTTGCAGAAATTTCTTTACTCGTGCCCTTTCCACATGTTTATTACTCTGGGTGGAAGCATCCATGTTGTTTTAGTTAAGTTTCTCATGTGACTCCAAGGTGAGGACAGAATCAGGTATGAGTTGTTCAAGATACATTCATGTGAATTGAGTTGCGTTTTGTTTTGTTTTTTGAGACCCACTCTTGCTCTGTCACCCAGGCTGGAGTGCAGTGGCATGATCTTTGCTCACTTCAACCTTCACCTCCCAGGTGCAAGTGATTCTCCTGCCTCAGCCTTTGAAGTACCTGGGACTGCAGGCATTTACCACAACACCCTGCTAATTTTTTGTTGTTGTTAGAGATAGGGTTTCACCATGTTGGCCAGGCTGGTCTTGAACTCCTGGCCTCAAGTGATCCACTTCCCTCTGCCTCCCAAAGTGCTGGAATTAGAGTTGTCAGCCACTGTGCCCAGCCTGAGAGTTAAGTTTTCGTTTGCAATAAAGGGTGGTCACAGGGCTGTACCTATTTGGATTTGGTAGGAAGAGGGCAGTGTGGCCCATATTTCCATTACCGTAGCAGAAATTACTGGTGTCTGTGGCAGTGGAGGGCACATTAGGACAGGAACAGGGAAATTTACTTTTTTTTTTTTTTAGACAGAATCTCATTTTGTTGCCCAGGTTGGAGTGCAGTGGCGTGATCTCTGCTCACTGCAAGCTCCACCTCCTGGTTTCATGCCATTCTCCTGCCTCAGCCTCCAGAGTAGCTGGGACTCCGCCACCACACCTAGCTAATTTTTGTATTTTTACTAGAGATGGGGTTTCACCATGTTAGCCAGGATGGTCTCGATCTCCTGACCTCGTGATCCGCCTGCCTCGGCCTCCCAAAGTGCTGGTATTATAGGCGTGAGCCACCATACCTGATCGGAAACTTACATTTTTATTTCCATGGAGCAGATTATTTTTCCTGAATTTCTTCTGTTATAAAGGACAAAAATGGGTGGACTTTTTTGCAGGTCTTGATCCTTCTGCTTGTGGGTGTGGTGGTAGCAAGTAAACAGGTGGTGCTGACACCTTTAAAAGCATATTCCCAACATGCAGGTGTAATTTGTCCATAGAATCTCATCTTAAAAGGAATCCCAGAGAAAGAGGAGAAAGAGGAAAAAATGGCCTTTTTTTTTTTTTAGCTTAACGTGTCTCAGATCGAGAGCTGTGTCCACTCTGCCTCCTGGGATGCCATGCGTTTAGTTCTTGCAAACCTTTACTTCTCTAATTGTGTTGTTTCTCCCTAATGAGTTTGTTTTAACTACTTTTAAAAATTCTTGTGATAGTCAAGGGTCCCTGAAAAATGCTTTTTCCTACGTACCAGAGGCTTCTCTACATCTCTACGTCATGGCTCTTTATATGCTATGTAGAAATCTCATTATGAATTTATAATCTGCAACATGAAAAATGTTCCCTCTGTGGCTGCTGAACATGGGAAGGTGTGACTACTCAAGATTCCTATTGGGGAAAAGCTGGGGTCTTTAGTAAAGAAGGAGAACATGTAATGTTGCGGTTCCATCTCTGTTCTCCATTAGCTCTATGCAGAACACGATTAACAAAATGTTCTTTCAAACAGAATGGCATTTATTACCCAGAAAGTTCTGAAACAAATTATTAGGAGATGGATACCTGCTCTTTAGGGTGCTAAAGAAAGACTACTTAAAATCACTATTAAAAATTACAGAACATACGAATTATCTGTATCTTGAAGTTCCCATAAAACTAATTTTTTTGTGGTTAAATTCAAACTCTAATTTACTTTTGAGATCAGTATCACAGCAGTGATGCTGCATTTTTCTGTGTGCATCAGCACATTACAAAAATTTGTCCTAGTGCAGTTGATGTTAATGATTCACTTGGTTAAAGAGCTCTTGGACAGATTTCTTTACTGTAATTATTTTTCTCTTCATTATGAAGTATCTTTATGCTGCTGATGTGCATAAACCATAACATTTAATCTGGCAGCTGCCTTAGATTTTCTGTGCATGTATCTGCCTTAGGAAAATGAAAACTGTCATCCCTTTTTACAGGCCAGAGAAACTGGGAAAAACATGGGCTCATCCACTTACTGGATGTTTGACAGTAAGTGGGCCAAAAACATTGACATTACTGGTGAACTTGTTAGAAATTTAGAATATCAAACGATTCCAGATCTTCTGAAAAGATAATCTGCATTAACAAGATCTCAAGTTTATCGTACACATTAAAATTTGTGAGGTACCTTTTTTTTTTTTTTTTTTTTGAGACGGAGTCTCGCCCTGTTGCCCAGGCTGGAGTGCAGTGGCCTGATCTCAGCTCACTGCAAGCTCCGCCTCCCAGGTTTAGGCCATTCTCCTGCCTCAGCCTCCGGAGTAGCTGGGACTACAGGCGCCCACCACCTCGCCCAGCTAGTTTTTTTTATTTTTTAGTAGAGACGGGGTTTCACCGTGTTAGCCAGGATGGTCTCGATCTCCTGACCTCGTGATCCACCCGTCTCGGCCTCCCAAAGTGCTGGGATTACAGGCTTGAACCAGTGCGCCCGGCCGTGAGGCGCCTTTTAACTCAACATGTCTTTTTCATCTCAAAAATATACACAACTCATTCTGTATGATGCACATATAGCATTTAAAAATAGACATGTTTGTGTTTATGCCCTAATTTATACTCTATTAACCGGAAAAGTACCATATATACACACAGATGTTGTGGCTCTTATGCCACTTTCTTTTCTCAGGGTTAGATAATACATTAGAAAATATTTGTATGTTAAGAATTATTTTAGGGATAATTTCATTCACTCCTGTAAGTCAGAACCAGTTTTCTTTACTGTCTTATTTTACTTTGAAATTTAAAATTACGCCCATGGTCACTTGGCAAATGTATGTGATTTTGTGTGTGTGTGTGTTTTTGTGTTTTTCAGGGACCATTGACGTTTATGGATGTGGCCATAGAATTCTCTTTGGAGGAGTGGCAGTGCCTGGACAGTGCACAGCAGAGTTTATATAGGCATGTGATGTTAGAGAACTACAGAAACCTGGTTTTCTTGGGTGAGGGTAACTTCAATACACATTTTCTAATATATCCTAAAGGTTTTATTTCTCTTTTTTCTAGAATGTTTTTTGGTGATTTATGCTTTGCATAAATGAGTTTCGGATCTCTGTTTTCAAAAAAAATCTTTTAGATTTGTCATTGTAGAAAATAGTTTCTTCAAGATATTTCATCTTTACCATAACTTTCTGCATTCCTGAGCTGATCTTTATCATTCCGTCTTGATTAGTGGTAATTTTTGAAATTTATTGGCATAAAATATTTTTGCCCATACCTTAAAATCTAACTCCCAACACCAATTGTTTTGATTCAGTACCAGGTAGTGAAATTAAGAAACTACAAATTTAAAATATTTTCTAAATCTTTAGAAATTTTTGTCATAAATTAGCATTTGGGGATTAATGTACTAGAATATTCTATTACATTCTCTTTACTGAGCACACTACTAGGTTGGTAATTGGATAATATGTGCAAGATTTATGTTATTTATTTTCAATAAAACAGGTATTGCTATCTGTAAGCCAGACCTGATTAGCTGTCTGGAGCAAGAAAAAGAGCCCTGGGATATGAAGAGACCTGAGATGGTAGCTAAACATTCAGGTAAGTGAGTGAATACACAGATGGTACAGAGAAGAGGTCAAAAGGCCAAGGAGAAGGACACTGCTTAAAATGTGATTTGGTAAGCTGTGTTCCAAAGGAAATAGTTTCTGGAAAACCTGAGTTTTTTTTTTTTTCTCTCGCATAGGACATTTTCTGTCTTGTTTTTCAGTTCTCTAAGGATTCCTTTTTCCCTTTAGTGATCTGTCTTCAGTTTCACAGTGAAAGCCAATGTCCTCTTCATGGGATATAAAAGACTGCACAATCTGACTGTTTTTGTTGTTGTTGTTGTTGTTTTTGGGGATACACAAATGTGCATAATTTTGAGAAACTCTACGTTAAACAGTTTTTTAAATTCTTTTTGCATCAAGTCTGAAATGTGTGAGTAGTGGTTTCTGTTCCATTGTTATTTGTTGTTGTTGTTGTTTATTTTTCTGTGTATTCCATTCTGTTTTTACTACTATGGTTTTGAAATATAGTTGCATATGTAAGGCATACGCAGTGCCAGTATACGTTTTCAGGATTTGGCTATTTTGGATTGGCTTTTTCTTTTTATTTGGCAGGACAGATTTGCTGCTGGTATTTGCTACAGCTATTTTCTTCAGGACTTTGACAATGTCACACAGTTCCCTTCTGGCCTGCAAAATTTTCTTGAGAAATTCACTCATTACCTCATAAGACTATTCTTATAAATAACACATCATTTTTATCTTGAAACTCACAAGATTCTCTTGTCTGTGACTTTTAAAATTGTGCTTATATATGTTCTTATTGTAAATATCTTTGCATGTATCTAGTTTCTTTGTTAAGCTTTTTCATTTTTACATCATTTTTTCTTATAATATTTCAGTTCCTTTTTTGTATTTTATTTTCTACCTTCACAATTTCTGTTTTTTGATATTTTTAATATTTCTGTTATCCCAATTTTTCTGATTTTTAATAGTTGTCTGTGTTCCTATTTCATTCATGGAGTATTATTCAATTTATGTTAACTTTTTAAAATTAATTTTTTTTAATGGTTGCTTTCTGAAAATTTTATAATATTTGATAGAGCTATGTTGCCCTAAAATTTTGTATACATTGTAATCTTTAATTGAAATTTGAACATTGAAAACAAGCTACCTATCACAGTGTCTATAATGTAGCTTTGTCCTGGCAACGTTTGAAACCGTTTGTCTTAGCTAGAGATCCTGAGAGTCTTTCAAATATGTTCTTAGGATGTGTCTTGTCTGAAATGTTCTAGTTGTTTTTTAGTTAAAAGACTTTATTCATGTTTCTTCTTAATAGTCATCACTTGCTACAACTGTTCTCTGTCTGTAGTATAGTCTCTTTCCTGCTGTAACATTTACCTTTGATCTCAGTAGACTCAAAATGTCATTCCAAAGTATACCACTGTTAATTTTTGCACTTTATGTTGTAGGAGACAGAAACCAGTGTCAGCAAAAGCTCCTAATAAAGCCAGAAATAAAGATGTGGGTGTGTTATTTTTCTTGTCTTTTGAAAAAGAAAGCAAAAGTTGGTCATTTACTTCTAAAGACACTATGTTATATTGAGAAACAGAAAGAACTGTGTTGGGTAAATGTAACAGACTTTTCTTTTCCTTTGATGTGGCTTTTGGCATTGTGCTAACCTGGAACACTACACACACTTAACTCATATATAAATTTTCCACAAATGCATTTTGGTCAGTATGCTTTTGTTACATTTATGTGCCTATGAAGGAATTCAAACCTGTGGTATTTTGCTATGCCATCTTGCTTATGTAGTTTGTGTAACTTTATGGGTTAGATTTGTAAAGTATATTCATCTGAGTTGAGCAAGTGAAGTACTTTGTTATTTTTATTTCTTTCAGTTATGTTTTATTATTTTGCCCAACACCTTTGGCCAGAGCAGAATGTAAGAGATTTTTTCCAAAAAGTGACCCTAAGAAGATACAGAAAATGTGGATATGAGAATTTAAAGTTAAGAAAAGGCTGTAAAAGTGTGGTTGAGTGTAAGCAGCACAAAGGAGATTATAGTGGACTTAACCAATGTTTGAAAACTACCTTGAACAAAATATTTCAATGTGATAAATATGTAAAAGTTTTCCATAAAATTTCAAATTCAAATAGACACAAGATGAGGCATACTGAAAATAAACATTTTAAATGTAAAGAATGTGGCAAAACATTTTGCATGCTTTCACACCTAACTCAACATAAAAGAATCCATATTAGAGTGAATTTCTACAAATATGAAGAATGTGGAAGAGCCTTTAACTGGTCCTCAACCCTTAATAAACATAAGAGAATTCATACGAGAGAAAAACCTTACAAATGTAAAGAATGTGGCAAAGCCTTTAACCAGACCTCACACCTTGTTAGACATAAGAGAATTCATACTGAAGAGAAACCCTACAAATGTGAAGAATGTGGCAGAGCCTTTAACCAGTCATCAACTCTTACTGCACATAATACGATTCATACTGGGGGAAAACCCTGCAAATGTGAGAAATGTGATAGAGCTTTTAAGCAAGCCTCAAAGCTTACTGAACATAAGTTAATTCATACTGGAGAGAAACCATACAAATGTAAAGAATGTGGCAAGGTTTTTAACCAGTTCTCAACCTTTAATACACATAAGATCATTCGTACGGGAGAGAAACCTTATGAATGTGAAGAATGCAGCAAAGCTTTTAACTGATCCTCAAAACTTACTGAACATAAGTGCATTCATACTGGAGAGAAACTGTACAAATGTGAAGAATGTGGTAAAGCCTTTAACCAGTCCTCAACCCTTACTACACATAAGAGAATTCATAGTGGAGAGAAACCCTACAAATGTGAAGAATGTGGCAAAGCTTTTAAACAATCTTCAAACCTTACCATAAAAAAATTCCTACCGGAGAGAAACCCTACAAATGTGAGGAATGTGGCAAAGCATTTAACTGATCTTCAAACCTTACTGAACATAAGAAAATTCATACTGCAGAGAAATTCTACAAATGTGAAGAATGTGGCAAAGCTTTTAACCAACTCTCAAACCTTACTAGACATAAGCTAATTCATACTGGAGAGAAACCCTACAAATGTGGAGAATATGGCAAAGCCTTTAACCAGTCCTCAGCCCTTAGTGCACATAAGATAATCCACACTGGAGAGAATCCCTACAAATGTAGAGAATCTGGCAAAGTTTTCCACCTATCCTCAAAACTTAGTACATATAAGAAAATTCATACTGGAGAGAAACCCTACAAATGTGAAGAATGTGGCAAAGCCTTTAACTGATCTTCAGCCCTTATTGGACATAAGATAATTCATACTGGAGAGAAACCCTACAAATGTGAAGAATCTGGCAAAGCTTTTAACCTGTCCTCCAACCTTACTGCACATAAAAAAATTCATCTTGGAGAGAAACCCTACAAGTGTGAAGAATGTGGCAAAGCTTTTAACCGATCTTCAACACTTACTACACATAAGATAATTCATACTGAAGAGAAACAGTACAAATGTGATGAATGTGGCAAAGCTTTTACCCGATCCTCAAAACTCATTGAACATAAGAAAATTCATACTGGAGAGAAACCTTACAAGTGTGAAGAATGTGGCAAAACTTCTAATAATTTCTCAACTTTTACTAAACATAAGATGATTCATACTGGAGAGAAGCTATACAAAGGTGATGAATGTGACAAAGCTTTTACCCGATCTTCGACCCTTACTACACATAAGATAATTCATACTGGAGAGAAACCCTACAAATGTGAAGAATGTGGCAAAGCTTTTAATGGATCATCAAACCTTACTGAACATAAAAAAATTCATACTGGAGAAAAATCCTACAAATGTGAAGAATGTGGCAAAGCTTTTAACCGATCTTCAAACCTTACTAAACATAAGAAAATTCATACTGGAGAGAAACCTTACAAATGTGAAGAATGTGGAAAAGCTTTTAACCAGTTCTCAACCCTTAATACACATAAAATAATTCATACTGGAGAGAAACCATATAAATGTGAAGAATGTGGCAAAGCTTTCAACTTATACGTAAACCTTACTACACATAAGAAAGTTCATACTGGAGAGAAATCCTGCAAGTGTGAAGAATGTGGCAAAGCTTTTAACCAAGTGTCAACTCTTACTATAGACAAAAGAATTCATACAGGAGAGAAACCTTACAAATGTGAAGAATGTGGCAAAACTTTCAGTCAATCCTCAAAACTTACTACACATAAGAAAATTCATACAGGAGAGAAACCTTACAAATGTGAAAAATGTGGTAAAGCTTTTAACCAGTCTTCAACCGTTTCTACACATAAAATAATTCACACTGGAGAGAAATGCTACAAATGTGAAGAATGTGGCAAAGTTTTTAACAGATCTTCAAACCTTACAGAACATAAAAAAATTCATACAGGAGAGAAATCCTACAAATGTGAAGAATGTGGCAAGGCCTTTAACCGGTCCTCAACTCTTACTAAGCATAAGGTAATTCATACTGGAGAGAAACCATACAAATGTAAAGAATGTGGTAAAGCTTTTAAACAGTTCTCACACCTTGCTGTACATAAGATAATTCATACTGGAGAGAAACTCTACAAATGTGAAGAACGTGGCAAAGCTTTTAACTTATCCTCAAACCTTACTGCACATAAGAAAAATCATACTGGAGTGAAACCCTACAAATGTGAAGAATGTGGCAAAGCTAACCTATCCTCAACCCTTACTCCACGTAAGACAATTCATACTTGAGAGAAACCCTGCAAATGTGAACAATGTGGCAATGCTTTTAACTAAATCTCAAACTTTACTAAACGTAAGAAAATTAATACTGGAAACTTTACAAACCTAAAAGATGAGACAATGGTTTTGAAAACACCTTCAAACTTTTCTAACCATAAAAGCAATCATACTGGTGAGAAATCCTAAAAATGTGAAGAATGTTACAAAGTCTTTAAATGGTTGTCACACTTGATTATAAGTAAGATAATTTATACTGGAGAAAACTCCCAGAAGTGTGAAGAATGTGGTAAAAATTTTAATTAATTTTCACACCTTGTTGCACAGGAAAGCCCTTCAGAAAAATTGTACCAATATAAATGTGGAAAAGCCATTAATACCTGGTTACATCTTACTCAACATTAGAGAGTTATTGCTTAATAAAAGCATTATAAATGCAGTTAGTGTAAAAAACTCAGAAAACAAAAACTTTCTTTTTTAGATGGAGTCTTGCTCTGTCACCCAGGCTGGAATGCAGTGATGTGATCTTGGCTTACTGCAACCTCTGCCTCCCAGGTTCAAGCAATTCTCCTGCCTTAGCCTCCAGAGTAGCTGAGACTACAGGCGCACACCACCACGTTTGGCTAATTGTTTTTATTTTTAGTAGAGACTGACTGTCACCATGTGGGCCACCCTGGTCTTGAACTCCTGACCTCAAATGATCAACCTGCCTCTGCCTCCCAAATTGCTGGGATTATAGGTGTGAGTTGCTGTGCCTGACAAATATAAGCCTTTAAAGAGATATAAGCAGTTTGAAGACAAACATTAGGAACATAAAGAGGGTTGTAGTGTCTTTACTTGTATCAGATTTTGTTGTACACATTATGTACTAAAGGAAAATCCTGAAGCAGTGATCAAATTTTGATTAACATCAGGGAGTTTATATTGGAGAAAAACTGCAAATGTAATATATTTGGAAAAATATTTTTTCAAGAACTACTGCTTAGAAAACACCAGGGGACTCATACTAAAATATATTTTTGAAGATGCAGTAAGTATAAAAGAAATTTAATGCAAAATTAACTGGGTGTAAATATCAGAGAATTCACAGTAGAAATATCTAAGGCACTGACACTTCAGACATTGCACTTAATCAGTGTGCTGAGTACAGAAAATGCTCCAAAATTAAAGTTGATAGATAAATTATTTGTATATAACTTTAAAAGAGTTAGAAATATTTTTAGTTATAATAACATTTAAAGTATACTTTTTTCTTTGAAAAAATTACAGAATTTTTAAAAAGTGAGTGATGTAATTCAACTCAAATTACTTCATGCTCTTCATTCCTGTTGTATTCACATGTAAAAGCATGTGATCAATTGTTGCTTCATCAAGGACATGAGACATTCTTTTTTGTTAGGTGGGCATTATTTTTGACCTTTCCTATGGAAGAGTAAAGACATTACAATGTAGGATGCATGATAAAAATCTAAGTGGACAGGCGCTTTGTGTTTAATTTATAATATTGATTGATGTATGAGGGAGGTGTTCAGAGGAATATTCTTCTGCATTCTAGTGAAAATATCTTTTGTTTTAGTTAAAATTAAATTAAAATTAGTAGTATATCATTTTACTAATTGTATTTCTTTTTTTTTTTTTTTTTTTTGAGACGGAGTCTTGCTCTGTCGCCCAGGCTGGAGTGCAGTGGCACAATCTCGGCTCACTGCAAGCTCCGCCTCCCAGGTTCACGCCATTCTCCTGCCTCAGCCTCCCGAGTAGCTGGAACTACAGGCGCCCGCCACTGCGCCCGGCTAATTTTTTTCTATTTTTAGTAGAGACGGGTTTTCACCATGGTCTCGATCTCCTGACCTTGTGATCCGCCTGCCTCGGCCTCCCAAAGTGCTGGGATTACAGGCGTGAGCCACCGCGCCCGGCTTACTAATTGTATTTCTATGTAATAAAATGCAGCACATTTTAAAAAATTTTAGATTATTGTGAAGTTAATTTTTTAATTAAACTTTTTTTTAACGTGTTAAGACCATTATGCATTCAATGAAGTGTTATTACGCCACTAACTTTAACCTATCCCACCTTACTCAAGGGTGTAGGTAAAAGATAGTGACATTGTACTGTTTAATAACATAGTGGACTAACATCTCTAATAATTCCTCTTGCCAGTGACTTTAAACTAAAGAACTTAATTAAAGAACATTGTTCCTATAGGTTAAATTTTTATTCTTTTTTCTTATTTAAACATATTTTTCTTAAATTTTATGGGTACACAGTGTGTGTATATATTTATGCCATATATGGCATATTTTGATACAGGCATATAAATATATATTAATCACATTAGGGCAAATGAAGTACCCATCAACTCCAGCGTTTATCATTTGTATTACAAACCAATTCTATACTTCTAGTTACTTTAAAATGTACAAGTAAATTGCTATTGACTATAGGGTCATTTTCATGGGCATAATAAAAATTATATACAAGTATAAATAAAATCCCGAGTCTTAAAATTCTGAGTTCTGCCTAAACATTTTAAAAATTTTGTTAGGTATTTTTCTTTGAACGTGTCTCTCTGCCTGCAAACATAACAGAATTTTAGTATTGGTTTACATAGAGTTAACTATACACATATATTACCCTAAAATTAAACCTTAGGTGCCAGAAAATTATGGAGTGTTTTTGTGTGAGTGTGAGTTTGTACCTATTTTCAAAAGAAAAGAGCAATATTGGAACAAAACAAATATTTTAATAAAGTCATTTACTAGACCACTGAAAACTTCAAAAATGCTGAAAGTAAATATATACTCTGCTTTGTATTGAATTCATTACTTTCAAATCTTCTGACTTATGATTCAGAATCTCTCCATGCAAATGTTGTTTTTACTTGCCTCTTAGTCATGCTAGACCTATAATTTTCTTGTTTCTTACCATTTTTTTCTTTTATAGTTTATGAGGTATTTATTATATGAGCTGTTCATGGATTGTAAGAATGATTTTTATAAAATTTAGTACTGCACACAACATAATTTTAGATGTATTTCCAAAATTGTTTATTAATTATATTGTATTTAGTTAGAACATTCCATTTGTTCTTTTAAATGGAGAATCCTATATAAGCCTATATTTCTTATTCTTTTCTCTTGTTATAATTGACGTAAGTTTATTTATTTATTGAGCCAATTTGTTCAGGTAAGAACTAGGAATACTTCATAAGTTATGAGGATGTTTTTATATATAAATGTGGCAAACAAATATGACAGTGGTTGCTGTGTAACAGATGCTCCATAATAGGCTGTAAACATTCCTGCTGGAGTTAGTTTGTAACTTCAAGTCAGAGATGGAAAATACCAATAGTGAAGAAATAATATTGATTCTTCATGTGCAGATAACCTTTTTTTTCCATGTTGCAAAGCTAAATCTTGCTGAATTTAAAAAGAAATTTTGGTTCTTTTATTTCCTAATTACCTTTACTTTCGTTTGTCTTATTATGTGACTTCTGTGTATTCATCACAGCCCTTCTTCTTTTTCTATGTGATGGCTCCACTTTTCTCACTGTTGTCTTCATGCCATGTCATTTTATATGGTACTTTGTAGGTTTTGATGAGAAAGTTGATATTTTTAATGCACTCAAAAATCGCTTTTCACTGGAGAGTGCTTATCAATATAACTTTCTGATCAGTTAATTAAGATAAAAGGCATTCACTGTCCACAGGTGAGAGGATTAAATCAGTTAGCATTGTTTTTTTCTTTTCTGTTTGTAAAAGGAAAAACTTACTAAATTTTTAAACAGGGTTTCACTCTTGTTGCCCAGGCTGTAGTGCAAATATGTTGTGACAAATATAAAATGCTAGAAAATACATCTTAGAAATTAATTTATAAGAGAGCTAATGGTAAGTGAAGAATTTAAAATTTAATTTTCTATGATATAGCACAACATACATTTCCATGCAGAATCTTTTATTTTTAAATGTGAAATTTAAAGGTTGCAAAATAATAAAATGACCTCTGTGGATTTGATATTTGGAATAATATTTCTTTTTTATATTGATATTACAATTTTGAGGAATTTTTCACTCATTTTTTTTTAGTGGGTGAAGGTGAGTGTACAGTTTTTGTTCTTTGTCACCTAACTATAGTCAGCTTCTTGGTCATTTTCTCTAGAAAACTTTTGAAGATTATGGCAGCTTTTGGATTAAACATTTTCTGTTATATTTATGCAAATTTGTTTTTTGTGTTCACAAGGTGGCCAGTCATGAGACCATAAGCAACACCTGCCCTTTTAGTGTCTTTCATGCTATTACCATCTGTAATAAATAAATGTGTACTTATTCTGCACAACGTGATATTTGCAAGTATATGTTGTCAAATGCTTAATTCTAGGTAATTAAGGCTTTACCTAACATCACTAACATTTTTATGGTCAGAGTATGTGACATTGTCAGCGTTTTTCAAAAACACAACTACATTGTTATGATCTGTAGTCACTATCTTGTACAAAAAGATCTCTTAAACTTATTCTTCCTATTCAACTATAATTATGTATTCTTTGACCAACATCTTTCAAAACCCCCCTTTTTTCTAAATACCTTGATGTCTGGTGGTCACCACTTTACTCTCTACTTTAATGGGATTAAGCTTTTAAGACTCCCTGTGTAAGTAAAATCATGAAAAATAATCTTTGTGCCTGGCTCATTTAGACAAATATAATGTCTTCCAGGTTAATTCATGTGATTGAAAATAATAGAAATTTCTTTTTTAAAGAAATAGTATTCCATTGTGTATATATACCACATTGTCTTTATTTACTCATAAATGTTGAACTGTGGTTCTGTATTTTGGTAATTGTGAAGAGTGTTGCAAACAACGTAGAAGCAAATATGTTTCTTCATTCTGATTTCACTTGTTTCAGATATATATCAGTAAAATTGCTGTATTATATTGTGGTTTAATTTTAAATTCTTTGACAAATTTTCATTTTTCATTTTTTTTTTTTTTTTTTTTTTTTTTTGAGACGGAGTCTCACGCTGTTGCCCAGGCTGAAGTGCAGTGGCGCGATCTCGGCTCACTGCAAGCTCCGCCTCCCGGGTTCCCGCCATTCTCCTGCCTCAGCCTCCTGAGTAGCTGGGACTACAGGCGCCCGCCACCGCGCCCGGCTAATTTTTTGTATTTTTAGTAGAGACGGGGTTTCACTGTGGTCTCGATCTCCTGACCTTGTGATCCGCCCGCCTCGGCCTCCCAAAGTGCTGGGATTACAGGCTTGAGCCACCGCGCCCGGCCTAAATTTTCATTTTTCATAATGACTCTCCTCATTCACATTCAAACCAACAGTGTGCAAGCATTCCCTTTTCTTCATACTTTGACTAACCCTTTCTTTTCTTTTTAATAAGAGTAATTCTAACAGGAGTGAGTTGATAATCTCCTAGTTTTTCTTTTTGCTTTCCTGATAATAGTTGATATTGAGCATTTTTTATATATCTTGACCATTTGTCTTTTCTTGAAAAATATTTATTTAAGCCTTTTGCTCATTTTGATAGTTATTTGTCTTTTGTCGTATAGTCATTTAAGTGTTTTATATGTTTTTGTTATTAACCGCTTGTCCTACGTATGATTTGCAAGTATTTTCTCCCATTTTTTCAGTTGTCTCATTTTGTTGATTTTGTCAGATTCCATGAAGCAGCTTTTTAATTTCAAGTAATCTAACTTATCTATTTTTCTTTTGATTTTGTTGGATTTTGAGGTTAAATAATAAAAGTCATGGCCTAAATCAATGTTATGGGCTTTCACTCTTTATTTTCTTTAGTAATTTCTGAGTTTTAAGCCTTATATTTAAATATCTAATTTTAGTTGATTTTTATATTTGGTGTGAGAAGAGGGTCTCATTTTGTTTCTCTGCATGTGGATATAAAGTTTTCTCAACCTCATTTGTTGAAGATGCTGTCCTTTTTTTGAAGAAATTGTAAAATAAGTTAGCTTAAATATGTGGATATATTTCTGATCTCTTTTCTGCTCCATTGACCTATGTGTCTGTTTTTATTCAAGTACCATACTGTTTTGGTTATTATAATTAGTAGGATATTTCAAAGTCAGGTATAGTGATACCTTCAGCCTATTTTTATTTTTTTTTTTATTTTCTGCTTGGTTGCTTTAGTTATTCAGGGTCTTTTGTGGTACCATATAAATTTTAGATTGATTGATTGATTGATTGAGACAGAGTTTAACTCTTGTTGCCCAGGCTAGAGTGCAATGTCATGATCTTGGCTCACCACAACCTCTGCCTACCTGATTCAAGCAATTCTCCTGCCTCAGCCTCCTGAGTAGCCGGGATTACAGGCATGCGCCACCATGCCTGGCTAATTTTGTATTTTTACTAGAGACGGGGTTTCTCTATGTTGGTCAGGCTGGTCTCGAACTCCCAACCTCAGGTGATCCACCCACCTCAGTCTCCCAAAGTGCTGGAATTATAGGCTTGAGCCACCATGCCCTGCCAAATTTTAGATTTTTAAAAAAATTTCTATTAAGTGTGTAATTGGTATTTTGATAGAGTTTGCATTATATCTATAGATCATTTTGTGTAATACAGATATTTAGCAGTATTAATAAGGCCAATTCATGAATAAGTACTACTTTTCCATTTATTTATTATTTAATTTTTACTTGTATGTTCTTTAGGTTATAATGTATGGTGTTTTAACATTTTGATTAAATTTATTTCAAAGTATAGTTACTACAGTTATTGTAGATGGGATTGTTTTTTAATTTCATTTTGAGATAATTTTTAATGTGCAAAGATGATACTATTTAATGTTGATTTTTAATTCTACAAGTTTAACAAATTTGTTTATTAGTTCTGGTGGTTCTTAGTGAAGTGTTAGTCTTTTCTATACTTTATGTTATGTGCAAAGAGGGATAGTTTAACTTTTTGGTGTTTTCAGTCTGGATTCCTTTTATTTTATTCTCTAATTTCTCTGTCTTGAATATTTAGTACTACATTCAGCAAATCTGAAGGAAGTGGGCATCCTTGTCTTGTTCTAGCTCTTAGAGTAAAAACTTACAACCCTTTCCTGTTTAGTATGTTGTTAGCTCTGAATTTTTTGGTTATACATGGCATTTATTGGCTTGAGATGCATTTGTCCTGTACCTATTTTTTTTCAGAGATTTATCATGAGGAAATGTTGAATTTTTTGAAACTTTTATTCTGTATTTATTTAAATGTTAGAGTTGTGAAATCACAACTAATCCCATATAAATACAGAACATCCTCAGATACTACTATAAATATCTCTATGCATGCAAACTAGAAAATTAAAAAAAAATAGATAAACTGTATACACACAATCTCCCAAGACTGAACCAGGAAGAAAGAGAAGTCTTGAACAGAGGAAAAATTTATGACAAAATTAAATTTATAATTAAAAAAACAACCCTACATAGTATAAAAAGCCCTGGATCAGATGAATTCATAGCCAAATTCTACCACATATACAAAGTTGAGCTTGTACTAATCCTTCCTAAGTCGTTATATGAAATCAGTATTATCTGGATACCAAAATTTAGTTAAGATGGCAAAAAAATCTATAGTTCAATATACCTGATGAACATTGAAACAAAAATCTTTCATGCAATACTAACAAGCTGAGTTCACAAACAAATCAAAAAGTTATTTTGCCATAATCATGTGAGTTTTATTTCATGAAAGCAAGGGTGTTTATCATATGCAAGTCAATAAGTGTGACTCACCATATAAAGACAATTAAAAGGATTAAACCATATAATTATTACAATGGATGTGGAAAAATCATTAAGAGAAATTTAATGTTCATTCATAAAAATATTCTCAACATACAAGGCATTGAAAAAACATACCTCACAATAATAAGAGTCATCTATGACAAATCCTCAGCCAACATTATACTGAACAGGCAAAAGCTTGATGCATTCTACGAATAAAAATAACTACGTCCACTCTAAATATTCCCATTTAATATAGTTCTGAAAGTCCTAGCCCAGAGCAATCCAACAAGATAAAGAAAAAAGAAAAAGGCATCCAAATAAGAAAAGAGGAAGTCAAATTATCTTCACTGATGATATAATTCTCTACTTGAAAAACGTTAAAGATTTCTCCCAAAGACTCCCAAGCCTGAAAAATGACTTCAGAAAAGTGTCAGGATACAAAATAAATGTACACAGATGAATGGCATTTCTGTATACCCTGAATAACATTCAACACTTGAATAACATTTAAGCAGAGAACAAAATCAAGAACACAGCTCTATTTAAAATAGCCACAAATAAAAAATAATATACCTAGGAATGGATTGAGTCAAGGAGGTACAATATCTGTAGAAGGAGAACTACAAAACACTGCTGAAAGATATCAGGGACAACACATGAAAATGGAAAACATTTCATGCTCATAGATTTGAAGAATCAATATAATAAAAATGTCCATGATGCCTAAAGCAACTTGTAAATTAAATGCTCTTTGTGTCAAACTATCAATGCAGTTTTTTGTAGAATTAAAAAATGGTTTTAAATTCATATTGAAGAATAAAAGAGCCCAAATAGCCCAGGCATCTTTAAACAAAATGAATAAACCTGGAAGCCTCACATTACCTGACTTCAAACTGTACTACAAGCTACAGTAACCAATATAGCATGGTTCTGCTACACAAATAAACATGTAGACCAATGGAACAGAAGAGAGAGACTTGAAATAAAGTTACACTCCTACAACCAACTTATTTTTGACAAAGTCAACAAAAATAAAGGGGAAATAACTTTCCATCTAATAAATGGTACTGATAAATAGTGGACTATATGGTTAGTCATCTGCAGAAGAAAAAAACTGAACCGCTACCTCTCACCATGTGAAAAATGTAATGCAAGATAGATTAAAAACGGAATGTGAAGCTTCAAGCTATGAAAATCCTAGATGAACACCTAGAAAGTACTCTTGTAGATAGTGGCCTCTGAAAAGAATTTGAGACTAACACCTTAAAAGTAAATGCAACAAAAATAAAAATTGACACCTAATTAAACTAGACCTCCTGCACAGCAAAAGAAATTTGGCAAAGTAAATGGACAACCTACAGCATGGAAAAAAATATTTGCAAACTGCATACAACAAAAAATTAATATATTAAATCTTTAAGAAATGTAATAGGATAAAAGCACAGAATATATCAATAGATATTTCTCAAAGGAAGACATAGAAGCTGCCAAGAAACATGCAAAAAATTGCCCAGTATCCCAAGCCATTAAAGAGATTAAATCAAAATGACAATGTGATGCCATCTCACACCAGTTACAATGTTATTAAACAGTAAAAAAAAAAAAAAAAAAAGTAAATAACATGTGGAGAAGAGGGAATGTTTACACACTCGTTGTGAGAATGCAAATTAATTCAGCCTTTTGTTGATTAATTCAGCCTTTTGTTGAAGCCTCTCCTTCAATAAAAGATGCCATGAATTTCAAGTTACTATGCTGACACATATATTGTCTCTAGAAGCGTTCCGGTTTGTTTGCAATCAAGGTGCAGCGTTTCTGGCTTCCCTTGTGCTGCTTTGTTTGTGTGAAATAGGAAGACAGGAAATAAAACCAAGCAAACCATGACATTTCTATTTTCTATAGCCACAATATCTGAATTCTAGTGTTATGTCGACTAGAAATAATGTATTTCAAAACTGAGAAAAAGAAATTGATACTTTATCTTTTTAATTGTTTTTATAGATTATAAAAATTTATAGTTTCTGAATTATATAAGTTAAACAACCTGAACATGCAGATACCTAAAAGCTTTACCTAGATAACATTATTAATATTTTAATAGGTTATGATTGTGAGTCACAGTTGCCCCATTGAGTTTACTGGAAAGCAGTTATTTATCTTCTAAGAGTATATAGAGAATAGGCTTTCATAATCCTAAACAAAGAGATCTTTTTAAATTAGCACTATATTTAGATTTGAATAAAATTCATATTCATAGGTTTATAGTAACAGAAATTTTAATATATTTTCTAATAGAAAAAAGTCAATAGAAATAAGTTATTCAAATGAGTTTTTTAAAACTTCACGGGTTCATTAAATAACATTTAAAATTACATTGTAAGTGACTGATTAGTAATTCCAATCTATTTCATTTTAGTCACTGAGAAAACAATATCCTTAAATTATTCAATCAGAAAAAGTATTCTTATATTAGTGTTTCTGAAACTTTCAGAAACTGTAGACCACTCAATGGATGTGGAGGCATGTGCAGACCACAGATTTTCTTTTTTTTCTTTTTTTTTTTAATTACACTTTAATTTCTAGGGTACATGTGCACAACGTGCAGGTTTGTTACATATGTATGCATGTGCCATGTTGGTGTGCCGCACCCACTAACTCGTCATTTACATTAGTTATATATCCCAATGCTATCCCTCCCCCCTCCCCCAACCCACGACAGGCCCTGCTGTGTGATGTTCCCCTTCCTGTGTCCAAGTGTTCTATTGTTCAATTCCCACCTATGAGTGAGAACATGCAGTGTTTGTTTTTTTTGTCCCTGCAATAGTTTGCTGAGAATGATGGTTTCCAGCTTCATCCATGTCCCTGCAAAGGACATGAACTCATCCTACTTTATGGCTGCATAGTATTCCATGGTGTATATATGCCACATTTTCTTAATCCAGTCTATCATTGATGGACATTTGGGTTGGTTCCAAGTCTTTGCTATTGTGAATAGTGCTGTAGTAATCATACATGTGCATGTGTCTTTATAGCAGCATGATTTATAATACTTTGGATATATACCCAGTAGTGGGATGGCTGGGTCAAATGGTATTTCTAGTTCTAGATCCTTGAGGAATTGCCACACTGTCTTCCACAATGGTTGAACTAGTTTACAGTCCCACCAACAGTGTAAAAGTGTTCCTATTTATCTACATCCTCTCCAACACTCCTTGTTTCCTGATTTTTTAATGATTGCCATTCTAACTGATGTGAGATGGTGTCTCATTGTGGTTTTGATTTGCATTTTTCTGATGACGAGTGATGATGAGCATTTTTTCATGTGTCTTTTGGCTGCATTAATGTCTTCTTTTGAGAAGTGTCTGTTCACATCCTTCACCCACTTGTTGATGGGTTGGTTTTTTCTTGTAAATTTGTTTGAGTTCCATGAAGATTCTGGATATTAGCCCTTTGTCAGATGAGTAGATTGCAAAAATTTTCTCCCATTCTGTAGGTTGTCTGTTCACTCTGATGGTAGTTTCTTTTGCTGTGCAGAAGCTCTTTAGTTTAATTAGATCCCATTTGTCAATTTTGGCTTTTGTTGCCATTGCTTTTGGTGTTTTAGACATGAAGTCCTTGCCCATGTCTATGTCCTGAATGATATTGCCTAGGTTTTCTTCTAGGGTTTTTATGGTTTTAGGTCTAACATTTAAGTCTCTCATCCATCTTGAATTAATTTTTGTATAAGGTGTAAGGAAGGGATCCAGCCTCAGCTTTCTACATATGGCTAGCCAGTTCTCCCAGCAGCATTTATTAAATAGGGAATCCTTTCCCCATTTCTTGTTTTTGTCAGGTTTGTCAAAGATCAGATGGTTGTAGATGTGTAGTATTAATTCTGAGGGCTCTATTCTGTTCCATTGGTCTGTATCTCTGTTTTGGTACCAGTACCATGCTGTTTTGGTTGCTGTACCCTTGTAGTATAGTTTGAAGTCAGGTAGTGTGATGCCTCCAGCTTTGTTCTTTTTGCTTAGGATTGTCTTGGCAATGTGGGCTCTTTTTTGGTTCCATATGAACTTTAAAGTAGTTTTTTCCAATTCTGTGAAGAAAGTCATTGGTAGCTTGATGGGGATGACACTGAATCTCTAAATTACCTTGGGTAGTATGGCCATTTTCAAGATGTTGATTCTTCCTATCGATGAGCATGGAATGTTCTTCCATTTGTTTGTGTCCTCTTTTATTTCAGTGAGCAGTGGTTTGTAGTTCTCTTGAAGAGGTCCTTTACATCTCTTGTAAGTTGGATTCCTAGGTATTTTATTCTCTTTGAAGCAATTATGAAAGGGAGTTCACTCATGATTTGACTCTCTGTTTGTCTGTTATTAGTGTATAGGAATGCTTGTGATTTTTGTGCATTGATTTTGTATCCTGAGACTTTGCTGAAGTTGCTTATCAGCTTAAGGAGATTTTGGGCTGAGACAATGGGGTTTTCTAAATATACAATAATGTCATCTGCAAACAGGGACCATTTGACTTCCTCTTTTCCTAACTGAATACCTTTTATTTCTTTCTCCTGCCTGATTTCCCTGGCCAGAACTTCCAGCACTATGTTGAATAGGAGTGGTGAGAGAGGGCCTCCCTGTCTTGTGCCAGTTTTCGAAGGGAATGCTTCCAGTTTTCGCCCATTCAATATGATATTGGCTGTGGGTTTGTCATAAATAGCTCTTATTATTTTGAGATATGTTCCATCAGTACCCAATTTCTGGAGGGCTGTTGAATTTTGTCAAAGACCTTTTCTGCATCTATTGAGATAATCATGTGGTTTTGTCTTTGGTTCTGTTTATATGCTTGATTACATTTATTGATTTGCACATGTTGAACCAGCTTTGCATCCCAGGGATGAATCTCACACGATCGTGGTGGATAAGCTTTTTGATGTGCTGCTGGATTCAGTTTGCCAGTATTTTATTGAAGATTTTTGCATCAATGTTCATCAGGAATCTTGGTCTAAAATTCTCTTTTTTTGTTGTGTCTCTGCCAGGCTTTGGTATCAGGACAATGCTGGCCTCATAACATGAGTTAGGGAGGATTCCCTCTTTTTCTATTGATTGGAATAGTTTCAGAAGGAATAATACCAGCTCCTTCTTGTACCTCTGGTAGAATTCGGCTGTGAATCCATCTGGTCCTGGACTTCTTTTTGGTTGGTAGGCTATTAATTATTGCCTCGATTTCATAGCCTGTTATTGGTCTATTCAGGGATTCAACTTTTTCCTGGTTTAGTCTTGGGAAAGTGTGAGGGTCCAGGAAATTATCTATTTCTTCTAGGTTTTCTAGTTTATTTGCATAGAGGTGTTTATAGTATTCTCTGATGGTAGTTTGTATTTCTGTGGGGTCAGTGGTGATATCCCCTTTATCATGTTTTATTGCATCTACTTGATTCTTCTCTCTTTTCTTCTTTATTAGTCTTGCTAGCGGTCTATCAATTTTGTTGATCTCTTCAAAAACCAGCTCCTGGATTCATTGATTTTTTGGAGGGTTTTTTGTGTCTCTATCTCCTTCAGTTCTGCTCTGATCTTAGTTATTTCTTGCCTTCTGCTAGCTTTTGAATGTGTTTGCTCTTGCTTCTCTAGTTCTTTTAATTGTGATGTTAGGGTGTCAATTTTAGATCTTTCCAGCTTTCTCTTGTGGGCATTCAGTGCTATGAATTTTCCTCTATACACTGCTTTAAATGTGTCCCAGAGATTCTGGTATGTTTTATCTTTGTTCTCATTGGTTTCAAAGAACATCTTTATTTCTGCCTTTATTTCGTTATGTACCCAGTAGTCTTTCAGGAGCAGGTTGTTCAGTTTCCATGTAGTTGAGAGGTTTTGATTGAGTTTCTTAATCCTGAGTTCTAGTTTGAATGCACTGTGGTCTGAGAGACAGTTTTTTATAATTTGTGTTCTTTTACATTTGCTGAGGAGTGCTTTACTTCCACCTATGTGGTCAATTTTGGAATAAGTTTGATGTGGTACTGAGAAAAATGTATATTCTGTTGATTTGGAGTGGAGAGTTCTGTAGATGTCTATTAGGTCTGCTTGGTGCAGAGCTGAGTTAAATTCCTGGATAACCTTGTTAACTTTCTGTCTCGTTGATCTGTCTAACGTTGACAGTGGGGTGTTAAAGTCTCCCATTATTATTGTGTGGGAGTCTAAGTCTCTTTGTAGGTCTCTAAGGACTTGCTTTATGAATCTGGGTGATCCTGTATTGGGTGTATATATATTTAGGATAGTTAGCTCTTCTTGTTGAATTGATCCCTTTACCATTAAGTAATGGCCTTCTTTGTCTCTTTTGATCTTTGTTGATTTAAAGTCTGTTTTATCAGAGAGTAGGATTGCACCCCCCTACCTTTTTTTTTTTTTTTTTTTTTTTCCATTTGCTTGGTAGATCATCCTCTATCCTTTTATTTTGAGCCTATGTTGGTCTCTGCACATGAGATGGGTCTCCTGAATACAGCACACTGATGGGTCTTGATTCTTTATTCAATTTGCCAGTATGTGTCTTTCAATTGGAGCATTTAGCCCATTTACATTTAAGGTTAATATTATTGTGTGAATTTGATCCTGTCATTTGATGTTAGCTGTTTATTTTGCTCGTTAGTTGATGCAGTTTCTTCCTAGCATCGATGGTCTTTACAGTTTGGCATGTTTTTGCAGTGACTAGTACCGGTTATTCCTTTCCATGTTTAGTGCTTCCTTCAGGAGCTCTTGTAAGGCAGGCCTGGTGGTGACAAAGTCTCTCAGCATTTTCTTGTCTGTAAAGGATTTTATTTCTCCTTCATTTATGAAGCTTAGTTTGGCTGGATATGAAATTGTGGGTTGAAAATTATTTTCTTTAAGAATGTTGAATATTGGCCCACACTCTCTTCTGGCTTGTAGAGTTTCTGCTGAGAAATCTGCTGTTAGTCTGATGGGCTTCCCTTTGTGGGTAACCCGACCTTTCTCTGTGGCTGCTCTTAACATTTTTTCCTTCATTTCAACTTTGGTGAATCTGACAATTATGTATCTGGGAGTTGCTCTTCTCGAGGAGTATCTTTGTGACGTTCTCTGTCTTTCCTGAATTTGAATGTTGGCCTGCCTTACTAGGTTTGGGAAGTTCTCCTGGATAATATCCCAAAGAGTGTTTTCCAACTTGGTTTCATTCTCCCCATCTCTTTCAGGTACACCAATCAGATGTAGATTTGGTCTTTTCACATAGTCCCCTATTTCTTGGAGGCTTTGTTAATTTCTTTTTACTCTCTTCTATAAACTTCTCTTCTCGCTTCATTTCATTCATTTGATCTTCAATCACTGATTCCCTTTCCTCCAGTTGATCTCATCAGCTACTGAAGCTTGTGCATTCATCACATAATTCTCATGCCATGGTTTTGAGCTCCATCAGGTCATTTAAGGACTTCTCTACACTGGTTATTCTAGTTAGCCATTCATCTAATCTTTTTTCCAGGTTTTTGGCTTCTTTGTGATGAGTTCCAACTTCCTCCTTTAGCTTGGAGAAGTTTGATCATCTGAAGCCTTCTTCTCTCAACTTTTCAAAGTCATTCTCCATCCAGCTTTGTTCCATTGCTGGCGAGGAGCTGCGTCCCTTTGGAGGGGGAGAGGTGCTCTGATTTTTAGAATTTCCAGCTTTTCTGCTCTGTTTTTTCCCCATCTTTGTGGTTTTATCTACCTTTGGTCTTTGATGATGGTGATGTACAGATGGGGTTTTGGTGTGGATGTCCTTTCTGCTTGTTAGTTTTCCTTCTAACAGTCAGGACCCTCAGCTGTAGGTCTTGGAGTTTGCTGGAGGTCCACTCCAGACCCTGTTTGCCTGGGTTTCAGCAGTGGAGGCTGCAGAACAGCGAATATTGCTGAACAGCAAATGTTGCTGCCTGATCGTTCCTCTGGAAGGAAGCTTCATCTCAGAGGGGTACCAGTCCATGTGAGGTGTCAGTCTACCCCTACTGGGGGGTGCCTTCCAGTTAGGCTACTCAGGGGTCAGGGACCCACTTGAGGAGGCAGTCTGTCCATTCTCAGATCTCAAACTCTGTGCTGGGAGAACCACTACTCTCTTCAAAGCTGTCAGACAGGGACATTTAAGCCTGCAGAGGTTTCTGCTGCCTTTTGTTCAGCTATGCCCTGCCCCCAGAGGTTTAGTCTAGAGAGGCTGGCAGGCCTCCTAGAGCTGCAGTGGGCTCCACCCAGTTCGAGCTTCCTGGACACTTTGTTTACCTACTCAAGCCTCAGCAATGGTGGGCGCCCCTCCCCCAGCCTCGCTGCCACCTTGCAGTTCAATCTCAGACTGCTGTACTAGCAATGAGTGAGGTTCCATGTCTGTGGGACTCTCCAAGCCAGGTGCAGGATATAATCTCCTGGTGTGCTGTTTGCTAAGACCTTTAGAAAAGTGCAGTATTAGTGTGGGAGTGACCCAATTTTCCAGGTGCCATCTGTCACAGCTTCCCTTGGCTAAGAAAAGGAATTCCCTGACCTCCTGTGCTTCTCGCAGGAGGCGATGCCTTGTCCTGCTTTGGCTCATACTCGGTGGGCTGCACCCACTGTCCTGCACCCACAGTCCAACAAGCACCAGTGAGATGAACCCAGTACCTCAATTGGAAATGCAGAAATCACCTGTCTCCTGTGTCACTCATGCTGGGAGCTGTAGACTGGAGCTGTTCTGATTTGGCCATCTTCAAACTGCTTCCAGACCACAAATTTTCTAGGTATGAATAGACTCATCTTAGCTTTAATATAAAAATTAAATATGTTTCAAAAATAATTTAGTGACTTTTTAAAGTAATGAGAGACTTATTATTGGTAGAACCTATTTGCCAAATTATTTGTGTTAGGCTTAGTAATAAGCGCTTTGAACCAAAAATCAAGTTCTACCTAGTATCTCAGGGTAAAAAGAAAGTGGTTTTTATCTTATTTATTTTTACCAAATAAAATATTTTTATTTTAAAACTGTTATTTTAGATTTAGAGGGTGTACACCTAGCCTTTCTAGACTTCCTTAGTAATTGGTAAATTTCTCTTTTTATTTTGTCATTATCACTTTTTCTGCACTCTCAGGCTGGAGTGCAATGGCGCAAACATTGCTCATTGCAGCCTGGAACTCCTGAGCTTAACATATTCTCCCTCCTCAACCTCCTGAATAGCTGAGACCACAGGCAGAAACCTGTGTGCCCAGCCCATTATTATTACTTTTAATGTCTGCTAGTTCCTGTGGTGCACAGAGATTCAAAGGTCACATTCTTCCAGGGTTTGGGCATAATATGAGCACTGGGAATTAAATAGGTAGGTCCCACAGGGAAAGCAGTTCCCAGGAGAATAGAATCTAGGTTGGGTGTGACCATTCTCCTTCTCAGCTTGGCTGTTTCTTGTTGTTTGAAGAGACGGAGTAATACTGGGAGGCAAAAAAGTACCTTGGGCTTGGGGTCAGAGGGTGTGATTTGAGGTCTGGAGTTGATCTCTTAAAGGCTATGTGAAGTTGGCACTGTCTCCAACCTCTGTCCTTCCTTTGCAAAATGAGAAAAATAAGGCTGGATGAACTCAGGGTTCCCTTTCAGTCTTTTTTTTTTTTTAATTTTTTATTTCCACAAATTTTTTGGAACAGGTGGCATTTGGTTACATGAGTAAATTCCTTTGTGGTGATTTCTGAGGTTTTGGTGTACCCATCACCTGAGTAGTATACACTGAACCCAATTTGTAGTCTTTTACCTGATGCGTTTACATCCTTATAGCTTAGCTCCCACTTATGAGTGAGAACATATGATGTTTGGTTTTCCATTTCTTGAGTAGTATTCGAATATTCACAGTTTCTTTATCCACTTTATCCACTTGCTGATTGATGGGCATTTGAGTTGTTTCCACATTTTTGCAGTTCCAAATTATGCTGCTATAAACATGCGTGTGCAAGTATTTTTTTTTTAAATAATAACTTCTTTTCCTCTGGGTAGATACCCAATAGTAGGATTACTAGATCAAATGGTATTTCTCCCTTTAGTTCTTTAAGAAATCTCCACACTGTTTTCCATAGTGACTGTACTAGTTTACATTCCCACTAGCAGTGTAGAAGTGTTTCCTTTTCACTCCATCCACACCAACGTTTATTATTATTTTTTTATTATGGCCCTTCTTACAGGAGCAAGGTGGTATCACATTATGGTTTTGATTTGCATTTCCCTGACCGTTTGTGATGTTGAGCATTTTTTCATGTTTCCTGGCCATTTTTATATCTTCTTTTGAGAATTGTCTATTTATATCCTTAGCCCACTTTTTGATGAGATTTTTTTTTTTTTTTTTTTTCTGGCTGATTTGTTTCAGTTTGTTGTAGATTCTGGACAGTAGTCCTGTGTCAGATATATAAATTGTGAAGATTTTCTCCCACTCTGTGGGTTGCTTTTTACTTTGCTCACTGTTCCTTTTGCCATGCAAAAGCTCTTTAGGTTAATTAAGTCCCAGCTATTTATCTTTGTTTTCATTGCATTTGCTTTGGAGTTATTGGTCATGAAATCCTTGACTAAGCCAATGCCTAGAAGGGTGTTCTGATGTTATCTTCTAGAATTTTTATAGTTTCAGGTCTTAAATTTAAGTCCTTGATCCATCTTGAGTTGATTTTTGTATAACGTGAAAGATGAGAATCAAGTTTCATTCTTCTACATGTGGCTTGCCAATTATCCCAGCACCATTTGTTGAATAGGGTGTCCTTTTCCCACTTTATGTTTTTGTTTGTTTTGTCAAAGATCAGTTGGGTGTAAGTATTTGTGTTTATTTCTGCGTTCTCCATTCTATTCTGTTGTTCTGTGTCTCTATTTTTATACCAGTACTGTGCTGTTTTGTTGAGTGTGGCATTATTGTATAGTTTGAAGTTGGGTAATATGATGCCTTTTGATTTGTTTCTTTTGCTTAGTCTTGCTTTGGCTATGCAAGCTCTTTTTTGGTTCCATATGAATTTTAGGATTTTTTTTTTTTGTAGTTCTGTGAAGAATAGTGTCAGTACTCTGATGGGAATTGCATTGAATTTGTAGATTGCTTTTGGCAGTATGGTCATTTTTAGAATATTGATTCTACCCATCCATGAGCATGGGATGTGTTTTTATTTGTGTCGTCTATAATTTCTTTCAGCAGTGTTTTGTAGTTTTTCTTGTAGAGGTCTTTCACTTCCTTGGTTAGGTATATTCCTAAGTATTTTATTTTTTGTGCAGCTACTGAAGAAGGGGTTGAGTTCTTAATTTGATTCTCAGCTTGGACACTTTTGGTATATAGCAGAGCTACTAATATGTGCACATTGATTTTATATTCTGAAACTTTGCTAATTTATTTATTGGTTCTAGGAGATTTTTGAAGGAGACTTTAGTGTTTTCTGGGTATACAATTATATCATAAGGAAACAATTAGTTTCAGCTCCTCTTTACTGATTTGGATGCCCTCTATTTCTTTCTCTTGTCTGATTGCTCTGGTTAGGATGCCCAGTACTATGTTGAATAGAAGTGGTGAGAGTGAGCATGTTTGTCTTGTTCCAGTTCCCAGAGGAAATGCTTTCAACTTTTCCCCATTTAGTATTATGTTGGCAGTAGGTTTGTCATAGATGGCTTTTATTATATTAAGATATGTCCTTGGTATGCCAATTTTGCTGATGGTTTTAATCATAAAGGGATGCTGGATTTTGTCAAATGCTTTTTCTCCATCTATTGAAATAATTACGTAATTTTTTTGAAAAATTCTGTTTATGTGGTGTATCACATTTATTGACTTGGGTATGTTAAACTATCCCTGAATCATTGGCTATAAAACCCACTTGATTATGGTGGATTATCTTTTTAATATGTTGTTGGATTCAGTTAGCTAGTATTTTGTTAAGGATTTTTGTGTCTATAGGCTGGGCCCTGTGGTTCATGCCTGTAATCTCAGCACTTAGGGGAACTGCAGTGGGACAATCACTTGAGGTCAGGAGCTCAAGACCAGCATGGCCTACATGGCGAAACCATGTGTCTTTTAAAAATATATGCATATTCTGCAGTTGTTGGGTAGAATGTTCTGTAAATATCTGTTAAGTCCATTTGTTCTAGGGTATAGCTAAAGTCCATTGTTTCTTTGTTGACTTTCTGTCTTGTTGACCTGTCTAGTGCTGTCAGTGGAGTATTGAAGTTTTCCACTATCATTGTGTTACTGTCTGCCTTATTTTTTATGTCCAGTAGTCATTGTTTTAGAAATTTGAGAGCTCCAGTGTTGGGTGCATACATATTTAGGATTGTGGTATTTTCCTGTTGGAAAAAGTCTTGCATCATGATAAAATGTCCCTCTTTTTTTTTTTTAACTGGTATTTCTTTAAAGTTCCATCTGATATAAGAATAGCTACTCCTACTTGCTTTGGTGTCCATTTGCATGGAATATCCTTTTCCTCCCCAATACCTTACATTTATGTGAGTCCTTGTATGTTAGGTCAGTCTCTTGTAGGCAACAGATAACTAGTTGGTGAATTCTTATCCATTCTGCAATTCTGTATCTTTTAAGTCGGGCATTTAGGCCATTTACATTTGACGTTAGTATTGAGATGTGAGGTACTATTCCTTTTATTGTGTGATTTGTTGTCTATATACCTTTTTTATTTGTATTTTGGTTTTATAGCTCCTGGGAGATTTATGTTTTAAAGAGGTTCTGTTTTGATGTGTTTCCAGAATTTGTTTCAAAATTTAGAGGTCTTTTAACAGTTCTTGTAGTGCTGGCTTGGTAGTGGTGACTACTCTTGGTATTTGTTTTTCTGAAAAAGACAGTATATTTCCTTCATTTATGAAGCTTAGTTTCACTGGATTCAAAATTTGTGGCTAATTATTGTTTTATTTAAGGAGGTTGAAGATAGGGCCCCAATTCTTTTTAGCTTGTAGGGTTTCTGCTGAGAAATTGGCATTAATCTGATAAGTTTTTCTTTATAAGTTACCGGGTGCTTTTGCCTCACAGCTGTTAAGATTCTTTCCTTCATCTTGAGTTTAGATAACCTGAGGACAATGTGCCTAGGTGATGATCTTTTTTAGATGAATTTCCCATATGTTCTTTGAGCTTCTTGTATTTGGATGTCTAGGTCTTTAGCAAGACCAGGAAAGTTTTCCTCAATTATTCCTCCAAATATGTTTTACAAACTTTTAGATATCTCTTCTTTCTCAGGAATACCAATTATTCTTAGGTTTGGTCACTTATGTCCCAACCTCCTTGGAAGTTTTTTTTCTTTCTTTCTTATTCTTTTTTCTTTGTCATTGTTGGATTGGGTTAATCCAAAAACATTTTCTTTGAGCTCAGAAGTTCATTATTCTGCTTGCTTGATTCTATTGCTGAGACTTTGCAGAATATTTTGCATTTCTCTGAGTTCCTTATTTCTTGAAGTTGTGATTGCTTTTTATTCATGCTATCTATTTGACTGAAGATTTCTTCCCTCATTTTTGTATGTTTTTTGATTTCCTTAAATTGGACTTCATTTTCTCTGGTGCCTCCTTGATTCATTTAATAACTGAACTTCTGAATTCTTTCTGAGATAAATCAGAGATTTCTTCTTGGTTTGAATCCACTGCTGGTAAGCTAGCATAATTTTGGGGGGATATTAGAGAACCTTGTTTTGTCATATTACCAGAATTGTTTTTCTGGTTCCTTCTCATTTGGGTAGGCTATGTCAAAGGGAAGTTCTAGGGCTGAAGGCTTGTGTTCAGATTATTTTGTCCCATGGGGTATTCCCTTGATGTAGTACTCTCCCCCCTTTCCTAGGGGTGTGGCTTCCTGAGAGCTGAGCTGTAGTTATTGTTATTTCTCTTCTGGATCTAGCCCCCAAGCAAGTCTACCAGGCTCTGGGCTGGTAGTGGGGGTTGTCTGCACAGAGTCCTGTGATGTGAATTGTGTTCAGGTCTCTCAGATATAGATATTAGCACCTGCTTCAGTGGAGGTGGCAGGTAGTGAAATGGACTTCTTGAGGGTCCTTAGGTTTGGTTGTTTAGTGCACTATTTTTGTGCTGGTTGGCCACCTGCCAGAAGGTGGCGCTTTCAAGGGAGCATCGGCTGTGGTAGTATAGGGAGGATCAGGTGGTGAGTGGGGCCCTAAGGCTCCCAAGAGTATAAGCTATCTGTCTTCAGCTACCAGAATAGGTAGGGAGGGACCATCAGGTTGAGGATGGTTAGGCATATCTGAGCTTAGACTCTATTTGGGCGGGGCTTGCTGCAGCTGCTGCAGGAAATGGTGGCGTGGTTCCCAGGTCAATGTAGTCATTTTCCCAGGAGGATTGTGGCTGCCTCGGCTGTCATGAATGTTGTCAGGGATGTGGGGGAAAGCCAACAGTTACAGGTCCCACCCAGTTCCCACACAACCTGAAAGACCAGACTCACTCCCACCATGCTCCCCACCAAGAGCACCAAGTTTTCTTTTAGGCAGTGGGTGAGCAGGGCTGAGAACTTTCCCCAGGCTACCAGCCTCCTAGCTGCAGAAGCGAGCAGGCCTTTTGTGCCTCACTGACTTTGCAGTCTGCACACCTGATTCATGCCCGCTCACAAATTCTGGCCAGGTGAATTCATGTTTGGTTAGAATTGTTACAAAGTTCAGCTGGAAGTTTCCTTCTCGCTGTGGTCTTTTCCCACTTCCCTTGACAGACTTCTCCAAGGACCCCTTTGAAACAAGTCTTAAAAGCTTTCCTGAATACCCAGAGAGCCCACAGGGCTTTTTCTGCTTCCTCTACCTCTGTATTTAGCTCATCTCTCTAAATTGACTCAGCTCGAAGTAAGGTCAGGTCCTTATCCCATGATCTAGACTTTCAGGTTCCCAAGTGAGGGTGTGTGTATGAGAGCAGATGATTCCTTTTTCCCACTTTTACATCTTGGGCACTCATAGTATTTGGGCTGTCTCTGAGATCCTGCAGGAGAAATTTGCTTCCTTCAGAAAGTCTGTGGATTCTCTCAGCTTCCCTGGTTTACTCCTGCAGTAGTTCTGAAGCAAAAGCTCATGATGTGAGTTTCCACACACTGCTCTGAGTGGGAGCTGCAATCTATTTCAATCTATTTCTGCCTCCTGTCTGCTATTTTTGTCAAAAAACCGATTTTAAAATTCATCTTTATTTCTGCTAAATTAGAAAATTCAAAGCCAAAATGTTAGATCAGGAATAACAATTGGGTGAGAGGGTTTTGGACATAATGGTTAAGATTGAAAATTAGAATCAGGTGGTTTCTGATTGCATTCCAGTTCTGCCATTTATGGGCTGTATACAGTTCCTTGACCTCTCTGTGCTTAACTCTTCATCCGTACGGTGAGGATTATACTGCCTAAATCGTAGGGTTTTGGTAAAATTAAAGCAATTAGTACAAATAAAGGTGCCCAAAGTTTGTCCAGCACATAACAAGTGTACAGGAAATTTATTAGCACTTATTTGTTGATTCTGTAAGATCATGATCAATATTAAGCCTGAAAACAAGGTGGCCACATCAGTGATTTGTAACTAATGTTTATTCTAGTCAGTCCGGGGCTGTAATAGTAGTCAAATGTTTATGATATTATCCTTTTTTTAAAAAGTATTAATATTTTTATTGGCAAATAAGAGTTGTGTACACTATGAGGTACAACGTGATGTTTGAATATATGTACATAATATGAAATGATTATGGATTATGTTGAGTTAAATAACACATCAACTCACCTATCACTTTTTGTGTGAGACACTTGAAATTTACTCTTAGTTATTTTAAAATATACAGTACATTATTGTTTACTGTAGTCACCCTGCTTTGCAATAGATATCAAAATGTATTTACCCTGTCTATTTGGAACTTTGCATTCTTTGATCAACAACTCTGTTTTCTTCCCACTACACCCAGCCTCTGGTAAAGATTATTCCACTTTCTACTTTCTGAATTAAACTTTATTCTTACAGTATTTATTTTTCTGTGCCAGGGTTATTCCATCTAGCGTAATGTCTTCTAAATTCATCTATATTGTTTCAAATGATAAAGGCTGAACAATATTCCATTGTGTATCTATCCAATATTTTTTTAATTAATTTAAAAAGCCGGGCACAGTGACTCATGCCTGTAATCCCAGCACTTTGGGAGGCTGAGACGGGTGCATCACCTGAGGTCAGGAGTTCAAGATCAGCATGGCCAACATGGTGAAACCCCATCTCTACTAAAAATAACAAAAATTAGCTGGGTGAGGTGGCGAGTGCCCGTGATCCCAGCAACTTGGGAGGCTGAGGCAGGGGAATCACTTGAACCCAGGAGGCGGAGGTTGCAGTGAGCCAAGATGGCACCATTGCACTCCAGCCTGGGCAACAAGAATGAAACCCCATCTCAAAAAAAAAAAAAATTAAATATATTTATTTATTGAAAAGCTGATGTTATGGAAGGATATTTCTGTGTTAAAGAACATACTGTAATTCAGCATACACATATTAATAATAGCTAATTTGTACTGAGCACTAACCATAATACTATTTATGTGTTAATAAATGTAATTCTCACAGTAACTCAATAACATAGGTATTACACTTATCCTCATTTTGCGGAGAAAGAACCAGAGCCATGGGTAGAAATGAATATTGGGTAGAAATGAATATTAAAACTCAGGCAACTGTGTCTCCAGAGATAACACTCCTGAGTGCAACAATGAAAACCCTCTTTAACCAGAAAAGAAACAATCAACACTCACTTTTAATAAAAATTAACAAAAATTGAATAGATACATTTTCATTGTTCTGTGTGTCTGCGAATGTATCAAATGGTACATAAGAAATAAGCCAGAAAAATATGTTAGTTAATATTTTGATGAATAAAATTGGAAAGTAGTTAATTATTATTTGCAGATGATATCTTTGTTTGCTAACAAAAGCAACTAAAAGATGATTTTAAAAGTTGGCCGGGCGCAGTGGCTCAAGCCTGTAATCCCAGCACTTTGGGAGGCCGAGACGGGCGGATCATGAGGTCAGGAGATCGAGACCATCCTGGCTGACACGGTGAAACCCCGTCTCTACTAAAAAATACAAAAAACTAGCCGGGCGAGGTGGCGGGCGCCTGTAGTCCCAGATACTCGGGAGGCTGAGGCAGGAGAATGGCGTGAACCCGGGATGTGGAGCTTGCAGTGAGCCGAGATCTGGCCACTGCACTCCAGCCTGGGCGGCAGAGCGAGACTCCGTCTCAAAAAAAAAAAAAAAAAAAAAAAAAAAAAAAAAAAAAAAGTCTATTCAGGTGGGTAGGCAAAATTTAAAGATATTCTCCAGTATTGCCAGTCTGTTGCACACCTGCTGTGGAATCCTTTTTCCTTGATTGTAAAATAATGTGTGACTGTGGTGGAAAATCATTCATAAAATTAGGTTATTAGTGTGTTGCCTTTGTGTTCATCAAAAGGGAGATTATCCTGATTGGGCTAAACTGAATCAGAGCTGCTTTTAAGAGAAAGGGACGCATGAAAAAAAAAATCCCAGGTGGGCTGGAAGTAAGTGACTTCTACATGGGCCATGCTGTAAGCTGCTTACGGAGGCCACATGGCAGGAAATATGTTTGTATATTGTCATCATTTTTGCCTCCCACATGTTGCTTCCAGTAGGGAGGACAGAAGAGAATTTCCCATTGCAGAGGAAAAAAAGGGGGGTCTTAGTCATGCAATAAATAATCACCTTATCTGAGATAGCTTAAGATTAACAGAGGAGACCACAACACAACCACATCAATTAGAGGAAAAAGGCAGTGTGGTTGAAAGAGCCCACTGGCATTGAAACGGGAAAGGTTCCCTTGTCCCCCTCACAGGGCATGTGATGCGGGTGTGGTTCACTTCTTCGGTGCTCCACTGCTCTAGGGAAGCGTACAGACAGGGAGACCCACCCCACGGCAGTGTCTAGGGGTAAATGTTTACAGTTCCTGAAGCCCCAGTGGGCGTGTGTTACAGGATGCTCTCTTAGTTTCCCGTCTATAGGCAGCTTGTATTAACCAGCTCAATTAGACCCCCTTCCTTATCACCAGGACAGGCGGATTTCTGTATCCTGGGGTTTCTTGCCTTGGTGTACCAGAATAATCAGATCACACGTGGGCTTAGATAATGAGTGTGAAGTCTTATTGAGTGGCAGTAGCTCTCAGCCAATGGGGGAGGCAGAAGGAAGATGTTCTTTCCCAGGAGTTGGGTTGCTTGGTGACCCTGGCCCTCCTCCAACTGCCCGGACCAAACTCAGCCTAGTCCTACCAGTTGATGGCCTGCTGGCCTGCTGGTGCCTGCGGGTGTGCTCTTCTGCCAGCGTGTTCCTCTCGACGTCCTCTTGACGACCAGCCGCTTGCATCTTCTTCCACCAATGTGCTCCTCTCCACATCTGGTCACCTGTGTCTCTACCTTGGTAGGGTCTCGGGTTTTTATAGGCCCAGGATGGGGGCATGGTGAGCCAGGGTGGTCCTGGAAAATACATTTCGGCACAAGGGCAGAAGTGCATGTCCTCACTTAGGTCCGTGGGGGTGGAGCCCTAGCCAGTGACTGCACCCTCCTTTACCCAGCAGTTCCCTTCCCCACTTCCATATTATTTAAAGGGACCATGCTCTTCCCTTCCCAGCACTCATGTATCAGTCTTATGAAGCAACGTTTAATAAGCTGTAGTGAATGGTCAGCCTCTGGGATACCAGTAGTCTACCAAAAAGGCTGAACTCATTCCAATTAAATCAGCATGTCTGCATCCTTCTGATGACCCAGTTTTACATTATCCTAGGTACCCTCCTAGAATTAAAAATATGAAAAAGCATACCTAATTTTTCATTTTCATAATTGAAAAATTTTGAAAACATAATAAACTTAATAATGAACTTACCTTCTGCTAATTTTAGAGGGTTCTACTATACTGTAATCCAATATATATATTTATTTCCTTTTTTTTTTGGAGACAGAGTCTTACTCCATCATCCAGACTGAAGTACAGTGGCGTGATCTCAGTTCACTGCAACCTCCGCTTCCCAGATTCAAGTCCTTCTCCTCCCTCAGCCTCCAGAGTAGCTGGGACTATAGTCATGCACTACCACACCTGGTTAATTTTTGTATTTTTAGTAGAGATGAGGGTTCATCATGTTTTCCAGGCTGGTCTCGAACTCCTGACCTCAAATAATCCACCCACCTCAGCCTCCCAAAATGCTGGGATTACAGATATTAGCCACCACATCTGTCCATAATATGAGTATTTCTTGAAAGCATGAATAGTTATGTGGATATATGCTCTTAGATTAACATAATAAAAGTAACAAAACATTTAAAATCAGATAAAATTAGAACCTTTTCAATGGCTTAACACAATTGTCACTCTTTTTGAAATGGCCAGATTACTAACAAGAAGCAAAGACCAGATTTAGGATTTGCTCAGTTATTTAGTTCTTGATATTTCAGGACAGTACAAGAATTTTGATAGGTAGGAAAATGTATACAATATACACACATTGCTTTTCTCTGATTTGCTTTACCATTAAAACATTGAAGATTGCAAATCTAATCTCTTAATTTACAGTAAATTTAAAAAGGATTTATTTTTCAGCCAAGAAAACAATTATATAGAATTAATAGGTAACAGATGCCTTTAGCTGCCAGAAAATAGCATGGCTAGATTCAGTAAGTATGTAGCCATGCAAATAACAGTCCGTTAAATTAAGACCCTAATAGGTGCATGTGGAAAACATTTCTGTGCAATGTTGTGCAACTTCACTCCACACTTTCTTCTGCCTGTTTACAGAGATACCAATTTCCCCTGAGTGACTCAAGATGAATACTGGGAATTGAGAATGGTGTGTTCAGAGGGATTACTAGAAACATCATTAACACACTTTTCCGTATTATAAAGACATTTTATAAATCTTACTCTGCCTCACAAAGGCTTTTAGTTAAAAAAAAAAAGTTTCTTTACAGTGCTCAATTTGAATTCATGAAAAATTTCAATATTCTGGGTAAGTCAGACACACTCAAGTGTGAATAAAATTCCATAATACATACTTTAATGACATAACTTTGTCATTCTTAACTAAGAATTTTATTTTATTTTATCACTACATTTAGAGAAAGATAAAAAACCAGTACTTTGAGCCAAATAACAGTGTCTGGCATGTGAGTACCACCCAAACAAGTGCTCTTCACCATCATCATTAAAATGGCACTAGCACCACGTGCTTTCCTGGGACTAGGTGGCCTGTTTTCTACTGATATAAAGTGGAGAAGGCATTGAAATAATGAAGGAGGGTGATATAAATTGAATACCTGTATGAAATACAACTTATAATAAAAAGTAGAAAGAAATTCTCTTACCACTAATGCATCTCCTATAAAATATCACCAGAAATTAACTGGTTATTATCCTCAGTTTTCCTTCCATGAAAAATAGCAGGGATGCATTGTAAGGAACATCAAAAGAGGACAGATGAAGTAACCAAAGGAAACAGGTTATCTGATCAGACAGCTAAGTCAAAGGTGAGGAAGCTTCAAAGAATTAACACACTTCAAGCCCTTCTAATATAGGAAGGCTCCATAAGAGAAATTAAAACTCAGTATTTCTCTGCAGAAATAGAATGGGCTGCTTCTTGAGGGTCTGTTTTCATGTCTCAGGATGGCTACCATCAGAGGATGGCAAACTCCATTTGCTAGCCTCCAGCCAATGGAAAATCCTTAAAATCCTTCAACAAGCTTTTCACTTAGGAAAGGATACATCTTATCATTGTGTTCAGAGATTCTTTTCAGGCAGAAAACCTCTAAGTTGGTTAAGCATGTAATCTCTCTAGCTCACTCCAACAGGAATTGACACAACTGGCAGAAGCCCAACCCCAGGAAATAGGACCACCTCTGTTTAACCCAAGAGATTTGGTATTAGTGAAAACTCTCTCCATTCTCTCTCCTTCCCTAAACTCACACTAGGATGGGCCCTACACTGATTTTCTTTCAAGTCTCTTGGCAGTAAAAGTTACAGGTATCAAATTCTGAATGCATCACACTCAAGTCAAAGCCTGAAGAGCTGAGGGAGCAACCTCTGACAGCCCAGAGGAATGTCCTGAATACCAATGTGGAGAAATAGAAGATCTTAAACTGAAAATCATAAAAGATAAGTAACTGAATGAGAGCTACTCATCTTACTCAGTCCCATCTACCTCACCAGATACTTTAAAAAAATTCTACATTTCCTCTCAAAATTCACCATCAAATATTTACAGGAAATTTCAATTATACATAGAATTGCATTTGTAACTTCATAAATTCCCAAAGGGAAATGTTGTATCTTGGCAAGTAAAGTTTTAAACAGAAACTGTTTACTCCACCACTTTTGCAGGAATTGTTATATTAATGCTATTATTTGCAATAGAACTGTACACCGTGGCACCCACAATGTGGAATTCTGGTTGTAAAATTCTAATTGCTGAAAAAATTTGCTTAATTATTATCTTTGTAAAAGGATTAGCAGTTGCAGAAAATATTTAGTCAAGGTTGTTTTGCTTATAGCAGGAGTAATAGTTATGGATAGGAAGTAAGCATGAAAGTTTACTATCGTTAAGTTTGATAGGACTTTGTATTAAAGATTAGTAATATGGTGCACTCTAAGCTATGGAAAGAAGGTTATAAAAAGATTTTATATAAAAAAAATCTTGTATGGTAAATTCTTGTCCTGAAAGGAAATGATTGGTTGTTCAAAGGAAGGATGTTTAGGACAAGTCAGAAAGTTTAAGAATCTTGTGAGAGGGCCTGTCATGAAAGAATTTAATAATTAAAAAAAGAAATTGCTAAGATTAACACTAAAGTTATTTTAGCCACCCAATAACATATTTCTCCCAATGATATTTTAAGTTAGAAAAGATGGCCTAAATCTAATATTATTCCCTAATGGCAAGTCATGGGGGAAATGTATGTTTTCTCAAAAGAAATGTTACTTTTATATTGACATTTCTGGCAGTGTACAGCAACATCTAGTGGAGGGAAATTGGTATTACAATCCATTGATGTAACTAACAGTTAAACTCTGCTGTCATAGTTATGGTCTATAGGACCTCTACTAACAATGATAAGCTAAATACTCATATTCTAACCCTATATTTCAAGCCTTCTTGAAAAATGTGTCTCTTTTCACCTAGAAACAATCAAACTTCAAATGATGCTATGAACAGACCCACACATGGACACAGCATTATTTTGAGAACACTTAAATCTACCTCAGAAGGAGCCCCAACTGCTGTCCCCCGACCACAGCACTTCTTTTCTTTCTTTTCTTTTTTCTCTCTCTCTTTTTTTTTTTTTTGAGATGGAGTCTCGCTCTGTTGCACAGGCTGGAGTGCAGTGGCATGATCTCAGCTCACTGCAACCTCTGCCTCCCAGGGTTCAAGCAATTCTCCTGCCTCAGCCTCCTGAGCAGCTGAGAATACAGGCAGATGCCACCATGCCTGGCTAATTTTTGTATTTTTAGTAGAGATTGGGTTTCACCATGTTGGCTGATCTTGAAGTCCAGACCTTGTTATCCACCCACCTTGGCCTCCTAAAGTGCTGAAATTACAGTTGCGAGCCACCACGCCTGGCCCACAGCACTCCTTTCCAATAGGAAGTACCCAGAAAGGGTTATGTTTGCCGAGACCAGCTGTTTTGGAGACCCTAACCCAGCAGCACTAGAGGAATTAAAGACACACACACAGAAATATAGCATGTGGAGTGGGAAATCAGGGGACTCACAGCCTTCAGAGCTGAGAACCATGAGCAGAGGTTTACCCACATATTTAATGACAGCAAGCCAGTGATAAGTATTGTTTCTATAGATCATAGATTAACTAAATGTACTCCTTACAGGAAACAAAAAGATTGGCCGAAACAAAGGGATGGGCTCTGGCTAGTTATCTGCAGCAGGAACATGTCCTTAAGGCACAGATCGCTCATGCTACTGTTTGTGGTTTAGGAACGCCTGTAAGTGGTTTTCTGCCCTAGATGGGCTGGGTGTTCCTTGCCCTCATTCCGGTAAGCCAACAACCTTCGATGTGGGCATCATGGCCATCACGAACATGTCACAGTGCTGCAGAGATTTTGTTTATGGCCAGTTTTGGGCCAGTTTATGGCCAGTTTTGGGCCAGTTTATGGCCAGATTTGGAGGTCTGTCCCCAGCATGTCCCCCTTCTTGTTTTTGCAGGGCAATAAAAGCAAAGGTGGCTTTATCACGGTGAGCTACTTCTTGCAGGAATTGGGATCTGCATCTGCAGACTACACAAAGACAAACAACACAGATTGATAACACAATCATCATTGAAATCACAGAGCTTCCAAGTGTTTTTATCCATTTTAATGGTTTACTGACTGCTAATCCGTCTGCAGCTCCTTCAAGCACTCCAGTTCCTGGTATTAAGGTCAGGTGTGCCTGGGATGCTTTAAATATTTGTTCTTTTAATTTTGCAATATCCAAAGACCAGTTTGTAGAGTGTCCTTCTAGATGCTTTTTTATTCATTCCCAAATTTTGATCTTATTAAGAGCCGTTAATAGTTTCCACAAATCCTTGTTTAGCTCCAATAGCAGGCCATATCATTTGAGGTTGAGGTGCCACTATACTGCCATGTTTCCAGATAATAAGAACTCTTGCCATACTTCTTATCATTTCTGCCATCTGACTGTTTTGTTCAGACCAGCTGAACATAATGTGGCTGTGGCACACAGACTCAAAGGTGCAATTCAAGCTAAACATCCCCTTAGGAGACCAATCAATAATGATTCCATAGGAATCCTTGCACAGCACCTCTGCCTGTTCTGCAATGCAATCTTCCCAAACAAGTACGTTCATTTTTTTCTGAACAGGTCCAATTATGTTTACAAATAGGTTTTTGAGGATGGTATGCCTTAATTATAGGAGCAGATTCATTAGGGTAAATACTGAGATAAGAAAGCATGTGTAACTGTGTCATAGAGTGATTACATCCAGGCATTATTGCCAGCCAAGATTGATAGATATGTACAATAAGTATAATTGTTCTCTGTGTCAAGCCTTGCTGAAGGAATACTCACAGCAATGGTGATCACCACTATCCTAGCTACCATTAAATTACTCATTGTGACTGGTGGTCCAGCTTTCCTCAGATTTTTTTCTGCCATCTGTGACAGCTTCTTGATCTGTCCCCAAGTAGGTGGTGGTGTTCGATGGGTGTTGCTTGTGACAGTTGGGGTCCTCCTCAGCATCAGTCTCAACATGGCTGCAACGGGGGGGTCCTCGGGATTTTCCCAGAATCTCTTCCTCAGCATCTGGCTCATGATAAGGTTTTAGGTGTCTTGATGGTATCCAAATTGGCTGCTAGTTCTGGCCTGGAGAAACACAAGCATAACCTATACCCCAAGTTATTATTTTACCTCTTTCCCAAGTTTTTGTTATCAGATCTCTCCACCAAATCAGTTGTTCTGCTTCTGTCTTTGCAGCTGATTTCTGTAGATGCTGTTCAGCTGCTGATAGCATCTGGCCTTTAGGCAGGCTCAAAAAATTTAAAGTCAATAAGGCTAGATTCAATTGTATATGCAGTGTCCCATAGTCCCTGTTCCCCAACCACACCCTCCGCTTTTGCAACTGCTGTTTTAGGGACAGATTCATTCTTTCCACTATGGCTTGTCCTTGAGAATTATATCAGATACCAGTAATGTGTTTAATATTCCATATAGAGAAAAATGTAGCTAGAACTTGGCTAGTATAGCCTGGGGCATTATCTGTTTTAATAGAAGCTGGAACGCCCATCACTGCAAAACACTGCAAAAGGTGACATTTAATACAGGCAGAAGACTCTCCTAATTGGCATATAGCCCAGACAAAGTGAGAAAAGGTGTCCACACATACATGTACATAAGCTAGTCTCCCAAATGAGGGAACATGCGTGACATCCATTTGCCAAAGAGAATTAGATTCCAATCCTCAAGGATTAACTCCTCCTGTAAAAGATGAGCAATGCACCATTTGGCAAGTTGGGCATCACTGGATAATAGCTTTAGCTTTTTTCCACGTAATGCTGTATCTGCATTTGAGACCAGAGGCATTAACATGGGTTAAATTGTGAAAGTGTCTAGCATTAGATGTTGCATTAGCAACTAGGTAATCAGCCATTTGATTCCCTTCAGTTAAATGTCCTGGAAGACATGTATGAGCCCTAATGTGAGTGATGTAAAAAGGGTGCATTCTACTTCTTTTTTTTTTTTTTTTTTTTTTTTGAGACGGAGTCTCGCTCTGTCACCCGGGCTGGAGTGCAGTGGCCGGATCTCAGCTCACTGCAAGCTCCGCCTCCCGGGTTCACGCCATTCTCCTGCCTCAGCCTCCCGAGTAGCTGGGACTACAGGCACCCGCCACCTCGCCTGGCTAGCTTTTTGTATTTTTTAGTAGAGATGGGGTTTCACCGTGTTAGCCAGGATGGTCTCGATCTCCTGACCTTGTGATCCGCCCATCTCAGCCTCCCAAAGTGCTGGGATTACAGGCTTGAGCCACCGCGCCCGGCTCTACTTCTAACTGCTGTTTGCAATTGGGTAAATAAAGTCATCAGTTATTCATCTATATGAAATCATAACTGAGCATTTTCAATTAATTGTGTGGAATGAATCACGTATGAAGAATCAGAAATCACATTAATAGGCATATTAAAAGCAGTTAATACCTCAATTACAGATATAAGCTATGCTTTTTGAGCTGAAGTATAGGGCGTCTGGAAAACTTTACCTTTCGAGCCAGAATAAGAAGCTTTACCATTACTAGACCCATTTGTAAAAACATTCTCAGCACCTTCAATTGGTTTAAATTTAGTTATTCTAGGGAGAATCCAATTAGTTAATTTCAAAAATTGAAACAGTTTTGTTTTAGGAAAATGATTGTCAAGAATACCCACAAAGTCAGCTAAATGGGTTTACCAAGTAAGACTGTTTATAAAAGCTTGCTATATTTGTGCCTTCGTGAGATGGACAATACCTTTTCCAGGATCATATCCATGTAATTTAACAGTCCAAGTTCTCCCATTTCCTATCATAGTAGCGATTTGATCCAAATAAGGAGTTAGAGTATGTGGAAGAAAAAACCATTCTACTAAGTCCTGCTCTTGGACAATAACACCAGTAGGTGAATGCTGAGTTGAAAAAAAAAATCAGTAAGTCTAAAGTATTTTCTGGATCTATCCTATTTATTTGAGCTTTATGGACTTGCTTTTCAATCAGCTGTAACTCTGCCTCCGCCTCCCTTGTTAATTGCCAAGGGCTAGTGAGAGTGGGATCTTCTCTAAGGATAGAAAATAGATTACTTATGGCATAGGTAGGAATACCTAGAGCAGGTCATATCTAATTAATGTCCCCTAGTAATTTTTGAAAGTCATTTAATGTTTTCAATTGATCCTATGTATGTTACTTTCTTTGGCACAATGGTAGTATCATTTACTATAATGTTGGAGTTGGAGTAGTATTTCTCGAGTGGGGGCAGCACAAAATATATCATCCACATAATGAATAATGTAACACTGACAATTTTTTACAAGTAGGTTCAATTGCTTGCCCTTCATAAGTCGGGCAAATTGTTGGACGGTTTAACATGCCTTGTGGCAACACTTTCCAATAAAAACGTCCTTAGCAGGCTGCAGGCTGTTTACCGCAGGAATTGTAAATGCAAATTGTTCACAGTCTTGCTCAGCTGAGGGGAGAGTAAAGAAACAGTCTTTTAAATCTATGACTATTACATGCCAATTTTTTGGAATCATAGCAGGAGAAGGCAATCCTGGCTGTAATGCTCCCATAGGTAGTATAACTGAATTAATGGCTCTAAGATCTGCTAACATTCTCCATTTACCTGATTTTTTCTTGATAAGAAAGACTGGAAAATATCGGGGAAAATGTTGGAGCTATGTGTCATGTTTTCTTATTGTTCAGTAACTAAGTCCTCTAAAGCCTCCAGTTTCTCTTTACTTAGTGGCCATTGTTCTATCCAAATTGGCTTATCTGTTAACCATTTTAAAGGTATAGGTTCTGGAGGCTTAACAATGGCTGCCATCAAAAATGATATCCTAAACCTTGGCGGGAACTTTGTCTTCCCATTTGAAGCAGTTCCTTCAAACCTTGCAAATTTTTTCCTAGTCCCATACCAGGGATGTACCCCATTTCATGCATCATATGTTGACTTTGAGGGCTATGTAATTGTTCTGGAATTAGAACTTGTGCTTCCCATTGTTGTAATAAATCTCTCCCCCATAAATTTATAGGTACACAAGTTATAATTGGTTGAATAGTCCAGGTTGCCCATCAAGCCCTTCACATTGCAAAATATAACTACTTTGATATATTTCAGGGGCTCTACCAACTCCAACTAGGTTAAATCGAGCAGGTTGAATTGGCCATGTGGACAGCCAGTGCTGTTGAGAAACAATTGAAATGTCTGCTCCTGTATCTACCAAACTTTTAAATTTCTTTCCCTGAATAGTTATTTCACAGGTAGGATGTTTATCAATAATTTTATTCACCCAATAATTTGCTTTGCCTTGTTTATTTGTGCTTCCAAATCCCCCTGTTCATTTAATTTCACTTCCCCATTTTCACATACTGCACAATCAGGAGCTGTGCTATGCACTCTCCTGACCCTGCTTTCCAGGGAACAGAAGTGGATATAACAATTTGAATTTCCCCATTGTAATCTGAATCAATGACTCCTGTATGTAGTTGCACTGCTTTTAAATTTAAACTAGACCTACCTAGAAGGAATACTACTATCCCTGCTGGCAAGGATCCACAGACCCTTGTTCCTGTTGGAACTTTTTGCAGAGGTTCCCAAGGCAGAAGGCTCACAGCTTTTGTGCAGCATAAATCTACCATGGCACTACCAGCTGTAGCGGGGGACAGATATTGCACAGGAATGAGGAAATGGCCTGAGCCGGAAATGCCCCAGTTTGAAATGGGGCCCGGGACAGGCCCCTCATGGCGTTTCCCGAAATCAGGTTCCCATCTTTATCAAACTTAGAGTGAGACTGATTAGCCCAATGTTTTCTTTTTTTACATTTTGGACATATTCCAGGCTCAGCAGTTGTTTTTTTTTTCCTCAACTGGCAGCCTGACTCGCTGATTTTTTCTACATTCTTTTTTAGTATGGCCATGCTTCCTACAGTTAAAACAAGTTCCGGGAAACAGAGTGTTTCCTTTACCCACTTTCAGTCATGCCATGGCTTGTGCCAACAAAGTAGCTTTATGCAGATTGCTTCTGATACTGTCACAGGCCTTGATATAATCAACTAAATGTGCTTTCCCTCTAATAGGTCGCAGAGCAGCTGGCAGTCAGGATTAGCATTGTTGAAAGCTAATAACTGCAACACTATATCCTGACCAGCCGAATCTGCAATCACCTTTTTAAGAGACTCCTGTAACCAAGCTACAAAATCTGCATATGGTTCTTTTGGTCCCTGTTTTACAGCACTACAGGAAGGGTATTCTCCACCTGAAGTGATTTTTTTTCCCAAGCGCTAATGCACACTCCTCTAAGCTGTTCTATGGCATTATCCTGCATGGCCACTTATGCATCTAAACTAACCCAGCTGCCGACCCCCAAAAGTTGGTCTGCAGTTGTATTAATTTGAGGTTGGGCCTGGGCATTGCAAGCAGCCTGAATGGAAGCTTCATCTGCCCACCAAGTTTTAAATTATAAGAACTGAGCAGGAGTCAGACAAGCTCGAGTAAGAGCGTCCCAGTCAGTAGGAATCATCCGACTGGAAACAGCAACATTCTTTAACAATCCCATTACAAAAGGAGAACCTGATCCTATTGATTAATAGCTTGTTTAAATTATTTGAGTAATTTAAAAGGAAAAGGCTCAAATGTAGCTGTAATATTTCCCTGTTGATCTGGGGGGTGTATCCTAACAGGGAACTGCCAAGCCTCTAAATCACCCTCTCATCTAGCCTGCTGAATTCCTGCCTGAATAGAACTGAGAGCAGTCGCTCGAGGCACTGCTTGAACCGTCACTGAGGCAACTACTTTTCACCCAGTGTCCTCTGGAAAAGAAAGATCTGGAGGGTCAGGCCACTCTGTTCCTTCAAAATAATGAGAGGGTACAGAAGGGTAGGGATGAACCTCTCCCTCCTTTGCTGCTTTAGCTTTAGCTAGCAAACAAACTTGCTCTGTAACCTCTTCTGTTACTTCGTTATACTCTCCTTCTTCCTTATTATCAGTGTGAAAAGGTTCCAAGGTGGAATGAAACACAGCCCACACTTGTCTCATTGTTACCCTGATGCTGCCAAGCTCCCCTTCTTACTCACCATAGGGATCGCTTAAGAGTACTCGGGTGTCCTCCATCTTAGTTCCACATTCTCCAACCATCGCTCCGGTGACCCTTTGACCTGGGTTCAAGCCCCACGTATGGGCACCGCTTGCCAAGACCAGCTTGGTCATGGAGACCCTAACCCAGCGGCACTAGAGGAATTAAAGACACACACACTCACAGAAATATAGCATGTGGAGTGGGAAATCAGGGGACTCACAGCCTTCAGAGCTGAGAGCCATGAACAGAGATTTACCCACATATTTATTGACAGCAAGCCAGTGATACAGTATTATTTCTATAGATTATAGATTAAAAGTACTCCTTACAGGAAACAAAAGGACAGGCTGAAACAAAGGGTTGGGCTCTGGCTAGTTGTCTGTAGCAGGAACATGTCCTTAAGGCACAGATCACTCATGCTATTGTTTGTAGTTTAGGAACGCCTTTAAGCAATTTTCCACCCTGGGTGGGCCAGGTGTTCATTGTCCTCATTCCAGTAAGCCAACAACCTTCAGCGTGGGCATCATGGCCATCACGAACATGTCACAGTGCTGCAGAGATTTTGTTTATGGTCAGTTTTGGGGCCAGTTTATGGCCAGATTTGGGGGCCTAACCCCGGCATATGATATTTTCAACACCTTCTAACAGCAGTTAGGCTTATACCTCCCGAGGGGGGGAAATAATATAGGAGGTATTAAGAAATTATTATATTTAGGCAGCTAGACAGAATGAAAGCATTCTCAGTGGAATTTTCTTTTAATAAAAAGCAGCCCCCAAACCGTTTTTTCTCTAACAGTAAGTGGCCTGAAAAGTTAAGCACAGATATGCAAACTAGAGGCTTTTATATGTAAATGCAAGCAGCTGTAACTGGAAACCAGGTACATTCAATATGGAGTTTCCCACCCTCTTTTCCTTGTGACCACATGTACTGGTGTCATGGCAGCCTCCAGGTTAAACCACATGTGCAGGTATCCTGGCCACCACCAGGTGGAGGCTCCATTTGCACAATAAAAGATTAGAGTGGGAGGGCTAGTCTTTTTGTGGGCTATGTAAATGGCACACCTGGTCAAACCAATCCCTGAGCCCTATGTAAATCAATCGCTGCTTCCTCAAGCCTCTGTACAAAACTGATTGCATTTTGCTGCAATCCAGAGACTCTTCCTGGGTGACCCACTTTCTCAGAATGAGGAAGCCTTTTTCCTCTCTCCTCTTCTTTGTCTATTAAACTTTCCACTCCTAAACCCACTCCTTGTGTGTGTCTGTGTTGTGAATTCTTTCTTGGCTGATACCAAAAACCAGGGTGTATACCCCTACAACAGAGCCACTTCAAAACGACAATCATCTATCCCCTGGTAATCACTTTTCCTCCCACCCAACATGAAAGCTGCATCTTTGTGTTATCTCTCCAAGTTGTAAGAAAGAGGCTTCTGATCAAGCTGGTCAGCATAAAATTTTGTAAAATTTAACTCTTTTTGTGTGAAATTTTAACTGATCTATTACCAGAAAAGTTATTTTTTGATATTTATTATTTTACTCTATTCTATTTAAATTATTCAGAAAAATTAAACTGACAAAGAAAGCATTTAAATTTTTTAATTAAAAATGCTTAAGAAACATTTTTTATAGAAACTAAAAATAATTTTAGATTCTTAGAGAACATCTCTCAAATAGTTCAAGTTACCCTCCTCTGACAGTAGATATATATTTTTCTACATTGTTATAATACAGCTTTGATTTTCCTTTGTGGCAAACTCCATCATTTCTATTTTATCTTTTGTGCAGTATTTATGTTATCCATTTGTGGAGGAAAAGTTAAATATTAAATTTGAATTCAATTGAACATGGACACAAACAATGGTCACTAAGTCCTGGAACAGGTTGTGTGAGCCCCTTGAAGCGTTCAGCACTGTTTCAGAGAAATATCTCTTTCAGTCTAGTCCTGTATGTTAGTTATTGAAAAACAATGGACAATCGCAAAAACAAGTTGACCTTTTTTTGTTCCTTGAGCCCAGTCACAAAGGGCCCTCATGACTGGACCTCATGCCAAACAACTTGCTACAAAAAGAGCTAGGGTCCCAGACCATGCTGAAGCTTCATGAGACCTCTCCTCTTCTGTGCGCAGATGAGTGGTCGACTCTGGAGCCCAGGCTGTTGCTTCCCAGTCTGATGGTGAATCCTCCATAGTCTTATGAGTGTAGTATCTGACTCTGGAGCCCAGGCTGTTGCTTTCTGATAATGAATCCTCCATAGTCTGGTGAGCATAGTGTCCAACTCTGGAGCCCAGGCTGTTGCTTCCCAGTCTGGTGATGAATCCTCCATAGTCTGGTGAGTGTAAATATATGTACATATCTATCTTTTTCCTTCTCCCCTTCCCATTGCAATTTGCTTATTATATCAATCTGCTTATTATATAAATTTGTTTATTATATCATTTGCTTATTGTATTATTTGCTTATATCTGCGTTGCCATTTATGTGGGATAAAGGTTGTTTACCCTGAAAGGTATTGTGTGTGTGCCTTTTCTTCTTCCCTCATGCGTCTCCCACACCGAGCAGCATTTCACATTATAAAAATTATAGCCTACGCAATGAACCTTTCAAACAATTAACAAATCTTTTCCCATGTAAAACTCTCTGCTTAATCAGCAGTCACTTTATCTTCACTCTTAAAAGGCATTTTCACTACCTGAAAAGCAAAGGGACACAGTTCAAGTGATTGTGCTGAGTTGGTCCTCTCCAGTGCCAGTCTATTTGCATTCACCCAGGTAGTCTTCTGGTGAAAGAGGGTGCACTTCAGCATTCTCACAGCAATGTGGAACAGATGTAATAAAATAAAACACTGCCTTCTAGGAAAGAGTTGTTTTTTCTTATTCTGTGTATGTAAGCATGTAGTGGTTGTAAGGTTGAGAATAAAGACTAAATTACAGAGAGAAAGAGAACACTTTATATTAGCAGTTCAGTGCAGATCCTATGCAACCTTTTTGTGTATCAAACATACCCTAAATGGTTTGTTTGTTTGTTTGAGACAGAGTCTCGCTCTGTCACCCAGGCTGGAGTGTAATGGCTCTATCTTGGCTCACTGCAACCTCCATCTCCTGGGTTCAAGCAATTCTCCTGCCTCAGTCTCCTGAGTAGCTAGGATTACAGTCACACACCACCATGCCTGGCTAATTTTTGTATTTTTAGTAGAGACTGGGTTTCACCATGTTGGCCAGGCTGGTCTTGAACTCCTGACCTCGTGATCCACCCGCCTCAGCCTCCCAAAGTGCTAGGATTACAGACACGAGCCACCGCGCCTGGCCCTAAATGGTTTTTTTTTCAAGTATTATGTTGCTGTACCCATCACTTATTAGGCTGATAATTATTTCTACTTTATCAATTTCAATATGCACTAAACATCATCCAGAGTTGTGTCCTTGATGCCTAAGTGCTCAGATATAAAGCTGTTAAAATGTTTGTAACAAAAGATGAGATTTTATTTGTTTATTTTACTACAGAGCACTTAAGGCCTGAAAGCTTAAGTCCCTTTAACCTTTGAAAACATGCTTTAGTTTTTCCTTAGTTTGGAATGTCAAATTTGGTCAAAAGTATACACAATTATAAATGAATATAAATTATTTTGGAATTGAATCCAAATCATTAAATAAAACATTAAACTCAATACATGTATTTGACTGTATGTCCAATGTTTTTTAATTTGAATAGGAAATGTGATAAATCAGAAACTTGAAAAATATGCATGCTTTTATGACAAATAATTATGTAATCACTTAAATTTTCAATTCAACAGTGTTAAATAATAGATTTCAATACAAGTTGACTCTATTTAAAATGTGAATACTGACATAACAGAATAGAAAATATTGATAATAAAATATACAAAACAAAACATAATAGTGTTGATGGCTGTTATGAGTGTTTGGTTCTTGTCTTCGTAGTTTAAAAATAATCAAGACAGGCCGGGCGCGGTGGCTCAAGCCTGTAATCCCAGCACTTTGGGAGGCTGAGACGGGCGGATCACGAGGTCAGGAGATCGAGACCATCCTGGCTAATATGGTGAAACCCCGTCTCTACTAAAAATACAAAAAACTAGCCGGGCGAGGTGGTGGGCGCCTGTAGTCCCAGCTACTCGGGAGGCTGAGGCAGGAGAATGGCGTAAACCCGGGAGCCGGAGCTTGCAGTGAGCTGAGATCCGGCCACTGCACTCCAGCCTGGGCGACAAAGTGAGACTCCGTCTCAAAAAAAAAAAAAAAAAAAAAAAAAATCAAGACACACACAACAAAGACGCAGCATAATTTTTTGCAAAAGAGTAAGATTATTTTCAAATTAGGTGCAGAATAGCCAGCACATTTTGAGAGAGAGAGAAGGGATTCAGGGTGGGTTGCTTGTAAGAATGAGACAGCAAGGGAGACTCCTTTTATGGGTGTCTTACATCATTATTTATAAGGAGATGGGAAGAAGTGTTACTAGTAAACATGCTCTGGGTGGTCCTCTTAGGGCACATACACAGTAGCTATACATACTTGTTTATATGTCACATGTCTCATTAGAATCTTATATTTCCACCCATAAGTATGTTTTTACTATTATAACGAGTAAAATGTCAACTTGAGGGCAAAATCAAAATGTGCATGCTCTCTACAGGGAAACTTCCCTACTGGAGATAGCTTTACCTGAATTACCTGGAATACAGTGCAAATGCTGGGGCTTATTTTGTTGACAATATACAGTTGCCATGCAATCGCCATGGTTGCTGCATTTCGAGGACATGGTAACTTTCCTGGCTACCTGTCCTACCTCAATAGTACTTGTCTTGATTTATTTCCAACTACCAACTCTGAGTCTGAGGTTAAACTGTTATGTCGACGTTGTCAACAGTGGGGAAATCAACATTTTAAAACCAAACATATTTAAGCTTGATTGGGTCATTAGCTATATGTCCAGGAGATATTATTATACATTCTTGGAACTTCAATTTTCATTATTAGTAAAAATACTCTTTTCCCCTGGGCTGTTTTAATTCATACATGGTGGCTGTATTTTTTCACTGTAAGTCTTGTCTAAATATATAATAGTATTTATTTAACAATAAGAATGAAATAAATCATACTTTAAATATGTTCTATTAGAATTGAGTGGCTATATTTTGTCATATTTATTGTATTTATCCTTTCTAAAAAATGCCAAAATAAGAATTTAATTATTCTTCCTGGAAAAACAGACTAAGAGTTTCTACATTGTGACTTTGCTCATTTTTGCATATAGTTTTGACTGCTGTCATTGAATTTCACTAGAATTTCAAACCCACGATTTTTTAGCTTGTATGGTTTTTGGTTCATTTGGGGAAGAAAATAGATGTGAACTCTTTGTGGGGGGTAACTAGGCTTCATTTCTGCTTTTTTTTTTTTTTTAAATTACATCTGGGGCTTTAGAAATAAATAGGATTTTAAATAAGGTTGGTTGGGAATCAAGCAACAGAAAATCCCAGAAAAGACTGAGGGACATAGCTACTGCATAGTGTCTTTCAGTGAGATTTAACATAAAATAGAATTCGGCAGGGCGTGGTGGCTCACCTTGTAATCCTAGCACTTTGGGAGGCTGGGGTGGGCAGATCACGAGGTCAAGAGATCAAGACCATCCTCGCCAACATGGTGAAACCCCGTTTCTACTAAAAATACAAAAACTAGCCAGGCATGGTGGTGCATGCCTGTAGTTCCAGCTACTCGGGAGGCTAAGGCAGAAGAATCACTTGAACCCAGAAGGCAGAGTTTGCAGTGAGCCGAGATCATGCACTGCACTCCAGCCTGGGCAACAAAGCGAGACTCAGTCCCCACCCCGCCCCCCACAAAAAAAGAGTCCCCACCCCCCAAAAAAATTATAAAAGAACAGCTTGATGAATTTTTACAAAATGCATATACCATGAACCCAGCACCCAGTGATGGAAGAGTTTAACAAACCTGAGAACTCGCCCTTCTTTATTTTCCCTTTCAATTACTGTTCCCCAAAAGTAATTTATATCCTGGCTTTTTATACAATAAATAAGATTTGCCTGTTTTAGAACTTTAAATAAATGGACTAATAAAAGAAGTTCTCATTTTTGGCCAGCTTTTTTTTGCTCAGCAATAGTTGTAAGATTGATCTTTGTTTCTGTCTATAGTTGTGGTTTGCCCATATTCATTGACCTACAATGTTACATTATATAAATGCATTACAATTTATTTATTCAACTGTTCATGAATATTTTGGTGATTTTCCAGATTTTTAGTTCTTTTATAAACAGTCTTGAGCATTTTTTTAATTGTGCAGTTATGTAGATATATAACTGATAAAGGAGCTAAAAAGAAATTATTTAGGCAGCTAGGGTAAGTAAGTCCTTTTTTAGATTTTCTAAAATAAAAAGCAGCCCCCAAATCAGGACTTATTTAACAAAAAGCAGCCTGAAAATTGAAGCTGCAAACATATAAGCAAGCTGGAAGCTTGCACAGGTGAATGCTGGCAGCTGTGCCAATAGGAAAAGGCTACCTGGGAGCCAGGCATGTTCAGCATGGAGGCTCCATCTTCCCTTTTCTTTGTCACCATGTGTGAAGTCAGGGAATAGGCAACATGGCATGGGCCAGTAGAGAATCCATCTGCATAATAAGAAATGAGGGTGGGATGGCCAGCTTCTTGGGATGCTATGTAAATGGCACACCTGGTCCAACCAATCCTCTGTGCCTTATGTAAATCAGACAACACCTCCTCAAGCTCATCTATAAAACCAAGCGCATCTTGCCACAAATGGGGAGATCTGTTCTGAATGTTCTTCTTCTGCACGAGGGAGTTTTTCTCTTTTACCTATTACACTTCCCCTCTTAAACTTACTCCTTGTGTGTCTGTGTCCTTAATTTTCTTGGCATGAAGCAAGGAACCTTGGGTATTACCCCAGACAAATGATGCTGCTTCATGACCACAAATATAATTAAAATATATTTGGATCTTCAGCTTGTGTAGGTATTAGCAAGCCTTCTTCCAGAATGTAGTAGCAACTTATACTACCTGATTTATATGAGGTATTATTTATTCTCTAATGGTCTTAATTTTTCAAACCCTACAGTGTAAACTCTGTGAAGACAGAGGCCTTTAATTTCATTCACCACTATATTTGCAATTTTAAATAAATTGATTTGACTTCAAAGCGTTTATTTTCTTAAAAATAACTGTGGTAAAATTGATTTATTTATCCTTCTGTGAACGTTATTTTTTTTTTCACAGCTCTGTTTCTTTACACATATGATTTCTCTGCCCAAAATGTTTCCTTGTTCTCTTGGTCATTCTCATTCAGGGTTATTTCTCTCCAGGAGAGACTGTAACTGAGCAGGTGCAATTTAAGCAAAGTCTTAAAGAAGATAGGCCTAGGCTGACCAGGTAAGCTTTAAGCAATTGTAAATAACTACCTTGTAAAGATGTATACTTTTTATTTTTTATTGATTTACCAGAAATATTTATTAAGCATTAATTTTTGCAATATTTTATTTCTACTCTGAGATCTACAAATATGTCTACATAATACCAATGCCATTATTTTAATAAACATGAAAAATGTACATATAGCTTTGCAAAAAAAATAAGCCTGATACATTTATATCTGTGTAATATATTTGTAAAATCAATTTCCCAAGGCTCAAGGAAGTGAAGTACACACACACACACACACACACCATTGTATTGAAATCAAGTAGATTTATATTAAGTGCCAAATTAATTGCTATATAAAATTCATAACTAGATACACAGAATATAAATTGAATCATGAATACAGTGTTGATAATAGGTACCCACAAATGTGATTTTCAGTTAAAAAAAAAAAGCAAATAGGCTGGGCGCAGTGGCTTATACCTGTAATCCCAGCACTTTAGGAGGCTGAGGTGGGCGGATCACAAGGTCAAGAGATCAAGACCATCCTGGCCAACATGGTGAATTCTCATCTCTACTAAAAATAAAAGTTAGCTCGGCGTGGTGGCATGTGCCTGTAGTCCCAGCTATTCGGGAGGCTGAAGCAGGAGGATCGCTTGAACCCAGGAGGCGGAGGACGCAGAAGTTGCAGTGAGCCGAGATCGCGCCACTGCACTCCAGCCTGGTGACAGAGTGAGACACTCAGTATAAAAAACCAAAACAAAAACCAAAAAAAAGAAGAAAATAATTGCTGGATTTTTAGTGTGTGCTAATTACCATCGCTGTTACAAAAAAAAATCAATTTAATTACAATATATCTAGAGATTTAACACACATCTAAATATTAAATTGACACTACAATATAATATTTAAATCTGCAAAAAGACATTGGAACCTGTGGTCAATAATACCATAAGCTGCCACAGGTTTTTAGTAGATAACATAAATGACAATCCCTTTTTATGCCCCTACAGGAGAAAAACTGGTACTGCTGCATCACATACATATCAGGAAAGAGAAAAATGCAGAATTCAGTCTGCTAAAAAAAGTTGTTTATACCAGATATATACATCATATTGATGGTTATCCAATATAAATTTTAAGTTTTCTGTATTTGATTTTGCAAAATATATATAATTTATTGCTCACAAGTGAGGAGCAAAAGCCCAACTATTCAAATAGCTGTAAGGGAGATTTTTTTGGAAAATAATATATCATTAAAAAGAAGTTGAAAGTGTAATAGTTGACCCCTTAGGAACTTTTAGAAAATTCATTTAATGGTACTTAGATGGCAAGAGCTGGATTTTGATTAAGTCAGCCAATGAAAAGTCCTCCAGAGAGAAGTTATCAGGTGTCAACATTTAAGGCAGATTTTATTCATTAAAGGCACCTTAAGAAATAACAGAAACTGCAGAAATGAAGAAATTCAGGATTTCCACTAGTCATACATTGTATTGAGCATGTTGTTAGATTGTGTTGGCCATTTGACATCTGCTATTTTTAACTGCTTCATAAGCCTGCTGAGTCACAGGGCCAGAGGAGGAATCACTGTTGTTTACATTCTCCCTGTCAGGTAGCTTTTATTAGCATGCAAATATTATTATCTTCCCAACCACTGACCCCTAACATGCCTGATTGTACTTTTTATACAATAGAGGACAGCCCCGCTTGGTTGCTTCCAACCATCACGGTCATAAAGACATAGTCCCAGTAACCTGATATCTCTGCTTTCCAATCCAGCCTTTGTGAGGTCCAGTATGGCCAGCTGTGCCTCTTATTGCTGGTGGAAATGTATTAAACACCTTCTAATGGCATTCACCTCCTTTTTATGAGTTGAAATTCAGGCACAATTCACAAGGCCTGCTTTCAAGAAGTCATGTTGCTGTGCTTTATTAGAAATAATATGGGGGTGGAAACCCACAATAAAAGTAACCAAAAGGTAAGTAATGCTAATTGGTATTGGAGAGTAAATTTGTGAAATATGCTTTTACACAAGTATTTTTGCTAGAGTGTTAAGGAAGAGATCACTAAACATCAACCCCAACATATTCACATAAATTCAATAATTTAGAGACGGTTGATTCTTTTTCTTTTCTAGATTATTTTCTACTCTCAGTAAAGCAAGAATTTATGGTAATACTGAAGCATTGGGAAATTAACAATAATTAACTTTAAGATATTTTAAAAACTGAGTCTTAATTATAACAGATTTATAATTTTATTGGAATGTGTTTATATCACATTCATTGAAGTGTTGCACTAATATAGTTTATAGGCCTGAAAATATTTTTTAAAAAATTTAAGGCGTGATACATAGTTCATAAATACAATTTCCTCATTAAATAGAGAGGAAAAAAGAGATGGGGGCAAGATCTGATAGCTACAAGCTTCTGTGGAATGGAGAAAGAAAAATATCCTCAAATGTTTGGGGTTAGGAAGATGTCCAAATAAAAGTGTAATTTATGTGTTAAAAACCAAGAATTTTTCAAACCCAGCATCTAGAATTTTTATCAGAATTTCACATAATATTCTACCTTTAAGTGATACTTGCTAATTAACTGTAGGTTTTCTTATTTAAAAGGAAGACATCTTTTACTTGAGTGTATCAAACTATAAAATTGGCTTCAGAACCTAAACTTAGCAAAGTTGGAAATAATAGTGCATATTTTGACAACAATTTTTTTTCCTTTTTTTTTTTTTTCCGACTGAGTCTCGCTCTATCGCCCAGACTGGAGTGCAGCGGTGAAATCTCAGCTCACTGCAATCTCTGCCTCCCAGGTTCAAGTGATTCTCATGCCTCAGGCTCCCGAATAGCTGGGATTACAGGCGCCCGCCACCATGCCCACCTAATTTTTGTATTTTTTAGTAGAGACGGGGTTTTACCATGATGGCCAGCCTGGCCTTGAACTTCTGACCTCAAACGACCCACCTGCCTCGGCCTCCCAAAGTGCTGGAATGACCAGCGTGAGCTACCGCGCGGTGCTGGGTTCCTGGGTTTTTATGGACTGGAAAGGGGAAGGAATGTGCTTAGTCTTTGGGTTGTCTTGGCGAATGCAGGACTCAGCTTGGCCCAGGACCAACCAGGAGCTAAAGGAAAAGCTTGGCCTGGGACTTTGGCCCGGGACCAATCACGGGATGAAGTGATGATTCGTAGAGGCTGGACTTACAATCCTAATAAAGGAAAGTAGAGTGCCCACGGGAGCCCACCGTGACCATGCCCAAAAAAGGAGAAGAAACTTTTCCTAGGAGGCCACTGACTGTACACAGGACAAAGGCATTTCTATGCCAGGCCTTGTTCCCTTATCTGAGTGAGCTGGAAGTGTGTGCAAGTTTTTATCCAAATGGGCAGGAGGTTTTTCTATCTATGCAGCTGTGGACATGTCTCCAGGGACAACACCCTGTGCTCCTTCCCTTATCGGTGCCTGCAGCTTGAATCTTTTCCAAGGCAGCTTTTTATGTTTTGTGGGGATGAGGCACTGACCCATGGGCTGGGGCCTCTCGGGGAACCTTCCCTTGTTATTCATCTAAGGCAAGCGACTTCTATCGGGGGCCACTTTCTGTAAAGAAGAAACTGTCTGAACACAAAGTGGCTCAAGCCATGTTCATTTATCTACCAGGAAAGTGGAGGCCCTGAGTGCCGGAGCCCAAGTCATCCAGCAAGAGAAAACTTGGGTGTAGCCCAGAGTGGCCACCCCCAACCCAGCCACTGCGGTCAAGGTTAATAAGGGCAAGAGTGTGCATCTGTAATCCCAGCTTAGGAGGCTGAGGCAGGAGAATCACTTGAACCCAGGATGTAGAGGTTGCAGTGAGCCAAAATCGCACCACTGCATTGCAGCCTGGGTGACAGAGCAAGACTCCATCTCAAAAAAAAAAAAAAAAAAAAAATCTATATTTTACTGATTGAGGATAAAGTAAAAATTTTATCTTCACTTTAGGATTGAGAAAATTGAAGATCGGGGAAGTTAAAGTAGCTACCAAAGATCACAGAACAGAGCAGGTTTAAACTCAGATTCATCCAACATCAAAGCTCTATACTTGCCTGCATCTTTATATATAAAAAATAGTACAGAGGTCTCTTTTAAAAATTCCTTGCTTAAGATACTTATTTCTTGAGATAAAAAATATTTGTCTATTTTATCTGCTGTCTCCAAAAGTTCTGGGACCTAGAAGAGTAATCATTAAATTCTTATTAAAGAAAGGAGAGAATGATCAGTGTGGATGATTTAAAGGTGGGCGAGTAAAGATGTGAGGAATCCCCCAACATTCCTATTGAGTCCAGAACTGCATCAGGCTTGGTGTCATAATGAATTTTTCAGACTCTTGAAGCTAGCTCCAGCCACTCTAAAAGGGACAGGCTCTTTCCTCACAATGAACTTTGAAAAGATTGAGGCCATAGTCTCTGGTGGCCCCACTGGTTTGTAGATTTCAGTGCCTATTCCTGGAGAGGCAAGTGGCTGCATCCTCTGAGTTCATGTTCTTAAAAAGGAAACTGCAGTCTGTGTATAAAAAAAAAAAAAAAAAAAAAAAAAAAAAAAAAAAATTAAGATTAGAAACCTCAAGGTCTCAGCTTCTTTGAAAGACATGTTTTGCCCATGTGAGTCATCCAGGGCTATTCTGGGGCTGCAGTTCTGGGATTAGCCAGGGCTGAGATTCTGCTGGCAGCCCTGAAGCTTGAGGCAGATGCACACCAGTGAGAGGAGAAAATCTTGTCTGGGAGCCAAGACAAAGGACTGAGAGCTGGGAGGTCTGTGGATGGAGGGCTGGTGAAAGCCTTGACACCAGGAGTGACCTCAGGGATTTCAGGCAGACACAGGAAAGGGTCAGATTCTGGGAAAGACCCAGCTGCCCTCTCTGTTTACAGAGATTCTAGAAGCTACAGCAAACCCAGCTGTTAGTGCTGAAAACTCTTCTCAATGTGCTGAAAATGGGTGGGTGAGAGGAGAAGGGCTGGTTTCGTTTTTGACTGTAACTTTAGCCTCAGCCAAGTTTCTGCCAACTCCCAGCCTCAATTTTCCTATCTGTTAAACATTTGAGGTCTTTCAAGCTCTGAGACTGTATTTTGAGACTTAGTTCTCTTTTTCTTCTTTCTCCTCATCTTGTGAATTGAACTCACTAATTCATAAGTTCCCATGCAAATATAATAGAAATTCTGCACTTGCTTTACTGAGTTAAGGCTTTCATTCCAAGTATTTGGAGACTTCTCTGGAATTGTCTGGTTTTGCACCTGGGATTTCTAAATAGCCCCATTTCCTGCCTCAATGCAGGCATCTCCTCACGCAGCCTCACTCACTCAAGGGCTGATGTCTCTCAAGAACCTCCCTCTTGGCCCATTCAAACCAAATCAACTTCTCCCTCTAAGCTACCGTGTCTCCTGTGGTCCAGGCTCAGGAAATGGCAACTCTACCCACCTAACCCAGGACACTTGGGCTGCAAAACAGACCTTGGAAGAAATCCATTCTCTTGCTTCCTTTCTAGGCCTGTTTTTTCAACAGTTAAGTGAGGGGCTTGGCTTGATGGCATCTGAGGTTGCTGACTGGCCTGAATGCTCTGATTTACTCCCAACTCCATCACTAATGTGTGCAGTGACCCTGGCTAAGTCAGTCCTCTCTGCAACTTCTGTTTCCTCATCAATAATTGAGATAGTTGGATTAGATGAGTTTTATAGTAGAGGCATTGGAAAAAGCACTAACATTGGAGACAGGAAATCTGGATTCTCCTAATTACTATCTCATTATTCAGCCCTGGGCCAGTCACTTGTCATGGGAGGCTACAGTTTCACCTATGTCTAATGGGGAGTGTTGGCCTACCTGCCCCCCAAGGTTCTTCATTCCCCTGCCCTGACATTCTGGGGCTCTGACACTAGGGCACTTATGTCATTTAGCTAACAGCTTATGTGTTTGTCTCCTTTCCTCACTCTGGAAGGTTCCAGGTGGTTTTCTGGAACAATTGGAGGTCCCTTAATCCCTGTGGCTTTGCAGAAACCTAGAGGAAACGTGGCAAGAGCCTTAGAAAGCAGGTAGGCCAATGATTAATAATAATTCTGGTAGACAAGAAAAATGGAAAGGATGAGCACAGTGGCTCACGCCTGTAATCCCAACACTTTGGGACGCCGAGGTGGGTGGATCACCTGAGGTCAGGAGTTCAAGACCAACCTGACCAACATGGCAAAGCCCTGTCTCTACTAAATATACAAAAATTTGCCTGGCATAGTGGTGAGTGCCTGTAATCCCAGCTACTCGGGAGGGTGAGACATGAGAATAGCTTGAACACGGGAGGCGGAGGTTACAGTGAGCAGAGATCATGTCATTTCACTCCAGTCTGGGCGACAAGGCAAGAGTCCATCTCAAAAAAAAAAAAAAAAAAAGCAAAAGGAAAATGAAATAAGGTGATCTAAACTCCCTCTTTCAGAATCCTGAACCTGATAATCCTGTTGCTATTTGGTGTTAAAAAATGTGCTTCGAGATGTTTCTTTTTGGGGGGAATGGGGAGATGGGGTCTCGCTCTGTCATCCAGGCTGGAGTGCAGTGGCGCGATTCAGAGATTTTTCTTTAATGATAATCTCAGCCTCTTTAATGATAATTCACCGGCCTTGGCTGCACTGCCAGGAGACCTTGAGATGTCCCCTTTCCCTCTTTATGAAAATGTGCTGTTTCTAGACAACATGGAAAAATAGAAAAGTACAATTATAAATAAAAAAGCAAGTCACAGATGAAAACTTATGGTAGATTTTATATAAATCCCCCAAACAGGCAACATTCAAATGTATATTGTTTACAGATAAAATTGCATAAAGTAAATGATAACACAAAATTCAGATAGTGGTTACATTGGAATAGGAGGTTAATAGGAGACTTCAGAGGTATCCACTTCTCAGGAGTGTGTGAGGGTTTTATGCAGCCAGACTGAAAGTTTCATGAGAGTAGAGACCAATATTTTCTTTTCTTCAATTTATTTCCTAAGCCTAGCAAAAAGGATGGCACATCGTGTCTGCTAACACACGCTTTCAGTTAAATGAATAAATACACTGCCTTGTAAACGGACAAGCTATGCAGATCAAGACTTTATTATTATTAGTTACTACGGCTAATTAATAGACTCAAATAGAAGGTAATAAACTGTAGGATTTAGAAAGCACTATTGAAAGTTTAATGTTAAAGTAGCACTCAGGTAAAACTTTTGTTTCTAAATTTGTGACCACTATAATTACATTTAAATTGCCACATGAGTATGAAACATGAAATCTGACTGAAGGCAAGCATAATTTAGAGGAAAATGCAATAAAAGGAAAAAAAATGAAAACCCGACCGGGTCAGATCTGCAAGTTATACTCTGTGCTTTTTTTTTTTTTTTTAAATTTAAGACAGAATCTCACTCTGTCATCCAGACTGGAGTGCAGTGGCACGATCTCGGCTTTGCCTCCCAGGTTTAGCAATTCTCTGCCTCAGCTTCCTGAGTAGCTGGGATTACAGGCGCCCACCACGCCCGGCTAACTTTTGTATTATTAGTAGAGACGGATTTCACCATCTTGGCCAGACTGGTCTAGAACCGACCTCGTGATCCACCTGCCTTGGCCTCCCAAAGTGCTGGGATTACAGGCGTGAGCCACCATGTGGCCTCGGTGCTGTTTATTTTATTTATTTATTTTGGTATTTTTAGTAGAGACAGGGTTTCACCATGTTGGTCAGGCTGGTCTTGAACTCCTGATCTCGTGATCCACCCGCCTCGGCCTCCCAAAGTGCTGGGATTACAGGTGTGAGCCATCGCGTCCAGCCTTCTGTGCTTCTTTTAAGGAAATAGTTCTCTCTTCTCCCAGTGGAGAAGGAGGCTGACTGGAGGACCCGGGGCCCCTCTGTCCTCCCCACGGTGGCAGTCGCTGATCTCTGCTCAGGTGTGAGGGGTGCCACAATGCCCTGGGCCTGAGGTTACCAGGCCCCACTCCTCCTCACTCCCCTGGACTCTTCCATGGTGGGTGTCTCTGTGCCCCTGCATCTTCCTATGTGTCCCTCTGATGAAAGGGGCAGTGGCACCATGACGCTGGTGGGAGGAACTGGCCACAGGCTGAGGAGGGCTCACCCAGCTGTGGGAAATGCTCTGGTTGACCTCGGCTTTCTGTGCACCGAGCTGGCCCTTGACCCAAGGTTGGAGGCAAGGCGTCCCTGGGCTGAGTGACCCTGGGTGCGGGCGCTCCGGCTGCTGCTGCTGTGGTTCCTGCTGTGCTCGGCTGGGCCGCAGCTGGTACCAGCGCCCACCAGAAGTGCAGGAGCCACCCCACAGGTGGGAGGAGGTGCTATCGGGGGAACTCACCCCCAGTAATTCAACGTGAGTCCTTTTCTATTTTCCCTAAGTGTTGGCTAGTCTGAGAAATAAAGGGAAAGAGTACAAACGAGAAATTTTAAAGCTGGGTGTCCAAGGGAGACATCACATGTCGGCAGGTTCTGTGATGCCCCCCAAGCCACAAAACCAGCAAGTTTTATTAGTGATTTTCAAAGGGGAGGGAGTGTATGAATAGGGTGTGGGTCACAGAGATGACATGCTTCACAAGGTAATAAAATATTACAAGGCAAATGGAGGCAGGGCGAGATCACAGGACCAGAGCGAAATTAAAATTGCTAATGAAGTTTCGGGCACGCATTGTCATTGATAACATCTTATCAGGAGACAGGGTTTGAGAGCAGACAACTGGTCTGACCAAAATTTATTAGGCAGGAATTTCCTCATCCTAATAGTCCTGGGAGTGCTATGGGAGACCAAGGCTTATTTCATCCCTTATCTGCAACCATAAAAGACAGACATTCCTAGATTGGCCATTTCAGAGATGTACCCCTAGGAATGCATTCTCTTTCTCAGGGCTGTTCCTTGATGAGAAAAGAATTCAGCGATATTTCTCCTATTTGCTTTTGAAAGAAGAGAAATATGGCTCTGTTCTGCCCAGCTCTCAGGCAGCTGGACATAATGGTTATCTCCCTTGTTCCCTGAACATCGCTGTTATCCTGTTCTTTTTCTAAGGTGTCCAGATTTCATCTTGTTTAAACAAGTTGTGCAGTTAACGCAATCATCACAGGGTCCTGAGGTGACATACATCCTCAGCTTAGGAAGATGACAGGATTAAGAGATTAAAGACAGGCATAGGAAATCACAAGCGTATTGATTGGGGAAGTGATCAGTGTCCATGAAATCTTCACAATTTATGTTCTTCTGCCATGGCTTCAGCTGTCCCTCCGTTCAGGGTCCCTGACTTCCTGAAACATGGTGCTAGCCATGGTCCCTGAAAACCAGGCTCTGCTGAGAAATCTCAGATGCCAGGAACAGAAGAACCCAGAGAAACTTGAGCCAAACGGATAGACTGTTGGAGTAGCTGAGGGTGAAGCTGCCAGAACTCCTCAAAGTGGAACAGCAAAGCCAGCACTAGAGATAGACAAGAAAAATAAAATTTCAAAGAAAATTAGAAGAAATCAAAGGCAGATGCTAAAGCAGCAAAAAACCCTCCACACCACAATAGAAACAGAGTTGATGAAGGAGTCTGAGAAACGAATCTTAGTCACAGAGAGAAAGGACAGCAGTGAACATGGTCAGGTACTGATGATTCTGGTCCACTGGATCCCACCATCCCTAGGACAGTAAATACCATCCTAGTCATTACCCAGCAAGTTACCACTGCAGCATTTCCTGTGTGTTCCAAAATGAATAAAGGTGATTCCCATCACAAGTGCAAATAAAAAGTCATTTATCATGTTTTTAATCTAAACTGTCACAGTTTAGTTTACTATTTTGTTCTTTTTGTGCTCAAATATTTTTCATTATTTCAGACAGAGTCTCACTCTGTCACCCAGGCAGGAGTATGGTGGCACAAACTCAGCTCACTGCAACCTCCTCCTCCTGGGTTCAATTAATTCTCCTACCTCAGCCTGCCCAGTAGCTGAAAACTACAGCCGCATGCCACCACACCTGGCTAATTTTTGTATTTTTAGTAGAGACGGGTTTTCACCATGTTTTGCCAGGCTGGTCTCAAACTTCTGACCTCAGGTGATGCATCTGCCTCAGTCTCCCAAAGTGTTGGGATTAGAGGCGTGAGCCACCCTGTCTGGCCAAACATTTGTTTTTCATTTATTTTTAATTTTTTTAAGGTAGAATCTCACTCCTGCCCAGGTTGGAGTGCAGTGGCGTGATCTCAGGTCACTGCAGCCTCTGCCTCGCAGGTTCAAGCAATTCTCCTGCATCAGCCTCCCAAGTAACTGGGATTACAGGTGCCTGCCACCATGTCCAGCTAATTTTTGTATTTTTAGTAGAGACAGAGTTTCACCATGTTAGCCAGGCTGGTCTTGAACTCCTGACCTCAGGTGATACACTTGCCTTGGCCTCCCAAAGTGCTGGGATAACAGTCATGGGCCACTGCGCCTAGCCACATTTGTTTTTTAAAAGTGGCAGCCACAGTTCCCCTCTGTCTAGATATATTTTGAACTTTTGTACATTAAGTGTAACATAAAAAACTGTTATGTTTTAGGTAATGTAAGATTGGTGTACACAAACTTTACAGATTACTGTAGGGTTCAGCAAATGATATATATAATGACATTTATATCTGTAGTTTTTAATGTATAAATCTTCCTTCAGAAAAGATTGACTTCTTTAAAAAATGACTCCACAAATTCAGGCTTATTTTATAAAACGGCACAGTAGTAAAAAAAAAAAAAATTAAAAATGCTCCTTTTTTTTTGAGAGGAGGTTTCACTCTTTTTGCCCAGGCTGGAGTGCAATGGCATGATCTCGGCTCACTGTAACCTCCACCTCCCGAGTTCAAGTGATTCTCCTGCCTCCTCTTCCCGACTAGCTAGGATTACAGGCACGCACCACTGTGCCCAGCTAATTTTTGTATATTTAGTAGAGACAGGATTTCATCATGTTGGTTAGGCTGGTCTTGAACGCCTGACATCAGGTGACCCACCTGCCTCGGCCTTCCAAAGTGTTGGGATTACGGGCGTGAGTCACTGCGCCTGGCCAAGAAATGGATATTTTTAATTAATAATTTGTGTTTTCAAACATACTGAAGTCTTGTTTTAGTAAGTCTGGGGATAGTTGACTAATTTTATTTTATTTTTTTTTAATGGAGTGTTCAAAAATTTTGATTGATGAGTAAACAAATCATTTTCTTTCAAATTTCATAGATCTATTGAAGCATCAAATATACTTTTAATTTAAAAATGTCTTTCAGTATTGTTTCAGGGATTTAGGTCTAGTTGAATCTGCTCAACCTGTTAATCATTGTCACCTGCCAGATTCCAAATCACTGTCAGTGTGCCTGTATGACTCTTCTTTCCATAGTCTTTGAATTAAATTTGTATTACTTCTTTGAATGTTACATAATCCAGCTCATACATTTCAAATGAAACCACCAGGTAAAATGAGTTCTGACTTAGCATAAAGAAGCTGTTGGCAACTCAGTATTACATATACAGATGGATGCGGCTCGACAAGAATTTAGACAAAAATATTGAACTATAACGTGTTGCCATTACTTAGTCTCTGATGAGTTTATGGATAAATTCATATTTCAGCAGATATATCCAGTTGTGTTCAGTACCTCTAAACGTGGTATATCAAGAATTCTTATGCTACTGTCTGAGAAAACAGACTCTGCTGTTACTTAAGAAGTCAGCTGGAAGGTGGGCTGGGCACAGTGGCTCACGCCTGTAATCCCAGCACTTTGGGAGGCCAGAGCAGGTGGATCACCTGAGGTCAGGAGTTTGAGATCAGCCTGACCAACATGGTGAAACTCGGTTGCCTCTAAAAATGTAAAAATTAGCCGGGCGTGTGGCGCAGGCCTGTAATCCCAGTTACTCAGGAGGCTGAGGCAGAATTGCCTGAACCCAGGAGGCTTGGGTTGCAGTAAGCAGAGATCACGCCATCACACTCCAGCCTGGGCAACAAGAGCGAAACTCTGTCCTGGGTGGGGGGTGGGGGGGAAGAAAGAAATCAACCGGAAGGCATTTTTATAATCTTGCACCACATAAGTAAAAACTGAAAGGTAGTACTAATAAATGCAAACTACATCACCTGGAAAACGGTAATCCAGAATGTCGCTTTCGATATTTAAGTATTTGAACTTTTGATATAAAAAATTTGGTAAAATAAAGCTTTTGGTAAGCTTTGTGTAGCTTGACATCAGCATAAAGTAGGAAAATATCTTAAAAAGAAAAACAAAAACCGACACCAAAAAAAAAAAAAAACCTAACAAATGCTTATATATCGATCTTTGTGCTCTGGGAGTCCAAAGCAAAACATTTGATGAACTTGATAGTTATTTTGAGCATATTGGCATGCTGATAAAATAATTTAAGTTTCATTTGAGTGAAACATGTCCACATCTCAAAAATACAGCTTTGTACTATGAATAATAAATGCAAAGTCTTTTTCCTCAAGAGGATCCTGATTCTCAACCCAACATATATGGCAACGCTTTCCATTGGTTTCTCCAAACTGAGGCCTCATTAAGGCTCAAATATGGAGTGAGAGGGACCCAGCAACAGACAATGTGAAACAAGAAGGATGAGGTAAGATGGGCAGCTCTAAGGCTCAGGAATTGCCTGAGGAATCCCAATATAATGACGTCAACTATAAAGCTTACTGGGTTAAATAAATAAATAAATAAAATAAAATAACTTAAAAAGCTGAAAATTCCATGAGTTGACTTTGGTGGGAAGGAGACTCTAGAATTTTAAGCAGTTGTGCCAAAAGGATTGAGTCAGAGTGACATTTATCTAAGGATTATTAAGGTAAAGGTTTACAAGCACGTAAGTATTTGTTCCAAATCTTATTACTGTAGCAATATTTTTTTCTGTAATGTCAGCATCCCCAAGCTAGGGATGCCATAGATAAACTAAGACAAGTGCCTAATATGTTGTAGGTAATTAGTTTCAAATTTCAACAAACTTTCAATAAACTCTGTTTCACGTATAAATCTCACTGAAAAGCACTATGCAGTAGCTATTTCTTTCAGTGAGTGATTTCTGGGATTTTCTGTTGCTTGATTCAAAACCAACCTTATTTGAACCCAATCATTTCCAAATTTCCAAATGTAATAACAAAAGAGAGTAGAAATGAAGCCAAGTCACCCCACGCACTTCATGTCCAATATATTTGGTTCTGCAAATGAACCAAAAAATCACACAAGCTAAACAATAGTGAGTTTAAAATTCAACCTAATTTCAATTGTAGCAGTCAAAACCATATGCTAAAATTAGCAAAGCCACAATGCAGAATCCCTTAGGCTGTTATTCCAGGAAAAATAATAAAATTCTTATTTTGGCATTTTTCGGAAAGAATACACTAAATATGACAAAATATACCCAGTTATTAAAAGTCTTTGAAATATAAATTCTTATTCGTAAATATTTGCTATATTTAGAAGAGCCTTTCAGTGAAAAATGCTTATAGCTACTATGTATAAATTAAAACAGCCCTTGGAAAAATAGTATCTTTTATTAATAATGTAGATTGAAGCTCCAAGGATGTAAAATAATTTCTCCTGGGCACATAGCTCATGACCCAAATCAAGCTCAAATGAAGATAAGTAACAGTCATAAGTTATATTATTAAATTAAAATACTTCTAGAAATAAAAATAAAAGGAGAGATATAAAAACAAGAAAGAAATTTAAAAAAGGAAGTGGATTCCTCACAATTACTCCTAAGGTATGGATTAAACCTAAGTGTTAATCAACAGGTGAACGAATATAGAAAATGTGACATATTTACACAACGAAATGCTATTCAGCCCATCAAAAGAAGCAACTCTTGTTATTTGCAAAAACATCAATGAACATGGAGGACATTATGCTAAGTAAAATAAGTCAGCAGAGAAAAGAACCCACATAATATTATTTCTTTTTCTTTTTTTTTTTTTTTTTGAGACGGAGTTTTTCTTGTTGCCTAGGCTGGAGTACACTGGCGCAATCTTGGCTCACCGCAACCTCCACCTCCCGAATTCAAGCGATTCTCCTGCCTCAGCCTCAAGTAGCTGGGACTACAGGCCTGCACCACCATGCCCGGCTAATTCTGCATTTTCAGTAGAGACGGGGTTTCTCCATGTTGGTCAGGCTGGTCTCGAACTTCCGACCTCAGGTGATCCGCCTGCCTAGGCCTCCCAAAGTGTTGGGATTCCAGGTGTGAGCCACCTGCCTGGCCACACACTAGTATTTTCTATGTAGAGTGTACAAACAATTTAAACCATAGAAGTAGAGAGTAGACATTTTTAGCTAAGACTTTATCTCATTCAAGTGTGTTTTATAAAATTTGTTTGACATTTAAATGTCTCTGATTTACCTGGAATATTGTAATTTTTCATGAATCCAGGTTGAGTACTATAAATAAACAATCTTTTACTAAAAGCTTTTCTGAGGCAGAGTAGGATACATCAAATTTTATTATAATATGGTAAAAGTGTGTTAACCATGTTCCCAGTAATCCCTCTGAACACAGCATTCTCAGTTCCCAGTATTCACCTTGAGTTGCTCAGGGGAAATTGTTATCTCTGTAAGCAGGCAGAACAAGGTGCCCCGTGGAGGTGCACCACATTGCACAGAAATGCTGTCCACATGCACCTCTATGGTCTTAATTTAATTGGGCTGTCATTTGCATGACTAGATACTTACTGAATCTGGTCATACTGGTTTTGGCAGCTAATGGTATTTGTTCCCCATCAGTTTTCTGCAATTATTTGCTTTGCCGAAAAATAAATCTTTTGTTAATTGAAAAACCAGATTTGCAATTTTCAATTTTTACATACGAAAGCAAATCAGAGAATCATGTGTATGTAGCATGCATTTTCCTATCAAAATTCTTCTTGTATTGCCTTGGAAACCCTAGGAAGTCACCTAAAGAATTCTCCCTTCAAATTGTTTAGCCAGGATTTTAGATTTCAAAAGATCCAGAACTTAATAATTGAGTAAAGCAAAAATCTTGTCTTTGCTTCTTGTTAGTAATCTGGTCATTTCAAAACGCATGGCAATTATGCCAAGCTATTAAAAAGATGTTGTTTTGATTAATTTTATCCCATTTCAAATGTTTTAACTGTTTCTTTTATCTTGTCAATCTAAGAGAAACTATCTACATAACTGTTTATGCATTCACCCCTGTAATCCCAACACTTTGGGAGGCTGAGGTGAGTGGATCACTTGAGGTCAGGAGTTCCAGACCAGCCTTGCCAACATGGCGAAACCCCATCTCTGCTAAAATGTAAAAATCAGCTGGGCATGGTGGCAGGCATCTGTAATCCCAGTTACTTGGGAGGCTGAGGCAGGAGAATAGCTTGAACCTGGGAAGCAGAAGTTGCAGTGAGCTGAGATCACACCACTGCACTCCAGCATAGGTGACAGAGCAAGACTTCGTCTCAATAAATAAAAAAAAATAGGTGTAGAATAGACATTTGGCAAAATTCAACATATACTCATGATAAATCTCTTAATAAAATAGGTAGAGGACAAATGCACCTCAAGCCAATATACACCAGATATACCAAAAAATGCACAGCTAATAACATATTAAGCAAGGAAATGTAAGCTTTTACTCTAAAAGCTAGAACAAGACAAGAATGCCCACTTTGGTCAGTCTTATTAAACATGGTATTAAATGTCCAAGTCAGAAAATTTAGAGAATAAAATCAAAGGCATCCAGCTTGGAAAAAAAGTTAAATGATCCCTGTTTGCAGATGACATACTCTTCGGTATAGAAAAGCCTAAGACTTCACTTAGAACTAATGAACAAATTTTTAAACTTGCAAAATACAAAATCAACACACAAGAGTCAGTAGCATTTCTACACAAGAACAATTAGCTACCTCAAAATAAAATTAAAAGCAATCTCATTTACAATAACTGTAATAACTACACTTTGAAATCAATTTAACCAAAAAGTTAAAACACCTTACACTGTAATCTAAAGAACATTAGAGGAAGAAATTAAATACTACACCAATAAAAAAATAGTACTAATTCATGAATTGGATTTAATATTGTTAAATACCCATATTACAGAAAATAATCTGCAGATATAATACAACCATTATGAAAATACCAGTGACATACTTAATAACAATTTAAAAAATATATATCTAAAATTTATATGGTACCCCACAAAAGATCCTGTATAGCCAAAGCAATCAAGGAAAAACAAAAACAAAAACAAAACACTAAAGTTATTACCCTACCTGACTTTGAAATATACTACAAAGCTATAGTACCCAAAACAGTATGGTACTTCAATAAAAACAGACACATATGCCAATGGAGCAGTAAAGACAAACCAGAAATATATCCATGTATTTACAGCTAACTCAATTTAAATATAGGTAACACCTTCTTAGGGAAAGGGCAGTATCTTCAGTAAATGGTGCTGAGAAAATTATAGTCACATGCAGAGCAATATAATGAGACCCTCATTTCACACCATATCTAAAAATCTACTCAAATAGTTTACTTACCTAAATGTAAGGCCTGAATCTCTGAAACTACTACAAAAAATATAGAGTAAAACCCCCATAACATTGGTCTAGGCAGTAACTCTTTGATTTAATCTCAAAATCCCAGGGAATCAAAGGTAAAATTGATGTCAGATTACTTCAAATTATTAATAAAAAGCTGCTGAAAAAAATCTGATACAACAAACAGGACAAGAAAAGTAAAAAATGGGACAAAATATTTGCAAACCATACATGTGACAAGACATTACTATCAAAAAATATTTAAGAAACTTGGCCAGGCTGCAGGCTCATGCCTATAAATCCAGCAGTTTGAGAGGCCAAGGCAGGCAGATCACTTGAGGTCAGGAGTTAGAGACCAGACTGGCCAACATGGTGAAACCCCATCTCTACTAAAAATACAAAAATTAGCTGGGCATGGTTGTGGGTGCCTGTAATCCCAGGTACTTGGTAAGCTGAGGCAGAAGAATCTCTTGAACCCAGGAGGCAGAGGTTGCAGTGAGTCAAGATTGCACCACTGCACTCCAGTCTGGGCAACAGAGTGAGACTCTGTCTCAAAATATGTGTGTGTATATACATATATCTATACATGTATATGTATATACATATATGCGTGTGTGTGTGTATATATATGTGAAACTCAAATGACTACACAATAAAAAACAAATAACTATTAAAAGTGAGTAAAAGGCCTAAGTAAATATTTTTTCAAAAAAACGCATACATATGGCCAACAGATACATTTAAAAATCCTAAACATCAATTATTATTAGGGAAAAGCAAGCCAAAAGAAAAAAACCTATGAGATATCAACTCACTCCTGTCACAATTACTCATATTAAAAAGAAAAAAAAGTATTGGTAAACATACGAAGAAAACGAAATGTTTGCACACTGTTGGCTTAAATGTAAATGAGGACAGCCATTATGAAAAACAAAACAGAGATTCCTTAAAAAATTTAAAATCAAACTATTGTATAATATAGCAATTCCACTATTGTATACATATATCCCTAACAAATAAAATCAGAATGAAGAAACATCTGCACTTCTATGTTGTTTGCAACACTCTTCACAATGGCCAAAACATGGAATCAACAGTTCAACATCTAATGAGTCAATAAAGAGATTGTGGTGTATGTACACAATGGAATACTATTCACCTTTTAAAAAGAAAATCGTATTATTTTCAATCACATGGATTAACCTGAAGGACACTATATTAGTTGAAATAAGCCAAAGATTAATGTCATAATTTCACTTACACATGCATTCTAAAAAAAATTAATCTCACAGAAGTAGAGAGCAAAATGGTAATGACCAGATGCCGAGGTATTTAGAAGAAAGTGAGGTTTGGAAAGATGTCTGTCAAAGAATACACAATTATAGTTAAATAAGAGGATTAAGTTCAAAAGATTTTTCTGTACAGCACAGTGACTATAGTTCATAATAATGTCTTTGTATATGCTAAGAGAATACTGAAAAAATGAAGAGTGCTAAGAAAAATGCTAAGAAAATGTGAAGTGCTCTCACCACAAAATGTTAACTATGTGAGGTGAAGCATTAACCTAGAATTAAGCATTTGACATTGTACATATACTTCAAAACATCATGTTTTACAGAAAAAATGCACATTTTATGTCACATCAAAAAATTCATTTTTAAAACATTATGGAAATATAATGTTTCAAATACTGTCTTTTTCATAAACTTGGCTGAATAGTATCAAAAATACTTAGTTCTCGTGTGGTTTTTGTCATCTGTCATAATCACAGAAACTCTGATATTTAACACCATGTTCTGGACCCAGCACAGTCCATGGGAAAAGTCAATGTACTTTAGGGTTTTTAAGCTTGGGGCACCTGGAGTTTCTGGTACAGATGGTAATAGTGTGAAAGACACTAAAAGGGCAGGTGTTGTTTATGGCCCCATGACACCACTCAGAAAACAAATTTGCATGCAAAGAAATAGAAAACGTTTTAATCCAAAAGTTGCCATGATCTCCAAAAGTTTTCCAGAGAAAATGACCAAGGAGTTGGCTACAGATAGGTGACTAAGAATAAAAACTGTAGACTGAACTTCACCAACCAAATATATATATATATATATATATATATATTTTTTTTTTTTTTTTTTAAAGTGAGACCGGGAGCAGTGGCTCATGCCTGTAATCTCAATACTTCGGGAGGCTGAGGCAGGTGGATCATCTGAAGTCAGGAGCTCGAGACCAGCCTGGCCAACATGGCGAAATGCCATCTCTACTAAAATTAGTACAAAAAAATTAGTACAAAAATTAGCCAGGCGTGGTGGCAAGTGCCTGTAATCCTAGCTACTCAGGAGGCTGAGGCAGGAGAATAGCTTGAACCCGGGAGGCGAAAGTTGCAGTGAACCGAGATTGCGCCACTGTACTCTAGCCTGGGTGACAAGAGTGAGACTCCACCTAAAAAAGTAAGAAATTCCTCCAAATTGTAATATCAATATGGAAAAGAAATACTATTCCAAATTTCAAATCAACAGAAGTCATTTTATTATTTTGCAATGTTTAACAGCCACACTTAAAGATAGAAGATTCTGTGTGAAAACATAAGTTGTGCTATATTATAGAAAATTAAATTCAAAATGTTTATCGGGTTTTTTTTGTTGTTGTTGGTTTTTTGTTTTTTTTTTGTTTTTGATGGAGTCTCATTGTTGCCCAGACTGGAGTGCAGTGGCATGATCTCGGCTCACTGCAACCTCTGCCTCCTGCATTCAAATAATTGTCTTGCCTCAGCCTTCAAAGTAGCTGGGGCTACAGGTACACACGGCCACAGTTGGCTAATTTTTGTATTTTTAGTAGAGACAGGGTTTCACCATCTTGGCTGGGCTGGTTTCGCACTCCTGGCCTTAAGTAATCCACCCAGCTCAGCCTCCCAAAGTGTTGGGATTAGAGGCCTAAGCCAGCGTGCCCAGTCAGATTTACCATTAGCTCTCTCAAGAATTTAATTTCTGGCCAGGCACAGTGGCTCATGCCTGTAATCCCAGCACTTTGGGAGGCCGAGGTGGGCAGATCACCTAAGGTCGGGAGTTCACAACCAGCCTGACCAACATGGAGAAACCCCATCTGTACTAAAAGTACAAAATTAGCTGGGCATGGTGGCGCATGCCTGTAATCCAAGCTACTCGGGAGGCTGAGACAGGAGAGTCAAACCTGGGAGGTGGAGGTTGCGGTGAGGCAACATCGGGCCATTACACTCCAGCCTGGGTAAAAAGAGTGATATCCCATCTCAAAAAAAATGAATAAATAAAAATTATTTCTGACATATTTTCTAGCAAATTTTATATGTGCCACACTTTGTGTAAGAATCTAGTAAAATTTTTCTTTTACAGTTAAAAACAATGCCAAGTGATTTAATCCTCTCACCTGTGGACAGTGTATGTCTTTTATCTTAATTAACAATCTGAGAGTTATATTGATAAGCAAACTCGCCAATTAAAACCAATTTTTCAGTGCACTAAAAATACGAAATTTCTCATCAAAACTTACTAAATTACCATGCGAAATGACATGGCATAAAGACAACAGTGAGAAAACTGTAGCCATAATACAGAAAAAGAAGAGCTGTGATGCATACATTGTTGGAATACACATAAGACAAACAAACCTGACGATAATTAGAAAATTACCAGAATTTCTCTTTAAATTCAGCAGAATTCAGCTTTGCAGCCCAGAAAAAAAAAAGTCCTCTCCATATGAAGAATCAATGTTACTGTTTCACCATTGATATATTCCATTTCTGACTTGAAGTTACAAACTAACTTCAACAGGAGTATTTACGTCTTACTATGGAGCATCTGTTACACAGCAAGCACTGTCATGTTTGTCTGCTATGTTTATATATAATAGCATCCTCATGACTCAGGAAGCCTTCCTAGTACTTACCTGAACAAATTCAATAAATAAATAAATTTACTTATATCAATTATGAAAAGTGAAAGAAATAATAACTTTTAAAAAGTAGGCTCACATAGGGTTCTCCAATTAAAAGAACAAAGGGCAATGTTTTTGTTTTTGTTTTTTTTTTGAGACGGAGTCTCGCTCTGTCGCCCAAGCTGGAGTGCAGTGGCTGGATCTCAGCTCACTGCAGCTCCGCCTTCCGGGTTCCCGCAAAGGGCAATGTTTTAACTAAATAAGTAAATTATAACTTAATAGACTAATAGTAAAATTACATCTAAAAATTACTTTTTGTACACTAAGAATTTTATAAAAAATCATTGTTGTAATCCCTGACCAGCTCACATAATACTTCATAAACTGTAAAAGAAATTGTAAGAAAAAAGAAATGTACAGCTCTACCATGAGTACCAGGCAAGTAAAAACAGAACATCTGCATGGGGAGATTCTGAACCATAAGCCATAATATTTTACAGTAATGAATTCAATACAAAGCAGAAAGAGTATAGATTTGCTTTCAGCATTTTTGAGGTTGTTAGTTTTCTAGTAAATTAGTCACCTTATTAAAATGATTTGTTTTGTTCCAATATTGCTCTTTTCTTCTGAAAATAGGTACAAACATACTCACACAAGCACACTTACAATTTTCTTATACTTGAGATTTATCTTTAAAGTAAAATGTATCTATATTTAACTCTATGTAAATCAAAACTAAAAGTCTTTATATGCTTGTAGGCAAAGAGGCCACATGTTAGAAGAAAAATATATAACATATTCTAAAAAATATTCAGGACTCAGAAATGTATTTTATTTATACTTTTATAATTTTTATTATGACCATAAAAATAACCCTGTAGTCCACAACAATTTAGTTGTACATTTTAAAATAAAATTATAGAACTGAACAGTTTGTAATACAAAGGATAAATGCTAGTAATGGATACTTCATTTACCCTGATGTGATTATTACCTATTATATACCTGTATCAAAACATGCCATATATGGCATAAATATAAAAACATACTATGTACCCATGAAAAATAAGAACAATAGATTTAAATAAGAAAAAATATAAATGTAAAACCTATGGGAATATTCTTTGACTTATTTGCAGTTTAAAGCCACTGGCAAAAGAGATTACTAAAGATGTTAGTCCACTATGTAACCAAATAGTATATTGCTATCATCATCCTTTACCTACGCCATTGAGTAAGGTGGGGCAGGTTAAAGTTTGTGGCATAAAAATGCTTCACTGAATACACAACAGTCTTAACATGTTAAAATATGTTTAAAAATCTAAGTTCATACATAATCTAAAAATTTTGAAATGTACTGCATTTTATTATGAAAAGCACAATTCATAAAATACTGAATTTTAACTAAAATTTAAAAACTTTTCACTATAATGCAGAATATTACTCTGAACACCTACCTCATGCATGACTCAATATTATCAGTTAACCACAAGAGCCTCTCTACTTAGATTTTCATCACGTGTCTTTCATTTTAATGTTCTTACTCTTCCATTAAAAAGGTCATAAGTAATGCCCATCTAATAAAAAAAAATCTCTCATATCTTTGATGCAACAACAGTTGATCACATGCTTTCACATGTGAATACAATAGGAATGAAGAAAAGCATGGACCAGGTGTGTGGCTCATGCCTGTAATCCCAGCATTTTGGGAGGCTGATGCAGGCAGATCACCTGAGGTCGGGAGTTCGAGAGCAGCCTGACCAACATGGAGAAACCCTGTCTCTACTAAAAATACAAAATTAGCTGGGCGTGGTGGCACATGCCTGTAATCCCAGCTACTCGGGAGACTGAGGCAGGAGAATCACTTGAACCCAGGAGGCGGAGATGGCAGTGAGCTGAGATCACGCCAATGCACTCCAGCCTGGGCAACAAGAGCGAAACTCCGTCCAAAAAAGACCAAACAACATGGATTTGAGAGTTGAATTATATCATTATTCACTTTTTAAAAAACCTGTAATTTTTTCCAAAGAAAACAGTGTACTTTGAATGTAAATATACCTCTGCAAAAAACTTCTTCACTATTAGTTATCTACCAACTTGTGTTTTGGATAACTTTCTGTACTCAGCACTCTGATTTTGTGTAATGTCTGAAGTGTCAGTATCTTAAGATATCTGTACTGTGAATTCTCTGATATTTATATAAACCTAATTTTGGATCATGTATTTCATATTTACTGTTGCATTTGCAAAAATATATTTTAGTATAATTCCTCTCATGTTTTCTAAGCTGTTGTTGAAAAAGTATTTTTCCAAATTCATTACACTCATAGGGTTTTTCTCCAACATAAATTTCCTGGTATTGAACAAAGTTTGAACAACTGCTTCAGGGTTTTTCTCTAGTACAAAATGTGTACAGTAAGATCTATGATACAAGCAAAGGTACTACAAACCTCTTCGTATTTTTAATGTTTCTCTTCAAAATACTCTGCTGCACTTTACAGGCTTATATTGTCTGAAAGATCTTTTGACAGTAATTTCATTGATAACGCTTTTATTAAGTACTAACTTTCTGATGTTGAGTAAGATATGAGCAGATATTAATGACTTTTTCATTCTTTATACAATTTTTCTCAAGTAAAAATGCTTTCCTGTGCAATAAGGTATGAGAATTGTTTTGTCACATTTGTCACACTTCTCGGAGTTTTCTCCAGTATGAATCATCTTATATACAATCAAGTGTGACAACCACTTAAACGCTTTGTCACATTCTTCACATTTCTAGGATTTCTCACCAGTATGATTTCTTTTATGTCTAGAAAAGTTTGAGGTGTTGTCAAAAGCACTGTCATGTCTTTTAGGTTTGTATGGTTTCTGTCCAGTATGAATTTTCTTATGTCGGGTAAGGTTTGAGGACCGGTTAAAAGCTTTGCCACATTCTTCACATTTGTAGGGTTTCTCTCCAGTATGAATTCTCTTATGTTTAGTAAGAGTTGAGGACCAGTTAAAGGCTCTGCCACATTCATTACATTTGTAAGGTTTCTCTCCAGTATGAACTCTCTTATGTTCAGTAAGGGTTGAGAATGCCCTAAAGGCGCTGCCACATTCTTCACATTTGTAGGGTTTTGCTCCAGTATGAATTATCTTATGTTTAGTAAGGGTTGAGAATACACTAAAGGCTTTCCCACATTCTTCGCATTTGTATGGTTTCTCTTTAGTATAAATTCTCTTATGTTTAGTAAGAGTTGTGGACCGTTTAAAGGCTTTACCACATTCTTCACATTTGTAGGGTTTCTCTCCAGTATGAACTATCTTATGTCTAGTAAGGGTTGAGGACTGGTTAAAGGCTTTACCACATTCATTGCATTTGTAGGGTTTCTCTCCAGTATGAATTCTCTTATGTTTAGTAAGAGTTGAGGACCAGTTAAAGGCTTTACCACATTCGTTGCATTTGTAGGGCTTCTCTCCAGTATGAATTATCTTATGTTTAGTAAGGGTTGAGAATATACTAAAGCCTTTGCCACATTCTTCACAATTGTAGGGTTTTGTTCCTGTATGAATTATCTTATGTTTAGTAAGGATTGAAAATACACTAAAGACTTTGCCACAATCTTCACATTTGTAAGGTTTCTCTTCAGTATGAATTTTTTTATGTTTAGTAAGAGTTAAGGACTGGTTAAAGGCTTTGCCACATTCTTCACATTTGTTGGGATTCACTTCAGTATGAATTATCTTATGTTTAGTAAGATTTGAGAACTGGTTAAAGGCTTTTCCACATGTTTTACATTTGTAGAAATTCCCTCTAGTAGCAGTTTTCTTATGCTGAGTTAGTTGTGAAAGTATGCAACATGATTTGCCACATTCTTTACGTTTGAAAGGTTTCTTTCCAGTATGTCTTTTCTTGTGTCTACTTGAATTTGAGAATTTATGAAGAACTTTAACATATTTATCGCATTGAAATATTTTGCTCTGGGTAGTTGTCAAACATTGGTTAAGTCCATTATAACCTCTTTTGTGCACCTTATGCTCATGCACACTTTTACAGTCTTTTCTTAATTGTAAATTTTCATGTCCATATTTTCCATATCTTCTCAGGATCACTTTTTGAAAAGAATCTTTTAAGCCCTGCTTTGGCCAAAGGTCTTGGGCAAAATGAGAACACACAACTGAAAGAAATAAAAATAACAATTACTTCACTTACTAGACTCAGATGAATATACTTTACAAATCTAACCTATAAAAATATACAAACTACATAAGCAAGATGGCACAGCAAAATACCACAGGCCCTAATTCCTTCACAGACATATCAATGTAACAAAACATACTGACCAAGATACATTTGTGGAAAATATATAAATGAGTTAAGTGTGTGCAGTGCCCCAGGTGAGCACAATGCAAAGAGCCATATAGAAGGAAAAGAAAAGTCTACTGCAGGCCAGGTGCAGTGGCTCGTGCCTGTAATCCCAGCATTTTGGGAGGCCGAGGCAGGCAGATCACAAAGTCAGGAGTTCAAGACCAGCCTGACCAACATGATGAAACCTCCTCTCTGGTAAAACCACAAAAATTAGCCAGGTGTGGTGGCGCATGCCTGTAATCCCAGCTACTCAGGAGGCTGAGGCAGGAGAGTCCCTTGAACCTGGAAGGTAGAGGCTGCAGTGAGCTGAGATCACGCCATTGAACTACGGCCTGGATGATCAGAGCAAAACTCTGTCTCAAAAAAAAAGAAGTAAATTGCAACTCTTGGTTTCTTTTTGAAAAGAGAAGAAAAATAGTGGCACACACATATTCATTTCAGACTTCTAGGGACTTTTCCAGACACTGATTTCTGTCTCTCATGACATAAAATGCAAAAGAAATGGTGATATACTATGGAATGACAGTTTGAGTCAACTGAGCCCCAAGGTGAATGTTGCAGCAGCGGAGAAACTGCAGTACCACAGACAGGGAACAGGTGTAGCAAGTGACTACTGACTCATGAACAAACTCCTTTAACTAAAAAACCCAAAAAATTTCAGAAAAGACACACTTTAAGAACATGTTTGAGAGACTACCAAAATCTCTAGCCAAGACAGTTGGTTTCAGGCTATGACAAGACAAAGGTACATTATAAAGATTGTGATGGGTAGCTTGTTTTTAATGTCCAAATCTCAAAAAAAAATTATAATGCATACAAAATATGAAGGCAACATGACCTCATCAAAAACATTATAAAATTTTCTGAAAGCAACTATTAAAGAATGAAGCTGTAAAAATTAATTTTAAAAATTTAAAATAAATTGAATACTCAATGAATTAAATAGGAACAGACAACTATTGAAAATCAGAAATCTGAGGATAAAAACAAGTGTTAAAAATATCAAAAACAAATTGTTAAGGTAAAATTACAAAAAAAAACTGAAAAATTTTAAAAGTAGGAAAAACTGATGTAAAAATGAACATGCTCAACAAACTAGGATACACACAAAGATATTTATAACACACACATATATAAGCACGATTTCAACAGTCACAGGCAAGAGAATCTTGGGAGCTGCAAGATGAAAGTGATATGTCATTTACAAGGATAGTCTTATGAGAAAACCAGTGAATCTGTCAAGAAAATTTTGCAGGCCAAAAAAAAATCTGTGTGATATAGTCAAAGTCCTTAAAAAAAAAAAAAAAAAAAAAAAGCTGCCAAGTGAGAATAATACCATCACCAAACTGTCCTACCAGATAAAAAGGAAAAGATCTTCCAAAATAACCAAATCCTGAAAAAGTATATTGGCACTCCATTTGCCCTACATATCAAAGATGGTGAAAAGGAGTTATTTCCACTGAAAATAACATGATGCAAGAAAACAACACATAATCATATGAAAATACATAACTTTCTGGGAGAGATATGCACATACAGAAAAATACTATTCCTTAGCATTATCATAATGGTGCAGTACACATTTTTAATTATTCTCTAGAACTTGAAAGATAAAAGCATGGAAACTATTATAAACAACTGTTAATGGACATACAACATAAAAATATATAATTAGCACCATCAATAACAATGTTGAGGACAGATGTAACAAGGAAAAAACCTTGTATGCGGCCAGGCATGGTAGCTCATGCCTGTAATTCCAGCACTTTGGGAGGCCAAAGCGGGTGAATCACAAGGTCAAGAGTTCGAGACCAACTTGGCCAACATAGTGAAACCCTGTCTCTACTAAAAAAAATACAAAAAGTAGCCAGGCATGGTGGCACGCGCCTGTAGTCCCAGCTACTCAGGAGGCTGAAGCAGAATTGTTTGAACCTGGGAAACGGAGGTTGTAGTAAGCCGAGACTGTGTCACTGCACTCCAGCCTCGGCAACAGAGTGAGACTCTGTCTCAAAAACAAAACAAAACAAAACAAAACAAACAAACAAAAAAAACTTTGTATGCAACTGAAATTAATGTTTTTTTACCAGGTTAACTATATTGTTGTATTTTTTAGAGGTTTTATGTAATCCCCAGGTTACCCCCAAAAATATCTGTATGGATACACAAATAAGAAATGAAAGCATCAAAGGAAGACAAAGAAAAATGAGGGACAAAGATACAAGAATCAAAGAAAATAACTAATAAAATGACATTATAAGACCTTCAGAAAATTATTTGAATATATATAATTAACTTTCCAATCAAGAGACATACATTTAATAAAGGGATTTATTTAAAGAACTGAAAAATCGGCCAGGCACGGTGGCTCATGCCTGTAATCCCAGCACTTTGGGAGGCCGAGGCGGTGGATCATCTTAGTTCAGGAGTTTGAGACAAGCGTGACCAATATGGTGAAACCCTGTCTCTTCTAAAAATACAAAAATGAGCCAGACATGGTGGTGGACGCCTGTAATCCCAGCTACTTGGGAGGCCGAGGCAGGAGAATTGCTTGAACCTGGGAGGCGGAGGTTGCAATGAGCTGAGATGGTACCACTGCACTACTCTAGCCTGGGTGACAGAACAAGATTCCCGCTAAAAAAAAAAAAAAAAAAAAAAAAAGAAAAGAAAAATCAAGATCCAACTTGCCTTTCTACAAGAGTCAGAAAAGATCTAATAATAAAAAGACTGAAAGTGGCAAGATGGAAGTAGACATTCCATGCAAATATTAACAAAACGAGAGCAGCAGACATCAAAACAGTATTACACAAGCTACATCTTAAGTAATTGTCATATTTTATAAAATGTACTTTAAGTCAAAACTCCAAAGAGACAAATAAGGACATTAAACAATAACAGATTCATGGGAACCTATGACAAATTTGCGTGTGTGTGTGTGTGTGTGTCTCACATTAGGGTTCTAAATATATAAAGCAAATATCAACAGAATTGAAGAAACACATAGAGAACAATATAATTATAGAATATTTTAATATCCCATTTTCTAAAACAAGAATAAAACAAGACAGAATATTAGTAAGAGAACAGAGGACCTGAAGGCAGTATAAAACAAATATTCCTAACGTAGGTATACAAAACTCAACAACATTAAGATACACACCCTTATCGATAGCTCATACAACTTTCTTCTTGATAGGCCACCAACTAAGTCAAAAAAGTCTTAAAAAGTATTTTAGAACTGAAATTTTATGGATTACTTTCCATAACAAAAATGGAATGACAATATAAAACAATAATATTAAAAGCTAACAAGTTTACAAATATATAGAAATTAAACCAAATTCTTTAGCATGCTTTTGTTCAAAAGTTGAAATTAATATTGTGAAGATGTCTATACTGCTCAATACACAAGATTTAATGCAATGTTTTCCCAATTTCTCATTGCATTTTTGAAGACATAAAAACAGCAACCCCTAAAGTATATGGAATCTCAAGGGACAATAAAGTACCTAACAATCTTCAAAAACAGAACAATGTTGGAAGCATTATAGTTTCTGATTTTAAAACATATTACAAAGCTACAGAATTAAAACAATTTGCTACAAGTATAAAGGTTAAAAAAAAGTAGACAAAATAGAATGTAGCACATATATATACTTTCACATATATGGTCATATGAAGAGTCATTTTCATACCCATAATTATTATACTATTGCTACTGAAAGCCAATAGGTAAAAGCAAAACAAGTTTCTGTCACCAAATCATTCAGTAGATACGATCTGAAATATAAAAATACTTGGCTGGGCACTGTGGCTCATGCCTGTAATCTTAGCACTTTGGGAGGCTGAGGAGGGCAGATCACATGAGGTCAGGAGTTCGAGACCAGCCTGGCCAACATGGTGAAACCCCGACTCTACTAAAAATACAAAAATTAGCCAGGCATGATGGCACTCGCCTATAATCCCAGCTACTTGGGAGGCTAAGGCAGTAGAATCGCTTGAATCCCGAGGGGCAGAGGTTGCAGTGACCCAAGATGACACTACTGTACTCCAATCTGGGTGAAAGAGTGAGAATCTGTATTATTAAAAAAACAACAACAAAAAAAACATACACACACACACAAAACAAACAACAACAACAAAAAAACTGGACTGTCATTCAGTTTTCAAAAAGCAGAAGACAGTCTAACAACTATAAAGATAAATTTTGATGACATTATGCAAAATAAAATGAGCCAGCCATAAAAAGACAGAGATTGTTGAGATATATGATGCAGTTACACTCCTAGAAAAAAAAGACTGGTGTTTGAAAAGTGCCATGAAAATGGGAAAAATTGGTAGTTGTTTAATATGTGTTGAGACTTAGCTTTGCAAGATAAAAACATTTTAGTAAAATGTTGCATAATTATGACTAAAGTGAATATTTAAGAATATTTATTGTAAATTTTGTGATTTTTTTTTTTTTTAAATTTTGAGACAGTCTTGCTCTTTCACCCAGATTGGAGTGCAGTGGCACCATCTCGGCTCACTGCAGCCTCCACATCCTCAGCTCAAGTGATTCTCATGCCTCAGCCTCCAGAGAAGCTGGGATTACAGGCATGCACTACCACACCTCGTTAATGTTTTGTATTTTTAGTAGAGACAGGGTTTCACCATGTTGGCCAGGCTGGTCTCGAACTACTGACCTCATGTAATCTACCCGCCTTGGCCTCCCAAAGTGCTGGGATTACAGGTGTGACATGGACTAATCACTTGATACCAGGAGTTTGAGACCAGCCTGGGTAACATGGCAAAGCCCTCTCTCTACAAATAATACAAAGAAAATAGCCAGGCACGGGGGCTCACACCTGTAATTCAGCACTTTGGGAGGCCGAGACAGGAGGATCACTTGAGGTCAGGAGTTCAAGACCAGCCCGGCCAACATGATGAAACCCCATCTCTACTAAAAATACAAAAATTAGTTGCTCTAATCCCAGCTACCTAGGAGGCTGAGGCAGGAGAATCACTTGAACCTGGGAGGCAGAGGCTGCAGTGAGCCGAGGTCGTACCACTGCACTCCAGCTTGAGCGACAGAGTGAGACTCTGTCTCAGGGAAAAACAAAAAACAAAAAAACAAAAACAAAGAAACTAACTGGGTGTCATGGTACATACTTGTAACCCAGATACTTGAGAGACTGAAATGATAGAATCATCTGAGTTTGGAAGGTTGAGGCTGCAGTGAGTCAAGATCACACCACTGCAAACCAGCATAGTTGACAGAATGAGACCCTATCTTGAAAATAAATAAATAAATACAATTATTAAAAGAAAAAAAAAAGGAAATAGAATGCCAGAGTGGCTTAAGAAAAAAGCATAAAATATGCTGCCTACAAGAGACTCATTTTAGCATTGAGTCAAATAGGTTGAAAGTCACAGATTGGAAAATATCTGTATTCCATGAAAATAGTAACCACAATTGGGTGAGGTGGTCATAATCATTTGACACAATACGCTTTAAGTATTAGTGGTTGGGCATGGTGGCTCACACCTGTAATCCCAGCACTTTGAGAGGCCGAGGTGGGTGGGTCACCTGAGGTCAGGAGTTCGAGACCAGCCTGGTCAACATGGTGAAACCCTATCTCTACAAAACTACAAAAATTAGCCAGGCACGATGGTGGGGGAGTGCCTGTAATCCCAGTTACTTGGGAGGCTGAGGTGGAAGAATGACTTGAACTGGGAGGTGGAGATTACAGTGAGCCAAGATCGTGCCATTGCACTCCAGCCTGGGCAAGAGAGCAAGACTCTGCCTCAAAAAAAGAAAAAGAAAAAAAAAAAAGCATTAGCATGAGGCAAAGATTGATATTATATAATGGTAAAATAAGTCAATTTACCAGGAATTCATAACTATTATATCTACCTATCTGTGTATGTATGTATAACATCAGGGCTCCAATATATATATAGCAATTACTGACAAAAGTGAAGCAGGAAATACATACCAACATAATAATTGTAGACATCAAGACCCCATTTTCAAAAATAGAAAATTCAAATAAATTAATAAAACAAAGAAAACGTAAGGCCAGGTGTGGTAACTTACGCCTGTAATCCCAACACTTTATAAGGCTGAGACGGGCGGATCACCTGAGGTCAGGAGTTTGAGACCAGCCTGACCAACATGGCAAAACCCCATCTCTAATAAAAATACAAAAATTAGCTGGGTGTGGTGGTGGGCACCTGTAATCCAACTACTTGAGAGGCTGAGGAAGGAGAATCGCTTAAACCCAGGAGGCAGAGGTTACAGTGAGCCAAGATTGCATTATTGCACTCCAGCCTGGGTAACAGAGCAAGACTCCATCTCAAAAAAAAAAAAAAGAAAGAAAACTTAGACTTTATAGACCGTATTAATCATTTTGCATATAGAGGAATATCTGAGAGAGGATAATTTATAAAGAAAATAAGGTTTACTTGCCTCACCCTTTAGCAGACTGTACAAGAAGTATGTGCCAGCATCTGCTTCTGGTGAGGGTCTCAGGAAGCTTACAATCACGATGAAAGGCAAAGAGTGGACATATCACATGGTGAGAGAGCAAGTGTGAGGTGAAGGAGCCAGGTTCTTTTAATGAACCAGCTTTCATTTGAATTAATAAAGTGTAAGCTTTCTGATTACCAAGAGGATGGTGCCAAGCTATTCATGAGAAATTTTGCCTCATGACCAAAATAACTCCCATCAGTTCCCACATCCAACATTGAGGATTACATTGCAGCATGATGTTTGGAGAACATGGACATTCAAACCATATTATAGATCAACTAGGCTTAACAGACATGCAGAAAATTTACCAGTCAAATGCAAGAGATTACACAATATTTTTATTTACACCGGGTGTATTCTGTTAGGACACATATCAACTCATTTAATTTAAGAATACCATGGCCGGGCACAGTGGCTCACGCCTGTTATTCCAGCACTTTAGGAGGCCGAGGTGGGCGGATCACAAGGTCAGGAGATAGAGACCATCCTGGCTAACACAGTGAAACCCCATCTCTGCTAAAAATATTTAAAAAAAAATAGCTGGGTGTGGGGTGTGGTGGTTGGCGCCTGTAGCCCCAGCTACTCGGGAGGCTGAGGCAGGGGAATGGTGTGAACCTGGGAGGCGGAGCTTGCAGTGAGCCAAGATTGAGCCACAGCACTCCAGCCTGGGTGACAGAGCGAGACTCCATCTCAGACCAAAAAAAGAGAATACCAGTCAGGCGCAGTGGCTCATGCCTATAATCTCAACACTTTGGGAGATCAAGGTGAAAGAATCATGTGTTTTGAGACCAGCATGCACAACCTAGAGAGTCCTTGCCCCTACAAATAATTTAAAAAATTAACCAGACATGGTAGTGCATGTTGTCTGTAGTCCCCAACTACTCAAAAGCCTGAGGTAAAAGGATCACTTGAGCCAAGGAGGCTGAGGCTGCAGCCAGTGAAAATCATGCCACTGCACTCCAGCTGGGATGACAGATTAAGATCCTGTCTCAAAACAACAAGTATAGAGGACCAAAATTATACACTGTGTGTTTTCTGACCAAAAATGAATGATACCAGGAATTAAAAGTAAAACTGGCAAATCTTAAAATATATGAAAATAAAATACTCTTCAATGTATTTTAGCTCAGGGGTCAAAACATTAAATTTTTAAAAAAATGTCGGCCAGGCACGGTGGCTCACATCTATAATCCCAGCCCCTTTGGGAGGTCGAGGTAGGTGGATCATCTGAGATCAGGAGTTTGAGACCAGCCTGGCCAACATGGTGAAACCCAGTCTCTACAAAAAAAATACAAAAATTAGCCGGGTGTGATGGTGTGAACCTGTAATCCCAGCTAATCAGGAGGCTGAGGCAGGAGAATCGCTTGAACCTGAGAAGCAGAGGTTGCAGTAAGCCAAAATTGTGCCACAGCACTCCAGCCTGAACATACAAATTCAATATAATTTCTACAAAAAATCCCAATAGCACAGATTTTACAGAAATATTGTTAAATTTTGATTATGAACTGTAGTCAAATATCCATGAAAAAGAACAAACAGGCATTATACTTTCTGATTTCAAAACATATTAAAAGATACAATAACCAAAACGGCATGGTACCAACGCAAAAACAGATAAACAAATGAAAGAACAGAACAGGGAACTCAAAAATGAACTCTTCCGTATATGATCAAATGATCTTCCACAAAGTTGTCATGAGCACAATAGAGAAAAGATATTCTCTTCAAAATATAATGTTGAAAACTGGACTTCAACACTGATAACAGAAGATTGGATTATTTCCTTGAACCATATATGAAAAATATTTTAAATAAGATACTTAGAAAATTGTTCAGGTACGGTAGCTCACGCCTGTAATCCCAGCACTTTGGGAGGCCAAGGCGGGAGGATCAGATCAGGAGTTTGAGACCAGCCTGGCCAACATGATGAAACCCCGTCTCTACTAAAAATACAAAAATTAGCCGGGTATGGTGGTGCACACCTGTATTCCTACCTAATCAAGAGGCTGAGGCAGGAGAATTGCTTGAACCTGGGAGGTGGAGGGTGCAGTGAGCCGAGATAATGCCACCGCACTCCAGTCTAGGTGATAGAGCAAGACTCCATCTCAGAAAAAAAAAAAAAGATACTTAGAAAAAAATATAGGGCAAAGACATGACATTGGTCTTGGCAACATTCTCTTAGATATGACATTAAATGCATAAGCAACAAACGTAAAGAATAAAAAAATTTAACTACACTCTATTTCAAAACTTTTGCACATCAAAGAAAACATTCAATAACGTGACAATGCCTCTTACTAAATGGGTGATAACATTTGCAAATCACATGTGATGCGAGTTAATATTCAGAATATATAAACAACTCTTAAAATGGAAAAATAAAGTTGAATAACTTGATTTAGAAATGGATAAATAATTTAATGATATTTTCATCAAAGATACACAGGCCAGGCATGGTGACTAGTGCTTATAATCCTAGCACCTTGGGAGCCTAAGGCAGGAGGGTTATTGAAGGTCAGTAGCTCGAGACTAGACTGGCCAACATGGTGAAACTCCGTCTTTACTAAAAATACAAAAATTAGCCAGGTGTGGTGGCGCACACCTGTAATTCCAGTTACTTGGAAGGCTGAAGCAGGAGAATCGCTTGAACCCGGGAAGGCTGGAGGTTGCAATCAGCTGAGATCATGCCACTGCACTTCAGCCTGGGCAATATAGTCCATTTCAAAACACACACACACACACACACACACACACACACACACACACACACACACACAAATGGGAAAAAGCGTTTGAAAGGACACACAAAATTACTAATTTATAGAGAAATGCATAAAAATCACAATAAAAAATAAAATCATCTCACATCCAACAGAATGGCCACTGCTAATTTTTAAAAACATCGAATCTTAATCATTTATATTGGAAAATAAAACCCACGTTGATTGTTGGCGAAAAACCAGATGCAGCCGTTATTTAAAACTCTTAAAAATGTTCCTCAGATAATTAAAAATGAAATAATCATCACATACAACAATCCCATTTATGAATCTGTATCCAAAACATGCAACACAGGACCTGAAAGACATATCTGAACTTTCATGTTTGTTGTCCCACTACTCACAAAACCCAAAAGGCTGAAGCAACCCAGATGTTCCTTGAAGACATCAAAAAATGTAACATATACATACAGTGGAATATTATTGAGCCTTAAAAAGAAAATCGTGTCACATTTTAAGATAAACTTTGAGAATATTGTCTCCTGAAATAAACCAGTGACAAAATGATGGATACTATATGATTCCACTTATATGAGACAGTAGTCACACTGATCAAAACAGGAAGTTGAAGGGTGTTTGTCAAGGGCCAAAGAGAGTAAAATGAACAGTTGTTACTTAATGGGTATTGAGTTTCAGTTTTACAAAATATAAAATTTCTAGAAGTTTTTAACATAACAATGTGAATATACTTTACATGTCTGAAATGTACAGCTTTTTTAAAATTCTTTTTTGCGACAGGGTCTCACTCTGTCATCCAAGTTGGAGTACACAATTTTGGCTCAATGCAACATCAAACTCTAAGGCTCAAGTTATCCTCCCCTCTCAATCTCTCTAGTAGCTGGGACCATAGGTGCACACCACCATGCCTGACTATTATTAAAAATTATTTGTAGAGAGGGTTTCATAGGTTGCCCAGGGTGGTCTCAAACATTTGGGTTCAAGTGATCTTTCTGTTTTGGCCTTTCAAAATCCTGGGATTACAGATGTGAGCCCCCACCATACCTGGCCCTGAAACATACACTTAAATAGATTTAAGATAGCAAATTTTATGTTATGTGTTTTTACAAGAATTAGTTTTTTAAAAGAAAAACTGAAAAAATACACAATTATAAATCTTTCCAAAAATTACCTTCAAATAACAAAAGTGTTTTTCTTATATAAGGAAAACATATATTCAGGCCAGGTGCAGTGTCTCACACCTGTAATCCCAGCACTTTGGGAGGCCAAGGTGGCAGATCACGAGGTCAGGAAATCAAGACCATCCTGGCTAACACAGTGAAACCTCGTCTCTACTAAAAATACAAAAAAATTAGCCGAGTGTGGTGGTGGATGCCTGTAGTCCCAGCTACTCCGGAAGCTGAGGCAGGAGAATGGCATTAATCCGGGAGGCAGAGCTTGCAGTGAGCCGAGATTGCGCCACTGCACTCCAGCCTGGGTGACAAAGTGAGACTCTATCTCAAAAAAAAAAAAAAAAACACCAAACAACAACAACAACAAAAATATACATTGTTAAAAACATATGGTGAAAAGAAGACTATTTCCATGACTACTCACTTAGATGAAACAACCATTGAAAATCATCTAAGAAAGAATATATACAAGATAAGCCATGACCAAAATTGAGGTCATATTTATAGACAATAACACACATATATATAATCTGATTGTGACAGACATGACTAACTTATCTCAATTAAACCTCACATTGTCTTAAAGTATACAAACAGAATTGCAAATTGTCTAAAATTATATGTAAGTAAAAAACAAAAAACACAATACACTGATGTTAAGAAACCTACAATAAAATAACACTAATCTGGAATGGCAACAATAATAGAAAATGTTTACTCGTAAACTATGGTATGCAACATTGATGTACCATTAAAAAAGAATTTATCAGCCAGGCGTGGTGGCTCACACCTGTAATCCCACCACTTTGGGAGGCCAAGGCAGGCGGATCACAAGGTAAGGAGTTCGAGACCAGCCTGACCAACGTGGTGAAACCTCGTCTCTACTAAAAGTACACTGGGCATGGTGGCAGGTGCCTGAATCCCAGCTACTCAGGAGGCTGAGGCAGGAGAATCGCTTAAACCCAGGAAGTGGAGGTTGCAGTGAGCTGAGATCGTGGCATTGCCTGGGACACAAGAGCTAAAAATTCTACCTCAAAGAAAAATAAAATAAAATAAAATAACAGAAAAATTTGAACTAGCACAATAGAAAGTAAACTATACAGGGAAAGTGACATCAGTAAGATGCAAAAATAAAAGATGCCCTATTCGTTTATCCCCTCACAACAAGAAAATTTGTCAGCCATCCCTGACAAAAATGCCTCTATGGGAGAATCAGGCATCATGGCTCACACCTGTAAGGACAGCTACATGGTACATTAAGGTTGGAGAATCGCTTCAGGCAGGAATTTTAAGACCAGCCTGGGTTACGTAGCAACACTCCATCTTCAAAATAAACTCCTTTAAAGAATCTTTGAGATCCAGGGAGGAAGTTATGAAACTCTGCTAAAGTCCAAGATGGAGGAGTGTTTTTTCCAGGAGGCAGGCCCTCATTCATGAGGCAAACTACAGGACCCCTGTTCTTGGCTGCAGGCCATGAAATGGCCCACCCAACTTGGTCTCACTGCGAATTCTGAACTTACTCTGCAATGATCCCAAACTCCTCCCCAGCCACAGTCTGGGAGAGGTCCTGCCCTTCCAGAGGCTTGGAGGAAGACACACATTTATAGCCATGTGGACAGGCCTGCAGACCTGGGGTTTTACTATGGTCCCTGAAGCAGTTCAATGACTCAGTTCCAGCTCCCTGAGCTACAGCTCATGGCCAGTTCTGCCTACATAGAAATCCACACAGTGACCTGGGAAAATCCTCTCTGGTACTCAGTGAAATCCAGACTCATCCATATCCTAATAAAAGGCCCACCATATATAGACCCAACTGCAAAAACCTGCCCTGGTGTATTCCCCACAAAGCAAAGTCCTGAAAGATTCAGTCTGTCCAAAAATATAATGGGAATTACAACTACCCAAGCTCCTTGTAACAGCCAACTAAAGGTGGACCCTAGAGCAGACCCAGCATCCTTGTGAGCAAGCTACCTCTCCACTACAAACCCAGAGGGCAACCCATCACTCTGGGGGCCAACATAAAGAGATCTTTACCCCCTGAAACCAGGTTATAAAGACTTAAAGAGGTGTTTGTTTCTTCAAATTCACAGACACCAATGCAAAACTATATTGTGCCACTGTCAATTGCTTCTATTTTAACATAGCACTGGAAGTATGTATTAGAAGAATTAGTTCAAAAAAAAAAAAAAAAGAGGCTAGGCGTGGTGGCTCACACCTATAATCCCAGCACTTTGGGAGGCCGAGGCGGGTGGATCACAAGATCGAGACCATTCTGGCTAACATGGTGAAACCCTGTCTCTACTAAAAATAGAAAAAACTAGCCGGGCGTGGTGGCAGGCGCCTGTAGTCCCAGCTACTCGAGAAGCTGAGGCAGGAGAATGGCATGAACCCGGGAGGCGGAGCTTGCAGTGAGCCTAGATCGCACCACTGCACTCCAGCCTGGGCAACAGAGCAGACACCGTCTCCAAAAACAAAAACAAAAAAGAAAGAAAGAAAGAAAGAAAAATAGCCATTGAAATTGAGGACAAATAAGTAAAAAGTTGCTGTTGCTGTTGTAAATCATATGATCTTATCTTTTAAAAACCACTAGTACATGAAAACCTGTTTAAACTAATAAATACTGAGTAAATTAGCAAAATGTAAAATTAACATATGGTTTCATACACTTAAACTATCTGGTAAAATAGAGGAAGAAAACAATCTTATTTACATTAGCATTAAATCATAAATTTCTGAGAAGAAATTTAACCAAGCTGGTAAAAAATCTTTTTTGACAGTTTTGCTCTGTTGCCCAGGCTGAAGTGCAGTGGGGTGATCTCAGCTCACTGCAACCTCCACCTCCCAGGTTCAGGTGATTGTCCTTCCTCAGCTGCACCAAGTAGCTGGTGCACACCACCATGTCCAGCTTATTTTTTGTATTTTTAGTGAAGACGGGGTTTTGCCTCGTTGGCAAGACCAATCTCGAACTCCTGACCTCAAGTGATCCACCCACCTCAGCCTCCCAATATGCTGACATTACAGACGTGAGCAGCCATACCCAGCCTAAAAAATCTTCACAATGAAAGATATATCAATGAAAAAAATTAAGACACAAATAAACTTAAAAATATTTTACATATATGGATTCAAAGAATAAATACTGTTCAAGTGTCATTTATCCAAAGTGACCTACAGATTTAATAAACTTCCTATCAAAATTGCAATGGTATTTTATTTACAGTAATGGAAAATACAATCCTAAAATTTACATGAAACCACAATAAACTTTTAATAGCCCAAGCAATCTTGAGGAAAAAGAACAAAGTAGAAGGTCATCATACTTCATAATTTCAAACTATATTTCAAGGCCATAGTAATAAAAACAGGATTTTATGTGCAGAAAAATTAAGAAAAACCCAATGTAATAGAAACTACTCCCACATATTTCAGACACAATGCAAAAAGAGAACTTGAAAAATAGTTTAACATAGTTTCTCAAAATTATGCAGATATCTGTGTGTCCCCAAAAACAATGGAAAAGCAGTAAGATTGTGCAGTCTCCTATATGCCATGAAGAGGACTTTAGCTTTCACCATAAACTTGAAGGAAAAATCACTGAAGGGAAAGTAGAATCCTTAGAGAATTTAAAAGCATAGACAGAATATGCTCCTATGTGAGAGCAAAACAAAAAAAAAACCAGTTCCCCAGAAACAACTTCTTTTGAACACAGCTTCCCAAATCACATATTTTTTTTTTTTTGAGATGGAATCTCACTCTGTCGCCAGGCTGGAGTGCAGTGGCACAATCTTGGCTCACTGCAACCTCCGCTTCCCTGGTTCAAGTGATTTTCCTGCCTCAGCCTTCCGAGTAGCTGGAACTACAGGCACATGCCACCATGCCCAACTAATTTTTGCATTTTTAGTAGAGACAGGGTTTCACCATGTTGGTCAGAATGCTCTCAATCTCTTGACCTCGTGATACCCCCGCCTCCCAAAATGCTGAGATTACAGATATGAGCCACCGCGCCTGGCCCAAATCACATTTTAAGAACTGGCTTTCTCCTTGACCTTTAAGACCTGTCATCTGTGTCATCTGTTATATTCACTGTCACTCTCACCTACCTGGGGGTTTGGCTACCATCGCATGTCTCTTCATATTGCAGGGCTCTTTTCCTTGCTCCAGACAAATGATCAGGTCTGGCTTGGAGACAGCAATACCTGTTTTATTAAAAATGAGTAACATGAATCTTGCTCATATTCTCCCATTATCAACCTAGTAATGTGCTCAGTAAAGAGGATGTAATTATTCTAGTAAACTAATCCCAAAATATCTAATAACATAAATTTCTAAATATTTAGAAAATATTTTAAATTTGTATGTTCTTAATTTCACTACTCAGTACTACTGCATCATTGGTGGTGGCAATTAGATTTTAAGGTGTAGGCAACTTTTATGCCACTAAATTTTTGGAATTATCATTAATCTAGAGTGAAGGATACAGAGTAGCTCAGGAATGAGGAAAGTTCAGGTCAAGATGAAACATCTTGAAGAGATTTATTTCTAAATGAACAAATCCCCAGGATTTTCTTGAAAACAGGGATCTAAAACTTATTTATGCAACAGGGATCTAAAACTTATTTATGCAAAGCACAAATTTCCAAAAAAAACCTTCTACAGAAAGGAGAAACGAAACCTTTAAATTATGTATTAAAATTATCCTCACCCAGGAAGACCAGGTTTCTGTAGTTATCTAACATCACATTCCTATACAAATTCTGCTGTGAAGTGTCCAGGCATTGCCACTCCTCCAGAGAGAATTCTATGGCCACATCCCTAAATGTCAGTGGTCCCTGAAAAACACACACACACACAAACATATTTACCAACTTGCCCTGGACAGAATTTTTAATTTGACTCAAGGTGGAATGGGAAAGTAAAGAGAACTGGTTTTTACTTATAGGAGTGACTAAAATTATCCAATAAAATAATTTTCAAAACAGAAATATTCTCAAATGTATTCTCCAACTCTGAGAAAAGAGTGGCAGAAGATCCACAATAGCAGTTTATATATGATACGTTTCTAGATAATAAAGTATAGAATTAATGACACAAACACAAACGTACATTTGTGCGTGCTATATTTACATCATACAGAATGAGCTGTGTATATTTTTCAGATAGAAAGAAATGTTGTGTTACAAGCTAGCTTTAAAATTTTAATGTGTACAATAATAAACTGGAGATCTTGTTATGCAGATTTTCTTTCCAGAGGATCTGGAATAAAGTTTGAGTTTCCAAATTTTTAACAAGCTCACCAGTAATGCCAATGTTTTTGGCCCAAGAAGAATATTTTGTCAAACATCCAGTAAGTGGAAGAGCCTGTGTTTTTCCCAGATTTTCTGGCCTGTAAACAAAGATGAGAGCCTTTATTTTCCAAAGACAAATATATACAAAGGAAACCTAAGAAAGAAGGGCAGCTTCCAGATTAAATGTGATGGTTTACGCACATCAGCTGCATAAAGATACTTAATAAAGAAGAGAAAAATAACTCTATAGTAAGAAAAATAAATCTGTCAGGGAGCTCTTTTATTTTACTATACATAAGTTCTGGGTTACATGTTCTGTTACATAGGTATACCAAATGAATCACTAATGTCAACTGAACTAGCACAAATTTGTATGATGTGCTGAGGCACACAGAAAAACACAGCATCGTTGCTTCAACATTGCCCCTCGCAAAAGCAAATTATAGTCTGAATGTAACCATACATAAACATCAGTTTTATGCCCTCTTTAAGATACAGATAACTCTTATGTTGTTATTTTGTGTGTGTGGTTTTGTTTTTGTTTTTGTTTTGAGACAGTTTTGTTCCCTTGCCCAGGCTACAGTGCAATGGTGTAATCTTGGCTCAGTGCAACCTCCGCCTCCCTGATTCAAGCGATTCTCCTGCTTCAGTCTCCCAAGTACCTGGGATTACAGGAGCCGGCCACCATGACCAGCTGATTTTTTTTTTTTTTTTTTTTTTTGGTAAAGATGGAGTTTCACCATGTTGGCCAGCCTGGTCTCGAACTCCTGTCCACCTCAGCCTCCCAAAGTGCATGGGATTACAGGCGTTAGCCACGTACCTGGCTTATGTTGTTATTTTTAATAGTAATTTTAAGTAGTCTTTAACACCATAGACAGCATTTTCTCCTAATATATTTTTTTTGGAGATACAGTCTCACTCTGTTGCCCAGGCTGGAGTGCAGTGATGCAATCTCTGATCACTACAACCTCTGCCTCTCAGGCCCAAGCAATTCTCCTGCCTCAGTCTCCCTAGTAGCTGGGACTACAAGCATGCGCCACCACACTCAGCTAATTTGTGTGTTTTTAGGATAGATGTTGGCCAGGCTGGTCATGAACTCCTGGTCTCAGGTGATTTGCCCACCTCAACCTCCCAAAGTGCTGGGGTTACAGGCGTGAGCCACCATGTTTGGCCATCTCTGAGTAAATTTTTTTTAATAACTTTTTGGGTAATAAATGTTATCCTGTTTAAATAAGCATTTTGTTAATTCTGTTTTGCATAGAGCTAATGGAGAACACAAATGGAACCCCAACATTACATGTTCTCCATATTTACAAATGACCCCAGCTTGTTGGGAACAGGCCCCCCAAAATCTGGCCATAAACTGGCCATAAACAAAATCTCTGCAGCACTGTGACATGTTCATGATGGCCATGACGCCCACGCTGGAAGGTTGTGGGTTTACCGGAATGAATATCTGGCCCACCCAGGGCGGAAAACCGCTTAAAGGAGTTCTTAAACTACAAACAATGGCATGAGTGATCTGTGCCTTAAGGATGTGCTCCTGCTGCAGATAACTAGCCCAACCCATCCCTTTATTTCAACCCATCCCTTTATTTCCCATAAGGAATACTTTTAGTTAATCTATAATTTATAGAAACAATGCTTATCACTGGCTTGCTGTCAATAAATACATGGGTAAATCTCTGTTTGAGGCTCTAAGCTGTGAAGGCTGTGAGACCCCTGATTTTCCACTCCACACCTCTATATTTCTGTGTGTGTGTGTCTTTAATTCCTCTAGTGCCGCTGGGTTAGGGTCTCCCCAGCCAAGCTGGTCTCGGCACCAGCTTTTCCCCAACAGGAATTTTGAGTATCCACAGCCACAAAGGAAACATTTTTAATGTTGCATATCGCAAATTCATGGTGAGAATTCTGCATGGACTATAAGAAGCCACGATGTAGAGAAAGTACAATAGGCTCTGGTATATAGGAAAGGAGTATTTTTCAGAGACCCTTGACTATCATAAGAACTTTTTAAAGTAGTTAAAATAAACTTATTTGGGAAGAAAACTGCAAGTAGAGAAGCAAAGGTTCACAAGTGCTAAACGCATGGCATTCCAGGAGGAAGAGTGGGCATGATCTGAGACATGTTTAGCTAAGAAAAAAAAAGGCCATTTTTTCCTCTTTTCTCCTCCTTCTCTGGGATTCCTTCTCAGATGAGATTCTCTGGACAAATTACACCTGCATCTTGAGAATATGCCTTTGAAGTGTCAGCACCACCTGTTTACCTGCTAGCACCACACCTACAGGCAGATGACAAGAAAAAGTCCAAAACAGATAAAGTCCACCCATTTCTGTTCTTTATAACAGCAAAGATTCAGGAACAATGAGCTGCTCCACAGATAAAAATAAAGTTTCTCTTTCTCTGTTCTCAGGTGCCCTCCCTTGCCACAGACACCAGCAATTTCTGCTACAGTAATGGCAATATGGGCTGCACGGTCCTGTTCCTACCAAATTCAAACAGAACTGGCCCTGTGACCACCCTTTAGTACAAAGGCAGAAATTAATTCTTATGAATGTATTTTGAACCCCTCATAGCTGATTCTGTTCTCACTCTAGAATCACCTGAGGCACTCATTAGGTTGGTGTGAAAGTAATTGTCGTTGCTGCCAATTTCTTTTTAATGGCAAGGAAAAAGAAATAAAAATAATAAGTAATAATAATAGTTGTTCATTTGTTTTTTTAACAGCAGAAGCAGACGAGGTGCAGTGGTTCATGCCTATAATCCCAGCACTTTGGGAGGCCAAGGCGAGTGGATCACCTGAGGTCAGGAGTTCAAGACCAGCCTGACCAACATGGCCAAACCCCATCTCTACTTAAAAAAAAAAAAAAAAAAAAAATTACCAGGACATTGTGGTGCATGCCTGTAATCCCAGCTACTGGGTAGGCTGAGGCAGAAGAATTGCTTGAACCCAGGAGGCGGAGGTTGAAGTGAGACAAGATCGAGCCATTGCACTCCAGCCTGGGCGACAGCAAAAATCTGTCTCAAAAACAAAAAAAGGCGAAAACAACAATTACTTTTGTACCAATCTAATAATTAAAACAACATGGATGCTTCCACCAAGGACATTAAACAGAACTTGCGGAAAGGGCACAAGTAAAAAGATTTCTGCAAATTGGCCATGTAATCCTCATTAGAAGCCTGAGTTGATAACCACTTAACTAAGCATTGCTTCTCAGACTTTAACGAGCTTATAAATCACTTGGTGATTTTGGCCCCACTCTATGTAATGTGATTCTGCAGGTTTGGAAAGGGACCATGAATGGGAGTTTTAAACAAGTCCTTGTCAATGCTGATGTTGCTCCCCTTAGGCTCATTATTAGCACTAGTTAGAGGAAGCAGGCACAGCAAAGTGTAGCTTATACTCAGCACTCTTGTCACAACACAAATGAAGACAATCCATCTCCACCCTAAAGTATCTTCTTTGCTGTCTCTTTAAAGTTTACAGATGAAATAGAAGGCAGCAATGTCTGAATAAGTCTGCATTTGGAAAACAGCACATACACATGTACTCTGCAATGTTTATTAGGCAGACACTGCGTTCACTGTATTCTCACTCTCAAGAGTATGTTACACAGCGCTTCACTGGGAATAACACATTATGTGATTGAATCCTCATAACACCCTGGGAACTAGCACTAAATGTTCAGTAATTCCCAGGATTTAGATGAAGGACCCAGTATTTTTATTTCTTCTTCTGTTTCTCTGTCATTGATTTTTTTAAAAATGTACAGAATAAAAACAAAATACAGACAGATGAAAGAGACACAGAAAGGAAAATTTCAATCTAGTTTAAAGGAATTTTTATTGTGTTTATATTTAGTTTTTTGTGATTTGTGAAACAACCACTGCATCTGCAGGAATAGAAAACAAGTTGCTGTCCGGGTGCCCGGGTGCGGTGGCTCAGGCCTGTAATCCCAGCACTTTGGGAGGTCAAGGCAGGTGGGTGGAACACCTGAGGTCAGGAGTTCGAGACTAGCCTGGCCAACAGGGCGAAACCTCATCTCTACTAAAAATACAAATATTAGCTGGGCATGGTGGTGTACACCTGTAGTCCCAGCTACTCGGGAGGCTAAAACAAGAGAATCGCATGAACCCACAAGGCGGAAGTTGCAGTGAGCCAAGATCACACCACTGCACTCCAGCCTGGGTGACACAGAGCGAGACTGTCTCAAAAAAAAAAAAAACAAAAAAAAACAAAAAAAACCTAAAATGAACCCTGAGTCAAAAAGAAAAACAAAGGATTTAGCTGTTCATATGATTTACATACATTTCAAAAAAGCAGAAAAATATCTACATATAATCTAAATGCTTTAAAAAAACAGAGAAGAGCAAAATATTCTCCCTTATTTTCAGGAAACAGAGTAATAAAGTCTCTTATTTCTAATTTATATTTTCTCCTACAACAGCCAGGCCTCTGGACATACTCTTGAACTCTTGGACATCTGAACTCAGTAGATAACTGGATTCTGGCATCTAAGCAGTAACCTTGGGCACACTGTGTGCACTTTAAAGAATGTTTATGGGGGCAAGGGAAAAACAGAAGAAAAGAGGTGTTATTCATGAGTGCATATGAATAAAGCAAGTTCTTAAGAGGAAACCTATGAAGAGACTTCGATTCTAGCACAGTAATAGTGGGAGATACCACCACCCCACAGACACTATTAGACAGATTATTGAGGCAGGAAATTAACAAAGATATTAGGACCTAAACTCAATACTTGGTCAAATAATCCTAATAGAAATTACAGAACTCTCCATCTTAAAACAACATAAATGGTCCGGCATGGTGACTCACGCCTGTAATCCCAATACTTTGGGAGGCCGAGGCAGGCGAATCACCTCAGATCTGTTCAAGACCAGCCTGGCCAACATGGTGAAACCATGTCGACTCTACTAAAATTATGAAAATTAGCTGAGTATGGTGGCGGGCACCTGTGATTCCCAGCTACTAGGTAGGCTGAGACACAAAAATCACTGGAACCTGGAAGGCGGAGTTTACAGTGAGCCATACAATTACATGGAACTTAACCCGCACTTGAATGATTATTTGGGTAAATAATGGAATTGAGACAGGAATAAAGAAGTTTTTTGAAACAAATGAGAGCAAAAATACAACACACCAGTATCCCTGGAACACAGCTGAGGCAGTGTTAAGAGGGAAATTTATGCCATTAAATGCTCACATCGAAAAGTTAGAAAGATCTAGATTTAACAACCTAATATCACAAATAAAAGAATGAGAGAAGCAAAAGCAAATCAACCCCTAAACTAGCAGAAGACAAGAAAAAACTAAAATCAGATGTGAACGGAAGGAGATCTATACATTAAAAAAACTACAAAATATTAATAAATTCAAAAGTTAAATCTTTGAAAAAATTAATAAAATAATAGCTAGATTAATGAAGAAGATTCAAATAAATACAATTAGAAGTGACAAAATGAACATTACCACTGAATGTACAAAAATACAAATAACTTGGCCAGGCACAGTGGCTCACGCCTGTAATCCCAGCACTTTGGGAGGCCAAGGACAGTAGATCACCTGAGGTTGGGAGTTTGAAACCAGCCTGGCTTGGCCAATATGATAAACCCCATCTCTGCTAAAAATACAAATATTAGCTGGGTATGGTGACGCACGTCTGTAATCCTAGCTACTCGGGAGGCGGAGGCAAGAGAATCGCTTAAACCTGGGACGTGGAGGTTGCAGCGAGTCGAGATCGTGCCATTGCACTCCAGCCTGGGCGACAGAGCAAGACTCCATATTAAAAAAATAAATAAACAAACAAATAAATAAATAAATAACTTGAAATCTACTATGAACACAAACTAGAAAATCTAGAAAAAAATGAAAATTTATGGAAAAATACATCCTCCCAAGACTGAACAAAAAAGGAATCAAATCCCTGAACAGACCAATAACAAGCTCCAAAATTTAATTAGTAATAAACAGCCTACCAACCAAAAAAAAAAAAAAAGTCTCGGACCAGACAGATTCACTGCTGAATTCTACCAGATGTACGCAAAAGAGCCGGTACCATTCCTACAAAAACTATTCCAAAAAAATTGAGAAGAAACTCCTCCCCAACTCATGATATAAGAACAACATTATTCGGAAACCAAAACCTGGTAGAGATATAATAAAAAATAGAAAATTTCATTTAGCCCAATATCCTTGATGAATATTGATGAAAAATTCAACAAATACTGGCAAACCAAATCCAGTAGTACATCAAAAAGCTAGTTTGGCCAGGCACGGTGGCCTGTAATCCCAGCACTTTGGGAGGCTGACGCGGGTGGATCACCTCAGGTCAGGAGTTTGAGACTAGCCTGACCAACATGGAGAAACCCTGTCTCCACTAAAAATACAAAATTAGCCGGGCATGGTGGTGCATCCCTGTAATCCCAGCTATTTGGGAGGCTGGGGCAGGAGAATCACTTGAACCCAGGAGCAAAGGCTGCAGTGAGCTGAGATCATGCCATTGCAACAAGAGTGAAACTCCATCTCAAAAAAAAAAGCTAGTTCACTATAATCAAGTAGGCTTTGTCTTTAAAATGCAAAGTTGGTTCAACAAACACAAATCAATAAATGTTATTTATCACATAAACAAAACTAAAGACAAAACCCACAAGATTATCTCAACAGATGCAGAAAAAGCTTCTGATAAAATTTAACTTACTTAATATAAAAAACCTTCAACAAACTAGGCATTAAAGGTACATACTTTAGCCTAGCATACTTTAACCTAGCAGTGGCTCACTCACACCTGTAATCCAGCACTTTGGGAGGTCGAGGCGGGCAGATCACGAAGTCAGGAGATCGAGACCACCATGGCTAATACGGTGAAACCCCTCTCTACTAAAAATACAAAACGAAGTTAGCCGGGCATGGTGGTGGATGCCTGTAGTCCCAGCTACTAGGGAGGCTGAAGCAGTAGAATGGCGTGAACCCACGAGGCGGAGCTTGCAGTGAGCTAAGATCACGCCACTGCACTCCAGCCTGGGCAACAGAGCAAGACTCCATCTGGTGGGGCGGGGGAGAAGGTACATACTTCAAAGTAATGAGTTATCTATGACAAACCCACAGTCAACATATTGAATGGACACAAGCTGGAGGAATTCCTCCTTGAAAACTGCCAAAATACAAGGATGCCTTCTCTCACCACTCCGATTTAACACAGAATTCTAAGTCCTGGCCAGAGCAGTCAAGCAATTGAAAAAAAAAAAAAAAGGCATCCAAACAGAAAGATAGAAAGTCAAACTATCCCTGTTTCTAGATGACATGATTCTATACCTAGAAAACCCTGTATTCTCTACAGAAAAGCACTTTAAAATGACAACTTCAGCAAAGTTTCAGGATACAAAATAAATGTACAAAAATCAGTAGCATCTCTGGTACATCAAAAGCATCCAGGCCAAAAGCCAAATCAAAAACAATTCCATTCACAATTTCCACAAAAAATAATAAAAAATCTAGGGATACAGCTAACCAGGGCAAGAATTACAAGACACTGCTTAAAGAAGTCAGAGATGACACAAATGGAAAATCATTGAATGCTGAGAGACAGAAAAGACTGGTATCATTGAAATGGCCATACTGCCCAAAGAAATTTACAGATTGAAGGCTGGGCATGGTGGCTCACGCCTGTAATCCCAGGAGTTTGAAACCAATCTGGCCAACATGGCGAAACCCCATCTCTACTAAAAATACAAAAATTAGCTGGGCGTGGTGGTGCGCGTCTGTGATCCCAGCTACTTAGGAGGCTGAGGCTGGAGAATTGTTTGAACCTAGGAGGCGGAGGTTGCAGTGAGTCGAGATTACGCCATTGCACTCCAGCCTGGGCGACAAGAGCAAAACTTCGTCTCAAAATAAATAAATAAATAAATAAAAATTGACAGATTTAATGCTATTTTATCAAATTACCAAAAAGCTTAACAGAAAAAAAACTGTTTTAAAATTCATATGAAACAAAAACAAACAAAACTCGAATAGCCAGGGCAATCTTAAGCAAAAAGAACAAAGCTGGAGTCATTACATTACCCAACTTCAAACTATAGTACCAGGCTGCAGTTACCAAAGCAGCATGGTACTGGTACCAAAAAAAAAAAAAAAAAACACACACCAGGCTCATAGACCAATGCAACAGGATAGAGAGCCCAGAAATAATGCCACACACCTATAACTACCTGATCTTCTACAAAGCTGACAAGAGGAATGTGGGAAGAATTCCCTATTTAGTGGTGCTGGAATAACTAGCTAGCACTATGTGTAAGATTGAAACTGGACCCCTTCCTTACACTACATACAAAAGTCAACTCAAGATAAATTAGAGAGTTAAATTTGAAACTTAAAATTAAACAAAAGCCCTGGAATATAACCTAGGAAAAACCATTCTAGACATAGGAACTGGCAAATATTTTATTATGAAGATACCAAAAGCAATTGCAACAAAAGCAAAAATGGACAAATGAGACCTAATTAAACTAAAGGGCTTCTTCACACCAAAGGAAACTATCAACAGAGTAAAAAGACAACCTACAGAATAATAGAAAATATTTGCAAACTATGCTTCTGCCAAATGTCTAATATCCAAAATTGATAAAGAACTTAAGCAGGTTTACAAAAAAAAAAACTAAGTAGGAAAAAAGCATGAAGAGATGTTCTTCAAGAGAAGAAAATACATGTGGCTAACAAGCGTATTAAAAAATGCTCATTATTAATCATTAGAGAAATGTAAAGAAAAACCACAGTGAGATACAATCTCACACCAGTCAGAATGGCTATCACTAAAAAGTCAAAAAAAAAAAACAAAAAACACAATGCTTGCAAGGCTGCCAAAAAAAAAAAAAAAAGAATACTTATATACTGTTAGTAGGAGTATAAATTAGTTCAACCCCTGTGAAAGCAGTGTGATGATTTCTCAAAGAACTAAAATCAAAATTACCATTTGATTCAGCAACCTGGATACCCAAAAAATACCCTATATACCCCCTAAAATATAAATTATTCTATTTTAAAGACACATGCACATGCATGTTCCTTGCAGCACTATTCACAATAGTACTTGTAAGCAAAGACATGGAAGCAACCTAAATGTCTATCAATAGTAGACCGGATAAAGAAAACATTATGGCCGGACGCGGTGGCTCACACCTATAATCCTGGCACTTTGGGAGGCCAAGGTGGGCAGATCACTTAAAGTCAGGAGTTCAAGACCAGCCTGGCCAACAGGTTGAAACCCCGTCTCTACTAAAAAATACGAAAAAAAATTAGCCGGGCATGGTGGTGCATGCCTGTAATCCCAGCTGCTTGGGAGGCTGAGGCAGGAGAGTCGCTCAAACCTGGATGGTGGAGGCTGCAGTGAGCCGATATCGCACCGCTGCACTCCAGTCTGGGTGACAGAGGGAGACTGTGAAAGAGAAACAAAGAAGAAAACATATTATCGGGTGCAGTGGCTCACGCCTATAATCCCAGCACACTGGGAGGCCGAGGCAGTTGGATTGCCTGAGGTCAGCAGTTTGAAACTAGCCCAGGACAACGTGGCAAAACCCCATACCTGCAAAAAATACAAAAAGAAAAACTAGCTAGGTGTGGTGGCATATGCCTGTAGTCCCAGCTACTTTGGGGGCTGAGGTAGGAGGATTGCTGAAGCCCAGGATATTGAGGCTGCAGTCAGCCAAGATCACACCACTGTACTCCAGCCTGGGCAACAGAATATCCTGTCTCCAAAATAAAACAGAAGATTTAATAAAAACAAAATATGATATATAAACATCATGAAATACTATGTGGCCCTAAAAAAATAATAAGGTTATGTCCTCTGCAGCAACATGGTTTGAGCTGGAGACCATCATCTTTAGCAAACTAATGCAGAAATGGAAAACCAAATACATGTTCTCATTTATAAGTAAGTGCTAAATAATAAGAACACATGGCACCTTGGGAGGCAGAGTCCAGCAGATAGCCTGGTTAACATGATGAAACCCTGTCACTATTTTTAAAAATAAATAAATTAGCCACGCATGGTGGCAGGTGCCTGTAATTTCAGCTACTCGGGAGGCTGAGGCAGGAGAATCACTTGAACCTGGCAGGCAGAGGTTGCAGTTAGATCATGCCACTGAACTGTAGCCTGAGTAAGAGAGCAAGACTTCATCTCAAAACAAACAAACAAACAAACAAACAAAAACACATGGACACAAAGCAGGGAACAACAAACACAGAGGCCAAATTGAGGGTGGGGGGTGAGAGAACAAAGAGGATCAGAAAAAGTACCTATTTGGTGCTATGCTTACTAACTCAGTGACAAAATAATCTACACACCAAAGCCTCACAACACAATTTTACCTATATAACAAATCGGCACGTGTACCACGAACCAAATGTAAAAGTTAAAAGGAAGAAAAATCCATGAGTGGAGAATAGTACAATGTAGGTGGAAGGATTTGTTTGTGCTATCAGATAGTGGCCCAGGGGGGCTGTACTCTGATTTGTGTCCATACAGGCAGACAGGATTATGAACAGGTGGTGCAGAACTGTTGGTTGGTGGAGAAAGCAGGTTGCTGCTGCAGATTCAGTGTACGGGGGTGGGGATATGCCCAGAGACATGTAGACACTTTTGTGGATTTTTGGCAAAAAATAGCAGGATCAAAAATGCTATGGTGAAATTCCTAAGGGCGGTGCCTAGTCCTGGGAGGGGTGTGGACACATCAATGTCTAGTGGGTATGTTTGAGAGTGGATGGGAATCCTGTGGTGGCAGCTGTGGAAAAAAGGGGTCCGTTATCACAGCTCATTTCCTCTAAGTTTTCAGTTCTTGCTTACCTTGGGAGGAGACCTGGAATCACAGGACAACGGGCAGTGTGGCAGCCTGTGTACAGGAGAGCAGAGCCTCCCATTCCCACATACCCAGAGTTCCATTCCAGGCCAGGATTCTGTGATATCTCTTCTCTGGTACCAAATCTCTAGAGTTTGTTGAATACCAAGCAATTCTCTAACACCAACTAATTGTCTAACATCTGAATTCTGACACCACCCCGGGTCAGCACAGACCCTGATTCAGGGCTCAGTCCCACAACACTATCCTCACTACAGATTTGCCAGTCACAAATTCCATAGGCCCATCTATACACTGGGGTTACCGTTTAAAAATCTGGGACTCCCATAACCTCCCTCAAGTTCAATAATTTGATAGGGCTACTCACAGAATTCAGCAAACACTGTAGTTATGTTGACCAGTTTATTATAAAAGACACAACACAGGAAAACTCAAATGGAAGAAATAGGACCAAGAAAAGAGGTGGGGAAAGATGAAGCACACAGATAATCCTGGTAAATAGCTGTGATTAATAAAATTATCCATCCTTTTTGTTCTCCATGAACAGTTTATGGAAAGACAGTAATGGGAAACACCCTTCCCATTATGACTTAGATGGTGCTCTCTTTTCTTACTTACCACATAACCAAACACAGACTCCACGTTTTCTTTTCTCATTAAAAAACAAACGACAACAACAGAAAAAAACAGCTCAATTGGTCTCAGTGGCTAAGAAAAAATACTTCTTAATCAAACTTTACTTAAGTTTATCTTCTTCCCACAGGTTCAGAACTTTGAGCTACCCTCAGTCTGAGCCAACATACACCATTTTATGTCCCAGCTAAGAACACACTGACTTCAGAGTAAAACATTCTCTGATATAAAATCTAATTTTCCCACCCTCTATTTGCCATCTCCTCCCACCTTCTTTCTAATCTTGTCTGCCTAAACTCTGCAATCCGTAAAGATCTTATAGTTGGTACTTTGCCTGTTGCAATACTCCTTTGGAATTCAAATTTTTTTGTACATAAATATAACTTTGTTTTATTTTATAAAGTCTAGAAACTACCTTAAAACAGTAACAACTTCATCTTCAGTAAGACCCTCCCAATCCCCTTCCATCTTAACCTTAACTGCATCTGCCTGTGGGTCCCCAGCTTTCCAGGGCTCTGTAGCTTCTCTCAGTATAAAGGCTTCTTCCATGGCTGGGGTGAGCAGGCTGGGACATCTGCAGGGGAGGCTCTCCAGAAAAAACCTAACTGGGCCTTTAATAAGCTCCTTTTGCAGGCTCCATATTAGCCTTAGCTTGGAGTCACTGGGCTGAAGCTTTAATTTCCACGTCAGAGGTATTCACTTGGTTTTTGAAAGTGTTTAAAAAAATCCAGCAAAATTACTCAAACACAGTGATCATATAAGGGGAAGACATTTTAAGGTGTTTACATTTTATACCTCAACAAGAAAAGCAAAAGTATCCATTCCTTTTAGATGATAAACATGTTATTTTATAATTTTTATTAAAAATCATGTAGTAAACAATTAGTCATATGGGAACACTTCTGGGAGGTACCAAGTTTTACCATATAATTCAGCATTAAACTCAGAAATCAAGATAACAGGACATAGACCAGAGATATTCACTGTCACAAATGTACCCTGCATGTACGAACTGATGTTTTCACAAATGTAAGTAACTCACCAATCATCTACTACATACTCTTTTGGAAAAGTATTTATTTTCTACAGCCAAAATTAAAAAGAGATTCTCCCTATTTTTTTCCTTGGTAGCATTCTAAAAGCCAAGACTTGGAATTCTGTTTGATCTCACCCATAAAAGACACACCTGAGAAAATCCTTAAACTCATTCTGGGAAAGAAAAAGATAAATGATAATTTTTAACAAATGGACTATATAATTAGATATTTCTCTCCCTGAAACTCACTTTTTAAAAAATTTTTACCTTTCAAGTTTTACTAATAAAATGCAATTTACAGTAAAAAACTGAAGTCAAAAAAAGTGAACAAATTTTTCAAGATTATAAACCCCCATAGAGTGGCAGTGCTGATTAGAAAACTGATGTGGAGTCAAGTCAGGCCATGATCACTTGATTCTCCCACCCCATCCTGCTAAGTGCTCAATGACCGCCCTGTTCGGAGACACTATACCTCAGTTACTGCTCCAGATGCATTTTAGTTTGCAAGTTCTTGCACCACCTCACTGGAGTAAGTTTGTTTAGTTTTTTTTTTTTTTTTTTTTTTGGGGTACACTATTTTAAGGCCAGTACGGCCAACATGGCGAAACCTCGTCTCTACAAAAAACACAAAAATTAGCCAGGTGTGTCAGCGTGCACTTGTAATCCCAGCTACTTGGCAGGCTGAAACTAGAGAATCGCTTGAACCTGGGAGGCAGAGGTTGCAGTGAGCCACGATCGCCCCACTGCACTCCAGCCTGGGTGACAGAGTGAGACCGTCTCAAAAAATAAAAATAAAAAATAAAAAAAAAAGTGCACCAGGAGATGCCTGTCAGCCTCATGACATCCATCTGCTCTTTGGAGAAGCTACACTCCATACGTGAGACTGTCCTATGGGAGAAAATGACCCAGGAGCTGATATTCACTAAACATTCTAGCAGACATAGGGATTGTGGGTATCTTGGTTTATCCCCAGACAGTACTAAAACTCAAAACCAGGAAAACGCTGAGGAGTGGCTGAGGAAACATCACTCCATAAAGTTTCCAAAGGGAAACCTTAACCCAAAAACATTGTGATAAGATCTCTGTGCCTAGGGAAGATTTTTTTAAAAAGAGGCGCATACATTTTTTACAACACAGTGTCAGGGGGTGATTCTTTGCTTTCTTCTCCTGGGAAATATTTTCAAACAGAAATAAGTTTTTCTAAAGTGCTATCCAATGCTTTGTCAAAAAATGATTAAAATACAGTATCTAAAATGTACACTAAAATAATGTGAATTAGGATGAGGAAGTTGGCATTTCGGAATGTCAGAACTGAAAATTTGGTATTTTACTGCAAGTCAGAGTTAAGCTGGAGGAATTGGGGGTGGGGAGTAGTCTTGAGATTCTGCTTGGGCCACATGTGAAAAATTCAGGGGAAAATCTGTCCCCTGTGGAGTGTGAACATAATTAAGTAGCAGGCAATCAGACTGAGGTAGCTCTAGTCCCAGGGTCCCCATTTTAAAAAAATTTAACTCAAATTGGCCGGGCGCAGTGGCTCACGCCTGTAATCCTAGCACTTTGGGAGGCGGAGGCCGGTGGATTGCCTGAGCTCAGGAGTTCGAGACCAGCTTGGGCAACACAGTGAAACCCAGTTTCTACTAAAATACAAAACAATTAACTGGGCGTTGCGGCGTGCACCTGTAATCCCAGTTAGTTGGGAGGCTTAGGCAGGAGAATCGTATGAACCCGGGAGGCGCTGGTTGCAGTGAGCCGAGATCGCGCCATTGCACTACAGTCTGAGCGACAGTGCCAGACTCCGTCTCAGAAAGAAATGGAAAAAAAAAAATCTAACTCAAACTTTTTGTAAATTACAACATTGGGGGAAACAAAATTCAGGCTTAACCAACCATAAACTACCAATTAACCTCTGATGACATAACCAGGAAATGTTCACCCTGATTTTACAAATTAAGAAACTACATAACGGTACCTAACCAACTACTGGTTTTCTTCATCATACACCTTATAAAAGTCTTTCCTTCAAGCCCCTCCCATGGACCACAAACTACAAACCACAACTGGGTGCTCTATAATTTGTGAACGACTGTCTGATTAAATTCTTTAATATTTTCGGGGTGACTTCCATACATTTTAATAGAAAAAAAGGAGGGTCTGGGAACCCCACGAACCAAAGCTCTTCCTATTCACGAACCCTGCACCCTGAGTCATCGGGGAGACATGCGGCGCTGCGGGTGCAGAGCTGCCCAGAGAGGGTTCCAGGCCAGGGCACGGTCACTGCACAGGGACGAGACAGGACGCCCGGGGTCCCGGCTGCCAGCCCAGCAGCCATCTTATGACTGAAGGGGACTGAGGGCCGAGCTGCGCCAAGGAGAACTCCCTGGCGCGGATTTTGGAGTCGACTGCAGGGCAGCCGGAGTCTCGCCACCGCCACTTCCCACCAGTTCCAACCAGCCCCTCCCCCTCTCTCGGGATCTGGGACCCGGCACTCTCACCATTTCCAGGCTTCCATGGAGTCCTGGCGTCTTAGCTGTGGATCTCCCAATACCTGCAGGTAACGGGGCCACAGAGGCTGAACCTCTAGGAGCAGAGTACACAGAGCAATGAAGACGAGACCCGGAGCTCCGGAGCTCCGGAGCTCCGGCTGAGGCAGGAGACAAAGGCCCCGCCAATTCCCGGAAGCCGTCCTGTCCGCTCCAGCTGCGTGCCTGATTGGACGGGTCCCAGCCCAGCGTCTCTGATTGGATGATGTTTAAGGACCCGCCCCCTCAGGCCCTGAATGGCAGAAGATGTGCTCAGTTGCTGAGCTGAAAGAAGATAGAATGAAACCTAAGCTGCAGGCTTTTCAATCAGGGCTTCCTCCCTGAACTGAGTCAGGCCCACCCACAGGGTATTTGCATTTAACCTTGTGTATAAGGTCATATGCATTTGTATTAATAAATAGTATATTGTGTGAAAGGAAAATAAATTTTGGGGCCCCAAAATCACTAAGCTATAGGGAAAAGTCAAGCTGGGAACTGCTTAGGCAAACCTGCCTTCCATTCTATTCAAAGTCACCCCTTTTCTCACTCAAATGACTGCATATCTGATTGCCTCCTTTTCTGAGGCTAATCAGGAACTCAGAAGAATGCAACCGTTTTTTATCTACCTAGGACCTGGAAGCCCCCTCCCCATGTCCAGTTTTCTTTCTTTTTCTTTCTCTCTCTCTCTCTCTCTGTCTCTTTCGGAGTCTCGCTCTGTCTTCCAGGCTGGAGTGCAGTGGCACGATCCGATCTCCGCTCACTGCAACTTCCACCTCCGTAGTTCAAGCGATTCTCCTGCCTCAGCCTCCAGAGTAGCTGGCTAATTTTTCTTTTAGTAAAGTGCTAGGATTACAGGCGTGAGCCACCGCGCCCGACCCAGAGGTAGTTTTTTTTGAGACAGAGTTTCACTCGCATGATCTGGGGTTTTACCATGTTGGCCAGGCTGGTCTTGAACTCCTGACCTCAGGTGATCCACCCGCCTCGGCTTCCCAAAGTACTGGGATTACAGGCGTGAGCCACCGCGCCTGGCCTCAAAATAAACTTTCGAAATTAACTGAGATCTGTCTCAGATATTTGAAGTTCACAATTATATGGCTATTAACAAATGGAAAAAATATAATAACATTATTTAACAATTTCAGATTTTACGACCTTCCTAGCTTCTGGTCCTTTAAGCAGACAGCCTGAGATTTTAAAACGGAGGCAATCCTCTGAAACAAAATGTAAGTCACATGTGAATTTTAAACATTCTAGTAGCCAAACTTAAAAAAAAAAACGAAGAAACAGGTGGAATTTATTGTAAAAATTTCATCTTTATATACTCTAGTTCTAGAATTCAAATATTCTAATATTCAAAATATTATTTTAATATGTGAGCAGTATGTAATTTTTCATGTAATATATTATTGTATATAATATAACATATATATAATAATATATAATATTATCTATAATATTATACATGACCTCAAGTGATCCACCCGCCTTGGCCACCCAAAGTAGTGCTAGGATTACAGGCATGAGCCACCGCGCCCGACCCAGAGGTACTTTTTTTTGAGACGGAGTTTCACTCGCGTGATCTGGGCTCACCACAACCTCCACCTCCGGGTTCAAGCGATTCTCCTACCTCAGCCTCCCGAGTAGTTGAGATTACAGGCATACGCCACCATGCCCGGCTAATTTTGTATTTTTAGTAGAGACGGGGTTTCTCCATGTTGGTCAGGCTGATCTCAAACTCCCAACCTCATGTGATCCGCCCGCCTCGGCCTCCCAAAGTGCTGGGATTACAAGTGCTTTTAAGAGAAAGAGACAGATACGTCATAGGAGGATCTAATGGCAGAGAAAAGAAAGAGGGGACCGGGCGCGGTGGCTCACGCCTGTAATCCCAGCACTTTGGGAGACCAAGGCGGGCGGATCACGAGGTCAGGAGATCGAGATCATCCCAGCCCGGCTCACACAGTGAAACCCCGTCTCTACTAAAAATACAAAAAACTAGCCGGGCGTGATGGCGGGCGCCTGTAGTCCCAGCTACTCGGGAGACTGAGGCAGGAGAACGGCGTGACCCTGGGAAGCGGAGCTTGCAGTGAGCCAAGATCGCGCCACTGCACTCCAGCCTGGGCGACAGAGCGAGACTCCGTCTCAAAAAAAAAAAAAAAAAGAAAGAAAGAAAGAGGGTCTAACTTATGGAAGAAATAATCACCTATTATCTGGAATAGCATAAGACAAGCAAAAGAGGTCACAACATGACTACATCAATGAGAAGAAAAAGGCAACCTGGCTGAAAGGACTCATTGGCATCATGAAGCTACATTTAGTAAGCCGAGGTGAATGGTCAGCCTCTGGGATACCAACAGTCTACCAAGAAGACTAAACTCATTCTAATAAAATCAGCATGTCTGCACCATTCTGGTGGAATAGGGTTACAGTATCCTTACAGAAGCCCCATAAAGACCAGTGGGTACCCTCCTAGAATTGAAGTTATGAAAAAGCATACCAGCGCCGGTCACGGTGGCTCATGCCTGTAATCCCAGCACTTTGGGAGGCTGAGGCGGGTGATCACCTGAGGTCAGGAGTTCGAGACTAGCCTGGCCAACATGGTGAAACCTCATCTCTACTAAAAATACAAAAATTAGCCGGTGTGGTGGTGTGCGCTTGTAGTCCCAGCAACTCGGGAGGCTAAGGTATAAGAATCGCTTGAACCCGGGAGGCAGAGGCTGCAATAAGCCAAGATGGAGCCACTGCACTCCAGCCTGGGAGACAGATCAAGACTCTGTCTCCAAAAAATAAAAGCATACCAGCTTGGTGCCTTGGCTCATGCCTATAATCCTCGTGGCATCGTGGCATGGAAAACTAGAACATGGACACACACACAGTTAGGTTCAGAGTGGAACTTTATAGGCAAAAGAGAGAAAAGAGCTCTCTGCGACAGAGAGGGTTCTTGGAGAAATGGGTTGCCGGTTTCCGGGTGAAATGCAAGGTGCTTTATAGATGATCTTGAGAAGTTAATGCCTGATTTACATAGGGTATGAAATATTGATTGGATTAGGTGCGCTATTTGTATACAGTGCAAAAAACTGGTTAGGACTAGTTGTGCTATTTGCATAGGTGTGAAATCTGGCCACCCCCACCCTAATTTTTTATTATGCAGATAGGTTCTCTGCCTGACCAGCAGCCATATTGCCTATTTCTTTAACGTAGGCATGATGAGGAAAGGGAGGACGGAGCCTCCATGTCGAACATACCTGGCTCTCAGGTAACCCTTTTCTATTGGCACAGCTTCTGGCATTCACTAGTTAGTGCAAGGTTCCGGTTTGCTTATCCATGTTTGCAGCTCAATTTTTCAGGCTGCTTTTGGTTAAAAGGGAAACCTTGCCAGGGACTCTTTTACCCTTGCTATCTGCCCAAACAATTTCTTTCTATCTCCTGTACCACTAGCATTTTGGGAGTTTGAGGTGGATGGATCACTTGAGCCCAGGCGTTTGAAACCAACCTGGGCAATATGACAAAACACCATCTCTACTAAAAGTACAAAAATCACCCGACATGGTGGCACAAGGCTGTATTCCCAGCTACTCAGGAGTCTGAGGTGGGAGGATCACTTGAGCCTAGAAAATGGAAGTTGCAGTGAGCTGAGATTTCACAACTGCACTCCAGCCTAGGTGACAGAATGAGACTCGGGCTCAAAACAAACAAAAAAAAAAAGAAAAGAAAAGAAAGGAAAAAGCATAAAGCATACCTAATCATCATTTGTTTTCACAGTTTAAAAACCTTGAAACCAGACCGGGTATGGTGGCTCATCCCAGCACTTTGGGAGGCCGAGGCAGGCCGATCACATGAGGTTGTGAGTTGGACACCAGCCTGACCAACATGGAGGAACCCCATCCCTACTAAAAATACAAAATTAGCCAGGCTTGGTGGCGCATGCCTGTAATCCCAGCTACTTAGGAGACTGAGGCAGGAGAATCGCTTGAACCCGGGAGGCAGAGGTTGCTGTGAGCCAAGATCACGCCATTGCACTCCAGCCTGAGCAACAAGAGCAAAATTCTGTCTCAAAAAAAAAAAAAAAACAAACAAATCTTGAAATTACATTGAACTTCTGCTGATTTTAGAGAATTCTGCTATACTGTACTACAATACTGAACTTTAAACACCTTCCTTAATAGAAATATATATATATATATATATATATATATATATATATATATTTGTGTGTGTGTGTGTGTGTGTGATGGAGTCTCATTTTATCTCCCAGTCTGGAGTGCAGTGGCAAGATCTTGGCTCAGTTCAACATTTGTCTCCCAGTTTCAAGCAATTCTCTTGCCTCAGCCTTCCAAATAGCTGGGATTACAGGTACACACCACCACACCTGGCTAATTATTGTATTTTTAGTAGAGATGGGGTTTCACCATGTAGGCATGGCTGGTCTGGGACTCCTGACCTCAAGTGATCCACTTGCCTTGGCCTCTCAAAGTGTTGGGATTACAGGTGTGAGCCACCACGCCTGACATAATATTTCCTGAATGCATAAATAGTTACGTAGATAGTTTATCTTAGATTAACATGATAAAAGTAACAATTAAAGACAACATTTTAAGTGGGATAAAATTAACCAAAACCACCTTTTTTTCAATGGCTTGGCATAATTGCCATGTTTTCTGAAATGACAGATTACTAACAAGAAGCAAAGACAAGATTTTTGCTTTGCTCAGTTGTTAAGTTTTGGATCTTTTGAAATCTAAAATTCTGGCTAAACAATTTGAAGGGAGAATTCTTTAGGTGGTTTCCTAGGGTTTCCAAGGCAATACAAGAAGAATTTTGATAGGCAGGAAAATGCATGCTATATACACATATTCTTCTTCTCTGATTTGCTTTCATATTTGAAAATTGAAAATTGAAAATCTAGTCTCTTAGAGTAAGTTAACAAAAGATTTATTTTTCAGCAAAGCAAATAATTGTAGAAAACTGATGGGGAACAAATGCCATTAGCTGCCAAAAACAGTATGACCAGATTCAGTGAGTATCTAGCCATGCAAATGACAGCCCAGTTAGTTACATTAAGACCCCAAAGATGCATGTGGACAGCATTTCCATGCAGTGTGGTGCACCTCCACTGGGCACCTTCTTCTGCCTGTTTACAGAGATGCCGATTTCCCCTGAGTGACTCAATGTGAATACTAGAAACTGAGAGTGCTGTGTTCAGAGGGCTTACACATGGTTAACACACTTTTACCATATTATAATAAAATTTGATGTATCCAACTCTGCCTCAGAAAGGCTTTTAGTAAAAGATTGTTTATTTATAGTACTCAATCTGGATTCATGAAAAATTATAATATTCCAGGTAAGTCACAGACACTTAAATGTCAACCCAATTCCATAAAACACACTTGAATGAGATAGTCTTCTTAGCCAAAAATTTTATCAGTAATAACAGTGTTCAGCACGTGAGTACTACTGAAGTGAGTGCTCTTCATTGTCATCATTAAAATGGCAATAGCAACACGTGCTTTCCTGTCACCAGCTGGCTTGCTCTTCATTGGTGTAAAGTGAAGAAGGTGTTGAAACAGAGAAGAAAGGTGATAGAAATTGAATACTTATATAAAATACAATTTTTAATAAAAAGTAGCATTTGATGTACAACTACAGGTAAGACTTGTATGAAATCATAATGTTGTCCTATTGACAGAATAACTTTATTCACAATATTCTTATTTCAAACAATATTCCTTTTTGGGCTACATATATGCCAGCCTTTTGGTGAAATATTACCTGAGCTCAATAGAAATCAACAAAATGAGGCCGGGCGCGGTGGCTCACGCCTGTAATCCCAGCAGTTTGAGAGGCCGAGGCGGGCATATTATGAGGTCAGGAGATTGAGACCATCCTGGCTAACACGGTGAAACCTTGTCTCTACTAAAAACAAAAAATTAGCCAGGCGTGCTGACAGGCACCTGTAGTCCCAGCTGCTCGGGAGGCTGAGACGGAAGACTGGCGTGAACCCAGGAGGCGGAGCTTGAAGTGAAAGGAGATCGCCCCCTGCACTCCAGACTGGGTGACAAAGCGAGACTCCATCTCAAAAAAAAAAAAAAAAGAGAAAAAGAAATCAACAAAATGAATCTTTATTTTACCAGAAGCACTTTAGTATTGATGCATATGCTTATTCTGCTTAAAATACATTAGCTTTTGGCTGGGCACGGTGGCTCAGGCCTGTAATTCCAGCACTTTGGGAGGCCGAGGCGGGTGGATCACGAGGTCAGGAGATCGAGACCATCCTGGCTAACACGGTGAAATCCCGTCTCTACTACAAAAAATTAGCTGGGCGTGGTGGCGGGCGCCTGTAGTCCCAGCTACTCGGGAGGCTGAGGCAGGGGAAAGGCATGAACCTGGGAGGCGGAGCTTGCAGTGAGCTGAGATCTCACCACTGCACTCCAGCCTGGGCGACACAGCAAGACTCCATCTCAAAAAAAAAAAAAAAGAAAAGAAAGAAAAGCTTTTTATGAGAGACACACTTTTCTTTCAGTGATTTCTGTACTGCTGAGAAATGGTTGTTCTACCAGGAAACTGCTATTCTCAGCTCTACCAACATTGACTAAGAGTGAGTGAGTGATGTGTGGATAAGAAGCAAATGTGTCTTCTCTTCATCTCTTTTTTAACGTATTCACTGAAGAAAAAGAAGAATGCAGATAGATGAAAAATAATATGATTCCTGAAAGATCATGAAGTCCTCTTAACATGAAAAAAACAAAAAACTAAACAAAACAAAACAACGAAAAAATGAAAAAAACCACAGGGGATAGTGATGCGAGCAGAAAATATATTATTTTTCTAAGCCTCTGAAATTTCAATATACCACCTGCATTTCTTTAACAAATATATATTTCCTTCAGTTTTGACTCCTCAGGATATGATTCCATTCCCTGGTGAATCAAAACTGAGAGAAGAATAAATTATATGTTAAGGTAAGAGACATAGGGAAGACCCATTACTTTTGACCCACATCTCCTCCACCCCCAGCCCCAGGCAATCATCATTCTACTCTCTGCTTCTATAGTTTCTGTGCTAATTTTACTTAGCATAATGTCCTCCAGGTTCATTGAGGTTGTTGCAAATAACAAGAGTTGCTTCTTTTGAAGGGCGAATAGCATTCCGTTGTGTAAATATACAACATTTTCTATATTCATTCACCTGTTGATTAGCACTTAGTTTGATTCCATACCTTAGGAGTAATTGTGAGCAATCCACTTCCTTCCTTTTTTTCATTTGCTTTTAACTCTTTTTATTTTTATTTCTAGAAGTATTTTCATTTAATAATATAACTTATGACTGTTACATATCTTCATTTGAACTTGATTTGGGTCATGATCTATGAACCCAGGAGAAATTCTTTTATATCGTTGGAGCTTTGATCTACATTATTAATAAAAGATACTATTTTTCCAAGGATTGTTTTAATTTATACATAGTAGCTACAAGCATTTTTCACCGAAAAGCTCTTCTAAATATATTACAGTAAATATTTAAGAATAAGAATAAAATCATTTATATTTCAAAGATTTTTTTATACTTGACTGGGTATATTTTGTCATATTTAATGCATTTATTCTTTCTGAAAAATGCCAAAATAAGAATTTTATTGTTTTTCCTGGAATAACAGACTATAGGTTTCTGTACTGTGATTTTGCTAATTTGCATTTATTAGTACTACCTTTCCATTTTTCCTTACGTGGTATAAGGTTATAAAAATGCCTTCCAGTTGATTTCTTGGGTAATAGCAGAATCTGTTTTCTCAGTAGCCTAAGAATTCTTGATATACCACTTTTAGAGGTACTGAATACAACTGGATATATGTGCTGAAATATGGATTTATTTATAAGCTCATTAGAGACTAAATCATAGCAACACGTTATAGTTCAATATTTTTGTCTAAATTCTTGTTGAGTCACATCTATCTATACATGTTGAGTTGCCAACAGCTTTTTTATATTAAGCCAGAACTCATTTTTTACTAAGCCAGAATTCATTTTACCTTGTGGTTTCACTTGAAATGTATGAGCTGCTATATATATATATATATGTATGTATATATATATATAACTTATATATAATAAGTAATAAAAATTTAATTCAAACACTATGGAAAGAAAAGTCATACAGGCACATTGTAAGTGAATTGGAATCTGGCATGTGACGCTGATTAACAGGTTGAGCAGATTCAACTAGACCTAAATCCCTGAAACAATATTGAAAGACAGAATTTTTAAATTAAAAATATATTTGACAATTTAATAGACCTATGATATTTGAAAAAAATCAATTTGTTTACTCATCATCAATCAATATTAGGTTAAACTAAAAATTTTTAAACATAAAAAAATAAAATTAATTAACTATCCCCAGAGTTACTGTGATTAACACAAGACTTCAGTGTATTTGAAAACACCAAATTATTAATTAAAAATATCCATTTTGAAAAGATCTTCGAATTTTTTTTTTTTTTGAGATGGAGTCTCGCTCTGTCACCCAGGCTGGAGTGCAGTGGCACAATTTGGGCTCAATTGTTTCTCCAAGTGTGGCAGCATTTAGGAGAATTGTTTTCTTTCTTTTTAGGTTTGAATACTGTTTTTTATCTATGAAAAAGGATACTCTGATTTCTCCTAAATGATTCATACATTTAAACGTTGTTGCAATATCCAGTTATTTCTTTTCACTGGAAGGAAAGGAGGCATGCAGTTTTATTTCTGTCAGCATGCTCAGGGCCACAAAGGTGTGGACACCTAGGAGCCAGGGTCATTTTCTGAGGACAATGAGAGTCATCGAAAGGCACAAGCAGGTGAGGGACAGATTGGGGTGCTGGTTTGACAGCGCAACATGGAGCTTCCTAAGGTGCAGGCAGCTTGGAGGCAGAGAGGCAAGTGAGAGGCAGGAGTAGCAGCCCAGGCTGTCACTGAGGAGGGGACAATGTAGCAAAAATGGAGAAATGCACATGGGTCTGAAAGGTTTAGATAAATGTGGATTTCAGCACCTCCTCTCCCACACCCCACTTATCAGCTGTGAACCTGGGACAAGGCACTCCTTTCTGTGTCTTTATGACTTAGCTGAGGTGACCACTAAATAGGAAAAGTGTCTGACTGGTGACACATAATAAGTAGCTGCACGTGGTAGCTTTCTTCCCCATTCACTTGAAGCAGAAATTGGTGACCAGTTTTTCCCTCTGAGTTGTCCAGCTGGCACCAGAGAAATTCTGAGGCTGCTTGTTCAGACAGGACCACCGTGCCTGGGCAGCATGGCAAATCTGATCCTTGCGCCAGTTTGGAAAAGGTTGGGAAGGAGACAGAGTCAGAAAAACTGGGCCAGATGCCTGTATTCCAATTTATACCCAGGCCTAGGCCCCTCTGGTTCTGGCTGTGCTGTGCCTGTCTGGGTCCTGAGCCAAGTCATACTTGGTCCTTACCCTCAGGAAGGTCACCATAGACCGAGGAAAACTCACCAATACAGCCATTGGGTAATGCCAGAGAATACCCAAGCCATCTTCTCATGCCGAGGCCTTATTAAACCCCAGTGGCTACTCTGGGAGAGAGGTGCCATTGTCTCCATTTTAAAGATAAGGAAACTGCAGCTTACAGAGAGAGATGGCCAGAGTTGTCCAGCCTGGGAGTGGCTGAGGCAGAACCGAAGTCATAACTTGCCCAGCTGCAAGGCTTGAGTTTTCAGCCTAGCTCAGAAGACATCATCCTGTCCAGGCCCGGACGCAACCTCACCCACCTGTGACTCATTTCTGGGATGACCGGAAGGAACAGGAGGCTCTATTTTGAGCAAGGGGGAGCCCATGCCAAGCACAGCTACCTGCCCCTGCAGAAATGAGTGGGGCTGAAAGCTTCATGGTTTCCAGCTTTTCATATCTACCCTGAGCCAACAAAGGCTCGTGGCTGTTGGCACACAGGTAAATTGTCCAACCTCCAGATGCAGCAGAGCAATGGTGAAGGAAGCCTGCTGGTTCTTGTCTCAGCTCAGCCACTTCTGAGTTCTGTAGTCTTGCACCAGCCTTTGCCCCAGCACTGAGACTGTTTTCTGCCTTACAATGAGGACACTGATACAAACCACATACACAATGTGGTTGAAAAGAGATAATGGGTAAAATGACCCTCACCTGCCAGGGAGTCCACGCTCAGGGAACTCTCATGCTCTTGGGTGGAATATTTCCTCAGAGAAATAGAGCTTGGGGGTCAGGGACATGGGCCCTGCCACTGACCTGCTCTGTGACTCTGAGACAGTGGCTTCCTCTCTCTGAGTTCAGATCCACACTGGGCAGGCTGCTCTGATCTCCTGTGTCCCTATGATGGGAAGGGAGTTGGTCCTCCCCAGCTTGTCAGGGAACCGTTGGCCATGGCTGAGGGCAATCTGGCCCCAGTGCCCTGGCTTATTGGAACAGCAGTAAAAAGCAAACACAAAACCCAGACCACAGGTGACCAGGGAACCTGCTCTCCTTGACTCACAAGGATATGTTGTGATTGAACCTGTGACTCTGTCCACATGCTGCTCCTCTGCAGGGATGCTGCTGTTCACTCCTACTCTACTGAGACAGGCAGATATCCTCGCATGGGAGAATTTCTCTCTCTCTCTCTCTCTCTCTCTCTCTCTCTCTCTCTCTCACACACACACACACACACACACACACACACACCCCTAACCTGCTTCCTCCAGGCTCATAAATCACCTGTCCACAAAAGCTGCCTTCAGCAGCCCCTTAGCCTGTGAGCTGCCCTCATCCCCCTCACAGCCCTGAGTGAGGGTGCGCAGCCTCCTTGGGCAAGAGGATGGAGGCTCTGGGAGACTGCGTCGCACATCTCCAGTCCCCAGAGCGGGGCCTCTCACCAGTTGGGGCAGTGACCCGGGTCTGAAGCACCTCAGTGCTGCTCATGATTGCAGAGGATGTCCTCACCAGATAGGGGGTCCTGGAGGGCCTGGGGGATTGGTCTCTGACTGCCAGCAAAAGAAGCTGACATCAAGGCAGCGGGCGACAAACACGGAGGCAACTGACTTGCCCGACTTTAACCCTCAGGTTTTTTAAATAAAATGCAAATGTGGGGGCTTGGGCTTAGGACTCCTGGAGCCCCGTGGAGCTGAGCGTGGATGGTGTTCGGTGTCCGGCTTCACTCCCAAACCGCACCTGGAGCGTTTGCCGGGCGGAGGGGCACCAGGGGGACGGTTCCCGAACAAACCCAGGCGGCTTCGGTCAGCAGCAGCCCCGCTGCTTTTCCACAGCGCAGGGACCCCCATCCCCGCCAGCCCCATCGCACTGTCCCTCTCAGGTCAGAGGAGCCCATGGAGGACTGCATGGCATCAGGACCTGCCAGGAGCCAGGGCGACCTAGAAGAATCCGGGAACCTGGCTTCCAGCGAGGACGCAGCCCCCGGAGAGGAGAGGCCACCCGAGCAGGAGTGAGAAGGGGCTCCGCGCTGCTAGGCGCCCATGGGAGCTGCAGGGCCCTGCCAGATGACCCCGGGTCCGGACCCTCCGCACCAGGTGTGGGAGCGGAGGGGACGCGGTGGTTGCGGCTCAGGCACCGGCGGGCGAGAGCCTGGACACCGCCGGGAGCCAGACCTCCTGGCCCTTTGCGGGAGGGGAGCTGGGCCAAGGAACAGTGCCAGCCCCTCACCACAAGCCGGCGACCCCATGACTCCAGGGGCTGCCGCCTCCAGCAGGTGAGCTCAGCCCGGGCGTCCCCTCCGCAACAAGGCCCGGATCCCTGCCTGGCTCCTGGAGCCCGGACTGTGCCTTCCGCAAAAGGGCTGCGCTCCAGATACAAGAAACGTTCTTCGCTCCCCGCTTTGTGGGCACTCGGTTCCTTGTAGGCGGTTCTGCTTGGCCCCTTGCCCTTATTAACCTTGACCGCGGCGGCTGGGTGGACGCTGGCTGTACACCCTGAGCTCCACCCGAGTTTTCTCTTGCTGGGTGACTTGGGCTCTGGCACTCAGGACCTCCGTTTCCCTAGCAGATAGATGAACATTGCTTGAGCCACTTTGTGTTCAGACGGTTTCTTCTTTTCAGAAAGTGGCCCCCACAGTGCCCTTCCCGGCAGCATGGAGTCGACAGCGGCAACGTTTCTATCCCGCTCTGCGGGGCTGGGTGTGAAGGGGACTGTCCCATCCCGCTGTCCTCCAGGAGCGGCACCTTTCTCTCCGCAGACTTTGCTGAAGACGCGGCCCCCTGGTCAGGGGCAGAAAACAGATCCAGGCCGCCCCGCTCCTGCTGGGTGGTGGAGAAGGAGGGCGGGCAGGTGCTAAGTGCTACTGTGAAACTAAAAATCATCATAATGAAGAAAGAATGGGTTTCGTATCTCTTAATTCTCACCATCAATAGGGTGTTCATGGGCCCATTTGACAGAGGAGGAAGCCATCTGGAGAAGTTCCCTTCCTTGAGAGCCAGGCCGTTCCGTTCCCTGTCCAGCCCCGTGTCACCTGCTTCCCTTACAGCTCGCCCTCTCCCCCTCTCATCTTCAGAACACGCTTCCCCATGGGGGCAGGGATTTGAGCTCAGAGGTGTTGAGCAGCCTGTGCGACGACACAGAGCTCACGGGAGGAAGGACCCCCATAGTGACAGGGACAGCTGAGGAGGGAGCGCCCTCCTCTGGCTGGAGGGTGGGGTAGCAGCAGCTGCCAGGCTTCAGGGAATGGGGTGAAATGAGGGCCCTAGGGGCTCCCCAGGTGGAAGCACAGGTCTGGCAGAGGTTCCCAGGTGACTGGAGTTTGAGTGAGCGTCAGGGAGGTGTGTGAGGAAGGTGGAGATAGGTCCCACTCGGGCAGGTCCTGCCTGAGTACCAGCGTTGGGGCTGGAACTTAACAGGGGTGGGGGAATTTTCTGCCTGCCCTGGGGCTGGGGTTATGCCCTCATGGCAGGTAGTGCTTCCTGCTTCCCCCATCAGGATGCAAGTTCTGGAGTGGCACAGGGTGAGGAACCAGTGACCCACCCAACCACCCCTCTGAAATGGGTCAAGGGGAACCCTGGGGCAGGACACCCTGATGAGAGTCAGAGCCCTGAACTATTAAGAAAAAAAAGAAGAAGAAGAAGAAGAAGAAGACTGGGCACGGCGGCTCATGCTTGTAATCCCAGCACTTCCGGAGGCCGAGGCGGATGGATCACGAGGTTAGGAGTTCAAGACCAGCCTGGCCAACATAGTGAAACCTTGTCTTTACTGAAAATACAAAAAGATTAGCTGGATGTAGTGGTGGGCGCCTGTAACCCCAGCTACTTGGAAGGAGAATCACTTGAACCCAGGAGGCAGAGGTTGCAGTGAGCCGAGATCGCACCACTGCACTCCAGCCTGTGCAACAGAGCTAGACTCCATCTCAAAAACAAACAAACAACAACAAAAAACACTGCACAATGGAGGGCTATACAGGGCCACATGGAAGAAGGGAGACCCACATGGAAGGAGATGATCATGAGGCCAGGTGAGAACATGCAAAGGGCAATTGCAGGGGCTGGTCTGAGGTGTGGGAGGAATTAAGTCAGTAAGGCAGGCTGTGCATTTTAGAGAAAGCTGCCTATGTCAAAGGCTTACAGGTGCACACATTCACAGCATGGCCTCCACTTCATACATCAGAAAATAATGATAGACCTAGCTTTGCACACACACAGGGATTTGACCCAGATGAGACCTTAGTCCAAATCCAGTACCACCCATGGAAAAGTATCTCCCTAAGGGCCCCAGTGTCCTTGGGACATAACACTTTTGCGAGGAATAAGTAAAGGCACATCTGTAAAGTTCTTGGTGTCATGGCCAGCCTGGTAAGTGCCCAGCACCCATCTGCTGCCACTATCATAATGTGTGCAGGCCAAGGAAGAAATGGACAGGAGACTTCCACATGGGGACCATGCTCATCTCTGGGAGGCAACATTGGTGATGATGTGTGTTTTCCGTTTTCATTCTCTTCTGTGGTTTCCTCCTTGTACCACAATGAGCAGAAATTACTGTTTTGACGGAAAGTAAAAAGTATCATATGTCACCTTATGCAGGTGTGCCCAGGTGTGAGTTCCTTTTGCATTAAGGACTCCACTGTACTTTGGTTAAGATCCTTCACCATCTTGGCCTCAGTCTCTTCAACTGTACTGTGGAGATTGGGGATTACCTCAGACAGCTGATGTGTGAGGGTTACATGAGATGACAGTGGCTGAGTTTGTGAGTGCACATTGACTTTGCAGGCTCAGTACCACTGCATCAGATTATAATGGAAGATTTCTTAGCTCTGCACCAGGTGCCCAGTAAACATGTAGCAATTGTCAGGTTATATTAGTAGAGTTACATTTTCTCCACCAAGTGCAAATTCAGTTTCTTCTTCTGTGCCTTTTGTGACAGTGAGCTCACTTATCTTACTTTCCAGATGCAGCAGAAATGCCTACATTCGGTCCAGCTCCATTCTGCATACTGACATGTCTACCCCACGCCACTTTAATGAGAAAACCGGCTCAGTAAGGTGAAGTAACCTCCCAGGGGTCACACAGCAAGCAACAGTTCATCAAATGCCCCAGGCTCATTCAACTGAGTAGGGGAGGCCCCATCAGAGCCTACTGTGTGCTGAGCTGGGCCTGTGAACCTTGTTTCTTCCTGAAAGCTGCTCTGCAACAGACGACTGTGTCCTCATTGAATAGGTGAGGAAGGAAGCTGCCTTGCAGAGGTGGAAATCCAGAGAACCTAGTCAGCGTCAGTGTGGTTTCTCCCACCTAAGCCTGCATAATTGTCACAGTAGCTACCTTTCTGGTCTCAGTCTCCCTGCTTCTGCCCAAGGCCCCTGCAGTCTTTTCTGACCTCAGCGGTAAGCCAGAGTGATTTATTTAAACCAAGATCGCAGTTCTGTGAGAATTTGAGTAATGGAAACCATGCCAGTCTAGGAAGAAGAGCGCATCAAGATCTGATCTGGGCCTTCCCTTTCCTTCTAGCTTTCTCATCTCCTCCATTCCCTCCCAGTTGATGTCTGCTTTGGTCAATGGCACTGTGGCCCCAGCACCACCTTATCCATCTTTAGAAGCTTTTCCGTGGGCGGGCTTCTCATATCCAGTAAACCTTTTGTGACCCTATCTCTCCCCTATCACCAAACCCCAGAACCCTTCTTATGCCTCCTCACTTCCTCTCCTTCTCTCCTGTAATTGCTTCTCCCTCTAGTCTCAGTATTAACCCAGGGCAACCTAGAGGTCTGGAGGTGTAGGTGCGAAGTGACCCTGGGATGAACACACACAGATTCATGAGACTCTGCAATTCCTAAAGGGTAGAGAGTGGGACCTGGTATCACCAACGTGAGGACTTTCCCACAGGACAGGTGACTTAATGAGTAGCATATGTGACCAAGAGATACCATTTTACCAGGCAGACAGTGAAGGGGCAGAAGAGAGGAGGGCTAGAAGAACCTTTTCTGTTTTCTCCCTGATCCATTTATCTCTGTCCTAACCGAAGACCTGCAGGAGAGGCAGTGACTTGCTTAAGGTCCCAGCACCTTGGAGGAGACAAAACCAGGACTACAGAGAGAGCTTGGGGAAGCATTGGGTCTCTGTTGACGATTCGTAACGCTGGCTCATCCCTGCCTTATCTTGGGGTAGTGGGACTATCCCGTGGATCCCCCAGAGAAGACAGGCGAGAGTCCAATGCCAACACATGTCCACAAAGGTCCCCTGGTCCACGAAGCGGGAGAAACTTGTCACCAGGCAAAGGTGGCATACACTGAGACACGAGGTAAGGCTCACCGCTCGCGACAGGTGTCCCGCGACTGGCGCATGCGCATCCGCGAGGCAGGCGCCGGGACCAGGCTGTCAGGGCTGTCAGCCTGCCTGAGCAGAGGAAAATGGGACAGGCAAAGTCGGCCTAGTCTCGGGAAAATGCTGCCTGCGACAATGACTGTGGAAGCCTAAAAGTAACGACCATACGGCATCCTTGGGCCGTCTCATTAGTCGGGTCCCGCAGGAGGAAGAGGCGATTCCAGTGGGCTCTGGGAACAGCTCTTTGGACTCCATTCCCGAAAGAGTCTGTGTGCAAGAATCCGGTCCCAGGAAGAAGGGAATACAGTCTGGTGAGTTGTTGAGGGATCTCCGGGTGATGGAATCACACCTGAGACCCCAGAGGAGAGTGTCAGCGGAAGATTGCGGGGCCCTTGAACTCACTGTCTCCCTTCATCCAGGGCCTCCCAGTGGCTCCTGCTTCTCAGTACGGCTGTCTGGGTTAGGGAGAAACGACAATAAAGGCAAGTCCAAGGTGGAGAAGAGGTCTCACACCTGGAACTGGCATCCAACAAGGGCACATAGGGTTGAGAGAGTGTTTCATAAACCGTCTGGTGTGATTGCAAGCCTGAAAAGGGTGCCCAGGAGTGCTGTTGAGGGGCACTGTGGATTCCCCATGAAAGCAAAGGGAAATAAAGGCTCAAATGGGAGAATGAGAGGGTTTATGCTGGAGTCAAACCCAAGTTCACGGATTCTTGCCAGAGGACCCAAGAGACTCGTGTAAAGTGCAAAAAACCCCAGCCCGCAAAATGAGACCACCACCCACAACCTGGAGGGCAGTCAAACTACCGAAAATCCCTTGAGCTCACTAAAATCCCTGGCAAGCAAAAGATCTGTGTCGAGAGGCAGTCACACCCAGCCCAAGAAGAACCAACTCCACAATGAGAAAAGACATGCAGATGAAACGAAAGAGAGCCTAGATTACCAGGCAAAAACCAGACTTGGCTGCCTAGGTCTCATCATATAGGAATCATACTGTACTCCTATAGAAGTGGGAGAACAAGAGTTTCATTGTTGGCGGATATAACGGGAATTTACTGTTCCAAAAGTATCACAGCTGCCTAGTCCTTAAAACGTAACAGTGTTTAGGAGAAAACAGTCATACAATGGTCCCCGTGAGGGTCGTCCTCCGTGAACAGCGAAACGTTGACTGTGGAAGTCTTTGAGCCAGACCCAGGAAACCCTAGGCCCACCAGAAACATGGAAGTCAGGAAAAGAGGAGGCCGGTGTGCAGGGCACATCCCAGCCAGCCTCAGTCCATCCCACTCCCATGTGTTTGCCGGAATGACAGCCAAAATTGGGAGCTGGCCAGAATGGCCCAGGTTTGCGCTCCAACTGTTCCCCGGGATGTTGGAGTTCTCCCACCTGGGCACTGGGCCATGGTGTGGATGGCTTGTGCGATGAAGGGAACGCAGGGGTGGAGTGGGAAATACCTTCTGTATCATCTTTTGAAGGGGGCCAGGCCTCCACACCTGTGGGTATTTCTCCTCAGGTAGGATGAGAGACTGAGAAAAGAAATAAGACACAGAGACAAAGTATAGAGAAAGAACAGGGGACCCAGGGGACCTGCGCTCAGCATATGGAGGACCTGCACCATCACTGGTCTCTGAGTTCCCTCAGTATTTATTATTATTTCCACTATCTCAGCAAGGGAAATGCAGCAGGAGAGCAGGGTGATAGTGGGGAGAAGGTCAGCAAGAAAACATGTGAGCAAAGGAATCTGTGTCACAAATAAGTTCAAGGGAAGGAACTATGCCTAGATGTGCTCGTAGGCCAGATTTGTGCTTTTCTCCACCCAAACATCTCAGTGGAGTAAAGAGTAACAAAGCAGCATTGCTGCCAACATGTCTCGCTTCCTGCCACAAGGCAGTTTTTCTCCTATCTCAGAACTGAACAAATGTACAATCGGGTTTTATACCGAGACATTCCATTCCCAGGAGCAGGCAGAAGACAGAGGCCTTACTCTTATCTCAACTGCAAGAGGCCTTCCTCTTTTACTAATCCTCCTCAGCACAGACCCTTCACGGATGTCAGACTGGGGGCCGGTCAGGTCTTTCCCATCCCACAAGGCCTTATCGCAGGCTATCACATGGGGAGAAACCTTGGACAATACCTGGCTTTCCAGGGCAGAGGTCCCTGTGGCTTTCCGCAGTGCATTGTGCCCCTGGTTTATTGAGAATGGAGAATGGAGATGACTTTTACCAAGCATACTGCCTGTAGACATTTTGTTAACAAAGCACATCTTGCATAGCCCCAGATCCCTTAAACCTTGATTCCACACAATACATGTTTCTGTGAGCTCAAAGTTGGGGCTAAAGTTACAGATTAACAGCATCTCAGGGCAAAGCAATTGTTCAAGGTACAGGTCAAAATGAAGTTTCTTGTCTTCCTTTTCTACATAGACACAGTAGCAGTCTGATCTCTCTTTCTTTTCCCTACATATCCCCCTTTTCTTTTTGACAAAACCGCCATCGTCATCATGGCCCGTTCTCACTGGTCACTGTCTCTTCGGAGCTGCTGGATACACCTGTAGACTAACCACAGACAGAACAGACATACAAGGATTAATATGAAACTTACAATAGTGGAACGCCTGATGGTTTTAACCCAAGTGACAGTGCTAAGATTTGTGAGGCCATCAGCAGCTTTGACGATTGCCTCAGTTTCTGGCACCAGATTTAAATGGGCTTTTGATGCCTCAAAAATTTGTCATTTTAATTTTGAAATATCCAAAGTAAGATTATCTTTTCTTCCTTGTAGATGGCGTCCAACCATGTCCCAGTGATGCTCAGACTCATTATAGGCTCGGGGTGTAGTACAAAAATCTGACGTATTCCAGTCACACTGTAACTGAAAAAGATATTCCAAGCTCATGAGCCTATCTCCCATCCAAATGACAGTTTGTCTAAGATCATTAATTTGGTTTGCCAATTTTTGATCTATTTGGGTCTGAGAATTCCACAATTTTGAGGAATTCTTTTGCCAATTATTTACATATTCTGCAGTTTGAACAGAGGAGTATAAAGCAATTCCAGCAGCCGCAGCAGTAGCTGTGACTGCAATAAGACCCACAATCACTGCAGTTAAAGTAAAAATGAATCTTTTGGATCTAGTTAGAACTCTTTTTAATACTTCTGTTATAATATGGACAGATGGGGAAGCCTCCCATGGTTGGTCCATGGACACACGGATTCACACGCCCTCTCTTGCCCTCACCAGCAGAATATAGTGCTGCCAATCAAAAGTCGAATCAATGCAAGTAAGCAATCTACAATTTTCACAGGCTATAGTTTGGGAATCTCATTTAGTAACTATGTTTCTTACAACTAGCATATGAGGAGGTTTTACACAACTGTGCAAAGGAATTGTCAGATTGGAATTTAGGTTAGTAGTATAATATGGCTTATGATCTCTTGTTCCTATAGCTTGATTTCCAGACAAAATTGTAATGTGGTGCAAGGCCACAGTAAGCTTCCATAATTCCGGATGTTCAGGACCAGTAGCAGGACTAACTAACTTTGGTCGAGGTGATGAAATTCCCTTTTCACCCCATTTCCATGGATAGGGTGATTTTAACTTTCTGTAAACCTGGTCCAGTCTTTTAGTTAAATCACTATCATAGGCTGGATTAGCGGGCCAGATGGATAGGGCCTGTGAACATGAGTGAGTCTGTCCCATACAATTATAATAAAATTGGCCTCGAGGGGCCCAGTCTATAATAGTTCCAAATTCATTGTTTTGTAATACCACCTCAGTATCAGCCACACATTCTTCCCAAACTAAAACTTCTGGGCTTTTTGATTCTTTGGGAATTTTCTTGGGGCAAGGCTTCCTCTTAGGCCTAAATTTTAATGATCTTTGATAAGAAGAGTCCTGTAAGTTATTCATCTGTGGCCTGAGTGACATTCCACTTACCATGTGATAGGTAAATCTACTGGTGGCACTGACAGTAGGTACTTCTACCAACCAATTTTGGGTTGTAGACATTAAACATCCTGGTGCCTTCCCTAGGCAAATAGGAGGATAATGATACCCAATGGAAATATTTGTCATCATTCCTTCTTCAGGTTGGGCAGGGCAACTATCATCTGTGAGGCCTGGTACCCATGCACTATTATTAACATATACTTCAATAGGATTATCCATCCAAGTGACTGCCTGAATTAAGGGCGGGAAAGGCACATAGGCCCAGTAAGTATAATTAGCTGCATCTGCTCCTGCAGTCACAGGGAGACTTACCACCATTGATACAATCATCAAGGCTGCAGACAGCATATTCTCTGGAGTTCATTTTACCCTTGTGTTCTTCAGGCTTTTTTCAGCTAACTGTGTCAGCTTCTTTAATTGGGCCCAGGTCGGCGGCTCTGCTTTCTCGGTGGATGGCAACTTTATCTGTTCTTCTGATATCACCATTTTGTTTATCTGGCAAGTTGATGATGCTCGATTGTGGGTTTTCTGTCTCCGCAGAGGCGATTCTCTTTGCATCTCCGATGGGTTCATTGTAGAACTTTAAATGTCTAGTGGGTATCCAAACAGGAAGTTGATTTTCTCCTGGTGAAACACAGGCAAAGCCTCTCCACTATGTTATCACTTTCTCTATTTCTCATGTCTTATTTTTGTTGTCTTTCCACCAAATCAGTTTTCCTTCATGTGGTCCTTTTTTTTTTTTTTTTTTTACCAGTAAAATGTTGCTCTGCAGAAGTAGTGGTCTGATTTCTATAAATGTTTAAAAAATTTAAAGTATGGAGTGCTAAATTAAGTTGCATCTGGAGAGTGTTACACTCCTTACTGTCTTTTTCCTTTTTTTGTTTCACCACCTGAGCTTTGAGTGTTCTATTAGTTCTTTCAATTATGGCCTGTCCTTGGGAATTATAGGAGATTCATGTTGTATGTGTAATTTTCCACTGATTTAAGAATTTTTGAAATGTTTTACTACACTATCCTGGCCCATTATCTGTTTTAATATTTTTTGAACTCCCATGACAGCAAAACAAGATAACAGATGTCTTTTAACATGGGAAGTACTTTCTCCCGACTGGCAGGTTGCCCATACAAAATGTGAATAAGTATCAACTGTCAATGCACAAATGACAATTTTCCAAATGAAGGTACATGTGTGACATCCATTTTCCATAACGCATTAGGACACAGACCTCTGGGATTAACTCCTGCCTCCTGAATGGGCAGGTGTAGGACTTGACACTGGGTGCAACGTGGTACAATATTTTTTGCCTGTTTCCATGTGATAGCAAATTTATTTTTTAGTCCTATTGCATTTACATGTGTCAAGGCATGAAGTTCTTGTGCTTCTATGAATGCATATGATTCTAGCAAGTCAGCTTGTTCATTTGCTTTAGTTAAAGGCCCTGGTAAATTAGTATGTGCTCGAATATGAGTAATATGAAATGGGAAATTTCTTTTTCTTACAGTTTGTTGTAACAAATTAAACAGCTGATTTAACTGATCATCCATACTATATTTGATTAGGGCTGTCTCAACATCCTTTGTAGCCTGTACTACATATGCAGAATCTGATACAAAGTTAATAGGCTGATTAAAATCTTGTAACACTGAAATGACGGGCAACCAACTCTGCTCTTTGAGCTGAGTGATATTGAGTTTCAATGACTCCTTTTTTTGGCCCAGTGTAAGCGGCTTTTCCATTGCTGGAACCATCAGTAAACACTGTCAGAGCATTTTTTAAAGGGTTATGTCTGGTAATTTTAGGTAAAATCCAAGTAGTCAATTTTAAAAACTGGAAGATTTTTGTTTTTGGGTAATGATTATCAATACTTCCCACAAAATCAGCAAGGCCAATCTGCCATGCAGCAGAATTGATAAAGGCTTGTCTAACCTGTTCCTTGTTTAAAGGAACAATGATTTTTATCTGGGTCACTTCCACACAATTTTATTATTCGTAATCTTGCCTGACCAATTAATGTAGCCATTTGATCCAAGTACAATGTAAAAGTCTTAATCGTACTGTGAGGAAGGAAAGATCACTCCACAAGATCTGTATTTTGAACAATAATGCCTGTTGGAGACTGTGCAGTAGCAAAAATCAAAAGTTGGAGTGGGGCTAAGTGATCTATTTACTTGTGCTGACCGAATTTTTTCTTCAATTAATTCAATTTCTTTAGTTGCATCTGGAGTTAATGTTCTTTTACTATTCAATTCTGGATCCCTTCTCAAGATAGAGAACAAATTTGACATGGCATAAGTAGAGATGCCTAGAGTTGTCCGAATCCAGGTAATATCTCCTAGCAATTTTTGAAAGTCATTTAATGTTTTTAATGTGTCTTTTCTTATTTCTATTTTTTGTGGTTTAATTTTTCTTTCTTCTACCTGCATTCCCAAGTAATGGAAAGGAGTAGAGGTTTGAATCTTATCAGATGCTATTGTCAGTCCTGTGTTTGTAACCTCTGTCTGCAGAAATGTGTAACAGTCAATTAATTTGTTTTTCGTTTCTGCAGTACACAAAATAACATCAACATAATGAATGATATGACAGTCTGAAAACTTGTCTCTAACTGGTTGAAGTGCTTGAGTTACAAAAGTCTGACAAATAGTCGGACTATTAAGCATTCCCTGAGGCAACACTTTCCTCTGAAACCTGGTAGCTTGTTCTTTATTATTTATGGCTGGTACAGCAAAAACTAATTTTTCAAAATCCTGTTTTGCAGATAAATGATAAAAAAAAAAAAAAAAAAAAGCAATGCTCAGATCAATTATAATTAAAGGCCAATCTTTGGCGATAATGGCCGGAGAGGGCAACCCGGGTCGGAGAGCCCCCATAGGTTGAATTACAGCATTGAGGGCTCTTGAGTCAGTTAGCCTGAGCCATCTGCTGGATTTTTTCTGAATTACAAACACAGGAGAATTCCAAGGCGAAAATGAAGGCTCAATATGTTCCTTTTCTAATTGTTCTTTTGCCAATAAGTGTAAAACCTCCAGCTTTTGTTTTGGTAGCGGCCACTGATTTACCTATACAGGTTTTTCTAAGTTAATGGAATGGGTTTTGGAGGCTCTACAGTGGCTACTCCTAAAAAGCATACCCTATTCCTTTTCTTTCTTGATTTCTCTCAACCTCAATTGGGACTTTAATGCCATCTCCATTCTTCCCTGGTCCTTTGCCAGGGAGATATTCCATTTTAGTCATGATGATTTTTTGACTCGTGGGGCTGTATAGAGAGGCTGGGATAGTAATCTCTGCATGCCATTGCTGTAACAAGTTTCAGCCCCATAAATTAATTGGAATAGAAGTAATCATAGGTTGAACCGTGTTTTTTGATTATCAGGTCCTAGACAATGTAAAATCATGGCACTTTGATACACTTCTGAGGCAATGCCCACACCGACAAGTCCTGTAACAGGCTTTTGTTTAGTCTATTTTTTTTTGGCTATTGATTTAGGGCTCCCTGAAGTGGTGGTATTTGCTGTGGGGGTTGCTGTCCCTGAAAACTCTGAGGAACAAATGGCTGAATCAGGAACGCCCCAGTTCGTTGCAGGGCCCGAGGCTGGCTCTTCATTCTGTTTCCCGACAACAGTTGCCCATTTTAATCAAATTTAGAATGACATTGATTAGCCCAATGTTTTCCTTTTCCACATCTTGGACACAGGCCAGGTGGCTCGCTATTTTTACTCTGTTTATTTAAGACTGGGCAGTTCTTTTTTAGATGATGGATTGACCACAATTATAACATTTCCCCCAAATGTTCTAACTTATCCTCCTAAAATGACTCCCATCATTGCTTGAGCCATTAGCATTGCCTTAGGCATAGCTCCTCCAATCCCATCACAAGCCTTCACATACTCTGTAATTACATCAAGTCCTGCTGGAACTTTTCCTTTTAATGGCTTTATGGCCGATTGACATTCTGGATTTGCATTTTGATAAGCCATTAGTTCTACAATACCTTTTTGGGCGTTATCATGTGAAATAGATTTTTCAGCGGCATCTTGCAACCTTGCCACAAAGTCTGGATATGACTCTTTAGAGCCTTGTTTAATTGAATTAAAAGAAGGGCAAGTGGCTCCTGGATCCTGATTTTTTTTCCCAGACCTGAGGCAATTAGCCCTTAGTTGTTCAATAGCCTCATTCTACATTACCGATTGTTGGTTAATGGTGCTCCAATTTGGACCTGTGCCTAGCAATTGGTTGGCATCTATATTAACAGCAGGATAAGTATCCTGATTTCTTCGTACCTGTTCTTGTACTCCATCAATCCACAAGGTTTTAAATTGTAGGAACTGAGAGGATGAAAGGGAAGATTTAGCCAAAATTTCCCAAACTTAAGGAATAAGTTTATTTCCATGAGCAAGGGGATCTAATAATGTTCTCATATAAGGGGAGTTGGGTCCATATTGTTAAATTCCTTCCTTCATATCTTTTAACATCTTCATTGTGGAAGATTAATATCTAGCCTCAGTTGGGACAGACGCTCCTTCTTGACTCCCTTTCCCGGCAGATATTGGTTGTAAAATTATCGGGAACTGCCATGCCTCAAGATCTCCCTGTTTTCTGGCTTTATCAATGATTTCATGCAGTGTACTACTGTGGCCACTAGGTGGTAGTGTAGGATTAAACACCACCGCCATGGCTTGATGGTATGGGGCCTTGCTATTTGGCGAAGGACACACCACTTGAGGTCTGTATTGAACCTCTGGAGATTGCCCGTACTGAAGCACAGCTGGCGGCCAGTACTGATAAACTACCGGTGGTTGGGTTCTATTTCACAGCGGCTGATATTGTGGATATTGTATTTGGATTGGCATTGCCAGGATAGAAACTCTATTCTGTTCTACTTGATGTTCTCTTGGGGTTTGCACTTGTCTAACCTGAATTTCAGGTTGCAACGTTACAGATCAACAGCATCTAAGGGCAAAGCAATTGCTTAGGATAGAGGTCAAAATGGAGTTTCTTACGGCATCCATTTCCACATAGACATGCTAACAGTCTGATCTCTCCTTCTTTTCCCTATAATCTCTCAGAAACTGTTTAGCAGGTGAAGGTGCGGGATCCACCCATACCTCACCAGATTGCATCCTCCCCCATATGACCTAACTGGTGCTCACATTCTTTGTCCACAGAATGAAATCCCAAGACCATTGAGGAGTGCCTGCATCACGAAGTGAAGTGCCTGCTCGGTTGGGAACAGAATTCGAGGGGGATTCGAGGAGCCCTGAGCACAGGACTGCTAGGGTCTGGCCCCGGTTTGGTCACAGGAAAAAGAGACACTTGGAGGTTTCTCTTATCGGGTGTGCTGTGCTCTCTTCTTTCTAGAAGAGTTGCTGCTTTGGAGGGGGAGGTGCTTTGGGCTCCTGCGAGCCTCAGTCAACCCCCAACTCACTGAGGATTCAGGAACCACGGGAAAAAAAACGACACGGAGACCCGCAGAACAAGAAGAGACTCACAAGGAGGCTAACCAGAAGGTGGGGCGACTCGAGGGGAGAAAGTAAAATTAATTTTAACAAAAGGGCTGCAGTGCTTGAGCCATATTCCTTTCAGCAGACGCCACGTACACGCAAAAAAGCACACACACACACACACAGCTCACCCGGAATTCAGGAACCACGGAAAAAAATAAAGAACATGGAGACCCGGAACCCAAGAAGAACCGCACAGAGAGGCGGACCAGAAGGTCGGGCGGCTCAGGGTGAGGGGGAACATAAAATGAAAAAAAAAAATAAGGGTTGCAGTGCTTGAGCCATATCCCTATCAGCAGACGCCACGTACACGCACACAGCACACAGGCCCACACAGACACACGCCCACACACGCGCGCGCGCATACACACACACACACACCCCAACACACACATACACACAGTGCCGCCTACACACGCGGGCAGCCAACACTCGAAACAATCCCGCACAAATACACCTCCGGGCACCTTCTCAGGCTCCGCGGTTCTGCTCCGCCAGGAAGCCCCTCCCAGGAGAGGGCACCCCGAGAACACAGGCCTGCTGTAGTCAGATATCACGGGGGGTGAGGGGGCAACGTTTAAGGAGACTGACCCCCACTGGGTCCAGGCAGGCTTGACGCATGGTGCGTATCCTTTTGGATCGTTAGGGATTTCGCGGTGGATCCCTGGGCCTTCCCCTGACGTTTCATCAGGCTGGATTGCCCCTGCCCTGTCCTAGATGGTGGGACTATACCGTGGATCCCCCAGAGAACACAGGCGAGAACCCAACACCGACGCCCATCACAGAGGTCCCCCCTCTCCGCTAAGCCGCCGGGACTCGTCGCCAGGCAACGAAGACCTTCACTGTGACGCAAGCCAGGGCTCAGCACTCGCGCCAGGTGCCCCGCCACTGGCGCATGCGCACTCGAGGGGCTGGCTCGGACGCCAGGCTGGCATGGTTGTCAGCCTGCCTAAGCAAGGAACATGGTGCAGGCAGAGCCGGCCTGGTCTGAGAAAAAGGGCTGCCTCCGACTACCATTGCGGGCCTCGAAAAGTCTCCCCCAAAGGGCCTCCTGGGGCCGTCTCCGTGGTCGGCTCCCCCTGGAGGAGGAGGCGATCGGAGACTGTGAGGTGGGCGCTGAAAACGGCTCTTCGGACTTCATTCCCGAAAACGGCTCTGCGCAGGAATCGGGTCCCAGAGGCTTGGGAATGCAGTCTGGTGAGTCGTTGAGGGCTCTCCGGCTGATGGATGAATACCTGAGACCCCAGAGGAGGGTTGCGGGGCCCTTGAGCTCACTGCCTCCCTTCATCCTGGGCTGTTTAGGGGCTCCTGCTTCTCAGCACGGCAGTTGGAGAGAAGCGGGAACCACGACCAAGGGAAGGACACGGTGGAGAAGGGGTCTCACCCCAGGAACTGGCATCCCACGGGGGCGCGTGAGGTGGAGAGAGGGTCTCAGAGGCCGTCTGCGGCGATTGCAAGATTGAAGTGGTTGTCCACCAGTGCTGTTGAGGGGCACTGTGGATCCCCCGTGAGAGCAAGACAAAAGCAAGGCCCGCCTGGGAGAAAGAGAAGGTTTGTGCTGGAGTCCAAGTCAAGATCACGGATTCTTGCCAGAGGAATCAAGAGCCTCCAGCAGAGTGCAGACAAACCTGGGCCCTACAAAGAGACCACGACCCACGACCTGGACTGAAGTCAGCCCACTCCAAGAGCCTTGTGCCCCCTGAAGTTCCTGGCAGCCAAAAGATCCGAGGCGAGAGGCCGTTCCACCCAGCAACAGCCCCTCCACGAGGACAATGGACGCGCAGATGAAATGAACCTAGATTACCAGGCGATAGCCAGACGTGGTTGCCCGCTTCTCATCCTACAGGAATCATGCAGCACCTCTGAGAGAACTGGGAGGACCAGAGTTTCCTTGTTGGCAGATGTAACCGGAATTCACTGTTCCAAAAGGATCACAGCAGTCGAGTCCTTGCACGGTGACGGTATTGAGAAGGAAACACTCGTACAAAAGTCCCCATGAGAGTCGTCCTCCGTGAACAGGGAAACGTTGACTGTGGAAGTCTTTGAGCCAGACCCAGGAAACCCTAGGCCCAGGAGAAGCGTGGGAGTCATGAAAAGACGAGGCCGGTATGCAGGCCACATCCCAGCCAGCCTCAGTGCATCCCACTCCCATGTGTTTCCCCGAATGACAGCCGAAATCGAAAGCTGGCCCGAATGGCCCGGGACTGTGCTGCAACTGATCCCCAGCACGTTGGAGTCCTCCCACATGGGCACCGGGCCAGGGTGCGGACCGCTAGTGCGACCGAGGGAACGCGGCGGTGGAGTCAGAAGTACCTTCCGTCTTCATCTGGAAGCACCTGTTTAGCAGATGAAGCTGGGGGACCTCATGCACGCCTCACCAGATTGCATCCTTACCCCATCTGAGCTAACTGCTGCCCACTCTCTCAGTCCCCGGAATGAAATCCCAAGACGATGGAGGAGTGCCCGCCTCATGACCTCACGACGTGAAGCGGCTGCTCGGCTAGGAACCGAATTCGAGGGGGATTCGAGGAGCCCTGCACACAGGACTGCTAGAAGCTGGACCGGCTTGGCCACAGGAAAATGAGGCACTGGGAGGTTTCTGTTCTCGGGTGTGGTGTGCTCCTCTTTCTTGTTAGCAGACTTGCTGTTTTGCGGGGGGGAGGTGCTTAGGGCTCCCCCGAGTCTCAGCCAGTCCCACAGTTCACCCCGGATTCAGGAACCACGGAAAACAATAAAGGACACGGAGCCCCGGAACCCAAGAAGAACCTCACAGAGAGGCGGACCAGAAGGTCGGTGGACTCGGGAGTGGGAGGGGGTACATGAAAAGAAAAAAACAATAAGGGCTGCAGTGCTTGAGCCATATTCCCATCAGCAGACGCCACGTACACGCACACAGCACACAGGCATACACAGACACACGCCCACACAGACACACGCATGTGCGCATCCACACACACACACACACACACACAGTGTCGCCTACACACGCGGGCAGCCAACACTCGAAACAATCCCGCACAAATACACCTCCGGGCACCTTCTCAGGCTGCGCGGTTCTGCTCCGCCAGGAAGCCCCTCCCAGGAGAGGGCACCCCGAGAACACAGGCCTGCTGTAGTCAGAAATCACGGGGGGGGGCAACGTTCAAGGTGACTCACCCCCACTCGGTCAAGGCAGGCTTGACGCATGGTGCGGATCCTTTTGGATGGTTAGGGATTTCGCGGTGGATCACTGGGCCTTCCCCTGACATTTCCTCAGGCTGGATTGCCCCTGCCCTGTCCTAGATGGTGAGACTATACTGTGGATCCCCCAGAGAACACAGGCGAGAGCCCAACACGGACGCCCATCACAGAGGTCCCCCCTCTCCGCTAAGCCGCCGGGACTCGTCGCCAGGCAACGAAGACCTTCACTGTGACGCAAGCCAGGGCTCAGCACTCGCGCCAGGTGCCCGGCCACTGGCGCATGCGCACTCGAGGGGCTGGCTTGGGCGCCAGGCTGGCATGGTTGTCAGCCTGCCTAAGCAAGGAACATGGTGCAGGCAGAGCCGGCCTGGCTGAGGAAAAGGGCTGCCTCCGACTACCATTGCGGGCCTCGAAAAGTCTCCCCCAAAGGGCCTCCTGGGGCCGTCTCCGTGGTCGGCTCCCCCTGGAGGAGGAGGCGATCGGAGACTGTGAGGTGGGCGCTGAAAACGGCTCTTCGGACTTCATTCCCGAAAACGGCTCTGCGCAGGAATCGGGTCCCAGAGGCTTGGGAATGCAGTCTGGTGAGTCGTTGAGGGCTCTCCCGCTGATGGATGAGTACCTGAGACCCCAGAGGAGGGTTGCGGGGCCCTTGAGCTCACTGCCTCCCTTCATCCTGGGCTGTTTAGGGGCTCCTGCTTCTCAGCACGGCAGTCAGAGAGAAGCGGGAACTACGACCAAGGGAAGGACACGGTGGAGAAGGGGTCTCACCCCTGGAACTGACATCCCACGGGGGCACGTGAGGTGGAGAGAGGGTCTCAGAGGCCGTCTGCGGCGATTGCAAGATCGAAGTGGTTGTCCACCAGTGCTGTTGAGGGGCACTGTGGATCCCCCGTGAGAGCAAAAGAAAAGCAAGACCCGCCTGGGAGAACGAGAAGGTTTGTGCTGGAGTCCAAGTCAAGATCACGGATTCTTGCCAGAGGAATCAAGAGCCTCCAGCAGAGTGCAGACAAACCCGGGCCCTACAAAGAGAGCACGACCCACGACCTGGACTGAAGTCAGCCCACTCCAAGAGCCTTGTGCCCCCTGAAGTTCCTGGCAGCCAAAAGATCCGAGGCGAGAGGCCGTTCCACCCAGCAACAGCGCCTCCGCGAGGACAATGGACGTGCAGATGAAATGAACCTAGATTACCAGGCAACAGCCAGACGTGGTTGCCGGCTTCTCATCCTACAGGAATCATGCAGCACTCTGAGAGAACTGGGAGAACCAGAGTTTCCTTGTTGGCAGATGTAACCGGAATTCCCTGTTCCAAAAGGGATCACAGCAGCCAAGTCCTTGCACCGTGACGGTGTTTAGAAGGAAACACTCGTAGAACAGTTCCCATGACTGTCATCCTCCGTGAACAGGGAAACGTTGACTGTGCAAGTCTTTGAGCCAGACCCAGGAAACCCTAGGCCCACGATAATCGTAGGAGTCATGAAAAGAGGAGGCCAGTATGCAGGCCACATCCCAGCCAGCCTCAGTCCATCACAGTCCCATGTGTTTCCCGGAATGACAACCGAAATCAAGCTGGCCAGAATGGCCCGGGATTGTGCTCCAGTTGATCCCCCCACACGTTGGAGTCCTCCCACATGGGCATCGGGCTATTTTGCTGACGGCTAGTGCGACCAAGGGAACACAGGAGTGGAGTGGGAATTACCTTCCGTATTCATCTGGAAGCACCTTTTAGCAGATGAAGGTGGGGGACCCCATGCACACCTCACCAGATTGCATCCTCACCCCATCTGAGCTAACTGCTGCCCACCCTCTCCGTCCCCAGAATGAAATCCCATGATGATGGAGTAGTGCCCACCTCACGACTTCATGTCGTGAAGCGCCTTCACGTCTGGAACCGAGTTCCAGGGGGATTGGAGGAGCCCTCCGCACAGGACTGCTGAGATTTGGCCCCAGCTTCGCCACAGTAAGACGAGGCACTCGGAGGTTTCTGTTCTCAGGTGTTGTGTGCTCCTCTTCCTTGCTTGCAGAGTTGCTGCTTTACAGTGGTAGGTGCTTTGGGCTCCTGGGAGTCTCAGCCAGCCCCGCAGTTCACCCCGGATTCAGGAACCGTGGAAAAAGTAAATTACACCAAGTCCCGCTGCCCAAGCAGAGGTGCACAAAGGGGCTTCCCCAAGGTCGGATTCCTTGAAAAAACATTTTTCAGTCGTTCAACCATATTTCTTTCCGTGGATGCCACGTACATACCCACAGATATACACAAACACTGCAACAGTCACATGCAGTCATCCAACATTCACTACACTCCCACATACACACCCAGCCTGGCAGCTTGTGAGGCTGTGCCCTTCTTCTCTGCCAGGAAGCCCCTCCAGGGAGAAGGCACCCCGGGAAACACAGGCCTGCTGTAGTCAGAAATCACAGAGGGGCAACTTTTAAGGAGACTTATCCCCACTGCGACTAGGCCTGCTTGAAGCTCCCAGGGATCTTTTTGGATACTTAGAGATTTTGCGATGTATCTGTTGGCCTTACCCTGACTTGTCTTCAGAATGGCCTGCCTCTATTGTATCCTGGATCATGGGTGTGTCCCATGGATACCCAAAGTAGACACTTGAAAACGCAATGTGTACGCATGTCACAGTTTCCCCTCTTCGCCAAGTGGCAGAGACTTGTCACCAAGCAACTAAAGCTTTCACTGTGACTCCAGCCGGGGCTCACTACTTGCTCCTGCTGGCCTCCCTCTGGCACGTGCGTGATGCATGCTCAGTCTCCAGGCTGTCCAGGTTGTCAGCCTACCTAAGCAAGGAAAATGGTGCAGGCAGAGCCTGCCTGGTCTCAGGAAATAGGGTGCCTGCCACAAGCACTGCGGGACCTTAGAGTTCTTTACTGTAGGGCTTCCTCCTTTTGTCTCCGTGGTCATGTCCTGCTGGAGGAGGACAGGCTTTGAGACTGTGAGTTGGGCCATGGAACCTGTGCTTCTGATTCCATTCCCGAAAGAGGCTGTGTGTAGGAATCGGGTCCCATTGGGCTGGGGATACAGTCTTGTGAGTTTTTGAGGGGTCTCTTTGAGGTGGAATTTTTAGTTAAAACTCTGGAGGATGGTGTTAGCAGAAGATTGCTGTGTCCTTAAGCTCACTGTCTTCCTTCATCCTGGGACTCGCAGGGGCTCCTGCTTCTTAGCACAGTCGTCTGGGAAAGGCAGGAACCACGACAAAGGCAAGTCCAAGGTGGAGCAGAGGTCTGACACCTGGAGCTGGCATCCCACCGGGGCAGGTGAGGTTGAGAGAATGTCTCAGAGGCTGTCTAAGGGCGATTTCAAGCCTGAAAAAGGTGTCCAGGAGTGGTGTTGAAGAGCACTGTGAACTCTCCACGAAAGCAAAGGAAAATCAAGTATCACCTGGGAGAACAAGGAGGGCCCATGTTAGAGTCCAAGCCACTTTGAGGGATTCCTGTTAGTGCACTCAAGAGCCTCCTGCAAAATGCAAACCACCTCAGTCCCCACAACGAGATCACTACCCACAGTCTGACCTGCAGCCAGCTGTACTGCAGTCTCTGTTGACTCTGAAATCCCTGGCAGCCAACCACATCCATGATGAGAGGAAGTACCACCCAGCAACAGCCCAATGAAAGACCCTCTCCACAGTGACGAAGGTTGTGCAGATGAAATGAAACACAGCCTAGATTACCAGGCAAAAGCCAGACATGGCTGCCTGTTTCTTACACTATAGTAATAATGTAGCTTTTTGATGGAATAGAGAAAATAAGAGTTTCCATGTTGGTGGAAATAACTGGAATCCACAGTTCCAGCAGTATCACAGCTGCCCAGTCATTAAAATGTGACAGTGCTCAGAAGGAGTGAGTCATCCAATGGATTTTAATGATGGTCATCCTCTGTGACCTGGAAATGTTTACTTGGAAGACTCTGAGCCAGAGCATGGAAACCCTAGGCCCGGGAGAAGCATAGAAGTCAGGAAAAGAGAAGGTCAGAGTGGAAGCTAAAGTTCATGCAGCATCAGTCATCCACCCCACTGCCATGTGGCTCCGGGAATGAAAGTCCAAAGGAAGAGGTGGCCAGAAAGGCCACAGTTTGGGCTTCAATGGTTTCCTGAACGTTGGATTCCTCCTTCCTTGGAATCGGGCTATGGTGTGCAAAACTTCTGCAATGAAGGGAATGCAGTACTAGGGTTGGAAGCACCTTCTGTGACATTTGTCTGCACCTCTCCTGAAGGGGAAGGTTCGGGATCCCATCCACACCTCACTAGATTGTATTCTCACCCATATCCGACCTTATTGCTGCTCACACTCTCCGATGCAGAATGAAATACAAAGACGATGGAGGAGTGCTCGCCTCACCACCTGAAGCTCCTGCTCTGCTGGGAACCAATTTCAAAGTGAATTCAATAGGCCCTGCGGACAGGACTCCTACGCTTTGGCCCAGGGTTGTCCTCAGTACAATGAGGCCTTGGGAGGTGTTCCTTCTTGGGTGTAGTGTTTCTAGAAGAATGGCTCCATTGCAGGGAAAGGTGATTTGAACCCCTGCATGTCTCAGCCAGTCCCCCCACTTCACCGCAGTTTCAGGAAACATGGAAAAAACAAACACGCCGCCTGGCAGCCCAAGCAGAGCCACACAGAGAGGCGCACCAAAGGTCAGTGGACTCAAAAGAACAAGCATTCCAGTGCGAGAGCCACGTGAGCCACATCCTTTCAGCAGACACCACTTAAACGCACACACATAAACACACACACCCCCACACCGACACACGCACATGCAGACATCCAACACTCACAACACTCCCAGAGAAACACACTGCCCAGCAACTTCTGCAGCTGGGCGGTTCTGCTCCACCAGAAAGCCCCTCCGGGGAGAGAACAGCGCCGGAGAACACAAGCAGGCTGTACCTATAAATCCCAGGGAGGCAAGTTTCAATGAGACTCACCCCTACACAGTCTAGGCAGGCCTGAAGCATCCTGTGGATCCTTTGGGATCCTTAGGAATTTTGCGCTGTATCCCTGGGGCTCCTCTTGACGTTTCTTCAGGCTGGGTCGCCCCTGCCCACTTCTAGGATCGTGGGACTATCCCATGGATCCTTCAGAGAAGACAGGCGAGAGTCCACGGCGACGCATGTCCACAGAGGTCCCCTTCTCCGCCATGACGCAGGGACCCGTTGCCAGGCAACAGTGGAATTCACTGTGACGCAAGACACAGCTCACCTCTCGCTCCTGGCGACACGCTACTGGTGCATACGCATTCGCGAGGCGCACTCTGGTGACTGATTGTCAGGGCTGTCAGCCTACCTAAGCAGAGGAAAACGGTGCAGGCAGAGCCTGCCTGATCTCAGGATAAAGGCTGCCTGTGACAAACACTGTGGGACCCTAAAAGTCTTGACCACAGGGCCTCTTCTGGCCATCTCTCTGGTGGTGTCTCGCTGGAGGAGGAGGTGACTCGAGACTGTGAGATGGGTGCTGGAAACTCCTCTTCTGATTCCGTTGCTAAAACAGGCTGTGAGCAGGAATTGGGTCCCATGTGGCTGGAAATACAGTCTTGTGAGTTGTTTGAGGGGTCTCTGGGAGATAGAATCTTAGTTAAAACTACGAGAGGATGGTGTCAGCAGAAGATTGCGGGGCCCTTGAGTTTACTGCCTCCCTTCATTGTGGGCCTCCCAGGGGCTCCTGCTTCTCAGCACGGCTCTCTGGGAAAGACAGAACCATGTCAAAGGCAAGTCCAAGGTGGAGCAGAGGTGTCACACCTGGAACTGGTATCCCACCGGGGAATATGAGGTTGAGTGTCTCAGAGGCTGTCTGGGGGCGATTGCAAGCCTGAAAAAGGTGTCCAGGAGTGCTGTTGAGAAGCACTGTGGACCCTCATGAAAGCAAAGAAAAACCAAGGCTTGCCTGGGAATACGAGAGAACCCGTGCTGGAGTCCAAGCCACCCTGAGGGATTCCTGCCAGTGGACCGAAGAGCCTCCTGCAAAATGCAAACTACCCCAGTCCTCACATCTAGATCACTACGCATAACCGGGCCTGCAGCCAGCCGAACCGCAGTCCCTTTTCTTCCCTGAAATCTCTGGAAGCCAAGAAGATCCATGGCAAGAGGAAGTACCCAGTGAAATGAAAGACCCTCTCCACAATGACAAAGGATGTTCAGATGAAATGAAACACAACCTCGATTATGGGGCAAAAGCCAGACATGGCTGGCTACTTCTCAGCCTATAGGAATCATGCAGCCCTCTGATGAAATAGGGAGAACAAGAGTTTTTTGTTGGTGGTGGTGGTGGAAATAACGGGAATCATGGGCCCAAAAGTATCACAGCTGCCCAGTCCTTAAAACGTGACAGTGTTTAGAAGGAAACATTCATGCATTGGATTTCCATGAGAATTGTCCTCCGTGAACTGGGAAACGTTTACTGTGGAAGACTTTGAGCCAGACCATGGAAACCGCAGGCCTAGGAGCAGCATGGAAATCAGGAAAAGAGAAGCCCAGAGTGGAAGCTAAAGCCCACGCGGCATCAATCATCCATCCCACTGCCATGTGACTCCAGGAATGCAAGTCCAAAGGGAGAGCGGGCCAGAAAGGCCACAGTTTGGGTTCCAGCTATTCCCCAAACGTTGGATTCCTCCTTCCTCTGAAACGGGCTATCATATGCAAAACTTCTGCAATGAAGGGAATGCGAAGATGGAGTTGGAAGCAACTTCAGTGACATCAGTCTGCACCTCTCCTGAAGGAGAAGGTTCTGGACCCTATCCGCACCTCACCAGGTCAGCTCTGCCTCACCAGATTTTATCCTCACCCATATCTGACTTTCTTGCTGCTCACACTCTCCGACCCAGAATGAAATGCCAAGACAACGGCGGAGTGCCGGTCTCAGGACCTGAAGCTCCTGCTCTTTTGGGAATCGAATTCGAATTGGACTCAAGGGGCCCTGCAGACAGGACTCCTATGCTTTGGCCCAGGCTTGGCCTCAGGTAAATGAGGCCCTAGGCCTTGTCTGTTCTTGGGTGTGGTGTGCTTCTCTTATTTCTAGAAGAGTGGCTCCATTGCAGGGAAAGGTGATTTGGATTCCTGCGTGTCTTACCCAGCCCCTTCTTCACCGTGGTTTCAGGAACTGCAGAGAAAACAAAAAACAGGCAGCCTTGTAGCCCAAGCGGTGCAACACAGAGGCCACAAAAGGTCGACCAACTCAAAAGAACAAGCGTCCCAGTGTGTGAGCCACATCCTTTCAGCAGGTGACACTTACGCACACAGAAACACACACAGAGACACACACATGTAGACATCTAACACTCACAGCATTCCCACAGAAACACACAGTTCAGCAACTTCTGAGGCTGCACAGTTGTGCTCTGCCAGAAAGCCCCTCCAGGGAGAGAGCAGCCCTGGGGGGTTGCTACAGGCAGGCTGTACCTAGCAATCACAGTGGGGCAGCTTTCAAGGAGACTCACCACTGCACTGTCTAGGCAGGCCTGAAGCATCCTGCGAATCCTTTGGGATCCTTAGGAATTTCGGGCTGTATACCTGGGGCCCCGCTTGACATTTCTTCAGGCTGGATGGGCCATGCCCACATCTAGAATCGCGGGACTATCCCATGGATCCCTCAGAGAAGACACGAGAGTCCAACACTGACTCACCTCCACAGAGGTCTCCTGTTCTGCCAAGCCGCAGAGACCCATCACCAGGGAACCGTGGCCTTCACTGTGATGCGAGAGACAGCTCATATCTCGTGCCTGGTGCCCCACGACTGGCTCATGAGCATTCCCGAGGCAGGCTGGGGCACCTGAGTGTCAGGGCTGTCAGCCTGCCTAAGCAGAGGAAAATAGTACAGACAGAACCAGCCTGGTCTCGGGAAAAAAGCTGCCTGTGACAACCACTGCGGGACACTAAAAGTCTCAGCCATAGGGCCTCCTCAGGCCATCTCCGTGGTCGGTCCCACTGGAGGAAGAAGCACATCCAGACTGTGAGGTGGGCACTGGAAACTGCTCTTCTGATTCCATTCCTGAAAGAGGCATTGTGCTGGATTCGGGTCCCACGGGGCTGGGAATACAGTCTGGTTAGTTATTGAAGGGTCTCTGAGTGATGTAGTCCTAGCTAAAATGCCTGAGGGAGGTGTCAGTGGGAAACTGCCAGACCCTTGAGGTCCCTGTCTCCCTACACTCTGGGCCTCTCAGTGGCTCCTGCTTCTCAGCACAGCTCTCTGAGAAAGGCAGGAACCATGTCAAAGGCAAATCCAAGGTGGAGCAGAGGTCTCACACCTGAAACTGGAAAACCATGGGGGCAGATGAGGTTTAGAGGCCGTCTGGGGATGATTGCAAGCCTGAAAAGGGTATCTGGGAGTGCTGTTGAGGGGCACTGTGGATCCCCCATGAAAACAAAGAAAAATTAAGTCTCACCTGGGAGCACAATCATCCCATGCTGGAGTCCAAGCCACTTTGAAGGATTGCTGCCAGTGGACTGAGGAGCCTCCTGCCAAGTGCAAACCACTCCAGTCCCCACAATGAAATCACTACTCACAACCCGGCCTGCAGCCAGCCGAAAGGCAGTCTCTTTTGATCCCTGAAATCCTGGCAGCCAAGAAGATCTGTGGGGACAGGAAGTCCCACCCAGCAACGGCCCAATGAAAGACCCTTTTCTCAATGAAAAGGACACGCAGGTGAAATGAAACACAGCCTAGATTACCAGGCAAAATCCAGAAATGACTGGCTGCTTCTCATCCTATAAGAATCACGTAGCACTCTGCTGGAATAGAGAGAACAAGTTTCCTTGTTGGCGGAAATAACAGAAATCCACAGTTCCAGCAGTATCACAGCTGCCCAGTCATTAAAATGTGACAGTGTTTAGAAGAAAACACTCATGCAATGGACCCCCATGAGGGTTGTCCTCCATGAACTGGGAAACATTTTCTGTGGAAGACCTTGAGCAAGACCTAGGAAACCCCAGATCGACAAGGAGCATGGAAGTCAGGAAAAGACAAGGCCAGAGTGGAAACCAATGCCCAGGCAGCATCAATCATCTATCCTACTGCCATGTGGCTCCAGGAATGAAAGTCCAAGGGTGGACCCAACCAGAAAGGCCACAGTTTGTGCTCCAAGAGTTCACGGCACGTTGGAGTCCTCCTTCCTCTGAAGTTGGAGACGGTGTGGACAGCTTCTGCAATGAAGGGAATGTGGGGATGGAGTTGGAAGCACCTTCTATAACATCTGTCTGCACGTCCCCTAAAGGCGAAAGTTCAGGATCTCATCCAGTCTGATACACTAGATTGTATCTGCAAGCGCTCCAGTGGGTGAGACCCATTCTTTCACCAGACCCCACTTACACGCACACTCAGAAACACACACACAGACACACTCACACTCGAAACATTCAACATTCAACACTCGCAACACTCCCACAGAAACACGCAGTCCAGAAACTGCTGAGGCTGCACGGTTCTGTTCCACCAAGACCCTCACGGGAGACAGCAGCCCCGGGAAACACAGGCAGGCTGTACCTAGAAATGACGGAAGGGAAACTTTCGAAGAGACTCACCCCCATGCCGTCTAGGCAGGCCTGAAGCAACCTACGAATCCTCTGAAATCTATAGTGATTTCGCGTTTTGTGCTGCATCCCCCGGCTCCCCTTGACATTTCTTCAGCCGGGGTTGGCCCTGACCATTTTGGGAACGCGGAACTATCCTGTAGATTCCCCAATGAAGATAGGCTTGAGTCCAACACCAAGGCATGTTCACAGAGGTCTCCTGCTCCACCAAGCCGCAGGGACTCGTCGCCAGGCAACAGTGGCATTCACTGTGACGCGAGCCAGGGCTCACCGCTCCTGCTAGGTGCCCCACGTCCGGTGCATGCGCATTCGTGAGGCATGCTCCATCGCCAGGTTGTCAGGGCTGTCAGCCTGCCTAAGCAGAGGAAAATGGTACAAGCAGAGCCGGCCTGGTCTCGGGGAAAAGGCTGCCTGCAACAAACACTGAGTGACCCTAAAAGTCTCGACCATACAGCCTCTTTGGGGCGTCACTGTGGTCAATCTCGCTGGAGGAGGAGGCGCTTTCAGACTGTAAGGTGGGTGCTGGAAACCACTCTTGTGATTGAATTCCCGAAAGAGGCTGTGTGCAGGAATTGGGTCCCATGGGGCTGGGGATACAGCCTGGTGAGTGGTTGAGAGGTCTCTGAGAGATGAAATTTTAGCTAAAATGCCAGAGGAGGGTGTCAGCAGAAAATTGGCAGGCCCATAAGCTCACTGCCTCCCTTCATTCTGGGCCTCCCAGGAGCCCCTGCTTCTCAGCATGGCTGTCTGAGAAGGGCAGGTACCACGTCCAAGGCAAGTCCAAGATGGAGCAGAGGCCTCAGGCCAGGAACTGGCATCCCACAGGGGCAAATGAGGTCAAGAGAATGTCTCAGAAGCCGTCTGGGGGCGATTGCAAGTCGGATAAATGTATCCAGGAGTGCCAATGAGAGGCACTCTGGAACGTCCATGAAAGCAAATGAAAATCAAGGCTCACCTAGGAGGATGAGAGGGCCCATGCTGGAGTCCAACTCACATTGAGGGATTGCTGCCTGTGGAACCAAAAGCCGCCTGCAAAGTGCAAACCAACCCAGCCCCCACAACTAGATCACTACCCACAACCTGGCCTGCAGCCAGCCAAACCGCAGGCCCTTTTGATCCCCGAAAACCATGGCTGCCAAGAAGATCCGTGAGAAGAGGAAGGCCCTCGCAGCAACTGCCCAATGAAAGATCCTGTCCACAATGTAAAAGGACATGCAGATGAAATAAAACAGAGCCTCCATTATCAGGTAAAAGCCAGACACAGCTGGCTACTTCTCATCCTATAGGAATCATGCAGCCCTCCCATGGAATAGGGAGAGCAGACGTTTCCTTGTTGGTGGATGTAATGGGAATCCACAGTTCCAAAACTATCACAGCTGCCCAGTCCTTAAAACCTGACAGTGTTTAGAAGGAAACATTCATGCAATGGATCCCCATAAAGGTTGTCCTCCCTCAAGTGGGAAATGTTTACTGTGGAAGACTTTGAGCCAGACCTAGGAAACTGTAGGCCCACAAGGAGCATGGAAGTCAGGAAAAGAGAAGGCCAGAGTCGAATCAAAAGCCCAGGTAGCATCAGTCATCCATCCTACTGCCATGTGGCTCCAGGAATGAAGGTCTAAGGGAGGAGCTGGCCAGAAAGGCCACATTTTGGGCTCCAAGGGTTCCCCGCACTTTGGGGTCCTCCTTATTCGGAACTGGGCTATGTTGTGGATAGGTTGTGCAATGAAGCGAATGTGGAGATGGAGTTGGAAACAGCTTCTACGCCATCTGTCTGCTTCTTTTCTGAAGGTGAAGGTTCAGGACCCCATCCATACCTCACCAGACTGTATCCTCACCCCTATCCGACCTTATTTAGGCTCACACTATCCCACCCAAAATGAAATACCAAGATGATGGAGGAGTGTCTGCCTTAAGACCTGAAGCTCTTTCTCTGCTGGAAACCAAATTCGATTGGATTCAAGGAGCCCTGCAAACAAGACTCCTATAGTCTGGCCCAGGGTTGGCCTCAGGACAATGAATACCTGGGAGGTGTCTTTTCTCCGGTGTAGTATGCTTCTCTTATTTCTAGAAGAGTGGCTCCTTTGCAGGGAAAAGTGATTTGTACCCCTGCGAGTCTCAGTCAGCTCCCCACTTCACCGCGGTTTCAGGAACCACGGGGAAAAGAAGAAACACAAAGCCCCACAGCCAAAGTGGAGGCACACAGAGAGGCGCACAAGAGGATTGACTGACTTGAAAGAACAAGCGCTCCAGTGCATAAGTCACATCCTTTAACCAACCCCACTTCCAGGTACACAGAGAAACACGTACACACAGACACACATACAGACATCAAACACTCGAAACACTCCCACAGAAATACACAACCCAGCACATTCTGAGGCTACCCAGTTCTACTCCACCAGGAAGTCGCTCCGGGGAGAGAGCAACCCTAGGGAACACAGGCAGGGTTTACCTATAAATCACTGGGCGGGGGGCAACTATCAAACAGACTCACCCACACACTGCCTAGGCATGCCTGACACATCCTGTGGGTCGCCTGGGATCCTTAGGGATTTTGATCTGCATCCTTGGGAGTCCGCTTGAGGTTTCTTCAGTCTGGGTCAGCCCTGCCCAATTCTAGGATTACGGGACTATCCCGTGGATCCCTCAGAGAAGACAGGTGAGAGTCCAATGGCGACGCACATCCACAGAGTTCTACTGGTTCTCCAAGCTGCAGGGACCCGTGGCCAGGCAACGGTGGCGTTCACTGTGAAGAGAGCCGCAGCTCACCACTCGCGCCTGGTGCCCCGCGACTGGCCTATGCGCATTGGCTAGGCAGGCTCAGGTGTCCCGCTGTCAGGACTGTCAGCCTGCCTAAGCAGGGGAAAATAGTACAGGCATAGCCAGTCTGATCTCAAGAAAAAGGCTGCCTGAGACAACCCACTGTGGGACCCTAAAAGTCTTGACCATACGGCCTCTTTGGGGCATCTCCGTGGTTGATCCCGCTGGAGGAGGCATTTGGAGACTAAGGTGGGCGCTGGAAACTGCTCTTCTGACATCTTTCCTCAAAGAGTCTGTGTGAGGAATAAGGTCCCAGAAGGATGGGTATACAGTCTGGTGAGGTGTTGAGGGGTATCTGGGTGATGGAATCATACCGGAGATCCCAGAGGAGGGTGTCAGCAGAAGATTGCCAGGCCCTTGAGCTCACTGCCTGCCTTCATCCTGGTCTCCCAGGGGCTTCTGCTTCTCAGCACTGCTGTCTGGAAAACAAAGGCAAATCCAAAGTGGAGCAGAGGTCTCACACCTGGAACTGGCATCCCATGGGGGCAGATGAGGTTGAGAGAGTGTCTCAGAGGCCATCTGGGGCGACTGCAATCCTGAAAAGGGTGTCCAGGAATGCTGTTGAGAGGCATTGTGGACCCTCCATGAAAGCTAAGGAAAATCAAGGCTAGCCTGCGAGGACAAGAGGGCCTGTGCTGGAGCACAAGCCTTGTTCAAGGATTCCTGCCAGAAAACCAGAGAGCCTCCTCAAAGTGCAAACAACCCCAGCCCCCACAATGAGACCACTATCTGCAACCTAGAGGGCAGCCAGCCTACTCCAAGTCCCTGTTGCTTCCTGAAATCCCTGGCAGCCAAATACTGTATACAGAGACTGTCCCACCCAGCAACAGCCCAATGAAAGACCTTCTCCACAATTAGAAAGGACCTGCAGATGAAAGGAAACAGGGCCTAGATTACCAGTCAAAAGCCAGACACAGTTGCCTGCTTCTCATCCTACAGGAATCATGCAGCCCTCTGATAGAAGCAGGAGAACAAGTTTCCTTGTTGGTGGATATAACAGGAATTTACAGCTCCAAAAGTATCACAGCTGCCCAGTCATTAAAACATGACAGTGTTTAGAAGGAAACACTCATGCAATGGATCCCCATGAGGGTTGTCCTCCGTGAACTGGGAAACGTTTACTGCTGAAGACTTTGAGCCAGACCTAGGAAACCCTAAGTCCATGAGGAATATGGAAGTCAGGATAAGAGGATGCCAGTGTGGAGGCCACATCTCACCCAGCATCAATCTATCCCACTTTCATGTGGCTCTGGGAATGAAAGCCCAAATCGTGAGCTGGCCAGAATGGCCCCGGTTTGCTCTCTAACTGTTCCCCAGCACATTGGAGTCCTTCCACCTGGGCACCGGGTCATGGTGTGGACAGCTTGTGCGATGAAGGGGATGTGGGAGTGGAGTTGGAAGTACCTCTTGTGTCATCTGTCTGCATCATTTTTGCAGGTGAAGATGCGGGACCCAATCCACATTTCACCAGACTGTATCCTCACCCCATCTGACCTTATTGCTGCTCACACTCTCCATCCCAGAATGAAATCCCCAGAAGATGGAAGAGTGCCTGCCTCACGACCTGAAGCACCTACTCGGCTGGGAACCAAATTCGAGATGGATTCAAGGGGCTCTGGGAATGAAACCCCAAATTGGGAGCTGGCCAGAAAGGCTGCAGTTTGCACTCTGTTTCCAACTGTTCTCCACACGTTGGCATCCTCCCACCTGGGCACCAGGCCACGGTGTGGACAGATTGTGTAATGAAGCGAATGTGAGAATGGAGTTGGAAGCACCTTCTGTGTCATCAGTCTGCACCTTTTTTGCAGGTGAAGGTGTGAGACCCCATCCTTATGGATTTTGCGGTGTATCCCTGGGGCTCTGCTTGAGGTTTCTTCAGGCTGACTCACCACTGCACTCTACTAGGATCATGGGACTATCCTGTGGATCCCCCAGAGAAGAGAGACTAGAGTCCATCTCCGACACACCTCCACAGAAGACTCCTTTTCTGCTAAACCACAGGGACTAGTCGCCAGGCAAAGGTGGTGTTCACTGTGATGCGAGCTGTGGCTCACTGCTCTCTCCTGGTGCCCTGAGACTGGTGCATGCCCATTCGCGAGGCAGGCTCAGGCGCCATCTTATGATGGCATCGTCCTAGATTAGGCCCCATAGAAACTGAGGAAGTTGTTATCAGCCATTTATACCCTGAAAACATTAGTTCACCAAACCCTTGGTGGGGGATGGGTAGAAACTCATTAAAGTAGTCCTGGATGGTGCACAGAGTGGGAAGAAAACAGAGAAACCCAGAAAGGCTAAGCCTGAAGACGGCTCCAATCCTAGGAGATACTATTATTAAGTCCATCTTACAGAGGAGGAAACTGAAACAAAGGAAAGGAACTTGATCAAGACCACGTTGCCCCACAGTAGATGAGCCAAGATCCAAACCCAGGTAACCTGTCTCACCATCAGAGCCTGGACTCATAACCTCATGCTGCAGTTAAGCAGTTTTGCACTGTGGCTAGATACACAGACTCTGTGTTCACATCTCAACTTCTCTGCTATTTCCATTTCTGTGACTGTAGGCAAGTTACTTCTCTGTGCTCAGTTTCCTCTATACTGTAAGGACAGTAGCACCTGCCTTGAGGGGGGTATCTTAAATAAGTTAACAGCTGCAACATGTTTAGAACATTGCCTTGGGCTGGGCACTGTGGCTCACGCCTGTAATCCCAACACTTTGGGAGGCCAAGGCGGGTGGATCACCTGAGGTCTGGACTTCGAGACCATCCTGACCAACATGGCAAAACCCCGTCTCTACTGAAAATACAAAAATTAGCCGAGTGTGGTGGCATGCACCTGTCATCCCAGCTACTTGGGAGGCTGAGGCAGGAGAACCACTTGAACCTGGGAGGTGGAGGTTGCAGTGACCCAGATCGCACTATTGCACTCCAGCTTGGGTAACAAGAGTGAAACTCCGTCTCAAGAAAAAAAAAAAGAACAGTGCCATGTGCATAGTCACCATCTAGTAATAGTATCATCAATTATGCCTGAACCCTGGAAGCTCATATGTCCTTGAAGAGTTTAAAATTCTGGACTTTGAAATGCCAGACTGTGGGATCCTGGAATCTGTCAGCAGCATGCTAACATCTTCTGGCTGCAGAATTGTATGCTTCTTTGCCGGGTTGGAAGGTGCAGGGTAGTGCATTTACCTAGTTCTGCTTCACTGTAGTGTGATATCAGAGGCTTTCATTCTCCTTCCCCTGCATGCTCTCTCACTCAGATTCATACAGGCATTCTACTCCTGCTTGACCCAATGGGAAAACAAGAGGGTGAGGAGTGAAGGTGGGTGGGTGGGTGCACTTGTTCACTTAACCATTCTGCCTCCAACCATGATGAACTTGTGCGCTTAGGGACTGGGTCCAGAACTAAAGTGTTCTTGCTCTTCCTTTACATTTAAGCCTCAATTTGCAGCAATCTTAGAGCTTCATCTTTCCCTGTGATCCTGTCTGGGTATTTTTGCTGGATGGACATGCATTCCCTCTGCCAGGGGCGGAGAGTCTAGGGCCTGGCCAGGCAGCCATGGCAGATGAGAAGACAGTCCACATCAGCTTCATTGTGTTGGGTTATTTTTCTGCTGGCCCTTGGCACATTCCTAACGAGCCATTATTAGCCTCATTTCTACAGCACCTTCTGCAGCAGTGTCATGGTGACCAGGGATGTCATATAGAACATGTGCCACTGTTACCCAAGGCAGATGGTGGTAGGGCTTGGTGAGGGCAAGAGGACTGGAGACTGTCCCTGTATTCCATCAATCCTGATCCTTCAATCATCTTTACATTCTCATTTTGACTCCCTGTTTTCTTCTTTCTGCTCTTCTGAGCACACGTCCATGCATCCACACACCTGTCCCTCCACCCATCTATATTCATCCCTCTATCACATAGCATTAGGATTGACTAGAGGACCCCAGAATCTACAGTCATTAACTAGGCACCATGGAGAAGACACAATGAAACACAGCATATTATCCATGTACTTAAACCAAAAGTCAATGAGTACTTTACTCCCTCCAGGCACTCCTGTTTTAGGATGTTGTTTGGCCCTCATCCTGAGATTTTTGGTGCCTTTTGTAGTGCCATTTTATAGCAGAGAAGGCTGAGGCTCAGAAAGTGTGGTTCTGCAGCTGAGTGGCAGCATTTGTATTGGAGCTCAGATATGCAGATGTAAGCATCACCCTCCACTTTGAATTCTCTACCACAGGGCCCTGGAGTTGCTTCGCATTTTGGGGTGGGTCTGGTCTCACCTTGGTTGAATGTATTAAGCAGTGCTCTATCTTTTGTTGTCTTAATGTATTCCTAGCCCTATGACTGCTTTAGTGATGAGAAGAGCACTACTTTTCAAGTCCTGGGTTCTAGTCCCAGTTCTGTCCCAAACTTTCTGTGTGACATTTGTCTGAGCCTCAGCTTTTTGAATTGCAAAATAGGACACAAGCCTCTATTTTGCAGAGCCTCACAGGATATAAAGATCAGAGAAAAGATAGGTAGAAAAATAGTTTTTAAACTCTAGAGTGTTGTAGGAGAGCGAAAGACTGCTGGTTACCTAAAATCCTGAGGAAAGAACATGCCAGTTTCCAAATCAATTTTTGTACTTTTTCATTTTCTCTTTAACTTTAGATACAAAAAATATTTTTGGGGTGGGGGGAGGGGGGAGGGATAGCATTAGGAGATATACCTAATGTAAATGATGAGTTAATGGGTGCAGCACACCAACATGACACATGTATGCATATGTAACAAACTTGCACATTGTGCACATGTACCCTAGAACTTAAAGTATAATAATAATGAAAAAAAATTATGAGGTATGCTTTTAAGAGAATCCTATTGAAAACCAAACCAGTGGGTTTTTAAAAAAAATATTTTAATTTACTCATTTGTGTTAAAAATATTGCAATGTAAGCAGGCATTTCTAACTTTAATGATGATTTCTCTCAGCTCCTTTAACATTTATTTCTCTGATTTTTGGCTCTACACAAGGTTTGAAAACTTTACTTTCATTTTTGTAAATTATCTTTATTCCTCTCACAGATTTGTAGTGTTTTTCTTCTCCTTGGTGTTATGCAGCCTGTTTTAAGTAATTTATTTTTTTAAGGAATTAATTTCGCTATTTTTCTCTTTTTGGCATGCTGCATGTTTGAATTCAAGCACTTATATCCGGTTTTCACTTGATTTTAGCCAAAAGGCTGAGAAGCAATTATGTCTGCTTTTCAATTTTAGAAACTTATGAGTCACCAACTCCGAATATTGACTTTGATTTTGAAAATATATTCTGTAAAAATAATCAGACTTGTTTACTCCATCTCATTCTCCCTGTCATACATGTATATGTTAGATTTTATTAATATAATTTTTCTCCTTTTATTTGTCTTTACAGTAGCTAATTACTGCTTCGTGTTCTAGTTCACTAATCTTCTCATCAGCTCAGACTAATTTAATGTTTCACACATATGTTGTATATTAAGTAGACTGATTATATTTTCAATTGTTTCCTTCACATTTGGCTGTTTTTTTCCTTTTTTTTTCTTTCTTTCTTTTTTTTCTTTTTTGCTGGTCTCAGTTTTTAATCGTGGCAGGGCCTCAAGCATGTGCACGTGCGCGTGCACGCACACACACACACACACTAAGGCTTCAGATCTTGTTGAAAGCTGCAATGTCGACACTCTGCATGTGCTCTTCAAACTTGGTGATCTCCTCCCCCAGCAAGTCTGTCCCCGCCTTGTCATCCTCCACCACACACTGAGCCTGCAGCTTCTGGATACCATAGCCCATGGGCACCAGCTTAGAGTCCCCCTAGAGCAGCTGGTCCAGCTGGATGGAGCACACACAAGCTTCTGGCTGGGCCATGTTAGTCTCAGCATCCCAAGGCTTGACATCCAGCAGATGGAGGACTTGTCACCAGTGCGGGCTTCTTGGCGTTTTTCTCTGTGTACTGCCACAGTCACTCCTCCTGCAGCAGTACGGCCTCCTTGTCCTCCTCCTCGTTGTCACTGGCAAACAGGGCAATGCCAAGACCAGCACAGTCGGGGAGACCCTAACCCAGTGGTGCTAGAGGAATTAAAGACACACACATAGAAATATAGCCTGTGGAACGGGAAATCAGGGGACTCACAGCCTTCAGAGCTGAGAGCCTTGAACAGAGTTTTACCCATATTTAATGACAGCAAGCCAGTGATAAGCATTGTTTCTACAGATCATAGATTAACTAAAACAAGAAACAAAGGGATGGGCTGAAACAAAGGGTTAGGCTCTGTCTAGTTATCTGCAACAGGAACATGTCCTTAAGGCACAGATTGCTCATGCTATTGTTTGTGGTTCAGGAACACCTTTTAGCAGATTTCCCACCCTGGGTGGGCCAGGTGTTTCTTGTTCTCATTCCGGTAAACCCACAACCTTCAGGGTGAGTGTCATGGCCATCACTAACATGGCACAGTGCTGCAGAGATTTTGTTTATGGCCAGTTTGGGGGCCAATTTATGACCAGATTTGGGGGCCTATCCTCAGGAAGTCAATGTCATCATCCTCATCATCCTCTGCTGGTTTGGCTGGCTTCTTAGTTTGCTCCACTTGGCTCATGAGAGACACATTCTGGGTCTGCGGGGCTGTGGTGCCCAGGCAAGCTCTTCTCCAGCATGTTCAGCTGGGCCTCCAGCTTGGAAATGGCCTGCTGCAGTTCCTGCACCAACCTGCACAGGCTCTGGTTCTCCACTTCCAGACTGGTGATCTGGAAGACGAGCTCATTGTTGTTTCCGCTGGGTCCGCTGGAGGCCCCGGGACATGAGCTTGGGGCTTGAGCTTCTGGCCAGGGATTTCTGGAAATTCTCTCTGGCTCTCGCAGTGTCATGGAGGATCATGCTGGCGCTGTTCTCCTGGTGGGAGGCACCGGCCACAGCCTTGTTCATCTGCTCGAAGAATCTCCTTTCTGCATTGTCATATTTTAACTTGTTGAACCAGATCTTCTCATGTACTAGGAAGTTTGTAGCCATTTTTCTGATGCCAGCCAAGGATGCAGTGACCAGGAAGGAGGAATCGGCGGATGCGGGACACCTGAGGAAAGGCTGGCTGTTTTTCAAATATGGCTTGTTGCTGGGCACAGTGGCTCATGCCTGTAATCCCAGCACTTTGGGAGGCCAAGGCAGGCAGATCACCTGAGGTCGGGAGTTGGAGACCAGCCTGACCAACATGGAGAAACCCCATCTCTACTAAAAATACAAAATTAGCTGGGCATGGTGGTGGGTGCCTGTAATCCCAGCCACTTGGGAGGCTGAGTCAGGAGAATCACTTGAACCCAGGAGGCAGAGGTTGTGATGAGCCAAGATCATACCATTGCACTCCAGCCTGGGCAACAAGAGCAAAACTCCGTCTCACAAAACAAAAAACAAAACAAAACAAAAACCCACACACACACAAAACAAACAAATGTGACTTGTCACCCTTATAACTTCTTGTACTTTTCACATTATTAGTATATTTTCTGTTTCCCCCATTGTCTTGGATTAAATATTTTAAACCTAAGTCCTGTAACTGTGGGTAATATAAGTTGTAATTTGGTTCTCACTTGTGAAAGATATCATGTTTGCAATGTCTGCAGTTAGCTTATGTTGTTATTATTATTTTTTTTTTGTAGACAAGGATTTTTATTTTATTTTTTAGGGTGTTTTTTAAAATTATACTTTAAGTTCTAGGGTACATGTGCACAACGTGCAGGTTTGTTACATATGTATACCTGTGCCATGTTGGTGTGCTGCACCCATTAACTCGTCATTTACATTAGGTATTTCTCCGAATGTTATCCCTCCCTCCCTATGTTGTTATTTTTTCATTTGTCTTATGGCAAGTTGGACAACCCACAGAAATTTGTTATTTGTGTGTTCACCCGTATCTAAGAAGAGCACTAGCTTCTTAGTTTAATTACTTTCTGGATTCTTCCTTTGGTTTTCTTTTGTACCTGGAAAGTTCTCATATGTTTCTTTATATTCTACTAAGGATTTTTAAAGTTCTTGTAACTTTCTCAGAATTTTAGCATGTAAAATATTTTTATATTTAAAGATTTCAGAATACATAATATCTTTCCAAAATGCACAAATATCAACAGCATATACCTGAGGAAATTATTTTACAATTTTCGTGTGTGACAGACAATAGCATCTCATGAGAAATCTCAAGTCGTATCAGTTAGAACATATCCTTTCCTCAATATACCATAATTTTTAATACTAAAAAATTGATTTTATATTTTTACAAATATCTGAAGTAAATGTACTTAACTGTAGAGAATAATACCTACATATGGCCAGAATACTGTTTTTCTGTATCAGTAAGACAATGCTGGCAAAATTACTGACCTAAATTCAAGTTTTTGGCTTTGATCACCATGCTTCTTCATTAGCACGTTTCTTTTGTTTCTTCTTCTTCCTCTTCTTCTTCTTCTTCTTCTTCTTCATTTATTTATTTATTTTTTTTGAGACACAGTTTCACTCTTGTTGCCCAGGCTGGAGTGGAATGGTGCGATCTTGGCTTACCACAACTTTCACTTCCCAAGTTCAAGTGATCCTCCTGCCTCAGTCTCCCCAGTAGCTGAGATTACAGGCATGCGCCACCATGCCCTGCTAATTTTGTATTTTTAGTAGAGACGGGATTTCTCCATGTTGGTCAGGCTGGTCTCAAACTCCTGACCTCAGGTTATCCACCCACTTTGGTCTCCCAAAGTGCTGGGATTACATTCGTGACCCACTGCGGCCGGCCAGCACTGTTCTAAATCAATAAAAATGATCTCAGTTTAAATTTTCCATTTGATTAATAACTTAATTTTAAAATTTTATTTTTTGAGGCACCATCTTGCTTTGTCACCCAGGTAAGTGCAGTGTCAGGATCACAGCTCATTGCAGCCTCAGCATCCTAGGCTCAAGTGATCCTTAAATGTCATAATTAATTAATTAATTTTTTTTTGGTAGAGATGAGGTCTCACTATATTGCTCAGGCTGGTCTTAAACTTCTGGGCTCAAGTAATTCTTCTGCACTGGCCTCCCACAGTGCAGGAATTACAGGCATGAGCTGGTGCATCCAGTACTTTTAAATTTTTTAATGATATTTCTATTTGGCTACATATTACTTGAATTCATTTTCATCAATAATTTTCATTGTTATTTACAATGCTCAGAAAATACTACCTCCTGGGTTTCTGCTTTCATAAATTCAACGACATATATTAGGCCTGAAACCTTTCCATTTAAAATAATTGTCTGGTGTTTGAAAAGAATGGGTATTTTTATTTACTGGCCAAAATTGCTGCCCATTTATTTATATGCCTAATTAGTCAAACTTTCTAATAAAGTTATTTAACATTATTTATGTTCATACCATTATTGCATAGCAAAAGATTTAATTTCTTTAATTACATTAATGGTCTTAATGTAACTTAGTATAAGTAAAAAATGTGACAGAGGCTGGGGAGGAAGTGGTTGAAGAAAGAAAAAATGTTGATGGACGTGGACCAAGTTTCACTTAGGAGAAATAAGATTCAATGATTAATTGCACAGAATATTGACTATAATAAATAATAATGCAGTGTATATTTCAAAATTGTTATAAAAAGATTTTAAATGTTTTTGTCACAAAAGTATAATAAGTATGTGAGGTAATGAATTTGTTACTTAGCTTGATTTAAACATTTTACAGCATAAACATAAAAATATGACAGTGTACCCAACAAATACATACTTAGGATGTTATAATTATATAATTATATTGAGGCAGAGTGTTGCTCTGTCACCAGGCTGGAGTGCAGTGGCATGATCTCCGCTCACTGCAACCTCCGCCTCCCGGGTTCAAGCAATTCCCCTGCCTCAGCTTCCTGAGTAGCTGGAATTACAGTTGCGTGCCACCAGGCCTGGCTAATTTTTGTATTTTTAGTAGAGATGGGGTTTCACCAAGTTGGTCAGGCTAGTCTCAAACTCCTGACCTCGTGATCCGCCCACCTTGGCCTCCCAAAGTGCTGGGATTACAGGTATGAGCCACTGCGCCCAGCCAATAATCACTATTTTTATAAAGAAAATACCGTTTTTTAAAGAGAGAAGAGATTATAGAAGTCAGAGACAAGTACAATTTATTGTGATTGGAACTAAATGCTATCAGAAGATTTACTATGTATGTGAAATTCTTTGACAAACTTTATGAACTTCAACTGGTCACAGGAAATCTCATTGTGCTCCTCTTTCTTTTTAAAGACAAAGTCAACTTTACTACATTGCAATAATTTTTCTTAGGGTAAAACTTGGGATTCACAATTATCTCAGGGTTAATGGTGAATGTATTTTAAAAATTCTCTGATAGTCCTGACTGATCTTAGTAGGTCTAGTTTGGTTCTCATTGAATTGGATCACCTCATAGTCCCTTAATAAGCCAACTTTAAGAGAAATATACTTTCCGTTTTTTGAGAATTGTTTGAGTCATTGCCTGATGCAAGTAACAGACATAGACATGAACAGGTTACAAAAGATAAATAATGTCCTTAAGGTACCAAAAAAACTTTTTAAAACTGAGTCTCTTAGGACTCATCCCATGTAAATGAGTCCAAAAACACAATAATAACTAATAAAATACAATTTTCTGCAATGGAAGATATCTGAGGATCACTGAAAACAACAAAGTTGGCCAGCCACTGTGGCTCATGCCTGTAATCCCAGCACTTTGGGAGGCTGAGGCGGGTGGTTCACAAGGTCAGGAGTTCAAAACCAGCCTGGCCAACATGGTAAAACCCCATCTCTACTAAAAATACAAAAATTAGCCAGGTGTGGTGGTGTGTGCCTGTAATCCTGGCTACTTGGGAAGCTGAGACAGAAGACACTTGAACCCAGGAGGTGGAGGTGGTAGTGAACTGAGATCGCACCACTGTGCTAGAAATAAAAAAGAAGATATAAAAAATGAAAAAGAAAGAAGAAAGTGGATTACTCACAATAGCCAAGATATGGAATCGACCTAAATGATCATCAACAGTTGAATGAATAAAGAAAATGTGGTCTATTTACACAATGGAATGCTATTCAGCCCTTAAAAAGAAGAAAGCCTTGTTATTTGCAAAAAGCTTAATGAACCTAAAGGACATTATGCTAAGTAAAATAAGCCAGCATTGGAAAAAATTTTTAAAAAGATCTCATTTCTATGCAGAGTGTAAAAGAAAAATCAAACTCATAGAAGCAGAGAGTAGAATAATGATTGCCTGCAACTGTGGGTGGAAAAGATGTTGGCCAAACATAATGGGTCTTTCCTACATCTGTTACCTTAACAGATGTTATTTTCCTTGTAGTTTTGATTCACTAGGGAATTGAAACATATCCTGAAGAATCAAAACTGAAGGAATAATGTATTTGTTAAAGCAATGCAGGTTGTATACTGACATTTCAGAGGCTTAGCAAAATAATATATTTTCTTCTCACATTATCCCTTATGGTTTTTTCCTTGATAAAAAGACTTCCTCATGATATTTTAGTAATCATTTCTTCTTTCATCTTCTATCTGCATCCTCCTCTTTCTTCTGTGAATAAATTAACAAAGAGATGCAGAAAAGACACATTTGCTTTTTACCCACACATCGCTTTCACTCACTAGTAGTCAACGTAAGTAGAGCTGAGAACAGCAGTTTTCTGGCAGGACACTTCTCAGCAATAAACAAAACCCTGAAAGAAAAGTGTAGATTTTTCATGAAAAGCTAATGTATTTTAAGCAAAATAAGCACATGCATCAATAATAAAATGCTTGTGGCAAAATATAGATCCGTTTTATTGATTTCTATGGAGCTCAGGTAATATTTGACCAAAAGCCAGGCAATATACAGCAGAAAAAGGAATATTTTTTGAAATAAGAATATTGTGAAGTTATTCTGTCAAAAGAAGTAAAAATATTGTGACCTCATACTAACAGTCTCATCTATAGTTCTACAACATCAAATGCTTTTTATTAAAAATTGTATTTTATACAGGTATCCAATTTGTATCACCCTCCTTCGCTATTTCAATGCCTTCTCCACTTTATATCAGTGGGAAACAGGCCACCTGGTCCCTGGAAAGCATGTGGTGCTATTGCTAATTTAACGATGATGAAAAAATGCACTTGTTTGGGTGGTACTGATGTGCCCAAAGGACTGTTTTTTTTTATTCTTCTCTAAATTTACTGATCAAATAAAATTCTTAACTAAGAAGACTTTATCTCATTCATGTATATATTATGAAATTTTGTTGACACTTAAGTGTCTCTGACTTACCAGGAATATTGAAATTTTCCATAAATTCAATTGAGCACTATAAATAAACAATTGTTTACTAATAGCCTTTGGGAGGCAGAGTAAGATTTGTAGAATTTCTTTATAATGTGTTCCTAGTAATCCCTCTGAACACAGCATTCTCAATTTTTAATATTCACCCTGAGTCACTCAGGGGAAATTGGTATCTCTGTAAACAGGCAGAAGAAGGTGCTAGGTGGAGGTGCATCACATTGCACAGAAATGATGTCCACACGCACCTATAAGGGTCTTAATTTAATGGACTGTTAGTTACATGGCTACATACTTACTGAATCTAGTCATACTATCTTTTGTCAGCTAATGGCATTTGTTACCTATTAATTCAATACAATTATTTGCTTGGCTGAAAAATAAATCCTTTGTTAATTTATTGTAAATTGAGAGATTAGATTTGCAATCTTCAATCTTTTAATGTTAAAGCAAATCAGAGAAGAGCAATGTATGTATATAGTATCCATTTCCTACCTATGAAATTTATCTTTGTATTGCCTTGAAAACCCTAGGTAGCCACCTAAAGAATGCCCTCTTCAAATCCTTTAGCCAGGAATTTAGACTCCAAAAATAAAAAACTGAATGATAGACCAAAGTCTAAATCTTCTCTTTGCTTCTTGTCAGGAATCTGGCCATTTCAAAAAGCATGTCAATTATGCCAAGCCATTGAAAAGATGTGGTTTTGACTAGTTTTATCCCATTTCATTTTTTTTCTAATTGTTACTTTTATCATGTTAATCTAAGAGCAAATATCTACATAAGCGTTCTTGCATTCAAGCAATATTTATATTATGACTAGGTGTGACGGCTCATGCCTGTAATCTCAGCACTTTTGGAGGCCGACGTGGGCAGATCACTTGAGGTCAGAAGTTCAAGACTAGCCTGGCAAACATGGTGAAACCTCATCTCTACTAAAAATACAAAAGTTAACCAGGTGTGGTGGTGTGCGCCTGTAGTTTCAGCTGCTTTGCAGGCTGAGGCAGGACAATAAGTTGAACCTGGGAAATGGAGGTTGCAATGACCTGAGATCCTGCCACTGCACTTCAGCTGGAGTAATGAAGTGAGACTCTGTCTCCAAAAAAAAGAAAAGAAGTGTGTGTGTGTGTGTGTGTGTGTGTGTTTAAAGTTCAATATTGTATTACAGTATAGTAGAATCCTCTAAAAATATTAACTTCTTTCTGGCTTATTCTTTGTGTACCATTTTATACATTCACAAAAACATTAAACAATGAAAATGTACCCAATTATTCAATTTTTGTTAATTTTTATTAAAAGTGAGAGTTAAAAATAATTATTTCTTTTCTGGTTAAAGAAGTTTTTGTTTTGTTTTGTTTTTTTGAGACAGAGCCTCACTCTGTCACCCAGGCTGGAGTGCAGTGGCTCGATCTTGGCTCACTGCAACCTCCACCTCCCAGGTTCAAGCGATTAAAGATGGTTTTTATTGTTATACTCAGGACTATTATCTCTGGAGACACATTTGCCTGTGTTTTAATATTGGCTCTGTTTCTTTCTCTGCAAACTGAGGATAATAACAACACCTATGTTATTCAGTTACTGTGAGAATTAAATTTATTAACACAATAGTATTATAGTTAATGCTCAGTACAAATTAACAATTAATAAGATATGTATATGCTGAATTACACTAGTATGTTAAGATGGAAATGCCCTTTTATAGCACGAGTTTTTTGATCAATATATTTAATTTTTAAAAATAAATGTTGTATAGATACACAATGAAATACTATTCAGCCTTAAAAGGTGGTAAATTTCATCATTTGAAACAATATAGATAAATTTAGAAGACATCATACTAGATGGAATAATCCTGACACAGAAAGACAAATACTACATGATTATATATATATACACACACACACACACACACACACACACACACACAGAATAAAGTTTAACTCGGGGTGCAAAGCAAGCCGCTAGATCCATAAAGAACCCAGCCAACCTGCAAAGGGAGGGGAGGGGATGAGCTGTGAGGAGAGCGGGGCCCAAGAACCATGTCTACCCGGGAGTCCTTTAACCTGGAAAGTTACAAATTGGACAAAAGCTTCCGGCTAACCAGATTCACTGAACTTAAGGCTGCAAAGTGCCCCAAGATATCCTGCAAAAATTGCTGGAATCTTTACAGGCGAACCACTTCCAAGAAGATGAGCAATTTTTGGAAGCCGTTATGCCAAGGCTTGGCATTGGAATGGATACTTGTGTCATTCCTTTGAGACACAGTGGGCTTTCCTTGGTTCAAATCACAGATTACATTTACCTGATCGTAGACGACTCCTATATGATGGGCAGGATAGCATGTGCCAATGTCCTCAGTGACCTCTATGCAATGGGGGTCACGGAATGTGGCAATATGCTGATGCTCCTTAGAGTCAATAATAAAATGATCGACAGGGAAAGAGATAAAGTGATGCTTCTGATTATCCAAGGTTTTAAAGATGCAGCTGAATAAACAGGAACATCTGTAACAGGCAGCCAAACAGTACTAAACCCCTGGATTGTCCTGGGAGGAGTCGCTACCACTGTCTGCCAGCCCAGTGAATTTATCATGCCAGACAATGCAGTGCCAGGGGATGTGCTGGTGTTGACAAAACCCCTGGGGACACAGGTGGCAGTGACTGTGCACCAGTGGCTGGATATTCCTGAGAAATGGAATAAGATTAAACTAGTGGTCACCCAAGAAGATGTAGAGCTGGCCTACCAGAAGGTGATGATGAACATGGGGAGGCTCAACAGGACAGGCGGCCTTCTGATCTGTTTACCACGTGAGCAAGCAGCTCGGTTCTGTGCAGAGATAAAGTCCTCCAGATGTGGTGAAGGCCACCAAGCATGATTATTGGGATTGTAGAGAAGGGCAACCACACAGCCAGAATCATAGACAAACCCTGGATCATCAAGATTGCACCACAAGTGGCCACTCAAAATGTGAATCCCACACCTGGGGCCACCTCTTAATCTAGACAGAAATAGCTGTTTGGTTTTGTTTTTAAATAGATCTATTTCCGTTATCGTCACTTCAATTAAAGACTATAAGCAACAAAAATCTCATTATATCTACACATCGGGTGACCTTAGGTCTGTTTGTAAGTGGATACAATTAATAAAATAAAATCCATTGCCTTTTTTTCTTGTTACATTAACTGAAGATGCACCTAATCTTGAGGCAGCATCTGAGTTAAGAATTATATTGTTATCTAATACTGATGACTCATTTTGAATCTTTCGACACTTATCTCTTGCCACATAGGCTCTTTTTAAAGGTGCTTTCACATAGCACAGACATAACCAGTAGTCGTGTCAAATAGCAGTTGGTGTCTTCATTTTACGTATATTTATCATATAAGTTTGATTTTTTTTAAGGGTCTTGAATGGTTTTCTGGAGAGACAGCATTGGTCAGTGGCACATGATGGCATCCCAGTCATAAGAAGGTTGCATGATTCCTTTGAATGTTTGATTTGAAAAGCCTAGTCTTGTCTCTCAAGAGCATCTCGGACCCAGAACATTCTCCAGTAGTGCATTGGTTCAACACGGCAAGTGCTTCGCTCCTTGGAAGACACTTTGAAGACAAAAAAGAAATATTATTTCTTTTTTTTTTATGTAGCCTTCCTGATATTTACAGTAATCCCACTAACTGTTTTCTTTATTGATAGCAAAAAAAGGATACTTTTTGCAATGTTCTATAGTGCTATAAGGAATTGCCTTCCAAATGGAGGTTCATGTATGATACTCATTTACAATTCAATATATAAATAATTTTTAAATATAATCAATAATAAAGACTGTTCTGTGGATGGTAGTGTTTAATACATTTTATATTTTGTATAGTGATTTTAGGCCTTTTGTTTTCTTAAAATCAGCAGCTTTTTAGCCTAATTCTTAGCATTATTTTGTCCTTTGTGCCAGTATGTTTTTGTGCACGCTTTTTGTGATCTGTGGCAAAAACCTGCATTGCCAACATTGCAGCTCGAACTTAAACTTGTTATTCAAATACATATTTATTTTTTTAATTACTCTTGTATAAAAAAAAGAATAAAGTTTAACTCAAAAAAGTAGAAAGTGGAATAATCTTTACCAGAGGCTGGGTGTGGTGGGAAGGAAACAGAGAGGGGTTGATCAAAAAATACAAAGTTTCAAATAGACAGGATAAACAGGTTTTGAGATCTATTGCACAGCAGGGTGACTATAGTAAACAATAACGTATATTTTAGAATAACTAAGAGTAAATTTCAAGTATCTCACCACAAAAAATGATAGGTAAGCAAGTTGTTATTTAACTCGACATAATCATTTCATACTACATACATATATTCAAATATCTCATTGTACCCCATAATGTACATTATCTGATTGGTCAGTGAAAATACTATTAATATATGTATTTTTAAAAGGATAGTATTTAAAACATTCAACTACTATTATACCCCCAGACTGACTAGAAGAAACACTGGTTACAAAGCACTGATGTGGCCACTTTGTTTTTTGGTTTAACATTAATCATGATCTAAAAGAATCAACAAATAAGAGTGAATAAATTTCCTGTACACTCAGTATGTGCTAGGGACTTATTGGGCACATTTATTTGTATTAACTGCTTTAATTTTACCAAAACCCTAAGATTTAGGCAGTAAAGAGCTGAAGAGTCAAGCACAGAGAGATCAAGAAACTGTATTCATGTCATACAGCCCATAAATGGCAAAACTGGAAGGCAGCAAGGAACCACCTGATACAGAGTTTCAATCTTAATCATTAGGCCCAACACCCTCTCATCCAATGCTACTTTTTATTTTTGACCTAACATTTTTAGCTTTGAATTTTCTAAATTAGTAGAAATAAAGAGAAATTTTAAAAACCCTTTTTTGGGGAAAAAAAAAATAGTGAACAGGAGGCAAGGACTAGATTGCAGCTCCCACTCAGAGCAGTATGTGGAGACTCACATCATTAACTTTTGCTCCAGAAGTACTGCAGGAATAAACCAGGAGAGCTGAGAGAATGTGAAGACCCTCTGAAGGAAGCAAGTTGCTCCTGCAGGACCTGGCAGACAGCCAAAATATTGATAGTGTTCAAGATGTGAAAGTGGGAAAAAGGGATAGTCTGCCCTTGAACACATACCCTCACTAGGGAACCTGAAGTTCTAGAACATGGAATAAGAAATCTGACTTTACCTGGAGCTGAGTCAGTTTAGAGAGCTGAGCTACATACAGAGGTAGAAGAAGCAGGAAAAGCCCTGTGGGCTCTCTGACTCTTCTGGGAAGCCATTTTAGACCTGCCTCAAAGGGGTCCTCGGGGAGGGCTGCCAGGGGAACTTGGAAAGGACCACAGGGAGAAGGAAACCTCCAGCTGAACTTTCTAACAATTCTAACCAAACTTGAAGTCTCCTGACCAGAAACTCAGAAAGGGTGTGAATTGGGTGAGCAGACTCCACAGGCAGCAAGGCACAAAAGCCCTGCCTGCTTTTGCAGCTGGGAGACTAGTGGCCAGGGGCAGTCTCTTAGCTCTGCTCCCTCACTGCCTGGCAGAACACTCGGTGCTCTTGGGGGTGGGGAACACGGTGGGAATGAGTCTTGCTTTTTGGGTTGCATGAGAGATGGGTGAGGCATGTAACTGCTGGCTTTCTCCTTCTCCACCACACCCCTGACAACCTGCGTGACACAGTAGAGGCAGCCATAATCCTTTGGGAACATAACTCTATTGACCTGGGAACCACACCTCCATTTCCCACTGCAGCTGCAGCAAGCCCCGCCCAAGGAGAGGCTAAGCTCAAACACACCTACCCATGGCCCCACATGATCTTCCCTCCCTACCCAGCCTGGTAGCTGAAAACAAATATCATATATTCTTGGGAGTCCTAGGACCCCACCCATCACCTGATTCTCCCTATACTACCACAGCTGATGCTTCCTTGAAAGCACCACCTCCTGGCAAGTGGCCAACCAGTACAAAAATAGTGCATTAAACAACCAAAACTAAGGACTCTCACAGAGTCCAATTTATCATCTGCTACCTCCACAAAAGCAGGTGTTAATATCCACAGCTGAGAGACCTGCGTTCAATTCACATCAACTCTGTGTGGACAACCCTCAGTAACAGCCTGGAGCCTGATGGACCTGCTGAGTGGCTAGATCCAGAAGAGAGATAACAATCATTACAGCTTGGCTCTCAGGAAGCCACATTGATAGGAAAAAGGGGAGAGTACTACATCAAGAGAATACCCCATGGGACAAAATAATCTGAACAGTAGCCTTGACACTTAGACATTCCCTCGGACATAGCCTACCCAAGTGAGATGGAACCAGAAAAACAATTCTGGTATTATGACAAAACAAGGTTCTTTAACATTCCCCCAAAATCACACTCACCAGCAATGGATCTAAACCAAGAGGAAATCCCTGATTCACCTGAAAAAATAATTCAGAAGGTCAGTTATTAAACTAATCAAGGAGGCACTAGAGAAAGGTGAAGTCCAATTTAGGAAATAGAAAAAAAAATACAAGAAATAAGGGGAGAAATCTTCAGTTAAATAGATAGAATAAATGAAAAACAATTACAACTTCAGAAAATGAAGGACACACTTAGAGAAAAGCAAAATGTTCTGGAAAGTCTCGGCAATAGAATCAAGCAAGCAGAAGAAAGTTCAGAGCTCAAAGACAAGGTTTTTGGATTAACCCAATCCAACAACAACAAAGAAAAAAAGAATGAGAAAAAATGAACAAAGCTTCCAAGAAGTTTGGAATTATTTTAAGTGAACAAAGCTAAGAATAATTGGTGTTGCTGAGGAGAAAGAGAAATCTAAAACTTTGGAAAGAAAATCCTATCAGATTAAGAACAGATTTCTCAGCAGAAACCCTACAAGCTAGAAAAGGTTGGGACATTATCTTTAGTCTCTTTAAATTAAACAATTATTAGCCAAGAATTTTTTATCCAGTAAAACTAAGCTTCATAAATGAAGAAAAGATACTGTCTCTTTCAGACAAACAAATGCTGAGAGCATTTGCCACTACCAAGTCAGCACTAAAAGAACTACTAAAAAGAGCTCAAAATATTGATACACCTCTTTGAAACACATCAAACAGAACCTCTTTATAGCATAAATCTCACAGGACCTAAAAACCAAAAATACAATTAAAAAAAAACAGTTTTCAAGCCACAAACAGCACAATGAATAAAATAGTACCTTACATCTCAATACTAACATTGAAAGTAAATGGCCTGAATGCTCCACTTAAAAAATACAGAATTGAAGAATTGATAAGAATTCACCAACCAATTATCTGCTGCCTTTGAGAGACTCATCTAACATAAGGATTCACATAAAACTTAAGGTAATGGAGTGGAAGAAAACATTCCATGCAAATAGACACCAAAAGCAAACAGGAGTAGCTATTTTTATAACAGACAAAGCAAACTTTAAAGCAATAGCAGTTAAAGAAGACAAACAGGGACATTTTATCATAATAAAAGGCCTTGTCCAACAGAAAAATATCACAATCTTAAATATATACATGCATCTAACACTGGAGCTCCCAAATTTATAAAACAATTACTACTAGACCTAAGAAATGAGAGAGACAGTAACACAATAGTGGAAAATTTTAATATTCCACTGACAGCACTAGACAGTTCATCAAGACAGCAAGTCAACAAAGAAACAATGGACTTAAACTATACCCTAGAACAAATGAGCTTAACAGATACTTACAGAACATTCTAACCAAGAACTGCAGAAAAAAAAAAAAAAAAAAAAAAAAAATATATATATATATATATATATAAAAAAGTAGAGATGGGGTTTCACCATGTAAGCCATGCTGGTCTCAAACTCCTGACCTCAAGTGATCTGCCCACCTCAGCCTCCCAAAGTGTGGGAATTACAGGTGTGAGCCACAAGGCCCAGCCTACAGATGCAAAAGGTCTTAACAAAATACTAGCTAACCAAATCAAACAACATATTTTAAAAAAATCCACTATAATCAAGTAGGTTTTATACCAAAGATTCATGGATGGTTTAACATGTAGAAGTCACTAAATGTGATATACCACATAAACAGAATTAAAACAAAAAATCACGATTATCTCAATAGATGCAGATAAAGCATCTGACAAAATTCCAGGATCCCTTTATGATTAAAACCCTCAGCAAAATTGGCATACCAGAGACATATTTTAATGTAATAAAAGCCATCTATGACAAATCTACTGCCAACATAATACTGAATGGGGAAAAGTTGAAAGCATTTTTCTCTGAGAACTGGAACAAGACAAAAATGTCCAGTCTCACCATTTTCATTCAACATAGTACTGAAAGTCCTACCCAAAGCAATCAAACAAGAGAAAGAAATAAAGGGCGTCCAAATTGGTAAAGAGGAGCTCAAACTGTAATTTTTTCCTGATGATATAATTGTATACCTAGAAAGCACTAAAGACTCCTCCAAAAATCTCCTAAAACTGATAAATTCAACAAAGTTTCAGAATACAAAATCAATGTACACAAATCAGTAGCTCTGCTATACACCAACAGCAACCAAGCTGAAAATCAAATTAAGACTTCAACCCCTTTTATAATAGTTGCACAAAAAGAAAAAAAAAATTACTTAGGAATATACCTAACCACGAAGGTGAACCATCTCTACGAGAAAAACTACAAAACACTGCTGAAAGAAATTACAGATGACACAAGCAAATGAAAATATATACCTACTTATGGATGGGTAGAATCAATATTGTGAAAATGACCATAATGCCAAAAGCAATCTACAAATTAAACACAATTGCCATCAAAATACTATCATTATTCTTCACAGAACTATAAAAAATAATCCTACAATTCATATGGAACCAAAGAAGAGCTTGCATAGCCAAAGCAAGACTAACCAAAACCAACAAATCTGAAGGCATCACATGACCTAACTTCAAACTACACTATAAGGCCACAGTCACCAAAACAGCATGGTACTGGTATAAAAAACAGGCACGTAAGCCAACGGAACAGCATGGAGAACCCAGAAATACACTCAAATACTTACAGCCAACTGATCTTTCACAAAGCAAACAAAAACATAAAGTGGGAAAAGGACACCCTATTCAACAAATGGTGCTGGGGTAATTGGCAAGCCACATGTAGAAGAATACAACTGGGTCCTCATCTCTCACCTTATATAAAAATCAACTCAAGATGGATCTAAGACTTAAATCTAAGATCTAAGACCTAAAACTATAAACAAAAACCCACAGAGTGGGAGGAAATTTTCAAAATTTATACATCTGATGAAGGACTAAGATCCAGAATCTACAATGAATTCAAACAAATTAGCATAGAAAAAACAATCTCATTGAAAAGTGTGCTAAAAACACGAAGAGACAATTCTCAAAAGAAGATATAAAAATGGCCAGCAAACCTATGAAAAAAAATGGTCAATATCACTAATAATCAGGGAAATGCAAATCCAAACTACAATGTGATACCACCTTACTCCCACAAGAATTGCCATAATCAAATAATCAAAAAATAATAAATGTTCATGTGGATGCAGTGAAAAGGGAACACTTCTACACTGCTGGTGGGAATCTAAACTAGCACAACCACTATGGAAAAGAGTGTGGAGATGTCTTAAAGAACTAAAGGTAGAACTACCATTTGATCCACCAATCCCACTACTGGATGTCTACCCAGAGCAAAAAAAGATATCATACAAAAAAGATACTTGCACATGCATGTTTATAGCAGAATGATTTGCAGTTGCAAAAATGTGAAACAAACCTAAATGACCATCAATCAATGAGCAAACAAAGGAACTGTAGTATATATATGATGGAATACTAATCAGCTATAAAAAGGAATGAATTAATGTAATTCACAGCAGCCTAGATAGGACTGAAGACTATTATTCTAAGTGAAGTAACTCAGGAATGGAAAACCAAACATCGTATGTTCTCACTCACAAGTTGGAACTAAGTTATGAGTATGTAAAGGCATGAAAATGACACAATGGATGGTGGAGACTCAGAGGGGAATGTTGGGAAGGAGGTGAGAGATAAAAGACTACAAATTAGGTTAAGTGTACACTGCTTGGGTGATGGGTGCACCAAAATCTCACAAATCACCACTAACAAACTTACTCAGCCGGGCACGGTGGCTCACACCTGTAATCCCAACACTTTGGGAGGCCGAGGTAGGCAGATCACGAGGTCAGGAGTTCCAGACCAGCCTGACCAACATGGTGAAACCCCATCTCTACTAAAAATACAAAAATTAGCCGGGCATGATGGCTTGCACCTGTAATCCCAGCTGCTCAGGAGGCTGAGGCAGGAGAATCGCTTGAACCCGGGAGGCAGAGGTTGCAGTGAGCCAAGATTGCGCCACTGTATTCCAGCCTTGGTGACACAGCGAGACTCCATCTCAAAAAAACAAAAAACAAAACAAAAACACATCAAACTTACTCATGTAACCAAATACCACCTGTTCCCCAAAACCTATGAAAAACAAAAAGACTGAAAGGGACCTCAGGGCTCATCCAGACTCACCTTTCTCATTTTGCAGAAGAGAGGCTGGATATAGTGTCAATCTCACCTAGCCTTTAAGAGATCGACTCCAGACCTAAAATCAGACCCTCTGACCCCAAGCCCAAGTTCTCTTTAGCTGTCACTCTCTCTCTTCAAAGAACAAGAAAGAATCAAATTGAGAAAGGGAGTGGTAACACCCACACCCAGATTCTATTCTCCTGGGCACTGCCTTCCCTGTAGGACCGTTTTCATTCCCAGTGCTCATGTTATGCCTAAACCCTGGAAAAATGTGCCCTTTAAATCTCTGTGCACCCCTGAAACTAGCAGGCATTAAAAGTAATAACAACAGGTTGGGCACACAGGCTTGTACCTGTGGTCCCAGCTAGTCGGGAGAGTGAGGAGGGAGGACATCTTAAGCCCAAGAGTTCTAGGCTGCAGTGACTTAAAAAAATTTGACCTTGGCCGGCGCGGTGGCTCATGCCTGTAATCCCAGCACTTTGGGAGGTCGAGGCGGGCGGATCACAAGGTCAAGAGATTGAGACCAGCCTGGCCAACATGGTGAAACTCCAGTCTCTACTAAAAATACAAAAATTAGCTGGGCATGGTGGCATGCGACTGTAGTCCCAGCCACTCAGTGGGCTGAAGCAGAACAATCTTTTGGACTGGGAGATGAAGGACCCAGTGAGCCGAGATCACACCACTGTACTCCAGCCTGGTGACAGAGCGAGACTCCGTCTCAAAAAATAAAAAAATTAAAAAATAAATTCACCTCAAAATCCCAGGAAATCAAAAGAGAAATAGATTAGTTCAAATTAAAAAGCTGCTGCATGGAATCTGATACAATCAACAAAATGAGATAACTAGAAAAATAGAGAAAATATTTGCAAATCATACATGTGACAAGTGGTTAATATCAAAAATACATAAGAAACTCAAACGACTATATGACAAAAGACGATTAAAATGAGTGAAAGTCTTAAATATTTTTCAAGACATACATATGGTCAAGAGATACATAAAAATGCTCGATATAAGTTATTATTGGGGAAAGGAAAGCAAAAAAAACTGTATAAACTCATTTCTGTTAGAATTACTCTTATTTTTAAAAATGTGTTAGTCAAGGTGTGAAAAAATGGCAATGTTTGCACACTGTGGGTTTGAATGTGAATGAGGACAGTCATTATGAAAAACAAAATAAAGCTTTCTCAAAAAAATTTAAAATTAAACCACCATATAATTTTATTATTGGTTATATATCCAAAACAAAAGAAATCAGAATGAAGAAACATTTGTGCTTGTTTTTTGCAACACTCTTCATAATTACCAAAATATAGAATCAGTGGTTTCAACATTTAATGAGTACACAAAGACAATGTGGCATATACACACTTTATATGGCATATACACATGGCATATAAAGATGAATGGAATACTATTCATCTTTAAAGAAGGAAATTTTAGGCCGGGCGCGGTGGCTCAAGCCTGTAATCCCAGCACTTTGGGAGGCCGAGACGGGCGGATCACGAGGTCAGGAGATCGAGACCATCCTGGCTAACACAATGAAACCCCGTCTCCACTAAAAATACAAAAAAATTAGCCGGGCGTGGTGGCGGCGCCTGTAGTCCCAGCTACTCGGGAGACTGAGGCAGGAGAATGGCGGGAACCCGGGAGGCGGAGCTTGCAGTGAGCCGAGATCGCGCCACTGCACTCCAGCCTGGGCAACAGAGCGAGACTCCGCCTCAAAAAAAAAAAAAAAAAAAAAGAAGGAAATTTTATTATTTTCAATCACATGAATTAACCTGGAGGAAAACATTATATTTGTTGAAATAAGCCAGGCACAAAGATTATTATTTCATGATTTCACTTACAAAAGGATTCTAAAAAACTTAATCTTATTGAAGTAAAGTGGTGACCACCAGACACCAAGTTATTTAGGAGAAAGGAGGGTTTGAAAAGGTGTTGATCAAAAAATACATAATTATAGTTAATAGAATAAGTTTAAGAGATTTTTTTTTTTGTACAGCATAGTGACCATAGATCAAAATAAGGTATTTGTAGTTTTGAAAGATGCTGACAATGTCATGTGCTCTTGTCGCAAAAATGTTAACTATGTGAGGTAACATACCTAGAATTAAGCATTTGACGATCTATATATACTTCCAAATATTATGTTTTACAAAATAAATACACATTTCTTTATTACAGATAGTAATGGTATGAAAGACACTAAAAGGGCAGGTGTTGCTTATAGACTTCTGACTGGCCACTCTGGGAAAACAATAAACAAGTTTGCATAAAAAATAACACAAAATAGTTTAAAAGTTGCCATAATCTCCAAAATTTTTCCAGAGAAAATGACCAAGAAATTGACGACAGGTGAGTAAGAATATAAACTGTAGACTGATCTTCACTCACTAAAAAAACACACAAGAGAGTGAAATTCCTCTGAGTTGTAATATTAATATGGACAAGAAATATTCCGAATTTCAAATCCACAGATGTCATTTTATTATTTTGCAACCTTTAACATTCACACTTAAAAATAAAGGATTCAGCAGGGCACAGTGGCTCACGCCTGTAATCGCAGCTCTTTGGGAGGCTGAGGAGGGCGGATCACGAAGTCAGGAGTTCGAGACCAGTCTGGTCAATATGATGAAACTGCATCTTTACTAAAAATAATTAGCTGGGTGTGGTGACAGGCGCCTGCAGTCCTAGCTACTTGGGAGGCCAAGGCAGGAGAATTGCTTGAAACCAAGAGGCGGAGGTTGCAGTGAGCCGAGATTGCGCCACTGCACTCCAGCCTGGGTGACAGAGCAAGATTCCGTCTCATAAATACATAAATAAATAAATAAATAAATAAATAAATAAATAATTATGTGTTGTGCTATATCATAGAACATTAAATTTAAAATTCCTCACTTACCATTAATTCTTAATAGTTTAATTTCTAAGATGTATTTTCCAGCAAATATTAAATGTGTCACACTTCGTGTAAGAATTTAATTAAATTTTCCTTTTACAGACAGAAAAAAACAATGCTAAGTTATTTAATCCTCTCATCTGTGGACAGTGTATGCCTTTTATCTTAATTGATCTGAAAGTTATATTGATAGGCAAACTTTCTAATTAAAACAAATTTTTGAGTACATTAAAAATACCAACTTTCTCATCAAAACCTACAAAGTACCATGTAAAATGACATGGCATGAAGACAACAGTGAGAAAACTGTAGCAATCACATAGAAAAAGAAGGAGAAGAGCTGTGATGAATCCACAGAAGACACATAATAAGACAAACAAAACTAAAGATAATTAGGAAATAAGAGAAACAGAATTTCTCTTTAAGTTCAGCAATATTTAGCTTCGCAGCATGGAAAAAATATATTATCTCCACATGAAGAATCAATCTTATTTCTTCACTATTGATATTTTCCCTCTCCGACGTGAACTTACAAACTATCTCTAGCAGGAATATTTATGGCTTATGATGGAGCATCTGCTACACAGCAAGCACTGTCATGTTTGTTTGCTGCATTTATATATATAAAAAAATCATGACTTATGAAGCATCCCTAGTTCTTAACTGAACAAATTGGCTCAATAAATATACTTATGTCAATTATAATGAGAACAAAATAAGTTAAAAAATATAGGCTTATGTAGAATTCTCCAATGAAAAGAACAAAGTGAATGTCCTAATTAAATAAAATATAATACACAATTTTGGAAATATATCTAAAAATTATTTTGTGTGCACTAATTTTATAAAAATCATTATTAATCAACAGCTCACATAATGAATACCTCATAAACTATAAAAGAAAAAATTATGAGACAAGAAAATTATAGGTCTAGCATGAGTACTAGGCAAGGAAAAACAGAAAACTTTCATGGACAGATTCTGAACCATAAGTCAGAAGATTTTACAGTAATGAATTTTTTAAAAAGCAGAGTATAGATTTACTTTCAGCATTTTAAAGGTTTTCAATTTCAGTTAATAAGTCACTTATTAAAATTTTGTTTTGTTACAATATTGCTTTGTTCTTGTGAAAATAGGTACCAACTCATATTCACACAAACATACTTAACCTGCAATTTTCTTTCACCTAAGGTTTATTTTTAGAGTAACATATGTGCATAGCTAACTCTATGTAAATCAAAACTAAAATTCTGTATGTTTGCAGGCAGAGAGAGACCACATGTTCGAAGAAAAATACGTAATAAATTTTTAAAAATGTTTAAACAGAACTCAGAATTTTAAGACTCAGGATTTTATTTATACTTGTAAATAATTTTTATGATACTCATAAAAATGACCCTGTAGTCAATAGCAATTTAATTGTACATTTTAAAGTAAGTAAAAGTGTAGAATGGGTTAGTAGTCCAAAAGATAGATGCTAGAGTTGATAGAAACTTCATTTGCCCTGATCTGATTAATAAATTATATGACTGTATCAAAAAATGCCATATATGACATAAATATAAACAGATACTATGTACCCACAAAAATTGAGAAAACTAAGTTTAAATTATCAATAAAAACAAAAATTTAACCAATGGGAACAATATTCATTAATTTATTTGCTGTTTGAAGCCACTGGCAAAAGAAATTATTGGAGATGTTAGTCCATGATGTTATCAAATAGTCTATCGTTACCATCTTTGACTTACACCCTTGAGTAAGGTGGGATAGGTTAAAGTTAGCAGCATAACACTTCATTGAATGCACAATGGTCTTATCATGTTAAAATTTTTAATTAAAAATTTAACTTTATAATAATCTAAATTTTTTAAGCTGTACTGCATTTTATTACATAAAAGTACGATTAGTAAAATTATATACTAATTAAATTTAACGAAAATTATTTTGTTTGGAGTATAATGCAGAAGAATATCTCAACACTTACCTCATACATCACTCAATATTATAAACACAAAGAACCTCTCCACTTGGATTTTTATCATGCATCTTACATTGTGATGTCTTTACTCTTCCATAGAAAAATTCAAAACTAATATCCACCTAACAAAAAAGAATCTCTCATACCTTTGATGCAGCAATAATTGATCACATGCTTTCACTAGTGAATGCAATAGGAATGAAGAGCATGAAGTAATTTGAGTTTAATTACATCATTATTCACTTTTCATAAATTCTGCAATTTTTTTCAAGGAAAAAAGTATACTTTGAATGTAATTGTAACTCTGCAAAAATATTTCTACTTCTTTTAAAGTTATATACAAATAATTTATCCACCTACTTTAGTTTTAGGTTATTTTGTATACTCAGCACATTTACTTAGTGCAGTGTTTGAAGTGTCAGTGCCTTAGATATTTCTACTGTGAATTCTTTGATACTTACATACTTATTTTTGAATTGTATTTTATATTTACTGCATCTGGAAAAATATAGTTTAGTATGCATCCCCTGGTGTTTTCTAAGCTGTAGTTTTTGAAAAATTTTTGAAATGTATTACATTTGTAGTTTTTCTCCGATATAAATTCCCTGATGTTGAACAAAGTTTGAGCAACTGCTTCTGATACAAAATGTGTACAATAAGATCTGTGATACAAGTAAAGCAGGCACTACAACGCTCTTTATGGTTGTAATGTTTGTCTTCAAAATAAAAACCCTTTTTTTTTACTTTAAAGGCTAATATTGGCTGGGCACAGTGGCTCACACCTGTTATGCCAGCCCTTTGGAGGCAGAGGTGTGTGGATCATTTCAAGTCAGGAGTTCAAGATGAGCCTGGCCAACACAGTAAAACCCTGTCGCTACTACAAAATACAAAAATTAGCCAGGTGTGATGGCACATGCCTATAGTCCCAGCTACTCTGGAGGCCCAAGCAGGAGAATTGCTTGAACCCAGAAGGCAGAGGTTACAGTAAGCCAAGATTGCACCACTGCACTCCAGCCTGGGTGACAGACTATTACATAGTCTCATTTAAAAAAAAAAAAAAAAGACAAAACACAAAAACAAAAACCTTATACTTTGAGTTTTTGATAGTAATTGAATTTATAATGCTTTTATTAAGTATTAAGTCTCTAATGTTGAATAAGATATAAGCACATATTAACGGCTTTTCCACATTCTTTATATCAGTACAATTTTTTTCTGAAGTATAAATGCTTTCCTGTGCAATAAGGTGTAGGAATTAAGGTTTTGCCATATTCTTCACACTTCTGGGAGTTTCCTCCAGTATGGATCTTACCTACAATCAAGTGTGACAACTATTTAAAGGCTTTGTCACATTCTTCACATTTTTAGAATTTCTTACCAGTATGATTTCCTTTATGTTTAGAAAAGTTGGAAGGTTTTGTTAAAATCATTGTCACATCTCTCTGGTTTGTAACATTTTCAGTATCAATTTTCTTATGTTTAGTAAGGTTTGAGAATTGGTTAAAAGTATTACTACATTCTTCATATTTGTGGGGTTTCTCTCCAGTATGAATTTTGTGTAAAAAGGGTTGAAAACTGGTTATTTACCAAAATTTTCACATTTGTGGGGTTTCTCTCCTGCATGAATTTTCTTACACGTAGGAAGTTTTGAGGATTATAAGTTTTGCCACATTCTTTGAATTTCCAAGGTTTTGCTCCAGTATAAATTCTCTTACATATAGTAAGTGTTGAAACTTGGTTAAAAGCTTTGCCACAGTCTTCACATTTGTAGGGTTTCTCTCCAGTTTGAATTTTCTTATGCGTAGTAAAGTTTGAGAATTGGTTAAAAGATCTGCCACATTGTTCACATTTTTAGGGTTTCATTCAAGTATGAATTATCTTATGTATAGCAAGTTGTGAGAACTGGTTAAAAGATTTGCCACCTTCTTCACATTTGTAAGGTTTCTCTCTAGTATGAATTTTCTTATGTTGAGTAAGGTTTGAGAGTTGGCTAAAATCTTTGCCACATTCCTCACATTTGTAAGATTTCTCTCCAGTATAAATGATCTTATGGGCAGTAAGGGTTGGGGACTTCTTAAAGACCTTGCCACACTGTTCACATTTGTAGGGTTTCTCTTTACTATGAATTATCTTATGTCGTGTAAGGTGTGAGGACTGGTTAAAGGCTTTTCCACATTCTTCACATTTGTAGGGTTTCTCTCCAGTATGAATTTTCTTATGTGCACTAAGGATTGAAGATCGGTGAAAAGTTTTTCCACATTCTTTACATTTGTAGGGTTTTTCTCCAGTATGAATTAACTTATGTTCAGTAAGCTTTGCGGACAAGTTAAAAGATTTGCCACATTCTTCACATTTGTGGGGTTTCTCTCTGCTATGAATTATCTTATGTGTAGTAAGGGTTGAAAACTGGTTAAAGGTTTTGCCACATTCTTCACATTTGTAGGGTTTCTCTCTAGTGTAATTTTTCTTATGTTCAGTAAGTTATGAAGATAGGTTAAAAGCTTTGCCACATTCCTCACATTTGTATGGTTTCTCTCCAGTATGAATTACCTGACGTTTAGTAAGGGTTGGGGACTTCTTAAAGACCTTGTCACATTGTTCACATCTGTAGGGTTTCTCTTCAGTATGAATTATCTTGTGTCTAGTAAGGTGTGAGGACTGGTTAAAGGCTTTGCCACAGTGTGCACATTTATAGGGTTTTTCTCCAGTATGAATAATCTTATGTTTAGTAAGGCTTGAGGATTGGTGAAAGGCTTTTCCACATTCTTCACATTTGTAGGGCTTTTCTCCAGTATGAATTTTCTTATCTTTAGAAAGGTTTGTGGACCAGTTAAAGGTTTTTCCACATTCTTCACATTTGTAGAAATTCTCTCTACTGTGAATTCTTTTATGTTGAGTTAGACGTGAACACATGCAAAATGATTTGTCACATTCTTTACATCTGAAATGTTTATTTTCAGTACGTCTTATCTTGTATCTATTTGAATTTGAAAATTTATGAATGACTTTTACATATTTATTACACTGAAATATTTTGCTCTAGGTAGTTTTTAAACGTTGGTCAAGTCCATTATAACCTACTTGGTGTCCCTTACACTCATCCATACTTTTATAGCTTTTTCTTAACTGTAAATTCTTATGTCCAGACTTTCCATATCTGCTCAGTGTCACCTTCTGGAAAGAATCTCTTATGTTCTGCTCTAGCCAAAGGTCTTTGGCAAAACGAGAACACATAGCTGAAAGAAACAAAAATAACAAATGACTCCACCTGCTAGACTCAGATGAATATACTTTACAAATTTAACCTATAAAATCATACCAACTACATAAGCAAGACGGCATAGCAAAATACCACAGGTTCTGATTCCTTCATAGATATATAAATGTAACAAAAACATACTGACCAAAACCTATCTGTGGAGAATTAATAAATGAGTTAAGTGTGTGCAGTGCCCCAGGTTTGCACAATGCAAAGAGCTACACAAAGGGGAGAGAAAAGTCTCTCACATTTACCCAATGCAGCTCTTTCTGTTCCCCGATGTAACACAGTACCTTTAGAAGTAAACTGCCAACTCGGTTTCTTTTTCAAAAGGCAAGAGAAATAATAATATACACATCTTTATTTCTGGCTTGTAGGTGCTTTTGCAGACACTGGTTTCTGTTTCCCGTGACAAAAAGTGCTAAAACAAATGGCAGTATACTTTGGAATGACAAAATTTTGAGTCCACTGAGATCAAAGGTAAATGCTACAGCTACTAAGAGACAGTGAACAGTTGTGGCAAGTGACTACTGACTATTAAGAAGAAACAAGAATGAACTAAAAAAAACCCTAAAAAATTTCAGACATGACACATCCTAAGAAAAAGTCTGAAAGACTCTCAGAATCTTTAGTCAGACAAATGGTCTTAGACTTTGCCAGGATAAAGTTACATTATAAACACTGACAGGTAGCTTTTTTTAATGTTCAAATTTCAAATAAAGATTACAATGTATACAAACTATTAGGGCAATGTAGCCCTATCAATTATAAAATTTTCAGAAAGCAAGCATTAAAAAATAAAGATATGGGCTTGGCATGGTGGCTCATGCCTGTAATTCCAGCACTTTGTGAGGATGAGGCGGATATATGACCTTATGTCAGGAGTTCGAGACCAGCCTGGCCAACACAGAGCAAGATTCTGTCTCAAAAACAAAAACAAAACAAGATGCACAAATATGTTTTAAAAATTTTAAATAAATTGAATAATATTCCATAAGTGTAACAGGAACACAGACAACTATTAAAAATCAGAAAAATGGGAATAACAACAAAACAATGAAAGATATTAGAAAACAGAAATTGCGGAGGCAAAAAATACAAAAAATAACTGAAATACTATAAGATAAAATGATGTAAAAATGAAAAGGCTCAACAAACTAGAATACATACAAAGATACTTATATAACAAGCAGATATATAAGCACAATTTAAAAAGTCACAGACGAGAATCTTGGGAGCTGCAAGATGAAAATAATGTGTCATTTATAAGCATAATCTTATGAGATAACCAGTTAATTTTTCATGGAAGTTTTGCAGGTCAGAAGGAAACTGTGTGATATAATGAAAGTCCTGAAGAAAAAAGCTGTCAAGTGAGAATAATACCAGCAGCAAAACTGTCCTGCCAAATAAAAACACCTTCCAAAACAACCAAATCCTGAAAAAGTATATTGGCACTGCATTTGCCCTGCATATCAAAGATGCTGAAAGGAGTTTCTTCCACTAAAAATGACACAATGCAAGAAAGCAACACATAATCATATGAAAATACATAACTTTCTGGGAAAGACATGCACATACACAAAAATGGAATACCTTAGCATTATAATAATAGTGCAGAAAACATTTCTATTTATTCTCTAAAATGTGAAAGATAAAAGCATAAAAATTTTTATAAACATCTGCTAACATACCACATAAAAATATGTAATTGGCAACATCGCCAACAAAATTGAGAACAAATGTAATGAGAGAAGTGTTGAATCCAACTGAAGTTTATTTTTTACCAGGTTAAAATATATTGTTTTATCTTTTGGAGGTTTTATGTAATCTCCAAGGTACAAGAAGAAAAATACCTGTATAGATACACAAAAGAAAATAAGACAGAAATGAAAGCATATCAGTAAAAAAAATTTAAAAAGACACAAAGGAAGACAGAAAAAAAGAAAATGAGAAAGATATAATGAATTAAACAATAAAATAACATTAGTAAGTCTTTCTCAGAAAATTATTTAAATATATATATAAAATTAACTTTTGGATCAATTGATACACTTTTTTCTTCTTCTTCTTTTTTTTTTTTTGAGATGGAGTTTTACTTTTGTCACCCAGGCTAGAGTGCAATGGCATGATTTCGACCCACTGCAAACTCAACCTCCCAGTTCAAGCGATTCTCTTGTTTTAGCCTCCCAAGTAGCTGGGATTACAGGCACCCATCACCATGCCCAGATGAGTTTTGTATTTTTAGTAGAAATGGATTTTCACCATATTGGCCAGGCTGGTCTCAAACTTCTGACCTCAGGTGGTTCACCTGCCACCAAAGTGCGAGGATTCCATGTGTGAGCTACCATGCCTGGCCTCAATAGACATATTTTCCATCAATGAATCCATAGAAAAAAATTAAAAAATGAACATCCAACTTTTTTTTTTTTTTTTTTTTTTTTTTTTTTGAGACAGAGTCATGCTCTGTCGCCCAGGCCGGAGTGCAGTGGCCGGATCTCAGCTCACTGCAAGCTCCGCCTCCCGGGTTCACGCCATTCTCCTGCCTCAGCCTCCCAAGTAGCTGGGACTACAGGTGCCCGCCACTTCGCCCGGCTAGTTTTTTGTATTTTTTAGTAGAGACGGGGTTTCACCGTGTTAGCCAGGATGGTCTCGATCTCCTGACCTCGTGATCCGCCCGTCTCGGCCTCCCAAAGTGCTGGGATTACAGGCTTGAGCCACCGCGCCCGGCCCATCCAACTTTTTTACAAGTCAGTTGAAGTGTCATGATAACAAAAGAATAAAAATGGCAAGATGGATGCAGACATTCCATGCAAATATTAACAAAACAATGGCAGAAGAGGTCAAAATAGTATTACACAAGCTGCATCTTAAGTTAAAGACTATCATGTTATAAAATGTACTTTAAAGTCAAAACTCCAAAGAGATTTTTAAAAAATTATAAAATAATAGATTCATTCACTGGGAACCTATGACAAATTTCTACGTATGTGTGTGTGTTTGAGTTTGTGTATCTCACATTAAAGTTCCAAATATATAAAGTAAATATTGAAAGAATGGAGGAAACATATAGAGAGCAATATAATTATAGTAGAGTATTTTAATACCCACTTGCTCTAATAAAAATAAGACAAAATATTAGTAAGGAAAGAGAGGGCTTAAAGGCACTATAAAACAATCAGATTTAACAAAGAGGTATAGAGAATACTCCTTAACGACATTAATGTTACACACTCTTCTCAATAGCTCATACAACATTCTCCTCAATAGGACACTTGGTAGGCCAAAAAAGAAGTCTTAACAAATTTTTTAGAACTGAATTTGTATAGATTACTTTCTATAACAAACATGAAATAAGAGTATACAACAATAGAAAAAAACAAAAATTCACAAATATATAGATATTAAACAACATACTCTTTAGCATACTCCTGTTCAAAGGTTGAAATAATAAATGTTGTAAATACGTCCATACTGCTCAATGTAATACACAGATTTAATGCAATGTTTTCCAAATTTCTCATTGCATTTTTGAAGAAATAGAAACAGCAACCCCAAAGGTGTATACTTGTCAAGAGACAATAAAGTACCAAACAATCTTCAAAAAAAAGGAACAATGTTGGAGGCAGAACAGTTCCTGATTTCAAAACATATTACAAAGCTACAGAATTAAAACAATTTGGTATGAGTACAAATGTTAAAAAGTAGACTAATAGAATGCAATATATATATAAACTTTCAAATAGTCATATGAAGAATCATATTTATACTCATAATTATCACAGCATTGTTAGTGAAAGCCAATGGGTAAAAGCAATGCAAATTTCTGTCAACAAATCATTCAGTAAACATAATTTATCACTCATTTTTCAAAAACCAGGAAATATTCTAACAACTATAAGGATAAGTCTTGATAACATTATGCAAAATAAAATGAGCCAGCCACAGAAAAGATTGTATAAGATATATGAAGCACTTACACTCTTAGAATCAGGAAACAAAACAGTGTTTGAAAATTGCCATGAAATGGAAAAAAATGGTAGTTGTTTAATATGTAGTGAGATGTAGCTTTGCAAGATAAAAACATCCTAGGGATATGTTGCATAACATTGTCAATATAATTAAGATGACTAAACTGAATATTTTAAAATACTTGATTATAAATTTTGTTATGTGTTTTTGACAGGTAAAAATAAACAATATCTAAAAAAAAAAGAGTTATGATAGTTTTTAAATTACCTTCAAATCCAAAAGTTTTTTTCTCTCAAACAAACATAATATTGATTCACAAATAAACGGATGTTGAAATTAGGAGAATTTTTTTGACTGCTCACCTAGACAAGATTAAACAACCATTCACAACAAACCAACACCACAAATAAACAAGTTATAAAAAATACAAGGATAATATTCATAGAGGCAAACAGAGATAATTATATTGGCAGTAGACATATGGCTGATTCGTATTTGACTTTGCTCCACACTGTCTTAAATTGTACGACATAAATACTGTCACACACAATATAATATAACATCAAAATACAATTGATTGGTTTGAGGTGGCGCATATCCTAAAATTATCTAACTCAAAGCTACAAAATTGCAGAAGAAAATTAAAACATGGAAGGTAAAACTTACTAGACACCATCAAGTACATCAATATATTCATGAAAGAAATCTTAGAAGAATATTGAAAAATAAAAGTAATCCAGAGCTTTCTTAAAGACCAAAATGTCTGAAAACTTTCCAAGTTTTGATGTAATAAAAAAACTCTAACCAATAATACTTGATTCACAATTATTTGACTTCAAAAACAAGATAAAAATAAAGACTTTCCAAGATAAAAGGTGAGGATGTTTATCACCACTAGAATACTTCTACAAAAAATGTTACGTGGTGGCCAAGCACAGTGGCTCATGCTTGTAATTCTACAGCTTTAGGAGGCCATGGCAGTCAGATCACTTCAAAGCAGGAGTTGAAGATCAGCCTGAGCAACATAGTAAGACACTGCATATAAAAAAAGTATGCTAAAATGAGTCCCTTATGTTGAAAAATGGACACCATTATAAAAATATTTGTAAACATAAAGCTCTTTATTAAATGCAAATATATAGACACACATTCTTTACTATAATAATGATGGTGCATAAAACCCTTAAACTTCTATAGAATACGAAAAATGAGGCCAAGCACAGTGACCCACACCTGTAATCCCAGCACTTTGGGAGGCGGAGACAGGTGGATTGCTTGAGGCCAGAAGTTTGAGACTAGCCTGGCCAACGTGGCAAAAATTAGCTGGCCGTTACAGTGTGTGCCTTTAATCTCAGCTACCTGGGAGGCTAAGGCACAAGAATTGTTTGAACCTGGGAGGCAGAAGTTACAGTGAACTGAGGTCACACCATTGTGCTCCAGCCTCAGGTGCAATGAAACTCTGTGAAGACAGTGAAACTCTATCTCAAAAAAAAAAAAAAAAAAAAAAAAAGGCAAAATGAAATATTAATATATTAATAAATACACATATTAAAAAAAATTAAGTCCAGGCTCGGTGGCTCACACCTATAATCCCAGCACTTTGGGAGTCCGAGGTGGGCAGATCACCTGAGGTCGAGGTCGGGAGTTCGAGACCCGCCTGACCAACATGGAGAAACCCTGTCTCTACTAAAAATATAAAAAATTAGCCGGGCATAGTAGTGCGTGCCTGTAATCCCAGCTACTGGGGAGGCAGAGGCAGGAGAATGGCTTGAGCCCAGGAGGCAGAGATTGTGGTGAGACAAGATCGTACCATTGCACTCCAGCCTGGTCAACAAGAGCAAAACTCTGTCTCAATAAATAAATAAATAATCAAAGCATGTCACTACACAATTAAAATAAAAATTAAGGCAGTGAAACTGGAAAAAACACATAAAACAATAACAAACTAGTAATTAACTTCCTTTCTTTAAACAATCAATTTAAATATAAATTAATTAAACTACTTAATAAAAAGAAATTAATCCTAGGGCTTTGGGAGGCCAAGGTGGGCTATTCACTTGATCCTGGAAGTTCAAGACAAGTCTGGGTAACATGGCAAAACCCTATCTCTACAAAAAATACATAAATAACTAGCTGGGTGTAATGGTACTTACTTGTAATCCAGCTACTTGACAGGCTGAAATAAAAGGATCATCTGAGTTTGGGAGTTTGAGGCTAATGTGACCCATGATCACACCCTTGCAAACCAGCCTGTTGACAAAGTGTAACTGTATCTTAAAAATAAATGAATGATGGCCAGGCGTGGGGGCTCATGCCTGTAATCCCAACACTTTGGGAGGCCGAGGTGGGCAAATGACGACGTCAGGAGGTCGAGACCATCTGGCCAACATGGTGAAACCCCATCTCTACTAAAAATACAAAAATCAGCTGGGCATGGCGGCATGCACCTGTAGTCCCAGCTACTCAGAAGGCTGAGGCAGGGGAATCGCTTGACCCAGGAGGTGGAGGTTGTAGTGAACCAAGATCATGCCATTGCACTCCAGCTTGGCAACAGAGCAAGACTCCATCTCAAAAAAAAATTAAAAAAGTTAATAAATAAATAACAAAAAAAAAAAAAAAAAAGAGAGAGAGAGAGAGAGAAAAATGCCTGAGTGGCTTAAGAAAAAAGCATTCAACACGTGGCCTACAAGAGACTCATTTTAGGCCTGGCACAGTGGCTCACACTTGAAATTCCAGCACTTTGGGAGGCTGAAACCAGCTTGGCCAAAATGGTAAAACCCTCTCTCTACTAAAAAAATTAAAATACAAAAGTTAGCCAGATGAGGTGGTGCATGCCTGTAATCCCAGCTACTCGGGAAACTGAGGCAGGAGAACTGCTTGAACCCAGGAGACAGAGGTTGCTTTGAGCCAGCCTGGGTGACAGAACAAGACTGTATCTCAAAAAAAAGAGATTCATTAGCATTGAGTCAAATAGGCTGAAGGTATCAGAATGGAAAATATCTATATTCCATGCAAATAGTAACCACAATTGGGTGAGGAAGTCATAATTATATTAAACATAATGTCATAATTATATTAAACATAATATGCTTTAAGTCGAGTACTAGCATGAGACAAAACTTGATATCATATAATACTAAAATGGGTAAATTTATCAAGAATTTATGACTATTACATTTTTCTATCTATATGTATGTGCATGTACAACATCCGGGCTCCAAAATGTATAAAGCAAATATTAACAAAAGTCAAGTAAGAAATACATAGCAACATAATAATTGCAGAAATCAAGATCCCATTTTCAATAATAAATAGAAGGTTCAGATTAAAAAATCAACAGAAAACTTAGGCAACATTATAGATTACATTAATTATTTTGCATATACAGGAATACCTGAGAGTGGATAATCTGTAAAGAAAAAAGGTTTATTTGTTCACAGTTTGGCAGACTGTACAAGAAGTGTGTGTCAGCATCTGCTTCTGGTGACAGCCTCAGGAAGCTTACAATCACAGTGGAAGGCAAAGAGTAACTGGACCTGTCACATGGTAAAGGACAGGAATTGTGAGGTGAAGAAGCTAGGTTCTTTCAATGAACCAGCTCTCATTTGAATTAAGTGTAAATTTTCTGATTACCAAGAGGATGGTGTCACACCATTCATGAAAAATTTGCCCCCATGACCCAAACACTTTCCACTAGGTCCCACATTCAACATTGAGGATGATATTGCAGCATGAGGTTTGGAGAACATGGACATCCAAACCATATTACAGACCAACTAGGCTTAACAGTTATGTGTAAAACTTTCCAGTCAAAATCAAGAGAATGCAAAATATTCTTATCTGCATCTGGTGTATTCTGTTATTAATCATACCAAGGCTTATTAAATTTATTTATTTATTTATTTTTTGAGGTGGAGTCTCAATCTATCACCCAGGCTGGAGTGCAGTGGCACGATCTCGGCTCACTGCAAACTCCGCCTCCGGTGTTCAAGTGATTCTTCTGCCTCAGCCTCTGGAGTAGCTGGGACTACAGGTGCATGCCACCACGCCCAGCTAATTTTTGTATTTTTAGTGGAGACGGGGTTTCACCATATTGGCCAAGCTGGTCTCGAACTCCTGACCTCGTGATCCACCCGCCTTGGCCTCTCAAAATGCTGGGATTATAGGCATGAGCCACTGCACCCAGCTGCCTTATTAAATTTAAGAATACCAGCCGGGTGCAGTGGTTCATGCCTATACTCACAATACTCTGGGGGACCAAGTTGGGAGGATCATTGAAGTCAGAAGTTTGAGACCAGCCGGGGCAACATAGTGAGGTCCTGTCCCTACAAATAATCAAAAACTTAGTTGAACATGGTAGTGCAGGTCTGTAGTCACAGCTACTCAGGAGGCTGAGGTGGAAGGATCACTTGAGCCCAGGAGGCTGAGGCTGCAGTGAGCCAAAATTATGCCACTGCACTCCAGCTTGGGTGACATAGTAAGATCCTATCTCAGAACAACAACAAATAAATTTAAGACCAATATCATACACTGTGTATTTTCCGACCAAAACTGAATAAACCTAGGAATTAAAAACAAAAGTAGAACTGGAAAATCTAAAAATATATGAAAATAAAACATACTCTTCAACATATTATTGCTCAATGGTCAAAAAATTTAATTTTTCGGCCAGGCACGGTGGCTCACACCTATAATCCCAGCACTATGGGAGGCCAAGATGGGCAGATCACCTGAGATTGGAGGTTTGAGACCAGCCTGACCAACATGGAGAAACCCCGTCTCTACCAAAAATATAAAATTAGCTGGGCATGGTGGTGCATGTCTGTAATCCCAGCTACTCGGGAGGCTGAGGCAGGAGAATCACTTGAACCTGGGAGGAGGAGGCTGCAGTGAGCCAAGATCATGCCATTGTGCTCCAGCCTGGGCAATGAGAGCGAAACTTTGTCTCAAAAAAAAAAATAAATAAATAAATAAAATATGTTTCAAAGATGTCAATACAACATACCGTGGTAAACAAATTCAATATAATCTCTAACAAAATTCTAATAGCACAATTTTTTTACAGAAATATTGTTTAAAAATTTTAAATTTGATTATAAACTATAGCAAAACGTCCATTAAAAAGAAAGAAGATGCATTATACTTTCTGATTTCAAAGCATAATAAAAGCCACAGTAACAAAAACAATGTGGTATTGACACAAAAACAGATGAACAGAAGAAAGAACAAGAGAGCCCAGAAATGAACCCTTCTATATATGATCAAGTGATCTTCCACAAAGTTGCCATGAGCACACAATAGAGAAAAGATAATCTCTTTGAACAGTAATGTTGAAAATTGGATAACACTGATAAATTAAGTTGGATCATTTTATTGACAAAAAATACTAAAAAAAAAAAAAAACTTAGACATAAAAAATAACTGTTAATCTCTTAGAAATGAATATAAGAAAAAGACATGATATTGGTCTTGGCATTATTTTCTTAGACATGACATTAAATGCATGTGCAACAAAGAAAAGAACAGAAAAATTGAAGTACACTATACTTCAATATCGCTGCACATTAAATACAGCATTCAATAGAGTGACAAGGTCTCCTAGAAAATGGGTGAAAATATTTGCAAATCACATGTGATAGGAGTTATATCCAGAATACATAAACAACTCTTAAAACCAAATAAAGAGCAGCATGGTGACTCATGCCTGTAATCCCAACACTTTGGGAGGCCAAAGCAGGCAGATCACGAGATCAATAGTTTGAGACCAGCCTGGCCAACATGATGAAACCCCGTCTGTACTAAAATTACAAAAATTAGCTGGGCGTGGTGGCGCCTGCCTGTAATCCCAGCTACTCGGGAGGCTGAGGCATGAGAATCGCTTGAACCTGGGAGGCAGAGGTTGCAGTGAGCTGAGATAGTGCCACTGCCCTCCAGCCTGGGCAACAGAGTGAGATTGCATCTCGGAAAAAAAAAAAGAATAAAGAATAAAGTTGAATAACTTGATTTAGAAACGAACAATTAATTGAAGTAAATTTTCATTAAAATGATATACAAATGGGGAAAAGCATTTGAAAAAACACACTAAATTACTATTTGTAGATTAATGCATAATAATTACAATAAAAAACAATCACCTGGGCTGGACGCAGTGGCTCACACCTGTAATCCCAGCACTTTGGGAGGCCAAGGTGGGTGGGTCACGAGGTCAAGAGATCGAGACCATCCTGGCTAACATGGTGAAACCCTTTCTCTACTAAAAATACAAAAAATTAGCCAGGCGTGGTGGCAGGCACCTGTAGTCCCAGCTACTCAGGAGGCTGAGGCAGGAGAATGGCGTGAACCTGGGAGGCAGAGGTTGCAGTGAGCCGAGATTGTGCCACTGCACTCCAACCCGGGCAACAGAGTAAGACTCTGTCTCAGAAAAAAAAAAGGAACAAAAAAATAATCAGCTCATACCAATTAGAATGACCATAATCAATTTTTTTAAAAAAAGAACACCAAATCTGTTGATAATGCAATAAAAATAAACCCCATGTTGATTGGTGGAAAACAAGAATGCAGCCATTATTTTAAAATTTTATAAATGTTTCTCAATAAACATTTTTTTGAAATTTAAAGCCATTATTTTAAAATTTTATAAATGTTTCTAAATAAAATTATGGGCTGGGTGCAGTGGCTCATGCCTGTAATCCCAGCACTTTTGGAGGCCAAGGCAAGCAGATCACTTGAGATCAGGACTTCGAGACCAGCCTGGCCAAAATGGTGAAACCTTGTCTCTACTAAAAATACAAAACTTAGCCAGGTATGGTGGTGAGCGCCTGTAATTCCAGCTACTCAGAAGGCTGAGGCACAAGAATCATTTGAATCCAGGGGGCAGAGGTTGCAGTGACCTGGTATCATGTCACAGCACTCCAGCCTGGGTGACAGAACGAGACTCCGTCTCAAAAATAAAATAAAGTTATCATCAACTACAGCAACCCCATTTATGAATCTATATCCAAACTATGCAACCCAGGACCCAAAAAACATATTTGAACATCTATGTTTATTGTACCAGTATTCACAAAAGCTGGAAGGCTGAAGCAACTTAGATGTCCCTTGACTTACAAACACATCAAAAAATGTAACATATACACAAAATGGAATTTTATTCAGCCTTAAAATAGAAAATCTTGTGACATTTTAAGATAAACTTTGAGAATATTGTATCACCTGAAATAATCCAGTAACAAAATGATAGAGACTGTAATTCCACTTATGAGAGATCTTAAGTAGTCACACTCATAAAATCCAAAGTGGAAGGGTGTCTGTCAAGGGATAAAGAGAAGGTAAAATGGGCAGTTGTTACTTAATGGGTATTAAGTTTTAGTTTCACAAGATGTAAAATTTCTAAAAGTCTTTTGCATAACCATGTGAATATACCTAACATGCCTGAAATGAACAGCTTTTTTGGGGGGACAGAGTCTCACTCTGTCACCTGAGCTGGAGTGCAGTGGCACAATTATCACTCAGTATAGCCTCAAACTCCTAGGCTCAAGTAATTCTCCTCTCTAAATCTCCCAGAAAGCTGGGACCACAGGTGGACAAGACCATGCCTGGCTATTAAAAGGAAAAACAAAAAATTTGTAGTTGAATCTCCATGTTTCCCAGGCTGGTCTTAAACTTTCATGCTCAGGCAATCGTCTCTGTCTTGGCCTCCCAAAATCCTGAGATTACACATGGAAGCCACCACCATGCCTGGCCCTGAAATGTATACTCGAGTAGATTTAAGATGATAAATTTTATGTTATGAGTTTTTACAACAATTAATTTTTTAAAAAACTGAAAAAAATACAGAATTATAAATCTTTTCAAAAATTACCTTCAGGCCGGATGCAGTGGCTCCCACTTGTAATCCTAGCACTTTGGGAGGATGAGGCGGGCAGATTGCCTGAGCTGAGGAGTTTGAGATCACCCTGGGCAACATGGTGAAACCCCATCTCTACTAAAAATACAACAAAATAGCCAGGCATGGTGGTGGCCACCTGTAATCCTAGCCACTCAGGAGACTGAGGCAGGAGAATCGCTTGAGCCTAAAAGGTGGAGGTTGCAGTGAGTCAAGATCACTGCACTCCAACCTGGGCAAAAGAATAAGACTCCACCTCCAAAAATGGGAAAAAAAAAATTACCCTGAAACCACAAAAGTGTTTCTCTCACACAAGGAAATATATATTCATTATAAAACACATGGTAAAAAGAAGACTATTTCCATGATTACTCACTTACACAAAATAAAACCACCATTGAAAATCAGCTAAGAATTAATATAAACAAGATAAGCTATAACCAAAATAGGGGTCATATTTATAAATAAAAACACCCACATATATAATCTGATTGTGACAGACATGTGCCTGATTTATCTATTAAACCCCACATTGACTTAAAGTGTACAAACAATTGCAAAATGTCTTAAATTACAATACGTAAGTAAAACAAAAATTATAATAAACTAATATTAAGGAACCTACACTGAAAAACAACACTAATATAGAACTACGAAACAATAATAAGAGACATGTTTACTCATAAAATCTGGTTTGCAATATTGGTGTAACATTAAGAAAGAATTTCTTATGACATTCTTGAACATTAAGAAAGAATTTACTGCCATCCACTGTATGGCCGTAAAATTTCAGAGGAAATGCAGCATAACTATAAATAGAAGACTGTAATGAGAAATTTTCAACAAGCATTTTTTAGTTTTTTAGACGGAGTCTCCCTGTCACCCAGGCTAAAGTGCAGAGGCATGATCTTGGTTCACCACCATCTCTGCCTCCCATGTTCAAGTGATTCGCCTGCCTCAGCTCCTGAGAAGCTGGGATTACGGGCATGCGTCACCATGCCCAGTTAATTTTTGTATTTTTAGTAGAGACAGGGTTTCACCATGTTGGCCAGGCTGGTCTCGAACTCCTGGTCTTATGATCTGCCCACCTCAGCCTCCCAAAGTGCTGGGATTTAGCATTAGTTAGAGAAAGGAGACACCGCAGAGTCCCTTACACTTCGCACTCTTGTCACAATACAAATTCTTCTAGGACAAATGAAGACAATCAATTTTCATATTTTTTGCTGGCTCTTTTAAGTTTACAGAACAAACAGAAGGCAGCTACGTCTGAATAAATCTGCATTTGAAAAACAGGCTGGATACTTTGGGAGGTCGAAACAGGTGGATCACCTGAGGTCAGGAGTTCAAGACCAGCCTGGCCAACATGGTGAAACCCCTTCTCTAATAAAAATAGAAAAATTACCTGGGCATAGTGGTGGGTGCCTGTAATCCCAGCTACTCAGGAGGCTGAGGCAGGAGAATCACTTGAACCCAGGAGGAAGAGGCTGCAGTAAGTCAAGATCCACCACTGCACTCCAGCCCAGGCAACAAGAATGACACTCTGTCTCAAAAAAAAAAAAAAAACAAAACAGAAAAAAGAAAAGGAAAACAACATTTTCACATATAATAATGTAATGTTTATTAAGTAGGCACTATGTGCTGAAGGGAATGTTACAGAGCACTTTGCTGGGAATAACACGTTACATGATTTAATCCTCATAGCACCTTGGGAGCTGGTATTAAGTGTTTAATAATTCCCAGGATTTAGAAAAAGGGCCCAGCATTTTTATTTCTTTTGTTTTTCTGTTATTGATTTTTTAAAAAATGTATAGAATAAAAGCTAAATATAAACATAGGAGAGGGATACAGAAAGAAAAACTTTAACATAGCTTAGAGAAATTTGTATTGTGTTTATATTTACTTTTTTGTGACTTGCAGAGCAACTACAGCATCTGCAAGAATAGAAAACAGGTTAGTAAATGGAATGTCTCTGCAAGCACTGATTTTAATTAAAAAACTACAACTTAAGACCCTGAAATACATACTTTATTTTTTTCACTTACCTGCTTTTAGGTTTCAGAATATTGTGAGCATTGGCTCTAGAAAGGCTGCAGGATTCACCACTGAGTACTCTCATCTCTTCTAATCAGTTCTGTGAGGCAAGACTCCAGGGTGGGGCCAGACCTAAATAAGGCCTCCAAAAACAGTAAACTTGAACAAGGCTGGGGCAGGGAGTGCACCCTATGTAGAACTCTGCTCTCTATGCCACTGGGGTATTTCCTATTCTGTTTTTGCTAAGCTTACCTAAAAGAAAATTAAATCCCAGTTTGTGAAATTTTAATCTTTTTTAGTCACTGCCCTGTCAATTTTTTTTTTTTTTTATTATACTTTAAGTTGTAGGGCACATGTGCATAACGTGCAGGTTTGTTACATATGTATACTTGTGCCATGTTGGTGTGCTGCACCCATCAACTCGTCATTTAATCAGGTATAACTCCCAATGCAATCCCTACCCCCGCCCCCCTCCCCATGATAGGCCCCGGCGTGTGATGTTCCCCTTCCTGAGTCCAAGTGATCTCATTGTTCAGTTCCCACCTATGAGTGAGAACATGTGGTGTTTGGTTTTCTGTTCTTGTGATAGTTTGCTAAGAATGATGGTTTCCAGCTGCATCCATGTTCCTACAAAGGACACAAACTCATCCTTTTTGATGGCTGCATAGTATTCCATGGTGTATATGTGCCACATTTTCTTAATCCAATCTGTCACTGATGGACATTTGGGTTGATTCCAAGTCTTTGCTATTGTGAATAGTGCTGCAATAAACATACGTGTGCATGTGTCTTTGTAGCAGCATAATTTATAATCCTTTGGGTATATACCCAGTAATGGGATGGCTGGGTCATATGGTACATCTAGTTCTAGATCCTTGAGGAATCGCCATACTGTTTTCCATAATGGTTGAACTAGTTTACAATCCCACCAACAGTGTAAAAGTGTTCCTATTTCTCCACATCCTCTCCAGCACCTGTTGTTTCCTGACTTTTTAATGATCGCCATTCTAACTGGTGTGAGATGGTATCTCATTGTGGTTTTGATTTGCATTTCTCTGATGGCCAGTGATGATGAGCATTTTTTCATGTGTCTGTTGGCTGTATGAATGTCTTCTTTTGAGAAATGTCTGTTCATATCCTTTGCCCACTTTTTGATGGGGTTGTTTGTTTTTTTCTTGTAAATTTGTTTGAGTTCTTTGTAGGTTCTGGATATTAGCCCTTTGTCAGATGAGTAGATTGCAAAAATTTTCTCCCATTCTGTAGGTTGCCTGTTCACTCTGATGGTAGTTTCTTTTGCTGTGCAGAAGCTCTTTAGTTTAATGAGATCCCATTTGTCAATTTTGGCTTTTGTTGCCGTTGCTTTTGGTGTTTTAGACATGAAGTCTTTGCCCATGCCTATGTCCTGAATGGTACTACCTAGGTTTTCCTCTAGGATTTTTATGGTATTAGGTCTAACATTTAAGTCTCTAATCCATCTTGAATTAATTTTCGTATAAGGAGTAAGGAAAGGATCCAGTTTCAGCTTTCTACTTATGGCTAGCCAATTTTCCCAGCACCATTTATTAAATAGGGAATCCTTTCCCCATTTCTTGTTCCTCTCAGGTTTGTCAAAGATCAGATGGCTGTAGATGTGTGGTATTATTTCTGAGGACTCTGTTCTGTTCCATTGGTCTATATCTCTGTTTTGGTACCAGTACCATGCTGTTTTGGTTACTGTAGCCTTGTAGTATAGTTTGAAGTCAGGTAGCGTGATGCCTCCAGCTTTGTCCTTTTGACTTAGGATTGTCTTGGAGATGCGGGCTCTTTTTTGGTTCCATATGAACTTTAAAGCAGTTTTTTCCAATTCTGTGAAGAAACTCATTGGTAGCTTGATGGGGATGGCATTGAATCTATAAATTACCTTGGGCAGTATGGCCATTTTCACGATATTGATTCTTCCTATCCATGAGCATGGTATGTTCTTCCATTTGTTTGTGTCCTCTTTTATTTCACTGAGCAGTGGTTTGTAGTTCTCCTTGAAGAGGTCCTTTACATCCCTTGTAAGTTGGATTCCTAGGTATTTTATTCTCTTTGAAGCAATTGTGAATGGAAGTTCATTCCTGATTTGGCTCTCTGTTTGTCTGTTACTGGTGTATAAGAATGCTTGTGATTTTTGCACATTAATTTTGTATCCTGAGACTTTGCTGAAGTTGCTTATCAGCTTAAGGAGATTTTGGGCTGAGACAATGGGGTTTTCTAAATATACAATCATGTCATCTGCAAACAGGGACAATTTGACTTCTTCTTTTCCTAACTGAATACCCTTGATTTCTTTCTCTTGCCTAATTGCCCTAGCCAGAACTTCCAACACTATGTTGAATAGGAGTGGTGAGAGAGGGCATCCCTGTCTTGTGCCAGTTTTCAAAGGGAATTTTTCCAGTTTTTGCCCATTCAGTATGATATTGGCTATGGGTTTGTCATAAATAGCTCTTATTATTTTGAGGTACGTTCCATCAATACCGAATTTATTGAGCGTTTTTAGCATGAAGGGCTGTTGAATTTTGTCAAAAGCCTTTTCTGCATCTATTGAGATAATCATGTGGTTCTTATCTTTGGTTCTGTTTATATGCTGGATTATGTTTATTGATTTGCGAATGTTGAACCAGCCTTGCATCCCAGGGATGAAACCCACTTGATCGTGGTGGATAAGCTTTTTGATGTGTTGCTGAATCCGGTTTGCCAGTATTTTATTGAGGATTTTTGCATCGATGTTCATCAGGGATATTGGTCTAAAATTCTCTTTTTTTGTTGTGTCTCTGCCAGGCTTTGGTATCAGGATGATGTTGGCCTCATAAAATGAGTTAGGGAGGATTCCCTCTTTTTCTATTGATTGGAATAGTTTCAGAAGGAATGGTACCAACTCCTCCTTATACCTCTGGTAGAATTCAGCTGTGAATCCATCTGGTCCTGGACTTTTTTTGGTTGGTAGGCTATTAATTATTGCCTCAATTTCAGAGCCTGCTATTGGTCTATTCAGGGATTCAACTTCTTCCTGGTTTAGTCTTGGAAGAGTGTAAGTGTCCAGGAAATTATCCATTTCTTCTAGATTTTCCAGTTTATTTGCATAGAGGTGTTTATAGTATTCTCTGATGGTAGTTTGTATTTCTGTGGGGTCGGTGGTGATATCCCCTTTATCATTTTTAATTGTGTCGATTTGATTCCTCTCTCTTTTCTTCTTTATTAGTCTTGCTAGTGGTCTGTCAATTTTTTTGATCTTTTCAAAAAACCAACTCCTGGATTCATTGATTTTTTGGAGAGTTTTTTGTGTCTCTATCTCCTTCAGTTCTGCTCTGATCTTAGTTATTTCTTGCCTTCTGCTAGCTTTCGAATGTGTTTGCTCTTGCTTCTCTAGTTCTTTTAATTGCGATGTTAGAGTGTCAATTTTAGATCTTTCCTGCTTTCTCTTGTGGGCATTTAGTGCTATAAATTTCCCTCTACACACTGCTTTAAATGTGTCCCAGAGATTCTGGTATGTTGTATCTTTGTTCTCATTGGTTTCAAAGAACATCTTTATTTCTGCCTTCATTTCGTTATGTACCCAGTAGTCATTCAGGAGCAGGTTGTTCAGTTTCCATGTAGTTGAGCGGTTTTGATTGAGTTTCTTAGTCCTGAGTTCTAGTTTGATTGCACTGTGGTCTGAGAGATAGTTTGTTATAATTTCTGTTCTTGTACATTTGCTGAGGAGTGCTTTACTTCCAATTACGTGGTCGATTTTGGAGTAAGTACGATGTGGTGCTGAGAAGAATGTATATTCTGTTGATTTGGGGTGGAGAGTTCTATAGATGTCTATTAGGTCTGCTTGCTGCAGAGATGAATTCAATTCCTGGATATCCTTGTTAACTTTCTGTCTCGTTGATCTGTCTAATGTTGACAGTGGAGTGTTGAAGTCTCCCATTATTATTGTATGGGAGTCTAAGTCTCTTTGTAAGTCTCTAAGGACTTGCTTTATGAATCTGGGTGCTCCTGTATTGGGTGCATATATATTTAGGATAGTTAGCTCTTCCTGTTGAATTGATCCCTTTACCATTATGTAATGGCCTTCTTTGTCTCTTTTGATCTTTGATGGTTTAAAGTCTGTTTTATCAGAGACTAGTATTGCAACCCCCGCTTTTTTTTGTTCTCCATTTGCTTGGTAAATCTTCCTCCATCCCTTTATTTTGAGCCTATGTATGTCTCTGCGTGTGAGATGGGTCTCCTGAATACAGCAGACTGATGGGTCTTGACTCTTTATCCAGTTTGCCAGTCTGTGTCTCTTAATTGGAGCATTTAGTCCATTTACATTTAAGGTTAAGATTGTTATGTGTGAACTTGATCCTGCCATTATGATATTAACTGGTTATTTTGCTCGTTAGTTGATGCAGTTTCTTCCTAGCCTCGATGGTCTTTACATTTTGGCATGTTTTTGCAATGGCTGGTACCAGTTGTTCCTTTCCATGTTTAGTGCTTCCTTCAGGGTCTCTTGTAAGGCAGGCCTGGTGGTGACAAAATCTCTAAGCATTTGCTTATCTGTAAAGGATTTTATTTCTCCTTCACTTATGCAACTTAGTTTGGCTGGATATGAAATTCTGGGTTGAAAATTCTTTTCTTTAAGAATGTTGAATATTGGCCCCCACTCTCTTCTGGCTTGGAGAGTTTCTGCCGAGAGATCTGCTGTTAGTCTGATGGGCTTCCCTTTGTGGGTAACCCGACCTTTCTCTCTGGCTGCCCTTAAGATTTTTTCCTTCATTTCAACTTTGGTGAATCTGGCAATTATGTGTCTTGGAGTTGCTCTTCTCGAGGAGTATCTTTGTGGCATTCTCTGTATTTCCTGGATTTGAATGTTGGCCTGCCCTACTAGGTTGGGGAAGTTCTCCTGGATGATATCCTGAAGAGTGTTTTCCAACTTGGTTCCATTTTCCCCCTCACTTTCAGGCACCCCAATCAGACATAGATTTGGTCTTTTTACATAATCCCATACTTCTTGCAGGCTTTGTTCATTTCTTTTTCTTCTTTTTTCTTTTGGTTTCTCTTCTCGCTTCATTTCATTCATTTGATCCTCAATCGCAGATACTCTTTCTTCCAGTTGATCGAGTCGGTTACTGAAGCTTATGCATTTGTCACGTATTTCTCGTGTCATGGTTTTCATCTCTTTCATTTCGTTTATGATCTTCTCTGCATTAATTACTCTAGCCATCAATTCTTCCACTTTTTTTTCAAGATTTTTAGTTTCTTTGTGCTGGGTACGTTATTCCTCCTTTAGCTCTGAGAAATTTGATGGACTGAAGCCTTCTTCTCTCATCTCATCAAAGTCATTCTCCGTCCAGCTTTGATCCGTTGCTGGCGATGAGCTGCGCTCCTTTGCCGGGGGAGATGCGCTCTTATTTTTTGAATTTCCAGCTTTTCTGCCCTGCTTTTTCCCCATCTTTGTGGTTTTATCTGCCTCTGGTCTTTGATGATGGTGATGTACTGATGGGGTTTTGGTGTAGGTGTCCTTCCTGTTTGATAGTTTTCCTTCTAACAGTCAGGACCCTCAGCTGTAGGTCTGTTGGAGATTGCTTGAGGTCCACTCCGGACCCTGTTTGCCTGGGTATCAGCAGCAGAGGCTGCAGAAGATAGAATATTTCTGAACAGCGAGTGTACCTGTCTGATTCTTGCTTTGGAAGCTTCCTCTCAGGGGTGTACTCCACCCTGTGAGGTTTGGGGTGTCAGACTGCCCCTAGTGGGGGATGTCTCCCAGTTAGGCTACTCAGGGGTCAGGGACCCACTTGAGCAGGGAGTCTGTCCCTTCTCAGATCTCAGCCTCCGTGTTGGGAGATCCACTGCTCTCTTCAAAGCTGTCAGACAGAGTCGTTTGCGTCTGCAGAGGTTTCGGCTGTGTTTGCTATTGCCCTGTCCCCAGAGGTGGAGTCTACAGAGACAGGCAGGTTTCCTTGAGCTGCTGTGAGCTCCACCCAGTTCGAGCTTCCCAGCAGCTTTGTTTACCTACTTAAGCCTCAGCAATGGCGGGCGCCCCTCCCCCAGCCTCGCTGCTGCCTTGCCAGTAGATCACAGACTGCTGTGCTAGCAATGAGGGAGGCTCCGTGGGTGTGGGACTCTCCCGGCCAGGTGTGGGATATGATCTCCTGGTGTGCCTGTTTGCTTAAAGCGCTGTATTGGGGTGGGAGTTACCCGATTTTCCAGGTGTTGTGTGTCTCAGTTCCCCTGGCTAGGAAAAGGGATTCCCTTCCCCCTTGCGCTTCCCAGGTGAGGCAATGCCTCGCCCTGCTTCAGCTCTCGCTGGTCGGGCTGCAGCAGCTGACCAGCACCGATCGTCCGGCACTCCCCAGTGAGATGAACCCAGTACCTCAGTTGAAAATACAGAAATCGCCGGTCTTCTGTGTCGCTCGCGCTGGGAGTTGGAGACTGGAGCTGTTCCTATTCGGCCATCTTCCCTGTCAATTTTATAACATATACTAATAAGCAATTTAAACAAATCTCTTAGGGTTTTCTAGGGTAATTTTATTAGAAGCCAAATATGTATTCTTAGCAAGGCATAAGAAATAGAAATACTAATAACAACCTATTGTGTCCATAAATATCCATTGAAATGACCTCGTAAGTTACAAAAATATTAAGTGGCCCAAATAAAGTACACTTTTTTGCCCACATCTATTTATTGTGCCAACCATATGATGCTTAATTCAACCACGTATTCAGTTGCTAGGCAAGACTAACAGTTCCTAGATGGTACGGACCATGATTGCTTCATCTATTTTTCTAATGGCCATATGAAATGCAAGCAATTAGTTTATCTGTTTGGGTCTCCAGACCACCTCCTTGTTTTTCATCCAAGTACCAGGAAACTGAAGAAATTCTCATCTGGGTATCAACCAAAGACATCTCTTGTATGAGGGGAGGTACAAACACAGGATGATTCATTTCCCTTACACTGAGACAGAGGCAGAAGTAACCACTCTTTTCAGCCTGACACAGTTCCTCCCTGGTCATCCTCAAATGTCTCAGAGATGCCTAGGTGATTGTGAGAGGATTCCCAGTGATCCTAGGCTGATTGCTTAAGGATAAGCCAAGCAGGAGAGGGACAGGCTGATTCTAAATAAAAATGAAACTGTCCTAGTGGAGCTCCAGAACCTGGATCACCTGTCTTGATTGGCTAGCTCTTGTGTAAAAGGAAGACAAGAATACTCTACTCCAGTATCACATTTTATGGGTAGGTATAGTTGTGGTCATGGCTGTGGATACCTTGTGACCTTGATCTGTCACTCCTAAGATGCTTATTTACACTTATAGATTTTGCCATCAGATTCTATTTACACAAGAGCATCTCACATTACTGTAGCAGATCACTGAACAAGATCTGAAAAGCTCAAAGAACCACACTCCCAAAGGGGGGCTTTAAGATGTCTACGGTGACATCTCACAATGCATAAAATGCCTTCTGTTGGTTTTCTGTACATTCTCAATCCAAAGTCTGGCCCTGCTTTGTAAATCTAAAGCAGAGGCCAGACCTTCTGTGTAGATTCTAGGTTGAATCAACCTGGCTCTGCATTCTTGAGTGTTACAGGAGGCAGAGTACAACCAAAGGAGAGATCCCCTCAAAGAGGCTGCTCTAGCACATTCTAAGTGATATGTCTACCTAAAACAAAAGAGCTGAGGCAACAATATAAGTAGACAGTTCATTTGGAACAAGTTTGAGAATTGTAACCTGGGAGCAAAGATTCAAGTTGCCTGAAATCTACATTTTGATTAGCAACAGTTAAAAGTGGATTTGTAAAGGCAATAGGAAAGGGACAGAGTGCCCAGATCAGCTCGGTCATGGAGATCCTAACCCAGTGACACTAGAGGAGTTAAAGACACACACACAGAAATATAGAGGTGTGAAGTGGGAAATCAGGAGTCTCACAGCCTCTAGAGCTAAGAGCCCTGAACAGAGATTTACCCACATATTTATTAACAGCGAGCCAGTCATTAGCATTGTTTCTATAGATATTAGATTAACTAAAAGTATCCCTTATGGGAAACGAAGGGATGGGCTGAAATAAAGGGACGGGTTTGGCTAGTTATCTGCAGCAGGAGCGTGTCCTTAAGGCACAGATTGCTCATGCTATTGTTTGTGATTTAAGAATGCCTTTAAGCAGTTTTCTGCCCTAGGCGGGCCAGGTGTTCCTTGCCCTCATTCTGGTAAACCCACAACCTTCCAGCGTGGGTGTTATGGCCGTCATGAACATGTCACAGTGCTGCAGAGATTTTGTTTATGGCCAGATTTTGGGGAGCCTGTTCCCAACAACAGAGAGTGGGCTGATACAAGGTTGTCAGAAATTCTTATTTACAACAAATAACATTACTAATTGGATATACATTGTTAAGCTATAGGGTGTGGGTTATAGTGTCCAGTGTGTCACTATTAGTTTAATTTATAGCTACTTGAAGAAATAGCAAGCAGTTTCAAGAAATACATAGCTCAAAGAAGGGAGAAAGACATAATTGTGGTCTCATTTTAATGTCTCTTTGAGCCTTATAACTAAAAGAATTTGCATTTCTCAAATAAATGTTCCCGCTCACCCAAATCTCAATACCTAGATTCAGAGTTTGGAGCTGCAAATTTAGGTCCAGGATGGGTGGAATGGCAGCAAGTGTCATCTGCACATTGTGGGCATTTTAAGAAGAGAAGGAAAGGGAAAGTGGAGATTCTTATGCCTGCATGTCTACTCAGTGCACATGCTACTCTGGGTTTCTGGGCCCCATGGTCTCTGAATCAGTTTCTGGTCTAAAGAGTCATTGAAAGATGTGAAATGGTTGATTGCTGTCCTATGAAGTATTTAGAAATCAGGTCTAGCCTCTCTAAATGTTGACTATAGAGGACTATAGATACAAAATAGGCAGAGACACAATTCTGCCTGCATATTTAGGGGACACCATGCACTTTGCAGCACAATTGTGAGTTGACTGAAAGCCTGAAAGGAAAAGCCTCCTCTAGGTTAAAGCTTGGTTTAACAACCTAACCTCATGAATAAAATAAGCAGAGAAGCAACGGGAAACAAACCCCTAAGTTAGCAGAAGGCAAAAAATAACAAATAAGAGCTGTACTGAAGGAGATTTAGACATAAAAAACTATGCAACAGATCAAGAAATCCAGGAGTTAAATCTATAAAAAAAATTAATAAGCTAAACCACTAGGTAGATTAATGAAGATTCAAATAAATACAATTAGAAATGACAAAAGGGATACTACCACTGACTCCAGAAAAATACAAATAACTGTTGAAGTCTACTATGAACACTTCTATGCACACAAACTAGAAAATCTAAAAGAAATAGTAAATTCCTGAAAAATACATCCTCCAAGGACTGAACAAAAAAGAAATTGAATCTCTGAATAGATCAATAACAAACTACAGAATTGAATTAGTAATAAATAGCCTAGCAACCAAAAAAAGCCCAGAACCAGAGACACCCACAGCTAAATTCTATAAGATGTACAAAAAAAAGAGCTGGTAGCATTCTTTCTAAAACTATTCCAAAAAATTGAGAAAAAGACACTCCCCTTCAACTCATAAGAACAGCATCATTCAGACACCAAAACCTGACAAGGATATAACAAAAAAAGAAAATTTTATGCAAATATCCTTAGGACCATTGATATGCAAAAATCTTCAACAAAATACTGGCAAATTAAATTCAGCAGCACACCAAAAAGTTAATCAGTTATGATCAAGTAGGCTTTTTCTCTGGGATATGAGGTTCATTCAACATACACAAATTAATAAATGTGATTCATTACATTAACAAAAATAAAGATAAAAACCACAAGATTATCTTAATAGATGCAGAAGGAGCTTTCAAAAAATTTTTAACATCTTTCATGTTAAAAATCTTGAACAAAGTAGGCATTGAAGGTACATATTTCAAAATAATGAGTTATCTATGACAAACCCATTACCAACATACTGAATGGACACAAACTGCAAGCATTTCTCCATGAAAATTAGCACAAGACAAGGATGCTTTCTCTTACCACTCCTATTCAACATAGAACTGGTAGTCCACACCAGAGTAATCAGGCAAGATACGAAAACAGAGGGTATTCAATAGAAAGAAAAAAAGTCAAACTATCCCTGTTTGCAGACAACATAATTCTATATCTAGAAAACCCACAGAAAAGTTCTTCTCTTTTCTGTCTCCATAGAAAAGTTCTTTGAACTGAAAAACTGAAGCAAAATTTCAGAATACAAAATAAATATACGAAAATTAATAGGATCCCTGTACATCAACAGCATCCAAGCCGAAAACCAAGTCAAAAACACAATCCCAGGCTGGGTGTGGTGGTTCACGCCTGTAATCCCAACACTTTGGGAGGCCGAGGTGGGTGGATCACTTGAGGCAGGAGTTCAAGACCAGGCTGACCAACATGGTGAAACCCCGTCCCTACTAAATACAAAAAATTAGCCAGGCGTGGTGGCACCTGCCTGAAATCCCAGCTACTCAGCTACTTGGCAGGCTGAGGCAGGAGAATCGCTTGAACCCGGGAGGCGGAGGTTGCAGTGAGCCAAGATTGCACCATTGCACTGCAGCCTGGACAACAAGAGCGAAACTCTGTCTCAAAAAAAAAAAGAAAAGAAAAGATCAATATCATTAAAATGGCCATACTGCCCAAAGAAATTTACAGATCTAATGTCATTCTTATCAAGCTACCGAAAACATTCTTAACAGAATTTTAAAAACTATTTTAAAATTCATATAGAACCAAAAAAGAGTCTGAATAGCCAAGGGAATTCTAAGCAAAAAGAACAAAGCTGGACATTACATTACCCGACTTGAAACTATTCTGTAAGGTTGTAACCAAAGCAGCATGGTAGTGATTTAAAAAAAAAAAAAAAAAAAAAAAAAGGCTCATAGAACAATGCAACAGAATAGAGAGCCAAGAAATAATGCCACACATCTACAACCATCTTATCTTCAACAAAGCTGCCAAGAGCAATGTGGGAAGAATTTTTTTTTTTTTTTGAGATGGAATTTTGCTCTTGTTGCCCAGGCTGGAGTGCAATGGCTTGATCTCGGCTCACCGCAACCTCCACCTCCAGGCTCAAGCATTTCTCCTGCCTCAGCCTCCTGAGTAGCTGGGATTACAGGCATGGGCCACCCTGTCCGGCTATTTTTTTTTTTTTTGTATTTTTAGTAGAGACGGGGTTTCTCCATGTTGGTCAGGTTGGTCTCAAACTCCCAACCTCAGGTGATCCACCCACCTTGGCCTCCCAAAGCGCTGGGATTACAGGCGTGAACCACCATGCCCGGTCAGAATTCCCTAGTTAATAAAATGGTACTGAAATAACTAGCTAGCACTATGTATAAGATTTTCTTTTTTGTAGTTAAAAAAAAACAGAATTTTTCTTCAGTGGTCAAATAAAATACTTCTTAATCAAAATATAGTTAAGTTTATCTCCTTCCCACAGGCTCCTGAACTTTGAGCTACTCTCAATCTGAGCCAACATACAATCCCATTTTATATTTCTCCTAAAAACTTGCTGACTTCAGGGTAAAACATTTTCTAATCTAAAATCTGATTTGGGCTGAGCGTGGTGGCTCATGCCTGTAATCCCAGAATTTTGAGAGGCTGAGAAGAGCAGAACACCTGAGGTCAGGAGTTCGAGACCAGCCTGGCCAATATGGCGAAACCCTGTTTCTACTAAAAATACAAAAATTAGCCCAGCATGGCGGCGGGCAGCTGTAATCCCAGCTTCTCAGGAGGCTGTGGCATGAGAGTCACTTGAACCCAGGAGGTAGAGGTTGCAGTGAGGTGATATCCAGCCACTGCACTCCAGCCCGGGCAACAAAGTAAGACCCCGTCTCAAAAAAAAATTTTAATTAAATTAAAAATTAAAAATTAAATCTGATTTATACACCCTCCATTTGCCATCCCTTCTGACCTTCTAATCTTTTTTGCTCCTCCCTAAGAAAGCCTTTTTCCACCTAAACTTTGCAATCCTTAAAGATGTTATAGTTGGTACTTCCTTCTGTTGCAATATTTTAGAAATTTTTTTAAATAAACCTAATTTTGTTTTATTTTACAAAGTCTAGAAACTGCCACAAAACAATAACAACTTCATCCTGAGTATGACCCTCCCAATCCCCTTCCATCTTAATGTATACTGCATCTGCCTGTGGGTCCCCAGCTTTCCAGGGCTCTATAGCTTCTCTCAGTGTAAAGGTTCTCCCATGGCTGGGGAGAGCAGGCTCTGACAACTGCAGGGGAGGCTTCCTAGAAAGAACTGGGCCTTTAATAACCTCCCTTCCCTTTGCAGGCTCAGTAATAGCCTTAGCTTGGAGTCATTGGCGCAAACTTTAATTTCCATGTCAGAGTTGTTCAAATGGTTTTTGAAACTGAAAAATTCAGCAAAATTACTCAAACACAGTGTTTACATAAGGGAAGGAAATTTTAAAGTGCTTACATTACATACCTAAAATGCAAAAGTATGTATTATTTTAAAACGATAAATACATTATTTTATTATATCCATTAAAAATGTTATGATCCAAGTTTCATTTCAAAAGATTTAGCATTAACTTCAGAAATGAAGATGATTGGATACAGAAGAGAGGTATTCACTGAAATGTACCCTGAAAAAGGAGGAACTGATGTTTTCATAAATCTGTGTAACTCACCAATTATCTACCACATCTTCTTGTGGAAATATATTCATTTTCTTTCTTTCTTTTTTCCTGAGATGGAGTCCCACTCTATTGCCCAGGTTGGAGTGCAGCAGCACAATCTCAGCTCACTGCAACCTCTGCCTATGTGGTTCATATGATTCTCCTACCTCAGCCTCCCGAATAGCTGGCATTACAGGTGCCTACCACCATTCATGGCTAATTTCTAATTTTTGTATTTTTAGTAGAGACAGGGTTTCACCATGTTGGCCAGGCTGGTCTAGAACTCCTCTGACCTCAGATGATCACCCTGCCTCGGCCTCCCACAGTGCTGAGATTACAGGCATGAGCCACCGCATCCGGCCAGATATGTACTCATTTTCTACAGTCAAAATGGAAGAGATATTTTCCCTATTCTTTTCCTTGGTAGCATTCTAAAAGCTAAGCCTTGGACATCACCCAGCCACAAAAAACAGACCTGAGAAAATTCCTAAACTCAGTCTGGGAAATAAAAAGGTAAATGAGAATACTTAACAAATAGAATATATGATTAGATATTTTTTTCCAAAACCCACCTCTTTTATGCCCATTGTAATTATCCTCTTACCTTTTAGTCCTACTAATAAACTGCAAGTTACAATTAAAACACTGAAGGGAAAGTAAGTGAAGAAATCTTTTCAGGGTGACAATCCCAGGGAGTGGCAGTGCTGATTAAAAAACAGATGTATCTGACTCACATGTCAAGTCAACACCCAATCACTTGAGAGATTCTCCCACCCCATCCTGCTCCCTTAAGTGCTCAATGACCACCCTCTCTGGAGACACTGCACTATGCCTCAGTGACTGCCCCAGGTACATTTCACTTTGCAAGTTCTTGAACCATCCCCCTGGGATCAGGTTTGACTGTCTTTTGGGATACTATTGTTTCTTTCACAAATCTTAGAGAATCCAGTGGGCCGAAATTATTTCTGTCTTCTCCCCTCAATACCAGCATATGATTGACCAGCAATATGTCTCCAGAAATGGAAGCTGTGTTGGTTTGAAGACAATCTTAACTTCTCAAAGGGTTTGCTTTACAAAGGAAGAGTACACCAGGAGATTCCTCTCAGCCCCGGGGCATCAACCTGCTCCCTTGAGAGGCTACACTCCAACCTCAGGCTGTCCTATGTCTCCCATTCCCAGATACCCAGAGTTCCATTCCAGGCCAGGAGCTGAAATTTACCAGAGATTCTAGCATACACAGCCACAGTGGATATCTTAATTTATCCCCAGAAAGGACTGAAATCCAGGACCAGGGAAAAAACTGAAGGGTGACTGAGGACACATTACCTTATAAAGTTTCCAAAGGGAAACCTTGACCCAAAAATATTCTGATAAGATCTCTGTACCTAGGGAAGATTTAAAAAAAAAAAGGGGGGGGGGCACAGAGATTTTTTACAATATAGTGTCAGGGGATGAGTCTTTGGTTTCTTCTCATGGGAAATATTTACAAACAGATAACAAATCTTTTTTAAAATGCCATCCATGCTGTGTCAAAAAATGATTAATTAAAATACAGTATTTCAAATGTACACTAAAGGACAAATAGTTGATAATGTGAATTAGGAAGGGAAAGTTGGCATTTGGGAATGTCAGAAGGAACTGGAAATTTAGTATTTTACTGCAAGCCAGTCAGGCTGGAGGAATGGGAAATAGGGAGGAGTCTTGAGACCCTGCTTGGGACACAGGTGAAAAATGCAGGAGAAAATCTGTCCCCTGTGGACTGTGAAAATAATTAAGTGGCAGACAATTAGAAGGAGGTGGCTCCAGTCCCAGGGTTTCTGGCTTTTGTTTTTGTTTTTGTTTTTTTATTATACTTTAAGTTCTAGGGTACATGTGCATAATGTGCAGGTTTGTTACATATGTATACTTGTGCCATGTTGGCGTGCTGCACCCATCAACTTGTCAGCACCCATCAACTTGTCATTTACATCAGGCATAACTCCCAATGCAATCCCTCCCCCCTTCCCCCTCCCCATGATAGGCCCTGGTGTATGATGTTCCCCTTCCCGAGTCCAACTGATCTCATTGTTCAGTTCCCACCTATGAGTGAGAACATGCGGTGTTTGGTTTTCTGTTCTTGCGATAGTTTGCTGAGAATGATGGTTTCCAGCTGCATCCATGTCCACACGAAGGACACAAACTCATCCTTTTTTATGGCTGCATAGTATTCCATGGTGTATATGTGCCACATTTTCTTAATCCAGTCTGTCACTGATGGACATTTGGGTTGATTCCAAGTCTTTGCTATTGTGAATAGTGCCACAATAAACATACGTACGTGTGCATGTGTCTTTATAGCAGCATGATTTATAATCCTTTGGGTATATACCCAGTAATGGGATGGCTGGGTCATATGGTACTTCTAGTTCTAAATCCTTGAGGAATCGCCATACTGTTTTCCATAATGGTTGAACTAGTTTACAATCCCATCAACAGTGTAAAAGTGTTCCTATTTCTCCACATCCTCTCCAGCACCTGTTGTTTCCTGACTTTTTAATGATTGCCATTCTAACTGGTGTGAGATGGTATCTCATTGTGGTTTTGATTTGCATTTCTCTGATGGCAAGTGATGATGAGCATTTTTTCATGTGTCTGTTGGCTGTATGAATGTCTTCTTTTGAGAAGTGTCTGTTCATATCCTTTGCCCACTTTTTGATGGGGTTGTTTTTTTCTTGTAAATTTGTTTGAGTTCTTTGTAGGTTCTGGATATTAGCCCTTTGTCTGATGACGAGATTGCAAAAATTCTCTCCCATTCTGTAGATTGCCTGTTCACTCTGATGGTAGTTTCTTTTGCTGTGCAGAAGCTCTTTAGTTTAATTAGATCCCGTTTGTCAATTTTGACTTTTGTTCCCATTGCTTTTGGTGTTTTAGACATGAAGTCCTTGCCCATGCCTATGTCCTGAATGGTATTCCCTAGGTTTTCTTCTAGGGTTTTTATGGTATTAGGTCTAACACTTAAGTCTCTAAACCATCTTGAATTAATTTTCGTATGAGGAGTAAGGAAAGGATCCAGTTTCAGCTTTCTACTTATGGCTAGCCAATTTTCCCAGCACCATTTGTTAAACAGGGAATCCTTTCCCCTTTTCTTGTTTTTGTCAGGTTTGTCAAAGATCAGATGGCTGTATATGTGTGCTCTTATTTCTGAGGACTCTGTTCCGTTCCATTGGTCTATCTCTCTGTTTTGGTACCAGTACCATGCTGTTTTGGTTACTGTAGCCTTGTAGTATAGTTTGAAGTCAGGTAGCGTGATGCCTCCAGCTTTGTTCTTTTGACTTAGGATTGTCTTGGCAATGCGGGCTCTTTTTCAGTTCCATATGAACTTTAAAGCAGTTTTTTCCAATTCTGTGAAGAAACTCATTGGTAGCTTGATGGGGATGGCATTGAATCTATAAATTACCTTGGGCAGTATGGCCATTTTCACAATATTGATTCTTCCTATCCATGAGCATGGTATGTTCTTCCATCTGTTTGTGTCCTCTTTTATTTCACTGAGCAGTGGTTTGTAGTTTTCCTTGAAGAGGTCCTTTACATCCCTTGTAAGTTAGATTCCTAGGTATTTCATTCTCTTTGAAGCAATTGTGAATGGAAGTTCATTCCTGATTTGGCTCTCTGTCTGTTACTGGTGTATAAGAATGCTTGTGATTTTTGCACATTAATTTTGTATCCTGAGACTTTGCTGAAGTTTCTTATCAGCATAAGGAGATTTTGGGCTGAGACGATGGGGTTTTCTAAATATACAATCATGTCATCTGCAAACAGGGACAATTTGACTTCTTCTTTTCCTAACTGAATTTCTTTCTTTATTTCTTTCCCTTGCCTGATTGCCCTAGCCAGAACTTTCAACACTATGTTGAATAGGAGTGGTGAGAGGGGGCATCCCTGTCTTGTGCCAGTTTTCAAAGGGAATTTTTCCAGTTTTTGCCCATTCAGTATGATATTGGCTGTGGGTTTGTCATAAATAGCTCTTATTATTTTGAGATACATTCCATCAATACCGAATTTATTGAGCATTTTTAGCATGAAGGGCTGTTGAATTTTGTCAAAGGCCTTTTCTGCATCTATTGAGATAATCATGTGGTTTTTGTCTTTGATTCTGTTTATGTGTTGGATTACGTTTATTGATTTGTGTATGTTGAACCAGCTTTGCATCCCAGGGATGAAGCCCACTTGATCATGGTGGATAAGCTTTTTGATGTGCTGCTGGATCCGGTTTGCCAGGATTTTATTGAGGATTTTTGCATTGATGTTCATGGGATATTGGTCTAAAATTCTCTTTTTTTGTTGTGTCTCTGCCAGGCTTTGGTATCAGGATGATGTTGGCCTCATAAAATGAGTTAGGGAGGATTCCCTCTTTTTCTATTGATTGGAATAGTTTCAGAAGGAATGGTACCAACTCCTCCTTGTACCTCTGGTAGAATTCAGCTGTGAATCCATCTGGTCCTGGACTTTTTTTCGTTGATAGGCTATTAATTATTGCCTCAATTTCAGAGCCTGCTATTGGTCTATTCAGGAATTGAGCTTCTTCCTGGTTTAGTCTTGGGAGAGTGTAAGTGTCCAGGAAATTATCCATTTCTTCTAGATTTTCTAGTTTATTTGCAGAGAGGTGTTTATAGTATTCTCTGATGGTAGTTTGTATTTCTGTGGGGTCGGTGGCGATATCCCCTTTATCATTTTTTATTGCGTCTATTTAATTCTTCTCTCTTTTCTTCTTTATTAGTCTTCCTAGCGGTCTATCAATTTTGTTGATCTTTTCAAAAAACCAGCTCCTGGATTCATTGATTTTTTGGAGGGTTTTTTGTGTCTCTATCTCCTTCAGTTCTGCTCTGATCTTAGTTATTTCTTGCCTTCTGCTAGCTTTTGAATGTGTTTGCTCTTGCTTCTCTAGTTCTTTTAATTGTGATGTTAGAGTGTCAATTTTTGATCTTTCCAGCTTTCTCTTGTGGGCATTTAGTGCTATAAATTTCCCTCTACACACTGCTTTAAATGTGTCCCAGAGATTCTAGTATGTTGTATCTTTGTTCTCATTGGTTTCAAAGAACGTCTTTATTTCTGCCTTCATTTCATTATGTACCCAGTAGTCATTCAGGAGCAGGTTATTCAGTTTCCATGTAGTTGAGTGGTTTTGATTGAGTTTCTTAGTCCTGAGTTCTAGTTTGATTGCACTGTGGTCTGAGAGACAGTTTGTTATAATTTCTGTTCTTGTACATTTGCTGAGGAGTGCTTTACTTCCAATTATGTGGTCAATTTTGGAATAAGTGTGATGTGGTGCTCAGTAGAATGTATATTCTGTTGATTTGGGGTGGAGAGTTCTGTAGACGTCTATTAGGTCTGCTTGCTGCAGAGATGAGTTCAATTCCTGGATATCCTTGTTAACTTTCTGTCTCGTTGATCTGTCTAATGTTGACAGTGGGGTATTGAAGTCTCCCATTATTATTGTATGGTAGTCTAAGTCTCTTTGTAAGTCTCTAAGGACTTGCTTTATGAATCTGGGTGCTCCTGTATTGGGTGCATATATATTTAGGATAGTTAGCTCTTCCTGATGAATTGATCCCTTTACCATTATGTCATGGCCTTCTTTGTCTCTTTTGATCTTTGATGGTTTAAAGTCTGTTTTATCAGAGACTAGGATTGCAACCCCTGCTTTTTTTTGTTCTCCATTTGCTTGGTAGATCTTCCTCCATCCCTTTATTTTGAGTCTACGTATGTCTCTGCATGTGAGATGGGTCTCCTGAATACAGTAGACTGATGGGTCTTGACTCTTTATCCAGTTTGCCAGTCTGTGTCTTTTAATTGGAGCATTTAGTCCATTTACATTTAAGGTTAATATTGTTATGTGTGAACTTGATCCTGCCATTATGATATTAATTGGTTATTTTGCTCGTTAGTTGATGCAGTTTTTTCCTAGCCTCGATGGTCTTTACATTTTGGCATATTTTTGCAATGGCTGGTACTGGTTGTTCCTTTCCATGTTTAGTTCTTCCTTCAAGGTCTCTTGCAATGCAGGCCTGGTGGTGACAAAATCTCTAAGCATTTGCTTAACTGTAAAGGATTTTATTTCTCCTTCAATTATGCAACTTAGTTTGGCTGGATATGAAATTCTGGGTTGAAAATTCTTTTCTTTAAGAATGTTGAATATTGGCCCCCACTCTCTTCTGGCTTGGAGAGTTTCTGCCGAGAGATCTGCTGTTAGTCTGATGATCTTCCCTTTGTGGGTAACCCGACCTTTCTTTCTGGCTGCCCTTAAGATTTTTTCCTTCATTTCAACTTTGGTGAATCTGGCAATTATGTGTCTTGGAGTTGCTCTTCTCGAGGAGTATCTTTGTGGCATTCTCTGTATTTCCTGAATTTGAATGTTGGCCTGCCCTACTAGGTTGGGGAAGTTCTCCTGGATGATATCCTGAAGAGTGTTTTCCAAGTTGGTTCCATTTTCCTCCTCACTTTCAGGCACCCCAATCAGACGTAGATTTGGTCTTTTTACATAATCCCATACTTCTTGTAGGCTTTGTTCATTTCTTTTTCTTCTTTTTTCTTTAGGTTTCTCTTCTCACTTCATTTCGTTCATTTGATCCTCAACCGCTGATACTCTTTCTTCCAGTTGATCGAGTCAGTTACTGAAGCTTGTGCATTTGTCTCGTATTTCTTGTGTCATGGTTTTCATCTCTGTCCATTCGTTTATCGCCTTCTCTGCATTAATTATTCTAGTTATCAATTCTTCCACTCTTTTTTCAAGATTTTTAGTTTCTTTGCGCTGGGTACGTAATTTCTCCTTTAGCTCTGAGAAGTTTGATGGACTGGAGCCTTCTTCTCTCATCTCGTCAAAGTCATTCTCCATCAAGCTTTGATCCGTTGCTGGCGATGAGCTGCGTTCCTTTGCATGGGGCGATGTGCTCTTATTTTTTGAATTTCCAGCTTTTCTGCACTGCTTTTTCCCCATCTTGGTGGTTTTATCTGCCTTTGGTCTTTGATGATGGTGACGTACTGATGGGGTTTTGGTGTGGGTGTCCTTCCTGTTTGTTAGTTTTCCTTCTAACAGTCAGCACCCTCAGCTGCAGGTCTGTTGGAGATTGCTTGAGGTCCACTCCAGACACTGTTTGCCTGGGTATCAGCTGCAGAGGCTGCAGAAGATAGAATATTGCTGAACAGCGAGTGTACCTGTCTGCTTCTTGCTTTGGAAGCTTCCTCTCAGGGGTGTACTCCACCGTGTGAGGTGTGGGGTGTCAGTCTGCCCCTAGTGGGGGATGTCTCCCAGTTAGGCTACTCAGGGGTCAGGGACCCACTTGAGCAGGCAGTCTGTCCATTCTCAGATCTCAACCTCTGTGTTGGAAGATCCACTGCTCTCTTCAAAGCTGTCAGACAGTCGTTTGCGTCTGCAGAGGTTTCAGCTGCTTTTGTTGTTGTTGTTGTTGTTTAGCTGTGCCCTGTCCCCAGAGGTGGAGTCTAACAGAGACAGGCAGGACTCCTTGAGCTGCTGTGAGCTCCACCCAGTTCGAGCTTCCCAGCCATGTTGTTTATCTACTTAAGCCTCAGCAATTGCGGGTACCCCTCCCCCAGCCTCGCTGCTGTCTTGCTGGGAGATCGCAGACTGCTGTGCTAGCAATGAGGGAGGCTCCGTGGGCATGGGACCTTCCCAGCCAGGTGTGGGATATAATCTCCTGGTGTGCCCGTTTGCTAAGATCCTTGGTAGAGCGCAGTATTGGGGTGGGAGTTACCCGATTTTCCAGCTGTTGGAAAATTCCCCTGGCTAGGAAAAGGGATACCTTCCCCATTGCTCTTCCCAGGTTAGGTGATGCCTCACCCTGCTTCAGCTCTCGCTGGTCAGGCTGCAGCAGCTGACCAGCACCAACTGTCCTGCACTCCCTAGTGAGATGAACCCAGTACCTCAGTTGAAAATGCAGAAATCACCTGTCTTCTGTGTCACTCATGCTGGGAGTTGGAGACTGGAGCTGTTCCTATTTGGTCATCTTGCTCCGCCTCCCCGGGTTTCTGGTTTAAAAAAAATCTAACTCAAATGCATTTTTTGTAAATTACTCCCATGTGAAAAATAAAATTCAGGCTTAACCAACTGTAAACTGCCAATTAACCTCTGATTACATGACCAGGAAATTTCCTCCTTCATTGTACAAATTAAGAAACTACATAACTCTACTAACCAATTATTGAATTTGGTTATATCATACACCTTATACAAGTGTTTCCTTCCTGCCTCTCCCATAGACCATAAACTACAAACCACAGCTGGGTGCTCTACAATTCTTGAATCACTGTTTTATTAATTTTTTGCGGTGACTTTCATAAATTTTAATAGGGAAAAAGAGGGACTGGGAAGCCTGCGGAGGAAAACTCTTTCCATTCATGAAGCCAGCATCCCGAGTCAGGATTCTCCCCTGACAACCCTCCAGTCGTCCCTGCACAATATCTGCGGGTGCAGAACTGCTCAGAGAGGGCTCCGGGCCAGGGCACAGTCACTGGGCAGGGAGGAGACAGGATGCCTGGGGTCCTGGCTGTCAGCGCAGCTGCCATGCTATGGCTGAAGGGGACTGAGAGCCGAGCTGTGCCAAGAACTCGGGCCACGGATTTCGGAGCCAAGGGCGCAAAGGCCCAATTCCGGCCACAGCCACCTCGGACTGGTTCCAACCACACCCCTCCCCTTCTCTCCGGATGTCGGACCCCGCACTCTCACCATTTCTAGGCTTCTGGGGGATCCTGGCGTCTTAGCTGTTAATCTCCCAATAACCAGATCACAGTGCAACAGAGGCTGGGCCTCTAGGAGCAAAGGACACAGAGAACGGAAGCGAGACCTGGAGCACCCGCTGCAGTGAGACTAAGATCCCGCCGAATCCTGGAAGCCATACTGTCAGCTCCAGCTGGGTGCCTGATTGGACCGTTCCCAGCCCAGCGTCCCTGACTGAATGAAGTTTAACAACCCACCCCCTCAGGCCCTGAGTGACAGATGTGCTCAGGTGCTGGAGTGAATGAAGACAGAGTGAAACCTAAGCTGCAGTCTTTTCAGGAAGGGTTTCCTCCCTGAGCTGAGCCAGGCCCACCCCAGAGGGCATTTGCATTTAACCTTGTGTATAAGGTCCTAAGCATTTATAAATAATATATAGCTATTCACATCTGAATATAACAATTATTTTTAAATTCCAGGTTTTATAACCTTACTGGATTCTGGTCCTTTGAGCAGGCAGCCTGAGATTTTTTTCTGTTTTTTTGAGACAGAGTCTCACTCTCCCCCAGGCTCAAGCACGGTGGCATGATTTCGGCTCACCCCAAACTCCGCCTCTCAGACTCAAGTGATTCTCCTGCCTCAGCCTCCTGAGTAGCTGGGATTACAGGCATCTGCCACCACGCCCGGCTACTTTTTGTATATTTAATAGAGACAGGGTTTTGTCCATGTTGGTCAGGCTGGTCTGGAACTCCTGACGTCAGGTGATCCGCCTGCCTCCGCCTCCCAAAGTGCTGGGATTGCAGGCACATGTGAATTCCAAATTTTCTAGCAGTCAAACTTTAAGAAGAAACAGGTGAAATTCATTCTAATTGAGATGGTTAATCATTTAGGCTGTACTCAGTGAGGCCATTCTTCTCAACTGAGTTCAGCTGAGTTCCTTCAGACATGCTGTTTGTTGACTAGGCAGCTGTGCTGCTGGAGGTGCCCTGCTGCTTCTGAGGCTGTCAACAGAGGCAACTTGCTTCTCTTCCTCATACTATTTTATCTTTCATCTGGCTAACATGGGCTTTTTTACGGAGATAGCAGCCTGCTGAAAGAAAAACAGAAGCATGCAAAAACATTTGAGCCTAGGCCCCAAACTAGCACACTGCACTGTTCACAGGTTTTTACTGCCCTGAGCAAATAAGGCCAGCCAGATCTAGGGTTTGGACAACAGATGTGGATCTCAATGGAAACAGCTGTAAATGCATGTGGCAATGGGTATCGCTACAGGAGAGATGAAAAATTGCTAACATTTTTGCAATCAGTATCATTCTGCCTTTTTTTGCATATGTGGTTTATATAACTCTTCCACATCAAAAAAAGAAAAAAAAATTGTGCAAAGACCCACAGCTATTAAGTGGCTGCGCTGGGACTCAGGATTAACTCCATTTGACCCTTGAAATCCTGGAGAGTGACACTTCTAAAATAGAAGCCAGATTTCTTTTAGATTTGTGCCCATATAGCACTGTTTATTATTATTATTAGAAATATCCTTAAGAAATTGAAGAAGCACACGGGAGCTCACACCTATAATCCTAGCACTTTGGCAAGCTGAGATGGGAGAATCACTTGCACTCAGGAGTTCAAGTGCAGCCTGAATAACATCGTAAGATCCTATGTGCATGAAAAAAAATTTTTTTTTAAATTAGCCAGTCATGGCCAGGTGCGGTGGCTCACACCTGTAATCCCAGTACTTTGGGAGGCCCAGAAGGGCAGATCACAAGGTCAGGAGATCGAGACCACGGATCACAAGATCAGGAGATGGAGACCATCCTGGCTAACATGGTAAAACCCCGTCTCTACTAAAAATACACTCCCAGCTACTCGGGAGGCTGAGGCAGGAGAATGGCCTGAACCCGGGAGGCGGGGCTTACAGTGAGCCGAGATCCCGCCACTGCACTCCAGCCTGGGCGACAGAGCAAGACTCTGTCTCAAAATAAATAAATAAATAAATAAAAATAAAAATTAACCAGCATGAGGCAATCCTGTAGTACCAGCTACTCAGGTGGCAGAGACAGGAGGATTACTTGAGCCTGGAAGGTCAAGGCTGCAGTTAGCCATGATTGGTTATGCCACTGTACTTCAGCCTGGGTGATAAGAGTGTGATCCTGTCTCAAAAAAAAAAAAAAAAAAAAAAAAGAAAGAAAGAAAAAGAAAAGAAAAAAATTACAGGAGCATTTCGAAAGGACATAGAATATGTGGAAAAAATAGCTGAGGGATGAGTTGAGAAAATCAAAGCCCAACAACACATTACTTATTTTTTTTATCTAGATAAAATCTGTAAACTTCTTAAAAAAAAAAAAAAACCTTCAGAGAAGTTGAATGCTACAGAGTTTAAATGAACAAAGAATGATTTACAAATCAGGCAGCCTGTGGGCCCAGAATATTCTCAGAGAGACTCCAGCACAGCAACATGGTAAAAAAAATTGATGAACAGAAAAAGCAAAGTGACATACAGAAAATGAAAGTGAGGTACAGAAACAGCCAGATTGATTATAGCTTGGGATTTGCCTTATTTGAACATGGTTTGAAGAGTTGATGTCCTTTTATTGGCAAAATCACAGTGGCTGGTACAGGAATGGGTTATAATCTATTTAGGTTATAACCAGTTAGGTTTCAGTTTACTATGTACCAAAAACAAACAAGCAAACAAAAACCCTACTTACCAAAATCAAACATGAAAAGAGAGAGCTTCAGGGTATAATTTAACAAGTTCTCCCTTTTGGTTATCTTCTCAATTTTGAGAGATAGACCAAGTTATCAGCTAAATAAATGGTCTCCTCATTTCAACCAAGCAGTCTGTTTCTTAAACCCCTATAACTGAATCTCTGTAATACCTGTAATATATTTCTGTATAATCTCTATATTTCTCCATTTGCAACTACACATATTAACAACTACAAAGATACTTTTCCGTTTATGCAATAAGTAATCTAGAGAAATTCCATTATTTAGCACAACTTTAGTAAAAAAATTTAAAGTCTATTAAATAACCATAGCCTTTACAGTAGACTCTGCTATACAGACTATTATGAAGGATAAATGTCTAACCAATGCCTGATTTTTTTACCCTAAACCATGAAAAAAAAAAAAAAAAGACCTAACAAATGGTGCTTATTTAGAAGAGTAGTGGCCAGGCAATGCTCTTTAACTTATTGTGAATTAGTTCTTTTTAACTTATGAAGTAGGTTAAGAGCAGTGGACCTATATCCTGTTTCTGATATTATGAGGCAACAAATGTCCCATTAGAACTTCTCACCCACATTGACCCTTCATCTTTTACCTATCAAGGCATAAGTTTGTTCCTATATCAAGGTGGCTGCAAAATTCTCTACTTAGAAAAGTATACCCCATGAGTGCACACAAGAGACCCCTTTTTTATTTTTGTTGTGTGTAGAGCCATAAGAAAAAAACTGTGAATAATGATTGTCATGAGAGCAGAGATACCTTGATTTTTGGTCTTGTGTGAAAAGCTATCTACATCAAGGTTGCCATGTGCTTTTGAGGAGATACTTTTCTGGTTAGCTTTACCTCAAGATCTCCAATAGGTTTACAATTGCAAGAGTTTGAAGGGGCCCTTCTGAGTTGTGAGATTATGAACCCAAGGCACAAGATCCTAAAGTCTTGCTGCACTGTAGATGGCAAGCAGACTCAATCTCTTGGTCCTACATTATAAAAGGTTTTACTGTCCTGAGTCCGTAGACTATTTAAAGCTTTCTTGGCTGAGCACATTGGCTCATGCCTTTAAACCAAGCACTTTGGGAGGCTGAGGTAGGTGGACCACTTAAGATTGGGGATTGAGATCAGCCTATCTTAGCCAACATAATTTAACCATGTCTCTACAAAAAAAATGTATAAAAATTAGCCAGGTGTGGTAGTGCACAGCTGTAATCCCAGCTACTCAGGAGGATGAGAAACGTGAATCACTTGAACACGAAAGGTGGAGGTTGCAGTTAGCAGAGATCATGGCACTGCAACCTGGGCAAAAGAGTGAGACTATCTCAAAAAGAAAAAGCTTTCTTTACCTGCTAAAAATATGCTTTGCCATAGTGCATTAAAACCTTGCTGCATTTAGTCATATTAGACTTCAGTAGCAGAAGATACATGAGATTCTATTACTAGGGGCATAGGCCTTCCAGTGACTATTTTATAAGGGTCAACACATTCTTTCCAATCTAAGTGGATCTGATTGTCATCAATCTGCAATTATAAAAGTAATCCAGTCATTTTCGTTAGCTTTGCTCAATACTATTTTATCTGTATTACCTTATTTAACAGTTTTACAACTTATCTTGTGAATTATCTTTATCATTGGAGAGTTTTTCAGAAATGTCCCATGAGGAAAACATATTTTCTAATATCCTTTTAACTACTGTTATAACATCAGCCTTCTTACATGAGAAAGCTTTTATACTGCCAGAAAACATGCATTAAAAAGGAAAATTGAATAAAAATTTCTGTATCAATATTTAAATGGCCTATCAAGTAGCAGAAATGTACGTAAAGTTTTGATTGTCTTCTCAGGATTATATGTTTGACAAAAAAAATTGGTCTTAACCTATTTTAGTAATTTATGCACTAAACACACACACATTTAATTTATATCTAATTATTTGATCCTTTCTGTGATGAGTAATGGAATGCAGAGCTTTTAATATTGGAAGCTTTAAGAACTCAGGACTGAACAAGTGGCTGTCTAGTTTCTCCATGAGTCCACACTTAACATTAAATTCATGTTGTCTTACATACCAGGACGTTTTCTCCAATTTATGTGCATAGCACTGATAACTGAGGGGTTCTCATAGGTAATTTGACTTGGACCACAGAGTTTATTTAAATGGCACATCTAAAAAATTTCAGTACTGGTTGATTAAGCATAAAAATGTGGTAGAGTATTTTTCTGACATTCAATTAATTTTTGTCTTGTCTGGGCTCACAATTTCATAAGACTCAATTCTCTGCTAAGTTTCCCTCTTTTTGTTAACTTCCTTAAACACACAATACTCTAAAATTTTGTGTGCTTTTGAGGTTTTCAGAAACTAAATCAGAATTAAACATTAACTGTAAAAATTACTTAAATGGTTATAAAATATGATTATATCTGTTGCCTACAATAATTTATCATAACATAATTATGACTAATAGCATATACACACATATTAGATGCTTAGAAATTTTATGCAATTTTGAAATAAATATTAATAACATTTATTAAAATATAAGTTGAAGGAGGTCAAACATCACTTTTAATTCGACAATGCTTCCCATGCAATTTAACATATCAAATAATCTTTTGGATGTTGCATTGGCTCTCTGTAGCATCCAAAAGTTAGGGGTCAAAAAACAATTTTAAGGTTGGGCACAGTGGCTCATGCCTATAATCTCAGTACTTTAGGAGGCCAAGGTGGGCAGATCACATGAGGTCAGAAGTTCCAGACCAGCCTGGCCAATATGGTTGAATCATGTCTCTACTGAAAATACAAAAATTAGCTGAGTACAGTGGCGCACATCTGTAATCCTAGTTACCTGGGAGGCTGAGGCAGGAGAATCACTTGAACCTGGGAGTGGAAGTTACAGTGAGCCAAGATCATGCCACTGAACTCAAGCCTGGGCAACAGAGCACAACTCTGTCAAAAAAAAAAAAAAAAAAAGAGAGAGAGAGACAATTTTTAAGCTGAAATTTGATTTCAGGAAGACAGTCAAATATGTCAGAGGGGTAAAACATTTGGCCAAAATAGGAACACAGCTCACCATAAAATAATAGTCATTTATTTAGCAAAATGATAAAAGATTTAAGGAAAAAATTTAAAAAAGGACTGGGCACGGTGGCTCACACCTGTAATCCCAGCACTTTGGGAGGCTGAGGCAGGCAGATCACCTGAAATGAGGAGTTCGAGACCAGCCTGGCCAACATGATGAAACCCCCTCTCTACTAAAACAAAAACAAAACAAAAAAAAAGCTTTTACTGTTTGATCCAAGAGATTAAGTTTTCCAATCAAAAGACCTGAAAAAGACAGTGTGAGAAAAATTATATCTCTATTCTTTCTCTTTTTAACTTTACTCAAAATGTAAACAAAATTATTTTATTGTATAATGTTAATATGTAAAATTTTGTTCAAAAGAAAATCAATTTTTACTTTTGTGTTAGTATATTATCAATACTAAAGTTAATTTTAATAAAACTTTATAAATAAGTCCATCAAAACTGTTATTTTTGCCCACTCTATCTTTCCATACTTATTTTATAATCTTTTTTTTTTTTTTTTTTTTTTTTGAGATGCAGTCTTGCTCTGTCACCTAGGCTGGAGTGCAATGGCACGATCTCGGTTCATGGCAACCTCCACCTCCTGTGTTCAAGCAATTCTCCTGCCTCAGCCTCCAGAGTAGCTGGGATTACAGGCACAAGCTACCACGCCCAGCTAATTTTTGTATTCTTAGTAGAGACGGGGTTTCACCATATTGGCCAGGCTGGTCTCGAACTCCTGACCTTGTGATTCACCTACCTCGGCCTCCCAAAGTGCTAGGATTACAGGCATGAGCCACCGTGCCCAGCTTATTTTTGAGACAGAGTCTCGCTCTGTCGCTCAGGCTGGACTGCAGTGGCACAATCTCAGTTTATTGCAATCTCCGCCTCCCGGGTTCAAATGATTCTCCTGCCTCAGCCTCCTGAATAACTGGGATTATAGGTGCTTGCCACCACACCTGGCTAATTTTTGTAATTTTACTAGAGACGGGGTTTCAGACTGGTCTGGAACTCCTGACCTCAGGTGATCTGCCTGCCTTGGCCTCCCAAAGTGCTGGGATTACAGGGTGAGCCACCACACCCAGCCCACATTTTTTTCTTTTTTTTGAAACTGGAGTCTTGTGGAACTGGAGTGCAGTGGCGAAATCTCGGCTCACTGCAACCTCCGCCTCCTGGGTTCAAGCAATTCTCCTGTCTCAGCCTCCCAAGTAGCTGAGATTACAGGCATGCACCACCATACCCGGCTAATTTTTTGTATTTTAGTAGAGACGGGGTTTCACCGTGCTGCCCAGGCTCATCTTGAACTCCTGAGCTCAGGCAATCTACCTGCCTTGGCCTCCCACAGTGCTGGGATTACAGTCGTGAGCCACCATGGCTGGCTGTATTTTTAATAAAAGATGTTCTATCATATTTTCTGTTAATTAACATATCTAAATATATTTAGCTTTTCTATATCATATAAAAATGATTCTGGTCGGGCATGGTAGTTCATGCTTATAATACTAGCACTTTATTTTTATTTATTTTAATTTTAATTTTATTTTATTTTATTTATTTGAGATAGAGTCTCACTCTGTTGCCCAGGCTGGAGTGCAGTAGTGCGATCTTGGCTCACTGCAACCTCCAACTCCCAGGTTCAAGCGATTCTCATGCCTCAGCCACCCAAGTAGCTGGGATCACAGATCCCACCATGCCCGGCTAATTTTTGTATTTTTAGTAGAGACGGGGTTTCACCACGTTGGCCAGGTTGGTTTCAAATGCCTGACCTCAAGTGATCCAACCGTCTTATCCTCCCAAAATGCTGGGATTACAAGCATGAGCCACCATACCCGACCTAATCCCAGCACTTTAAAAAGCCAAGAAACAAAGACTGTTTAAGCATAGGAATATGAGTCCAGCCTGGGCAACATGTCAAAACCTTATGTTTACAAATAATACAAACATTAGCTGGGCATGGTGGCCCGCACCTGTAGTACCAACTATTTAGGAGGCTGAGGGAGGCGAATTGCCTGATCCCAGAAGGTCGAGGCTTCAGTGAGCCGTGATCAAGCCACTGTACTTCATCCTGGGTGACAGAGGGAGACCCTTTCTAAAAAAATAAATAAATAAAATGCCAAAGCTTATAAACTTAAACTTACAGTGTTTTCTGTGTTTTTTGTTTTTATCATTATTACTTCAATAGTTTTGGGAGTACAGGTGGTGTTTGGTTAAACGAATTTCTTTAGTGGTGATTTGTGAGATTTTGGTGCACCCATCTACAGAGCAGTATACGCTATACACAATGTGTAGTCTTTTTTTTTTTTTTTTTTTTTTTTTTTTTGAGACGGAGTCTCTCTGTGTCGCCCAGACTGGAGTGCAGTGGCGCGATCTCGGCTCACTGCAAGCTCCGCCTCCCAGGTTCACGCCATTCTCCTGCCTCAGCCTCCCGAGTAGCTGGGACTACAGGCGCCCGCCACCTCGCCCTGCTAATTTTTTGTATTTTTAGTAGAGACAGGGTTTCACCGTGTTAGCCAGGATGGTCTCAATCTCCTGACCTCGTGATCCACCCGCCACAGCCTCCCAAAGTGCTGGGATTACAGGCGTGAGCCGCCACGCCCGGCCCAATGTGTAGTCTTTTATCCCTCAATCCCACCCCACCCTTTCCCCCAAGATTCCAGAGTCCATTATGTTACACAATTCTTATGCCTTTATATCCTCACAGTTTAGCTCCCGCTAAAAAGTGACAACATACCATGCTTGGTTTTCCATGTCTGGGTTATTTTACTTAGAATAATGATCTCTAACTTTATCTAGGTTGCTCTGAGTGCCATTATTTTGTTCTTTTTTTTTTTTTTTTTTTTTTTTTGAGACAGTGTCTCGCTCTGTTGCCCAGACTGGAGTGCAATGGTGCGATCTTGGCTCACTGCAACCTCTACCTCCTGGGTTCAAGCGATTCTCCAGCCTCAGCCTCCCAAGTATCTGGGACTACAGTCACATGCCACCACGCCTGGCTAATTTTTTTGTATTTTAGTAGAGACGGGATTTCACCGTGTTAGCCAGGCTGGTCTGGAGCTCCTGACCTCCTGATCCACCTGCCTCGGCCTCCCAAAGTGCTCGGATTACAGGTATGAGCCACTGCGCCTGGCCTATTTTTTTAATTTTTAAATTATAGCCATTCTTGAAGGAGTAAGGTGGTATCACATTGCAGTTTTAATTTGCATTTTGCTGATAATTAGAAATGTTGAGTGTTTTTTTCATATGTTTTTTGGCCATATGTATATCTTCTTTTGAGAATTGTCTATTCAGGCATTTAGCCCACTTTTTGATGAGACCGTTTGTTTTATTCTTGCTGACTTGAGTTTCTTTTTTTTTTTTTTGAGACAGAGTCTTGCTCTTGTCACCCAGGCTGGAGTGCAGTGGCGCAGTCTCGGCTCACTGCAACCTCCGCCTCCCGGGTTCAAGTGATTCTCCTGCCTCAGCCTCCTGAGTGGCTGGGATTACAGGCACCTGACACTACGCTTGGCTAATTTTTTGTATTTTTAGTAGAGACGGGGTTTCACCATGTTGAACAGGCTGGTCTTGAACTCCTGACCTCAGGTGATCCACCCGCCTTGGCCTCTCAAAGTGCTGGGATTACAGGCGTGAGCCACCATGCCCAGCCTGAGTTTCTTGCAGATTCTGAATATTAGTCTGTTGTTGGAAGCATAGTTTGTGAATCTTTCTTCTCATTCTATGGGTTATCTGTTTACTGTTTGAATTATTTCTTTTGCTGTGCAGAAACTTTTTAGTGTAATTAAGTCACATTTATTTATCTTTTTTTGTCATATTTGGTTTTGGGTACTTGGTCACAAACTCTTTGACTAAGTCAATGTCTAGAAGAGTTTTTTCTATATTATCTTCTAAAATTTTTATAATTTCAGGTCGGTCTTAGATTTAAGTCTTTGATCCATCTTGTGTTGATTTTTAAAATCTTTTTTGTTTTTTGTTTTTTGAGGCAGAGTCTTTCTCTTTTGCCCAGGCAGGAGTGAAGTGGAATGATCTTGGCTCACTGCAATTTTTGCCCCCCGGGTTCAAGTGATTCCCCTGCCTCAGCCTCCCAAGTAGCTGGAATAACAGGCGCCGGCCACCATGCCAGGGCTAATTTTTGTATTTTTGTATTTTTTTGAGACAGAGTCTCACTCTGTTGCCCAGGTTGGAGTGCAGTGGCACCATCTCGGCTCAATGCAACAACCGCCTCCTGGATTCAAGCAATTCTGCTGCCTCAGCCTCCTGAGTAGCTGGGATTACAGGCACACACCACCATGGCTGGCTAATTTTTGTATTTTTAGTAGAAACAAGGTTTCTCCATGTTGGTCAGGCTGGTCTCGAACTCCTGACCTTGTGATCTGCCCGCCTCAGCCTCCCAAAGTGCTGGAATTACAGGCATGAGCCACCACGTCTGGACAATTTTTGTATTTTTAGTAGAGACAGGGTTTTACCACGTTGGCCAGGCTGGTCTGGAACTCCTGGCCTCAGGTTATCTGCCTGCCTTGGCTTCCCAAAGTGCTGGGATTCCAGGCGTGACCCACCGCACCCGTCCTTAAATCAGTTTTTTAGACAGTCTCACTCTGTCACCCAGACTGAAGTGCAGTGGCGGGAATCTTAGCTCGCTGCAACCTCTGCCTCCAGGGTTCAGACGATTCTCGTTCTCCCAAAGTGCTGGGATTACAGACATGAACCACCGTGCCTGGCCTTGAGTTAATTTCTTTATAAAGTGAGAGATAAAAATTCAGTTTTATTCTAGTACATGTGAATAAATTATTCAATTTATTGAAATCCAATTATTTCAGCAACATTCATTTAATCGGGTGTCCTTTCCCCACTTTATGTTTCTGTTTACTTTGTCAAAGCTGAAAGTATTTGGCTTTATATCTGGTTTTGCTATTCTGTTCCATTGGTCTACATGCCTATTTTTATACCAGTACAATGTTGCTTTGGTAACTATAGTCTTGTAGTGTAGTTTGGAGTCAGGTAATGTGATGCTTCCAGATTTGTTCTTTTTGCTTAGTCTTGCTTTTGCTATGCGTGCTTTTTTTGGTTCCATATAATTTTAGGGTTGTTTTTTCTAGTTCTGTGAAGAATGATGATGTTTTTCTGATGGAAATTGCCTTGAATTTTTAGATTGCTTTTGGCATTATGGTCACATTCACAATGCTGACTCTACCAATCCATGAGCATAACGTGTGTTTCTATAATTTATTTCAGTAGTCTTTCATAGTTTTCTTTGTAGACATCTTTCACTTTCTTGGTTAGGTATATTTCTATTTTTTAATTTTTATTTATTTATTTATTTGCAGCTATTGTTAAAGGGGTTGGGTTCTTGATTTTCTTCCCAGCTTGGTTACTATTGGTGTATAACAGTGCTGCTAATTTGTGTATATTGATTTTGTATTCTAAAACTTTGCTGAATTCATTTATCATATCTAGGAGGATTTTGAACTAGTCTTTAGGGTTTTCTAGATATACAATCTTATCACTGAACACTGACAGTTTCACTTCCTCTTTACCAATTTGAATGCACTTTATTTCTTTCTCTTGTCTATCGCTCTGGCTAGGACTTCCAGTGCTATGTTGAGTAGAAATGGTGAAAGTGGGCATTCTTGCCTTTTTCCAGTTCTTAGGAGATGTGGTTTCAACTTTTCCCCATTCAGTATAATGTTGTCTGTGGGTCTGTCATAAATGGCTTCATTATCTTAAGGTCTGTCTACTCTATGCCAATTTTGCTGAGCGTTTTAATTATAAGGGGATGCTGGATTTTGTCAAATACTTTTCCTGCATCTATTGAGATGATCATATGATTTTTGTTTTATTTCTGTTTATGTGGTATATCACATTTTTAAACCATCCCTGCATCCCTGGTGGTAAAATGCACTTGGTAATTGTGTATTTTTCTGATATGCTATTGTATTTGGTTATCTAGTATTTTGTTGACAATTTTTGCATCTATGTTAATCAAGAATATTGATGTGCAGGGTTTTTCTGTTATATCCTTTCCTAGTTTTTGAATTAGGGTGATACTGGCTTCATAGAATGATTTAGGCAGGATTCCCTCTTTCTCTGTTTTCTGGAATAGTTTTGGTAGAATTGATACCAATTTTCCTTTAAATATCTGATAGAATTCAGCTGTGAATCCATCTGGTCCTGAATTCTTTGTTGTCAATAATTTTTTTTTTTTTTTTTTTTTTTTTTTAGATGGAGTCTCACTTCTTCACCTAGGCTGGAGTGCAATGGAGCGATCTCAGCTCACTGTAACCTCTGCCTCCCTGGTTCAAGCCATTCTCCTGCCTCAGCCTTCCAAGTAGCTGGGATTACAGGCACATGCCAGCACACCTGGCTAATTTTTGTATTTTTAGTAGAGAGGGAGTTTCACCATATTGGCCAGGCTGGTCTTGAACTCCTGACCTCAAATGATCTGCCCACCTTGGCCTCCCAAAGTGCTGGGATTGCAAGCGTGAGGCACTGTGCCCAGCCATCAGCAATTTTTTTATTACTGTTTCAATCCTGCTACTTGTTATTGGTCTGTTCAGAGTTTCTATTTTTACCTGGTCTAATCTAGGAGAATTGTGTATTTCCAGAAATTTATCCATCTCCTCTAGGTTTTCTAGTTTTGCATGTAAAGGTGTTCATAGTAGTCTTGAATAATCTTTTGTATTTTTGTGGCATTGTTTGTCATATATCCTGTTTTGTTTTGAATTGAGCTTATTTGGATCTTCTCTCTGCCTATATTGGTTGATCTCACTAATGGTCTATTAATTTTTTTTTTTTTTTTTTTTTTTTTTGAGACGGAGTCTCGCTCTGCCGCCCAGGCTGGAGTGCAGTGGCCAGATCTCAGCTCACTGCAAGCTCTGCCTCCCGGGTTCACGCCATTCTCCTGCCTCAGCCTCCTGAGTAGCTGGGACTACAGGCGCCCGCCACCTCGCCCGGCTAGTTTTTTGTATTTTTTTTTTTTTTTAGTAGAGACGGGGTTTCACCGTGTCGGCCAGGATGGTCGATCTCCTGACCTCGTGATCCGCCTGTCTCGGCCTCCCAAAGTGCTGGGATTACAGGCTTGAGCCACCGCGCCCGGCCCTGGTCTATTAATTTTATCTTTTCAAATAACCAACAGTTCTCTCATTTATCTTTTGTAATTTTTGTTTCACTTTTATTTAGTTGTGTGCTGATACTTGTTATGTATATTCTTCTGCTAAGTTTGGGTTTGCTTTGTCCTTGGTTTTCTAGTTCCTTGAGGTATGAGCTTAGATGTTTTATTTGAGCTCTTTCAGACTTTTTGATGTAGGCATTTAGTGCTATGAACTTTTCTCTTAGCACTGCCTTTGCTGTATCCCACAGGTGTTAATAATTTGTGTCACTATTATCATTCAGTTCAAAAATTTTTTTAATTTTCATCTTGATTTCATTGTTGAGCCAAAGATCATTCAGGAAAAGATTATTTAATTTTCTGGTATGTGTATAGTTTTGAGGGTTCCTTTTGGAGTTGATTTCCAATCCTATTTCATTGTGGCCTGAGTGTACTTGATGTAATATTAATTTTTTAAAATTTATTGAAATGTTTTGTGGCATATCATATGGTCTATCTTGGAGAATATTCCATGTGCTGAATAAAAGAAATGTATATACTATAGTTGTTGGGTAGAATGTTCTGTAAATACTTGTTTTGTCCATTTTTCTCGGGTATAGCTTAAGACCACTGTTTCTTTGTTGAATTTCTGTCTTGATGAACTGTCCAGTGCTGTCAGTGGAGTATTGAGGGTCCTTCACTATTATTGTGTTGCCACCTATCTCACTGCATGTTCTAAAGGGACAACTTAGGTAATACAGTAAAGTTTATATTTCTACAGGACAGAGCTAACACTTTAGGCTAAAACATTTTCTTATATCTTCAACTCAGGAAAACGTGGTGTAAGTAAAATTTAGTTAAAGTAAGATGGGCCAGGCATGGTGGCTCACGCCTGTAATCCCAATACTTTGGGAAGCCGAGGTGGACGGATCACCTGAGGTCAGGAGTTCGAGACCAGCGTGACCAACATGGTGAAACCTTATCTCTACTAAAAATACAACAAAAATTAGCTGGGCATGGTGGCAGGCACCTGTAATCCCAGCTAGTCAGGAGGCTGAGGCAGGGAGACTTGCTCGAACCCGGGAAGCAGAGGTTGCAGTGAACCAAGACGTGCCATTGCACTCCAGCCTGGGTGACAGAGCGAGACTCTGCCTCAAAAAAAAAAAAAAAAAAAAAAAAAAAAAAAAATATATATATATATATATATATATATATATATATATATATAATATGATGGCCAGAAAAGCATCTTAAACAAAGGTATGACTTGTGTAAATTTAAAGTAATAGTAAATGTTTTTAATGCAAGGCAAATACCTTACAAATGGAGATTTCATTTACAGATATAAATTTCTTTTGTAAAACAATTTCAAAACAGTTAAATATCAGAAAGTTCTAATTTAGTTCAAAGGTGGTCTTTCAAGCTTAACTACTGTTTCCTAGGTATAATTATGAGTTGAGGTTGAAACCCATTAAAAAATAAAAAGAAGAAAGAATTCTCTATGCCTGGACTCAGCATGGATAAATATGAAAAAGAAGCCTTTACCTGAGGGTCTACTTTTACAAACACTTTATCTAGGATAGCTTTCTATTTACTTTCAAGGAGGGAAAGCAACTAAAGAAAATGGTAGATTTAATCTTTTGTAAGACTTAGACTTTTAATCTGCCTTTATAAAAAGTATTTTAAAAAATGGTAAAAATATTGAAATCTTTTTTTTTTTTTTTTTTTTTTGAGATGGAGTCTCACTGTGTCACCCAGACTGGAGTGCAACGTCACGATCTCAGCTCACTGCAACCTCTGACTCCCAGGGTCAAGCAATTCTCCTGCCTCAGCCTCCTGAGTAGCTGGGATTACAGGCAACTGCCACCATGCCCAACTAATTTTTGCATTTTTGGTAGAGACAGGGTTTCACCATGTTGGCCAGACCAGTCTTGAACTCCTGACCCCAGGTGATCCACCCGCCTCAGCCTCCCAAAGTGCTGAGATTACAAGGTGAGCCACCACACCCAGCCACAATATTGAAATCTTTTTAGAAGCTTCTGCACATCAGCAGTGAACCCTAGATAAGACTTACTAGGGAGACTTCATTTTCAAACGCACTTCTTAAAGAACAGTGTTTTTTCAGGGGAACACTCCATTGTAATTTTAAATTACCTTTAGTAAAATTTTGCCATTTCTGTAAGTGTTTGCTCATGCCTGTAATCCCAGCACTTTGGGAGGTTGAGGCAGGCAGATCAGGAGTATTAAAAAACAGCCTTGCCAACATGACGAGACACTGTCTCTACTAAAAAAGCACCAAAAAATAACTGGGCGTGGTGGTGCATGCCTGTAATCTCAGCTACTTGGAAGGCTAAGCCGGGAAGATTACTTGAGCCAGGTGGGTGGAGATGGCAGTGAGCCAAGATCACGTCCTTGCAGTGTGGTCTGGCTGACAGAGCATGATCCTGCCTCAAATAAAATACAACAAATCAAAACAAGCCTCATTTATGCCCCAGGAATCACTTTCTTTTCTGCAACAATAACCATAATCTTAAGAGTTAACATTGTAGATCAATTTTGTGTTTTTAACCAAGTGTTTTATTACAGAAAAATTTGAACATATGCAAAACAAACAAACAAAAAAATAGTGCGATAGACCTGTCATGAAGCATCAACAACTACCAATCTCCAGCCATTCTAGTTTCACCTACACTTCTCTGCCTCAATCATTCCCAGTCAACCCGTTTTCCATCCTTCATTATTTTCTTCAGCTTTTTTGTTTTTGTTTTTGTTTTTGGAGGTCAAATGTACACACATTGAAAGGCACAATTCCTAACTGAAAATTTTTGGCACCCATATAAATTTTATAAACCCATATAACCTTTATATATTTTAAGAATGAATAGGGGCCGGGCGTGGTGGCTTACACCTATGATCCCGGCACTTTGGAAGGCAGAGGCAGGCAGATCATGAGGTCAGGAGATCGAGACCATCCTGGCTAACATGGTGAAATCCTGTCTCTACTAAAAATTAAGAAAAATTAGCCAGGGGTGGCACGTGCCTGTAGTCCCAGCTACTCAGGAAGCTGAGGCAGGAGAATCACTTGAACGTGGGAGGCGAAAGTTACAGTGAGCTGAGATCGCGCCACTGCACTCCAGCCTGGGCAACAGAGCAAGACACTATCTCAAAAAAAAAAAAAAAAAAAAAAGAATGAATAAAATATTTTCCTATTCTATCTATAGAATTTAGAATACAATGATAGAATATTTTATTATTCTCAGACAATTGCCTTATGCTTTTTTCCAGACAATTTTACTCTCAACCAGAGGCTATTTCTTTGCTAATGTTGTATTACCATTGGTTAATTTTGTCTGACATCACACAATATGTATTATTTTATGTCAAGCTTGTCTCATTTGGCAATACAATACCCAAGTCCTTTTGAATACCTGGAAATCCTTCTTGACAAGAACAGTTATAAAGAAGCCCAGACTGCAAAGTCTACAATAAATACCTAACTTTTAATGCCTAGTCACTGATGAAAAATAAGTACTATGACCAGTCAAGGAAACATGACCTAACCAAATAAGCTAAACAAAGCAACAGTGACCAATCCTGGAGGAACACAGATATGTGACCTGTCAGAGAGTGAATTCAAAATAGCTGTAGAAATTTGAAGATGTTCAAGATAACCAAGAGAAATAATTCAAAATTTTATCAGATAAATTTAACAAAGAGATTGATAATTCAAAAGAATACTAATTCAAAAGAAATAATTAAAATTATTAACTATTTAAAGTACATTTAAAACATTAATTAAAAGTATTAATTATATGAAATCATTTTGTAACAATAATTCAAAATAAACAAAAAGTAAAAATTCTGGAGTTGAAGAAATGCAACTATGATACCAAAGAATGTCTTTTAATAGCAGAATTTATCAAGCAGAAAAGAAAAGTAGTGAGCTTGAAGACAATCTATATGAAAATATAGAGTGGGGGAAAAAAAAAAAAAAACAAGAAAGAACACAGAAGGATACCTACAGGATCTAGAAAATAGCCTCAAAAAGGCAAATCTGGAAGAGTTACTCTCCTTAAAGAGGAGGTAGAGAGACAGGAGTTCAAAATTTATTCAAAGTGATAACAACAGAGAACTTCCTAAACTTAGAAAAGGTTTTCAATATCTAAGTATAAGAAGATTATAAAACACCAAGCAGATGTAACCCAAAGAAGACTTCAAGGCGTTTAGTAATCAAACTCCCAAAGATCAATGATATAAAAAGGATTCTAAAAGCAGCAAGACAAAGAAAACCAATAACATACAATAGAGTTTCAATACATCTGGCAGTAGAGTTTTCAGTGGAAGTATTACAGGCCAAAAGAGATTGGCATGACATATTTAAAATGCTGAAAAAAATCACTTTTACATTAGAGTAGTATATCTGACAAAAATATTCATCAAATATGAAAGAGAAATAGTTTCCCAGACAAACAAAAACTGAGGAATCTCATCAACATCAGGCTTGTCCTACAATAAATTCTAAAGAGAGTACCTCAATAAGAAAGAAAATAGTAAGCAAGAAGAAACCATCTGAAGATGCAAAACTCACTGACAGTAAGTTCGTACAAAAATACAGAATATTATGTGACTCTGTAAATATGGCATTTAAACTACTTTTAAGTAGAATGATTAAATGATGAGCCAAACAAAAATGATAACTACAACAACTTTTCAAGACACAGAAAATAAAATAAGATACAGATAAAAACAAGAAAAATTAAAATCAAAGGACAAAGTTAAGGTATAGAGTTTTTATTAGTTTGTTTAAATTTACAAAAACAGTGTTAATTTGTTTTCAGCTTAAAATGATGTGTGATAAAATAGAATTTGCAAGCCTCATCATAACCTCAAATAAAAAAACATACAATAAAAAATGAAAAAAATAGAATACATTAAATCATAGCACCAAAGTAAATCACCTTTACTAAAAGGAAGACAGGGAAGAGGGATAGAAGAAAGACAAGACCACAAAGAACCAGAAAACAAGTAACAAATTGTCAGAAGTAAGTCTTTTCTTATCAATAAAAACATTGGATGTAAATGGACTAAACTCTCCAATCAAAAGACATACAGTGGCTGAATGAATAAAAATTAAGACCCAGTGATTTGCTGCTAACAAGAAACACACTTCACCTATAAACACACACATAGATTAAAAATAAAGATGAAAAAAGATACTCTGCCAATGAAAACCAAAGAGAACCGTGGTAGCTATATTTATATCAGACAAAATAGATATCAAGACAAAAACTATAAGATGAAAAAAGATACTCTGTGCCAATGAAAACTAACAAGAGCAGTAGTAGCTATATTTATATCAGACAAAATAGATTTCAAGAAAAAACTATAAGATGAAGAGCATCACTATATAATAATAAAGGGGTGAATTAAGTACGAGAATATAAGAATGTTACATACATATACACTCAACACAGTAATACCAGATATTTTGAGCAAATATGAGAGCTAAAGAGAGATATCGGCCCCAGTATAATAATAGCTGGAGACTTCAATATCCCACTTTCAGCACTGGAAAAATCTCCCAGAAAGAAAATCAACAAAGAAGCATTAGGCCTAATCTGTGGTATGGACCAAATGGTTGTAATGAATATTTACAGAACACTTTCTAAAATGCCTGCAGAATATATATTCTTCTGTTCAGCACATGAATCATTCTCTTGGATAGACATTATGTCAGGTCTCAACATGAGTCTTAAAATATTCAAAAAATTAGGAGGTGGTTCCAAGATGGCTGAATAGGAACAGTTCCAGCCTCCAGCTCCAAGCATGAGTAACACAGAACATGTGTGATTTCTGCATTTCCAACTGAGGTACCAGGTTCATCTCACTGGGGCATGTCAGAAAGTGGGTGCAGGACAGTGGGTGCCACCCAAAGAGTGAAAGCCAAAGCAGGGCGAGGCATCACCTCACCTGGGAAGTGCAAAGGGGAAGGGAATTCCCTTTCCTAGCCAAGAGAAACCATGACACACAACACCTGGAAAGTTGGGTCACTCCCACCATAATACTGGACTTTACCAAGGGTCTTAGCAAATGGCACACCAGGAGATTATATCTCGCACCTGGCTCAGAGGGTCCCACGCCCATGGAGCCTCCCTCATTGCTAGTGCAGCAGTCTGAGATCTAATTGCAAGGTGGCAGTGAGGCTGGGGGAGGGGCACCCGACTTTGCTGAGGCTTAAGTACATAAAGCAGCCCAGAACCTCGAACTGGGTGGAGGCCACTGCAACTCAAGGAGGCCCACCCTTCTCTGTAGACTCCACCTCTGGGGACAGGGCATAGGCTAATAAAAGGCAGAAGAAATCTCTGCAGATTTAAAAGCCCCTGTCTGACAGATTTGAAGAGAGTAGTGGTTCTCCCAGCATGGAGTTTGAGATCTGAGAATGGACAGATTGTCCGCTCAAGTGAGTCCCTGATCCCCGAGTAGCCTAACTGGGAGACATCCCCCACTAGGGGCAGACTGACACCTTATACCTCGCATGGCCGGGTACCCCTCTGAGATGAAGCTTCCAGAGGAATGATGGGGCAGCAATATCTGCTGTTCAGCAATATAGACTCTTCTGCAGCCTCTGTTGCTGATACCCAGGCAAACAGGGTCTGGAGTGAACCTCCAGCAAAGTCCAACAGACCTGCAGCTGAGGGTCAGGACTGTTAGAAGAAAAACTAGCAAACAAAAAGGACAACCACACCAAAACCTCATCTGTATGTCACCATCATCAAAGACCAAAGGTAGATAAAAGCACAAAGATGGGGAAAAAGCAGTGCAGAAAAGCTGAAAATTCTAAAAATCAGAGCTCCTCTCCTCCTCCAAAGGAACACAGGCCCTTGTCAGCAATGGAAAAAAGCTGGAGGGAGAATGACTTTGACGAGTTGAGAGAAGAAGGCTTCAGAAGATCAAACTTCTCCGAGCTAGAGGAGGAAGTTAGAACCCATCGCAAAGAAGCTAAAAACCTTGAAAAAAGATTTGATGAATGGCTAACTAGAAAAACTAATGTAGAGAAGTCCTTAAATGACCTGACAGAGCTGAAAACCATGACACAAGAACCATGTGACAAAGCTAAAGCTTCAGTAACCGACTTGATCAACTGGAAGAAAGGATATCAGTGACTGAAGATCAAATGAATGCAATGAAGTGAGGAGAGAAGTTTAGAGAAAAAAGAGTAAAAAGAAATGAACAAAGCCTCCAAGAAATATGGGACTATGTGAAAAGACCAAATCTACGTCTGATTGATGTACCTGAAAGTGACGGGGAGAATGGAACCAAGTTGGAAAACACTCTGAAGAATATGATCCAGAAGAACTTCCCCAACCTAGCAAGGCAGTCCAACATTCAAATTCAGGAAATACAGAGAATGCCACAAAGATACTCCTCGAGAAGAGCAACTCAAAGACACATAATTGTCAGATTCACCAAAGTTGAAATGAAGGAAAAAATGTTAAGGGCAGCCAGAGAGAAAGGTCGGGTTACCCACAAAGGGAAGCCCATCAGATTAACAGCAGATCTCTAGGCAGAAACTCTACAAGTGAGAAGAGAGTGGGGGCCAATATTCAACATTCTTAAAGAAAAGAATTTTCAACCCAGAATTTCATATCCAGCCAAACTAAGTTTCAAGAGTGAAGGAGAAATAAAATCCTTTACAGACAAGCAAATGCTGAGAGATTTTGTCATCATTAGGCCTGCCGTACAAGAGATCCTGAAGGAAGTACTAAACATGGAAAGGAAAAACTGGTACCAGCCACTGCAAAAACATGTCAAAATGTAAAGACCATTGATGCTAGGAAGAAACTGCATCAACTAACAAGCAAAATAAACAGCTAACATCATAATGACAGGATCAAGTTCACACATAACAATATTAACCTTAAATATAAATGGGGTAAATGGTCCAATTAAAAGACACAGACTGGCAAATTGGATAAAGAGTCAGTTTGCTGTATTCAGGAGACCCATCTCAGGTGCAGAAACACACATGAGTTCAAAATAAAGGGATGGAGGAAGATCTACAAAGCAAATGAAAAACAAAAAAAGGCAGGGTTTGCAATCCTAGTCTCTGATAAAACAGACTTTAACCAATAAAGATCAAAAGAGACAAAGAAGGCCATTACATAATGGTAAAGGGATCAATTCAACAAGAAGAGCTAACTATCCTAAATATATATGTACCCAACACAGGAGCACCCAGATTCATAAAGCAAGTCCTTAGAGACTTACAAAGAGACTTAGACTCCCATACAATAATAATGGGAGACTTTAACACCCCACTGTCAATATTAGACAGATCAACGAGGCAGAAAGTTAACAAGGATATCAAGGAATTGAACTCAACTCTGCACCAAGCGGACCTAATAGACACCTACAGAACTCTCCACACCAAATCAACAGAATATACATTCTTCTCAGCACCACATCACACTTATTCCAAAATTGACCACATAGTTGGAAGTAAAGCACTCCTCATGAAATGTAAAAGAACAGAAATTATAACAAACTGTCTCTCAGACCACAGCGCATTCAAACAAGAACTCAGGATTAAGAAACTCAATCAAAACAGCCCAACTACATGGAAACTGAACAACCTGCTCCTGAATGACTACTGGGTATATAACGAAATGAAGGCAGAAATAAAGATGTTCTTTGAAACCAGTGAGAACAAAGATACAACATACCAGAATCTCTGGGACACATTTAAAGCAGTGTGTAGGGGGAAATTTATAGCACTAAATGCCCACAAGAGAAAGCAGAAAAGATCTAAAATTGACACTCTAACATCACAATTAAAAGAACTAGAGAAGCAAGAGCAAACACATTCAAAAGCTAACAGAAGGCAAGAAATAACTAAGATAAGAGCAAAACTGAAGGACATAGAGACACAAAAACTCTTCAAAAAATTCAATGAAACCAGAAGCTGGTTTTTTGAAAAGATCAACAAAATTGATAGACCACTAGCAAGACTAATAAAGAAGAAAAGGGAGAAGAATCAAATAGATGCCATAAAAAATGATAATGGGGATATCACCACCAACCCCATGGAAATACAAATTACCATCAGAGAATACTATAAACACCTCTATGCAAATAAACTGGAAAACCTAGAAGAAATGGATAAATTCCTGGACACTTACACTCTCCCAAGACTAAACTAGGAAGAACTGAGTCCCTGAATAGACCATTAACAGGGTCTGAAATTGAGGTAATAATTAATAGCCTACCAACCAAAAAAGTCCAGGACCAGACGGATTCACAGCCAAATTCTACCAGAGGTACAAGGAGGAGTTGGTACCACTCCTTCTGAAACTATTCCAATCAATAGAAAAAGAGAGAATCCTCCCTAACTCATTTTATGAGGCCAGCATCATCTTGATACCAAAGCCTGGCAGAGACACAACAAAAAAAGAGAATTTTAGAACAATATCCCTGATGAATATCAATGCAAAAATCCTCAATAAAATACTGGCAAACCGAATATAGCAGCATATCAAAAACCTTATCCACCATGATCAAGTGGGCTTCATTCCTGGGATGAAAGGCTAGTTCAATATATGCAAATCAATAAACGTAATCCAACACGTAAACAGAACCAAAGACAAAAACCACATGATTATCTCAATAGATGCAGAAAAGGCCTTCAACAAAATTCAACAGCCCTTCATGCTAAAAACTCTCAATAAATTCAGTATTGATGGAACGTATCTCAAAATAATAACAGCTATTTATGACAAACTCACAGCCACTATCATACTGAATGGGCAAAAACTGGAAGCATTCCCTTTGAAAACTGGCACAAGACAGGGAGGCCCTCTCTCACCACTCCTATTCAACATAGTGTTGGAAGTTCTGGCTAGGGCAATTAGGCAGAAGAAAGAAATAAACGGTATTCAATTGGGAAAAGTGGAAGTCAAATTGTCCCTGTTTGCAGATGACAAGATTGTATATTTAGAAAATCCCATTATCTCAGCCCAAAATCAAAGAGAATAAAATACCTAGGAATCCAACTTACAAGGGATGTGAAGGACCTCTTCAAGGAGAACTACAAACCACTGCTCAATGAAATAAAAGATGACACAAATAAATGGAAGAACATTCCATGCTCATGGATAGGAAGAATCAGTATCGTGAAAATGGCCATACTGCCCAAGGTAATTTATAGATTCAATGTCATACCCATCAAGCTACCAATGACTTTCTTCACAGAATTGGAAAAAAACTACTTTAAAGTTCATATGGAACCAAAAAAGATCCCACATTGCCAAGACAATCCTAAGCAAAAAGAACAAAGCTGGAGGCATCACGCTACCTGACTTCAAACTATACTACAAGGCTACAGTAACCAAAACAGCATGGTACTGGTACCAAAACAGAGATATAGACCAATGGAACAGAACAGAGTCCTCAGAAATAAGACCACACATCTACAACCATCTGATCTTTGACAAACCTGACAGAAACAAGAAATGGGGAAAGGATTCCCTATTTAATCAATGGTGCTGGGAAAACTGGTTTGTCATAACTGGAAAGCTGAAACTGGAACCCTTCCTTACTGCTTATACGAAAATTAATATAAGATGGATTAGAGACTTAAATGTTAGACCTAAAACCATAAAAACCGTAGAAGAAAACCTATGCAATACCATTCGGGACATAGGCATGGGCAAGGACTTCATGTCTAAAACACCCATCAGAGTGAACAGGCAGACTACAGAATGGGAGAAAATTTTTGCAATCTACTCAGCTGATAAAAGGCTAATATCCAGAACCTACAAAGAACTCAAACAAATTTACAAGAAAAAACAACCCCATCAAAAAGTGAGCAAAGGAAATGAACAGACACTTCTCAAAAGAAGACATTTATTTATTTATTTATTTATTTATTTATTTATTTATTTATTTTATACTTTAAGTTCTAGGGTACATGTGCACAACGTGCAGGTTTGTTACATATGTATACATGTGCCATGTTGGTGTGCTGCACCCATCAACTCGTCATTTACATTAGGTATATCTCCTAATGCTATCCCTCCCCACTATTGCCTCCCCACAATAGGACCCGGTGTGTGATGTTCCCCTTCCTGTGTCCAAGTGATCTCATTGTTCAATTCCTACCTATGAATGAGAACATGCGGTATTTGGTTTTCTGTTCTTGAGATAGTTTGTTGAGAATGATGGTTTCCAGCTGCATCCATGTCCATATAAAGGACACGAGGTCATCCTTTTTATGGCTGCATAGTATTCCATGGTGTATATATGCCACATTTTCTTAATCCAGTCTGTCACTGATAGACATTTGGGTTGATTCCAAGTCTTTGCTATTGTGTATAGTGCTGCAATAAACATACGTGTGCATGTGTCTTTATAGCAGCATGACTTATAATCCTTTGGGTATATCCCCAGTAATGGGATGGCTGGTTCAAATGATATTTCTAGTTCTAGATACTTGAGGAATCGCCACACTGTTTTCCACAATGGTTGAACTAGTTTACAGTCCCATCAACAGTGTAAAAGTGTACCTATTTCTCTACATCCTCTCCAGCACTTGTTGTTTCCTGATTTTTTAATGATTGCCATTCTAACTGGTGTGAGATGGTATCTCATTGTGGTTTTGATTTGCATTTCTCTGATGGCCAGTGATGATGAGCATTTTTTCATGTGTCTGTTGGCTGTATGAATGTCTTCTTTTGAGAAGTGTCTGTTCATATCCTTTGCCCACTTTTTGATGGGGTTGTTTGTTTTTTTCTTGTAAATTTGATTGAGTTATTGAGTTATTTATAGGTTCTGGATATTAGCCCTTTGTCAGATGAGTAGATTGTAAAAATTTTCTCCCATTCTGTAGGTTGCCTGTTCACTCTGATGGTAGTTTCTTTTGCTGTGCAGAAGCTCTTTAGTTTAATGAGATCCCATTTGTCAATTTTGGCTTTTGTTGCTGTTGCTTTTGATGTTTTAGACATGAAGTCCTTGCCCATACCTATGTCCTGAATGGTATTCCCTAGGTTTTCTTCTAGGGTTTTTATGGTTTTAGGTCTAACATTTAAGTCTCTAATCCTCTTGAATTAATTTTCTTATAAGGAGTAAGGAAAGGATCCAGTTTCAGCTTTCTACTTATGGCTAGCCAATTTTCCTAGCACCATTGATTAAATAGGGAATCCTTTCCCCATTTCTTGTTTTTGTCAGGTTTCTCAAAGATCAGATGGCTGTAGATGTGTGGTATTATTTCTGAGGGCTCTGTTCTGTTCCATTGGTCTATATCTCTGTTTTGGTACCAGTACCATGCTGTTTTGGTTACTGTAGCCTTGTAGTATAGTTTGAAGTCAGGTAGCATGACGCCTCCAGTTTTGTTCTTTTGGCTTAGGATTATCTTGGCAATGCAGGTTCTTTTTTGGTTCCATATGAACTTTAAGGCAGTTTTTTCCAATTCTGTGAAGAAAGCCATTGGTAGCTTAATGGGAATGACATTGAATCTCTAAATTACCTTGGGCAGTATGGCCATTTTCAAGATGTTGATTCTTCCTATCCATGAGCATGGAATGTTCTTCCATTTGTTTGTGTCCTCTTTTATTTTGCTGAGCAGTGGTTTGTAGTTCTCCTTGAAGAGGTCCTTCAAATCCCTTGTAAGTTGGATTCCTAGGTATTTTATTCTCTTTGAAGAATGGTGAATGGGAGTTCACTCCTGATTTGGCTCTCTGTTTGTCTGTTATTGGTGTACAGGAATGTTTGTGATTTTTACACATTGATTTTGTATCCTGAGACTTTGCTGAAGTTGCTTATCAGCTAAGGAGATTTTGGGCTGAGACAATGGAGTTTTCTAAATATCCAATCATGTCATCTGCAAACAGGGACAATTTGACTTCTTCTTTTCTTAACTGAATACCATTTATTTCTTTCTCTTGCCTGATTGCCCTGGCCAGAACTTCCAACAATATGTTGAATAGGAGTGGTGAGAGAGGGCCTCCCTGTCTTGTGCCAGTTTTCAAAGGGAATGCTTCCAGTTTTTGCCCATTCAGTATGATATTGGCTGTGGGTTTGTCATAAATAGCTCTTATTATTTTGAGATTTGTTCCATCAATGCCGAATTTATTGAGAGTTTTTAGCATGAAGGGCTGTTGAATTTTGCCGAAGGCCTTTTCTGCATCTATTGAGATAATCATGTGGTTTTGTCTTTGGTTCTGTTTATATGCTGGATAACGTTTATTGATTTACATATGTTGAACTAGCCTTTCATCCCAGGAATGAAGCCCACTTGATCATGGTGGATAAGGTTTTTGATGTGCTGCTGTATTCGGTTTGCCAGTATTTTATTGAGGATTTTTGCATTGATATTCATCAGGGATATTGTTCTAAAATTCTCTTTTTTTGTTGTATCTGTCAGGCTTTTGTACCAGGATGATGTTGGCCTCGTAAAATTAGTTAGGGAGGATTCCCTCTTTTTCTATTGATTGGAATAGTTTCAGAAGGAATGGTACCAGCTCCTCCTTGCACCTCTGGTAGAATTTGGCTGTGAATCCGTCTGGTCCTGGACTTTTTCTGGTTGGAAGGCTATTAATTATTGCCTCAATTTCAGAGCCTGCTATTGGTCTCTTCAGGGATTCAACTTCTTCCTGGTTTAGTCATGGGAGAGTGTAAGTGTCCAGGAAATTATCCATTTCTTCTAGGTTTTCTTGTTTATTTGCATAGAGGTATTTATAGTATTCTCTGATGGTAATTTGTATTTGCATGGGGTTGGTGGTGATATCCCCATTATCATTTTTTATTGCTACTATTTGATTCTTCTCTCTATTCTTCTTTATTAGTCTTGCTAGTGGTCTATCAATTTTGTTGATCTTTTCAAAAAACCAGCTCCTGGATTCATTGATTTTTTGGAAGGTTTTTTGTGTCTCTATCTCCTTCAGTTCTACTCTGATCTTAGTTATTTCTTGCCTTCTGCTAACTTTTGAATATGTTTGCTCTTGCTTCTCTAGTTCTTTTAATTGTGATGTTAGAGTGTCAATTTTAGATCTTCCCTGCTTTCTTTTGTGGGCATTTAGTGCTATAAATTTCCCCCTACACACTGCTTTAAATGTGTCCCAGAGATTCTGGTATGTTGTATCTTTGTTCTCACTGGTTTCAAAGAACATCTTTATTTCTGCCTTCATTTCGTTATATACCCAGTAGTCATTCAGGAGCAGGTTGTTCAGTTTCCATGTAGTTGAGTGATTTTAATTGTGTTTCTTAATCCTGAGTTCTAGTTTGAATGCACTGTGGTCTGAGAGACAGTTTGTTATAATTTCTGTTCTTTTATATTTACTGAGGAGTGCTTTACTTCCAACTATGTGGTCAATTTTGGAATAAGTGTGATGTGGTGCTGAGAAGAATGTATATTCTGTTGGTTTGGGGTGGAGAGTTCTGTAGATGTCTATTAGGTCCGCTTGGTGCAGAGTTGAGCTCAATTCCTGGATGTCCTTGTTAATTTTCTGTCTCGTTGATCTGTCTAATATTGACAGTGGGGTGTTAAAGTCTCCCATTATTATTGTATGGGAGTCTAAGTCTCTTTGTAAGTCTCTAAGGACTTGCTTTATGAATCTGGGTGCTCCTGTATTGGGTACATATATATTTAGGGTAGTTAGCTCTTCCTGATGAATTGACCCCTTTACCATTATGTAATGGCCTTCTTTGTCTCTTTTGATATTTGTTGATTTAAAGTCTGTTTTATCAGAGACTAGGATTGCAACCCCTGCTTTTTTTTGTTTTCCATTTGCCTTATAGATCTTACTCCATCCCTTTATTTTGAGCCTGTGTGTGTCTCTGCATGTGAGATGGGTCTCCTGAATACAGCAGACTGATGGGTCTTGACTCTTTATCCAATTTGCCAGTCTATGTCTTTTAATTAGACCATTTAATCCATTTACATTTAAGGTTAATATTGTTATGTGTGAACTTCATCCTGTTATTTGATATTAGCTGGTTATTTTGCTTGTTAGTTGATGCTTTTTCTTCCTAACATCGATGGACTTTACATTTTGACATGTTTTTGCAATGGCTTGTATCGGTTGTTCCTTTCCTGTTTAGGGCTTCCTTCAGGATCTCATGTAGGGCAGGCCTGGTGGTGACAAAATCTCTAAGAATTTGCTTGTCTTTAAAGGATTTTATTTCTCCTTCACTCATGAAACTTAGTTTACCTGGATGTGAAATTCTGGGTTGAAAATTCTTTTCTTTAAGAATGTTGAATATTGACCCACACTCTCTTCTGGCTTGTAGAGTTTCTGCTGAGATATCTGCTGTTAGTCCGATGGGCTTCCCTTTGTGGGTAACCCGACCTTTCTCTCTGGCTGCCCTTAATGTTTTTTCCTTCATTTCAACTTTGGTGAATCTGACAATTATGTGTCTTTGAGTTGCTCTTCTCGAGGAGTATCTTTGTGGCATTCTCTGTATTTCCTGAATTTGAATGTTGGACTGCCTTGCTAGGTTGGGGAAGTTCTTCTGGATCATATTCTTCAGAGTGTTTTCCAACTTGGTTCCATTCTCCCCGTCACTTTCAGGTACATCAATCAGACGTAGATTTGGTCTTTTCACATAGTCCCATATTTCTTGGAGGCTTTGTTCATTTCTTTTTACTCTTTTTTCTCTACAGTTCTCTTCTTGCCTCATTTCATTCATTTGATCTTCAATCACTGATATCCTTTCTTCCAGTTGATCAAGTCGGTTACTGAAGCTTTTGCATTTGTCACATAGTTCTCATGTTATGGTTTTCATCTCTATCAGTTCTTTTAAGGACTTCTCTACATTGGTTATTCTAGTTAGCCATTCGTCAAATCTTTTTTCAAGGTTTTTAATTTCTTTGCGCTGGTTACATAGTTCCTCCTTTAGCTCTGAGAAGTTTGATTGACTGAAGACTTCTTCTCTCAATTCATCAAAGTCATTCTCCCTCCAGCTTTGTTCTGTTGCTGGTGATGATCTGCGTTCCTTTGGAAGGGGAGATGCGCTCTGATTTTTTGAATTTCCAGATTTTCTGCACTGCTTTTTCCCCATCTTTGTGGTTTTATCTGCCTTTGGTCTTTGATGATGCTGATGTACTGATGGGGTTTTGGTGTGGGTGTCCTTTCTGCTTGTTAGTTTTCCTTCTAACACTCAGGACCCTCAGCTACAGATCTGTTGGAGTTTGCTTGAGGTCCACTCCAGACCCTGTTTGCCTGGATATCAGCAGCGGAGGCTGCAGAAGATAGAATACTGCTCAACAGCGAGTCTTGCTGTCTGATTCTTGCTCTGGAAGCTTCGTCTCAGGGGTGTACCCAGCCTTGTGAGGTGTGAGGTGTCGGTCTGCACCTAGTGGGGGATGTCTCCCAGTTAGGCTACTAAGGGATCAGGGACCCACTTGAGCAGGCAGTCTGTCCGTTCTCAGATCTCTGCCTCTGTGCTGGGAGATCCACTGCTCTCTTCAAAGCTGTCAGACAGGGACATTTACCTCTGCTGAGGCTTCTTCTGCTTTTTGTTTAGCTATGCCCTGTCCCCAGAGGTGGAGTGTACAGAGGCAGGCAGGCCTTCTTCAGCTGTGATGGGCTCCACCCAATTCGAGCTTCCCAGTGGCTTTGTTTGCCTACTTAAGCCTCAGCAATGACGGGCATCCCTCCCCCAGCCTCGCTGCCACCTTGCAGTTAGATCTCAGACTGCTGTGCTAGCAATGAGGGAGGCTCCGTGCGCATGGGACCCTCTCAGTCAGGTGTGGGATATAATCTCCTGGTGTGCCATTTGCTAAGACCCTTGGTAAAGTGCAGTATTAGGGTGGGAGTTACCGAATTTTCCAAGTCTTGTGTGTCTCAATTTCCTTTGGCTAGGAAAAGGAATTTCCTTCCCCCTTGCACTTCCCAGGTGAGGAGATGCATCACCCTGCTTCAGGTCTCGCTGGTCAGGCTGCACGCATGGACCAGTGCCAACTGTCCTACATGCCCCGGTGAGATGAATCCGGTACCTCAGTTGAAAATGCAGAAATCACCCATCTTATGTGTTGCTCACACTGGGAGCTGGAGGCTGGAGCTGTTCCTATTCAGCCGTCTTGTGCGTGCCCATGCAGAAGACATTTATACAGCCAACAGACACATGAAAAAATGCTCATCATCACTAGCCATCAGAAATGCAAATCAAAACCACAATGAGATACCATCTCATACCAGTTAGAATGGCAATCATTAAAAAGTCAGGAAACTCCAGGTGTTGGAGAGGATGTGGAGAAAGAGGAACACTTTTACACTGTTGGTGGGACTGTAAACTAGTTCAACCATTGTGGAAAACAGTATGGAGATTCCTCAAGGATCTAGAACTAGAAATACCATTTGACCCAGCCATCCCATTACTGGGGATATACCCAAAGGATTGTAAATCATGCTGCTATAAAGACACACGCACACGTATGTTTATTGTGGCACTATTCACAATAGCAAAGACTTGGAACCAACCCAAATGTCCATCAATGACAGACTGGATTAAGAAAATGTGGCATATATACACCATGGAATACTATGCAGCCATAAAAAAAGAAGAGTACATGTCCTTTCTATGGACATAGATGCAGCTGGAAATCATCATTCTCAGCAAACTATTGCAAGCACAGAAAACCAAACACCACATGTTCTCACTCATAGGTGGATTTGAACAATGAGATTTCTTGTACACAGGAAGGGGAACATCACACCGGGGCCTGTTGTGGGGTGGGGGGAAGGGGAGGGATAGCATTAGGAGATATACCTAATGTAAATGACGAGTTAATGGGTGCAGCACACCAACATGGCACATGTATACATATGTAACAAACCTGTACATTGTCCACATGTACCCTAGAACATAAAATATAATTTTAAAAAATCACATGTACCCCATAAATATATACAACTATTACACATCAATAAGAAATAAATTTCAACTGAATAGTTCATAGAAGGTTTTGAATTGCCAGTTGAGACTTACTTTATATACATCAAGGTAATAGCAATATTTAAAAAGCTCTTTCTATTCTCAATGTGGTTATGTAAGCATTTTAATTTAAAAAATGCTTATTTAGAGAACTTTTGGTTATAAAAGTTTATAAACATACATGCACCTAAAAGAAGAAATTAAAACATGTGAATTAGAAACTAAAGAAAACAAACACACAAACAAAAAAACAGATGCCCTGATAAGGCATTTCTGACTAGGGAAGATAAAAGGAGAAAAAACAGAAAGATTTTTGACACTGGAGTGTAAGGAGATTACTTTCTGCTTTTTTTTATGTGAAATATTTACAAATATAATACATGTATTTTTAAAAGTGCCATCCATTGCTGTCCATAAAAGTGGTTAACTAAAATGCTGTTTCTGTAATGTACAATAAAAGATAAAAGAGTTGATAATTTTGTGAATTGGAGGAAAGATGTTGACTTTGGGAAATGTTAAAAAGAAATGTGAAATTTAATATTTTACTCCAAGCCAAGTTAGGCTGGCAGAACAGAATAGGGGATTTTAGATGCTGCTTGCCACACATTTGACAAATGCAGGGGAAAACCAGTGCCTTGATTAAAGTTAAAATAAATAAATAGTAGGTAATTAGACTCAAGTGGCTCTAGTGATCTCAGTTTCTATGTAAAAACAAACAAAAAAATCTAACTCAAATGCATTTCTGGGAAGTTACTACCTTAAAACGATACAAACTTCAGGCTTAATCAACCATAAATCTCCAATTAATCTCTGATTGCATAACAAGATAATTTTTACCTGGACAGTCCAAATAATGTGACCACATAACTATACCCAGTCAATTACTTATTTGGCTTTGCTTCTTCACACATCTTATAAAAGCCTTTTCTTCAAGACCCTCTGATAGCCCCAAAATCACAAACCATGGCTGGGATTTTCCCATTAAATTTACCATTAATCAACCGGGCATGGTGGCAGATACCTGTAGTCCTAGCTACTCAGGAGGCTGAGGCAGGAGAATGGCGTGAACCCGGGAGGCGGAGCTTGCAGTGAGCCGAGATTGCGCTACTGCACTCTCAGGCCTGGGCGACAGAGCAAGACTCGGTCTAAAAAAAAAAAAAAATTCCCATTAATTACTGTTTTCTCATATATATTCTTTAATGTTTTGTTTTGTTTGTTTTGATACAGAGTCTCGCTCTGTCACCCGGACTGGAGTGCAGTGTGGCAATCTTGGCTCTCTGCAACCTCTGCCTCCCCAGTTCATGTGATTCTCCCATCTCAGCCTGTGGAGTAGCTGGGATTACAAGTGCATGCCACTATGCCCGGCTGATTTTTTGTATTTTTAGTACAGAGGCGTTTTGCCGTGTTGGCCAAGTTGGTCTCAAACTCCCAACCTCAGGCAATCCACTGGCCCAGGCCTCCCAAAGTGTTAGAATTACATTAAACTGCGCCCGGCCATTTAATGTTTAATGGTGCCTCAGTTTAATTTTGAACAAGGTAAAGTACGGACTGGGGACCCCAGAGACCACAGCTCCATCCACGCAGGAACCCTGCACACCGAGTGGGCATCCTTCCCTGATGACCTTCTCCTCACCTCACAGCTTGGGGAAGATGGGGGGCTGTGGGTGCAGAGATGTGCAAAGGCTACAGGCTGGCACCAAACCCATTATGTGGGATGGAACAGGATGCCTGGGGTCCCGGCACCGGAGGAGACTAAGGGCTGAGCTGCAGGGGACTCAGGCTCACAGAATGGGTCCCTCCACCACCATTTCTAGCTGGTTCCAATGACGCCCTCTCCAGTCTCGGAACGCCCTGCCCTGCACAGTCACCATTTCTGGACTTCAGGGGTGTCCTGGAGTCTTAGCTATGGATCTTCCAATACCAGTAAGTCCCAGAGTGATGGAGGGTGAGGCTGTGGCAGAATCATGAGGCCTCCTGGACCCAGAGAACCCGGGCACAGGGAAGCTCTAACCCCAAACTCCAGCTACATTGATAGACAAAGGCCCAGCCAGATCCTGGAAGCTTCCCCTTTCTCTCTGGCTGTGCACCTGAATGGACAGTTTCAACCTGGGCTCCCTGATTGGATAGGGCTCCAGGAGCCATGCCCTTAAGACTTGAGTGACAGAAGCTGCGACCAGACACTGCACTGAATGAGTCCAGAATGACAGGCTCTTGGCTCCAGTCATTTTCAGGAAAAGTTTTCTCTCTGTAATGAGCCTAGCTCTGCCCAGAGGGCATTTGTTAACCTTGTGTATAAGGTTATGTCCATTTGTTTATTCTTTTTTAATTGAGACAGAGCCCCACTCTGTCACCCAGGCTGGAGTGCAGAAGCATGATCTCGGCTCTCTGCAACCTCTGCCTCCCAGATTCAAGTGATTCTCCTGCCTCAGTCTCCTAGGTAGCTGGGATTACAGGTACCTGCCACCACACCTGGCTAATTTTTGTATTTTTAGTAGAGATGGGGCTTCATCATGCTGGCCAGGCTGGTCTCAAACTCCTGACCTTAGGTGATCCACCTGTCTCTGCCTCTCAAAGTGCTAGGATTACAGGTATTAGCCATTGCACACCCGGCCAATTTATAAATTTTATACACACACTCATATACATTGTTCACAAGTGGAAACTATATATGACAATTATTTTTATATTTAATATTTCATAACATTTCTGAGAGGTGAAACAAGTTGAGCTTCTGGGTCCAGTGGGGACTTGGAGAACTTTTGTGTCTAGCTAAAGGATTGTAAACACACCAATTAGCATTCTGTAAAAATGCAGCCATCAGCACTCTGTAAAATGGACCAATCAGCACTCTGTAAAATGGACTAAACAGCACTCTGTAAAATGGATCAATCAGCAGGATGTGGGCTGGGCCAAATAAGGGAATAAAAGCTGGCCACCCGAGCCAGCAGTCTTAGTCTGCTGGGGTCCTCTTTCAGGGGGATGTGGAAGCTTTGTTCTTTTGCTCTCAATAAATCTTACTGCTGCTCACTCTTTGGGTTTGCACTACCTTTAAGAGCTGTAATACTCGCCGTGAAGGTCAGTGGCTTCATTCTTGAAGTCAATGAGACCAAGAACCCACAAGAAGGAAGAAACTCTGGACACATCTGAACATCTGAAGGAACAAACTCCAGACACACAATCTTTAAGTGCTGTAACACTCACCGCGAAGGTCCATGGCTTCATTCTTGAAGTCAGTGGGACCAAGAGCCCACTGGAAGGAATAAATTCTGGACACATTTTGGCAACCACAAAGGGACAATCACCAAGCAGTTAGTACCATCAGACCCCTTTCACTTGCTATTCTGTCCTATTTTTCCTTAGAATTCAGGGGCTAAATACTGTGGCCAGTTAAAAGCGACTAGTGTGGTTGCCAGACTAAAGACATGGGTGTCAGGCTTTCTGGGAAACAGCTTTCTCACAACCCCTGACTCTTCAGAGTTGGGAGCGTTGGTTTGCCTGAAACCAGCTTCCACTTTTCCTGTACTTCTGGGCTGAGCCGATGGTCCAGAGAGGAAAGCCATTCAGCTCCAGGGTCCCGACAACAAGTTGGTTGACGCTGTGGCCATGAGTGGAACTCTCAAAGTCATGTCACCCAAGCAAGACTCGCCCATCTATCCTATCTATCCTGACCCTTGCCTCCTGGGTCCTAATGTTTGTCAGACAAACTTCCTCTTGCTCTCTTCTCCAAGGCTAGTCCTGCTTCTAAAAACCACTCCCTGTCTCTGGTGCTTTTCTAGTTTCTCCTGTAAGAATGATTTCTAGTATAAGCTTCAGGAATCTGTTCCCTTCTTTAGGCACCCAGGCTCACCAATCAGAAAGACATAATTTTTGCCCAAAGCCCCATTGGGATAGGGGACTATCTGGAATTTTAGGATCCCTCCTTAGACTAGCAGGCCTAACAAAAGCTATTCCTGAAGCTAGGATATGGGGAGCTTTGGAAATAATATCCTTCCTATTCAAGTGAGGACAAAAGGCGTCACTCTTCCAACCCTGGAGATCCCTTCCTTCCCTCAGGGTATGGCCCTCCCCTTCATTTTGGGGACATAACATCTTTGTAGGACAGTGGTAAGGTCTCATTACTAGCAGGAGAATGCTTAGGACTCTAACAGGTTTTCAAGAACGTGGTGGTAGGGGCCACTAAATCCGATCTTCCTGGGTCCTCCTTGTGGTCTAGGAGGAAAAGTAGTGTTTCTGTTGCTGCATCGGTGAGCACAACTATTCCAATCAGCAGGGTCCAGGGACCGTTGTGGGTTCTTGGGCAAGATGTGTTTCTGCTGCTGTGTCAGTGAGTGCAACTACTCTGATCAGCAGGGTCCAGGGACTGTTGTGGGTTCTTGGGCAAGATGTGTTTCTGCTGCTGTGTCAGTGAGTGCAACTACTCTGATCAGCAGGGTCCAGGGACTGTTGTGGATTCTTGGGCAGGGGGAGAAACAAACAAACCAAAACCATGGGCGGTTTTGTCTTGCAGATGGGAAACACTCAGGCATCAACAGGCTCACCCTTGAAATGCATCCTAAGCCATTGGGACCAATTTGACCCACAAACCCTGAAAAAGAGGCAGCTCATTTTTTTCTGCACTACGGCTTGGCCCCAGTATTCTCTCTCTGATGGAGAAAAATGGCCACCTGAGGGAAGTATAAATTATAATACTACCCTGCAGCTTGACATTTTCTGTAAGAGGGAAGGCAAATGGAGTGAAATACCTTATGTCCAAGCTTCCTTTTCATTGAAGGAGAATACACAATTATGCAACGCTTGCAATTTACATCCCACAAGAGGACCTCTCAGCTTACCCCCATATCCTAGCCTCCCTATAGCTCCCCTTCCTGTTAATGATAAGCCTCCTCTAACCTCCCCTGCCCACAAGGAAACAAGCAAACAAATCTCCAAGGGACCACAAAAAAACCTCGGGCTATTGGTTATGTCCCCTTCAAGCTGTAGGGGGAGGGGAATTTGGCCCAACCCGGGTACATGTCACCTTCTCCCTCTCTGATTTAAAGCAGATCAAGGCAGACCTGGGGAAGTTTTCAGATAATCCTGATAGCAATATAGATGTACTACAGGGTCTAGGGCAAACCTTCTATCTCACTTGGAGAGATGTCATGCTATTGTTAAATCAAACCCTGGCCTTTAATTAAAAGAATGCAGCTTTAGTTGCAGCCCAAGAGTTCAGAGATACCTGGTATCTTAGTCAAGTAAATGATAGAATGACAGCTGAAGAAAGGGACAAATTCCCTGCCAGTCAGCAAGCCATCCCCAGTATGGATACCCACTGGGACCTAGACTCAGATCATGGGGAATGGAGCCACAAACATCTGTTTACCTGTATTCTAGAAGGACTAAGGAGAATTAGGAAAAAGTCCATGAATAATTCAATGATACCTACCATAACTCAGGGAAAGGAAGAAAATCCTTCTGCCTTCCTCGAGAGGCTATGGGAGGTCTTAAAAAAATATACTCCCCTGTCACCCAACTCCCTCGAGGGTCAATTGATCCTAAAAAATAAGTTTTTTACCCAATCAGCTGCAGATATCAGGAGAAAGCTCCAAAAGCAAGCCCTGGCCCTGAACAAAATCTGGAGGCATTATTAAATCTGGCAACCTTAGTGTTCTGTAATAGGGACCAAGAGGAACAGGCAGAAAAGGAAAAGCGAGATCAGAGAAAGGCTGCAGTCTTAGTCATGGTCCTCAGACAAACAAACCTTGGTGGTTCAGAGCAAACAGAAAATGGAGCAGGCTGATCACCCGATAGGGCTTGTTACCAGTGTAGTTTGCAAGGATACTTTTAAAAAGACTGTCTAATGAGAAATAAGCTGCCCCTTTACCCATGTCCACTATTCTGAGGCAATCACTGGAAGGTGCCCTGCCCCAGAGGACAAAGGTTCTCTGGGCCAGAACCCCCCAACCAGCTGATCTAACAACAGGACTGAGGGTGCCCAGGGCAAAACCCAGCTCATGTCATCACCCTAACTGAGCCCTGGGTACATTTAGCCATTGAGTGCCAGGAAATTGACTTCCTCCTGAACACTGGCATGGCTTTCTCAGTGTTAATCTCCTGTCCCAGACAGCTGTCCTCAAGGTCCATTACCATCCGAGGAATCCTGGGACAGCCTGTAACCAGGTATTTCTCCCACCTCCTCTGTTGTAACTGGGAGACTTTGCTACATATAGCAAGTATGCTTATCTAATCCTACATGCCTATGCTGCGGTATGGAAAGAAAAGGAGTTCCTAACTTCTGGGAGAACACCCGTTAAATGTCACAAGGAAACCATGGAGTTATTGCATGCAGGCAAAAGCCTAAGGAGGTGGCAATCTTACACTGCTGAAGCCATCAAAAGGGGAAGGAGAGGGCAAAACAGCAGCACAAGCAGCTGGCAGAGGCAGGGACAGACCAGCAGAGAGGAAAGATAGAGAAAGAGAGGAAGAGACAGAGACAAAGAGGGACTCAGATAGAAAGAGAGAGACAGTCAGAGGGAGGAAGAGAGATAGACAGAAAGTCAGAGAGAAAGAGACAGAAAGAGAAGGAAAGAGAGGAAAAGACAAAGGAGTCAAAGAGAGAGAAAGAGAGAGAGAGGAAGAGACAGAGACAAAGAGAGAGTCAGAGAGAGAAAAGACAGAAAGTCAAAGAGAAAGAAAGAGAGATGGAAGTAGTAAAGAAAAAACAATGTACCCTATTCCTTTAAAAGTCAGGGTAAATTTAAAACCTATAATTGATAATTGAAGGCCTTCTCAGTAACCCTATAATACTCCCATACCACCTTGCCAGTGTAAACAAGGGCATAGCTTGAAACCACTGAGGCCACTGACAACCCATAGCCTTCCTATCAAAAATCCTTAACCCAACAGGTTTCCTAATGGGATCTAAATCTTAACTAATTACCATACAAAGGTCTGACCAGATCTAGGAGGAACTCCCTTCAGGACAGAACGATAGGTGGTTCCTCCTGGGCGATTAAGGGAAAAAGACACAGTGGGTATTCAATAAGTGATAAGGAAACTCTTGTAGAAGCAGAGTTAGGAAAATTGCCTAATAATTGGTCTGCTCAAACATGCAAGCTGTTTGTGCTCAGCCAAACCTGAAAGTACTTACAGAATCAGGAAGGAGCCATCTATACCAATTCTAAGTTAATATGGACTGAACGAGGTCTTATTAATAGCAAAGAATAATTGAAATCCCAAACTTACAAGATTTTCAACAAAAGTAAAATGTGCTAAAAGTTAACAACTCTCCTTGCCCCTTTAATCGAATCCTTTTACTATTTCATCATATTATTAAGCAGCATATTAACAATGCTCTTTGCCTATCTATTCCTCCTGCTTCCTTGGATACTCATACAATTGCCCCTCTCCCTCCACTAGCTCCTAATTACTTCTACAAGACTCTCAACTTAACCCACTCTCTGTTAAACCAGTCCAATCCTTCCCTGGCAAACGACTGTTGGCTTTGTATCTCTCCATCGACCTCTACTTATGTTGCCACTCCCATTCCTGCAAAAAACTGGGTCTTTACCAACTTAACCTACCACCCTCCTTATGAAGGAAAAGACCCTTTCCAACTTCTATCATTAGCCGACTTGCCCATCTCTGATAGGACCAAGAATACCCTAACAGGACGTGCAATCCAACTTTAACGTTCTTACATTTCCAACCTCACCTCTTACACAAGCAATGAAAAGCCCATACACAGCCCTGTAACTACAAATACCGCTTTAACTTTCCAAGCCCCTTTATGCATCCAACTCAACCTGTCATCAGACCTTCCCCTGGGGCACCTACTGCCCCATCCGTGTAATTACACCTTACAACTTCAAACCCCATCTGATCATAGTAACTCCGAGTCACCCAAACAGCTCCATTCAGATGCCATGTCCACTTCTCGGGGCCTCCAAAAATCATCACCTCCTCCCTGCTTAACAAATGGTCCAGGTTTTGTAATGGCAAACATACTCCCTGCATGACTTTTCACCCCCTGAAATCCCTGCAGCAGCGCCCCCACCACTAGTGAATGGCTTCTCATCCCCTCTTTCAATCACTCTCTCCAATGGTTCCTAGTAGATACAAAATGGTTTTTTCTCCAATGGGAAAAGAGACCACAGGGAGCCACTCAGCTTGCTCCCAACACCCCTTTCCAGCCACTCACTGGAGCTACCTTGGCAAGTACTCTAGGAGTATGGGAAAATGAAAACAACAAACCCACACACCTTTTCAACATACACAACCAGTTCTGTCTACCCAGCCAAGGTATATTCTTATGTGGAACATCAACCTATATCTGCTTCCCCACTAACTGGACAGGCACCTGCACCTTAGTCTTTCTAAGTCCCAACATTAACATTGCCCCAGGAAATCAGACCCTATCAGTAACCTCAAAGTTCAAGTCCAGCAGCACAGAGCCATACAACTGATACCCCTACTTATAGGGTTAGAAATGGCTACTGCTACAGGAACTGGAATAGCCAGTTTATCTACTTCATTATCCTACTGCCACACACTCTCAAAGGATTTCTCAGACAGTTTGCAAGAAATAATGAACTCTATCCTTACTCTACAATCCCAAACAGACTCTTTGGAAGCAGTGACTCTCCAAAACTACTGAGGCCTAGACCTCCTCACTGATGAGAATGGAGGACTTCACACCTCCTCAGGGGAAGAGTGTTGCTTTTACACTAAACAGTCAGGGATAGTACGAGATGCCACCTGGCATTTACAGGAAAAGGCTTCTGAAATCAGACAATGCCTTTCAAACTTTTATACCAACCTCCGGAGTTGGGAGACATGACTTCTCTCCTTTCTAGGTCCCATAACAGCCATCTTGTTATTGCTTGCTTTCGGGCCCTGTATTTTTAACCTCCTTGTCAAATTTGTTTCCTCTGGAATCAAGGCCATCAAGCTACAGATGGTCTTACAAATGGAACCCCAAATGAGCTCAGCTAACAACTTCTACCAAGGACTCCTGGACCTACCCGCTGACCTTTTCACCAGCCTAAAGAGTTCCCCTCTGGAGGACACTACAACTGCAGGGCCCCTTCTTCACTCCTATCTAGCAGGAAGTAGTTAGAGTGGTCATCGCCGAATTCCCAACAGCAGTTGGGGTGTCCTGTTTAGAGGGGGTGTTGAGAGGTGAAGCCAGCTAAGCTTCTGGGTTGGGTGGGGACTTGGAGAACTTTTGTGTCTGGCTAAAGGATTGTAAACGTACCAATCAGCACTCTGCAAAAATGCACCAATCAGCACTCTGTAAAAGGGATCAATCAGCATTCTGTAAAATGGACCAATCAGTGCTCTGTAAAATGGACCAATAAGCAGGATGTGGGCAGGGCCAAATAAGGGAATAAAAGCTGGCCACCTGAGCCAGCAGTGGCAACCTGCTTGGCTTTCCTTCCATGCTGTGGAAGTTTTGTTCTTTTGTTCTTCACAATAAATCTTACTGCAGCTCACTCTTTGGGTCTGCACCACCTTTAAGAGCTGTAACACTGGCTGCAAAGGTCCGCGGCTTCATTGTTGAAGTCAGTAAGACCAAGAACCCACCAGAAGGAAGAAACTCTGGACACATCTGAACACCTAAAGGAATAAACTCCAGACACACAATCTTTAAGAGCTGTAACACTCACCGTGAAGGTCTGCGACTTCATTCTCGAAGTCAGCAAGACCAAGAACCCACTGGAAGGAATAAATTCCAGACACATTTTGAGTAGGCAACCTGAGATTTTAACAGGAAAGCAATCCTCTAAGAAATAAAATGTTAGCCAAGTGTGAATTTTTTTTTTTTTTTGAGCCGGAGTCTCCAACCATCGCCAGGCTGGAACACAATGTCATGATCTTCGTTCACTGCATCCTCCACCTCCTGGGTTCAAGTGATTCTCCTGCTTTAGCCTCCCTAATAGCTGGGATTGCAGGTGCCTGCCACCACGCCCAGCTAATTTTTTGTATTTTTAGTAGAGAAGGGGTTTCACTAGATTGGCTAGGCTGGTCTCCAACTCCTGACCTTGTGATCCACCCCCCTCAGCCTCCCAAAGTGCTGGGATTACAGGCATGAGCCACCGTGCCCGTCTTGAATTTTAAGTTTTTTAGTAGCCACATTAAATATAATAAAAAGAAACAAGTGAAATTGTCTGTAATTATTTAACCCAATATATCCAAAATATTATTTTTAATATGTGATCAATATGTAATTATTAGCAAAGTAATTTTTGGTTCTAAACCTTCTTAACTCACTGTGTATTTTATATTTGCAGCACATCTCATTTTAAATCAGCCACATTCCAGGTACTTAGAAGTCTCAAACGTCAAGTAGCTGCCACATGAAAGAGCAGCTCTGAGGGATCTGACTCTCTGATCTCAGGGAGCTGAAGGGCCTAAATACCTGCCTTCTGCTGGAAACAAAGGAATAGTCTCTCCCTGCTGCAGTTTGCCATGGTTACCACGGGACTGAATGAAGGAGGACAAATAAGAAATGACGACCTAAAACAAAAGAAACTATTTTAAAGGGAGGGGCCAGGGGAAGAAGAGGGCTCCCGGCTTCTAATGAGCAAAGGTGGCCATCTTGAGCTTCTACAGCTCTTCTTATTTATTGGGTACAAAGAGCAGGGAGGAGGAGGCAATGATTGGTCAGCTGCGTGACTGCCTTCAGCATTCCTTCTGGGTGGCAGATGCAGTTGTCAGCTTGCTAACATCCTGCATTCATGAGAACAGTTTGCTGTTTACTCATGTAGCCTCCAGTGGTATGCTGAGTTGATCATGACCCTCGCTCTTTCAGCCTGGAACATCTCCCTATAAACTTCTCCGTTCAGGCCCAAAGATGGGAGGGACAGTGCCCCTAGAATGAGCAGCCACTGCAAGCAGGAAGGGTCCATATGTAGACCATTGTCTCCCAGTTTCTGTTTGGTGAGAATTCTTCTTCATTCCAAACATCAGACATCAGAGGATGATAGGGCCCCAGGAGGGAACCCCATGCCTTCAGGACTCTTTACGGTGTTGACCTCCAAAGTTTAGATGTGAAGAAAATAGATTAAAGGCTGATATGGTTTGGCTCTGTGTCCCCACTCAAATCTTATTTTGAATTGTAATCCACATGCGTCAAGGGAGAAACCTGGTGGGAGGTGATTGAGTAATGGGGGGCAGACTTCCCCCTTGCTGTTTTGTGATAGAGTTCTTATGAGATCTGGTTGTTTAATAAGTGTGTTTATGAGTTCTTATGAGATCTGGTTGTTTAATAAGTGTGTTTCTTCCTCTCTCTTTCTTTTCTGTCACCTTGTGAAGCCTTGTTTTCCTTTTGCTTTCTGCCATGATTGGAAGATTCCTGAGGCTTCCTCAGCCATGTAAAACTGTGAGTCAGACCTCTTCTCTTAATAAACGACCCAGTTTCAGGTAGTTCTTTACAGTCGTGTGAAAATGGACTAATACAAAGGCCAACTTCTTATTTTGCTATTTGGCCTTGGACCTAATTGTCCAGCTGTAGCTATGTGTTTTTCTCCTGTGATGTGGGGCACCGTATGAGTTTCAGCACCAATCACATGTATCCACATCTACCTGCCCTTGCGTATAACCCAGTACCATCTCAGTGAAATCTAACTTTAAATGAAGGAAAAAGAAAATTAATACTTATAGGGTGCCAAACATTTGGAGGTTATTTGTAATTAACCTTTACTGAAATCCTGGCATCCTGCCTATAATGAATGTATTTGTTAGTAAGCCATAACTGCATAACAAACTATCCCAAAGCTTACTAGCTCATTATTGAGCTGGTTAGAAATTTAGGCTGGGCTCAGCTGGACTTCTTCAGGCATGAATGGTCAACTGATGGCAGATTAGGTGGCTCTGCTTCTGAGAGTGAGCTGTCTGTCAACTGGGACACTTTGGTTTTTCTCCCCATGATATTTTAATTTTCAGCAGGCTAAAATGGACTTTTAAGACCCATTTTAGAAGAATTTAAGATCCTTTGAGCCTAGAACCAAAACTGGCACACTGTCATATTCACAGTTTTGCCCCATGCAAATAAGACCAGAAAGATCCAAGGTTTGAAAAACAGATTCTTCCTCTCGATGGGAACTACTATACAAGCATATTCATAAGGGCACGGCTATAAGAATGAATAAAAAGAATTGTTCTATTTTCAATCAATATTATTATGCCTTTTCTTGCACATAAGAGTTATATAACTGTCCCACAACTACTAAGCAGCTGAGCTGGGACTCAGGATCAACTCTGCCTGAGTCCAAAGCTCATACACCTCAAGAGACCACACTACTCAGCCAGGTTTTCTAGTCCATCGAGGTTCTGGAGAGAGACATTTCTGAAATAGAAGCTATATATATATAACTTTCTCATTCCATTTACCTAGTACTCTTCAAACATTGAAATAAATTCATTATCACCAGAGAATACTGCTGAAGCCTCTGGGAAAAGCTGAGGAAATAGCTGAGCACTGAGTTTAGAAATTAAGGCCAAAATTATATTTTTAAATTTCTTATCACAGGAGAAATTTGAAAACACCTATAATATGCTCCATGTATCTGCAAACTGTTTGTATCACTCCTTGGTATTTGTAGACTATGTATGAGTTCCAAAACAAACTATGTCAAATTACTGTGCCTGATAGAGCTGCTGACTATGTTCTTCTGCTACAATTTGGCCCAACAGCTGTGGATGCCTTAAAAGGCAAAGATATTTTATAAGACCACAAATTTAGGAGTAGCTATAGGGCAAAGCCCTGAAGAACATATAAAAATCACACACAACCAATGCATTCCTCACCCTGAATCAATGCTTTTCATCCCTGGCTGAATATTAGTACAAACTGAAGTGAAGTTTTTAAAGTCCCCAAACCCAATTTGCAATGGAACAATTAATCAAAATCCCTGGAGTGAGACCCAGGCAACAGTGTGATATGAAGGTCTCCAGGTGATTGCACTATTCAGCCAAACCCCCAAATCACTACTTTGACATCATTTGGTAAACTAGTTGAAAATATTTTTTTTCTTTTTTTTTTTTTTTTGAGACGGAGTTTCGCTCTTGTTGCCCAGGCTGGAGTACAATGACATGATCTTGGCTCACCGCAATTTCTGCCTCCCAGGTTCAAGTAATTCTCCTGCCTCAGCCTTCCAAGTAACTGGAATTACAGGAATGCACCACCATGCCCGGCTAATTTTGTATTTTTAGTAGAGACAGGGTTTCTCCATGCTGGCCAGGCTGGTCTCGAACTCCCAACCTCAGGTAATCCACCCACCTCAGCCTCCCTAAGTGCTAGGATTACAGGTGTGAGCCACTGTGCCCGGCTGAAAATATTTCTTAAATAAATGTAAAAGTGTTTGCTGCTGAGTTGTTGTCTTTAAGTCTTACTTGTATCACCTACTTTCTATCTTTTGCAGAACTGACATCTGCTATGTATCTGTATTATTCTTTTTGATACCATGTAAACTTGAAAATGGGAGGTATTGGGTCCATTCCTGCTGAGAGGCTTCTAGGAAGAAAAAAAAAAATTTAGGAGCTCAATGGCTAAGTGTCAGCTTCATTAAAAGCTAACATCCAATATATGTATACGTATGTGTGCATGTTTGTATTTAAAAGGCAACCATGATTTTATTTTTGTTTATTTCTCTCCTAGGACGTTGCCTTTTTGAGCAAAAATTTTCTCTTCTTAGATTGACTGAATTCTGATTTCTTCATTAATGGCTATTGCAAAAGAAGCTACTCTGGGATTTTTTTTTTTAATTTATAAAGAAAAGAGATATATTTGGCTCACAATTCTGCAGGCTGTTCAAGTAACATGTTGTGTCCAGAATTGGTGGGTTCTTGGTCTCACTGCAAGAATGAAGCCACGGACACTCATGGTGAATGTTACAGTTCTTAAAGATGGTGTGTCCAGAGTTTGTTCCTTCAGATGTTCAGATGTGTCCGGAGTTTCTTCCTTCTGGTGGGTTCGTGGTCTCGCTGACTTCAGGAGTGAAGCTGCAGACCTTCATGGTGAGTATTACAGCTCTTAAAGGTGGTGCATCTGGAGCTGTTCGTTCCTTCTGGTGGGTTCGTGGTCTCACTGGCCTCAGGAGAGAAGCTGCACACCTTCGCGATGAGTGTTACAGTTCATAAAGGTGGCGCATCTGGAGTTGTTCTTTCCTCCCGGTGGATTTGTGGTCTCCCTGGCTTCAGGAGTGAAACTGCACACCTTCACGGTGAGTGTTACAGTTCTTTATTTACAGCTCATAAAGGCAGCACGGACCCAAAGAGTGAGCAGCAGCAAGATTTATTGCAAAGAGCAAAAGCACAAAGCTTCCACAGTGTGTAAGGGGACTTGAGTGGGTTGCCTACTCTGGGATTTTTAAGAAAAGTATAATTTAGACACTTAGAAATGTCTTCATTTGGGGAGAAAAAAATACTTTTTTTTGATACGAAGTTTCACTTTTTTGCCTAGGCTGGAGTGAAGTGGCGCAAGCTTGGCTCACTGCAACCTCCGCCTCCCAAACAATTCTCATGCCTCAGTCTCCCAAGTAGCTGGGATTATAGGTGCCCACCACCATGCCTGTTGAATTTTTGTATTTTTAGTAGAATCAAGGTTTCGTCCTGTTGGCCAGGCTGGACTTGAACTCCTGACCTCATGTGATCCACCTGCCTCAGCCTCCCAAAGTGCTAGGATTACAGGCTTGAGCCACCATGCCTGATCTGGGGAAAAAAATTAAGTGCACTGTAAAAGCATCAAATAGTCTAGTCTCATAATAATTCTCCCTTTTTGAAAATCCAGGATTCAGTGTGGGCTCTGCTCAGAGCTCAATGATCCAGTTAAAAGATAGGTAGTCAAGATCTAAATAAAGTCAGTTCCCTTATACAGTGGTATGAAAAAATTCTATAATTTTTTGTTGATTTGGCATCCATTTTTAATCTCCCTCTAGCATCACCAAACTTTTTCTTTGTGTACCTTGAGATGTAAATTTTGCCATTTGATTTTCACCTAAGAGCTATTTCCTTCCATATGCAGATTTAGGGCAATGTAGCTGACAACTGCCAGAGTAATAATCCAGGTCGTCAAGAGTTTGCAAGTCAGAGATAGGAAAAAGGAGGTCTTATGAATCTATGAAATGTACTTCTATTGGCATGGCTAATATGTCTATGTATTTATATATTCTGTACACCATGTTTCACTACTGAAAATATATAAAATAATTCTTCTAGGATTTATTATGGTTTTAGGTCTAACATTTAAGTCTTTAATCCATTTTGAATTAATGTTGTATAAGGTATAATGTAGGGATCCAGTTTCAGCTTTCTACATATGGCTAGCCAGTTTTCCCAGTACTGTTTATTAAATAGGGAATCCTTTCCCCATTTCTTGTTTTTGTCAGGTTTGTCAAAGATCAGATGGTTGTAGATGTGTGGTCTTATTTCTAAGGACTCTGTTCTGTTCCATTGGTCTATATCTCTGTTTTGGTACTAGTACCATGCTGTTGTGGTTACTGTAGCCTTGTAGTATAGTTTGAAGTCAGGTAGCGTGATGCCTCCAGCTTTGTTCTTTTGACTTAGGATTGTCTTGGCAATGCGGGCTCTTTTTTGGTTCCATATGAACTTTAAAGCAGTTTTTTCCAGTTCTGTGAAGAAAGTCTTTGGTAGCTTGATGGTGATGGCATTGAATCTATAAATTACCTTGGGCAGTATGCCCATTTTCACAATAGTGATTCTTCCTATCCATGAGCATGGAATGTTTTTCCATTTGTTTGTGTCCTCTTTTATTTCATTGAGCAGTGGCTTGTAGTTCTCCTTGAAGAGGTCCTTCACATCCCTTGTAAGATGGATTCCTAGGTATTTTATTCTCTTTGAAGCAATTGTGAATGAGAGTTCACTCATGATTTGGCTCTCTGTTTGTCTGTTATTGGTGTATAAGAATGCTTGTGATTTTTGCACATTGATTTTGTATCCTGAGACTTTGCTGAAGTTGCTTATCAGCTTAAGGAGATTTTGGGCTGAGACAATGGGGTTTTCTAAATATACAATCTTGTCATCTGCAGACAGGGACAATTTGACTTCCTCTTTTCCTAATTGAATTTCTTTTATTTCTTTCTCCTGCCTGATTTCCCTGGCCAGAACTTCCAACACTATGTTGAATAGGAGTGGTGAGAGAGGGCATCCCTGTCTCTAGGCAATACCATACAGGACATAGTCATGGGCAAGGACTTCATGTCTAAAACACCAAAAGCAATGGGAACAAAAGCCAAAATTGACAAATGGGATCTAATTAAACTAAACAGCTTCTGCACAGCAAAAGAAACTACCATCAGAGTGAACAGGCAACCTACAGAATGGGACAAAATTTTTGCAATCTACTCATCTGATAAAGGGCTAATATCCAGAATCTACAAAGAACCCAAACAAATTTACAAGAAAAAAACAACCTCATCAAAAAGCAGGCAAAGGATATGAACAGACACTTCTCAAAAGAAGACATTTATGCAGCCAGCAGACACATGGAAAAATGCTCATCATCATTGGCCATCAGAGAAATGCAAATCAAAACCACAATGAGATACCATCTCACACCAGTTAGAATGGTGATCATTAAAAAGTCAGGAAACAACAGGTGCTGGAGAGGATGTGGAGAAATAGGAACACTTTTACACTGTTGGTGGGATTGTAAACTAGTTCAACCATTATGGAAAACAGTATGGCGATTCCTCAAGGATTTAGAACTAGAAATACCATATGACCCAGCCATCCCATTACTGGGTATATACCCAAAGGATTATAAATCATGCTGCTATAAAGACACCTGCACACATATGTTTATTGTGACACTATTCACAATAGCAAAGACTTGGAACCAACCCAAATGTCCATCAATGATAGACTGGATTAAGAAAATGTGGCATATATACACCATGGAATACTATGCAGCCATAAAAAAGGATGAGTTCATGTCCTTTGTAGGGACATGGATGAAGCTGGAAACCATCATTCTCAGCAAACTATTGCAGGGACAAAAAAACCAAACACCACATGTTCTCACTCATAGGTGGGAATTGAACAATGAGAACACATGGACACAGGAAGGGGAACATCACACACTGGGGCTGTCGTGAGGTTGGGGGAGGCGGGAGGCATAGCATTAGGAGATACACCTAATGTAACTGATGAGTTAATGGGTGCAGCACACCAACATGGCACATGTATATATATGTAACAAACCTGCACGTTGTGCACATGTACCCTAGAACTTAAAGTATAATAATAAAAAAAAAATTCTAAAAAGCACTTAAATGCTGCTTTTTTTTTTTTTTTTTTTTTTTTTTTTTTTTTTTTTTTTTTTGAGATGGAGTCTTGCTCTGCCACCCAGGCTGGAGTGCAGTGGCATAATCTCGGTTCACTGCAACCTCCACCTCCCGGGTTCAAGAAATTCTCCTGCCTCAGCCTCCCAAGTAGCTGGGACTATAGGCACCCAATACCATGCCTGGCTAATTTTTGTATTTTTAATAGAGACAGGGTTTCACCATATTGGCCAGGCTGGTCTCAAACTCTTTACCTTGTGATCCGCGCACCTTGGTCTGCCAAAGTGCTGGGATTACAGGCATGAGCCACTGCGCCCGGCCAGCACTTAAATACTTTAACAGAAAAAAGAAAAAACTAGTCAAATGCTTTTTTAAGTTTATATGGCTTAGTGGAATATTTAATAAATAAGCTAGCTTTAAAAATTATTGGTAAAGTAATATTAGAAATGTCTTAAGAGTTGCCAGCATACATTTTTGCCTGCATTTATTGATATAGCAATTTTATACTTATCTCTGCCAAATACTATAAGGTGTCAAAATTTGGCATAGAGGTTACAAAACTATAACTCAGCCCAAAACAGAATTATCTTTGCTGTGTAACTCTTAATAAAAAAAAAAATAATAATATTTGTTTAATGAAGATCGCTACATCTTGAATAATTCAGTAAAATACCCTCACTTCTAATTTTGTGACCTTAGGCAATCTAGTCCATAGTCATGAAGGAAGTTTGTTCTGGGAAAGGACTATTATCATCTTTGTTTCAAAGTTAAACTATAAACTAAGTCAATGAACAAGAATAGCCTAGAAGTTAGAAGCAAGATGGAGTCACTTAGGTCAGATTATTTTCACTGTCTGTTATAATTTTGCAATGGCAGTTTCATAACTTTAAATAATGACTTTCACAGTTTTCATAAATAATCTAGGTAAATGATTAAAATAAATCACTAGATAAATGTAATGGGATAAATACTCATAAACAACTTTGTCATAATTTAGAATCTAAAGTTAAATTAAACAACAGTTATTTCATTATTTGGATATTTGCCAATAAAAATATATTGTAGGAAAACATTCTTTCTAGAAATTATGTCCTTTTTGAAGGGTAACCAATTTTCATCTAATTCAAAGCTTACTTAAAGGTTATATATAAAACAAAGTAAAATAAACCAGGAAATAAGGGAGATATAAAGAAAGTTATAAAAATAAAGATAGTTTTAAAGATTATTGGTAAAATATAAATATTTTCAAAAATGTAAACATTTGGCCTATATTATGCTGATCAAATATTACATTTGCTAAATGCTTTAGGTCATACACTACTTTTTTGACTTAAAAATTGTTCAACTTATTTTGGAGTGTTAAATTCTAGATAAGGCCTGGGGATGTATGAAATTAGCCATGCCACTAGCTATGCAAAAAGGTATTAAAGAACCGAGATTTTATGTAAGAAATGATCTCGTATGGTAAATTCTTGTCCTAAAGTAAAATAACTGGTTGTTTAAAAAAAAAGGAATGTTTAGGACAAGTCAGAAAGTCAAGGCATGCCATAGCTTGTCTGCATAAGCAGTGAAAGAATTCATAAAGGGAAATTTATGCAAGAAAGTCATACAATTTAAAGGTAATTAGGCCTCCTAAATACTTTATAAAATGCCACTATGACTCTTAGCTGTACAACTTGCCTGCTTTACAGCTAGGTAAGGTCTGGGATATATGGAGTTAGGTGCTGGAATAAGTCAGACCTTATCTGCACTTCTGTCTAGGTCCTAGGCTCCACATCTAGTACACAATTAAAATCCCAAACTAACCTGGGTTTTCACCAAAAGTAAAGCTTGCTATGAGTTAACATTGTAACATGTATGTATGACTATTGAAGGAACAGTTTATATGCAATGTAAGATAAATAAAATATACTTTTGGTAAAATAAATTATAAGGAGGCATGAGAATGTGGATATTTGACTAGATTAAAAGGTTAAAGAATTGTTTTAAGTTGGATAAGATAAAGACAAAGATTTAAGCAAGTTGTGGAAGGGTGATTGTAAAGGAAATTCTGTATGTAAACATACTGACTAAAAAAGAGGTATCGTCCAGTTTTTCTGTAAATTGAGCATTAAAATAAAAGCACAGTGGGTTTCTCTTACAGCACTAACTGGCTTTTTTTTTTTCTGGAGATGGAGTCTCGCTCTGTTGCCCAGGCTGGTCTTGAGCTCCTGACCTCATGATCCGTCTGCCTCGGCCTCCCAAAGTGCTGGGATTACAGGCACGAGCCACCATGCCCAGCCATATTTACCCAATTTTAATGTTTATGAGATAACATTTTTATAGACCTTTTATAACCCTTTACAATTTTTGTTAAAGAGCAGGTTAGTGGGTCCAGTGCAGTGGCTCATACCTGTAATCCCAGCACTTTAGGATGCCAAGGTGGGTAGATCATGAGGTCAGGAGTTTGAGACCAGCCTGGCCAGCATGGCAAAACCCCATCTCTACTATAAATACAAAAAATTAGCCAGGCATGGTGGCACACATCTGTACTCTCAGCTACTTGGGAGGCTGAGGCAGGAGAATTGCTTGAACCCAGGAGGCGGAGGCTGCAGTGAGCCAAGATCATGCCACTGCACTCCATCCTGGGTGACAGAGCAAGACTCTGTTTTTTAAAAAAAAAATGGGTGAATATGTCTACAAGGTTTTATTAAGAAATGGGCTTAACAATGTAAAGGTAAAATTTGGCTCATTTGGTACCAAAAATCATACAGGAAGCATTGCCAAATATAAAATGGGGCTTGGCTTTCTTTGGGCTATATTTGTATAAATATGTTATTGTTCCAAAATCATATGAAACTTCTATAATTCTATCTTAGTGTACGTTATCAGTAATAATTATAATTGTTACATTAAATTATTGTGTGCCATAGAGGTAATAATTTTCGTTGCCAATTGTGTTTTTAACTATGGCTAGCCTAAAACTTTTTGTCTTTCATAAACAATTGTTTTCTTGTTTTGGTCCTCTTTAGATGGTGGTTTTATAATCATCTGTAAAGCTCTAAACGGTGCTCTTGAATGCAGGTTTCTGATCACTTTGGAGATTGTGACATAAGAATAAAGGAAAAATGTTTAGGACTCTTGAAGTGCTAAAATGTTCATTAATGTCAAGCAGAACAGGAATTAAATACATAAATTAAACCAATAGGAAACTGAAGTGATCTTATTGACTTTTTGCTTAAATTGCTGCTAATCCTTTGTTTTGTTTTTCAGAACCAAGGAAACTTTTCTTTTGAGCTATTAACAGCTTTTAACAATTAAGTATACGCCTTATGAACAAAATTTGGAGCATATTTGTTTCTCTCTACATGATTTTTCCAGAACTTGGAAACTATTTATGAGTATTCTTAATTTATGGCAATATAGTTATTTGCATAAGTACAATAAGAACTAGTTCTCTTTTGTAACAGGACACAATTGGCAAACCTGGTTATTTTACCAAGGCTTTGACTAGAATGGTGTTCTCTCCTTTAAGGAATCAAACTTGACTTATGGAATCAATAAAACCTCTGCAAAACTGGCCTCATATTTTGTGTACACAGTTCCTGTACAGGGTTTCTGATCTGTGATAAGTAAAGAATGTCACTTTCTAACAGGTCAGGAACCCAAAGTTATCTTGGAATCTCAAGAGAAGAATAATTCACCCAACTCATAAGTATTTGATGGTACAAATCCATGGTTGGGTTCAGTGGGTTTTCTTTGCTTTGTTTTGTTTTTTTGAAATAGAATCTTGCTCTATTGCCCAGGCTGGAGTGCAGTGGTGCAATCTCAGCTCACTGCAACCTCCGCCTTCTGGGTTCAAGCAATTCTCCTGTCTCAGCCTCCTGAGTAGCTGGGACTACAGGTGCATGCCACCACACCTGGCTAATTTTTTGTATTTTTAGTAGAGACAGGGTTTCACTATGTTAGCCAGGATGGTCTTGATCTTTTGACCTTGTGATCCACCTGCCTCAGCCTCCCAAAGTGCTGGGATTACAGGAATGAGGTCTTATCTCAGATTCCTTCTATGGAACAAAGTTCCATCAAAGCCAATTTAAAAGGCCTATGTGAAAAATAATTATTCTTGCTGCACTGTATACAAATAATTAGGCCAAGTATAATAAAGCAAACCAGTCCTACCTACCACGATTTATCTTTTAGTAAAACTAAGAAACTGGAGAGAAGGAAGTTATGTTTCAAAAACAATAGTACACCTGTGATTAAATTCTAGTGTTACCTAAATTTTTCAAATTTTATTATTTTCTACAGTTTGGATTAAATTCTAATTTTTCTGACTATGAGTCTCCAAAATAATGTTTTAAATTTTTTCCTTTATATTTTTCTATTTCCCCATTTTTCCTCATAGGAAATCACTAAAACCCAAGCTGTGCTTTCTTAAGGCCCTGTGAACTAAAGACTAGATGACTTAAACTTCAGAAGAAAAGAGCAGCAACCTATTTATATGTGTTTCTGTTGCATACTACTATGTTTTAGGAGGTGCTGCCTCTAAGCCCCCAAAACAGAGAGTGCTATAGGAAACATATTGACTTCCTCCACTCCAGCACTGCATTCAGTGCCCCATAACAATGACCCCCTCTCAGCAGGAAGTAGCCAGAATGATTATGACCCCCCTCATCTCCCTCCAATTCTTGTGATAAATACACAAGACAGAAATCATGCACAAATTGACAGTAGGGATTGTGGCAGGCCAGGTCTTACTAATGCAGGCCTCCAAAACAACTATTTCAGTACCGACTGAGAGGTTAAGTTAAATATTAAAAAACAGTGCCCTGGCTGGTCATGGTGGCTCACACCTGTAATCCCAGCACTTTGGGAGACCGAGGCAGGTGGATCACCTGAGGTTGGGAGTTCGAGACCAGCCTCACCACCATGGAGAAACCCCATCTCTACTAAAACTACAAAATTAGCCAGGCATGGTGGTGCATGCCTGCAGTCCCAGCTACTCGGGAGGCTGAGGCAGGAGAATCACTTGATCCTGGGAAGCAGAGGTTGCAGTAAGCCAAGATCACACCACTACACTCCAGCCTGGGCAACAAGAGTGAACCTCGGCACCCCCAGTGCCCCCCCCCCAAAAAAAAACACAAAAAACAAAAAACAGTGCCCTTACACAAAGCCTGGAATGTAACAAAAGCCCACCAAGAGTTTTGCCTAGGCCTTTCCTGGGCCTTACAGCATGACAAAATAACGAAGGAATTCTTAACAGGACCTGTGTAGAATTAAACAAGTTTTTTGGGGGTCTGAAGAAACCCCCGCCAGGCCTCCACAAACAAGTTTACTGGGGGTCTGAAGGAACTACCCTAACCTCCGTGATTTAGCAGGAGACAAGATAAAGGTAATCACCTCAGCACAAGGGCCCATTTAGATTAAGTAAATTTACTGAGGCTCCAGAGGAAGTTCTTCAGGACTCAGACATCAGTTATATTTGTGTTAATTTCCCAGTGCTTCTGTATTACAATCAATACTTGCTTTACTGAAAGTAGAAATAATCTAGAATGAAAAGTATCAACCATCTCTAAATTGTTAAACTTATGTGAATATGTTGGAGTTGATGTTTAGTGATCTCTTCCTTGACATCCTAGCAAAGATACTTCTGTAAAAGTATATTTCACAAATATACTTTCAAATACGAATTAGTACTATCCATGTTTTGGTTACTTTTGCTTTGTGCTTCCACCCCCATATTATTTCTGATAACAAAGCACAGCAACATGATTTTTCTTTTTTTTCTGAGACTGAGTCTTGCTCTGTCACCCAGACTGGAGTGCACTGGTGCAATCTCAGCTCACTGCAACCTCCGCCTCCCAGGTTCAAACAATTCTCTTGCCTCAGCCTTCTGAGTAGCTGGAACTACAGGCATCTGCCACCACACCTGGCTAATTTTTTGTATTTTAATAGAGACGGGGTTTCATCGTGTTGGCCAGGCTGGTCTTGAACTCCTGACCTCGTGATCCACCCGCCTTAGCCTCCCAAAGTGCTGGGATTACAGGCGTGAGCCACTGCACCCTGCCTGCAACATGATTTTTCTAAAGCAGGCCTTACGAATTTCGCCCGGATGTTAACACATAAAAAGGAGGTGAATGCAATTAAAAGGTGTTTAATACACTTCCACCAGAAAGGAGAGGCACAGCTGGCCATGCTGGACCTCACAAAGGCTGTCTCATGCACAGATTGGAAAGCAGAGGTATCAGGGAACTGGGACTTTGTCTTTATGACCATGATGGTTGTAAGCAATCAAGCAAGGCTGTCCCCTATTGGACACAAAGTAAAATCTTGCATGTTGGCGTCCTTCGTTGGGAAGATTATAGTATTTGCATGCTAATAAAAGCTGCCTGACAAGGAGCATGTAAACAACAGTGATTGCTTATCTGCCCCTGTGACTCAGCAGGCTTATGAAGCAGTTATAAATGGCAGCTCTCAAATGGCCAACACAATCAACATGTTCAATACAATTTATTACTAGTGGAAATCCTGAATTAATTAATTAATTATCATTTTTGAGACGGAGTCTCGCTCTGTCACCCAGGCTGGAGTTCAGTGGCATGATCTTGGCTCTCTGCAACCTCTCCTTCCCGGGTTTAAGCAACTCTCCTGTCTCAGCCTCCTGAGGAGCTGGGACTACAGGTGCACGCCACCATACCGGGCTAATTTTTGTGTTTTTAGTAGAGATGGGGTTTCACCATATTGGCCAGGCTGGTCTTGAACCCCTGACCTAAGGTGATCCACCCACCTCGGCCTCCCGAAGTACTAGGATTACAGGCGTGAGCCACCACGCACGGCCCTGAATTCTTTAATTTCTGCAGTTTCCGTTACTTCTTAAGATGCTTTTAATGAATAAAATCTGCCTTAAATGTTGATACCTGGTAACTTCTCTCTGGAGGATTTTGAATTGGCCGACTTTATCAAAACTCCAACTCTTGCCATCTAAGCACAATTAAATGTAATATTTAAGGTTCCTAAGGGGTCAACTATTACACTTTCAGCTTCTTTTTAACGATGTATTATTTTCCAAAAAATCTTTCTTATGGCCATTTGAATAGTTTAGCTTTTGCTCCTCACTTGTGAGCAACAGGATTATATATATTTAGTAAAATTTAATACAGAAAACTTAAAAATTACATTGGACAACCATCAATAAAATGTATATATCTGGTATAAACAACCTTTTTTAGCATATTGAGTTCTGCTTTTTTCTCTTTCCTCATACATATGAGATGCATAAGTATGTTTTTCTCCTGTACGGGCATAAAGAGGTGATTTTCATTTGTATTATCTGCTAAAAGCCTATGGCAGCTCATGGTACTATTGACCACATGTTCTAATGTCTTTTTGCAGATTTAAATATTATATTGTAGTGTCAATTTAACATTTAGATGTGTGTTAAATCTCTAGATCTATTGCAATTAGATTGATTTTTTTTTGTCGCCCAGGCTGGTGATGGGGCGATCTCAGCTCACTGCAACCTCCACCTCCCAAGTTCAAATGACTCTCCTGCCTCAGCCTCCCAAGTAGCTGCCATTACAGGCACCTGCCACCACACCCAGCTGTGTGTGTGTGTGTGTGTGTGTGTGTGTGTGTGTGTGTGTGTGTGTGAGAGTGTATTTTTAGTAGAGACAGGGTTTCACCATGTTGGCCAGCCTGGTCTCAAACTCCTGACCTCAGTGATCCACCCACCTCGGCCTTCCAAAGTGCTGGGATTATAGGTGTGAGCCACCATGCCTGGTGTAATTAAATTGATTTTTTTGTAATGGTGATTGTCCTGGTAAATCAATATAAAATAAAAATTATACACCTTTAAAAGATTATTATCTACAGTTGCTTAGTGTTTACCTGGTCAGCTGAGGACTATCTTCTTCAAGACTTTGCTGAAATTGCACCTGCTCAGTTAGTCTTTCTGTGCAGTCAGAGAAATAATCCTGACTGAGAATGGCTAAGAAAAGAATGAAAAAATTTTGGCAGAGAAATCCTACATGTAAAGAAACAGAGCTGTGGAAAAGAAAATAATGTTCAGAGACGTGCAAAGGAATCAACTTTACTGCAGTTATTTTTTATTTTCATTTTATTTATTTATTTATTTTGAGACCAGAGTCTTGCTCTGTTGCTCAGGCTGGAGTGCAGTGGTGCGATCTCAGCTGACTGCAACCTCTATCTCCCGGGTTCAACTGATTCTCCTGCCTTAGCCTCCTGAGTAGCTGGGACTACAGGTGCGTACCACCACACCCGGCTAATTTTTGTACTTTTAGAGAGACAGGGTTTCACCATATTGGCCAGACTAGTCTCGAACTCCTGAACTCATGATCCACCCATCTCTGTCTCCCAAAGTGCTGGGATTACAGGCATGAGCCACTGTGCCAGGCAGATAGTTATTCTTTAAAAAAAATAAATGCTTAGGCTGGGCGCAGTGGCTCAAGCCTGTAATCCCAGCACTTCGGGAGGCCGAGGCGGGTGGATCATGAGGTCAGGAGATCGAGACTATCCTGGCTAACATAGGTGAAACTCCATCCCTACTAAAAATGCAAAAAATTAGCAGGGCACGGTGGCAGGCGCCTGTAGTCCCAGCTACTCGGGAGGCTGAGGCAGGAGAATGGCGTGAACCAGGAAGGCAGAGCTTGCAGTGAGCCGAGATCGCACCACTGCACTCCAGCCTGGGCGACAGAGCAAGACTCAGTCTCTAAATAAATAAATAAATAAATAAGTAAATAAATAAATAAATGCTTCAAAGTCAAATCAAATTTACGTACTTAATTGAAAAATTGCAAATATAGTGGTGAATGAAATTAAAGGTCTCTGTCTTCAGAGTGTTTACTGTAGGGTTTAGAAAATAAGGATAATTAGATAATAAATAATCCCTCATATAAACAAGTAGTATAAGTTGCTACTACATTCTGGAAGAAGGCTTGCCAATGCCTACACAAGCTGAAAATACAAATATATTTCAATTATATTTGTGGCCGTGAAGCAGCATCATTTGTCTGGGGTAATACCCCATGTTCCTTGCTCATGCCAAGGAAATCAAGGACACAGACATGCAAAGAGTGAGTTTAAGGGGGAAAATTTCATAAACAAGAGAGAAAAGTTCCCTCATGCAGAAGCAGAGGGTTCCGAACAGATCTCTTCATTCATGGCAAATTGCATTTGGTTTTATAGACGTGCTTGAGGAGGTGGTGTCTGATTTACATAGGGCACAGAGGATTTGTTGGAACAGGTGTGCCAATTACATAGTGTGTGAAGAAGCTTTCCATCGCACCCTAATCTTTTAATATACAGATGAATTCTCTACCTGGTGGGTGCTATGTTACCTATTCTCTGACTTCACATATGATGACAAAGAAAGGGGAAGATCATATCTTTCTTCATCTTCTATCGGCATCCTCCTCTTCTGTGAATAAATTTAAAAAGAGATGCAGAGAAGACACACCTGTTTCCTATTCACACATCAACAACTCACTATTAGTAATGTAAGTAGAGCTGATTAATTATAGCAGTTTCCTGGCAGGACACTTCTCAGCAATAAATAACACTAAGTATAGGCTGGGTGTGGTGGCTCACACCTGTAATCCCAGCACTTTGGGAGGCCAAGGCAGGCAGATCATGAGGTCAGGAATTCAAGACGAGCCTGGCCAACATAGTGAAACCCCATCTCTAGTTAAAAAAAAAAAAAAATCAGCTGGGTGTGGTGGCAAGCACCTGAAGTCCCAGCTACTTGGGAGGCTGAAGTAGGAGAATTGCTTGAACCCAGGAGGCAGAGGTTGCAGGGGGCCGAGATCACACCACTGCACTCCAGGCTTGGCAACACAGTGAGAAAGAAAAGAAAGAGAGAAAGAGAGAAAAGAGAGAAAAGAGAGAAGAGAGAGAAAAGAAAGAAAAGAGAGAAAAGAAAGAAAAGAAAGAGCCGGGCACGGTGGCTCACACCTGTAATCCCAGCACTCTGAGAGGCCGAGGTGGGTGGATCACGAAGTCAGGAGATCGAGCCCATCCTGACTAACACGGTGAAACCCTGTCTCTATTAAAAATACAAAAATTAGCCAGGCGCAATGGCAGGCGCCTGTAGTCCCAGCTACTCGGGAGGCTGAGGCAGGAGAATCGCTTGAACACAGGTGGCAGAGGTTGCAGTGAGCCGAAATTGCACCACTGCACTCCAGCCTGGGTGACAGAGCGAGACTCTGTCTCAAAAAAAAAAAAAAAAAAAAAAAAAAAGGAAGAAAAAGAAAGATTTTTTTCATAAAAAGCTAATGTATTTTTAGCATAGTAAGCATATGCATCAATAACAAAATGCTTCTGGCCAGGCACAGTGGCTCTTGCCTGTAATCCCAGCACTTTGGGAGGCTGAGGCAGATGGATCACCTGAGGTCAGGAGTTTGAGACCAGCCTGGCCAACATGTGAAACCTCGTCTCTACTAAAAATACAAAAATTAGCTGGGTGTGGTGGCACCACCGGTATTCCCAGCTACTCAGGAGGTTGAGGCAGGAGAATGGCTGCAACCCAGTAGGTGGAGGCTTCAGTGAACCGAAATTGCTCCACTGCACTCCAGCCTGGGCGACACAAGACTTCATCTCAAAAATAAATAAATAAATAAATAAATAAATAAATAAATAAAAATAAAATGCTTGTGGTAAAATAAAGATTCATTTTGTTGATTTCTAGTGAGCTCAGGTAATGTTTGACCAAAAGCTAGCAAATATACCACAGAAAAGGAATATTTTAAATAAGAATATTGTGAATGAAGTTATCCTATCAATAGAGGTAAAAATATTGCCCAGGCGCAGTGGCTCACACCTGGATTCCCAGCACTTTGGGAAGCCAAGGTGGGTGCATCAGGAGGTCAGAAGTTCTAAGACCAGCTTGGCCAAGATGGTGAAACCCTGTCTCTACTAAAAACTACAAAAATTAGCTGGGCACGGTGGCAGGTGCCTGTCATCCCAGCTACTCAGGAGTCTGAGTCAGGAGAATCTCTTGAACCTGGGCGGCCAAGGTTGCAGCGAGAGATTGCGCCACTGCACTCCAGCCTGGGTGACAGAGTGAGACTCAGTCTCAAAAAAAAAAAAAAAAAAAAAGAAGTAAAAATATCATAACCTCATACTAACAGTCTCGTCTATGGTTATACAACTTCAAATGCTTCTTTTTATTAAAAATTGTATTTCATATGATTATTCAATGTATATCACCCCCCTTCATTATTTCAACGCCTTCTCCACTTTATATCAGTGCAAAACAGGCCAGCTGTTTCTAGGAAAGCACATGGTGCTATTGCTATTTTAATGATGATGTTGGAGAGCACTTGCTTGGGTGGTAATTCCATGTCAAACACTGTTATTTGGCCCAAAGTACTGGTTTTCTGTTCTTCTCTAAATTTATGGATAAAATAAAATTCTTAGCTAAGAAGACTTTATCTCATTCAAGTATGTATTATGGAATTTTGTTGACACTTAAGTGTCTCTGACTTACCTGGAATATTGAAATTTCCCATGAATTCAAATCGAGCACTATAAATAAACAATCTTTTACTAAAAGCCTTTGTGAGGCAGAGTAAGATTCATAAAATTTCTTTATAATATGGAAAAAATTGTGTTAATGATATTCCTAGTAATCCCTCTGAACACAGCATTCTCAATTATCAGTACGCACCCTGAATCACTCAGGGGAAATTGATACCTCTGCAAGCAGGCAAAAGAAGGTGCTGAGTAGAAGTGCATCACATTGCACATAAATGCTGTTCACATACACATATTAGAGTCTTAACTTAATGGACTGTTATTTGCATGGCTAGATACTTACTGAATCTAGTCATACTATTTTTTGGCAGCTAACGGTATCTGTTACCCATTAATTAATTAATTAATTTTTTTTTTTGAGACAGAGTCTTGCTCTGTCACCCAGCCTGGGGTGCAATGGCATAATCTTGGCTCACTGCAAACTCCGCCTCCCAGATTCAAGCCGTTCTCCTGCCTCAGTCTCTCAGGTAGCTGGGACTACAGGCATGCGCCACCACACCTGGTTAATTTTTTGTATTTTTACTAGAGATGGGGTTTCACCATGCTGGTCAGGCTGGTCTCAAACTCCTGACCTCAAGTAATCTGCCCACCTTGGCCTCCCAAAGTGCTGGGATTACGGATGTGAGCCACCACACTCCCATTAGTTTTATACAATTATTTCCCTGGATGAAAAATAAATCCTTTCCTAATTTACTCTACATAGAGAGATTAGATTTGCAATCTTCAATCTTTTGATGTTAAAGCAAATCAGAGAAGAGCAATGTATATCGAATGCATTCTCCTGCCTAACTTCAAAAGTCTTCTTGCATTTTCTTGGATACCCTAGGAAGCCACCTAAAGAATATGCCTTTCAAATCCTTTAGCCAGGATTTTAGATCTCATAAGGTCAATAACTTAATGATTGAGCAAAGCCAAAATCTTGTCGTTGCTTCTTGCTAGTAATCTGGCCATTTCAAAAAGCACGGCAATTATGCCAAGCCATTGAAAAGATGTGGTTTTGATTAATTTTATCCCATTTCAAATGTTTTCTCTAATTGTTACTTTTATTATGTTACTCTAAGAGCAAATATCTACGTAACTGTTCATACATTAAAGAAATATTCATAGCTGGGTGCGGTGGCTCACGCCTGTAATCCCAGCATTTTGGGAGTCCAACGTGGGTGGATCACTTAAGGTCAGGAGTTCGAGACAAGCCTGGCCAACATGGTGAAACCCCATCTCTACTAAAAATACAAAAAACTAGCTGGGCATGGTGGTGTGCGCCTGTAATCCCAGCTACTTGGGAGGCTGAGGCAAGAGAATCACTTGAACCTGGAAGGCGGAGGTTGCAGTGAGCCAAGATCGTGCCATTGCACTCTAGTCTGTGCAACAGGGCGAGACTCTGTCTAAATAAATAAATATTCATATTATGACCAGGTGCAGTGGCTCACACCTGTAATCCCAGCACTTTGAGAGGCTGAGGTGAACAAATCACTTGAGGTCAGGAGTTCGAGACCAGCCTGGCAAACGTGGTGAAACCTCATCTTTACTAAACATAAAAAAAATTAGCCAGGTGTGGCCGGAGCGGGACTGTGGCTAGGGTGCAGATCTGGTGAGCCACGGCTGGGTCCAGCGTAGGGAGTGTGGCATGGAGATGCTACCCAGCACGGGTGGCAGAGAGATCAAAACCCTCTTCCCCAAGCCGAGCCAACCTCAGTGGGGACCCGGGCTCAGAGGTGCAGTGGCAGCGACTGCAGTGGCTAGACAATGGCAGCGCCTGCCAGAGCTGGGACAGTTACTGCAGCCCCAGACAGGAAGCGCTGGCTGTGGTCAGTGCTGGCAGTGGTGCTGGGGCTCTTGACAGCTGGAGTACCAGCCTTGGAAGCACATACACCAAAAGAAATCTTCATGGCAAATGGTACATAAGGGAAGCTGACCTGCAAGCTCAAGTCTACTAATATGACTGGCGGGTTGACCTCAGTCTTCTGAAGCTTCCAGCCAGAGGGGGCTGACACCACCACGTCATTTTTCCACTATTCCCAAGGGCAGGTGTACCTTGGGAATTATCCACTATTTAAAGACAGAATCAGCTGGGCTGAAGACCTTGACAAGAAAGATGCATCAATCAACACAGAAAATATGCAGTCTATATACAATGGCACCTATAGCTGTGATGTCAAAAACCCTCCTGACATTGTTTTCCAGTCTGGACACATTAGGCTCTATGTTGTAGAAAAAGAGAGTTTGCCTGTGTTTCCAGTTTGGGTAGTGTGGGACATAGTTACTACTGTGATCCTAGGTCTCACTCTGCTCATCAGCATGATTCTGGCTGTCCTCTATAGAAGGAGAAACTCTAAACGGGGTTACATCAGAGAGTTTGTCACACCAGTTAAACAGGCTCCTCGGAAGTCCCACTCTGACACTGAGGGTTTTGTAAAGAGACTGCCTTCTGGATCTCACCAGGTCCCAGTCATATATGCACAGTTAGACCACTCTGGTGGACATCACAGTGACAAGATTAACAAGTCAGAGTCTGTGGTGTATGCGGATATCTGAAAAAATTAAGAGAAGACCTAGAACATATCCTCAGCAAGAAACAAAACCAAACTGGACTCTGGTTCAGCAAATGTAGCCCATTACCACATGTAGCCTTGGAGACCCAGGCAAGGACAAGTACATGTGTACTCACAGAGGGAGAGAAAGATGTGTACAAAGAATATGTATAAATATTCTATTTAATCTTCCTGATGTGAGGAGCCAATGTTGCATGATGAAAAGATGGTATGATTCTATATATGTACCCATTTTCTTGCTGTTTTTATACTTTCTTTTCAGGTCCTTTACAATTGGGAGATTTCAGAAACATTCCTTTCACCATCATTTAGAAATGGTTTGCCTTAATGGAGACAGTAGCGGATCCTGTAGTATTTCCAGTAGACATGGCCTTTTAACCTAAGGGCTTAATCAGTCTTAGCATTTATTGTAGTTGGAGGACGGAGATGCTATGATGGAAGCATACCCAGGGGGCCTTTAACACAGTATCAGTACCGTTTATTTGTTTGCAGCTTTAAAAAAGTATCCATTGGCTATGCCACTGGAAAACAATTTGAGAAGTTTTTTTGATGTTTTTCTCATTAAAATATGTGGCAATTGTTAGCCTTACATGTTGTGTAGACTTACTTTAAGTTGCACCCTTGAAATGTGTCATACCAATTTCGGGATTCATAATAGCAAGATTAGCAAAGGATAAATGCCGAAAATCACTTCATTCTGGATACCTTTGGATCAATACTGATTAAATAGAAAATCCAAGCTTTGCTTTAGAACTAGTGTAATGTGGAGAGTAAAAGGTATCGATTTTACTCTTTGCTGATGTCCTTTCTGCTTGAAATAACAGTCCCCACACAGCAAAAGGAGAGGAGTTTCTTCTAAGTAGGCAGAAATGAGATCATTATATTGTTACTCTCCAATATCCCAGAGTTCGCTCTCTAGAGAATCACCTTTTGCTTTTTTTTTTTTTTTTTTTTTTGAGGTAGAGTCTCACTGTGTTGCCCAGACTAGCCTTGAACTCTTGGGCTCAAGTGATTCTCCCTCCTCAGCCTCCCAAGTAGCTGGAACTATAGTTGCACCACAGCGGCTGGCAAGAATCACCTTTATAATTAGTTATGCTTCCATCTAGAGGCAGCATTAGTCATGGCTTTGTAACAGCTTTATGGTGCCTCAAAGACTGTTGAGGTTAACGAGAGCCTAAATTAGACAGTTTGGCTGTCCTTCCCTAAAACTTGTTTTCTCCCATTCACTACTCCCCACCCCACTTAAAATCTATGAGTTTTTACTTTTTACTGGGAATGGAAAGCATGGTGAAGATCATTAAACACTTATGTTGTCATTTCAAAAAAAAAAAAAAAAAATAGCCAGGTGTGGTGATGTGAGCCTAGCTGCTCTGGAGGCTGAGACGGGAGAATCTCTTGAACCTGGGAGGTGGAGGTTGCAGTGAGCCAAGATGGTGCCACTGCACTCCATCCTTGTTGATGGACTGAGACTCTGTCTCCAAACAAAAAAAAAAGAAATACATATATATTAAGATGTTTAAAGTTCAGTATTGTATTAAAGTATCGTAGAATTCTCTAAAATCTAAAATTAACAGAAGATAAGTTCATCATCAAATTAACAATGTTCTCAAGATTTTTCAATTGTGAAAATGAAAAATTAGATATGTTTCTCATGATAATTTTAATTCTAGGAGGGTACCTACTAGTCCCCATGGTATTTCTGTAATGGGTAGTGTAAAACTGGGTCATCAGAATGGTGCACACATGCTGATTTAATTAGAATGAGTTCACTCTCATTGATGGTAGACTATCAATATCCCACAGGCTCATCATTCACTACCACTTACTAAATGTTGCTTCATAATGCCGGTGACCCCTTTCAACCAGATTGCCTCCTTCCTCCCTTTAATGTGGTCATGTGTGGTCTCCTCTGTTTATCTTAAGCTATCTCAGATCATCGGGTGATTATTTATTGAATGAATGAGAACCCCCTCTTCTTTCCTCTGCCATGGGGAGGATCCATGGGATCCTCCTGTCCTCCCTACTGGAAGCAACATGTGGGAGCCAGGAATAATGAAAAGATACAAATGTATTTCCTGCCATGTGGCCTCCATAAGCAGTTTAGCTAGCCCACCTGGAAGTCACTTACTTCCAGACCAGCAGGGGTGTTTTTCTCTGATGTGTCCCTTTTTTTTTTTTCTTTTTTGTCTTGTTTTGTTTTGTTTTGTTTTTGAGAAGGAGTGTCACTCTGTTGCCAGGCTGGAATGCAATGGCACGATCTTGGCTCACCACAACTTCCACCTCCCGGGTTCAAGAGATTCTCCTGACTCAGGCACCCAAATAGCTGAGACTACAGGCACATGCCACCACGCACAGCTAATTTTTGTATTTTTACCATGTTGGCCAGGATGGTCTCCATCTCTTGACCTCATGATATGCCCACCTAGGCCTCCCAAAAGCGCTAGGGTTACAGGCGTGAGCCACCATGCCCAGGATGTGTCCCTTTCTTTTAAAAGCACCTCTGATTTAGTTTAGCCCAATCAGGATAATCTCCCTTTTGATGAACACAAAGGCAACACATTAGTAACCTAATTTCATGAGTGATTTTCCACCACAGTCACACTTTTTTTTTTTACACTTAAAAAAAGGATTACACAGCAGGTGTGCAACAAACTGGGAATCCTGAGGATCATCTTAGAATTTTGCCTAGGCACCTGAATAGACTTTTAAAATAGTCTTTTAGTTGCTTTTGTCATCTAAGCAAACAAAAATATCATCTGCAAATAATAATTAACTACTTTCCAATTTTATTCATTGAAATATTAACTAACATCCTTTTACTGGCTTTTTTCTCGCTTATGTACCATTTTATACATTCACAAGTACATAGGACAATGAAAATGTATCCAATTAATCAATTCTGGTTAACTTTTATTTAAAAATTAATGTCAAAAATAATTTTGTGAGCCGGGTGCAGAGGCTCATGCCTGTAATCTCAGCACTTTGGGCGGCCGAGGCGGGACGAGGTTAAGAAATTGAGACCATCCAATCTAACATGGTGAAACCCCGTCTCTATTCAAAATACAAAAATTAGCTGGGCATGGTGGCACATGCCTGTAGTCCTGGCTACTCGGGAGGCTGAGGCAGGAGAATCGCTTGAACCCAGGAGGCAGAGGTTGCAGGTAAGCCAAGATTGTACCATTGCACTCCAACCTGGGGAACGAGAGCAAAACTCCATCTCAAAATATATATACATATACATATATAAAATTAATTTTTCTGTTTGAAGAGGATTTTTATTGTTTTATTGGTTTATCTCTGGAGACAAAGTTGCCTGTGGTTTAATATTGGCTTTGGTATAGTAAGCAAGTCATTTTTCTCCTTGGCTTTGTTTCTTTCTCTGTAAAATGAGGATAATAATAAGACCTGTTATTCAGTTACTGTGAGCATTAAATTTATTAACACATAAATTGTGTTATGGCTCATGCTCAGTACAAATTAGCTATTATTAATAATATATGTATATGCTGAATTATATTAATACATGTTTTAACACAGAAATATCCTTCCATAACATGAGTTTTTCAACAATAGATGAATATATTTAATTTTTGGTGGGACAGAGTCTCGCTCTGTCACCAGGCTGGAGTGCAGTGGTGTGATCTTGGCTCACTGCAGTCTCTGCCTCCTGGGTTCAAGCCATTCTCCTGCCTCAGCCTCCCAAGTAGCTGGGATTACAGGTGCATGCCACCACACCCAGCTAATTTTTGTATTTTTAGTAGATTGGCGTTTCACCATGTGGGTCAGGATGGTTTCCTGACCCCGTGATCCACCCGCCTCAGCCTCCCAAAGTGCTGGGATTACGGGCATAAGCCACCAAGCCTGGCCTTAAATAATTTTTTTGAAAAACAAATGTGGCGTAGATACACAATGGAATACTATTCAGCCTTAAAAAGGGGTAAATCTCATAATTTCAAACAATATAAATTCGGAAGACATTACACTAGATGGTATAACCCTGACACAGAAAGACAGATATTGCATGACCTCATTTATATATAGAATAAAGTTTAACTCAAGAAAGTAGAAAGTAAAATCATCTTTAGCAGAGGCTGAGTGTGGTGGGAAGAAAACAGGGAGTTGTTCATCAAAGGGTACAAAGTTTCAGTAGGTTTTGAGATCTATTGCACAGCAGGATGACTATAGTAAACAATAATGTATTGTATATTTTGAAATAACTAAAAGTAAATTTCAAGTGTCTCATGACAAAAAACAATAGGTAAGCAAGTTCATAGATATGTTATTTAACTTGATTTAATCATTCCATATTACATATGTGTGTGTATATATACATGTATAATATATTCAAGCATCACATTGTACTCCAGAAATGTATGCAACTTTGATATGTCAATCAAAAATACTATTATGCTTTTTTAAATAAAAGGATAGTATTAAAAATATTTGACTAGCATTATAGCCCCAGACTGACTAGAATAGACATGGGTTACAAACCACTGATGTAGGGACCTTGTTTTCAGGCTTAACATTAATCATGATCTAACAGAATTGACAAATAAGAGCTAGTAAGTTTCTTGTACACTTGCTATGTTCTGGATACTCTTTGGACATCTTTCTTTTAATTGCTTAAATTTTATAAAAACCCTAGCATTTATGACTATTATTTTCGCTGAACCATTGAAAAGTCAAACAAAGAGAGGTCAAGAAACTGTATATACGTCATACAGCCCATAAGTGGCAGAACTGGGATGCAATCAGAAACCACCTGATTCTGAGTTTCACTATATTAACCATTATGCTAAACACCCTCTCACCTGATGCTTGTTTTTATTCCTGACCTAACATTTTGGCTTTGAATTTTCTAATTTAGTAAAAAATAAAGAGAAATTTACAAACCACTTTTTTGAAAAAAAAAAAAAAAGCATTCAGGAGGCAGAACCAGATTGCAGCTCCCACTAGGACAGACAAAGCAGTGTGTGGAGACTTGCCTCGTGAACTTTTGCTCCAGAACTACTGCAGGAATAAACCAGGAAAGCTGAGAGAACCCACAGACCTTCTGAAGAAAGTGGATTGCTCCTGCAGGACCTGGGAGACAGCCCAAATACTGGGAGTGCCCCATCTGTGAACGTGGAAAAAAGGGATCACCCACCCCCAAACACATAACCTTACTGGGGAACCTGAATGTCTAGGTCACGGGAGAAGGATCTGACCTTACCTGGAGCTGAGCAGTTTAGAGAGTGAGTAAAATACAGGGGTAGAGGAAACAGCAGAAAAAACCTTGTGGGCTTTCTGGGTCCCCTGGGAAGCTATTTCATACTTGCCTCGAAGGTGTTTTTGGGGAGAGCTGCCAGAAGTACTTGGAAAAGACCACAGGAGGAAGGAAACCTCCAGCTGAACTTTGTAACAATTCCAACTGAACACAAAGTCTCCTGGCAAGAACTCCTGGAGGGCATGAATCTGGTGTGCAGACTCTACAGGCAGGAAGGCACCAAAACCCTGCTCACTTTATCAGCTGGGAGGCTGGTAGCTTGGGGCAAGTACTCAGCCCTGCTCACCCACTGGCTGGAAAAATCTCAGTGCTGTTGGGGTGTGGGGTACAGTGGGAATGAGACTGACCTTTTGGGTTGCATGGAAGCTGGGTGAGGTATGTAACTGCTGGCTCTCCCCAACTTCCCTGACAACCTGCATGACACCACAGAGGCAGCCATAATCCTTCTGGGAGCATAACTCCACTAACCTGGGAAAAACACCACATTTCCTGCAGCAGCTATAGCAAGCCCTATCCAAGGAAATCCTAGCTGAGACACCCGCAGACAGTTCACATTACAGGATGCTGTGCAGACAACCCCCAGTACCAGCCCAAAGCCTGGTAGACCTGCTGGGTGGCTAGATCCAGAAGAGATAATAATCACTATAGCTCGGCTCTCAGGAAGCCACATCTCTAAAAAAAGGGGGACAGTAGTACATCAAAGGAACACCCAATGGGACAAAAGAATCTGAACAGCAGCCTTGAACCCTAGACTTTCCCTCTGACATAGCCTACCCAAATGAGAAAGAACCAGAAAAAACAATCTGGTAATATGACAAAACAAGGTTTTTTAACATCCCCCAAAAACCAGATTAGCTCACCAGCAATGAATCCAAACCAAGAAGAAATCCCTGATTTACCTGAAAAATAATTCAGAAGATCATTTATTAAGCTAATCTAGGAGGCATCAGAGAAATGTGAAGTACAATTTTTTAAAAATAAAAAAAAAAACAAAAGAAATGAGAGGAGAAATTGTCAGTGAAATAGATAGCATGAATAAAAAGCAATCACAACTGCAGGAAATAAAGGATGCACTTAGAGAAATAAAAAATGTTCTGGAAAGTCTCAGCAATAGAATCAAACAAGCAGAAGAAAGAACTTCAGAGCTCAAAGACAAGGTTTTTAAATTAACCCAGTCCAACAAAGATGAAGAAAAAAGAATAAGAAAAAATAAAGCCTTCAAGAAGTCTGGGATTATGTTAAGTGACCAAACCTAAACATAACTGATGTTCCTGAGAAAGAAGAGAAATATAAAAGTTTGGAAAATGTATTTAGGGGAATAATTAAGGAAACCTTCCCCAGCCTTGCTGGAGACCTAGAAATCCAAATACAAGAAAATTGAAGAACACCTGGAAAATTCATCACAAAAAGATCATCACCTAGGCACATTGTCATCAGGTTATCCAAAGTTAAGATGAAGGAAAGAATCTTAAGAACTGTGAGGCAAAAGCACCAGGTAACCTCTAAAGGAAAATCTATCAGATTAACAGCAGATTTCTCAGCAGAAACTTTACAAGATAGAAGGGATTGGGGCGCTATCTTCAGCCTCCTTGAACAAAACAATTATTAGCCAAGGATTTTGTATCCAATGAAACTAAGCTTTATTTTATTTATGTATCTCTTTATTTATTTATTTGAGATGAAGTCTCGCTCTTTTGCCAGGCTAGAGTGCAGTGGCATGATCTCAGCTCACTGCAACCTCTGCCTCTCAAGTTCAAGCAATTCTCCTGCCTCGCCCTCCTGAGTAGCTGGGATTACAGGTGTGTGCCACCACACCCAGCTAATTTTTTGTATTTTTAGTAGATACAGGGTTTCAACATGTTGGCCAGTATGGTCTTGATCTCCTGACCTCATGATCCACCCACCTCAGCCTCCCAAAGTGCTGGGATTACAGGTGTGAGCCACTGCATGCAGCCAAAACTAAGCTCTATAAATTAAGAAAAGATAATGTTGTTTTTAGACAAACAAATGCTCAGAGAATTTGCCACTACCAAGCCAGCACTACCAGAACTGTTAAAAAGAGCTCTAAATCTTAAAACAAATTCTGGAAACATGTTAAAACAAAATCTCTTTAAAGCATAAATCTCACAGAACCTATAAAACAAACAAAAACCAAAGTATACAGGCAACAAACACCATCACAAATAGAATACTACCTCACATATCAATACTAACATTGAATGTAAATGGCCTAAACACTCTACTTAAAAGATACAGAATTGTAGAATGGATAAGAATTCACCGACCAACTATCTGCTGCCTTCAAGAGACTCTCCTAGCACATAAGGACTTACATAAACTTAAGGTAATGAGGTGGAAAAAGAAATTCCATGCAAATGGACACAAAAAGGGAGTAGGAGTAGCTATTCTTATATTAGACAAAACAAACTTTAAAGTAACAGCAGTTAAAAAAGACAAAGAAGGAAATTATATCATGATAAAAGGGCTTGTCCAACAGAAAAATATCACAATCTTAAATATATATATGCACCTAACACTGGAGCTCTCAAATTTATAAAACAATTACTACTAGACCTAAGAAATGAGATAGACAGCAACACAATAATAATGGGGGACTTCAATACTCCACTGATAGCACTAGACAAGTCATCAAGACAGAAAGTCAACAAAGAGACAACGGATTTAAATTATACCCTGGAACAAATTGACTTAACAGATATTTATGGAACATTCTACCAAACAACCACAGAATATACATTCTATTCATCAGTGCATGGAACTTTCTCCAAGATAAACCATATGATAGGCCACAAAGTAAGTCTCAGTAAATTTTAGAAAATTGAAATTATATCAGGTACTGTCTCAGACCACAGTGGAATAAAACTGGAAATCAACTCCAAAAGGGACCTTCAAAATCATGAAAATACATGGAAATTAAATAACTTGCTCCTGAATGATCATTGGCTCAACAATAAAATCAAGATGGGTATGCTAGAAAGTCTTCTAACTGAATAATATAAAAACATATGGGATACAGCAAACATGGTGCTAAGAGAAAAGTTTATAGCCCTAAATGCTTACATCAAAAAGTCTGATCCTAACAGAACAAATGAAATTGAAACAAAATAATAGAAAAGATAAATGAAACTAAAACCTGGTTCTTTGAAAAGATAAATAAAATTGATAGACCTTTAGCAAGATTCACCAAGAAAAGGAGAGGATCCAAAGAAGCTCAATCAGCAACAAAACAAGAGCTATTACAACTAACACCACAAAAATACAAAAGATTATTTAAGGCTACTATAAACATCTTTATATGCATAAACTAGAAAACCAGAAGAAGATGTATAAATTCCTTGAAAGATACAACCCTCCTAGCTTAAATCAGGAAGAATTAGAAATCCTGAACAAACCAATAATAAGCAGTGAGATTGAAATGGTAATAACAACATTACCAACAATAACAAAAAAAAAAAGTCCAGGACCAGGCAAATTCACAACTGAATTCTACTAGACATTTAAAGAAGAATTGGTACCAATCCTATTGACACTACTCCACAAGATAGAGAAAGAGGGAATCCTCCTTAAATCATTCTATAAAACCAGTATCACCCTAATACCAAAAACCAGGAAAGGACACAACCAATAAAAAAACTACAGACCAATATCCCTGATGAACATAGATGCAAAAATTCTTAACAAAATACTAGCTAACCAAATCCAACAGCATATCAAAAAGATAATCCACCATAACCAAGTGGGTTTTATACCAGGGATGCATGGATGGTTTAAAATACATGAGTCAATGAATGTAATATACCACATAAACAGAATTAAAAATAAAAATCACATGATCATCTTAATAGACGCAGAAAAAGCATTTGACAAAATCAGCATCCTTTATTATTAATATCCTCAACAGAATCAGTGTACAATGGACATACCTCAATGTAATAAAAGCCATCTAAAACAAACCCACAGCCAACATAACACTGAATGGGGAAAAGTTGAAAGCAGGCTGGGTGCGGTGGCTCATGCCTCTAATCCCAGCACTGTAGACGGCCAAGGTGGGTCTATCTCATGAGGTCAGGAGTTCATGACCAGTCCAGCCAACATGGTAAAACCCCGTCTCTACAAAAATACAAAAATTAGCTGGGTATGATGGCAGGTGCCTGTAATCCCAGCTACTAGGGAGGCTGAGGTGGAGAATCACTTGAACCTGGGAGGCAGAGTTTGCAGTGACCTGAGATAAAGTCATTGCATTCCAGGCAGAATGAGACTCTGTCTCAAAAAAAAAAAAAAAAATAAAAGTTGAAAAAATTTCCCCCGAGAACTGGAACAAAACAAGAATTTCCCCCTTTCACCACTTCAATTCAACATAGTACTGGAAGTCCTAGCCAGAGCAATCAGACAAGAAAAAAAAAAATAAAGCACATCCAAATTGGTAAAGAGAAAGTCAGCCAGGCGTGGTGGCTCACACCTGTAATCCCAGCACTTTGGGAGGCCAATGCAGGCGGATCATGAGGTCAGTAGATCAAGACCATCCTGGCTAACATGGTCAAACCCGGTCTCTACTAAAAATACAAAAAATTAGCCATGCGTGGTGGTGGGTGCCTATAGTCCCAGCTACTTGGGAGGCTGAGGCAGGAGAATTGCTTGAACCCAGGAGGTAGAGGTTGCAGGGAGTCAAGATCGTGCCATCACACTCCAGCCTTGGTGACAGAGCAACACTCCGTCTAAAAAAAAAAAACACCTGTTTTTTGTTGTTGTTGTTGCTGTTTGCTGCTGATATAATTGTAGACTTAGAAAACCCTAAAGACTCTTCCATAAAGCTTCTAGAACTGATAAATGAATTCAGCAAATTTCAGGATACAAAATTAACATACACAAATCCATAGCTCTGCTATACACAAAGAGCAACCAAGCTGAAAATCAAATAAACAACTCAATCCCTTTTATAATAGCTGAAAAGAAATAAAACACTTAGCAATACACCTAACCAAGAAGGTCAAAGACTTCTACAAGGAAAACTACAAAACACTGTTGAAAGAAATATAGATGACACAAACAAATAAAAACACATCCTATGCTCATGAATGGGTAGAATCAACATTGTAAGCATGACTATACTGCCAAAAGCAATATACAAATCCCATGCAATTCCCATCAAAATACCACCATCATTATTCACAGAACTAGAAAATGCAATCCGGGCTGGACGCGGTGGCTCACGCCTGTAATCCCAGCACTTTGGGAGGCCGAGGCGGGCATATCACAAGGTCAGGAGATCGAGACCATCCTGGCTAACACAGTGAAACCCTGTCTCTACTAAAAATACAAAACCTTAGCCGGGCGTGGTGGCAGGTGCCTGTAGTCCCAGCTACTCAGGAGACTGAGGCAGGAGAACCCGGGAAGCAGAGTTTACAGTGAGCTGAGATTGCGCCACTGCACTCCATCCTGGGCGACGGAGTGAGACTCCGTCTCAAAAAAAAAAAAAAAAAAAGAAAATGCAATCCGAAAATTCATAGAGAACCAAAAAGGAGTCCACAAACCAAAGCAAGACTGAGCAAAAAGAACATTTCTGGAGACATCACATTACCTGATTTCAAACTATAAGGCCAGAGTCACCAAAACTGCATGGTACTGATATAAAAATAGGCACATAGACCAATGAAACAGAAATAAACCCAAATACTTATAGCCAACTGATCTTAGACAAAGCAGTAACAACAAAAAAAAAAGTGCAAGAAGGACACCCTATTCAACAAATGGTGCTGGGATCATTTGCAAACCACATATAGAAAAATGAAACTGGACCCTCAGCTCTCACCTTATACAAAAATCAACTCAAGATAGATAAAGGACTTAAATCTAAGACCTTAAACTTAAAATTCTAGATGATAATATTAGAAAAACCATTCTAGACATTGGCTTTGGCAAAAACTTCATGACCAAGAACCCAAAAGCAAATGCAATAAAAACAAAGATAAATAGGTAGAACTTAATTAAACTAAAGGACGTTAGCACAGCAAAAGAAACAGTAAACAACAAGACACAGAATGGGGGAAATTTCTCACAATTTATACATCTGACAAAGGACTAATATCCAGAATTTGCAATGAATTCAAACAAATTAACAAGAAAGAGCAAGCAATCCCGTCAAAAAGTGGGCTAAGAAAATGAATAAACAATTCTCAAAAGAAGATATACAAATGGCCAACAAACATATGAAAAAGTGCACAACATCACTGATGATCAAGGAAATACAAATCAAAACCAAAATGCAATACCACCTTACTTTCATAGGAATGGCCATAATCAAAAGATTGAAAAAAATAGACGGCATGGATGTGGTGAAAAGGGAACACTTCTACACTGCTGATGGGAATGTAAACTAGTATAACCACTATGGAAAACAGTGTGGAGATTCCTTAAAGAACTAAAAATAAAACTACCATTTGATCCAGCAGTCCCACTACTGAGTATCTATCCAGAGGAAAAGAAGTCATTATACAAAAAAAATACTTGCACAGGCATGTTTATAGCAGCACAATTTGCAACTGCAAAAATGTGGAACCAACCCAAATGCCCATCAATCAATAAGTGGATAAAAACTACGTATAAACAAGTGGAGATATAGATATATAATGGAATACTACTCAGCCATAAAAAGGAATGAATTAATGGCATTCACAGAAACCTGGATGAGACTGGAGACTATTATTCTAAGTGAAATAACTCAGGAATGGAAAATGAAACGTCCTATGTTTTACTCATAAGTGGGAGCTAAACTATGAGGATGAAAAGGCATAAGAATGACACAACAGACTTTAGAGACTCAGGGGGAAAGGCTGGGAAGAAGGTGAGAGATAAAATACTACAAATTGGGTTCAGTGTATACTGCTTGGGTGATGGGTGCACAAAAATCTCATAAATCACCACTGAAGAACTGACTCGGGTAACCAAATACCACCTGCTCCCCCCCACAAAAACTATGGAAATAAAAAATTTAACAAAAAAGAGACTGCAAGGAAACTCAGAACTCATCAAGCCTCACCTTCCTCATTTTACAGATGCAAGAGAGGGACTGAAGACAGTGCCAACCTCACATAGCCTTTAAGAGGTCAACTCCAGACATAAAATCAGACCTTCTGACCCCAAACCCAAGTCCCCTTCTTGCCTTTTGCTATTACTCTGACTCTTCAAAGGACAAGAGCCAAGTTGGGATGTGAAGTGGTCACACCCACAGGACCTATTTCTTTGATTTCCAGTGCTCATGTTATGGCCAAACCCTGGAAAAAATGTGCCCTTTAAATCTTTGTGCACACCTAGAACTAGCAGACATTAAAAGTGATAATAATGGGCTGGGAACACTGGCTTGTGCCTGTGGTCCCAGCTACTCGGGAGGCTGAGGAGGGAGGATTTTTTGAGGCCACGAGTTTGAAGCTGCAGTGAGCTATAATTGCACCACTGCACTCTAGCCTGACAGGCTGAGACCCTTTCTCTCAAAAAAAAGGAAAAAGAAAAAAGTAATAATAACAAAATAAAAAGTAATTTACAAATTACTGAGGGAGTCTAGAAAGGTTAAGTGTTCCCCCTCTAAATTGGAAATAACATTTAAAAATACTTTATTGGTAAAAAAATAAAATAAAAGCCACTTTTTATCCTGAGATAGTATGTAGAACTTGAATTTTGGTTTAAAGCACTTATTACTAAGCCTAACATAAATACTTTGGCAAATCGATTCTAACAATGATATCCTTCTCATGACTTAAAAGGGCCACTAATTTTACTTTTGAAATATGTTTAATTTTTATATTAAAAGCTAGGATGGCTGAGTGCAGTGGCTCACACCAGTAATCCCAACACTTTGGGAGGCCGAGGTGGGTGGATCACCCGAGGTCAGGAGTTAGAGACCAACCTGGCCAACATGGTGAAGCCCTGTCTCTACTAAAAATACTAAAATTAGCTGGGCATGATGGCACTTGCCTGTAATCCCAGCTACTCAGGTGGCTGAGGCAGGAGACTCACTTGAACCTGGGAAGTGGAGGTTGCCATGAGCTGAGACCGTGCCATTACCCTCCAGCCTGGGCATCGCAGGGAGACTTTGTCTCAAAAAAAAAAAAAAAAAAAAGAAGTTAGGATAAGCCTATTATATAGAAAATTTGTGATCTGTATGTGCCTCCTCATTACTGAGTGGTCTACAGTTTCTGAAACTTTCAGAAACGCTAATATAAGAATACTTTTTCCAACTGAAGAATTTAAAAATACTAACTTTTCTCAGTGATTAAAATGAAATATACTGGAATAATCAGTGTGGTTTTAAATGCTATTTAATGTACACATGTGAGGTTTCTTTTAAACTCATTTTAACAAGTTATTTCTATTGATTTTTCACTTTCATTAGAAAAAAATTAACATTTCTGTTACTACAAACCTATGAATGTTATCTAAACACAGTGCGAATCTTAAAAGATCTGTATGCTAAGGATTATAGAAAGTCTATTCTCTATTTACATTTAGAAGATAAATAACTGCTTTCCATTAAACCCAATGGAGCAATTGTGACTCACAATCATAAGATATTAAAATATTAATACTATTTTTTTTAGATGTAGTTTCGCTGTTGTTGCCCCGGCTGGAGTGTCATGGTGCCATCTTGGCTCACCGCAACCTCTGCCTCCCGGGTTCAAGCGGATTCTCCTGCCTCTGCCTCTCGAGTAGCTGGAATTACAGGCATGCGCCACCATGCCGGGCTAATTTTGTATTTTTGATAGAGACGGGGTTTCTTCATGTTGGTCAGATTGGTCTTGAAGTCCCGACCTCAGGTGATCCGCCCGCCTCTGCCTCCCAAAGTGCCGGGATTACAGGCGCAAACCACCATGCTCAGCCAAAATATTATTACTATTATCTAGGTAAAACTTTTAGGTATCTGCATGTTCAAGTTGTTTAACTTATACAGTTCAGAAACTAAAAATTTTTATAAATTAAAAAAATTAAAAATATAAAGTATCAATTTTTTTCAGTTATGAAATACTATCAATATTTCTAGTTGACATAACAGGAGAATTCAGATGCTGTGGTTGTAGAAACTAGATATGTCATGGTTGACTGTTTTACTTCTTGTCTTCCTATTTTAAGTAAAGAAGCCCAAGAAAAGCCAGAAATGCTATATACCTTGATTCCAAACACACCAAGGCTCGTCTAGGGAGAATATATGTGTGAGCATATTAGCTTGAAATTTATGGCAACTTTTGTTAAGTACAGCTTTTTGTTGTTGTTGTTGTTGTTGTTGTTGTTTTTGAGACAGAGTGTCACTCGGTCACCAGCCTGTTCAAGACCAGCCTGACCAACATAAAGAAACCCCGTCTCTACTAAAAGTACAAAATTAGCTAGGCGTGGTGGCGCAGGCCTGTAATCCCAGCTACTGGGGAGGTTGAGGAAGGAGAATCACTTGAACTCAGGAGGGGGAGTTTGCAGTGAGCCGAGATTGCACCATTGCACTCCAGTCTGGGCGACAGAGAAAGACTCTGTCTCCAAAAACAAAAAACAAAACAAAACAAAACAAAAACAAAAAAAAAAACATAAACATTTGCCCTATGCCCAACGCAAACATAATTGAACAGCTTAACATTTTTTTCCCAAAGAGTAGAGTAACAAATTAACTCTATAGTCTAGTGTACAGTAAATAAATGAAAAACAAAGATGTTGAGTCATTTAACTGCACAACTGGGAAAATAACACTTCTTGAGCTACAGGCCAAGAGCTTTCAAATATGTTAGTTTATAGAATGTGGGGAGACCTGGTATAGAAACATTCACCCCTCGTGCCGGGCGTGGTGGCTCATGCCTATAATCCCAGCACTTTCAGAAGCCGAGATGGACGTATCATTTGAGGTCAGGAGTTTGAGACCAGCCTGGCTAACAGTGAAACCCCGTCTCTACTAAAAATACAAAAATTAGCCGGGTGTGGTGCCAGATGCCTGTAATCCCAGCTACTCAAGAGACTGAGGCAGAAGAATCACTTGAACCCGCGAGGCGGAGGTTGCTGTGAGCCAGGATTGTGCCACTGCACTCCAGTCTGGGCGACAGAGTAAGACTCTGTCTCCAAAAAAAAAAAAAAAAAAAAACAACCATAAACATTTGCCCTATGCCCAAAGCAAACATAATTCTCTGTCTTTCACTCCTAATTCCAACTATTAACTTAGAACTGGAGAAATGTAACATGTCATTATTCCACAAAGTGTTTTATTATTTTTATTTTAGATTCAGGGGTTACATGTACATATTTGTAACATAGGTATAATGCACGATATTGATTTGGGCATTTAATAATCCCATTGCCCAAGTAGGGTACATCATACCTGGTAAGTAGTTTTTCAAAGCTTATCTCCTTTTTTTTCTTTTTTAGAATTCCCAGTGTTTATTGTTTTTATTTTTGTTTCCGTGTTCACCCAAGGGTTAGCACCCACTTATAAATAAGAACATGTAGTATTTGAGATACTTATACAACATGCAATACTATGGAGCCATAGAAAAGAAAAAGAATGTTCTTTGCAGCAACATGGCTACAGCAGGCCTTTATTTTAAGCAAATTAACATGAAACATCAATGTAAGATTCATATGTACCTAGTTTAATTCCATGCCTTTGCTATTGCGAATAGTGCTGCAGTAAACATCTGAGTGCAGGTGTCTTTTTGGTAAAATAATTTATTTTTCTTTAAGCACATACTCAGTAACAAGGTTGATGGGTCAAATGGCAATTCTATCTTTAGTTCTTTGAGAAATCTCCAAATTGTGTTCCACAGGGGCTGAATTAATTTGCATTGCCACTAACAGTGTGTAGATTCCCTTTGCTCCACAACTACAACATCTGTTATTTTTTGACTTTTTAGTAACAGCCACTTTAACTGGTGTGAGATGGTATCATATTGTCATTTTGATTTACATCTCTCTGATAATTTGGGATGTTGAGCAATTTTCTTGCATGTTTATTGCCAGTTTTCATGTCTTCCTTTGAGAAGTATCTATTCATATTATTTGTCTGCTTTCTTCCTATTAAATTTCCTTTAGATTCTATATATTATTTTGTTGTACACAGTTTGCAATTACTTTATTCCATACTGTAGGTTATCCATTTACTTTGTCAATAGTTTATTTTGCTGTGCAGAAGCTCTAGATTAGATGTCAATTTTCAATTTTTATTTTTATTTATTTATTTATTTATTGAGACACACTCTCACCCTGTCACCCAGGAAGGAGGGCAATGGCGTGATCTCAGCTCACTGCAACCTCCATCTCCTGGATTCAAGCAATTCTCCTGTCTCAGCCTCCCAAGTAGCTGGGATTACAGGCATGCACCACCATGCCTGGCTGATTTTTTTGTATCTGTAGTAGAGACAGGGTTTAACCGTGTTGGCCAGGCTGGTCTCAAACTCCTGACCTCATGATCTGCCCACCTAGGCCTCCGAAAGTGCTGGGATTACAGGCATGAGCCACTGCGTCTGGCCTATTGCATTTATTTTTAAGGTGTTAAATTCCTTACAGAGGCCAGTATCTAGAAGAGTACTTTCTAGGTGTTCAACTAGGATTTTTATAGCTTGAAGCTTCACAGCTAAGTCTTTAAACTATCTTGAGTTATGTTTTTTATATGGTGAGAGGTAGGGGTACAGTTTTCTTCTTCTACATATGACTAACCAGGTTTCCCAGTACCACTTATTAGATAGGGAGTTATTTTCCCTTTGTTTATTTCTATTGTCTTTGCCAAAAATAAGTTGTTTGTAGGAGTGTAGCTTTATTTCAGGGCTCTCTCTTCTGTTCCATCGGTATATATGTATATTTTTTGTACCAGAACCATGTTATATCAGTTACTGTAGCTTGTAGTACAGTTTGAAGTCAGGTAATGTTAGCCCTCCAGGTTTATTCTTTTTGTTTAAGAATACCTAGGCTATATGGGCTCTTTTATTCTTTAATATGAATTTCGAAGTTTTTTTTTCTAGTTCCAACAAAAATGGCATTGATAGTTTGATAGAAATAACACTTAATCTGTGGGTTGCTTTAGGGAGCATGGACACTTTAATTAATATTGATTCTTCAAATTCATGAGGATGGAATGTTTTCCATTTCTATGTGTTGTCTCTGATTTGTTTCAGCAGTGTTCTGTAGTTCTCCTTGTAGAGATATTTTACCTCCATGACTTAATGCATTCCTAGGTATGTTATTTTTTTGTTTGTGGCTATTTTAAATAAAGCTGTGTTCTTGATTTCTTTCTTAGCTTGAATATTATTGGTGTACAGAAATGCTACTTCATTTGTGTATGTTAATTTTGTATCCTGACACTTTGCTGAAATCATTTTTTAGGCTTAGGAGTCTTTTGGTGAAATCTCTACCGTTTCCCTGGTAGAGAATTAAATTGACTTTCTTTTTTCCTATTGGATGACTTTTATTTCTTTTTTATTATTATTACTGTACTTTAAGTTCTAGGGTACATGTGCACAACATGCAGGTTGGTTACATATATATACATGTGCCATGTTGGTGTGCTGCACCCATTAACTCATCATTTACATTAGGTATATCTCCTAATGCTATCCCTTCCCCCTTCCCCTCCCACAATAGGACCCTGTGTGTGATGCTCCCCTTCCTGTATCCAAGTGATCTCATTGTTCAATAACCACCTATGAGTGAGAACATAAGGTATTTGTTTTTCTGTTCTTGCGATAGTTTGCTGAGAATGATGGTTTCCAGCTGCATCCATGTCCCTACAAAGGACACGAACTCATCTTTTTTATGGTTGCATAGTATTCCATAGTGTATATGTGCCACATTTTCTTAATCCAGTCTGTCACTGATGGACATTTGGGTTGATTCCAAGTCTTTGCTATTGTGAATAGTGCTGCAATAAACATACGTGTGCATGTGTCTGTATAGCAGCATGACTTATAATCCTTTGGGTATATCCCCAGTAATGGGATGGCTGGGTCAACTGGTATTTCTAGTTCTAGATCCTTGAGGAATCGCCACACTGTTTTCCACAATGGTTGAACTAGTTTACAGTCCCATCAACAGTGTAAAAGTGTTCCTATTTCTCCACATCCTCTCCAGCACCTGTTGTTTCCTGATTTTTTAATGATTGCCATTCTAACTGGTGTGAGATGGTATCTCATTGTGGTTTTGATTTGCATTTCTCTGATGGCGAGTGATGATGAGCATTTTTTCAAGTGTCTGTCAGCTGTATGAATGTCTTCTTTTGAGAAGTGTCTGTTCATATCCTTTGCCCACTTTTTGATGGGGTTGTTTTTTTCTTGTAAATTTGTTTGAGTTCTTTGTAGGTTCTGGATATTAGCCCTTTGTCAGATGAGTAGATTGCAAAAATCTTCTCCCATTCTGTAGGTTGCCTGTTCACTCTGATGGTAGTTTCTTTTGCTGTGCAGAAGCTCTTTAGTTTAATTAGATCCCATTTGTCAATTTTGGCTTCTGTTGCCATTGCTTTTGGTGTTTTAGACATGAAGTCCTTGCCCATGTCTATGTCCTGAATGGTATTCCCTAGGTTTTCTTCTAGGGTTTTTATGGTTTTAGGTCTAACATTTAAGTCTCTAATCCATCTTGAATTAATTTTCATATAAGGAGTAAGGATCCAGTTTCAGTTTTCTACTTATGGTTAGCCAATTTTTCCAGCACCATTTATTTAATAGGGAACCCTTTCCCCATTTCTTGTTTTTGTCAGATTTGTCAAAGATCAGATGGTTGTAGATGTGTGGTATTATTTCTGAGGGCTCTGTTCTGTTCCATTGGTCTATATCTCTGTTTTGGTACCAGTACCATGCTGTTTTGGTTACTGTAGCCTTGTAGTATAGTTTGAAGTCAGGTAGCGTGATGCCTCCAGCTTTGTTCTTTTGTCTTAGGATTATCTTGGCAATGCAGGCTCTTTATTGGTTCCATATGAACTTTAAAGTAGTTTTTTCCAATTCTGTGAAGAAAGTCATTGGTAGCTTAATGGGGATGGCATTGAATCTATAACTTACCTTGGGCAGTATGCCCATTTTCACAATATTGAGTCTTCCTATCCATGAGCATGGTATGTTCTTCCATTTGTTTGTGTCCTCTTTTATTTTGCTGAGCAGTGGTTTGTAGTTCTCCTTGAAGAGGTCCTTCACATCCCTTGTAAGTTGGATTCCTAGGTATTTTATTCTCTTTGAAGCTATTGTGAATGGGATTTCATTCATGATTTGGCTCTCTGTTTGTCTGTTACTGGTGTATAAGAATGCTTGTGATTTTTGCACATTAATTTTGTATCCTGAGACTTTGCTGAAGTTGCTTATCAAAAAGATTTTTGGCTGAGATGATGGGATTTTCTAAATATACAATCTTGTCATCTGCAGACAGGGACAATTTGACTTCCTCTTTTCCTAATTGAATACCCTTTATTTCTTTCTTCTGCCTGATTGCCCTGGCCAGAACTTCCAACAATATGTTGAATAGGAGTGGTGAGAGAGGGTCTCCCTCTCTTATGCCAGTTTTCATGGGGAATGCTTCCAGTTTTTGCCCATTCAGTGTATTGGCTGTGGGTTTGTCATAAATAGCTCTTATTATTTTGAGATATGTTCCATCAGTACCGAATTTATTGAGAGTTTTTAGCATGAAGGGCTGTTGAATTTTGTCAAAGGCCTTTTCTGCATCTATTGAGATAATCATGTGGTTTTGTCTTTGGTTCTGTTTATGTGTTGGATTACGTTTATTGATTGGCATATATTGAACCAGCCTTGCATTCCAGGGATGAAGCCCACTTGATCATGGTGGATAAGGTTTGTGATGTGCTGCTGTATTCGGTTTGCCAGTATTTTATTGAGGATTTTTGCATTGATGTTCATCAGGGATATTGTTCTAAACTTCTCTTTTTTTGTTGTGTCTCTGCCAGGCTTTGGTATCAGGATGATTCTGGCCTCATAAAATGAGTTAGAGAGGATCCCCTCTTTTTCTATTGATTGGAATAGTTTCAGAAGGAGTGGTAGCAACACCTCCTTGTACCTCCGGTAGAATTTGGCCGTGAATCCATCTGGTCCTGGACTTTTTTGGTTGGTAGGCTATTAATTATTGCCTCAATTTCAGAGCCTGTTAATGGTCTATTCGGGGACTCAACTTCTTCCTTGTTTAGTCTTGGGAGAGTGTAAGTGTTCAGGAATTTATCCATTTCTTCTAGGTTTTCTAGTTTATTTGTGTAGATGTGTTTATAGTATTCTCTGATGGTAATTTGTATTTCCATGGGGTTGGTGGTGATATCCCCATTATCTTTTTTTATGGCATCTATTTGATTCTTCTCTCTTTTCTTCTGCATTAGTCTTGTTAGCGGTCTATCAATTTTGTTGATCTTTTCAAAAAACCAGCTTCTGGTTTCATTGAATTTTTTGAAGGGTTTTTTGTGTCTCTATCTCCTTCAGTTCTGCTCTGATCTTAGTTATTTCTTGCCTTCTGCTAGCTTTTGAATGTGTTTGCTCTTGCTTCTCTAGTTTTTAATTGTGATGTTAGGGTGTCAATTTTAGATCTTTCCTGCTTTCTCTTGTGGGCATTTAGTGCTATAAATTTCCCTCTACACACTGCTTTAAATGTGTCCCAGAGATTCTGGTATGTTGAACTTTTATCTCTTTATCTTGTTGAATTGCTCTGGCTAGGACTTCCAAAACTATGTTGAATAGGAGTGTTTAGAGTGGATATTCTCATTTTTATTCTTATGAAGAATGTATACAGCTTTCACCTCTTCAGTATGATGTTGGCTGAGAATTTGTCATAGATGGCTCTTATTATTGTGAGATATGTTTCTTCAATGCCTAGTTTGCTGAGGATTTTTTTAAACAAATATTGGATTTTCTTGAGTGGTTTTTCTGCATCTATTGTTATAATGATCTGATCTTATGAGTTTAATTATTTTTACATGGTGAATCACACTTATTGACTTGCATATGATGAAACATCTTCGCAGTCATAAAATAATACTCACATGATTGTGGAAAAATAACTTTTTGATTTGCTTATGAACTCAGCTTGCTAATATTTCAGGAAGGATTTTTGTTTCAATGTTCACCAGGAATATTGGACTGTAGATTTTTTTGTTGTGTCTTAGACTTTCGTATCAAGATGATACTGATTTCATATAACAAGTTAGGAAGGAAACCCATTTTCATTTTTGGAATACATTCAGTAGAACTAGTACCAGATAATATTTGTATTTGTGGTAAAATTAGGCTGCAAATTCATCTGATCCAGGGCTTGTTATATTTTGTAGGTTTTTTATTACAAATTCAATTTTATTATACATTTAATACATTTTTGCTTTGTTCAAGACTTCTCTTTTTTCCTGATCCAATCATGGGTAGTTGTGTGTATTGACACATACGCCAATGGAGCAGAAAAGTGAGACCAGAAGTATATTCATGTATTTAGAGATAACTAATTATAGATGTAGGTGAACATTTCGTAGGGAAAAAATAGTATCTTCAACAAATGGTGTCAAGAAAACTTTACATCCACATGCAGAGAAATGATACCATATTACACCATATATAAAAATCAACTCAAAATAAATTAGATACTTAAACATAAGGCTTGAAACTCTGAAACTACTACGAGAAATATAGAGTTAATCCCTATAACATTGGTCTAGGCAGTGACTTTAGTTTAACCTCAAAATCTCAGGGAATCAAAGAAAAAACAGATGAGTCGGACCACTTCAAATTAAAAAGCTGCTGCACAGAATCTGATATGACCAACAGGATAAGACAACTAAAAAACAGGAGAAAATGCTTGCAAGTCACATGTGACAAGGGGTTAATATAAAAAAAATAAAAAGCTCAAATGACTATACAATAAAAGACAAATAACCATTAAAAATGAGCAAAAGGCTTAAATATTGTTCAAGAAAAGACAGACATATGGCCAAGAGACATATAAAAAATGCTAAGTATCAATTATCAGAGAAAAGAAACCAAAACCCTATGAGATATCAAGTCAGTCCTGTGAGAATTACTTTATTACAAAGATAATAGGTTGTGAAGAAAACGAAATATGCTTGCACACTGGTTTGAATGTGAATGAGGACAGTCATTATAAAAAACTAAATAAGATTTCTCAAAAAATTTAAAATTAAACTACCATATAATACAGCAATTTCAGTCAGGCACAGTGGCTCATGCCTGTAATCCTAGTACTTTGGGAGACCAAGGGGGGTGGATCACGAGGTCAGGAGATCGAGACCATCCTGGCCATCATGGTGAAACCCTGTCTCTACTAAAAATACAAAAATTAGTTGGGCACGGTGGTGCATGCCTGCAATCCCAGCTACTCGGGAGGCTGAGGCAGGAGAATCACTTGAACCCAGGAGGTGGAGATTGCAATGAGCCAAGATCGCTCCACTGCACTCCAGCCTGGCAACAGACCTAGACTCTTTTGAAACAAAACAAAACAAAAAAAACACCAATTTCACTATTGTTTATATATCCAAAACAAATGAAATCAGAATGAAGAAATAATTGCACTTCTATACGGCTTGCAACACTCTTCACAATTTCCAAAATATGGAATCAACAGTTCAACATTTAACGAGTAAAGACAATGTGGTACATACTATGGAATAAATCCTATTCATCTTTAAAAAAGAAAATTCTATTTTTTCAATCACATAAACTGGAGGACATAATATTTGTTGAAATGAGCCAAGTACAGAAAGATTATCATTTCATGATTTCACTTAGACATGGATTCTAAAAAACGTAATCTCGGCCGAGTGCGGTGGCTCATGCCTGTAATCGTAGCACTTTGGGAAGCCAAGGGGTTGGATTGCCTAAGCTCAGGAGTTCGAGACCAGTCTGGGCAACGTGGCAAATCCCTGTCTCTACTAAGAATACAAAAAATTAGCCAGGGGTGGTCGTGAACACCTGTAATCTCAACTACTCAGGAGGCTGAGGCAGGAGAATCACTTGAACGTGGGAGGCAGAGGTTGCAGTGACCCGAGATCGCACCACTGCACTCTAGCCTGGGTGACAGAGTGAGACTCTGTCTCATAAATACATAAACAAAATGTAATCTCATTGAAGTAGAGAGTAAAATGGTGACCACCAGAGGCCAAGGTATTTAGAAAAAAGGGGCGGGGGGGGTGGAAAGATGTCAAAGAATACGTAACTATAGTTGGATAGAAAGAAGTTCAGGAGGTTTTTTTTACAGCATGGTGACTATAGATTATAATAATATATTAGTATTTTTGGAAAATGCTGGCAATGTCATGTGCTCTCACCACAAAAATGTTAACTCTGTGAGGTAAAGCTTTAATGACCTAAAATTAGGCATTTGACAATGTATATATACTTCCAAACATAATGTTTTACAGAACAAATACACATGTATTTATTGCAGACGGTAATGGCATGAAAGACACTGAGAGTGTTTCTTATAGGTCTCATGATTAACTACTATGTTAACACAGTAAACAAGCTTGCATGCAAAGTAACAGAAAACGTTTTAATCCAAAAGCTGCCATGATCTCCAATAGTTTTCCAATAGAAAGTGGAAAGTAGAAAAGAGAAAGAAGTTGGCTAGTTAGGTGACTAACAATAAAAACTGCAGACTAAACTTCACTCATTAAAATAATTATATAAAATAAGAGAAATTTTTCTGAATTGTACTATCAATATAGAAAAGACGTAGTATTCCAAATATTGAATCAACAAAGGTCGTTATTTTGCAACCTTGAATATTCACACTTTAAAACATAAGATTCTGCAAAAAAAAAAAAAAAAAAAAGTATGCTGTGCTGTATCATAGAAAATTAAATTTAAAATTCTTCACTTACCATTAGCTCTCTCAAAAATTTAATTTCTAAGATATATTTTCTAGCAAACAATATGTGCCACACTTTATGTAAGAATTTAATAAGATTTTCCTTTTAAAAACAGAGAAAAACAACGCTGATTTAATCCTCTCACCTGTGGACAGGGTATGCCTTTTATTTTAACTAATCTGAAAATTATATTGATAAGCAAACTCTCTAGTTATAACCAATTTTTCAGTGCATTAAAAAATACCAATTTTCTCATCAAAACCTACAAAGTACCATGTGAATTGACATGGCATGAAGACAACAGTGAGAAAACTGTGGCAGTAACACAGAAAAAGAAGGATTGTGTTGAATACATGGAAGACACATAATAAGATAAACAAAACTGAAGATAATTAGGAAATTAAAAAAAAAAAAAACAGAATTTCTCTTTAAATTCAGCAAGATTCAGCTTTGCAGCCTGAAAAAAAAAGTTCTCTCCACATGAAAAATCAATTTCTTCACTATTAATATTTTCCATCTCTGACTTGTAGTTACAAACTAACACCAGTAGAAATACATATGGCTCATTATGGAGCACCTGTTACACAATAAGCAATGTCATGTTTGTTTGCTGCATTTATATATAAAAGCACTTTCATGACTTATGAAGTCTTTCAAGTTCTTACCTGAACAAACTGGCTCAATAAATAAATTTACTTATGTCAATTATAATAAGACAAAAGAACACTAACTAAAGTAGGCTTATATAGGATTCTCCACTGGAAAGAAGAAATAGAATGTTCTAACTAAATAAAATGTAATACACAAATTTTGGAAACACATCTAGAAGTTATTTTGTGTACACTGCTAAACTATAAAAAATCATTCTTATAATCCAAGACCAGCTCATATGATGAATATCTGATAAATTATAAAAGAGAAAAGCATAAGTAACAAGAAAATTATAGGTGTAGCATGAGTATCAGGCAAGTATAAACAAAAACTTTGCATGGGGAGATTCTAAATCATAAGCCAGATTTTACAGAAATGAATTCAATGCAAAGCAGAGGATACAGATTTGCTTCCAGCATTTTTGAGGTTTTCAGTTGTCTAGTAAATTAGTCATCTTTTAAAAATTATTAGTTTTGGCCTGTAATCCCAGCACTTTGGGTGGCCGAGGCATGCGGATCACGAGACCAGGAGATTGAGACCATCCTGGCTAACGCGGTGAAACCCCGTCTCTACTAAAAATACAAAAAAATTAGCTGGGCGTGGTGCCAGGCGCCTGTAGTCCCAGCTACTAGGGAGGCTGAGGCAGGAGAATGGCCTGAACCTGGGAAGCGGAGCTTGCAGTGAGCCGAGATCACGCCACTACACTCCAGCCTGGGCAACAGAGCAAGACTCCAGCTCAAAAAATATATATATATATTATTAGTTTTGTTCCAATATTGCTCTTTTCTTCTGAAAATAGGTACAAGCTAATACACAAACACACTCATTTGCTCCATAATTTTCTTATACCTAAGGTTTTAGAGTAATATATGTGTATAGTTAAGTGTATGTAAATCAAAACTAAAATCCTGTATGTTTGCAGGCAGAGAGGTCACATGTTCAAAGAAAAATATATAACATTTTTAAATGTTTATTCAGAACTCAGAATTTCCTCATGATTTATTTATACTTGTAGGTAATTTTATTACAACCATAAAATGACTCTGTAGTCAGTAACAATTGTACATTCTAAAGTATCTGAAAGTGTAGAATTGGTTTGTAATACAAAGGAGAAATACTGGAGTTGATCGTCTTTTGCCTTGAAGTGATTAATACATAAAATTATATGCCTGTATCAAAATATGCCATACATGGCATAAAGATATACATACACTATGTATCCACAAAAATTAAGAGAAATAAGTTTAAATTTTAAAAACAATAAAAATATAAACTATGGGAACAATATTCTTTATTAGTAATTTAAAGCCATTAGCAAAAATAATTACTAGAGATGTTAGCCCATTATGTTATCAAGTAGTATATTGTTACCCTCTTTTACCTAAACCCTTGAGTAATGCAGGACAGGTAAAGTCAGTGGCATGAAAACACTTCATTGAATGCACAATAGTTTTAACATGTTAAAAAAAAAAAAAAGTTTAATAAAAAAACTAAGTTCATGCATAATCAAAAAATTTTTCACACACAATTTTATCACATAAAAGTGGTTAGTAAAATGATGTACTACTAATTAACTTTAACATTAAAAATTTTTTACCATAATGCAGAAGAATATTGCTCTGAACACCTACTTCATGGATCACTCAGTATTATAAGTTAAACACAAAAAGCTTCTTCACTCAGGTTTTCATCACGCATCTTACATTTTAATGTCCTTATTCTTTCATAGAAAGTGTCGTAAATAATACCCACCTAACAGAAATGATTTCTCATATCTTTGATGCATGAAAAATTAATCACATGCTTTCATGTGTGAATAGGAATGAAGAGCATGAAGTAATTTGAGAGTTGAATTACATCATTTGCTTTTCAAAAACTAATTTTTCAAGAAAAAATATAATTTGAATGTAATAATAAATCTACAAAACAATTCTACTTTTAAAGTTATATACAAATTATTTACCAACTTTAGCTTTAAATTATTTTCTATACTCAGCATTCTGATTTAGTGCAATGTCTGAAGTGTCAATACCTTAGATATTTCTACTGTGAATTCTCTGATATTTACATAGACTTAATTTTGGATTAAATTATTTTTATATTTACTGCACTTGCAAAAATATATTTTAGTATGAGGCCTCTGGTATTTTCTAAGCTGCAGTTTTTTAAAAACGTTTTTCCAAATGCATTACATTTACAGTGTTTTTCTCCAACATAAATTTTCTGGTGAACAAAGTTTGAGCAACTGCTTCAGGGTTTTCCTCTAGTACAAAATGGGTACAATATCTGTGATACAAGTAAAGGTACTAAAACCCTCTCGTATTTGTAACGCTTGTCTTCAAAATGAATACTAATGAATACTTTTGTTTTGTTTTTGAGACGAAGTTTTTGCTCTTGTTGCCTTGGCTGGAGTGTAGTGGTGTGACTTCAGCTCACTGCAACCTTTGCCTCCCAGGTTTGAGCAATTCTGCTTCAGCCTCCCAAGTAGCTGGGATTACAGGGGCGTGCCACCATATGCAGCTAATTTTTGTAAAATTTTTAATGGAGATGGGGTTTTGCTATGTTGGCCAGGCTGGTCTCAAACTCCTGCCCTCGTGATCCACCCACCTGGGCCTCCCAAAGTGCTGGCATTACAGATGTGAGCCAGCATACCTGGCTCCTCTTCTTCACTTTAAAGGCTTATATTTTCTGAAAGATCTCTTGACAAAAATTGCATTTGTAATGTTTTTATTAAGTACTCTCTAATGTTGAGTAAAATGTGAGCAGATAATAATGGCTTTTCCACATTCCTTGTATTTGTACAATCTTTCAGAAGCATAAATGATTTCCTGTGCAATAAGGGGTGAGCATTTATTAAAAGTGTCACCACATTCTTCACACTTCTGGGAGTTTTCTTCAGTATGGATTATCTTACCTACAATCAAGTGTGACAACCATTTAAAGGCTTTGTGACATTTTTCACATTTCTAGGATTTTTCACCAGTATGATTTATGTTAGGAAGTTTGAGGTGTTGTCAAAATTATTGTCACATCATTCAGGTTTGTAAAGTTTTCAGTATTATGTTTAGTGAGGTTTGAGGATTGGTTTAAAGTGTTGCCACATTATTCACATTTGCAGGGTTTCTCTCAAAGTATAAATTGTCTTATGTGTAGCAAGGTGTGAGGACCAGTTAAGGCATTGCCACATTTTTTACATTTGTAGGATTTCTCTCCAGTATAAATACTCTTACATGTAGTTAAGAGTTGAGAATCAGTTAAAAGCTTTGCCACAGACTTCACATTTGTCGGGTTTCTTTCTAGTATGAATTTTCTTATCTGCAGTAAGGGTTAAGGAAGGTTAAAAGTTTTGCAACGTTCTTCACAATTGTAGACTTTCTCTCCAGTATGAATTTCTGTACGGTAAGGTATGACGATTGGTTAAAAGCTTTGCCACATTCTTCCCAATTATAGAGTGCCTCTCCAGTATAAATTTTCTTAAGTGTAGAAAGGTGTGAGGACTGATTAAAGGCATTGTCACATTCTTCTCATTTGTATGGCTTCTCTCCAGTATGAATTACCTTATGTTTAGTAAAAGTGAGGACCAGTTAAAGGCTTTGCCACATTTTACACATTTGCAGGATTCTCTCTAGTACGAATTTTCTCACGTTCAGTAAGGTTTGAAGATTAGTTAAAAGCTTTTCCACATTCTTTACATTTGTAGGATTTCTCACCAGTATAAAATATCTTCTGTGTGTAGAAAAGGTTGAAGACTTGTTAAAGGCTTTAACACATTCTTCACATTTGTGGAGATTCTCTCCAGTATGAATTTTCTTATGTGTAGTAAGTTTTTAGGATCAATTAAGTTTTGCCACATTCTTCACATTTGTAGGGCTTCTCTCCAGTATGAATTTTCTTATGTGTAGTAAGATTTGAGGATAGGTTGAAAGCTTTGCCATAATCTCCACATTTGTAGGGTTTCTCTCCAGTATGAATTATCTTATGTATATTAAGAGATGAGAACTGGTTAAAGGATTTGCCACATTCTTCACATTTGTAGGGTTTCTCTGAAGTATGAATTTTCTTATGTGTAGTAAGGTTTGAGGATTGGTTAAAAGCTTTGCCACATTCTTCACATTTATAGGGTTTCTCTCCAGTATGAATTTTCTTATGTGCAGTAAGGGTTGAGGATAGGTTAAAAGCTTTGCCACATTCTTTACATTTGTACGGTTTCTCTCCAGTATGAATTATCTTATGTCTATTAAGGGTTGAGGAGCAGTTAAAGGCTTTGCCACATTCTGCACATTGGTAAGGTTTCTCTCCCGTATGAATTCTCTTATGTATAGTTAGGTTTGAGTATCGGTTATAAGCTTTTCCACATTCTTCACATTTGTGGGGTTTCTCTCCAGTATAAATTATCTTATGGTTAGTAATGTTTGAGAATAGGTTAAAAGTTTTTCCATGTTCTTCAAATTTGTAGAGGTTCTCTCCAGTATGAATTATCTTTTGTGTAGTAAGGTGTGAGGACTGGTTAAAAACTTTGCCATGTTCTTCACATCTGTAGGGTTTCTCTCCAGTATGAATAATTTTATGGATAGTAAGGTGTGAGGACTGTTTAAAGGGCTTGCCAAATTCTTCACATTTGTTGAGTTTCTCTTTAGTATGAATTACCTTATGTCTAGTAAGTTGATAGGACTGATTAAAGGCTTTTCCACATTCTTCACATTTATAGGGTTTTTCTCCAGTATGAATTCTCTTATGTTTAGTAAGGGTTGAGAATCGGTTAAAAGCTTTGCCACATTCTTCACATTTGTAGGGTTTCTCTCCTGTATGAATTTTCTTATGTTCAGTAAGGTTTGAAGACTGGCTAAAAGCTCTGCCACATTCTTCACATTTGTAGGGTTTCTCTCCAGTATGAATTTTCTTATGTCTAGTAAGGGTTGAGGATCGATTAAAAGCTTTTCCACACTCTTCACATTTGTATGGTTTCTCTCCAGTATAAATTTTCCTATGGTTAATTAGGTTTGAGTGTTGGTTAAAAGCTTTGCCACATTCTTCACATTTATAGGATTTCTCTGCAGTATGAATTTTCTTATGTTCAGTAAGGTTTGAAGATTGGTTAAAAGCTTTGCCACATTCTTTACATTTGTAGGGTTTCTCTCCAGTATGAATTATCTTATGTCTAGTAAGAGTTGAGAACTGGTTAAAGACTTTCCCACATTCTTCACATTTGTAGGGTTTCCCTTCCATTAGAATTTTCTTATGTGCAGTAAGTTTTAAGGACTGGTTAAAAGCTTTGTCACATTCTTCACATTTGTCGGGTTTCTCTCCAGTATGAATTTTCTCCTGTTTATTAAGGTTTGAGGATATGTTAAACCCTCTGCCACATTCTTTACATTTGAAGGGTTTCTCCCCAGCATGAATTCTCTTATGGTTAGTAAGATTTGAGAATAGGTTAAAAGCTTTTCCACATTCTTCACTTTTATAGAGGTTCTCGCCAGTGTGAAGTATCTTTTGTGTGGTAAGGTGTGAGGACTGGCTAAAGACTTTGTCACATTCTTCACATTTGTAAGGTTTTTCTCCAGTATTAATTATTTTATGTATAGTAAGGTGTGAGGCCTGTTTAAAGGCCTTGCCACATTCTTCATATTTGCTGGGTTTCTCTTCAGTATGAATTATCTTATGCCTAGTAAGTTGTGAGGACTGGTTAAAGGCTTTGCCACATTCTTCATATATGTAGGGTTTTTCTCCAGTATGAATTCTCTTATGTTTAGTAAGAGTTGAGAACCAGTTAAAGGCTTTTCCACATTCTTCACATTTGTAGGAATTCACTCTAGTATGAATTCTTCTATGCTGAGTTAGTTGTGAAAGAATGCAAAATAATTTGCCACATTCTTTACATTTGAAGTGCTTGTTTCCTGTATGTCTTCTCTTATATCTATTTGAATTTGAAAATTTATCAAAGACTTTCATATATTTATTACATTGGAATATTTTGCTTGGGGTAGCTGTCAAACATTGTTTAACTGTATTATGACCTCCTTTGTGCCCCATACACTCATCCACATGTTTATAGCCTTTTCTTAACTGTAAATTCTCATATTCACATCTTCCATATCTTCTCAGTGTCACTTTTTGGAAAGAATCTTTTATGTTCTGCTCTGGCCAAAGGTCTTGGGCAAAATGAAAAGACATTACTGAAAGAAATCAAAATAAGAAATTACTGCACTTGCTAGACTCAGATAAATATACTTTACAAATCTAACCTATAAAATTGTACAAACTACATAAGCAAGATTGCATAGTAAAATACCACAGGCTCTAATTTCTTCATAGACACATAAATGTAACAAAAACATAATGACCAAAATACATTTGTGGAAAATGTATACATGAGGTTCGGTGTGCAGTGCCCCAGGTGAGCACAATGCAAAGAGCCACAGAGAAGACACAAGTCTGTTTTATTTACCAACAAAGTTCTTTCTGTTCCCCAATATAACACAGTGCCTTTAGAAGTAAATTGCCTACTCCTAGTTTTTCTTTTTTAAAGAAAAGAAAAATAATAACAAACATATACATCTTCATTTCTGGCTTCTACATGCCTTCGCAGACATTGGTTTCTGTCTCCCATGACATAGAAGGCTGAAAGAAATGGTGGTATACTTTGGAATGACATTTTGAGTCTGCTGAGATCAAAGGTAAATGTTACAGCAGTGAAGAGACTGCAGTACTACAGACAGGTAACAGTTGTAGCAAGTGATTACTGACTATCAAGAAGAAACACAAACAAACTCTTTTAACTGAAAAAAAAAAAAGCTAGAAAATTTCAGACAAGACACATCCTAAGAACATGTCTGAAAGACTCTCAGAATCACTATTCGAGACAAATGGTTTCTAACTATGCCAGGACAAAGCTACATTATAAAGATTGTGACAAACAACTTGTTTTTAATTTACAAATTTCAATTAAAGATTACAATGTACAAAAAATATTAGGGCAATACAGCCCCGCAAAAATTATGCAATTTTCAGAAAGCAACCATTAAAAACTAAAAATATACAAATTAATTTTTAAAATTTAAAATAAATTGAATAATACTCCGTGAGTGAATAGGAATACAAACTATGGAAAATCAGAAAAATGAGAACACCAACAAAACTATTAAAAATAGCAAAAAACAAATTGTGGAGGTAAAAATACAAAAAAAACAAAAATATCAAAGAAAAATTAATGTAAAAATAAAGACAACAAACAAACTAGAATACACACAAAGACGTATAGAAACATATATAAGCAAAATTTCAAAAGTAACAGACAAGAGAATCTTGGGAACTGCAAGATGAAAGTGATATGTCATTTATAATAATAGTCTTATAAGATAGCCAGTGAATCAGGCCAGAAGGGAAGTGTGATACAGTCAAAGTGCTGAAAACAATAGCTGTCAAGTGAGAATACCAACAACTGTCCTGCCAAATAAAAGAAAAACGCCTTCCAAAATAACAAAATTCGGCTAGGTGTGATGACTCATGTCTGTAATCCCAGCACATTGGGAGACCAAGGTGAGTGGATCACTTGCGGTCAGGAGTTCGAGATCAGCCTGATCAACATGGTAAAACCTCATCTGTATTAAAAATATAAAAAATAATTAGTGAGGCATGGTGGTACACTCCTGTAATCCCAGTTACTTGGGAAGAGACAGAAGAATCGCTTGAACCCAGGAGGTGGAGGTTGCAGTGAGCCGAGGTCACACCACTACACTCTAGCCTGGGCAACAAGAGTGAAACTCCATCTCAAAATAAATAAATAAATAACAAAATTCTGAAAATGTATTTTGGTGCTGCCTATGCCCTACATATCAAAGATGCTGAAAGGAGTTCCTTCCACTGAAAATAACATGATACAAGAAAACGGCACATAATCATGAAAATACATGACTTTTGGCCAGGTACGGTGGCTCATGCCTGTAATCCCAGCACTTTGGGAGGCTGAGGAGAGCAGATCACAAGGCCAAGAGATTGAGACCATCCTGGCAAACATGGTGAAACACTGTCTCTACTAAAAATACAAAAATTAGCTGGGTGTGATGGTGCATTCCTGTAATCCCAGCTACGCAGGAGGCTGAAGCTGGAGAATCACTTGAACCCGGGAAACAGAGGTTGCAGTGGGCCAAGATCACACCACTGCACTCTAGCCTGGCGACAGAGTAAGACTCCATCTAAAAAAAATAAATAAATAACTTTCTGGGAAAGATATGCACATACACGAAAACAGAATTTCACAGCATTATCATAATGGTGCATAAAGCATTTTTAATTATTCTCTAAAATGTGAAAGATAAAAAAGCACAGAAATTATTATAAACACCTGCTAATGAATATACAACATATAAAGATATAATTAACAACATCAATGACAAAGTTGAGGGCAGATGTAATGAATAAGAATTTTCATATGCAAATAAAGTTGATTTTTTACTAGATTATAATATACTGTTTTATCTTGTAGAGGTTTTATGTAATCCCCAAGGAACCACAAAGAACATATCTGTGTAGATACACAAAACCAAGTAAGAAAGAAATAAAAGCATATAAATACAAAAATCAAAAGACACAAAGGAAGAAGGAAAGAGAGAAAACAAGGGACAAGGATACAAGAATCAAATTAAACAATAAGGTTACCAAGTCTTTCTGTTTCAGAAGATTATTTAAATATACACATAATTAACCTTATTTAAATATCTACATATTAAATCAAGAGACAAACATTTGGCCAGGCATGGTGGCTCACACCTTTAATCCCAGCACTTTGGGAGCTGAGGCAGGTGGATCAACTGAAGTCAGGAGTTCAAGACCAGCCTGGCCAACATGGTAAAACCCGATTCAACTGAAAATACAAAAATTAGCTGGGCGTAGTGGCGGGTGCCTGTAATCCCAGCTACTCAGAAAGCTAAGACAGGAGAATTGCTTGAACCTCAGAGGCAGAGGTTGCAGTGAGCCAAGATCACACCACAGCACTTTAGCCTGGGCAACAAGAGCAAAACTCCATTTCCCAAATAAATAAATAAATAAATAAAGACATACATTCAATAATGGGATTAAAAATTTTTGAAAACCAAGATCCAACTTGATTTTCTACAAGAGTCAGCTGAGACCTAATTATAAAACAAGACTGAAAGTGGCATGATGGATGTATATATTCTACACAAATATTAACAAAATGAGAAAAGATGTCCAAAAAATTACACAAGCTACATCTTAAGTCAAAAACTGTCATATTTTATAAAATGTACTTTAAGTCAAAACTCCAAAGAGAAACATTAAACAATAATAGATTCATTTACCAGGAACCTATGACAAATTTGTATATACAATGTATGTTGTGTGTGTGTGTATCTCACATTATGGTTTCAAACACATAAAGCAAATATTAACAGAATAAAAGAAACACATAGAGAGCAACATAATTATAGTAGGATATTTCAATACCCCACTTTCTGTAATAAAAATAAAGACAGAATATAAGGGAAAAGAGGACTCAAAGGTAGTAAAAAACAGATATATTTAACAGAAACATAGAGAACACTTCTCAAGAACATTAGGATGTCACACTTTTCAATAGCTTATAGAACATTCTCCTTGACAGACCACCTGGGAGGCCAAATAAGAAGTCTTAACAAATTTTATAAAACTGAATTTTTATGGATTACTTTCTATGACAAAAATGAAATGAGAATATAAAACAATAATAGAAAAAAACTGAAAAACTGGCTGGGCGCAGTAGCTCACGACTATAAGGGAGGCCAAGGCGGGAGGATCACGAGGTCAGAAGATTGAGACCATCCTGGCTAACACGGTGAAACCCCGTCTCTACTAAAAATACAAAAAAAAAAAAAAAAATAGCTGGGCATGGTGGTGGGCGCCTGTAGTCCCAGCTGCTCGGGAGGCTGAGGCAGGAGAATCACTTGAACCTGGGAGGTGGAGGATGCAGTGAGCCAAGATCACACCACTGCACTCCAGCCTGGGTGACAGAGTGAGACTGTGTCTAAAAAAAAGAAACTGAAAACTTTTACAAATACATAGACATTAAACAACACACTCTTGAGTATGCTCTTGTTCAAGGGTTGAAATAATTAATATTGTGAAGATATCCATACTGCTCAAAGTAATCTACTAATTTAATGCAATGTTTTTTAAAATTTCTCATCACATTTTTGAAGAAATAGAAACAGGAACCACAAAAGTATATAAAATCTCAAGAGACAATAAAGTACCCAAGAATCTTCCCCCCCCAAAAAAAAAGAAAAAAAAAAAGCAATGTTAAAGGCATTACAGTTCTTGAATTCAAAACACATTACAAAGCTACAGAATTAAAACAATTTGGTAGGAGCATAAAGGTAAAAAAAGGTTGACTAATAAAGTAGAATGCAGTACATATATAAACTTACACATATATGATCATTTGCATACCAATAATTATTGTAGCATTGTCACTGAAAGCACATAAGTAAAAACAATGCAAATTTCTGTCACCAAACCACTCAGTAGATATAATTTGAAATACAGAAATATTGGAATATCACCCAGGATTGAAAAAGCAGGAAATATTTTAACAACTATAAAGACAAAGCTAGAAGACATTATGCAAAATGAAATGGGCCAGCCACAAAAAGATGGAGATTGTATGATATATATAAAGCAGTTACACTCTTAGAATCAGAAAACAGAGTGGTGTTTGTGAAGTGTGACAAAAATGGGAAAAACTGGTAGTTGTTTAATATGTATTGAGCTTTAGTTGTGCAAGATAAAAACATTCTAGGGATATGTTGCATAACACTGTCAATATAATTAAGATGACTAAATTGAATATTTAAAAATACTTGATTATAAATTTTGTTATGTGTTTTTGACAAGTAAAAATAAACAATCATACCTAAAAAAGATAGAGTTATGACAGTTTTCAAATTATCTTTCAATCCAAACGTTTCCTCCCACACAAAAATATGGATTCAAATATAACTAAATGTTGAAATTAGGAGAATTTTTATGACTGCTCACCTAGACAAAATTAAACAACCATTCACAACAAACCTGTACCAGAAAAATACAAGTCATTAAAAAAACAGGGATAATATTTATAAAGACAGATAATTATATTGGCAGTAGACAATGAATATGGCTAGTTTATAGTTGATTTTGCTCCACACTGTCTTAAACTGCAGAGTTAAATATTGTCATATACAATTAAAATATAAACTAAAACATCAAAATACAATTAACTGGTGTGAGATGGCACATCCTAAAATATATAACACAAAAATATTAAATTGCAAAACAAAATTACATGGAATGTAAAACTTATCAAACGCCATCAAGTATGTCAATATATTCAAGAAAGAAATATTGGAAGAAGAATATAGGAAAAAAGTAATAAAAAGGTTACCTGAAGACATAAAAGGCAGAGAACTTCCCAAATTTTGATGTAATAAAAAATTTTAACCAGTAAGACTTGATTCAAAATTATTTTACTTCAAAGAAAAAAATATAAATAAAGACTTTCCAAAATAAGAGGTCGTCTGGGTGCGGTGGCTCACACCTATAATCCTAGCAGTTTGGGAGGCTGAGGCAGGCGAATAACCTGAGGTCAGGAGAGTTCGAGACCAGCCTGACCAACATGGAGAAACTCCATCTCTACTAAAAATATAAAATTAGCTGGATGTGGTGGCACATGCCTGTAATCCCAGCTACTCAGGAGGCTGAGGCAGGAGAATCGCTTGAACCCGGGAGGTGGAGTTTGTGGTGAGCCGAGATCGCGCCATTGCACTTCAGCCTGAACAAGAGTGAAACTTTGTCTCAACAACAACAAAAAAAGCACATGAAAAATGAAATATTAATCTGTTAATAAATATACAATATAAAATAATTTGTAATATCAACAACTGAAAAATACAGAGGTATAGTTTTTGTATTTAATTGAAGTTGTTATGAGATTAAAAACATTGGCCGGGTACAGTGGCTCATGCTTGTAATCCTAGCACTTCGGGAGGCTGAGGTAGGTGGATCATGAGGTCACGAGTTAAGACTAACTTGGCCAAGATGGTGAAACCCTGTCTCTACTAAAACTACAAAAATTACAGCGAGCCTGTAATCCCAGCTACTTGGGAGGCTGAGGCAGGAGAATCACTTGAACCTGGGAAGCAGAGGTTGCAGTAAGCCAAGATCACGCCACTGCACTCCAGCCTGTGTGACACAGCGAGACTCCGTCTCAAAAAAACAAAAAAAATTGTTTTAACTTTAAGATGTTTTATGTAATCTCCATTTTTCATGACCATTATGAAAATAATATATATAGAATGTATGAAAAAAATTTTAAAAATAAAGCATGTCACTACACAATTAAAATTTAAATTGAAGAAAACAGAAGACAAAACATATCTAAAGGAAACACATAAAACAATAACAATAAAACTGATAACAGTAACTTCATTTATTTAAACAATCATTTTAAATATAAATTAACTAAACAACTTAATAAAAAGAAATGTAATCCCTGTATTTTAGGAGTCCAAGGTGGGCTGAACACTTGATTCTACGATTGCAAGACCAGCGTAGGCAACATAACAAAACCCTGTCTCTACAAAAAATACAAAACTCTAGCTGAATGTGATGGTAGTCACTTGTAGTGGAGCTACTTGAGAGGCTGAAATAAGAGGATTATCTGAGTTTGGGAGGTTGAGGCTGCAGTGAGTTGTGATTACAACATTATGAGCCAGCCTGATTGACAGAGTGAAACCCCATCTTAAATATAAGTGAATAAGTAAATACATTTAAAAAAAGAAAAAAAGAAAAAGCCTGAATGACTTAAGAAAAAAGCATACAATATGCTGCCTATACGAGACTAATTTTAGGCCTGGCACAGTGGCTAACACTTGTAATCCCAGCACTTTGGGAGGCAAAGACCAGCCTAGCTAACATGGTAAAACCCTGTCTCTACTAGAAAAAAAAAAAAATACAAAAATTAGCCAAGCATGGTGACACACTCCTGTAATCCCAGCTACTCAGGAGACTGAGGCAGGAGATCCCCCGAACCTGGGAGGCAGAGGTTGCAGTGAGCCAGCCTGGGTGACAGGGCAAGACTGCATCTCAAAAAGAAATAAAAATGAAACTCATATTAGCATTGAGTCAAATAGGTTGAAAATATCAGAATGGGGAAAATATCTTTATTCTATACAAATAGTAACCACAATTGGGTGAGGTAGTCATAATTATATTAGACATAATATGCTTTAAGTGAAGACTAGCATGAGACAAAGATTGATATATAATAGTATAATGAGTTAATCCACCAGGAACATGTAACTATTATATTTATCTATATGTATACGTATATATAACAGTAAGGCTTCAAAATATATAAAGAAAATATTTACGGGCCGGGCGCGGTGGCTCAAGCCTGTAATCCCAGCACTTTGGGAGGCCGAGACGGGCGGATCACGAGGTCAGGAGATCGAGACCATCCTGGCAAACACGGTGAAACCCCGTCTCTATTAAATACAAAAAAACTAGCCGGGCGAGGTGGCGGGCGCCTGTAGTCCCAGCTACTTGGGAGGCTGAGGCAGGAGAATGGCGTGAACCCGGGAGGCGGAGCTTGCAGTGAGCTGAGATCCGGCCACTGCACTCCAGCCTGGGTGACAGAGCGAGACTCCGTCTCAAAAAAAAAAAAAAAAAAGAAAATATTTACAAAAGTGAAGCAAGAAATACATAGCCACATAATAATTGTAGACATCAAGACCCCATTTTCAATAATAAATAGTTCAGATAAAAGATCAATAATAGCAAACTTAGAAAACATTATAGACTGTATTAATTTTTTTACATATAGAAGAATACCTGAGAGCGGATAATTTATAACGAAAAAAATGGCCAGGCGTGGTGGCTCACACCTGTAATCCCAACACTTTGGGAGGCAAAGGCAGGTGGATCACCTGAGGTCAGGAGTTCGAGACCAGCCTGGCCAAGATGACAAAACCCTGTCTCTAATAAAAACACAAAAATTAGCCAGGCGTGGTAGCAGGCACCTATAATCCCAGCTACTCCAGAGGCTGAGGCAGGAGAATCACTTGAACCCAGGAGGTGGAGGTTGCAGTGAGCTGGGATCACACCATTTCACTCCAGCCTAGGCAACAGAGGAAGACTCAGTCTCCAAAAAAAAAAAAAAAAAAAGGTTTACTTGGCTTAGTTTGACAGACTGCACCTGTACAAGAAATGCATGACAGCATCTGCTTCCAGTGAGGGTCTCAGGAAGCTTACGATCATGGTGGAAGGCAAAAAGTAACTGAACATATCACATGGTCATAGACAGAGGAAGTATGAGGTGAAGGAGCCAGTTTCTTTTAATGAACCAGCTCTCATTTGAATTAACAGAGTATAAACTTTTTGATTACCAAGAGGATGATGCTAAGCCATTCATGAGGAATTTGGCCCCATAGCCAAAACACTTACCACTAGGTTTTACACCCAACATTGAAGAGTACATTGCAGCATGAGGTTTGCAGAACATGGACATGCAAACCATATTACAGACTAACTAAGCTTAACAGACATGTACAAAACTTTTCAGTCAAAAGCAAGAGAATGTACACTTTTTTTTTTTTGAGACAGAGTCTCACTCTGTCGCCCAAGCTGGAGTGCGGTGGCGCGATCTTGGCTCACTGCAAGCTCCGCCTCCTGGGTTCACTCCATTCTCCTGCCTCAGCCTCCCAAGTAGCTGGGACTACAGGCGCCCACCATGATGCCCGGCTAATTTTGGTATTTTTAGTAGAGACGGGGTTTCACCATGTTAGCCAGGATGGTCTCGATCTCCTGACCTCATGATCCGCCTGCCTCGGTCTCCCAAAGTGCTGGGATTACAGGCGTGAGCCACCACACCTGGCCCAAAATGTACAATATTCTTATTTGCATCTGGTGTATTCTGTTAGGAATCATACCAAGTCTTATGAAATTTAAAAATACCAGTGAACTGCAGGGGCTCATGAGACCAAGGTGGGAGGATTACTGGGCCAGAAGTTTGAGACCAGCATGGACAACTTAATGAGGCCCTGTTCCAACAAATAATCAAAATATTATCCAGACATGGTGGTCCCATAGTATGTCTGTAGTCCCAGGTACTCAGGAAACTGAGGTGGAAGAATCACTTGAGCCCAGGAAGCTGAGGCTGCAGTAAGCCAGCCATGCCACTGCACTCTAGCATGGGTGACAGAGTAAGATCCTGTCTCAAAACAATGACACTTCAATAGATTTAAAACTGTATATTTTATATAATGGGTTTTTACAACAATATTTTAAAGAAAAACTGAAAAAAATATAGAATTATAAATCTTTTTCAAAAATTGCCTCAAATCACAAAAGTGTTTCTCTCACACAAAGGAAATATAAATTCATCATTAAACACACAGTGAAAAAAGATGATTTCCATGACTACTTAGACAAAACAACCATTTAAAATCAGCTAAGAAAGAATATAAACAAGATAAGCCATAACCAAAATTTGGGTCATATTTATAGATAAAACACACATATATAATCTGATTGTAATAGACATATGGCTAATTTATTTTTTAAACCCCATATTGACTTAAAAGTGTACAAACAGAATTGCAAATTGTCTAAAATTATGTAAGTAAAACAAAACACCAATAATCTGATGTTAAGAAACCTACACTGAAAAACCACACTAATATGGAACTACAAAACAATAAGAGAAATGTTTATTCATGAAATCTTTTTTGCAACATTGATGTACCATTAAGAAAGAATTTGTCTAGATAACTGCAATATTTAACTGTGTACTCATGGAAGACAGGTATTTTGAATCAACGGCATGTGTCGTGTGGCAGTAAAAGTTCAGAGAAAATGCAGTATAATCATAAATAGAAAATGCTAATGAGAAAATTTTAATAAATGAGCATTTAAAAGGAAGTGGAGATAATTCTGATATTTAAAATATATGCTATTCTTACACAAAATAAAACTTCTGTAATCTGATTTTAGAAGCAAAGAATACCCTTACACTGCTAAATAAAGAGAAAATAATGTGTATGTATATATTTGTGTATGTAATATATATTTATATGTGTAAGTGTGTGTGTAGAGAAAATAAGAATGTGTATGTATATATTTGTGTATGTAATATATATTTATATGTGTAAGTGTGTGTGTGTGTGCACGCACAGAATATGGTTAGAGTCTCTAATATATAAAAGAAGTATTTGAGAATAAATTATGCTATTACTTAGATATAGGCTGAAGAAAGTGGGTGAAAATCCTATGATTTGTTTATACCAACAGCTCAAATTTGTAAGTAACTATTTTAGTAAATATGGAATGCCTACTAATTATCTAATTTACTTTAGGCATAACTTGTAAATTCTAGTATATTGCCCTAAATGTCTGAATCTAAAGTTACAGACAAATTTAAAGTAGGAAATAAAAAACAAAAATGTATACAGAGAGTAACATCAGTAAGATGGAAAAATAAAAGGTGCCCTATTTTCTTATACCCCAACAGCAAAAACATTTATCAGCTATCTCTGACCAAAAAAAAAATGTGTTTCTGAGAGAGCCAGGCATCATGTATCACACCTGTGATGACAGCTACATGGTATATTCAGGTTGAAGAACTGCTTCAGACCAGAATTTAAAGACCAGCCTCGGTTATAAAGCAAGAACCCATCTAAAAAATAAGTGCCTTTAAAAATAAACAAACAAACAAAAAAAACCAAAAAAATAGAAAATAAATAAATACATAAAAAATAAGTGCCTTTAAGAGAGCTCCGAGATGCAGGGAGGGACTTATGAAACTGCTAGAGCCAAAGATTGAGAAGTGTTCCTTTTCAGAAGGTGGGCCCTCATTCAGGAGGCAAACTACAAGACCCCTGTACTTGGCTACAGACCAGGAAATGGCCCTCCCAACTTAATCCGACTAAGAATTCTGAACTTACTCAGTCATCACCTCAAATTTCTCCTAGTCACATTCTGCGAGAGGTCTTGTCTTTCCAGAGGCCTGGAGGAGAACACCCCTTTGTAGCCATGCAGGCAGGCCTGCAGACCTTGGCCTTTACTGTGGTCCCTGAAACAGTTCAATGACTCAGTTCCAGCTCCCTGATCCACAGTTCATGGTCAGTTCTGCCTGTAGACATAGAAACCCACACAGTGGCTGAGCGTGGTGGCTCACGCCTATAATCCCAGCACTTTGGGAGGCAGAGACAGGTGGATCACCTAAGGTCAGGAGTTCGAGACCAGCCAGACCAACATGGTAAAACTCTGTCTCTACTAAAAATACAAAATTAGCCAGGCATGGTGGCAGGGGCCTGTAATCCCAGCTACTTGGGAGACTGAAGCACAAGAATCGCTTGAACCTGGGAGGCGGAGGTTGCAGTAAGCCGAGATCACGCCACTACAGCCTGGGCAACAAAAGCGAAACTCCATCTCAAAAAAACAAACAAAAAACCCACACAGTGACCTGGAAAAATCCTCGCTGGTATTCAGTGAAAGCCATACTCATCCACATCCTGATATGAGGCCCAACATATGCAGACCCAACTGCAAAAACATGCCCTAACATCTGCCCTACAGAGCAACGTCCTGAAGGACATTCAGCCTATCCAAAACTAAAATGGGAATTAAAACTACCCAAGCTTCTAGTAACAAGCTAATAACGGTGGACCCTAGTGCAGACCCAGCATCCTTGTGACTAAGCTACAACCCCTCTCCACAACAAACCCAGAGGGCATCTCGTCACCTGGGGGCTCAACAAAAGAAGATCTTTACCTCCTAAAATTAGTTTATAAAAACTTAAAGAGGTTTTTGCTCTTTCAAATTCACAGACACCAGTGCAAAACTATATTGTACCTATTGTCAATGCTTTTATCATAGCACTGAAAGTATGTGGCAAAAGAATTAGTTTAAAAAAAAAAAAAAAGCAGCCACACACAGTGGCTCACGCCTGTAATCCCAGCACTTTGGGAGGCCAAGACGGGTGGATCATGAGGTCAGGAGATCGAGACCATCCTGGCCAACATGGTGAAACCCCATCTCTACTAAAAATACAAAAAAAAAAAAAATTAGCTGGGCATGGTAGTGGGCACCTGTAGTCCCAGCTACTCAGGAGGCTGAGGCAGGAGAATGGTGTGAATCCAGGAGGCGGAGTTTGCAGTGAGTCGAGATAGCGCCACTGCACTCCAGCCTGGGCGACAGAGCAAGACTCTGTCTCAAAAATAAATAAATTAAAATAAAATAAAATAAAATAAAACAACATTGAAATTGAAGACAAGTAAAAAGTTGCTGTTTGCAGATCATATAATCTTACATATACAAAACCATAAACAGTATACATTAAAACCCGTCAAAACTGATAAATATACTTAGTAAATTACCAAAATATAAAATTAACATACAAGTATAAATTATGGTTCCATCCACTCAAAACAAACTATCTGATAAAACAGAGGAAGAAAACAATGCTATTTATAATAGCATTAAAATAATATATTCTTGAGAACAAATTAAACCAAGGAGGTAAATAAAATTTACAATGAAAGAAATTAAAGACACAAATAAATTTTAAAATATTTTATGAATATGGATTGAAGCAGTAAATATTGGTAAAGTACCATGTTTTCCAAAGTGATCTATAGATTCAATAAACTCCCTATTGAAAGTCTAGTGGCATTATTTTTACAGTAATGAAAAATATAATTCTAAAATTTACATGAAACTACAATAAGCTTTGAAGAGCCAAAGCAATTTTGTGAAAAAAAGAAAAAAGCAGAAGAACATCATAGTTTACAATTTCAAACTATATTTCAAGACTATAGTAATAAAAACAGAATGGAATGTGCAGAAAAATGAACAAATAAATTTTTAAAAACCCAATGGAACAGAAACCACTACTCACACATTTCAGATATGATGCAAAAAATAACTTAAAAAACAGTTTAACATAGAGGTTTTCAAAATTATGCAGATATATGTGTCCCCCAAAACAAAAGAGTCAGATTGTGCAGTCTCTTATATGCCATGAAAAGAACTTTGACTCTCACTGTGAACTTGAAGGAAGATCACTGAAGGGAAAGCAGAATCCTTAGAGAATTTAAAAGCATAAGACAGAAGACGCCCCATGTAAGAGCAAAAGAAAAAAAAAAAACACTCAGGGTTTCCAGAAAGTATTTCCTTTGGAATACAGCTACCCAAATCACATGTTAAGGACTGGCTTTTTCTTTGACCTTTGACCTTTAATCTTTGTCATCTGTTGTATTCACTTTCACTCTCACCTACCTGGGGGCCTGGCTACCATCTCATGTCTTTTTATATTCCAGGGCTCTTTTTTTTGCTCCAGACAGGTGATCAGATATGGCTTAGAGACAGCAATACCTGTTTTATTAAAAATAAATAACATGAATCTTAATCATATTCTCCAATTACCAATCCAGTAAGGTGCTCAGTAAAGAGGATGTAATAGAATAAATACTAATTTATAACATAAATTTCTAAATATTTAGAAAATATTTTAAATGTGTAGGTTTTAAATTTTACTATCTGGTACTATTGAATCAAAAATTGGTGTCGGAAATTAGATTTAAAGGCATGGACAACAATATTGCATGCCACTAAATTTCTGGAATTATCACTAATCTAGAGTGAAAAATACAGATTAGCTCACTAATGTGAAAAGCTCAGGTCAAAATGAAACATCTTGAAGGAATTATTTTCTACACAAATCTCAAAGATTTTCTTGAAAACAGAGATCTGAAACTCATTTATGCAAAGCATAAATTACCAGAAAACAGTCTACAAAAATAGAGAAATAAAACTTTAAGGGTATTTTAGGAATTGTGTATTGAAGTTATCCTCACCCAAAAAGACCAGGTTTCTGTAGTTCTCTAACAACACATTCCTATATAAATCCCGCTGTGCAGTATCCAGGCATTGCCACTCCTCCAGAGAGAATTCTATGGCCACATCTTTAAATGTCAATGGTTCCTGAAAAACACAAACACACACACACTTACCAAGTGGCCATGAGCTGTCACTGAATTTTTTTTAAATGTATAGGATAGCCGGGTATGATGGTTCATGCCTGTAATCCCAGCACTTTGGGAGGGCAAGGTGGGCAAATCACGAGGTCAAGAAATCGAGACCATCCTGGCCAACATGGTGAAACTCCGTCTCTACTGAAAATATAAAAATTAGGCTGAGCATGGTGGCTCACGCCTGTAATCCCAGCACTTTAGGAGGCAGAGGCAGATCACCAGAAATTGGGAGTTCAAGACCAGCCTGATCAACATGGAGAAACCCCGTCTCTACTAAAAATACAAAATTAGCAGGGTGCGGTGGCGCATGCCTGTAATCCCAGCTACTCGGGAGGCTGAGGCAGGAGAATTGCTTGAACTCGGGAGGCAGAGGTTGCAGTGAGCTGAGATCACTCCACTGCACTCCAGTCTGGCAACAGAGTGAGACTCTGTCTCAAAAAATAAAAAAATGTATAGAATTTAAAAAGTATGCTAAATACAGACAGATGAGAGGGCTACAGATAAGAACAGTTGAACATGGTTTAGAGAAATTTTCATTGTGTTTATATTTACTGTTTTGTGACTTGTGGGAAACTACTGGATCCGCAGGAATAGAAAACATGTTGTTAAATGGAATGTCTCTGCAAGCACTGGTTTTAATAAAAAATTTTAAAAATTAGGACTCTAAAATGCATACTTTTTTTTTCCCATTTATCTCCTTGTGGAATTCGGAAATTGTTAGCACCCACTCTAGAAAGGCACCAGCCAAAACTCTGTTCTCTTCTTATCAGTTCTGTGAGGCAAGACTCCAGGGTGGGGCCAGACCTAAATAAGGCCTCCAAAAAGGGTGAATCTGAACAGAACTGGAGCTGGGAGTAAACCCTATATATTACTCTGCTCACCCCATCAACTGTATAAATATACTAATTAGCCATTTAAACAAATCTCCTAGGGTTTTCTAGGGTAATTTTAAGATAAATACGCATTCTTAGCAAAGTAAAAGAAATAAAAATATTTAAAACTCTTGGGTCCATAAACATTCATTCAAATGATGACCTCGGAAGTCACAACAATATAAAGAAAGTGGCCCAAATAAAGCCCACACGTTTTCCCACACATCTATTCACTTTGCCAACCATATGATGCTTAATTCAACCATGTATTCACTTGCTAGTCTAGACTAACTGTTCCTAGATGGTAGGGACCATGACTGCTTTATCTATTTTTCTAATGGCCATATGAAATGGTAGCAATTAGTTTATCTGCTTGAGTCTCCAGACCTCCTCCTTGTTTTTTACCCAACTACCAGGAAACTGGAAAACTCTCAACTAGATACCAACCAAAGACATCTCTTGTATGAGGGGAGGAGCAAACACAGGATGACTAATTTCTCTTACACTGAGACAGAGGCACAATTAACCACTCTTGTCAACCTGACACAATTCTGCTCTGGACATCCTCAAATATCTCAAAGATGCCTAGGTGATTGTAAGAGAGTTCCCAGTGACCCTGGGCTGATGGCCCAAGGATAAGGCAGGCAGGAGAGACTCAGGCTGATTCTAAATAGAAAATCGAACTGCCGCAGTGGAGCTCCAGATTACGGGTCCTGATTAGCTAGCTCTTGGGCAAAAGGAAAGACAAAAATACTCTACTCCAGTATTACATTTTATGGGTAGGTATAATTGTGATATAATGACTCTCAATACTTTGTGGCCTTCATCTCTCACCCCTAGGATGCTTGTTTACTCTTACAGAATCTGTCATCAGATTCTATTTACACCTGGACCCTCTCACATAACTGTAGCAAGTCACTGAACACGATCTGAAAAGTTTTAAGAGCAACACTCTCAAAGGGAAGCTTTAAGACGTCTATGTTGACATCTCACAATGCAGAAAATGCCTCCTGTTGGTTTCCTATACATTCTCAATCCAGAGTCTGGCCCTGTCTTGTAAATTCCAGGTAGAGGCCAGACCTTACAGATTCTAGGTGGGATCAGCCTGCTTCTGCATTCTTGGGTGTTACAGCAAGTAGAGTACAACCAAAGGAGAGATTGCCTCATAGGGGCTGCTCTAGCACATTCTAAATAATACGTCTACTTGAAAGGAAAAAGCTGAAGCTATATGAATATAAGTAGAGAATTTATTTGGGCCAAGACTGGGAATTGTAACCAGGGATCAAAGATTCAAGTTGCCAGGAATCTACACTTTGATTAGCGCAGTTACAAGTGGATTTGTAAAGGCAAAAAGAGAGGGACAGAGAGTGGGCTGATACAAAGTTGCCTGTCAGAAACTCTCATTTGTTTACAAAAAAAAAAACATTGATTATCGATTGGATATACATTGTTAAGCTATAGGGTGTGGGTTACAGGATCCAGTGTGTCATTATTAATTTAAATTTATAGCTACTTGTGGCAATAGCAAGCAGTTTCAAGAGATAAATTCATAGCTCAAAGAACAGAGAAATACATAATTGTGGTATTATTTTAATGTATCTGAACCTTGTAACTAAAAGAATTTGCATTTCTCAAATAAAAGGTTTTCTTTTTTCCCAAATCTTAAGTCCCTGATTCAGAATTTGGAGCTGCAAATTTAGTTCCTAGGTGGGTGCAGTAGCAGTAGGTGTCATCCACACATTTGTGGGTATTTTAAGAAGAGGAAGAAGGGGTTGGGTGTGGTGGCTCATACCTGTAACCCCAGCACTTTGGGAGGCCGAGGCAGGCCGATCACCTGAGGTCACGAGTTTGAGACCAGCCTGGCCAACATGGTGAAACCCCCCCCTTCCACTAAACATACAAAAATTAGCTGGACGTCTTGGTGCACACTTGTAATCCCAGCTACTCAGGAGGCTGAGGCAGGAGAATCATTTGAACCCAGAAAGTGGAGGTTGCAGTGAGCCAAGATCATGCCATTGCACTCCAGCCTGGGCAACAGAGTGAGACTCCATCTCAAAAAAAAAAAAAAAGAAAAAAAAGAACAGGAGGAAGGGAAAAAAATGGAGATTATCATGTCTACTTAATGCACACACGTTACTCTGGGTTTCTGGGCCCCATGGTCTCTGAAATCAGCTTCTGGTCTAAAGATACAAGAGTCATTTAAAGAGGTAAATGGTTAATCGCTGCCCTGTGAAGTATGTAGAAATCTGGCCTAGCCTCTCTAGAGGTGACTGTAGAGGACTATAACACCAAATAGGCAGAGACACAATTCTGCCTGCATATTTAGGGGACAGCATGCATTTTGCAGCACAATCGTGAGTTGACTGAAAGCCTGAAAGGAAAAGCCTCCTCTAGGTTAAAGCTTGGTTGGCACCTTATATGTTTATATGATGTGTGGCAATTCTAGACAGTGTTTGGAAAATATAACTAAAAGAAAAATTTTGTCCAGCTCCAGAGTAACTCCACAATGACAGAACAGAAAGAAAACCATTTTATTACACAATTAAACCAGAATGTGACATGTATCACAGTCAATCTGCTTAAGAGATTGCAAAGACAGAAAGACAGTCACAATAATTAGTCCACAAGTAGAAAAATTTACAGCACATGTCGTACATAGTTCACCCTAAATTCACCTGGTAATTGGGAAGGCCATTCATATATGCTAATTGGTTATAATCAATGACAAAATAAACTTTTCACATCTTCATGACAAGAGGTAATTCTGCAACTTAAAGCCAGGTGCCTCCTGCCTGCCATCTCCTGGTGGCTTGTGTCCTCTCTTGACTCCTACCATCTGCCACTGAGGCTGAGTCCATAGCACAGAGCTCACACCTGGCACCCTATATATAACCCCAACTGCCACAGCAGCACTTCAATGCCACATCAGAGAGTGAAGCCTGAGCTGCAGGAGGAAAGCCTGCAGGACTCCTGGGTAGAACTGCACCTTCACAATAATGGGAATAGGTGCAGTGTTTAAACCTCAGTTTTTTATTTATAATGGTGACATGGAAATCACTCTGCTAGATTTCCAGCAAGAGTCCATATAGAGATAGCTCCAAGAGTTCTCACTGTGACAGCCCACCTCATTCACAGACACCATGGGATAGTAATAGGGCTTCCAAAACAGACACCCAATGCATTCAAGAGAAAAACAGCTGAAAATGATTATATTCAGAGAAAAAAAAAAGATAAAAGCATCTTTAGAAAAAAACTCAGATTAGATGATTGAACAAGTCAGTCAGAAAATATTCCCCTAAAACACATTTCTCTGTAAAAACCCAAAGTGTACAGCTACCCTCAGTGTGAGAAACATGAGCATAAAGAATAAAGGCGGGCATATTCTCAGCAGAATTTTGTAAGTGTGTGTTACAGCATGGTCTGGATTGAAGACCCAAGCAGATTTTGTGTGAGCAACAAGGCTGTTTATTCACTTGGGTGCTAGTGGGCTGAGTCTGAAAAGGGAGTCAGCCCGGAGGCGTGAGGGAGAGCAGTCTTTATAGGGCAAAGTGGCAGATGGAAAATTACAACACAGTTTTGGGACTTGTTGACTCAAGAAGTTGATCAACCAGTTGGGACAGGAACCCGCTGTTCTTCTTTTGTGGTTTTTGGTTGTTGCAGGTTTTCTGGTTCCAGGAAGTCTGGAGGCATATGTGCAGTTCACAGAGTTCTTAATGGCCCACTGTAAAAATGGCCTGCTGGCAATAGTGCAGCCGTATTTTTGGGATATGACATTCCTGTCTTTTTGTTTTAATAAGAAAAGAAGTGGACGCAGAGATGTTTCTCAGGGATTCTTCAAGCGGGACTTGCGGTGGCATGGATTCCTAATCGGGAGAGAGATCTTGGGGTTGAGGTGACATTCAGGGGCAGTTAGGAGTAGCATTTGCCGCATAGATTGACTGGTAACAGCTTGAATGAGATTTTGTAGGAACTGAGAGGCTAGTCAGAAGAGACAGGGTCTGAACAGGAGAAGGAGAATGATGGAAATGAGGAGCCAAGCTTTAGGGAGAAGCCACAATGCCCAGCTCCAAAGATTGGTGTTAAGAGTCTGAAAGACGTTGCCTGATTTTAGAAGACTTTTCATTTAACCGCTGGGCAGCATCTTGTACTAGTCCAGACTGGTTGGTGTAAAAACAACAATCTTCCCCTAAAAAGGTGCACAGACCACCTTTTTCGGCGGTTAGGAGGTCTAAGCCACAGTGGTTCTGCAAAGTTACTGTTGCTAAGGAGTCTATTGGGGATTGGAGAGTAAGGGTGGATTTTACTATGTCTCGGAGGCTGAGAGATCCTTTGAGAGTGTACAATAGTAGGACAGGGAAGGGGACAAACCTGCTATTCCTGTTCCTGTGGCATTGGTAATTCCTAGTCCTATAAGCAAGGGTATTATCTGCACGGCCCTACACTGATGGACATGGGCTCTGACAGGGACTGGTAAGGTTTGGTTTCCAAGGGCAATGTCAATTTTGGGGCTTAGGAAGACTAGGGTACAGGTGCCTGTCCAGTTAGTGGGGAGGCAGACATAGGTTGAAGTTCCACACAAGAAGAATATGCCTTGGCTGGGTAGGCAGAACTGGCTGTGTATGTTAAAAAGGTGTGTGAATTTGTTGTTTTCATTTTCTAACACCCCTAGGGTACTTGCCAAGGTGGCCCCCGTGAGTGGCTGAAAAGGGATGTTTGGGATAAGCTGAGTGGCTCCCAGTTTTATTTTCCCATTGGAGGAAAAATCATTTTGTATCTACTAGAAGCCACTCAGAAGGGTAGCTGAAAGCGGGGAAAGGAGGCATTTGTCAGTGGTGGGAGTGCTGCTGCAGGGGGTCCAGGGGTGAATGGTCGGTCATGCAGTGTGTATGCCTGCCATTATAAAACCCGGATTGTTTGTTAAGCAGGGAGGTGCTGATGACTTCTGGGGGCTTTGAGAAGTGGACAGGCTGTTTGAATGTAGCCGTTTGGGAGACCTGGAAGTTAATGTAGTCAGATGGGGCTTGAAGCTGCGAGGTGTGGTTGCACTGATGGAACAGGAGGTGACCTAGGGGTAGGCCTGATGACAGGTTGTGTTGGATGCATAAAGGGGCTTGGAAAGTTAAGACAGTGTTTGTAGTCACAGGGCCGTGTATGGGTTTTTCATTTCTTGTGTAATGGGTGAGGCTGGACATGTAGGAGCCTAAAAGTTGAACTGCATGTCCTGTTGGGGTATTTTCGGTCATTTCATTGATGGAGAAGTCGGCCAATGACTGCATATTTAGGAGTTGGAAAGGGCTTTTTCCTTCATAACGAGTAACATAACGAGTGGTAAGTTAAGTTAGTAACTACCCAGTTTTTTGTGGGAATGGGAGTGGCAACATAAGTGGTAGCTGATAGAGAAATGCAAAGCCAGCAGTCCTTTGCCAAAGAAGGCTTGGACTGGTTTAACAGAAAGTGGGTTGAGAGTTTTCTAGAGGTAATTAGGCATTACTGGAAGTGGGCATGCGGCCATGCGGGGCAACCAAAGGAGCAGGAGGGATAGATAAAGTGAGTAGGAAGGTAAATAGAGGCGTTTCATCTGGGGAGAAGTCATACAGGGTGCCCTAAAAGATGAGACCATCTATCCGGTTAAAGAGAGAATCTAAGGTGGGAGTTTGGGGATGAAACCAGGACATGTCTTAGCAAATAGAGTGGAGGAAGAGGGTGAAGCAGCAGGGTGGACAGGAGCAGGACATTTAAGTTTCTTCAGGGATTCGGGTGAGTTTTAACGAGGTCGAGGAGAGTACTTGTAACTTCCAAGAGGAGGAAGAAGGGTCAGGCTGAGTGTCAGATGGACACAGCTTTACTCTGGAAGGATGAATCCACTGAGGAGGATCTTTGTAAGCGGACAGCTGTTGGGGTGCTACAAATGACCAGGAAGGGTCCTGTCCACCGAGGTTGTAGAGATCGGGGGGTTCAGCTCTTTATCAGGATGGGCTGTCCAGCCAGAGTGTCCTCATATGGCTGGGTATCTGGGGTGGGTTAGCACCTGATGGTTAGCAGCTTGACGGATTTCATTCCTAGCCTGTTGGAGGACTGGGTAAATAGTCCCCAAGAGGACTGGTGTCTGGGATGAGGTTGGGCCCGAGTAGAAAAGTACTACCATATAAGAGTTCGAATGGGCTATGCCCGGTAGGTTCATGGGCAGTGGCTCAGATCCGGAGGAGCACAAGTGGTAGGAGAACAGTCCAGTCCTTTCGGAGCTGGAGGGTGAGTTTTTAAGAGGCTGCTGGCTCTTTCAATCTTTCCTAAGGAATGAGGATGGTATGGGGTGTGGAGATTCCACTGGATGCCAAGGGCCTGGGAAACTGCCTGGGTGATTTGGCTAATGAAAGCTGGACCATTGTCAGACTGGATGGAAGTAGGGAGGCCGAAACAGAGAATAATATCTGTTAGAAGAGAAGTAATAACTGCTGCAGCCTTTTCAGATCCAGTAGGGAAAGCCATGACCCATCTGGCGAAGGTATCAACCCAAACTAGGAGGTACTTATATTTTTTGACATGAGGCATATGAGTGAAGTCAATTTGCCAATCTTGTGTAGTAGTAAACCCTCGGGCCCGATGTGTTGTGAAAGGAGGGGGCCTAAGAAAACCTTGGGGATTGGTGGAGTGGCAGATGGAACATTGAGAGGTGATTGCTTTAAGGATGGACTTCCACGATGAGAAATAAATAAGGGGCTCTAGGAGGTGAGCCAAAGGCTTGTACCCTACACGCAAGCAGTCATGGAAGGATGAGAGAATAGATTGCGCTTCTGAGGCAGGAAGAAGGAACTTTCTGTGATCTAAGAACCACTTGCCTTGTGAGTTGGAAAGGACAAGTAGAGCAGGCTTTCAGAACAAGAGTAGGTAGGGATGATAGATGAGAAAGAAACGTACTGGCCTTTTGGAGCACAGACTGGAACGTCTGCAGACACTGAGGCGTTTGCCACCTCTTTTGCTGTTTTATTGGCGTGGGCATTTGCTTTAGCGACAGGGTCTGTCGGTTTTTGGTGTCCTCTGCAGTGGACACAACTCCAGCCTTGGCAGGCAGGAGAGTAGCCTTAAGGAGGAACTTTATGATAAAGGCATTGATAATGGAAGACCCTTGTGTGGTTAGAAAACCTCTTTCCGCCCAGATGGCAGCATTGTGATGAAGAATGTGGAAAGCATACTTGGAATCAGTATAAATATTGATGAGGGGACATTCGGTACCCTTTAGAGTCTAAATGCTGAAGGAGTAGGAGGATATTCTGTTGGGAGGATTCCTAGGAGGGACTGCAGAGAAGATCATCAACATATCAGATGAGGTAGGAAAAGGAAGGCTGAAAAGAGAGTAGGTTGCAGGCAAGGGCTTGGCTAAAATAATGAGGGTTATCCCGGAAGCCCTGGGAAGAATGGTCCAGCTTAGTTGTTGGGACTGATGGGTGTCAGGGTCAGTCCAGGTGAAGGCAAAAAGAGGTTGAGAGGAGGGGTGTAGGGGAACGGTGTAGAAGGCATCTTTTAGGTTGAGAACGGAATAATAGGTAGCGGAGGGAGGTACTTTGGACAAGAGAGCATATGAGTTTGACACTATAGGATGGATGGAAAGTACAATCTGACTGATGAGACAAAGGTCTCGAACTAATCTGTAGGACTTGTCTGGTTTTTGAAAGGGAAGGATGGCAGAGTTAACAGGTACTAAGATGCCACGTTGTAAAAAGCAGGTAAAAAGGCTTTAGGCCTTTTAGGGGTGGCATAGGGATAGGGTACTGGCATTGGGCAGGGTGAGAATGGTTTGGCTTCAAAGGGAGGACGAGGTGGGAGTGATCTGTAGCAAGGGAGGGAGAGGTGATATCCCAGACCTTGGGGCTAAGGAAGGGAGACATTAGAGGAGCTTGTGGGGTTGGTGAGGGGTTGGGGAGAAGGCTGGCAAGGAGATGTGGCTGTAGCTCAGGAATAGTGAGGGAGGCAGACAGTTTTGTTAGGATGTCTCGGCTGAGCAGAGGGAATGGACAAGTGGGGATGACTAGGAAGGAGTGCAAAAAGGAGTGCTGACCTAGTTGACACCACACCATTGGAATCTGGAGAGGTCTGGAGGCTTTGCCGTCAATTCCCACAACAGCAGTCATGGAGGCTAAGGAGACAGGTCCTTGAAAGGAGGGAAGGGTGGAGTGGGTGGCCCTCATATCAATCAAAAAGGGGATGGACTTACTCTCCACCTTAAGAGTTACCTGAGGTCCATGATGGTCCGGGGGCCTTTGAGGTGTTCGGGCAGTGTCATTCCTCAGCCACCAAGCCGATGACATCAGGGAAGGAGTCAGCCAGGGGGCTGTGGGGTTGAGCTCCAGGAGCTCTAGGGATGGCAGCTTGAGTTGGACAGTCTGACTTCCAGTGAGGGCCAGCACAAACAGGGCATGACTTAGGAGGTATCCCAGGCTGCAGGCATTCCTTGTCCCAGTGGCCATTTTTATGGCACTTGAAGCATGGCCCTGGAGGGACTGCTGGGCGCTGCGATCTGGACGCCTTGAAATCCCTATTGGCCATTGGTGTGGTTGGGGTTCATCTAACAGCGGAGGCAAGCATCTGTAATTCAGAAATACGCTGCCACCGGATAGCCTCTTCCCTGTTACTGAACACCTTAAAGGCAAGGTTAATTAAATCCTGTTGTGGGATTTGAGGGCCAGATTCTAATTTTTGAAGTTTTTTTTTAACATCGGGAGCTGACTGGGTAATAAAATGCACATTAAGAATAAGTTGGCCTTCTGGCCCTTCAGGGTCTAAAGCTGTATACCGTCTGAGAGTGGCAGTCAGACAGGCCATAAACTGGGCTGGATTTTTGTCCTTGCCATGAGTGGTTTAACTTATCATAATGACTGCCTTATATGCAGCTTTTTGGAGTCCCTCTACTAAGCAAGTGATCATATAATCTCGCCTGGCCATACCAGGAGATCCTGTTTGATAGTTCCACTGGGGCTCTTCACGGGGGACCTCCCTGGCATCTTCCTGGAGACCTAGTTCAAGGCGCCAGTGGTCATCTGCATAGGACTGAGCTAGGGCCCAAACTCGCTCCCTTCGGGAGTGAGTGTAGAAGTGAGGATGACATTTAAGTCACTCCAGGTGAGGTTACAAGACTGAGTTAAATATTGAAATTCCTAGATATATTTAGTGGAGTCTGATGGAAAAGAACCTAAACACTGGCTGACCTGAGACAGGTCAGACAGGGAGAAAGAAACATGAACTCAGACTATTCCTTCAGCTCCAGCCACCTCTCAAAAGGGAAAGAGAGGGGTGGGAGGAGGGGGATTAGAAGTGGGACCAAATTGTAAGCCAGATCGGGTATGGGGCGGAGTGGGGACAGAAGGGATATAGGGAGGCGCAGTATGGGTAGAAGGGGGACTGGGGTCTGGAGAAGGGTTGGGACCGGAGTTGGACGGGCAGGAAGGAGAAATATCGGAAGGGTTTGTGGACAGGGAGGACTCGCTGTCGCCAGAGGGTGGTAGGGGAGCAGACAGGAAGGACAGAAGGAGAATTTGAGATGAATCACATTGGGAACAAGGGCTGGGGAGGGACAGAAGTGTAAAACATGCCTGGATGTATGGAACCTCAAACCATTTGCCCATTTTGTGACAAAAGTTGTCTAAGTCCTGCAAAATAGAGAAATTGAAAGTGCCGTTTTCCAGCCACTGAGAGCCACTGTCTAATTTATATTGGGTCCACGTCATATTACAGAAGAAAATGAGATGTTTAGGTTCCAGATCAGGTGAAAGACACAGGGGTTTTAGATTCTTAAGGACACAGGCCAAGGGAGGAGGAGGAGGAATGGAGGGCAGAAGGTTGCCCATGATGGACAGTGGAGGACTAAAGAAACAGAGAGACAGAGAGAGAGAAATTAGGAGGAGAGCAACCACAAGGACCTTCAGCAGGTGTCCCCAACTGGAGTCCTGAATTGTGCAGTGGATGAGTGACCAAGACGCACGTCCCTGTGGTTGACCACTCACCTAGGGAAGACTATCTTCCCGGAGATAATCCATGACCAATGTTAGATTTAGGAAACACAGACAGCGAGTGTCCTCTGCTCTCTCTTTAAGAAAAGGAAAGTTTGAGAAAGGACGGAGGTCTCTTACCGATTCGAAGGCAGAGGCGGGGCTTTTACAGAGCCAGTCCAAGGTACCGAGGTCGCGACTGGGTCTCTTCAAGAAGTCAGGGGATGGGGTTAGGGGACACGACTCCCAAAGGAGTTCCCCATCCCAGGTTTCGGCATCAAATGTGTGTTACAGCGCAGTCTGGATTGAAGAGACGACCCAAGCAGGCTTTATGTGAGCTCGCGCCCAAGTGAATAAACAGCCTCACTGCTCACACAAAGCCTGCCTGGGTCATCTCTTCAATCCAGACTACAACTTAACACAAAGTAAGGTTCCTCTTTCATTTCTGCTGCTCTCTTATCTTCTAGCCATTGAATGGGAGATCTATACTGGAATATGCCTGACAATTTCCACCAAAACATTTTGATGAACAATTGGAATAGGACTTTGTTAATATAGTGGAATATATTTGAGCTTGCATCATGGCTAACTGAAGAGCTATTACGGTTTTTGAGTGGCCACATCACCCTTGTTTATTTGTCTTGTAATAGCAGCATTCCAATTTAGTGAAACCAAAGATACTAAAATCATGCTTCCCTAATATTATCTCTACTGAATAAATCAGTAAGCATATCATATCCACTGTAATAATTTGGTAGTAAATTTTCTTTCATATTGGATAAAATATCTAAGCATAAATAATTTTAATGTACTAGTCATACTATACATAGGATTTTAAAATATTGTATGTAACCATAATTAAAACACTTTATATTTCAAAAGTATGAATAACAATATTAAAATGACTAAGGGATTCACTCAAAATAAATAAATTCATTCAAAATAAATAAATATTGAATATTTATTTTGAAATATTCATTCAAAATAAATATTCAATATTAAAATGACTAAGGGATTCATTCAAAATAAATACTAGTGTAGAAAATACTGTTTAATTGATATGAATGCAGTTTGTCTACAAATGCTACACCTAACTAGGCTAATTGTTCTGAAGTAATAAATAGAAACCAAACAACAACTACATACTCCACTGTTCAGTTCATACACTGAACCTCGCTTTTGCAATGGAAGTATTTCAGTCTGCAAATAATAGATAATTACCTTGGATAATCTGTTTCCTGTCAAAGGAATTTACTCAGCATTTTTTAGTCTTCATCATTCTGTATTGCTAAATTTAATACTATCTTTGTGCTCAACTTTTGTGTGCTCTTAAAATGAGCTTTGATTTAAACAAATCTGTGTCTACTTTAAAAGATTAAAAATTTTACAAAAAATTGGCCAAAGCAAAAACAAAGCAATAAATCTGAGGTCTTAGAGACAATCCCAAATCAAGAACAATGACCAAAAATTTATTTAGCTATTAACATAATTTACGTATCTTTCAAAACAACAAAGACAAAAATCTACATATAATTTAAATCCTTTAAGAAAAAAGAGATTAGCAAAATATCCTCCGTTATTTTCACATGGGAGAATAAAGCCTCTTATTTTTAATTTTCTCCTACAACAGACAGGTCTCTGGACATGTTTTTGAATTCTTGGACAATTTTTTTTGTTTTTTTGGAGACGGAGTCTCGCTCTGTCGCCCAGGCTGGAGTGCAGTGGTGCGATCTCGGCTCACTGCAAGTTCCTCCTCCCGGGTTCACACCATTCTCCTGCCTCAGCCTCCCAAGCAGCTGGGACTACAGGTGCCCGCCACCACACCCGGCTAATTTTTTGTATTTTTAGTAGAGATGGGGTTTCACTGTGTTAGCCAGGACGGTCTTGATCTCCTGACCTCATGATCCACCTGCCTCAGCCTCCCAAAGTGCTTGGGATTACAGGCATGAGCCACCGTGCCCAGCTAAACTCTTGGACATCTTAATTTTGCACACTGTGTGCAACTGAAAGAATGTTAACAGAAAAAAACAAAACAAAACAAAAAAAAAAACGGAGAGAGAAAGGTGTTATAAAAAATCCAGCGAGGTGCGCTTGCTCATGCCTGTAAAACCAGCACTTTGGGAGGCCAACGTGGGTGGATCACCTAAGGTCACAAGTTCGAGACCAGACTGACCAATATGGCAAAACCCCGTCTCTACTAAAAATACAAAACTTTGCCAGGCATGGTGATGCATGCCTGTAATCCCAGCTACTTGGGAGGCTGAGGCAGGCGAATGGCTTGAACCTGGGAGGCAGAGGTTGCAGTGAGCCAAAATCATGCCACGGCACTCCAGCCTGGGCAACAAAAGTGAAACTCCACCTCAAAAAAAAAAAAAAAAAAAATCTATGGGTTTGTTAATCAAGAAAAATGACAAGAGAAATCTCAATCATTTTAGGAAGTTTTTTTGCCAAAGTTAAGGATATGTGCCCTGGAGACAAGTCTATGTCTTTCTTCCAAGATGATTTTGAGGGCTTCAAGTTTAAAGGGAAAAGGGTGGGATACTGGTAAGTACACAATTTTCATGTAAGAAGAGGATAGAAAAATACAGTCATTCATGCCTTTGTCTGGCTCAGTGAATCTGCATTTTTTTTTTTTAAACATCAGATGACATAGACAAATAGGGCAGAAGAAAAATGCAGGGAACCTGAATTTTTACATAAGATAACACAGACAAAATGGGGCAGAGGAACAGATAGGCATTTGAGTCTGATGGAAAGGGAAGTGACTGAACCTATAAACTATCAATTTACATTTCTATGATAAAATTTTAACAGAAACACTTTGGGGTAAAGATCTGCAGCTCACTAGGAATTTTATTGTGGACACATATCGGGGGAGGTATGCAGCTTTTCATCTTGTAGCCATCTTATTTAGGAACCAAAAGGGAAAGGCAGGTTTGTGTGACCCAGTTCTCAGATTAACTTTTCTGTTTGGCTTACTGAGTTTGGAGTCCCAAGATTTAATTTGCTTTCACATGTGCACATGAATAAAGCAATTTCTTAAAGATGTATAGAGAGACTTAGATTCTGACACAATAATAGTGGGAGACTGCAACACCCCACAGACACTAATAAATCATTGAGGCAGAAAATTAACAAAGATATCAGGACCTAAATGCAACACTTGACCAAATAGTCCTAATAGACAGCTACAGAATTCTTCATCTACAAATAACATGATATACATTTTTCTCATCACCACATGGCACATACTCTAAAACTGACCAATTTTTAATCAGAATAAAACAATTCTCAGCAAATCCAAACATCCCATAATTATACCAACCGTTACACACTCAGATCACAGCCTGATGAAAATACAATGGAATACAAAGAAAACCACTTGAAACCATACAATTACATACAAATTAAAAAACCTGGGCCGGGCATGGTGGCTCACGCCTGTAATCCAGCACTTTGGGAGGCAGAGGCAGGCAGATCACTTGAGGTCAGGAGTTTGAGACCAGCCTGACCAACATGGTGAAACCCCACCTCTATTAAAAACAAAAAAATTAGCCAGGCATGGTGGTGGGAGGCTGAGGCAGAGAATCATTTGAGCCTGGGAGGCAGAGGTTGCAGTGAGTCGAGATCATGCCACTGCACTCCAGCCTGGGTGACAGAGTGAGACTCTGTCTCAAAGAACAAACAAACACCTGCACCTGAATGACTTTTGAGTAAATAATAAAATTAAGGGAGAAATCAAGAAGTTCTTAGGAACAAATGAGAACAAAGTACTGCAACACAGCTGACCTAGTGTTAAGAGGGAAATTTACAGCACCAAATGTTCACATTAAAAAGTTAAAAAGATCTCAATTTAACAAACTGACATTATAAATAAAAGAATGAGAGCAGCAAGAGGAAACCAACTTCTAAACTAGCAGAGGGCAAGAAATAACCAAAATCACATCTGTACCAAAGGAAATTTAGACATGAAAAACTATACAAAAGATCAAGAAACCTAGGAGTTAAATCTTTGAAAAAATTAATGAGTTAAATAAACCACTAGTTAGATTCATGAAGACAAGATCTAAATAAACACAATTAGAAATGACAAAAGAGGCATTACCACTGACCCCACAAAAATACAAATAACTGTTGAAGTCTGCTATGAACACCTCTATGCACACAAACTAGAAAATCTAAAAGAAATGGATTAATTCCTGAACAAATACATCCTCCCAAGACTGAGCAAACATAGAAATTGAATCCCTGAATAGACCAATAACAAGCTCCAAAACTGAATTACTAATAAATAGCCAAGCAACCGAAAAAAGACCGGGACCAGAGAGATTTACAGCTGAATTTTACCAGATGTACAAAGAAGAGCTGGTACCATTTCTCCTAAAACTATTCCAAAAAATTGAGAAGGCACTCTTCCCATCCCACTATATAAGAATAGTATCATATGATACCAAAACCTGACAGAGACATAACCAAAAAAGAAAATTTCAGGTCAATATCCTTGATGACCATTTATGCAAAAATCATCAGCAAAATACCGGGAAATTGAATCCAGCTAATCATAAAAGCTAATCCACTATGATCAAGTAGACTTTATCCCTGGCATATGAGGTTAGTTCAACATACACAAATCAATAAATGTGATTCATCACATAAACAGAAATACAGACAAAAACCACAAGATTATCTCAATAGATGCAGAAGAAGCTTTCAATAAAATTTAACATCCTTCGCATTAAAATAATTAAAGGCCCTCAACAAAGTAGGCATTGAAGGTACATACTTCAAAATAATGAGTTATCTGTGAGGAACCCACAACCAACATACGGGATGGACAAAGCTGGAAGCATTTCTCCATGAAAACTGGCACAAGACAAGGATGCTTTCTCTCACCACTCCTATTCAACATAGAACTGGTAGTCCTCACTACAGCAATGAAGCAAAAGACAAAAATAAAAGGCATCCAAATAGGAACCAAACAAGTCAAACTATCCCTGTTTGCAGACAACACATCAAGAAAAGCCTATAGTCCCCACAGAAAAGCTCCATAAACTGAAAAGTAACTGAAGCAAAATTTCAGAATACAAAATAAATGCACAAAAATAAGTAGCATCCCTCTACATCAACAACATCCAAGCCGAAAACCAAATCAAAAACACAATCTCATTCACAATTGCTACAAAAGAATAAAATATTTAGGAATACAGCTAACCAGGGAGGTGAAAGATCTCTACAATAACAATCAAAAACACTGCTTAAAGAAGTTAGATATGACACAAATAAATGGAAAGTCATTTTATGCTCATGGATAGAAAAGATCAAAATTATTAAAATGGCCATACTGCCCAAAGAAATGTACAGATCTAATATTACTCCCATCAAACTACCAAAAACATTCTTAGCAGAACTTTAAAAAAAAAAAAAAAAAAGATTTTAAAATTTATATGGAACAACAAAGAGCTCGAATAGCCAAGGCAATTCTAAGCAAAAAGAACAAAGCTGGAGGCATTGCATTACCTGAATTCAAACTATACTTCAGGGCTACAGTAACCAAAGAAGCATGGTACTGGTTAAAAAAAAAAAAAAAAAAAAAAAAAGACAAACAACAACAACAACAACAACAACAAAAACCAGACCAATAGACCAGGGCAACAGAATAGAGCCCAGAAATAATGCCACACACCTACAGCCATTTGGTCTTTTGACAAAGCTGACAAGAGGAATGCAGGAAGAATTCCGTATTTAATAAATGATGCTAGAATAACTAGCTAACACTATATAGAACATTGAAAGTGGATACCCTTCCTACACCATATATAAAAATCAACTCAAGATGAGTTACAGATTTAAATGTAAAACTTAAAATTATAAAATACCCTGAAAGATAACCTAGGAAATACCATTCTAACATACAAACTGACAGAGATTTCATGATGAAGATGTCAAAAGCAATTGCAACAAAAGCTAAAATTGACAAATAGGACCTAATTAAACTAGCTATTTCACAGCAGTGGAAACTATCAACAGACAACCTACAGAATAAAATAATATATTTGCAAACTATGCTTCTGACAAAGGTCTAATATCCAGTATCTATAAGAAATTTAAAGAAATTTATAAGAAAAACACAACCTTATTAAAAAGCAGGCAAAAAAATATGAACAGACACTTTTCAAAAGAAGACATACATGTGGCTAAAAAGCAAATTTAAAAAATGCTCGGTCAGGCGTGGTGGCTCATGCCTGTAATCCCAGCACTTTGGGAGGCCAAGGCGGGCAGATCACGAGGTCAGGAGTTCGAGACCAGCCTAAGATGGTGAAACCCTGTCTCTCCTAAAAATACAAAAATTAGCCAGGCACGGTGGCAGGCACCTGTAATCCCAGCTACTCGGGAGGCTGAGGCAGGAGAATCACTTGAACTCAGGCAGGAGAGGTTGCAGTGAGCCGAGATCATGCCACTGCACTCCAGCCTGGGTGACAAAGTGAGACTCCATCTCAAATAAATAAATAAATACTCATCACTGGGCCGGGCGCGGTGGCTCAAGCCTGTAATCCCAGCACTTTGGGAGGCCGAGACGGGTGGATCACGAGGTCAGGAGATTGAGACCATCCTGGCTAACCCGGTGAAACCCCGTCTCTACTAAAAAATACAAAAAACTAGCCGGGCGAGGTGGCGGGCGCCTGTAGTCCCAGCTACTTGGGAGGCTGAGGCAGGAGAATGGCGTGAACTCGGGAGGCGGAGCTTGCAGTGAGCTGAGATCCGGCCACTGCACTCCAGCCTGGGCGACAGAGCGAGACTCCGTCTCAAAAAATAAATAAATAAATAAATACTCATCACTAATCATTAGAGAAATGCAGAGAAAAACTGCAATGAGATACCATCTCACACCAGTCAGAATGGCTATTGTTAATAAGAGATGCTGGCAAGGTTGAAGAGAAAAGGGAATGCTTATACACTGCCTGTGGGAGCATAAATTAGTTCAACCATTGTGAAAAGCAGTGTGGTGATTCCTCACAGAACTAGAAACAGAATTATCATTTGACCCAGATACCTCATAATTGGGTTTATACCCAAAGAAATATAAATTATTCTGTCATAGAGACACGTGCACATGCATGTTCACTGCAGCACTATTCACACAGCAAACACATGGAATCAACCTAAATACCTATTAATGGTAGACTGGATAAAGAAAATATGGTATGGTAGGGCATGGTGACTCACACATGTAACCACAGCACTTTCATAAGCTGAGGCATGTGGATTTCCGAAACTCAAAAGTTCAAAACCAGACTGAGCAATGTGAAAGAACCACGTCTTTACAAAAAACACAAAAAGAAAAATTAGCCGGGCATAACGGTACACACCTGTCGGTACACACTTGGGGGCTGAGGTAGGACTGCTTGAGCCAGGGAGGCTGAGGCTGCAGAGAACCAAGATCACACCACTGCACTTCAGCCTGTGCGACAGGATGAGACCCTGTCTCCAAAAATAATTATAATAAAAATAAAATACAACAAAATATTTAATACAAACAAAATATGATACATCAACATCATGGAATACCATGTGGCGATAAAAAAGAACAAGAGCATGTCCTTCGCAGCAACATGGATAGAGCTGGAGACCATTAGCCTTAGAAAACTAATGCAGAAACAGAAACCCAAATATATTTTCTCATGTATAAGAGCTAAATAATAAGAACATACGGACACAAAGAGGGGCACAACAGAGGCCTAGTTGAGGGTGGAAGGTGAAAGAACAAAAAGGGTCAAAAAAATACTTGTTTGGTGCTATGCTTAGTATTTCAGCGATAAAACAATCTGCATACCAAACCCCCACGACACAATTTTACCTATATAACAAACCTGCATGTGTACCCCAAAACAGAAATAAAGGTTAAAAGGAAAAAAATCCATGGGTGTGAGAGAATGCAATGTAGGTGGGAGGACTGGTTTGTGCTACAGACAGTGGCCCAGATGGAGCTGTCCTCTGATTTATCTGTGTCCATGCAAGCAGATGAGATTATGAACAGGTGGTCCAGAACCCTTGGTTGGTAGAGAGAGCAGTTTGCTCTGCAGATTCAGTGTCTGGGAATAGCAATATGCCAGACTTGTAGACACTTTTGTGGGTTTTTGGCAAAAAACACTAGAATAAAAAAATGCTGTAGTGAAATACCTGAGGGCGGTGCCTAGTCCTGAGAGGGGGGTGGACACATCAATGTCTAGTGGGTATGTTTGTGAGTGGGTGGAAATTCTGGGATGGCAGCTGCAAGAAAAGTGGGTCTATAATCAGAGCACCTTTCCTCTAAGTTTTCAGTCCTCTCTCACCATGGCAGGAGACCTGGAATCACAGGACAATGGGCAGTGTGACAGTCTGTGTGCAGGAAAGTAGAGCATCCCATTCCCAGACACCCAGAGTTCCACTCCAGGCCAGGCCTGTTTGATATCTTTCTTCTGGCACCAAATCTGTAAAGTTTGCTTGATATCAAGCAATTCTCCAAAACTAACACATTGTTTAACATTTGAATTCCGACCCCAGAGTCAGCAGACCCTGATTCAGGGCTCAGTCCCACAACACTGTCCTCACTGCAGATGCCAAACACCATATGGGCCAATCTGTGCTTCTAAAACTACTGTTTGAAAATTTAGAACACCCATAAACTCCCTCCAGTTCAATAATTTGATAGAGCTACTCAAAGAACTCAGCAAACACTGTAGTTATGTTGACCAGTTTATTATACAAGATACAACCCAGGAAAATTTAAATGGAAAAAATGTACAGGACAAAGAAAAGAGGTAGAGAAAGATGAAGCACATAGATAATCCTGGTAAATAGCTGTGATTAATAAAATTCCCCATCCTTTGTGTTCTCCAGGAACAGTTTATGAAAAGAAACACCCTTCCCATTATGACTTCGATGGTGCTCTTTTTCTTAACTATTTAATAACCAAACACTCACTCTGCGTATTTTGTTCTTTTTCATATTAAAAAATTAGCTGAATTTTTCTTCAGTGGTCAAAATAAAATTCTTCTTAATCAAACTTCACTTAAGTTTATCTCCTTTCCACAGGCTCCTGAACTTTGAGCTACCCTCAGTCTGAGCCAACATACAACCCCATTTTTTGTCCCTCCTAAAAACTTGATGACTTCAGGATAAAACATTTTCTAATCTAGTATATGATTTTTTCACCTTTCATTTGCCATTCCCCTGTGATCTTCTTTCTAAACTTCTTTGCTCCTCCCTAAGAAAAAAAGTCTTCGTCTGCATAAACTTTGCAATTCTTAAAGATCTTATAGTTGGTACTTCCTTCTGTTGCAATACTCCTTTAAAATTCAAATTTTTTTTAGAGAAACCTCATTCTGTTTTTACAAAGTAAAAAAAAAAAGTAAAATACTGCCTCAAAACGATAACAACTTCATCTTTAGTAAGACTCTCCCATTCCTCTTCCATCTTAATGTTAACTGCATCTGCCTGTGGGTCCCCCGATGTCCAGGGCTCTGTAGCTTCTCTCAGAATAAAGGCTTCTTCCATGGCTGGAGTGAGCAGGGGAGGCTTCCAAGAAAGAACTAACTGGGCTTTTAATAACCTCCCTTCCCTTTGCAGGCTCAATATTAGCCTTAGCTTGGAATCACTGGGCACAAGCTTTAATTTCCATGTCAAGGTTATTCACTTGGGTTTTGAAACAGCTTTAAAAATTCAGCAAAATTATGCACAGTATTTATATATGGGAAGGAATTTATTATTATTATTATTTTGAGACAGAATCTTGCTCTGTTGCCCAGCCTGGAGTGCAGTGGTACACTCTTGGCTCACTGCAACCTCTGCCTCCCAGGTTCAAACGATTCTCCTGCCTCAGGCTAACGAGTAGCTAAGACTACAGGTGCCCTTCACCCATGACCGACTAACTTTTCAGTAGAGACGGGGCTTCACCATGTTGGCCAGTCTGGTCTTGAACTCCTGACCTCAGGTGATCTGCCCACCTCAGTTTCTCAAAGTGCTGGGATTACAGGCATGAGCCACTGCACCCAGCCAAGGGAAAGAAATTTTTTTTTTTTTTTTTTTTTGAGACGGAGTCTCGCTGTGTCGCCCAGGCTGGAGTGCAGTGGCCGGATCTCAGCTCACTGCAAGCTCTGCCTCCCGGGTTCAGGCCATTCTCCTGCCTCAGCCTCCCGTGTAGCTGGGACCATAGGCGCCCGCCACCACGCCTGGCTAATTTTTTTTTGTATTTTTAGTAGAGATGGGGTTTCGCCATGTTAGCCAGGATGGTCTCGATCTCCTGACCTCGTGATCCACCCGTCTCGGCCTCCCAAAGTGCTGGGATTACAGGCGTGAGCCACTGCGCCCGGCCAAGGGAAGGAAATTTTAAGGTGCTTACATTTCATACCTCAATAAGAAATGCAAAAGTATTTATTCCTTTCAGATGATAAATGTATTATTTTATGATTTTCATTAAAAATTATGTAGTAATCAATTGGTCATATGGGAACACTTCTAGGAGGTACCAACTTTCATCTTATAAAATTTAGCATTAACCGGCTGGGTGCAGTGGCTCATGCCTGTAATCCCAACACTTTGGGAGACCAACATGGGCAGATCACTTGACGTCAGGAGTTCAAGGCCAGCCTGCCCAATATGGTGAAACCCTGTGTCTAATAAAACTACAAAAATTACCCGGGCATGGTGGCACATGCCGGTAATCCCAGCTACTTGGGAGGCTGAGGTAGGAGAATTGCTTGAGCCGGGAAGGCAGAAGTTGCAGTGAGCCGAGATCGCACCACTGCCCTTCAGCCTGGGCGACAGAGCAAGACTGTGTCTCAAAAATAAAATAAAATAAAAATGTAGCATTATCCTTACAAACCAAGATGACAGGATATAGCACAGAGGTATTCACTGTAACAAACATACCCTGCAAAAAGAGGAACTGCTGTTTTCATAAATCTATGTAATTCATCAATTATCTACCACATTTTCTTGTAAAAATGTATTCATTTTCTACAGCCAAAATGGAAGAGAGGTTTTTTTCCTTTTTGTTTCCCTGGTAGCACTCTAAAAACTAAGCCTTGGAATACTGTTGGACATCACACAGGCATAAAAAACACACCTGAGAAAATTCCTAAACTAAGTCTGGGAAAGAAAAAGGTAAATTAGAATTCTTAATAAATGGAATATATGATTAGATATTATTTTTTTCTGAAACTCACCTCTTTTATGCTCTTTGTAAATATTTTCTTACCTTTTAAATCCTACTAATAAAATGCAAGTTACAGTTATAAACTGAAATCAAAATAAGTGAACAAATCTTTTCAAGGTGACAAACCCAGGGAGTGGCGGTGCTGATTAAAAAACAGATGTGTCTGACTCATGTGTCAAGTCAGGCCACCCAATCACTAGAGATTCTCCCACCCCATCCTGCTCACTTATGCTCAGTGACCACCATGCATTTCACTTTGCAAGTTCTTGTACCATCTCACTGGAGTCAAGTTTGAATTTTTTTTTTTTTTGTCTTCTGGGATACCATTTTTTGTTTCACAAATCTTAAGAGAATCCAGGGGGCAGAAATTATTTCTGTGTTTTCCTCTCAATACCAGCATCTGATTGGCTGACCAGCAATATGCCTCAGAAATGGAAGCTGGGTTGAGCCAACACAATCTTAATGCCTCAAAGAGTTAGCTTTCCAAAGGAAGGAGATTCCTCTCAGCCCCGGGGCATCCACCTGCTCCCTTGAGAGGCTACACTCCAACCTCAGATTGTCCTATGTCTCCCATTCCCAGATACCCAGAGTTCCATTCCAGGCCAGGAGCTGAAATTTACCAGAGATTCTAGCATACACAGCCACAGTAGATATCTTGATTTATCCACAGTACTGAAATCCAGGACCAGGAGAAAACTGAAAGGTGGCTGAGGACACATCACCCCATAAAGTTTCCAAAGGGAACCCCTGACCCAAAAACATTCTGATAAGATCTCTGTGCCTAGGGACGACAAAAGGAAAATAGGCACAGACTTTTTTTTACAATACAGTGTCAGGGGATTATTTTTTGTTTTCTTCTCATTGGAAATATTTTCAAACAGCAAACAATTTTTTTAAAGTGTCATCCAATAATTTGTCAACAATGATTAATTAAAATACAGTATCTAAAATGTACACTAAAGGACAAATAGTTGATAATGTGAATTAGGGAGTGGAAGTTGGCATTTGGGAATGTCAGAAGAAACTGGAAATTTAGCATTTCACTGCAAGTCAGTTAGACTAAAAGAATGGGGAATAAGGAGTAGTCTTGAGACCCTGCTTGAGACACATGTGAAAGTTGCAGGGGAAAATCTGTCCCCTGTGGAGTGTGAAAATAATTAAATGGCAGACAATTAGACTGAGGTGGCTCTAGTCCCAGGGTTTTTACTTTTAAAAAAGTCTAACTCAAATGCATTTTTTTGTAAATTACTACATTGGGGCAAACAAAATTTAGGCTTAATCAACCATAAACTGCCAATTAAGCTCTGATTACGTGACCAGAAAATTTCCACCTTGATCTAAAACTAAGAAACTACATAACTCTCCCTAACCAATTATTGAATTTGCTTTCCTTTATCATGCACCTTATAGTAGTATTTTCTTAAGTCCCTCCCACGGAAAACAAACTACAAACCACAGCTGGGTGTTCTACAATTCTTGAATTACTCTTTGATTAAATTCTTCAATATTTTTGCGGTGACTTCCACAGATTTTTAAGAGAAAAAAGATGGACTAGGAACTCCACAGACTAAAGCTTTTAAACATTCATGAACCCCGCATCCCGACTCAGGATTCTCTCCTGATGACCCCCCCGGCATCCCTGCACAATCGGGTAGAGATGCGGCGCTGCGGGTGCTGAGCTGCCCAGAGAGGGCTCCAGGCCAGGGCACAGTCACTGCGCAGGGAGAAAACAGAACGCCCAAGGCCCCGGCTGTCAGCCCAGCCGCCATCTTACGGCTGAAGGGGACTAAGGACCGAGCTGCGCCAAAGAGAACTCCGGGCCGCGGGAGACTGAGGGCCAAGCTGCGCCAAGAACTCGGGGCCGCGGATTTTGGAGGCCCGAGTCCAGCCACAGCCACTTCCGACCGGTTCCAACCAGCCCCTCCCCCTCTCTCGGGATGTCGGATCCAGCACTCTCACCATCTCTGGGTTTCCAGGGGGTCCCGGCGTCTTAGCTGTGGATCTCCCAATATCTGCAGGTTACAGGGACACTAAGGCTGGGCCTCTAGGAGCAGAGGACACTGAGCAGTGAAGAGAAAACCAGGAGCTCCGGCTGCAGCCAGAGACAAAGGCCCCGCCAAATCCCGGAAGCCGTCCTGTCCACTCCAGTTGCGTGCCTGATTGGACGGTTCCCAGCCCAGCGATGCTGATTGGATAACGTTTGCTGCTCCACTCTCTCAGGAGTGACAGAAGATACGCTCAGATGCTGGGCTGGAAGAAGATAAAGTGAAACCTAAGCTGCAGCCTTTTCAGGCAGGGCTTCCTCCCTGAGTTGAGCCAGGTCCACCAGAAGGCATTTGCATTTAATCTGCGTATAAAGTCATATGCATTTATGAATAATGTATTATGTGGCTATTCACACATGAAAATAATGTAACAATTATTTTAAAATTCCAGATTTTATGTCCTTTCTGAATTCTGGTCCTTTGAGCAGGCCAATTGAGAGTTTAAAAAGGAGGCAATCCTCTGAAATAAAACGTGAGCCACATGTGTATTCTGAATTTCCTAGCAAACTTTAAGAAGGAAGAAGAAACAGGTGGAATTCATTCTAACCATTTAATTAACCCACTATATCAAAAATATTATATTAATATCTGAGCAATATGTAATTATTAATGAAGTGTATATATTTTTGGAACTAAATCTTTAACTCTGTATTTTACCTTTCTAGCACATCGCAGTTCAGACCAGCCACATTCTGGACGCCCAGTAGCCATACATGGCCAATAGCTGTCACATTGAAGTGCAGCTTCGACAACAGGGGGTTGAAGGGCCTGAACATTCCTTTTCTGCCAGAGGTGAGGGAAGATATTGGCTTCTCCCGACCAATATCTCTCTTTAGTTCTGAGGTGGAACAGACCGTGGCCATAAAAAGAGCAGAGGGCAGCAGGTATAAAATAACCCAAGGCTGTTAAGAGTTAACGTAATTAATATGGATATAATTAAAACTACTAGATGTATGAAAAACAATTCTGCATAATATATAAACAAAGGCAAAATATGCTTTTAATGAAGAAAGTTAGAAACATTTTATCTAGTTTGAAATTACTTAATGATTGTTTCAAATTAAAAGAAAAAACCAAAAATATAATATAAAAAGTTGAAAAATTTATTATAACAGACTATAAAACATTTATGAAAATCTACAGTAGCCAAAAATGACACATTTGATGGATTTATTTATAAGGTTTTATTAAAATTAGCTTTAGTATTAATAATACACTAATACAAAAGTAAAAGTTGATTTTCTTTCGAACAAAAATTTTACATATCAATATGACATAGTAAAATATTTTTGTTCACCTTTTGAATAAAGTTTAAAATAAAGAAAGTAGAAAAGAGATAGAATTTTTCTCATGCTATCGTTCTCAGATTTTTTGACTGGAAAACTGAATTTCCTGTATCAAACAGTAAATGATTTTCTTTTTTAAATCTTTTAATTATCACTTTGGATAAATAAATGGCTATTATTTTATAGTGATCTGTGATCCTGTATTTTAGTGAAGCGTTTTAACCCTATAACATATTTGACAGGCTTCCCAACATGAAATTTTGCTTAAAAAGTGTCTTTTTTTTAGACCCCAAACTTTTGGATGCTATAGTGTCAATGCAGCATGCAAAAGAGTGATAAACAGGCAGGGTGAGGTGGCTCATGCCTGTAATCCCAGCACTTTGGGAGGCCGAGGTGGGCAGATCACAAGGTCAAGAGATGGAGACCATCCTGGACAACATGATGAAACCCTGTCTCTACTAAAAATACAAAAATTAGCTGGGCATGGTGGTGAGTGCCTGTAATCTGAGCTACTCAGGAGCAAAACTTCGACTGAAAAAAAAAAAAAGTTAACTTACCTGGAAGCATTATCAAAATAAAAATAATGTTTGCCAGGCTTGGTAGCTTATGCCTGCAATTCCAGCATTTTGGGAGGCAGAGGCGGATGAATCACCTGAGGTCAGGAATTCAAGACCAGCCTTGCTGACAGGGCAAAACGCTGTCTCTACTAAAAATACAAAAATTAAGCCAGACGTGGTGGTTGGTGCCTGTAATCCCAGCAACTCAGGAGGCTGAGGCAGAAGAATCTCTTGATCCCAGGAGGCAGACGTTCCAGTGAGCCGAGATTGTGACATTACTCTCCAGTCTGTGTAACAGAGGGAGATTCCGTCTTTTTTAAAAAAAAAAGTGTGTGTATATATATATATATATATGTGTGTGTGTGTGTGTATATATATGTGTGTGTATATATATATTTGACCTTCTTAACTTATATTTTAATAAATATGTTATTAATATTTATGTCAAAATTGTATGAAATTTCTAAAAATCAAATATATCTGAGTATATACTCATTCATAATTATGGTTATTATGATAAATTATTGTAGGCAACAGATATAATTAATTTCTTTTAATTTGTTTCTTTGCAAACATGTAAAGTCATTTCCACAGCTAATGGCTTAATTCTGATGTAGTTTCTAAAAACTTTAAAAGCATGAAAAATCCTAGAATACTGTGTCTTCAAGGAGGTTCATGAAAAGATGGAAAAGGCCCAGATGAGTTGAGTACAGATTTCTGATAACGTTAGAATTATATTGTTTGAATTAGGTAAAGATTGTGAGAATTCGGCCGGGCATGGTGGCTCACACCTGTAGTCCCAGCACCTTGGGAGGCCGAGGCAGGCAAATCACGAGGCCAGGAGTTCTAAACCAGCCTGGTCAACATGGTGAAACCCCGTCTCTACTGAAAATACAAAAAATTAGCTGGGCCTAGTGGTGGGCTCCTGTAATCCCAGCTACTCAGATGGCTGAGGCAGGAGAATTGCTTGAACCCAGGAGGCGGAGGTTGCAGTGAGCCGAGATGGCGCCTCTGCACTCCAGCCCAGGCGACAGAGTGAGACTCCATCTCAAAAAAAAAAAAACCTGTGAGAATTCTAATGAAGAGACTAACACACAAAACTGCTAATTTAGGGAAAACATAAATTAATTGAACATCAGGTAAATACTCTGCCACATTTTTATGCTAAATCAGCTAGCACTAAAATTTTTGTTTTTACATTAGTGTTTTTTTAAATTGTACTTTAAGTTCTGGGGTACATGTGCAGAATGTGCAGCTTTGTTACATAGTTATGCACATGCTATAGTGGTTTGCTGCACCCATCAGCACATCACCTACTATCCGTCCCCAGCCGTCCACCCCAAAACAGGCCCCAGTGTGTGATTTTCCCCTCCTTGCGTCCATATGTTCTCATTGTTCAGCTCCCACTTATGAGTGAGAACATGCGATGTTTGGTTTTCTGTTATTTTGTTGTTTGCTGAGAATGATGGTTTCCAGCTTTATCCATGTCCCTGCAAAGGACATGAACTCATCCTTTTTTATGGCTGCATAGTATCGCATGGTGTGTAAGTGCCACATTTTCTTTATCCAGTCTATCATTGGCGGACATTTGGGTTGGTTCCAAGTCTTTGCTATTGTGAATAGCGCCGCAATAAACATACATGTGCATGTGTCTTTATAGTAGCATGATTTATAATCCTTTGTGTATATACCCAGTAATGGGATTGCTGGGTCAAATGTTATTTCTAGTTCTAGATCCTTGAGGAATCACCACACTGTCTTCCACAATGGTTGAACTAATTTACACTCCCACCAGCAGTATAAAAGTGTTCCTATTTCTCCACATCCTCTTCAGCATCTGTTGTTTCCGACTTTTTAATGGTCACCATTCTAACTGGCATGAGATGGTATCTCATTGTGGTTTTGATTTGCATTTCTCTAATGACCAGTGATGATAAGCATTTTTTATATGTTTATTGGCCACATAAATGTCTTCTTTTGAGGATTGTCTGTTTATATCCTTCACCCACTTTTTGATGGGGTTGTTTTCTTCTTGTAAATTTGTTTCAGTTCTTTGTAGATTCTGGATATTTGCCCTTTGTCAGATGGATAGATTGCAAAAATTTTGTCCCATTCTGTAGGTTGCCTGTTCACTCTGATGATAGTTTATCTTGCTGTTTAGAAGCTCTTTAGTTTAATTAGATCCCATTAGTCTATTTTGACTTTTGTTATCATTGCTTTTGGTGTTTTAGACATGAAGTCCTTGCCTGTGCCTATGTCCTGAATGGTATTGCATAGGTTTTCTTCCAGGATTTTTATGGTTTTAGGTCTTACATTTAAGTCTTTAATCCATCTTGAGTTAATTTTTCTATAATGTATAAGGAGGGAGTCCAGTTTCAGTTTTCTGCATATGGCTAGTCAGTTTTCCCAGCACCATTTATTAAATAGGGAATCCTTTCCCCATTGCTTGTTTTTGTCAGGTTTGTCAAAGATCAGATGGTTGTAGATGTGTGGTGTTCTTTGTGAGGCTTCTGTTCTGTTACATTGGTCTATATATCTGTTTTAGTACCAGTACCATGCTGTTTTGGTTACTGTAGCCTTGTAGCATAGTTTGAAATCAGGTAATGTGATGCCTCCAGCTTTGCTCTTTTTGCTTAGGATTGTCTTGGCTATGCGGGCTCTTTTCTGGTTCCATATGAAGTTTAAAGTAGTTTTTTCCAATTCTGTGAAGAAATTCAATGATAGCTTGATGAGGATGGCATTGAATCAATAAATTACTTCTTCACGATATTGCTTCTTCCTATCCATGAGCATGGAATGTTTTTCCATTTCTTTGTGTCCTCTCTTACTTCCTTGAGCAGTGGTTTGTTGTTCTTCTTGAAAGGGCCTTCACATCTTTTGTAAGTTGTATTCCCAGGTATTTTATTCTCTTAGTAGCAATTGTGAATGGGAGTTCACTCATGATTTGGCTCTCTGTCTGTTATTGTTGTATAGGAATGCTTGTGATTTTTGCACATTGATTTTGTATCCTGAGACTTTGCTGAAGTTGCTTATCAGCTTAAGGAGATTTGGGGCTGAGACAATGGGGTTTTCTAAATATACAATCATGTCATCTGCAAACAGAGACAATTTGACTTCCTCTTTTCCTAATTGAGTACCCTTTATTTCTTTCTTTTGCCTGATTGCCCTGGCCAGAACTTCCAATCCTATGTTGAATAGGAGTGGTGAGAGAGGGCATCTTTGTCTTGTGCCAGTTTTCAAAGGGAATGCTTCCAGTTTTTGCCCATTCAGTATGAGATTGGCTATGGATTTATCATAAATAGCTCTTATTATTTTAAGATACGTTTCATCAATACCTAGTTTATTGAGAGTTTTTAGCACGAAGGGGTGTTGAATTTTGTCGAAGGCCTTTTCTGCATCTATTGAGATAATCATGTGGTTTTTGTCATTGGTTCTGTTCACGTGATGGATTACATTTATTGATTTGCATATGTTGAACCAGCCTTGCATCCCAGGGATGAAGCTGACTTGATCATGGTCAATAAGCTTTTTGATATACTGCTGGATTCGGTTTGCAAGTATTTTATTGAGGATTTTTGCATCAATGTTCATCAGGGATATTGGCCTGAAATTTTCTTATATGGTTGTGTCTCTACCAGGCTATTATTGAATTATTGCCTCAATTTCAGATCTTGTTATTGGTCTACTCAGGGATTCAACCTCTTCCTGGTTTAAACTTGGGAGAGTGTATGTGTCCAGTAATTTATCTATTTCTTCTAGATTTTCTAGTTTATTTGTGTAAAGGTGTTTCTAGTATTCTCTGATGGTAGTTTGCATTTCTGTGGGATCAGTTGTGATATCCCCTTTATCATTTTTTATTTCATCTATTTGATTCTTCTCTCTTTTCTTCTTTATTAGTCTAGCTAGCAGTCTGTCTATTTTGTTGATCTTTCCAAAAAACCAGCTCCTGGATTCATTGATTTTTTGAAGGGTTTTTTGTGTCTCTATCTCCTTCAGTTCTGCTCTGATCTTAGTTATTTCTTGTCTTCTGCTAGCTTTAGAATTTGTTTGCCCTTGCTTCTCTAGTTCTTTTAATTGTGATGTTAGGATGTCAATTTTAGATCTTTCCTGCTTTCTCTTGTGGGCATTTGGTGCTATAAATTTCCCCCTACACACTGCTATAAATGTGTCCCAGAGATTCTGGTACATTGTGTCTTTATTCTCATTGGTTTCAAAGAACATCTTTATTTCTGCCTTTATTTTGTTATTTACCCAGTAGTCATTCAGGAGCAGGTTGTTCAGTTTCCATGTAGTTGTGCGGTTTTGAGTCAGTTTCTTAATCTTGAGTTCTAATTTGATTGCACTGTGGTCTGAGAGACTGTTATGATTTCCATTCTTTTGTATTTGCTGAGGAGTGTTTTACTTCCAATACTTTGGTTGATTTTAGAATAAGTGTGATGAGGTGCTGAGAAGAATATATATTCTGTTGATTTAGGGTGGAGAGTTCTGTAGATGTCTTTTAGGTCCACTTGGTCCAGAGCTGAGTTCAAGGCCTGAATATCCTTGTTAATTTTCTGTTTCATTGATCTGTCTAATATTGACAGCGGAGTGTTAAAGTCTCCTACTATTATTGTGTGGGAGTCTAAATCTTTTTGTAGGTCTCTAAGAACTTGCTTTATGAATCTAGGTGCTCCTCTATTGGGTGCATATATATTTAGGATAGTTAGCTCTTCTTGATGCATCGATCCCTTACCATTATGTAATGCCCTTCTTTGTCTCTTTTGATCTTTGTTGGTTTCCAGTCTGTTTTATCAGAGATTAGGATTGCAACTCCTGCTTTTCTTTGCTTTCCATTTGCTTGGTAAATATTCCTCCATCTCTTTATTTTGAGTCTATGTGTGTCTTTGCATGTGAGATAGGTCTCCTGAATACAGCACACTGATGGGTCTTGACTCTTTATCCAATTTGCCAGTCTGTGTCTTTTAATTGGGGCATTTAGCCCATTTACATTTAAGGTTAATATTGTTATATGTGAATTTGATCCTGTCATCATGATGCTAGCTGATTATTTTGCCCATTAGTTGATGCAATTTCTTCATAGTGTTGATGGTCTTTACAATTTGGTATGTTTTTGCAGAGGCTGGTGCCAGTTGTTTCTTTCCATGTTTAGTGCTTCCTTCAGGAGCTCTCATAAGGGAGGCCTGGTGGTGACAAAATCTCTCAGCATTTGCTTGTCTGTACATGATTGTATTTCTCCTTCACTTATGAAGCTTAGTTTGGCTGAATATGAAATTCTGGGTTGAAAATTCTTTTCTTTAAGAATGTTGAATATTGACCCCCTTTCTCTTTTGGCTTATAGGGTTTCTGCCAAGAGATCTGCTGTTAGTCTGATGGGCTTCCCTTTGTGGGTAACACGACGTTTCTCTCTGGCTGCCCTTAACATTTTTTCCTTCATTTCAACATTGGTGTATCTGACAATTATGTGTCTTCAGGTTGCTCTTCTCGAAGAGTGTCTTTGTGGTGTTTTCCATATTTCCTGAATTTAAATGTTCGCCTGTCTTGCTAGGTTGAGGAAGTTCTGGATAATCTCCTGAAAAGTGTTTTCCAACTTGGTTCCATTCTCCCCGTTGCTTTCAGGTACACCAATCAAATGTAGATTTGGTGTTTTCACATGGTCCCATATTTGTTGGAGGCATTGTTCACTCCTTTTTATTCTTTTTTCTCTAATCTTGTCTGCTTGTTTTATTTCAGTAAGTTGATCTTCAATCTCTGGTACCCTCTCTTCTGACTTATTGATTCAGCGATTGATACTTGTGTATGCTTCATGAAGTTCTTGTGCTGTGTTTTTCAGCTCCATCAGGTCATTTATGTTCTTCTCTAAACTGGTTATTCTAGTTAGCAAATTGTCTAACCTTTTTTCAAGGTTCTTAACTTCCTTGAATTGGGTTAGAACATGCTCCTTTAGCTCAAAGGAATTTGTTATTACCCACCTTCTGAAGCCTGCTTCTGTCAATTCATCAAACTCATTCTCTGTCCAGTTTTGTTCCCTTGCTGGCAAGCAGTTGTGATCCTTTGGAGGAGAAGAGGCATTGTGGTTTTTGGAATTTTCAGTCTTATTGCGCTGGTTTCTCCCCATCTTTGTGGATTTATCTACCTTTGGTCTTTGATGTTAGTGACCTTCGGATGGGGTCTCTGAGTGGGTGTGCTAATCCTTTCTGTTTGATAGTTTTCCTTCTAACAGTCAGGGCCCTCTGCTGCAAGTCTGCTGGAGTTTGCTGGAGGTCCACTCCAGACCCTGTTTGCCTGGGTTTCACCAGAGGAGGCTACAGAACAGCAAAGATTACTGCTTGTTTTTTCCTCTGGAAGCGCCAGAGGGGCACCTGCCAGATGCCAGCCAGAGCTCTCCTGTTTGAGGTGTCTGTCGGCCCTCACTGGGAGGTGTCTCCCAGTCAGGATACATGGTGGTCAGGGACCCACTTGAAGAGGCAGTCTGACCCTTAGCGGAGCTGAAACGCTGAGCTGGGAGGTCTGCTGCACTCTTCAAAGCCGTCAGGCAGGAACGTTTAAGTCCGCTGAAGCTGCACTAAAATTTTTTAGATATGCCATTTGAATAAACTCTGTAGTCCAAGTCAAATTACCTATAAGAACCCCTCATTTATCTGTGCTATGCTCCTAATTTGGAGACACAAACTTGGTACTTAAGAGGACATAAATTTAATGTTAAGTGTGGACCCATGAAGAACCTAGACAGCCAATAGCCACTTGTTCATTCCTGAGTTCCTAAAGCTTCCATTATTAAAAAGCTGTGCATTCCATTATCACTATGGAAGAGATAAAATAATCTGCATAAAATAAAAATTAGGCCAGGTGCAGTGACTCCCGCCTGTATTCCCAGTACTTTGGGAGGCTGAGGCAGGTGGATCACTTGAGGTCGGGAGTCCGAGACCAGCCTGGCCAACATGGTGAAACCCCATCTCTACTAAAAATACAAAATTAGCCAGGTGTAGTGGCACATGCCTGTAATCCCAGTTATTCGGGAGGCTGAGGCAGAAGAATCGCTTGAACCCGGGAGGTGGATGTTACAGTGAGCCAAGATCACACCGTTGCATTCCAGCCTGGGCAACAAGAGCGAAACTCCATCTCAAAAAAAAAAAAAGGAAAAAAAAAAAAAGAAAATAGTCACATCATCTACATGTTGAGGCCACAGATATGTATATGTATTGATATGTATCAATAACCCTTGTTGGCAGAAACACATCACCTGTGTGCTGGTCTCTGTGATAAGTCCCTCTTTATCTGTGGGTATGGCCCAAGTAGAAAAAGCAAGCCAAATCACCTGGTGCAGGGCCCAGAGATATGTCACAATATCTTCTATAGGCACAGGTAACAGAGGAGAGTCACATCAAATAGTTGATGGACCCAGAGATATGTCACAATGCCCCCTGTAATCAGGGTCCAGGTAAGAGACTCAAATCACCTTTGTTCTGGGCTCCACAATATGTCACAATGCTTTCTCCATAACTGTCATACAAAGAGGAGACCCCGGCTCTTACCTAACTCACGAAGCCTAGCTATGACAGTAGCTCTTACATTGGCAGGTTTCTAGGAAGAGGGTCATCATCTCTCCTGTGAGCTGGACCAAGATATATATCATAATCCCACCTATGGGTAGAGAGCAAGCAGGAGAGTCACATCACCTGGGTGCTGGGCAAGGGATATGTTAAAATCTTCCCTGAGGACAGGAACCAGGCAGGAGAGTCACATTACCTGGGTGCTCAGGGAGGGATCTTATTTGACAATCCACTCCTGAAAACAAGGCACAGAATGCATAGTCACATCACATGGGTTCTGGGCCCAGTAATATCTTACGATGCTCAGTATGAGCGATGACCTCTCAGGAGAGGCAGATTACCTTAATGGTGGACCAAGCGATATGTCACAATCTTCTTTGTGGGCAGGATGCAGGAAGAACAAAAGTCACATCTTCTAGGTGATGGATGCAGGGAGATGTAAACAGTCCCTCTGTGGGCAGGGCCAAGGTAGAAACCTCCAATTCTATAAATGTAGAGCCCAGTGATTTGTCACAATACTAAACACATGCAAAGCCTAGGCAAATAGGAGAGTCATATCACTTAGCTGCTGGGTCAAGTAATATGTCCCATCCTCCCTTTTGGCATGGCCCAGGCAGCAGAAGAAAGTGACATCACCTATGTAATGAATAAAGAGATATGTCATAATACACCTGTGGACAGGGCCAAGGCAGGAGTCACATCACTTAGGTGTTGGTCCCAGCCATATGTCAAAATACACAAAGTATGCTGGACCCAGGTAGGAGAAGAGAGTCATGTCACCTAGGTTCTGTGCCCAGGCAGAGCCCAAGCAGTAGAAGAGAATTACATCACCTAGATACTGGGTCAAGAAATATGTCACGGTACTTTCTGAGGGAAACAGTGAGGCAGGAGATTCACATCACCTAGGTGAGGGGCCCAGAGATATATCACAATGACTTTTGTTAGTAGGACTCAGGAAAAAAAAGTTATATAACATAGGTGCTGGGCCAAATGATATGTCACAGTTCTAACCATAGATAGATCCCAGTAAGAAGAGAGTCAAATCATCCATAAGATGGGCCCAAGGTAAGTCAAAATTACCTCTGTGGGCAGGGACCAAGCAGAAGAATCACATCACCTGCGTACTGGTGATAAGTCACCTTATTTTGTAGGCATGGCCCAGGTAAGAGAAGAGAGTCACATCACCTAGGTTCTCAGCCCAAAAATATGTCACAATCTCTTTTATGAGCAAACTCAAGGTAAGAGAGGGGAATGACATCAAATAGTTGTGGACATGCCACAATGCCACCTGTGGGCAAGGTTTACATGGAGACTCACATCACCTTGGTGCTAGGTTCAGCAATAGGTCACAATACCTTTTGAGGGCAGGGCTGAGCAAAATTTAGCTCTTTTTTTTTTTTTTGAGATAGAGTCTTGCTCTGTTGCCCAGGCTAAAGTGCAGTGGCGTGATCTCGGCTCATGCAAGCTCCACCTCCCAGGTTCAAGCAATTCTCCTGCCTCAGCCTCCCAAGTAGCTGAGATTGCGGGCACCTGCCACCATGCCTGGCTAATTTTTGTATTTTTGTAATTTGTAATTTTGTATTTTTAGTAGAGACAGGTTTTCACCACCTTGGCCAGGCTGGTCTCGAACTCCTGACCTCATGATCCACCCCCCCCCCCTTGGACTCCCAAAATGCTGGGATTACAGGCATGGGTCACCATGCCCAGCCAGTAATGTCAGCTTTTTGTTGGGCCTAGCAATATGACACAATCTCCTCTATTGGCAGGACCTAGGAAGACAAAAAGAGTCTCATCAACTAAGCACTGGGACCAGTGAAAGATCACAATCCCCTCTGCTATCAGGAAGAAGGCACAGAGACACAACACCTGGGTAATGGGTACAGAGATACATCACAATGCCCTCTGTAGGAAGAGGCCAGCAGCAACATAACACTAGTTATGGACCAAGCAGTATGTTACAATGGCCACAGTGGGCAGGGCATGGCAGAAAAGTCACATAACTTGGGTAAAGGGCCAAGTATATGTCACAACATTCTTCTGTGACCAGCACCAAGGCAGGAGAGGAGACTCAAATCCCCTGTGTGCAAAGCCCAGCAATGTTTCAAAATGCCTCCTGTGAGCAGCATCAATGCAGGAGAATAGTGTCACATTAAGTAGATGGCGGGTCCAGCCATATGTCACTATTCCATCTCCAGGCTGGGCCTAGGCAAAAGATTCAATCACTCAGGTGCTGAGCAGAGGTATATTTCACAATCACATCTGCAGGAAAGTCCAGGGATGAGACTAACAATTCCGCACATGTCCTGGTTGTAGGTGTGAGTATTAGCACCTTCTGTGCTTTTTGTCTAACTATATGAGATACAGTCTCATTGGTAAACTGTATCTGTGCATGAGAGCCTCAATCCTTTCTGCAGATTGTGTTGCTTTAGTGGAGTCACAGCCTCACAGGTGTGCTGAATTTGTTTCTGAGAGTACCAACTAACCTGGAGATCAGATCCAGGTATAAGAGGCAATTTTAAAACTTTTAACTGCTTAAGTGTCTGAAATTTAGAACCTCAATAGTGGGCTGTGTTCATGTGAAGGATGACAAGTTTTACTGTCAACTTAGTTTGCATACCAGTATCACAATCTCACCTGTGTGCTGGGCCTTGTTAGGACACTCTCTGTTCCACTCGAGGGCTTTATATAATATACGTGAGAGTCACAATAACAATATGCTCTGAAACATTCATGCTGGTACAGATCAATGATTGTACCTGTGGTCCTAAGCCCAGGTATGAGAGTCAACATCTTTTCAATTGGCTGGGTAAAAATAGCAGTCATCACCTGCCCATAAGGTAAGTTTAGAAATGAGTCACCATTCAAACTGTGGCCAGATGTTAACAAATGACAATCACAATTCCAATTGTGAACTACATCTCCGTGTAAGATTCAGGACCTCACCAGTAGGATCTGTCCATGTTTGAGGGTGACAATCCTTATGGTTGGTGGTGTGTGCATACGAGAAACACAATCTCACCTGTGTGCTGGGCTCTGGCATGTCACGCTGTACCACCCAAGGACTTTATGTGATATGCAAAAGAGCAGTAGTCTTGAATAACCTTCATACAAAGAGAAGACCCAGGATCTTACCCATTTTTCTAAGCTAGCTATGGGTAACAGTATCTCTCCTATTGGCTGATTTGAGGTATGAGAGTCATCATTGTACTTGTGAACTGGCCCCAGATATATGTCACAATCCCACCTGTAGGAAGTGAGCAAATAAGAGTGTCACATTATTTGGGTGCTAGGCTAGGGATATGTCACTATCTCCCCTGAGGACAAGGACTAAACCCAGAAAACATCATCCGGGTTTTTGGCCAGGGATATTTTGCAATCCCCTCCTGAAAGCAGGACACGGGCCAGCAGTGTCACATCACCTGGGTGCTGGGCCCAGTGATATTTCACAAAGCTCCCTGTGAAAAAGGCCAAGGCAGGAGAGACATACCACCTGGTTATTGGGTCTAGTGACATGTCACAATCTTTCCTGTGGACAAGGTACAGGCAGAAGAGGGGAGTCAGATCCTCTGAGTGATAGATGGAGAGATGTTTCACAAGGTTCTAGATCAGCAGAACACAGGCAGAAGTCTTTTGTTCCCCACATATTGGGTCCAGTGATGTGTCATAATTCCCAGTATATGCATTGCCTGGGGAAAAAGGCAAGTTATGGCACCTAGGTGCTGAGTACAGTGATATGTCACAATTTCCTCTTTTGGCAAGGTCCAAGCAGAGGAGTGGGGGTCACATCACCTGGGTGATGAATGAAAAGTTTTGTTATAATACCCCGGTGGGCAGAACCAATGCAAGAGAGTAGCATTACCTAGTTTGCAATCGATCCCCTTGTCAAAATACATAATGTATGCAGGGACCAGCATACATTGCTCAGTTCAGCAATCCATCACAATTCTCTCATGAGCAGAGCCCAAGCAGTAGAGAAGAGTCACATCACCTATTTGCTGGGCCCAGAGATATTTAATAGTCTCTTCTGCGAGCAAAGTCCATGTAAGAGAAGAGAGTTACATCAAATAGTTGATGGGCCCAGAGATATGTCACAATGCCCCATGTTGGTAGTCTAGTAAGAAGACATATCATTTTGACGCTGAGCTAAGAAATATGTCACAATGTCTTCAAGGGAAGGTCTAAGGCAAAAGTGTCACATCACCTTCATTTTGAGCACAGCAGTAAGTCAAAATATCCCTTGTGAGCAGAACCTAAGAACAAGAAAAAAGTCACAATAGCTAGGTGCAGGGTGCGGCAATAGGTAAAAAGCCTCTTGTGAGCAGAAACCAGGCAGGAAAAGGGATTCAGAACACCTGAGTAATGAGTGCTAAGATATGTCACAATGCTCCCTGTAAAAAGGTCCCAGGCAGGGAAGTAACATCACCTGGGTGTTGGATACTGCAATATGTAAAAATGGTCAATGTGGGCAGGGCACAGGCAGAAGAGTCACACAACCTGGGCTCGGAGGCCAAGCAATATGTCACAAATGTCCTCTCTCTGGGCAGCTCCAAGGCAGGAGTATAGATTATGTTGGGAGCAAGCCTCCCCAAAATCTGGCCATAAACTGGCCCTAAACAAAATCTCTGCAGCACTGTAACATGTTCATAATGACCCTAATGTCCACACTGGAAGGTTGTGGGTTTACAGGAATGAGAGCAAGGAACACCTGGCCTGCCCAGGGCAGAAAACCACTTAAAGGCATTCTTAAGCCATAAATAATAGCATGACCGATCTATGCCTTAAGAACACGCTCCTGCTGCAGTTAGCTAGCCCAACCTATTCCTTTAATTTGGCCCTTCTCTTCATTTCCCATAGGGACACTTTTAGTTAATCAAATATCTGTAGAAACAGTGCTAATGACTGACTTGCTGTTAATAAATATGTGGGTAAATATCTGTTTGGGGTTCTCAACTCTGAAGGCTATGAGACCCCTGATTTCCCACTTCACACCTCTATATTTCTGTTTGTGTGTCTTTAATTCCTCTAGCACTGCTGGGTTAGGGTCTCCCTGATTGAGCCGATCTCGGCAAGTGGCGTCCATCCGGGGGCTCGAATCCAGGCGCAGGGTCACTGGAGCGATGGTTGGAACGGAAAACTAGCTGGAAGGCACCCCAGTACTCTTAAAGCAATCCCCATGGTGAGTAAGAAGGGGAGCTCAGAAGCATCAGGGTAACAATGGGACAGGTGTGGGGTCTAGTTCGTACCACTTTGGAACTTTTTCAGTGATGATGAGGAATGAGAGTATAATGAAGTAACAAAAGAGGTTACGGACCAGGTTTGTTTGCCAGCTAAAGCTAAAGCGGCAAAGGAGGGAGAGGTTCATCCCTACCCTTCTGCACCCCCTCATTATTTTGGAGAAAAAGACCCTCCAGATCTTTCTTTTCCAGAGGACACTGGGTGAAAAGTAGTTGCCCCAGTGACTGTTTGAGCAGTGCCTGGAGCGACCACTCTTAGTTCTATTCAGGCAGAAATTCAGCAAGCTAGACAAGAGGGTGATTTAGAGGCTTGAGCAGAGCCCAAGCGGTAGAGAAGAGTCACATCACCTATTTCAATAGGCGAATAGTGATGTAGAGAATACACACACCCCAGATCAACAGGGAAATATTATAGCTACTTTTGAGCCTTTTCCTTTCAAATTACTCAAAGAATTTAAACAAGCTAAAAATCAGTATGGACCAGGTTCTCCTTTTGTAATGGGACTGTAAAAGAATGTTGCTGTTTCCAGTCAGATGATTCCTACTGACTGGGACACTCTTATTCGAGCTTGTCTAACTCCTGCTCAGTTCTTACAATTTAAAACTTGGTGGGCAGATGATGCTTCCATTCAGGCTGCTCACAATGCCCAGGCCCAACCTCAAATTAATATAACTGCAGACCAACTTTTGAGGGTTGGTGGCTGGGTTGGTTTAGATGCACAACTGGTCATGCAGGATGATGCCATAGAACAGCTTAGAGGAGTGTGCATTAGAGCTTGGGAAAAAATCACTACAAGTGGAGAACAATACCCTTCCTTTAGTGCTATAAAACAGGGACCAAGAGAACTATATGTTGATTTTATAGCTTGGTTACAGGAGTCTCTTAAAAAAGATAATTGCAGACTCAGCTGCTCAGGATATAGTGTTGCAGTTATTAGCTTTTGACAATGCTAATCCCGATTGCAGGCTGCTCTGTGACCTATTAGTGGGAAAGCACATTTAGTTGATTATATCAAGGCCTGTGATGGTATAGGAGCTGATCTGCATAAAGCTACCTTGTTGGAACAGGCAATGGCAGGACTGAGAGTGGATAAAGAAAATACTCCATTTCCTGGAGCTTGTTTTAACTGTGGGAAGCATGGTCATACTAAAAAAGAATGTAGAAAAAATCAGCGAGTCAGCCTGCCAGATAGGGGAAAAAAGAAAACTGCTGATCCTGAAATATGTCCAAAATATTAAAAAGGAAAACTTTGGGCTAATCAGTGTCACTCTAAGTTTGATAAAGAAGGGAACCCGATTTCGGGAAACGCCATTAGGGAACCATCCCAGGCCCCGTTCTAAACTGGGGCATTTCCAGCTCAGGCCATTCCCTCACCCCTGTACAATGTCTGTCCCCTGCCACAGCCGGTAGTGCTGCAGTATATTTATGCTGTACGAAAGCTGTGAGACTTCTGCCTGGGGAATCCCCACAAAAGGTCCCAACAAGGGTCTGTGGACCCTTGCCAGCAGGGACAATAGGATTACTTTTAGGAAGGTCTAGTTTAAGTTTAAAAGGCATACAAACACATACAGTGATTCAGATTACAATGGGGAAATTCAAATTGTTATATCTACTTCTGTTCCCTGGAAAGCAAAGACAGGAGAGCACATAGCACAGTTCCTGGTTGTGCCGTATGTGGGAATGGGAAAAAGTGAAATTAAATGAACAGGAGGATTTGGAAGCACAAATAAACAAGGCAAAACAGCTTATTGGGTAAATCAAATTACTGATAAACGTCCTACCTGTGAAATAACTATTCAAGGAATGAAATTTAAAGGTTTGGTAGATACAGGAGTGGACATTTCAATCATTTCTCTACAGCACTGGCTGTCTGCATGGCCAATTCAACCCACTCAATTTAACATAGTTGGAGTTGGTAAAGCTGCTGATGTATATCAAAGTAGTTATATTTTGCATTGTGAAGGGCCCGATGGACAACCTGGGACTATTCCACCAATGATAACTTCTGTACCTATACATTTATGGGGAAGAGATTTATTACAACAATGGGAAGCACAAGTTCTAATTCCAGAACAATTATATAGCCCTCAAAGTCAACATACAATGCATGAAATGGGGTATGTCCCTGGTGTGGGACTAGAAAAAAATTTGCAAGGTTTAAAAAGTTCCCACCAAAGATTAGGATATCATTTTTGATGGCAGCAATTGTTAAGCCTCCAGAATCTATACCTTTAAAATGGTTAACAGATAAGCCAATTTGGATAGAACAATGGCCACTAAGTAAAGAGAAACTGGAGGCTTTAGAGAAATTAGTTACTGAACAATTAGAAACTGGGCACATAGCTCCAACATTTTCCACTTGGAATTCTCCAGTTTTCCTAACTAAGAAAAAATCAGGTAAATGGAGAATGTTAACTGACATAAGAGCTATAAATTCAGTTATACAACCTATGGGAGCATTACAGCCAGGATTGCCTTCTCCTGCTATAATTCCAAAAAATTGACCTTTAATAGTCATAGATTTAAAAGACTGTTTCTTTACTATTCCCTTAGCTGAGCAAGACTGTGAACAGTTTGCATTTACAATTCCTGTGGTAAACAACCTGCAGCCTGCTAAGCATTTTCATTGTTTTACAGATGGGTCTAGTAATGGTAAGGCTTTTTATTCTGGCTCAAGAAGTAAAGTTTTCCAGTCACCCTATACTTCAGCTCAAAAGGTGGAACTTCTAGCTGTAATTGAGGTATTGACTGCTTTGGTATGCCTATTAATGTGATTTCTGATTCTTCATACGTGGTTCATTCCACACAGTTAATTGAAAATGCTCAGTTATGATTTCATACAGATAAACAACTGATGACTTTATTTATCCAATTGCAAACAGCAGTTAGAAGTAGAATGCACCCTTTTTGCATCACTCACATGAGGGCTCATACACCTCTTCCAGGACCTTTAACTGAAGGGACTCAAATGGCTGATCACCTAGTTGCTAATGCAACATCTAATGCTAGACACTTTCACAATTTAACCCATGTTAATTCCTCTGGTCTCAAACGCAGATAAGCATTACTTGGAAAGAAGCTAAAGCTATTATCCAGTGATGCCCAACTTGCCAAATGGCACATTTCTCATCTTTTACAGGAGAAGTTAATCCTCGATGATTGGAACCTAACTCTCTTCAGCATATGGATGTCACACATGTTCCCTCGTTTGGGAGACTAGCTTATGTACATGTATGTGTGGACACCTTTTCTCACTTTGTCTGGGCTACATGCCAAACAGGAGAGTCTTCTGCCTGTGTTAAACGTCACCTTTTGCAGTGTTTTGTGGTGATGGGCATTCCAGCTTCTATTAAAACAGATAATGTCCCAGGCTATACTAGCCAAGCTCTAGCTACATTTTTCTCTATATGGAATATTAAACACATTACTGGTATCCCATACAATTCTCAAGGACAAGCCATAATGGAAAGAATGAATCTCTCCCTAAAACAGCAGTTGCAAAAGCAGAAAGGGGGAGACAGAATATGGAACCCCATAGATGCAACTGAACTAGCATTATTAACTTTAAATTTTTTGAGTCTGCCCAAAGGCCAGATGGTATCAGCAGCTGAACAGCGTCTAGAGAAACCACCTGCAAAGACAGAAAAGAACAACTGAAATGGTGGAGAGATCCAATAACAAAAAATTGAGAAATACGTAAAATAATAATTTGGGGTAGAGGTTATGCTTGTATTTCTCCAGGCAAAAATCAACAGCCAATTTGGATACCATCAAGACACCTTGTTGGCATCTTGAGCCACATTATCATGAGCCAGATGCCGAGGAAGAGACTCTGGGAGGATCCTAAGGACCCCCCAGTTGCAGCCATGTCGAGACTGACACCGAGGAGGACCCCAACTGTCATGAGTAATACCCATCAAACACAGCCACCCACCTGGGAACATATAAGGAAGCTGTCAGCCGGGCACGGTGACTAACACCTGTAATCCCAGCACTTTGGGAGGCTGAGGCAGGAGGATCACAAGGTCAGGAGATAGAAACCATTCCGGCTAACACGGTGAAACCTCATCTCTACTAAAAATACAAAAAATTAGCCAGGTGTGGTGGTGGGCACCTGTAGTACCAGCTACTTGGGAGGCTGAGGCAGGAGAATGGTGTGAACCTGGGAGGCGGAGCTTGCAGCGAGCCAAGATCGCACCACTGCACTCCAGCCTGGGTGACAGAGCGAGACTCTGTTTTAAAAAAAAAAAAAAAAAAAAAAAAAGAAGCTGTCACAGATGGTGGAAGAAAACCTGAGGAAAGCAGGACAACTAGTCACAATGAATAATTTAATGGTGGCTATGATAGCAGTTATCACCACTGCCATGAGTATTCCTTCAATAAGGGCTGACACAGAGAACAGTTACACTTATTGGGCATATTTATCAATCTTGGCTGACAATGATGCCTGGATGCAATCTATGACACATGCTTTCTGATCTCAGTATTTACCATAATAAATCTGTTCCTATAACTGAGGCATATCGCCCTCAAAAAAATATTTGTAAACAGGATTATATCCAGTTAGAAAAAATGAACGTACTTGTTTAGGAAGATTGCATTGCAGAACAGGCAGAGGTGCTGCACAACGATTCCTATGGAATCATTATTAATTGGTCCCCTAAGGGGATGTTTAGATTGAATTGCATCTCTCAGTCTGTGTGCCACGATAAGAAGTACGGCAAACGTTCCTATTATCTGGAACCATAGCAGTATAGTGGCACCTCAACCTCAAATGATATGGCCCACTCTAGGAGCTTAACATAAGGATTTAAAATTTAAAGAACAAATATTTAAAGCATCCCAGGGACACCTGATCTTAATGCCAGGAACTGGAGTGCTTAAAGGAGCTGAAAATGGATAAAAACATTTGGAAGCTCTGTGTTTTCAATGATGATTGTGCTTTTAATCTATGTTGCTTGTCTTTGTATAGTCTGCAGATGCAGATCCTGACTCCTGCAAGAAGCAGCTCACCATGACAAAGCTGCCTTGGCTTTTATCAATTTGCAAATCAAAGAAGGGGGACATATTGGGAGCAAGCCACCCAAAATCTGGTCATAAACGGGCCCCAAAATTGGTCATAAACAAAATCTCTGCAGCACTGTAACACGTTCATAATGGTCCTAATGCTCATGCTGGAAGGCTGTGGGTTTATGGGAATGAGGGCAAGGAACACCTGGCCTGCCCAGGGTGGAAAACTGCTTAAAGGCATTCTTAAGCCATAAACAATAACATTAGCGATCTGTGCCTTAAGGACATGCTCCTGCTGCAGTTAGCTAGCCCAAACTATTCTTTTAATTTGGCCCATCCCTTCTTTTCCTATAAGGGATACTTTTAGTTAATCAAATATCTATAGAAACAATGCTAATGACTGGCTTGCTGTTAAAAAATATGTGGGTAAATCTCTGTTTGAGGCTCTCAGCTCTGAAGGCTGTGAGACCCCTGATTTCCCACTTCACACCTCTATATTTCTGTGTGTGTCTTTAATTCCTCTAGCACCACTGGGTTAGGGTCTCCCTGACTGAGCTGGTCTCAGCAGATCACATCACGTAAGTTTTGGGCCCAAAGAAATATTAAAATTCCATTCGTGGGCGTGCCCTAGGAAAGGAAGTAGGGTCACAGCCTCACACGTGTGCTGAATCTTGGTCTGAGGGTCACCAACTCACATGTGGACCAAATCCATGTATGAGAGTCAATTTTCATCTGGACATGGTGGCTCATGTCTATAATCTAAGCACTTTGAGAGGCCAAGGTGGGTGGATCATTTGAGGCCAAGAGTTTGAGACCAGCCTGCCCAACGTGGTAAACCTCCATCTCTACTAAAAATACAAAAGTTAGCCAGGTGTGGTGGTGTATGCTTGTAATCACAGCTGCTTGGGTGGCTAAGGCACAAGAATCACTTGACCCTGGGAGGCAGAGTTTGCACTGAGCTGACACTGTGCCAATGCACTCCAGCCTGGATGAGAGAACAAGACTCTGTCTCAAAAAGAGAGAGACAGGAGTCAATTCTCCAGATTTTCACAGTTTCTGGGTGGAAAATTCAGAACCTCAAAAATGGGCTGTGTTCATGTGGAAGGATGCCAGTTTTTACAGGCTAGCTGCACATGAGTGTCACAATCTCAACTCTGTGCTGAGCTCTGTGAGAACACTCCCTTTATCACCCAAGAGCTTTATACAGAATGCACGAGAGTTGCAATTTGGTCTGATATCTTTGTACTGGCCCCATGATCATACCTGTGACTCTAAGCCCATGTGTAAGAGTAAATATTTCTAATCGGCTTCTTTCTTTCTTTCTTTCTTTCTTTCTTTCTTTCTTTCTTTCTTTCTTTCTTTCTTTCTTTCTTTCTTTCTTCTTTCCTTCCTCTCTCTTTCTTCTTTCTTTCTTTTTTTTTTGGGTTGGGGGTGGTGGGGGATACAGTCTTACTCTATCACCCATGCTGGAGTGCATCTCAGCTCACTGCAACCTCTGTCTCCCGGATTCAAGCAATTCTCCTGCCTCAGCCTCCTGAGTAGCTGGGATTACAGGCACATGCCACTATGCCCAGCTAATTTTTGTGTTTTTAGTAGAGATGGGTTTTTGCCATGTTAGCCTGGCTGGTCTCAAACTCCTGACCTCTGGTGATCTGCCCACCTTGGTCTCTCAAAGTGCTGGGATTACAGGTGTGAGCCCCCACGTCCAGCCTAATTAGCTAGTTTCTGATAAAAGAGTTCACACTTACCTATGTCCTGGGTTTAAAAATAAGTTGCCATTTCAACTGTGGCTGGATGTTCACATGTGAGAGTCAAAAAATCCAGCTGCGTACTGCATCTATGTGTGAGATTCAAGACTTACCCAATTTGTTATTTTCATGTGTGAGGGTGACAATCCTAACATTCAGCTGGGTATGCATACAGAAAAGACAATCTCACCTGTGTGCTTGGCCCTGTGGTGACACTCTCTGTATCGCTGAAGGGCATTATGTGACATGTGAGAGTGGTAACCCCCTATAACTTTTTTTTTGGGGGGGTGGATGAAGTCTCGCTCTGTCGCCTAGGCTAGAGTGCAGTGGCGTGATCTCGGCTCACTGCAATCTCCATCTCCCAGGTCCAACTGATTCTCCTGCCTCAGCTTCCCAAGTAGCTGGGACTACAGGCATGTGCCACCATGCCCAGCTAATTTTTGTATTTTTAGTAAGGACAAGGTTTCACCATTTTGGCCAGGATGGTTTTGATCTCTTGACCTCAGGTGATTGCCCGCATCGGTCTCCCAAAGTGCTGGGATTACAGGCGTGAGCCACTGCTCCCAGCTCCCATAACTTTATTTTTTTCTTGAGATGGAGTCTCGCTCTGTCACCTAGGTGGAAGTGCAGTGGTGCAATCTTGGCTCACTGCAACCTCTGCCTCCCGGGTTCAAGCAGTTCTCTGCCTCAACCTCCCAAATACCTGGGATTACATGTGCCCTCCACCATGCCCAGCTAATTTTTGTATTTTTATTAGAGATGGGGCTTCACCATCTTGGCCAGTTTGGTCTTGAACTCCTGACCTCATGATCCACCCGCCTTGGCCCCCCAAAGTGCTGGGATTAGAGACCTGAGCCACCGCACTGGGCTGCCCATAACTTTTATATAAAGAGGAGACCCAGGGTCTTACCCGTTACACTAAGCCTCAGTACAAGAGACAGCATTGCTCATATTGGCCGGCTCAAGGAACAAAAGACATCGTCACACCTCTGAGCTTGGACAAGATATATATCAGAATCCCAGCTGTGGGTAGAGAGTAAGCAGGAGAGTAACTTTACCTGGGGACTGGGAAAAAGACGTGTTATAATATTCCCTGAGGACTGGCACCAGGAGAGTCACATCACCTGGGTACCAGGCCAGGGATATGTCACAATTCCTTCTGGAAATCAGGACAAAGAAAGCAGTGTCACAATACCTGCATGCTGGGCCCAATGATATGTCACATTGCTCCCTGTAGGCAATATCCAGGCAGGAAAGATACATTTTCCCAATCGTGGACCCAGCAATATGTCACAATCTTCCTTGTGGGCAGGATGCAGGCAGAACAGGAGAGTCACATCTCAGTGACAGATGTGGGGATACTTTACAATGCCCCCCTGTTGGCAGGGCCAAGGCAGGAGTCTTAAATCCCACTCCTGTAGGGCTCAGCCATAGGTCTCAATACCCAATATATGCAAGGTGCAGGCAAATAAGACAGACACATCACCTAGGTGTTGGGTCAAGTGACACACTCCAATCCCCTTTTTTGTCAGGGCCTAGGCAGAAGGAAAGAGTCACATCACCTAGGTGATGAACAAAATAATATGTCATAATACCCTTGCAGGCAAAGTGCAGGCAAAAGAGTTGCATCACCTAGGCTTTGATCCCAGTCATATGTCACAATGTAAAATGTATGCCGAGCCTAGGCAGGAGAAGAGAGTCACATCACCTAGCCTCTTGGCCCAGTGATACATCACAATCCCTTGGACAGAGCCCAAGCTGTAGAAGAGAGTCACATCATCACCTAGGTGCTGGGTCCAGCAATATGTCACAATAAACCCTAAGGGGAGGGCCCAGGCAGGAGAGTCACATCACCTAGGCGAGAGGCCTAGAGGTATATCACACTGCATCCTGCATTAAGACTAAGGAAGAAGAAAAAGAAAGTCATAAAGCCTGTGGGATAGACCAAGTTATATTTCACAATCATCCTAGTGAATATGGTTGAGGCATGAGTGGACAGCCACATGATGTAGGTGCTGAGCCAAGTAATTTGTCACAATCCCCTCTGTGATTAGGGACCAGGCAAGAGAAAAAAGTCAAATCACCTGGGTGATGGGTGCAGAGACATGTCACAATATGCCCTGTAGGCAGGGCTCAGACAAGAGAGTAACATCACTTTGGTGTTGGATTCAGAAATATGTCACAATGCCCCATGTAAGCACGGCACAAGCAGGAGAGTCAGAAAAATTGAATGCGAGGCCTGCTAATATTTTATAATTTCCACTGTGGACAGGTTCAAAGAAGAAAAGGAGACTTACATAATCTAGGCTATAGGCCCAGTGATATATCATCATTACCTCTATTGACAGGAACCAGGCAAGAGTATCACATCACCTTTGTGCTAGCTGATTTGCTAGGTCACATCACCTAGGAGATGAACAGCAATATATTACTCTTTCTTCTCTGGGCATGGCCCAGGCAAGAGAGAAACATCACATTACTTAGGTACTGGGCCCAGAGATATATCACCATATTTCTTTTTTTTTTTTTTTTTTTTTTTGAGATGGAGTCTCGCTCTGTCACCCAGACTGGAGTGCAGTGGCAAGATCTCGACTCACTGCAACCTCTGCCTTCCAGGTTCAAGCAAGTCTGCTGCCTCAGCCTCCTGAGTAGCTGGGAACACAGGCATATGACGCCACACCTGGCTAATTTTTGTATTTTTAGTAGAGACGGGGTTTCGCCATGTTGGCCGGGGTGTTCTCAATCTCCTGACCTTGTGATCCACCTGTCTCAGCCTCCCAAAGTGCTGGGATTACAGGCGTGAGCCACCACACCAGGCCAACACTATATTTCTTATAGGCAAAGACATGGTAAGCAGGGAGAGTCAAATCAAATAGTTGATGGTCCCAGAGATATGTCACAATGCCCCCATGTGGGCAGGGTTCAAACATGAGACACAGGTCACCTTGGTGCTGGTAACAGCAATATGTTACAATGCCTTCTGAGGGCAATGCTTAAGAAACAGAGTAACATTACCATCATGTTGGGCCCAGCATGATGTCACAATCTCCCCAGTAAGCAAAACCTCAGAAGAGGAGAAGAGTCACATCAGCTAGGTACTGGACCAAGCCATATGTTACATTTTCCCCTGTGAGCCAGGACCAGGCAAAATAAGATAGTCATATCATTTGGGTGATAGGCCCAGGATATGTCACAATTTTTGTATAGGCAGGGCTTAGGCAAGAAAGTTAAATCAAATGGGCATAGGACCAAGTGATATGTTACAGTGCCTCCCGTGGGCAGTATCAAGGCATGAGAGGAGACACATGACCCGGGTGCAAGTCTCAATGAAGTCAAAATGCCCTCTGTGGGCAGTGCCATGGAAGGAAAATAGAGTCACATGACCTAGGTTCTGTTATATGTCACAATCTCATATGTGGGCTGGGTCAAAGCAGTAGAGTCAAATCACTCAGGTATTGGACTGGGGCCTATGTAGCAATAACACCTGCAGGAAGGTCCAGGGATGAGGTTTACAATTTCACACACCACAGTTCTATGTATAAGAGTTAACATCTCCTGTATGATGTGTCTAAGTGTACGAGTTACAGTTTCAATGGCTGACAGAATCCATGCTTGAGAACCCCATTTTGTCCTGTGCACTGTGTCTTTTTAGTGGAGACACAGCCTCACAGGTGTGCTGAATCTTAACCTGAGTGTCATAAACCCACCTGTGGAACAGATCCACATATGAGAGTCAATTTTCCAACTTTCAACCACCTCAAGGTGTGAGATTTAGGACCTCAACAGTGGGCTGTGTTCATGTGGGAGAAAGACAATCTTTACAGTCACCTAGTTGTGCATATGAGTGTCAAAATCTCACTTGCGTGCTGGGCCCTATTAGAATACTTTCTGTACCACCTGAGGGCTTTTTTGTTTTGTTTTGTTTTGTTTTGTTTTTTGAGACGGAGTCTTGCTCTGTCGCCCAGGCTGGAGCGCAGTGACCGGATCTCGGCTCACTGCAAGCTCCGCCTCCCGGGTTTACGCCATTCTCCTGCCTCAGCCTCCGGAGTAGCTGGGACTACAGGCGCCCGCCACCTCGCCCGGCTAGTTTTTTGTATTTTTTTAGTAGAGACGGGGTTTCACCGTGTTAGCCAGGATGGTGTCGATCTCCTGACCTCGTGATCCGCCCGTCTCGGCCTCCCAAAGTGCTGGGATTACAGGCTTGAGCCACCGCGCCCGGCCCCCTGAGGGCTTTATACAACATGCATAAGAGTCAAATTTTGCTCTGATTCCTTCATGCTGAAAAGGACCCATGATTGTACCTGCGGCCCTAAGCCCAAGTATGAGAGTCAACATCTTTCATATTGACTGTGTCCAGAAAGGAGAGTCCTCACCCGCTCATAAGCCTAAACCCAACTTATAGGCAGGTGAGGACTCTCCTATCTGGACACAGACAATAGGAAATGAGTACCCATTCCAATTGTGGCTTGTTTTCCAGATATGACAGTCACAATTCAAACTGTGGACTGTGTTCGTGTGTGAGTTTCAGGACCTCAGCAGTAGGCTGTGTTTATGTCTGAGGGTAAAAATTCCAATGGCTGCTGAAATGCACATATAATAACACAATCTCACTTGTGTTCTGGGATCTGCAATAACACTGTAGTACCCAAATGTTCTATATGATATAGGAGAGTGGTAACTTACTATGACCTTTCCACAAAGAGGAGACCCACGATCACACTCATTTCCCTAAGCCTAACTATAAGAGACGGTATTTCTCCTATTGGTTGGTTCAAGGTATAATAGTCATTATTGCACCTGTGGGCTGGAACAAGATATATGTCACAATCCCTCCTCTCCGTAAGAAGTGAGCAGGACAGCCGCATCACCTAGGTGCTAGGCCATGAATATTTCACAACCTTTCCTGAAAGCAGAGACCAGACAGGAGAGTCACATCATTTGTGTGTGTGGCAGAGAATATTTTAAAATCTCTTCTTGAAAGCAATGCAGAAGAAGCAGAATCATTTCATCTGGATGCTGGGCCCAGCAATATGTCACAGTGCTCCCTGTAGGAAAGGCCCGGGCAGAAGAGATACGTCTATCGGTTGCTGCATGCAGAAATATGTCACAATTTTTCTTGTTGGCAAAATGCAGGCAGAAATGAAGAGTCACAACTTTTAGGTGATGGACGCAATTTTTAGGGAATGGATGGATTTCACAAGGATCCCTGCAGGCAGGGTTCAGGCAGGAGACTCACATTCCCTAGGTTCTGGGTCTAGCAATATGTCATAGAACCAAAAATATGTGGGGCAAAGCAAAAAGAGGGGAGTTACATCATCTAGGATTTTGGTCAAAGCCAAAGAAAGAGAAGAGAATAACCTCAAATAGTAAATGGGCCCAGAGATATGTCACAATAGCCCCTGTGGGCAGGGTCCAGGCAGGAGACTCACATCACCTTGGTGCTGGGCCCAGCAATATGTCACAATGAACTTCAGAGTTCAGGGCCAAGGCAAAAGTGTAGCTACAACTTAGTGTTAGGCCCAGTGATATGTCACAGTCTTCCCTGTTGGTAGAACCTAGGAAAAAGAGAAGAGTCACATCAGCTAGTGCTGGGCCCAGCAGTAAGTCACAGTCTCCTCTGTAAGGACCAGGCAGGGGAAGAGAATCACATCGCCTGTGTGACAGATGCAGAGGTATGTAACATGATGTCCGGAGCTGCACGCCCCGGCCATAGCGAATAATAATTAAGGATTAAACGCCTGAGCTATATTCATTTCCACCCCACACCTTCTCCCTAGATTTACCTTCTTCCCTGTATTAATACCGCCATTAAAAGATGGCGCTCTTCCTGCTTCTTCTTCATTCATTTTTCCCCTGCCCGCGAAAAGACTACCTGACAGCGCAGGCGCAACATGACGTCTATCTGGCCACACCTTCCGCAATGAGGTCATTTCCGCCTTAGCCCAACCCCTTCCCCTCCAAATGTATATAAGGCATTGCATTACCGCCATTAAACGAGACTTGATCAGAGCACTGTCTTGTCTGCATTTCTCGTGTCTCTTGTTCCCCAAATTCCCACCCCCTCCTCCAGGGCCTGCTCAGACTATCCCGCGGGCCGGGATAACATGATGCCTCCATTAAGCAGGGCTGAGGCAGGAAAGTTACATCATTTGGGTGTTGGATGTAGCAATATGTCCAATTTTTTTTTTTTTTTCTAAACAGAGCCTTGCTCTGTTGCCCAGGCTGGAGTGTGATGTCACGATCTCAACTCACTGCAACCTCCGCCTCATGGGTTCAAGCAATTCTCCTGCCTCAGCCTCTTGAGTAGCTGGGATTACAGGTGCATGCCAACACGCCCAGTTAATTTTTGTATTTTTAGTAGAGACGGAGTTTCACCATGTTGGCAAGGCTGGTCTCAAACTCCTGACCTTGTGATCCACCCACCTTGACCTCCCAAAGTGCTGGAATTACAGGCATGAGCCACCGCACCCAGCCAACATTTTACAATTTTCCTGGGAACAGGGCACAGGCAGAAGCCATCTACTACCAAGATGCAGAACCCAGCAACATGTCACAATGCCCCTGTTAGCAGTGCCAAAGCAGAAGGGGAGGCCCACATAACCTTGGTGCAAAGCCCAGCAATATAGCAAAATGCCCCTGTGGGCAACGCCAAGGCAGTAGAATAACGTCACATCATGTAGTTTCTGGGTTAAGCAACATGTCTCAATTCCACCTGTTGTGCCCAGCTAGGAAAGTCAAATCACTCAGGTACTGGGCAAAGAAATGTTTTACAATCACATCTGCATAAAGGCCCAGGGACAAAATTAACAATTATGTACATGTCCCAGTCCTAGGTATTAGAGTCAACACCGCCTGTATGTAAGGTCCAAGTACATGAATCACAGTCTCAATAGGCAACTGGATCCATGCTTGGGAGCTACAATCCCTCAAGTCCACTGTATATTCTTCATACAGTCACAGCCTCACAGGTTTGCTGAATCTTGGCCTGAGAGTCACAAACCCACATGTGGACCAGATCCATGTATGGGAGTCCATTTTCCAACTTTTGACTGCCTCTGGGTATGAGATTCAGGACCCCAACATTGGCTGTATTTATGTGGTTAAATGACAATCTTTATTGTTGGCCGGGTGTGCATACAAGTGTCACAATTTTACTTGTGTACTGGACATTGTAGGGACCCTCTCTGTCTTACTGAGGGCATCACACAGTATGCATGAGAGTTGCAATCTGCTCTGAAACCTTTGTACTTGGATCCAGAGATATGTCACAATGCTCTAGGTTTATAACCGTATTTGGGCTTATAACCACTATCTTACCTGTGATTGTAAGCACAGATATGAGACTGAACATCTCTTAAAATGACTGGCTTTAGATAGGAGGGTCTTTACCTGCCTACAAGCTCAGTTTAGAAATTAGTAACCATGGGCTGGGCGTGGTGGTTCATGCCTGTAATGCCAGATCTTTGGGAGGTCGAGGCGAGTGGATTGCCTGAGGTAAGGAGTTCGAGACCAGCCTGGCTGATATGATGGAACCCCATCTCCACTAAAAATATAAAAATTAGCCAGGTGTGGTGGCAGGCAGCTGTAATCCCAGCTACTGGTGAGGCTAAGGCAGGAAAATCCCTTGAACCTGGGAGGTGAAGGTTGCAGTGAGCCAAGATTGCGCCATTGCACTCCAGCCTGGGCGACAAGAGCGAAACTTTGTCTCAAAATAAAAAAAAGAAGAAAAAAAAAAGAAATGAGTAACCATTCCAACTGTGGCCAGATGTTCAGATGTTCACATATGTAATCACAAATCTAATTGTGGACTGCATCCATAAGTTGGATTGAGGATGTCACCATTGGGCTCTCTTCATGTGTCAAGGTGACAATGCTAATAGTTGGCTGGGTGTGCACATGAGAAGAAAAATCTCCCCTGTGTGCTGGGCCTGAATTTACACTCTCTGTATCACCCAAGGGCTTTATACAATGTGGGAGAAAGTGGTAATTCTTTATGATCGTTGTACAAAGAGGAGACTCAGCATCTTACCTCTTTCCCTCAGCCCAGCTATAAGATAGAGTATTTATTTTTACTAACTAATTTGAGGAATGAGAGTCATCATCACACATAGAAGTTAGGCCAAGATATATGTCACAATGTCATTAGTTGGTAAGGATTGAGCAGGAGAGTCACATCAACCGGTGGCTGGGAGAGGAATATGTCACAATCTTCCATATGGGCAGAATGCAGGCTGAAGAGGGGAGTTACATCTCCTTGGTGACAGATGCAGATATATATTACAAGGCCCTGTGTGTGACGATGCAGGTATTTATCACAAGGCAGTGCCCAGGCAAGAACTTCCCATTCTGAAAGTTTTGGACCCAGCAATATGTCACAATATCCAAAGTATATGGATTTGAGAAAAAAAGAGAGTCAAATCTCAGAGGTGTTTGGTCCACTGATGTGAGGCCCAGGAAGAAGAGGAGAGTTACGTCACCTAGGTGATGAATAAAAAAAAAAGTGTCATAATACCCCTATGGCCAGATCCCATGCAGAAGAGTCTCATTGGACCAAGCCATATGTCACAATACATAATATATACAGCACCCAGGCAGAAGATGAAAGTCACATCACCTAGGTGCTAGGCCCAGTGGTACATCACAGTCCCTTTCAGGGCATAGCTCAAGCAATAGAAAAGAGTCACATAAACTAGGTGCTGAGTTTGGCAATTTGTCACAATACCCTTTGAGGGTAGGCCCCAAGAAAAAAACTCACATCGCCTAAATAAGGGGGGCATAGATATGCCGCAATGTCCCCTGTGGGTATGGCTCATGAAGAAGTGAGTCATGTAAGTTTAGGGCTTGCCCAAACTAGATATTACAATCGCTCCAGTGGGCAGTGCTGAGAAATAAGAGGAGAATCATAAAAGGTAGGTGGTGGGCGGGCGCGGTGGCTCACGCCTATAATCCCAGCACTTTAGGAGGCCGAGGCAGGCGAATCACCCGAGGTCAGGAGTTTGAGACCAGACTGACCAACATGGAGAAACCCCATCCCTACTAAAAATACAAAATTAACTGAGTGTGGTGGCGGGTGCCTGTAATCCCAGCTACTTGGGAGGCTGAGGCAGGAGAATCGCTTGAACCCAGGAGGCGGAGGTTGCAATGAGCCAAGATGACACCATTTTACTCCAGCCTAGAAATCAAGAGCAAAACTGCATCTCAAAAAAAAAAAAAAAAAAAAAAAAAAAAAAAAAAAAAAAAAAGGTAGGTGCTGGGCCAAGCCATATGTCACAATCCCTGCTGTGGACAGGTCCCAGAAAGAAGAGAAGAGTCTCATTATCCAGGTAATTGGCCCAGAGACTTGTCACAATAACTCCTGTGGGCAGGGATCCGGCAGAAGAATCACATCACCTGTGTGCTGAGCCCAGGAATAAGTCATTCTCTCTTCTGTGGAAATTGCCCAGACAAGAATAACAAGTCATATCACCTAGGTACTATGACCAGAGATATGTCACAATCTTCCCTACGGGCAAATCCCAGGAAAGAGAAGAGAGACACATTAAATAGTTGATTGGCCCAGAGATATATCACAATGCCCCTGTGGGCAGGTTTCAGGCAGGAGACACATCACCTTGGTTCTGGGCTCAGCTATATGGCACAATGTCTTCTGACGGCAGGGCCAAGGCAAAAGAGTAATGTCACCTTGGTGCTGGGCACAGTGATATGTCACCATTTCCCTTATGGGCAGAACCTAGAAAAAAGAGGAGAGTCACATCAGCTGGATTCTGGGCGTAGCAATATGTCACAATACCTGCTGTGAGCAAAGACAGGTAGAAGAAGAGTGTGACATCATGGAGCCTCCTGTAGGCAGGGTCATGGCAAGACAGTTACATTACCTGCATGCAAGGCCTAGTGATATGTAACAATGTCTACTTTGGGCAGTGCCAAAGCAGAGGAGAAGACTCATATCACCTGGGTGCAAGGCCCAGTGATATGTCACAATGCCCACTGTGGGCAGTACTGAGACAGAAGACTAGATCACATTACCTAGGTGCCGGGTCCAGCAGCATGGCACATTTTGAACTGTGAGCTAGACCCAGGCAAGAGAAATCACTTAAGACCTGGGTAGAGACTTATTTAACAATCACACCTGTAGGAAGGTACAGGGATGATATATTAACAAGCCCACACATGTCCGGGTTCTAGGTACGAAAGTCAACACCTCTTGTATGTTGGGTTTAAGTATATGAGTCACCATCTCAGCAGTGGACTGGATCAGTGCATGGGAGCCTCAATCTTTTCTGCAGACTGTCTCACCTTAGTAGTCATAGTCTCACAGGTTTGCTGAATCTTAGCCTGAGAGTCACCAAAACACCTGTGGACATGATCCACCTATGAGAGTCAATTTTCCAACTTTTGACTGCCTCCAGGTGTGAGATTCAGAATCTCAATAGTGGGCTGTGTTCATCGGAAATAACAATCTTTACTGTCAGCAGGATATGCATATGAGTGTAGGGTCAATCCTCTTGGGAGAGATTGACCCAACACACAAGATATGTTGACACCCCCACCTAGAACTGGGACATGTGCGGGATTGTAATCTTATTCCTGGACCTTCCTGCAAGTGTGATTGTGACATACACCTCTACCCAGCATGTAAGTGGTTTGCCTCTGCTGCCTGGAGTGAACTCACAGATAAAATTGTGACATATTGCTTGACCCTGCACCTAAGTGGTATGACTCTATTCTCAAGCCTTGGCACTGCCCACATGAAGAATTGTGACATATTGCTGGGTCTTGCACCCAAGTTATGTGAGTCTTTTCTTCTGCCTTGATGTTGTATACAGGGAGCATTATGACATATTGCTGCACCCTGTCTCAAGGATTTGTGGTTCTTCTGCCTGTGCCTTGCCCACATGGGCCAATGGGACATACTGCTGAGTCTAACACTTAGGTAATGTAACTCTCCTGCCTGGGCACTGCTTACAGGAAACATTGTGATATATTTGTGTACCTATCAACCAGGTTACATAAATCTCTTCTCCTTCCTGATTCCTGACGCTTAGGTAATAAAACTTCCCTGCCTGGGAACTTCTTACGGAGGACATTGTGATACATGTGTGTACCCATCAACCATGTTACATAAATCTCTTCTCCTTCCTGATTCCCGCTAACAGAGGGGATTGTGGCTCTTCTATTCTTTTTAGGTTCTGTCTTCAGGGAAAATTGTGACATATCACTGGGCCCAACACTAACACAATGTTACTCTTTTGCTTTGGCCCTGACCTCGAAAGGCATTCAGCCCTATTGCTGGGCCTAGCACCAAAATGATGTGCCTCTTTTGCCTGGAGACACATTGTGACATATCTCAAAGCTTATCAACTATTTGATGTGATCTCTATTCTTACTTGCACTTTGCTTATGAAAGATTGTGACATATCTCTGTCTCTGGGTCCCCTCCTTCTGGACAAACCCCCCCAGAAAAAAAAATATGACTTATTGCTGACCTCAGCACACAAGTGATGTAATTCTTCTGCCTGGTCCCTACCCATAGGGAGCATTGTGACATATTTTTTAATCTACAAATTTTTCATGCAACTTTTCTCTTTTACCTTAATCCTCCACATGGTCCCTGCCCACCCAGGGCATTGTAACATAGCTCTAGGCCCCTCATCTATTGGATGTGATGCTCTTTTCATACCTGGGCTTTGCCAAAAAGTGAGATTCTGATATATATGTGTGGGCTCAGCACCTAAATAATGTGACTCTCCTCCTTTGCCTGGGGCCTGTATTCATTGTGTGTTATGACATATGGCTGAGTCCAGTACCTACATGACGTGACTCTCCTGCCTAGGTTTTGCCCACAGGGTATTTTAAAATATCTTTTTCTTTATTACCTAGGTGATGTGACTCTCTTATTCCACCAGAGCCTTGCCAAATAGAAGGATTGTGACATATCACCGAACACAGCTCCCAGGTCATATGGCTCTCTTCTTTTGCCTGGGCCTCATATATTTTGGGTATTGTAACAAATTGCTGGGCCCCACCACTAGAAGATGGGAGGCTTGTGCATGGATCCTGCCTACGTGGGGGCCTTTTGATATTTATCTGTATCTGTCACTTAGAAGATGTGACTTTCCTACCTGCACCGTGCCCACAAGGAAGATTGGGAACTATCACTAGGCCATGTGCCCAGGTTATGTAACTCTGCTGCCTGTGTTCTACTTTCAGGAAGAAATTGTCACAACCTCTTCTACAGGCAATGCCCAGGTAAGAGTAGAGAATTACATCAAATAGTTGACAGACCCAGAGATATGTCACAATGTCCCCTGTGGACAGAGTTCAGGAAAGAGATTCACATCATGTTGGTGCTGGGTCCAGCAATATGTCACAATGCCTTCTGAGGGCAAGGCCAAACCAAAGAGAAAAGAGTAATGTCACTTTGGTGCTTGGCCCAGTGATATTTTACAATCCCCCCCCCCATAAGCAGTGATCAGGCAGAATGAGAGTGTCATATCACCTGGGAGATGCACGTAGAGATATGTCACAATGCCCCCTATAGTCAAGGTCTAAGCAGGAGAGTTACATTACCTGGGTTTTGGACTAAATAATATGTTATAATGCCTTATGTGGGCGGGGCACAGGCAGGAGAATCACATACCTTGGGTGTGGAGCCTAGTGATATGTCACAGTGCCCCCTGTGGGCAGTGCCTAGGCAGGAGAGGAAATTCACATCACCTGGTTACCAGCCCAAGCAATTGGTCACGATTTTTTTTTTTTTTTTTTGTGGCCAGGGTTCAGGCAGAATGAAGAGCTACATCTCCTAGGTGATAAACACAGAAACATGTCAAAAGGCCCCCTGTGGACAGGGCCCAAGCAGAAGCCTCCCACCACCTAGGTGTTGGGCTAAGAGATACATCACAGTACCCAGAATATGCTGAGCCCAGGAAAACAAGAAGAGTCATATTACCAAGGTGCTGGGTCCAGTTATATGTCACAATGCCCCCTTCTGGCAAAGCTCAGGCAGAAAAGGAGAGTCACATAACTTAGGCAATGAATAAAAAGATAATACCCCTAAGGGCAGGGCCCATCAAGGACAGTTGCATAACCTAAGTGTTGTACCTAACCCTATGTCTCAATACACAATGTATAAAGAACCCAGGTAGGAGGGGAGGGTCACATTGCCTAGGTGTTAAGCCCAGCAATACAACAAAATCCTTTTTTTAGGCAGAGCCCTAGCAGCAGAAAAGAGTCAGATCACCTAGGTACTAGGTCCAGCAATATGTCGCAATATTCCTTGAGGAAAGAGCCGAGGTAAGATAGTAACATCATCTAGGTGAAAGGCCTAGCAATATTTCACAATCTTCTCTGGAGACAGAACCCAGAAATAAGAGGAGTCACATCAGCTAGGTGCTGGGCACAGTGAAATGTTATGTTGGGTATAACTACATGAGTCACAGTCTCAGTGGTGGACTGGATCCAAGCATGAGAGCCTCAATCCATCCTGTGGACTGTGTCTTCTTAGTAGAGAGATGGCCTCACAGGTTTGCTAAATGTTGGTTTGAGAGTCACAAACCCAAATGTGAACCCAATCTATATATGAGAGTCAATTTCCCCTCTTAACTGCCTTTGGGTGTGAGATTAAGAACCTCACCAGCAGACTGTGTTTATGTGGAAGGATAGAAGTTGATGCTATTGGCTGGGTATGCATGAGTGTCACAGTCTCAGCTGTGTGCAGTGCCCAGGCAGAAAAGAAGAGTCCAATTGCCTAGGTGTAGAATTAGAGATTTTAATCTCTTTTATTAATGTCTTCTGATACTTCTATGGGCAAAGTCCATTGAGGAGAGCCACATAATCTATGTTTTGGACCCAGCCATATGTCACAATGCACAATGTATTCAGGGCCCAGGCAGAAGAGGGGAGTCAAATAACCTAGGTACTGGGCCCAGTGATACTGCAAAATACCTCCTTGGACAGGGCCTAAGCAAAGGAGGAGAGTCATATCACATCAGTGTGTGTGCAAAAATATGTCACAATACCCTCTGAGTGAATGGCTCAGTCATGAAATCCATGCCACCTAGGTGAGGGGTTCGATAATATGTTGCAATTTTTTCCGTGTGTAAGGCTTAGTAAGAAAAGAAGAGTCACATAACCTAGGGGCTGGGCCCAGCTTCATGTCACAATCACTCTATTTGGAAGAGCCAGAGAATGAGAGGAGTGTTACATCACACAGGTGCTGGGCTCAGCAATATGTCACAAATCCCGCTGTGGACAGGTCTCATGCAGAAAAGGAGAGTCACACCATCTAGCTGATAGGCCCAGAGATATGTCTTAATGACTCCTGTCAGCGAGAACCAGGCAGAAGAATCACATCACCTGTGTGCTGCTCATAAGTTACTCTCACTTCTGTCGGCACAGCTAGGCAAGAGAGGAGAGTTATATCACCTAAGTGAGGGGTCCATATATGTGTTCTAATTTTTTATTTGTGTAGGGCTCAGAAAAAAAAAAAGGAGAGTCACAAAACCAAGGGTTTGGGCCCAGTTATATGTCACAATCACCACAGTGGGCATAACCCCAGTATGAGAAGAAAGTTACCTCATGTAGGTGCTGGGTCTACCAATATGTCACAATCTTCACTGTGGACAGGTCCCAGGAAGAAAAGGAGTGTCATGTAATCTAGATCATGGGCCCAGAGATATGTCACAATATCTCCAGTGGGAAAAGCCCAGGCAAGAGAAGAGCACTCCATCAAATAGTCGATGGGTGTAGAGATACGTCACAGTGCTTCCTGCAGCCAGGATCCACGAAGGAGACTCACAGCACCTTGGTTCTGGGTCCACAATATGTCCCAATGCTTTCCTTTGGTAGGGCCAAGGCAGAAAACTTACATCACCTTTCTGTTCAGCCCAGCAATACGGCAAAATCTCTCCTGTGGACAGAACCTTGAAAAAAGAGAAGAGTCACATCAGCTAGGTGCTAGGCTAGTGATATGTCACAATCCCCACTGTGAACAGGGATAAAATAGGAGAAGAGAGTCATAACACCTGGGTGATTGGCATGGAGATATGTCACAATGTCCCCTATAGGTGGGACTCAGGCAGGAGAGTTAAATTGCCTTGATGTTGGACCCAGCAATATGCCCCAGTAACCCATGTGCTTGATGTTAGATCCAGCAATATGTCCCAATGACCCATGTGGGCAAGGCACAGGCTGGAGAGTCACACAACTTGGATGTGGGGGCCAGCAATATGTCACAATGCTGCCAGTGGGCCATGCTAAGAAAGGAGAGGAGACTCACATCACCTGGGTGCAAGGTCAAGCAATGTATCACAATACTCACTGTGGGCAATACCAAGGCAGGAAAATAAAGTCACATCTCCCAGGTGCTGGGTTCAGCAATATGTCATAATACTGTCTGTGAACTGGGCCAAGGCAGGAGAGTCGAATCACTCAGGTGCTGGGGAGAGGCATATTTCACAATCACACTTGCAGAAAGATCAAGGGATTAGATTAACAATTCAATCTGGGTGATGAAAGAAAATTTATGCAGTAACACTTCTGTGGGAAGAGGCCATTCAAAAGAGTCAGATCACTTCAGTGTTGACCCACCCAAATGTCACCATACACAATGTATCCAGGGTCCAGAAAAGAGAGGAGAGTTACGTTACAAATTGCTGGGTCTAATGACAATTCTTTTTTCTTTTCTTTTCTTTTTTATTTATTTTTTTTGAACCAAGGCAGAGATTAATAGTCATATTGCATAGTTGATGGATGAAGAAACATGTCACAAGACCCCCTGTGGGCAGGACTCAGGCAGGAGCCTCCCATCCTTTAGGTGTTTTTCCCAGTAATATGTCACAATACACAAAATACAATAAACTGAGGCAAAAGAGGAGGGTCACATCACCTAGGTGCTGGGTCCAATGATATGTCACAATCTCCAATTTTGGGAGAGCAAGGGTAGAATTGTCATATCACCTAGGTGATGAATGAAAAGACACATCATAATACCCCTGTGAGCAGGGGCCATGCAAAAGAGTCGAATCACCTAGGTGTTGGACCTAGTAGTATGTCACGATAACCAACAAATGTGGATCCCAGGAAGGAGAGAACAGGTACATACCTGAGTGCTTCACTAGCAATAAATCCCACTCTCTGCCTGGAAAGAGCTCTAGTAGTATAGGAGGGTTACATTACCTAGGTGCTGGGTCAAGTCATATGTCACAATACCACCAGAGGTGGTGGCCCAGGTAGGAGTCACAATACCTAGGTGAGGGGTCCAGAAATATGTCCCAATTTTCCCCATGGGCAAGGTTTAGGGTAAAGAAGAGTAGCATAAACTATGAAATCAGGTCTTGGGCAAAGCAATATGTCACAACAACCACTGTGGACAGGTCCCAGGAAAAAGAGGAGTGTCACATTATCAAGGTGATAGCCCCAAGGTATACAATACCTACACCTATCATGATGACCTCTGTGGGCAGGGACCAGAGAGAAGTATCATATCATCTGTGTGTGTAGAGATAAGGTCACCTTCACTTCAGTGGGCGTGTCCCAGGCAGGAGAGAACTAGGTGCTAAACCTAGAGATATGCCATAATCTTTCCTATGGGCAAATACCAGGTAAAAAAGGAGAGTCACACCAAATAGTAGATGGGCCCAGAGATATGTCACAATGCCTCATGTGACCAGGGTCAAGACAGAAGACTCATATCACCTTGGTGCTTGACCCCGCATTAGTTCACAATACCTTCTAAGGGCAAAGTAGAAGAGTAATGTCACTTTAGTGATGGGCCCAGCAATATGTCACAATCTCTTATGAGGGCAGAAATTATGAAGAAGAGAAGAATCATCTCAACTAGTTGCTGAACCAAATAATATGGCATAATACTCCCCTGTGAGCTGAGATCAGGCAGAAAAGAAGTCACATAACCTGCATGATGAATGTAGAGATGTCACAATGCCCTCTCTAGGTAGAACCCAGGCAGGAGAGTTACATCACCTGAATGATGGACCCAGTCAAGTGTCGCAATGGCCCACGTGGGCAGAACACTGGCAAGACAGTCACATAAGCTGGCAGTGTGGCCCAGTAGTATGTCACAGTTCCCTCTGTGGGAAGCACCAAGGCAGGAGAGGCGAGTCGTCTTATCTAAGTGAAAGGCCCAGCAATATGTCACAATGCCTTCTGAAAGCAGGGCCAGTGCAGCAGAGTAATGTAACCTTGGTGCTGGGCAAAATGATATGTCACCATCTTCCCTGTAGGCAGAACCCAGTAAGATGCAAATAACAAAATCACCTCAGTGCTGGGCCCAGTGATAGGTCACAATTACCCCTGTGAGTGGAAACCAGACAGGAGGAGAGTCACATCACCTTGGTGATGGCTGCAGTGGTATATCACAATGTTCTATGTAGCCAGGAATCAGGCAGGAGAGTAACATCACCTGGGTTCTGAACCCAGAAATACATCACAATTGCCCACGTGGGTAGGGGACAGGCACAAGAGTCACATAAAATCCATAACAATCCCATTTGTTGGTTGGGGCAGGCAAGAGTATTAAGTCACTCAAATGCTGAGCAGAGGCATACATCACAATCACACCTGCAGGAAGCTCCAGGAATAAGATTAACAATCTATCTTGCACATGCCCTAGTTCTAGGTATAAGAGGCACTGTCTCCTGAATGTTAAGTCTATGTACATGAGCCACAGTCGCAATGGTGAACTGGATCTCTGCATGAGGGCCTCAATCCTTCCTATGGACTGTGTCTCTGTAGTGAAGTCACAGCCTTTATAGGTGTGCTGAACCTTGATTTGAGAGTCACCAGCCTACCTGTAGACCAGATCCACATATAAGTAAGAGTTCATTTTCCAACTTTTACCTGCCTCCTGGTGTGAGATTCAGAGCCTCCACAGTGGGCTATGTCTATGGGGAAGAATGACATCTTTTCTGTCAGCTGGGTATGAATACAAGTGTCACTATCTCATATATGTGCTGTTCCCTGTTATGACACACTCTGTACCACCCAAGAGCTTTATACAGTATGCATGAGAGTCACAATTTACTCTAGAATCTTCGTGCTGGTATGGAAACATTATTCTACCTGTGGCCCTAAGCCCAAGTATTAGAGTCAACATCTCCTTAATTGGCTGGGTCCAGATAGGAGAGTTTTTACCTGCCTACAAGCTGGGTTGATAAATGAGTCACCATCCAAACTGTGGCCAGATGTTCACATATGGCTGTCAGAATTCCAACTATGAACTGCATTCATGTGTGAGATTTAGGAACTCACCAGGAGGCTCTATGTGTGAGAGTGAAATGCCTAACAGTTGGAAGGGTGTCCATATGAGAAACAATATCTGTCTTGCGTCCTGGGCCCTGTAATGACACTCCCTGTACCACTGCAGGGCTTTACACCATATGTGAGAAAGTGATGATTTTCTATGAGCTCTGTACAAAGAGGACTAAGCCTAGCTGTAAGAGACCGTGTCTCTCTCTCTTTTAAAAGAAATAAATAATAATTTTTTAAGTTCTTGGGTACACGTGCAGAGTGTGCAGTTTTGTTACATAGGTAAATGTTGTCATGGTGATTTGCTGCACTTATCGACCCATAACCTAGATATTAAGCCCAGCATCCATTAGCCATTTTTCCTGATTTTCTCCCTCCATCTGCTTCACCAGACAGGTTCTAGTGTGTGTTGTTCCCTACTGGTGTCTATGTGTTCACATGGCTCATTTCCCAGTTATAAATGAGAACACGTGGTGTTTGGTTTACTGTGCCTGTATTAGTTTGCTGGGGATAAGAGCTTCCAGCTCCATTTATGTCTCTGCAAAGAAAATGACCCTGTTCTTTTTCACGGCTGCATAGTATTCCATGGTGTATATGTACATTTTCTTTATCCAGTCTATCATTGATAGGCATTGGGATTGATTCCATGTCTTTGCTATTGTGAATAGTGCTGCAATGAACATACACATGCATGTATCTTTGTAATAAAATAATTTATATTCCTTTGGGTATATACCCAGTAATGGGATTGTGGGGTCAAATGGTATTTCTGGTTCTAGGTCTTTAAGAAATTGTCAAAGTGTCTTCCACAATGATTGAACTAATTTACATTCCCACAGTGTAAAAACATTCCCATTTATCTGCAGCCTTGCTAACATCTGTTGTTTCTTGACTTTTTAATAAGTGCCATTCTGACTGGTGTGAGATGGCATCTCATTGTGGTTTGATTTGCATTTCTCTAATGATCAGTGATGTTAAGCTTTTTAAAAAATGTTTTTTGGCCACATAAATGTCTTCTTCTGAGAAGTCTCTGTTCATGTCCTTTGCCTAATTATTGATGGAGTTTCTTTTTAAAAAAAAAAAAGTGTTTAAGTTTCTTCTAGATTCTGGATATTAGACGGTCACATGGATAGATTACAAAACCCTTCTCCCATTCTGTAGGTTGCCTGTTCACCTGACAATAGTTCGTTTTTCTGTGCAGAAGCTCTTTAGTTTAATTAGATCCCATTTGTCATTGTTTACTTTTGTTGAAATTGCTTTTGATGTTTTTGTCATAAAATCTTTGCCCATGTCTATGTCCTGAATGGTATTGCCTAGATTTTCTTCTAGGATTTTTATAGTTTTGGGTTTTACACTTAAGTCTTTAATCTATCTTGAGTTAATTTTTGTATAAGGTGTAAAGAAGGGGTCAAGTTTCAATTATATGCTTATGGCTAGCCAGTTCTCCCAGAACCACTTATTAAATAAGTAATCCTTTCCCCATTGCTTGTTTGTTTAAGTCTGTCAAAGATCAGATGGTTGTAATGTGCTGTCTTATTTCCGAGTTTTCTTTTCTGGTTTCATTGGCCTATGTGTCTGTGTTTCTACCACTACCATGCTGTTTTGGTTATGAGAGACAGTGTCTCTTTTATTGGCTGGTTCAAGGTAACAGAGTCATCACCACAGCTGTGAACTGGGCCAAAGTGTATTTCACAGTCTTACCTGTGAATTGGGAGCATGCAGAAGGGTCACATCAGCTGGGTGCTAGGCCAGGAATATTTCACAATGCTCCCTTTGGGCAAGAACCAAGCAAGAGAGTAACATCACTCAGTTTCTGGGCCCAGCAATATGTCACAATTTTCTCTGTGGGCAGAGTGCAGGCTGAAGAGAAGAGCCATATTTCCTAGGTGATGGATGGAGAGATATGTCACAAGGTCCCCTGTGGTAAGGGCCCAGGCAATATCTTTCTATCTCCTAGGTTTTGGGCCCAGTGATATGTCACAAATACTCAAAATATGCAAGGCCAAGCCTAAAGAGGAAAGTCACATCACCTAAGTGCTGGGGCCAGCCACATATCACAATACATAATGTATTCAGGGCCCAGGCAAGAGGCAAGAATCACATCACCTAGGTGCTGGGCTCAGAAATACATCACAATTCTTAGGCAGACCCAAGTAGATGAGTAGGTTTATATCACCTATTGCTGGAACCAGCAATATGTCATAATACCTTTTGAGGAAGCACCTTGGGCAGGAGAGTCACATTACCTTGGTGAGGGGCTCAGAGATACGTCACAATATTCCCTTTGGATAGGGCTTAGAAAGAAAAGTTACATAACCTAAAGATTATGCCCAGCTCTATGTCATCATCGGCCCAGAGGGCAGGGCTCAGGCGTGAGAGAAGAATCACATCACATAGCTGCTGGGCAAAGCAATGTGTGACAATCCCCAATGTGGTCAGGTTTAAGAAAAAAGAGGAGAGTCATATTATTTAGGTGATGAGCCCAGAGGTATATCACAATCATTCCTGTGGGCACAGGCCAGGCAGAAGAGTCACATCATGTGTTTGCTGGGCACAGTGATAAGTCACTTTCATTTCTGTAGGCATGGCACAGGCAGGAGAAGAGTGCCAACATCTCAGTGCTGGGCCTAGAGGTATATCACAACTTTTCTTATGGGCAAAGTTCAGGTAATAGAGGAGAGCCACATCAAATAGGCAATGGGTCCTTAGGTATGTTACAATAGCTCCGAAACAGCATCCAGGGAGAAGGCTCACATCACCTTGGCACTGGGTCCAGCAATATGTCACAATGCTTTCTGAGGTCAAGGCCGAGACAAACGAGCAATGTCACTTTGATGTTGAGCCCAATGATATGTCACAATGTCCTCTGTAGGCAGAATCTAGGAAGAAGAGGAGTCACATCAGTGAGGTGCTAGGCTCAGTGATATGTTACAATTCCACTTGTAAGTAGAAACCATGCAAATAAAGAGAGTCTCATTATCTGGGCCATGGGTGGAAAGATATGTCACAATGCCTTCTGTAGGCAGAGCACAGGCTGGGGGATTAAATCCCCCACAGGGGCCCGGTGGCCCCTGTGGGCAAGGCATAGAGAAGACAGTCATATAACCTAAGTGTGAAGAACAGTCATATGTCAAAATTCTCCCTGTAGGCAAAACTAAGGCAAGAGAATAAATTCACATCGACTAAGTGCTGGGTGCAGCAATACATCACCATTCAATTTGTCGGCTGAGTCCAAGCAGGAGAGTAAAATTGCTCAAGTGCTAGGCTGAAGTGTATGTCACAATCGCAGCTGCAGAAAGGTCCAGGCATGAAATTAAGAATCCTGCACATGTCCAGGTTCCAGGAATGACAGGCACCACCTCCTGTATGTTGAGTCTAAGTGTATGACCCACAGTCTCAACACTTTACTGAATCCATCTACTAGAGCTTCAATCCCTCCTGCAGACTATGTCCTTTTAATGGAGTCAAAGCCTCACAGATATGCTTGATCTTGTTCTGAAGGTCACCTACCCACCTATGAACCAAAGCCGTGTATGAGTTAATTTTTCAACTTCAACTTTTTTTAGATGTGAGATTCAGAACCTCAACAGTGGCCTGTGTTCATGTAGAAGAATGACAATTTTACTGTTGGCTGGGTGTATGTATAAGTATCATAATCTCACCTGTATTCCATGCTTTGTTAGGACACCCTCTGTAACACCTGAGGGCTTTATACAATATAAAGTCACAATCTGCTCTAAGACTTTTGTGTTTATATGAACCCATGATTCTACCGGTAGCCCAAAGCTCAAATAAGAGAGTAAACATCTCTCCAATTCAATGTGTCTACATAGAACAGATCTAACCTGCCAGAATTAGAAATGAGTTGCCATTTCAACTGTAGCTGGATGTTTACATGTGACAATCACAGTCCAAACTGTGAGCTGTGTCAACATGTGAGGATAAGGACCTCCCCAGTGGGCACTGTCTATGTGTGTGAGGGTGACAATATTAACAGTTTGTGGGGTGTACATATGAGAAACATAACCTCGCTTATTTAGTGTGCCCTGTGATGACACTCTCTGTACCACTTGAGGGCTTTATATGATATGTAAGACTGGTAACTTTTTATGACCTTCATACAAAGAGGAGACTTATCATCTTACTTTATTTCCTAAGTCTAGCTATGTAAGACAGTATCTCTTCTATTGGCTGGTTTGAAGTATGAGAGTAATCAATACACCTGTGAGCTGGCTAAAATGTATGTCACAAACCCACTTGTGGGTTGTGAGAAGAATCATACCATGTAGGTTTTTGGCCAAGGATATGTCACAGTCTTCCCTTAGGGCAGAAATCAAGCAGGAGAGTCATATCACCTAGGTGCTCAGCCTGACAGATATGTTACAATCCTCTCCTGAAAGCAGAGCACACGCAGCAGTCATAGTGAAGTGGCTTCATTGTCTGGGGAAACACCCGAAGTTTGTTGTCCTGCTCTGAGAAGAGTAATGACTCGAACACACACACGGAATGAGTTTAAGGAGCAGAAAGTTTAATACACAAAAGACAGGAGAGAGGGAGAGAGCTTCCTCCTGTGGAGAAAGTGGGTCACCATAGCAGGTTTCCAGGTTTGGAGCAGAATGTGATCAATTTTATAGAGAGGCTTGAGGAGGTGGTGATTGATTTATATATGGCCCAGGAAATTGGTTTGACCAGGTGTGGCATTTACTTAGCACACGAGGAAACGGGCCCTCCCACACTAATCTTATTATGCAAATGTGGCCTCTACCTGGCCGGTACCATGACACCCACACACGGTGACAAAGTAAAGGGAGAGGGAATCACCATTTTGAGTGTACTTGGCTTTTAGTACAGCTGCCCGTATTTACATATGCAAACTTCCAGCTTGCTTATCTATGCTTGCAGTTTGACTTTTCAGGCTGCTTTCTTTTAGAAAAGAAATGGTTTTTTGGTTGCTTTTCATTGAAGGAAAATTCCACCGAGAACTCTTGTACCCTTGTTAACTGCCTAAAATAATTTTTTTTAACTCCTATATTATTCACCCCTCAGAAGATGGTATTCTAACTGCTATTGGGGGTGTTGGACAATGAATCTTTCTGGCTACTTCCTGCTGAAAAGGGGTGTCGTGTGGGGGAACAGCAGCTGAGACTCCTCCTGAGGTTTATTTAAGTGTTCTCAGAAGAATGACATGTCCACAGGTGGTTCTGTTTGCAGCGCCATTTGGAGTTTTCTTCTAGGTAAAAACAGACAAATTTTACAAGAAGTTTTAGAATATAGGGTTTTAACATGAGTATTAAAATTATTATTATTAGTGAGAGTATTATAGGTCATAACTATGACAGTAGAGTTTGATACCTGTTATTTCAATAGATTTGTAATAGGGGTAGGCCTCCACTAGATGTTGCTATACATTACCAGAAACATTAATGTAAAAGTAACATTTTTCTTTGAGAAACACATACATTTATCCCCTTGGCTTGCCATCAGGAGATAATTTTAGGTTCAGGCAATTTTTTATAACTTGCAATATGATTGAGAGAAATACACTATTCAGTGGCTAAAGTAACTTGTGTTAATCTAGGCAATTTCTCTCCTTTATTAAGTTCATTCATGACTTCCACAGATTATCTTACAACATTCTTAAACTTTCTGACTTGTCTTAAATATCCTTCCTTTTAAAACCAGACTTTTTAGAGTAAGAATTTACCATACAAGCCTTGCTTATAAAATCTCTCTTATTTATAACCTTCTTTCCATAGCTTAGAGTGCATCATATTGCCAATCATTAATAAAAAGTCGTATCAAGCTCAGTGATAGTATAACTTTCCTGCTTATTTCTTGTCTGTAACTATTACCCTTGCTATGAGGATAATAATTAAGCAAAGCAACCTTGACTAAATTTTTTTTACAATTATTCAATTATTATTCCTTTTATAAAAATGAATATTAGGCAAAGTATTATGGCAATTCAAATTTTACAAGTAGAATTCCACACTGTGAGTGCCATAGTGTATAGTTCTACTACAAATAGAGTGAGTTTAGCAGCTCCCACAAGAGTGATGTAGTAGATAATTTTTATTTATAAATTTTATTCGTCAAGATATAGAATTTCCCTTTGGGGTTCTATGAAGTTATGAATGCAATCCTATGAATACTTAAAATTCTCTTGTAAATATGTGTTAAAAGAGAAGTTTTGGCCGGGCGCGGTGGCTCACGCCTGTAATCCCAGCACTTTGGGAGGCCGAGGCGGGCGGATCACAAGGTCAGGAGATCGAGACCACGGTGAAACCCCGTCTCTACTAAAAATACAAAAAATTAGCCGGGCGCGGTTGTGGGCGCCTGTAGTCCCAGCTACTCGGGAGGCTGAGGCAGGAGAATGGCGTGAACCCGGGAGGCGGAGCTTGCAGTGAGCCGAGATCGTGCCACTGCACTCCAGCCTGGGCGACAGAGCGAGACTCCGTCTCAAAAAAAAAAAAAAAAAAAGAGAAGTTTTAATAGTTGATGGCAATCTTGGAGAGGAAAAATAGAAATGACAAAAAGTATCCGATGAGGTAGCAGTGAGTAAGATGAGTAGCCCTCAGTTACTTATCTTTTATGATTTTCAGCTTAAGATTTTCTGTTTCTTCACACTGATATTCAGGACATTCCTCTGGGCTTGTAAGGGGTTGCTCCCTCAGTTCTTCAGGCCTTGACTTGAGTGTGATGTATCCAAGAGTTGATATCTGTAATTTTTCTTTTTTTTTCTGAGATGGAGTCTTGCTCTGTCACCCAGGCTGAAGTGTAGTGGTGTGATCTTGGCTCACTGCAACCTCAGCCTCCTGGGTTCAAGTGTTTCTCCTGCCTCAGCCTCCCGAGTAGCTGAAATCACAGCCCCGCACCATGCAGCCCAGCTAATTTTTGTATTTTTAGTAGAGACGAGGTTTCACCATGGCCAGGCTGGTCTCAAACTCCTGGCCTCAGGTTATTCGCCCACCTTGGCCTCCCAAAGTGCTGGGATTACAGTTATGAACCACCACGCCCAGCAGATACCTGTAACTTTTATTGCCAAGGGAAGAGGGGGTTGAAAAAAGAACAGTGTAGGGCCCTTCCCAGCTTGGGCTTAAGGAAAGAGAGAGAGAGGTGTGAGATTTACTAATAGCAAATATCCTGGGTTAAATAAAGGTGGTCCTATTTCTTGGGGTTAGGCTACTGCTAGTTGTGTTAATTTTTGTTGGAAGTGAGCTAGAGAGGTTATATACTTAACCAAATTAAGTTTTCTGTTTTAATAGAAAAATCATTGGTAAGAAAAGGCCATTTATAGAGCTTAGACCTAATTTTGTTTTTGTTTGTTTGTTTGAGACAGAGTCCCGCTCCGTCTCCCAGGCTGGAGTGTAGTGGCACGATCTTGGCTCACTGCAAGCTCCGCATCCTAGGTTCACGTCATTCTCCCACCTCAGCCTCCTGAGTAGCTGGAACTATAGGTGCCCACCACCATGCCCAGCTTATTTTGTTTCTGTATTTTTAATAGAGATGGAGTTTCAACGTATTAGCCAGGATGGTCTCGATCTCCTGACCTTGGGATCCACCTGCCTCAGGCTCCCAAAGTGCTAGGATTACAGGGCTGAGCCACCATGCCCGGCCTAGACCTAACTTGGAAGGCATATTTCTTATCCAAAGTAAGGCCATGGGAAGAGTGACAAGTTTTTTGAGGTGTCTCTTGATAATATTATTTGTTCTCTACCTTTACTGAGAATCGGGGTTTTTAAGCACAATGGAGACGATATTCTATGCTTAGCACATTTGAGACCCCCATGTGACAGCTGCCTTAAATGAGGGGCCATTGTCACTTTGAAGGTATTTAGGTAGACCAAAGCAGGGAGTTTGTTGGTTTGTTTTATCTTTTTCTGAGACAGAGTCTTGCTTTGTCACCCAGGTTGGAGTGCAGTGGTGCAATCTCAGCTCACTGCAACCTCTGCCTCCCAGGTTCAAGCAATTCTCCTGCCTCAGCCTCCTGAATAGCTACAAGTGTGCACCACCACGCCTAATTTTTTTGTATTTTTAGAAATGACGAGGTTTCACCATGTTGGCCAGGCTGGTCTCAAACTTCTGAACTCATGATCTGCTCGCCTCGGCCTCCCAAAGTGCTGGGACTACAGGCCTGAGCCACCGCGCCTGGCTGGAGTTATTTTATTAATTAACACTTTTGTTACCTTAGAGACCTTTGGGCATGGAAATGCTTCCACCCAGTTAGCAAAAGTATATACCCATAACAGAAGGTATTGGATACCCTTTGTCTTTGGCATGTGGGTGAAGTCTATCTGCCAGTCCTCCCCTGGATAGCTTCCTATTTGGGGGGTTTTAGGAGGAAGGAGCCACCTGTTCAGGGAATTATTTTTAAGACAGACTTCATGGGAATTAGCAACCTGTTTGACTGTTTTTAGTAAGTTCTCTCCTGAAAACAATTAAAGGAAGGAAGGTAATCCAAACAGTCATTTAAAAATATGATTAGTATGGCTACTGTTCTTGAAGACTCAAATGTGAGGCTTACTGGGGAGAGGATGAACCCCCTGCAATACACACATTGGTCATGCTTTAAACCAGTTTTCTTTCATGGAGGACCTAGTCATTACATGGGGCTGAGAGAGGTTTTGGAGCAACTGAAAATTTCAGGCCAGGGCACACCCTGGTGTTATCCAAAGGCTTCTGGACTAAAGCCAGCCTCTAACCACCCATCCAGGTGTTAGCAAAGAGAATCTCCAGCTATCCTGTTGCAAAATTTCTCCTTTTCTATCTGTAGTCACCATGTCTTTTATCTTTTCTGTGTATGCAATGTGCAGGAATTTTTACAATTCAGGGAAACAGTTCTGTTAGGAAACATCGGCAAATACCATAGTAACCCAATAAGCATCTCTCTCTACACATCCTCTGGTGAGCACATGGTATTTCTAAGCCAACAGCACCCCCTAGTGGAAATAGAAATTCTCTCCATGAGGCACATTGTCACTCTTCTGCAATACACTGTAGCTTCCCAATTCTCTTTTTGCACCACTAAAAATCAGGCTCTATGCCCTTCTGTGAGTGAGAGAATGCTGCCTTTAACAATTAAGAGTAAAATGTCCTCCATAGCCAAATTTTAGTTTGAATACTGTCCTATCAGCAGAAAAATGCCATTAGGTCCCTACTGTTCTTTAAGGCACCTATTCTGTCTTTAACTAAAATAGTACTTAATTAGTAAGGGGACTTTACATCCAAAAGCTAACCAGAATCATTTTCTAAGGGTAAATGATTTAGCATGGGGCATAAGAGTAGAATACAGAGTTCCATCTAGCACAATCCCTCCATTAAATGAGCCTTACCCAAAGGCAACTATTACATACTCTTTCCCGAAATCCATTTTTTGGGGTGGCACACAGATCACACAAGTCTAGAAAGTCAAAGGGAAATCACAAGTGGACAAATAAGGCTATGTGGGTAATTGTGGCTAAAACCATCACCTAGTTCATCTGGTTTCATGGCTTGGAGAGGTCACACCCACAACCATGAGTGACACATTTAACATGGTGCCAGGAACCAAGGAGAGAAAAGAGTAGAGGTGACACTCCAACTGTTTTCCCTTCACCCTTGGTCATACCCAAAAAAAGGGAGACTAAAAGGACTCTTTTATTCTCACTTTTTCTAGATGGGCAACAGACCAACTTCAGCTTGCACCCTTCTAGAGTGCATTCTATAACACTGGAACTTCTTTAACCTTGGGACTTTGAAGAATAAAGCAACTCATTTTCTTTTGCACATGGGCATAGCATTTATACTAAACCTTTACAAGCGTTGTAAAATCAACCCAGCTTTTTAAAAAGTCATATCAGGCAGGCTTATAGAAAATTATTCACCAGAACTAGAAAAGCAAATTCCAGGGAAGCCATCTGAGAATCCCCCTTATTGAGAGCCACCTCAAGTTCTCTTAATACAAGACCTTAGCCAAATAAAGGAAGACATAGGCTGATTTTCTGATGACCCCCAGTAAGTATATAGAAGCTTTCCAAAATTTAACTCAGGTGTTTCACCTTACATGGAAGGATGTTACGCTGCTCCTAAACCAAACCCTAACTGCAGCTGAAAAGCAGGCAGCTCTACAGGAAGCAGGGAATTTCAGAAATGAACAATATGTAGCCTACAATGCACTCAGGTATGAGAGGAGAGTCACATCACATAGGAGCTGGGCCAAGCAATATGTAGCAAATCTCCACTGCAGAAAAGTCTGAAAAAATGAAGGGTCACATCAACTAGGTGATGAAATCAGAAATATAGCAAAATGATTCCTGTGGGCAAAGACCGAGCAGAAGAAATTACACCATGTATGTGATAAGCTTAGTAATACATCACTCTCTCTTCCTTAGGCATGATTCAAGCAAAAGAAAAGTCACATTACCTAGCTGTTAGGCCCAGAGTTATGTCACAATCTCTATTATAACAGAAGCTCAGGTAAGAGTCATATCAAATAGATGACGGTCCCAGAGGTATGTCACAATGCCTCTTGTTAGCAGGGTACAGGCATACCAACTCACATCACCTCGGTGCTGAGTTCAGCAATATGTCACAATGCTTTCTGAGAGCAAGGCCAAAGCAAAAGGGCAACATCACCTTGTTGTTGGGCCCAGTGATATGTCACAATGTTCCTTGTGGGCAAAACATAGAAAGAGGCACATCAGCTAGGTGCTGGGCCTAGCAATGTTTTGATACACCCTGTAAGGAGAAACCAGGCAGAAACAGTCTTATTACCTGTGTGATGAGCAGAAAGATATGTCACAATGCTCTCTGTAAGCAGGGCCTAGGCAAGAGTTATATCACCTGGGTGTGGACCCAGCAATATGTCACAACAGCCCATGTGGGCAAGGCACAGGCAGGAGAGCCACATAACCTGGGTGGTGGGTGCAGCAATATGTCACAGGGTTCCCTGTGGGCAGTGCCAAGGCAGGAGAATAGATTTACGTTAGGTCCTGGGTTCAGCAATGTTTCAATCCAATCTGTGGACTGAGCCCAGGCAGAAGAGTTGAATCACTCAGGTGCTGGGCAGAGGCATATGTCACAATCACAGCTGCAGGAATGTTCATAAATGAGATTAACAATCCTGCACATGTCCAGATTCCAGGTATGAGAATCAACACCTCTTTTATGTTGGGCCTAAGTACATGATTCACAATCTCAACAGTGGACTAGATCCATGGGCAAGAGCCTCAATTCCTCTCACAGACTGTTTTCTTAGTGGAGTCACAGTCTTTCAGGTATAGTGAATCTTGGTCTGAGAGTCAATAACCCACCTGTGGACTGAAATAAACAATGTTCAACTTTTGGCACTTTTTTGATTGTGGGATTCAGAATCTCAACAATGGGTTGTGTTCATGTGGGAGGGTGACAATCATTACTGTTGGCTGGGTATGCTTATGAGTGTCACAATCTCACCTGTGTCCTGAGGTTTATTAGAACATTCTCTGTCCTACTTGAGGGCTATGTACTGGGAGTTACAATCTTGTGTGAGACCTTCATGCTGGTATGGACCCATAATTGTACCTGTGGCCCTAAGCCCAGGTATGAGAGTCAACATGTCTCCAACTGGCTGAGTCCAGATAGAAGATGCCTTACCTGCCTGTGAGCTGGGTTTAGAAATGTTTCACCATTTCAACTCTGGCTGAATGTTCACATATGACAGTAACAATTTCAACTATGGACTGTGTTTGAGATTAAGAACCTCATCAGTGAGCTCCATCCTTGTGGGAGGGTGACAATACTAAGGGTTTTTAGGTGAGCATATGAGAAACACAACGTTACCTGTGTGCTAGGCTCTGCAATGACACTTTCTGTACCATTCAAGACTTTTACACAATATGCAAGAGTGGCATTTATAATCTTTATAAAGAGGAGGCCCGTGAACTCACCTATTTGCCTAAGCCTTGCTAAGAGACACAGGATCTCTGCTATTGGCTGGTTTAAGGTATAAGACTTATTATGCCATCTGTGAGCTGGGCCAAGATAAATGTGACAATTACACCGGTGGATAGGGAATAAGTAGAGTCACATAACCTGTTTTTTTGGAGCCAGGAATATGCCATAATCTTCCTGGAGGCCAGGGACTAGGCATCACCTGTTTGCTGGGCCCGGGAATATATCACACTGCTTTCTGTCAGCCAGGCCCAGGCAGGAGAGACACATCACCTGGTTGCTAAGCCCAGTAATATGTCACAATTTTCTTTGTGGGCAAGGTGCAGGCAGAAGAGGAGAGACACATTTCCTAGGTGATGGATAAAGAGATATGTCACAAGGCCCCATGTGAGCAGGGCCCAGGTGGTACTCCCATTCCCTACATGTTGAGCCCAGCGATATGTCAGAATACCCAGAATACACAGGGTCCAGACAATAGAAAAATGTCACATTAGCTAGGTACTGGCCCAGCGATACACCACAATTTTTTTATTTTTTGCCAGAACCTAAGCAGTAGAGGAGAGTCACATCACCTAGTTTCTGGGTCCAGCGATATGTCACAGGACATGGCCCAGGCAAAAAAGTAAAATTATTTATGTGAAAGACCCAGAGATATGCTACATTGTCCTCTGTGTGTAGGGCTAACAGAGAAGAAAAGTATTACATAACCTAGGTGCTCATGCCACCTGTTTCACAATCACCCCAAGTGGCAGGGCCCAGTCATGACGGTCACATCACATAGGTTCTGGACCAAGTGATATGTCACAATATTCTCTCTGTACAGTTTACAGGAAGACAGTCACATAATCTAGCTGATGGGCTTAGAGATATGTCAAAATAACCCCTGTGGGCAGGGACCAGACAGAAGGATTACCTCACCTGTGTGCTGGGTTTGGCAATAAGCCATCTTTCTTCTGTGGGTATGACCCTGTCAGAAGAGAGTCACATCACCTAGGTTTTGGTGCCAGAACTATGTCACATTTCTTCTTATGGGCAAAGCCCAGGTAAGATGGGAGAGTCCCATCAAAGAGTTGATGAAGTCAGAAATATGTCACAATGCCCTCTGTGAGCAAGGCTCAGGCAGGAGACTCCCATCACCTGGGTGCTGGGCCCAGCAATATGTCACAATGTCTTCCGAAAGTAGGGCAAAGGCAACATTAATGTCACCTTAGTGTAGCGCAAAGTGAAATGTCACATCTTCATGTGGGTGGGCCTTAGAAAGATGGGAAGAGTCCCATCAGCTAGGTGCTGTACCCAGCAATAGGCAAAAATATCCCATCTGAACAGAAACCAGACAGGAGTCATATTAGCTGGGTGATGAGTGCAGAGACACATCACAATGCTCGTGTAGGCAAGGCCAAGGCTGAAGAGTTACATTACATGGGTGTTACACTAAGCAGTATGTCACAATGGCCCAGGTGGGCAGGGAAAAAATAGGAGAATCACATAAGCTGAGTTTTGAGCCCAGGGACACCCCAGTGTCCCCTATAGGCAGAGACATTAAAGAAACGGTGACTTACATCACTTGGATGCAAGGCCCAGGGATATTCCACCATCTCCCCTGTGGGCAGCACCAAGGCAGGAGTATGGAGTCACATGTGCTGGGTTCAGTGATATGTCACAATTGCACCTATGGACTGGGCCCAGACTTGAGAGTCAAATCACTCAAGTACTGAGCAGAGACATATGCTACAATCACACCTGCAGGATGGTTTAGAGATTAGATTAACAATCTCACACATGTCCCAGTTCTAAATCTGAGAGTCAACACCTCCTGTATGTTGGATCTAATTACAAGAGTCACAATCTCAATGGTGCACTCAACTTGTTTATGAGAGTCTGAGGTTTTCCTTCAGACTATGTACCCTTACTGGAGTCACAAGATTCACAGATGTGCTAAATACTGTGAACTGAATCCACATATAAGAGTCAAGTTTCCAGGCTGGGGGTGGTGCCTCATGTCTATAATCCCAGCACTTTGGGAGGTCAAGGCAGGACTTGAGGCCAGGAGTTTGAGAGCAGTCTGGGCAACATGGTGAAACCGTGTCTGTAGTAAACATACAAAAATTAGCTGGGTGTGGTGGCACATGCCTGTAATTCCAGCCACTCAGGAGGTTGAGGCATGAGAATTGCTTGAACCCAGAAAGTGGAGGTTGCAGGAGCTGAGAGTGCACCACAGCACTCCAGCCTGTGTGTCAAAGTGAGTGAAACTCTTAAAAAAAAAAAAAAAAAAAAAGTCAAATTTCCAACTTTTGACTGTTTTCATGACAGAGACTCAGGACCTCAACAGTGCGCTGTGTTCATGTGTAAAGACAACAATTTTTACTGTTGGCTGGGTGTGTATATGAGTGTCACAATTTTGCCTGTGTTCTAGGCTCTCTCAGTACCACACGAGAGCTTTCTACAGTATTAACGGAGTTGCAAACCACTCTATGACCTTCATGATGGTATACACCCATGATTGTACCTGTGTCTCTAAGCCCAGGTATGAGAGTCAGCATCTCTATCACTGGCTGGTTCCACATAAAAGAGGACAGGCATGGAGGCTCATGCCTGTAATCCCAGCACTTTGGGAGGCCGAGGCAGGTGGATCACTTGAGGTCGGGAGTCCGAGACCAGCCTGGCCAACATGGTGAAACCCCATCTCTACTAAAAATACAAAAATTAGCCTGGTGCGGTGGGGCACATCTGTAATCCCAGCTACCCAGGAAGCTGAGGCAGGAGAATCAATTAAAGCCGGGAGGTGGAGGTTGCAGTGAGCCGTTATTGAACTACTATACATCAGCCTGGGTGACAGAGTGAGATTTTGTCTCCAAAAAAATAAAATAAATAAAATAAAAATGAAAAATAAGAGTCCTCACCTGCCTCGGAGCTAGATTAGAAATGAGTCACCACCCCAACTACAGCCAGATGTTCACAAATAACAGTCACAATTTCAACTCCATCCACATGTGAGATTCAAGACCTTACCAGTAGGCTCTGTCCATGTGTGAGGGCAAAATCCTAATGGCTGATAGAGTGTGCATATGAAAAACACAATCTCACCTGTGTCCTGGGTCCTGTGATGAGACTGTCTGTACCACCTGAAAAAGTTATATATGTGAGAGACTGGTAATCCACTATGATATTCATACAGAGGAGATCCAGGATCTTACTCATTTCCCTAAGTCTAGCTTCAAGAAACAGTATCGGCCGGGCGCGGTGGCTCAAGCCTGTAATCCCAGCACTTTGGGAGGCCGAGACGGGCGGATCACGAGGTCAGGAGATCGAGACCATCCTGGCTAACACAGTGAAACCCCGTCTCTACTAAAAAAATACAAAAAACTAGCCGGGCGAGGTGGCGGGTGCCTGTAGTCCCAGCTACTCGGGAGGCTGAGGCAGGAGAATGGCGTAGACCCGGGAGGCGGAGCTTGCAGTGAGCTGAGATCCGGCCACTGTACTCCAGCCTGGGCAACAGAGCGAGACTCCGTCTCCAAAAAAAAAAAAAAAAAAGAAACAGTATCTCTCCTACTGGCTGGTTTGAGGCATGAGAGTTATCATCTCACCCATGAGCTGAACAAGGATATATTTTACAATCCCACCTGTTGATAGAGAGTAAGCAGGAGCGTGACATCACCTGGGCACTAGGCCAGGAATATGTCACAATTTTCCCTGATGGCAGGAACCAGTCAGAAGAGTAACATCAGCTGGGTGATCAGCCAGGGATATGTTACAATCCTGTTCTGAAAGCAGGGCACAGGCAGCAGAGTCACAGCATCTGGGTGCTGAGCCCAGAGACATGTCACAATGCTCCCTGGGAGCAAGGCCCAGGAAAAGGAAGCACATCACCCTGTTGCCAAGTCAATGTTATTGTCACATTCTCCCCTGTGGGCCAAGTGCAGGCTGTAGAGGAGTCACATCTCCTTGGTGAGGAATACAGAGATATGTCACCAGGGTCTTGAGAGTCATAGGGCTAGAGCCCTGTTTGCAGGGCATAGGCATGTACCTCCCAAATTCTACATGTTTGGCCCAGTGATATGTCACAGTACTCATATGTGGGACCCATGAAAGAGGAGAGTCACATCACCTAGGTGCTAGGTCCAGCGATACATCACCATCCTACATGTTGGCAGAGACCAGGCAGAAGGAGAAGGCCACATCACCTAAATCATGAATGTAAAAATATATCATAATACCCTTTGGGCAGGACCCATGCAGGAGAGTCACCTTGCTTAGGTATTGGACCCAGCCATATGTCACATGCAGTGTGACAGTAGGTAGCTAGTCTGGTATAAGCAGGGCAAGAAAGGGCGCCCCACTCCACACACACCAGAAATGTCAGGTGGCAATCAGGTAATGGCCAGGCAGTTAACTGTCTCGCTAAAGTAATAACTGGTGACAGCTGTTGCCAGGGAACAGCAGTCTCCTAATAGAAAACACCTAAAACTGGTCATCAGTAGCTTCCCAGTGAGATATCAGGAGTTGGGTGGGTTAGGAGAACTAATGCAAGACCCTAGAAGTATGCCAACACATAAAATCCCAAGAGAAGAGAGTCACATCATGACAGTAATGGCAACAGAGATATGACACACAATGACCCTGTAGGCAGGGCCGAGGCAGGAGAGTTACATCAACTGGGTGTTGGACCAAGTAAAATGTTACAACGGCGCCTGTGGGCAGGGCACAGGCAGGAGAGTCACATAACCCGGGTGTGCTGCCCAGCAATGTGTCACAATGTCCCCTATGGAAAGCACCAAGGCAGTAGAGGAGACTCACATCACTTGGGTGCAAGGTCCAGCAATCTGTCAAGATGCTCCTGTGGGAAGTACCAAGGAAAAAGAACAGAGTCACATCACCTAGGTTGGGGTTCAGCAGTATGTCACAATTTCCATCTGCGGGCTGGGTGCAGGCAAGAGTCTAATCATTCAGGTGCTGAGAAGAGGCATATGTCATAATCACACCTGCAAAAAGGTCTAGGGATGAGATTAACAATCTTGTACATGTCCTAGTTCTTGGTAAGAGTCAACATCCCCTGTATTTTCTAAGTATACAAGTCACAATATTAACAGTGGATAGATTCGTGCATGAGAGCCTTGATCTCCCCTGTGGACTGTGTACCTGTAGCAGAGTCACAGCCTCACAAATGTGCTAAATCTTGGTCCTGAGTCACTCATCATTCTGTGAATGGAATTTATGTAGGGGAGTCAATTTCCCAACTTTCCACCACCTTCAGATGTGATATTCAGAACCCGAGCAATGAACTGTGTTTATAAAAGATGACAAACTTTACAATTGGCTGGGTATGTATACAAGTAACACAATCTGACCTGTGTGCTGGGCCCTGTTAAAAACACACTCTGTACCACCCAAGGGCTTTAGAATGTGGCAATCTGTTGGCCAGGTGCGGTGGCTCACACCTGTAATCCCAGCACTTTGGGAGGCCAAGGCAGGTAGATCACGAGGTCAGGAGTTCAAGATCAGCCTGGCCAAGATGGTGAAAGTCCATCTTACTAAAAATACAAAAATTAGCTGGGTGTGGTGGTACACGCCTGTAGTCCCAGCTACTCAGGAGGCTGAGGCAGAATTGCTTGAACCCAGGAGGCAGTGGTTTCAGTGAGCTGAGATGACACCACTATACTCCAGCCTCTCGAGAGAGAGACTGTCTCGAAAAAATAGTAATAACAAAACAAAAAAATAAATTTGGTATGAGACCTTCATGCTGGTATGGACCCATGATTGTACCTATGGACCTAAGAGCAAGTAGAAGAGCTAACATTCCTTCAATTGGCTGGGTTCAGATATGAGAGTTCTCACCTACCTATGAGCTGGGTTTATAAATGAATCATCCTCTCAACTGCAGCAGGACGTTGATATATGACAATCACAATTTCAACTGTAGACCTCATACATGTGTGTAGTTTAGAACCTCATGAGTGGGCTCTTTCAATGTGTAAGGGTGACAATCCTAACAGTTGGCAGGGTGTGCATAGAAAAAACAATCTCACCTGTGTGCTGGGCCCTGTAATTACACTATCTGTAACACTTGAGGGCTTTATAAGGTATGTGAGTGAGTGGTAATTCTTTATGACCTTCATACAAAGAGGAGACCCAGAATTTTACCTATTACCCTAAGCCTAGCTACAAGAAACAGTATCTCTCCTATTGGCTGACTCAAGTTACAACACTTACTATTGCACCTTGATCTGGATCATAAAATATATCACAATATTCCCTGAGGGCAGGCACCAGGCAAGAGAGTCACATCACCTAGGTGCTCGGCCAGATATGCTACAATCCCTTCCTGAAAGCAGGGTACAAGCAGCAGAGTCAAATCATAAAAGTGCTGGGCCCAGCAATATGTCTCAATACCTTCTGTGGGCAGTGCCAAAGCAGGAGGATAGTCATATTACCAAGGCGCTGGGTCCAGTGATATGTCACAATCTCATTTGCAAGCTGGACTCAGGCAGGAGAGTCAAATCACTCAGGTACTGAGCAGAGGTGTATGTTAAAATCACACCTGCAGGAGGTCCAGGGACGAGACTACCAATCTCACACCTTTCCTGGTTCTTAGTATGAGAGTCACTGCTCACTGTAGGTTGGGTACAAGTGAAGTAAGAAATTAAGAAAATGACAAAATAATAGCATAAGTAATAATGGTAAAGATTAGAGTAATAGACAAATAATAATAGCTCATAGAATGAATTGTTGTATTAACCAAGGCTGAAAAAAATTTACATAGCCCCCCACAAAGTTAAAGTTTAAAAAAAATATTAACTGCCTGTCCCAAAAAACATTAACCATATGTACGCTCCACATATTTTGTAGGGTCTATAAGCTCGTTCCTTTCTTAGCTGCAAGGTCACAAAACAAATAAGCATAAGCTACAAACCAAGTTTTCCCAAAGATGTAAGACATGCTGCAAAAATATCACAGCAGCCTTTGTTCTTGCTTCTGTTAGCCTGCTTCCTGCTTCACATAGTGCCCGCCTCAAAATACTTAAAAGCAACTGAGTTCTTTGTTCGGGGCTCAGACTTTCAGGACACATGTCCACTGAGCCAGTACACACCTTAAACACTTCCTGCCCTTCATTCGATCTCTCCAGTTCCTTAATTTCCCACAACATAAGTACACAAGTCACAATCTCAGTGGTGGACTAGATATGTGTTTGGGAGCCTAAATTTCTCCTGCAGACTTTGTCTCCTCCATGGATTCACAACATCACGGGTGTGCTAAATCTTGGTCTGAAAGTCAGCAACCCACCTGTGGACTGAATCCACGTATGAGATTCAGCCACGTATGCAGTCAATTTTCCAACTTTCGACTGACTTTGGGTGTGAGATTCAGAATCTCAACAGTGGACTGTGTTCATGTAGAATGACAACAATCTTTACTGTCTGTTGAATGTACATCTAAATGTCACAATGTCACCTGTGTGCTGAGCTCAGCACTCAGCACTATTCAAGTGTTTCATACAGTATGCATGAGTCACAGTCTTCTTTGCAACCTTTGTGATGATATAGACAAATGATCATACCAATGGTTCTAAGCCTGGATATGCAAGTAAATATGTCTCCAACTGGATAGATCTAGATTGGAGAGTCCTCACCTGCCTGTGTGCTGGGTTTAGAAATGAGTCATCATTGGCCGGGCGCCTGTAATCCCAGCACTTTGGGAGGCAGAGGCAGGTGGATCACAAGGTCAGGAGTTCGAGACAGCCTGGCCAACGTGGTGAAACGCCATCTCTACTAAAAATACAAAAATTAGCCAGGTGTGGTGACGCGCGCCTGTAGTCCCAGCTACTCGGGAGGCTGAGTCAGGAGAATGGCGTGAACCCAGGAGGCAGTGCTTACAGTGAGCGGAGATCATGCCATTACACTCCAGCCTGGGCAACACAGCGAGACTCCATCTCAAAAAAAAAAAAGAAAAAGAAAAAGAAATGAGTCACCATCCCCAGCCAGGCGCGGTGGCTCACGCTGTAATCCCAGCACTTTGGGAGGCCGAGGTGGGTGGATCACGAGGTCAGGAGATGGAGACCATCTTGGCCAACATAGTGAAACCCCGTCTCTACTAAAACACACAAAATTAGCTGGGGGTGGTGGCACGTGCCTGTAATCCTAGCTACTTTGGAGGCTGAGGCAGGGGAATTGCTTGAACCCGGGAGGCGGAGGTTGTGGTGACTGAGATCGCGCCACTGCACTCCAGCCTGGGTGACAGAGCGAGACTCTGTCTCAAAAGAAAAAAGGAAGAAATGAGTCACCATCCCAACGCAGTCTTCAGTTAAAATTGTTACTGTCTTGTGGCTGGATGTTCACATGTGACACTCACATTTCCAACTCTGGACTGCATCTATATTTTAGATTTGGGACCTCTCCAGTGGGTTTCATCAATGTGTTAGGGTGAGAATCCCAGTGGTTGGTGTGCATGTGAAAAGCACAATTTCATCTGTGCTTTGCACCTTTTGGTGACACTGTGTGGACTACCGGAGGGCTTTATATTATATGCAAGACAGTGGTAATCCTCTATGACCTTTGTGTGAAGAAGAGATTCAGAATGCTACCCAGTTTTTAAAGCCTACTTATGAAAGACAGTATCTCTTCTATTTGCCAGTTTGAGGTATGAGAGTCCTCATCATACCTGTCAAGTTTGCCAAGGTATATTCAAAATCCCAACTGTCCACGGAGAGCCAACAGAAGAGTCACATGACCTCAGTGATAGGCCAGGGATATGTCACAATCTTTCCAGAGGGCAGGGGTGAGGCAGGAGGGGTCACATTACCTGGGTGCTCAACCAGGGATATGTTACAATTTCCTCCTGAAAGCAAGTCATATGAAGCAGAGTCCCATCACCAGTGTGATTGGCTCAGGAGTATGTCACAATGCTCTCTGTTGGCAAGTCACAAGCAGGAGTGACACATACCTGGTTGCTGAGCCCAGTGATATGTGACAATTTTCCCTTTGGGCAGAGTGAAGGTAGAAAAGAAGAGTCACATCTCCCAGATGATTGATGCAAAATTATGTCACAGGGCAACTGTGAGCCAGGCCCAGGCAAGAGCCTCCAACTGCCTAGGTGTTAAGCTCAGCAGTACGTCACACTACCAAAAATTCTAAGTCCCAATCATAAGAGGAGAGTCACATCACCTAGGTGCTGGGTTCAGTGAAATGTCACAATCCCTTTTGGCAGGACAAAAGCAAAGAGTCACATCATGTAGGTGATGAATGGAAAGATATATTATAATCCTGAGGGCAAATGGGGCTGTGCTGGAGGGCAAAATCACCTAGGTGCTGGACCCAGAAATACGTCACAGTACACAATATATGCACGGCCCATGCAGAATAGGAGAGTCCTATTACCTAGGTGCTAGATATAGGCATATATCATAATATAGCCTGAGTGAAGGCCCAGAAAATAGAGTCACATCACCTAGGTGACGGGCCCAGAGATATGTCACAATGCCCATTGTGGATAGGGCTCAGAAAAAAAGAGGAGAGTCACATAACCTAAGGGCTGAGCCCAGCTGTATTTCACAATCACCTCCGTGGGCAAGGGTCAGGAAACAAAAAATTGTATCATTTAGGTGATGGGCTCAAAAATATGTCATAATTACTTCTTTGGGAAGAAATCAGAATAATTACATTTGTGTGCTGGTTCAGGCAATAAGTCACTCTCCATCTCTGGTCATGGCTCAGGCAGGAGAAGAGTCAAATCACCTAGGTGCCGGGCCCAAAGATATGTCAAAATCTCTTTTATTAAAAAATCTCAGATAAAAGTACAGTCGCATCAAATAGTTGATGGGCCCAGAGATAAGTCACGATGTCTTCTGTGGGTAAGTTTTAGTAGGAAGACTTAACATAACCTTGGTTTTGGGCCCAGCAGTATGTTATAATGTCTTCTGAGAGCAAGGCCAAGTCAAAAAAGTAATGCCACCTTGAAGTTGGGCCCAGCATTATGTTACAATCTTTTCTACAGGCAGAACCTAAGAAGAGAAAACTTACATTAGCTAGGTGCTGGACTTAGCAATACATCAAAATCCCCCCTGTGAGCAGAGACCTGGCAAGAAGAGAGTCAAATCACCAGAATGATGAGTGCAGAGATATTTCACAATGCCCCCTGGACTTAAGGCAGGACTCAAGCAGGAGAGTTACATCACCTGGGTGTTGGACCCAGCAATATGTCACAATAATCCATGTGGGCAGGGCACAGACAGGAGAGTCACAGAACCTGAGTGCAGAGATTAGTGATATGTTACAATGTGTTTTGGGGGCAGCCCCAAGGCAGGGGAATAGGCTCACATCACCTGGGTGCAATTCCCAGCAACATGTCACAATGCCCCCTATCGGCAGCACCAAGGCAGACAAATGGAGTCACATTACTTAAATGCTAGGTCCAGTGATGTCACAGTCCCATCTGTTGTCTGGTCCCAGGCAGAAGAGTCAAATCAGGTGATGGGCAGAGGCATATGTCACAGTTCCATCTGCACAAAGGTCCACAGATGAGATTAACACTCCCAGACACATCCCAGTTTTCAATACGAGAGTAAACACCACCTGTATGTTGAGACCAAGTACAGGAGTCACAGTGTCAGTAGTGAACTGTATCTGTGAATTAGTGCCTCAGTTTTTTTGTGCAGACTGTTTTAGTGGACTCACAGGCTCACAAGTGTGCTGAATGTTGGTCTCAGGGACACCAACCCACCTATGGATAAAATCCATGCACGAAGCCGGGCACGGTGGCTCAAGCCTGTAATCCCAGCACTTTGGGAGGCTGAGACGGGCAGATCACAAGGTCAGGAGATCGAGACCATCCTGGCTAATACGGTGAAACCCCGTCTCTACTAAAAAATACAAAAAACTAGCCGGGCGAGGTGGCGGGCGCCTGTGGTCCCAGCTACTCCGGAGGCTGAGGCAGGAGAATGGCGGGAACCCGGGAGGCGGAGCTTGCAGTGAGCTGAGATCTGGCCACTGCACTCCAGCCTGGGCGACAGAGCCAGACTCAGTCTCAAAAAAAAAAAAAAAAAAAAAAAAAAAAAATCCATGCACGAGAGTCAATTTTCCAACTTCTGACTCTTTCTGGGTGTCAGATTCCAAACCTCAACAGGGGGCTGCATTCATGTGTGAGGATAACAATCTTTACTGTTGGCTGGGTGTGCATACAAGTGTCATAATGTTGCCTCTGTGTGGGGCCATGTTAAGACACCCTCTGTATTATCTGAGGGTTTTATATGGTATGCATGAGAGTTGGAAATCCACTGAGACCTTCTTGCTGGTATAGACCCATGTTTGAACCTGTAGCACTAAGCCCAAGTATGACAGTCAACATCTCTCCAATTGGTTGGGTCCAGATATGAGAGGCCTTGCCTGCCTATGATCTAGCAATGAGTCACCATCCCAACTTTAGCCAGACAATTACATATGACAGTCACTATTCCAACTATGGACTGTGCCCAGGTGTAAGATTAAGGACCTCACCAGTGGGTTCTTTCCATGTTTAAAGGGTGACAATCCTAGCACTTGGTGGAAAGTGCATACAAAAACCACAGTCTCATATTTTTGCTGGGCTCTGTGATAACATTCTCTGCACCAAATGAAGGTTTTATACAACATGCAAAAGAGTGGTAATCCTCTATGACCTTAGTATAGAGAGAAGACCCAGAATCTTACCCATTTCCTTAAGGCTACCTAACATACATGGTATCACTCTTATTGGCTGGCTCAAGATATGACAGTCCTCATTGCATATGTGAGCTGGGCTAAGATGTGTTTCACAATCCCATCCGTGAGCATGGAGCAAGCAGAGAGACACATCGACTGCCTCTCTGCCAGGGATATGTCACAATCTTCCATGAAAGCATGGACCCAGCTGGAGAGTCCCATCTCCCAGGTGCCTGGCCAGAGATATGTTACGATACCCTTCTGAGAGCAGGCAACTGGCAAAAGAGTCAAATCCCCTGGGCACCAGGCCCAGCAATATATTCCAGTGCTCCCTGTGGGCAAGGCCAAATGAGAAGAGACACATCACCTGGTTTGCTGGGCCCTGTGATATATTGCAATTTTCCATTTGGGCAGGGTGCAAGAAAAAGAGGGAAATCACAGCCCCAAAGTGAAAGATGCAGACATATGTCACAAGGGCTACTGTAGACAGGGCCCAGAAAAGTCTCTCATCCCTTGGGTGTTGAGCTCAGCAGTATGTCACAATACCCAAAATATGCAGGTTCCAGGCAAAAAAAAAAAAAAAAAAAAAAAGCACCAAGGTGCTGGATCCAGTGCTATGTCACAATTCTCTTTTTGGTTAGGGTCCAGGCAAATAAAGACAGTCACTTTGCCTAGGTGATAAATAAAAGGATATGTCATAACACCCCTTTGGGCAGGGCCCATATAGAAGAATCTTATTACCTAGCTGCTAGACTCAGCAATACATCACAATTTCACTCTGAGCAGAGCACTAGCAATAGAGGAGAGACACACCACTTAGGTGGTAGGTCAAGAGATATTTTACTTTCTTTCTTTTGGGCAAAGCCCACATCAGAGAGGAGAGTTCTCATCAAATACCTGATGAATGCAGAGATATGTCACAAACCCCTAAGAATAAAACCCAGGCAGAAGAGCCACATCACCGGGGTGCTGGGTTCAGCAATATGTCACAACCAGGCAGGAAAGTCACAATTACTTGGATGCTAGGTCCAGCAATATGTCACAATGTCCCTTGTGGACTAGGCCCAGGCAAGAGAAGAGTCACATCACCTAGGTACTGGACCAGGCAATTATGTCACAATCCTCCCAGAAAGCAGGGCAAAACAGGACAGTCAAATCACTTAGTTGCTGGGTCCAGTAATATATTGTAATATCTCCTGAGGGCAAGGCCCAGGCAGAAGAGGAGTCACATCATGTAGGTACTGGGTCCCACCATATGTCACATCTATTCTGTGGGCAGAATATAGGAAAAATGGAAGAGTCACATCAAAGGGGTGCTGGGCCAGTAATAGTTCCAAATCTCTTCTGTGAGCAAAAACAAGGCAATAAAAGAGAATCACATCACCTGAGTGATAGGCATAGAGATAAGTCACAACGCCCCCTGTAGGCAGGTCTCAAAGAAGAGAGTTACATCCCCTGGGTGATAGACTTACCAATCTGTCGCAATGCCTCTGTGGACAGGGTCCTTGCAGGAAAGTCGCATTACCTGAATGTTGAACCCAGCGATATATCCCAGGCAAGACAGGAGAGTTAAATCACTTTGGTTGGCCGGGCGTGGTGGCTCACGCCTGTAATCCCAGCACTTTGGGAGGCCGAGGCAGGGAGGCCTATCCCATCACTCTACGATGGGAGTTCGAGATCACGGCAAAACCCCATCTCTACTAAAATTACAAAACATTAGCCAGGCATGGTGATGGGCACCTGTAATCCCAGCTACTCAGGAGGCTGAGACAGGAGAATTACTTGAACCTGGGAGGCAAAGGTGGCAGTGAGTTGAGATTGCACCACTGCACTGCAGCCTGGGCAACAAAGGGACACTACATTAAAAAACAAAAAAAACAACACACACACACTTAGGTGTTGCATCTAGATGCATGTCACAATGTTACCAGTAGACAGGGTTTTTTTTTTAAAAAAAAAAAAAAAAAAAAAAAAGGCCCACCTGGCAATGCCCACAGAGCAGGCAGAAGGCTTGTACAATGGCTTCCTGGAGCAGCTGCATAAGATATACAGGCAAGTTTGGGGCCCACATGCAGGTGCACATTCAGAATCCAGGGCCTGTGACCATAGACCTGGAATCATCAGCTCCCCGTGCTGCTACCTCTGACCCAAAGCAGCTGTCAAAGCTTGAAAAAGAGCAGCAGAGAAAAGAGCAGAGCTAAGGTACCTTCTGAATCAAGCCAGGAGAGAAACACACCCCAAAAAGAAAACTGCAGTGCCAGTAGCAGGGCTGAGGGCAGTCGGGCCTAGGGCAACATGTCCTCTGAACAAGAGCCATAGGCTTGGGAGGCAGAGTTCGGTGTGTTATCACTGGGCAGAATTGGATCTTGAAAAATTCAAGATGGTAAGTACCCACACTGCTTTAAGAATTTGGAACTGAAACATAAAGAGGAAGACAGAAATAAGAAGTTGGGAACCCGAATAGCTCTGCAAAAAGCAGCAAAAGACCATTTTACCATTTTCTGTGGTTGCTGTGGTGGAATAAGGCATGGACACTGCCAGTGTTGGGGAGTCCCTGTGGTAGAAGGAGTACACTCATGCCTTCCCCACAGAAAGGCCATATTGGTTTCTACTGCGTCTTGGCTTGCTTTTGGAACAGGCTGGCCCAACATCATTTGGCATCAAACCCATTGTAGTTTATTCTGCTTGTCCATGGGGTAGTCTCCAACAGACTCACGCTGTCCATGTTCTTTCTATCAGGGCCTGTGTTAAGGTGTCAAGATAGCAATCATCAATAGGCTGGGCTCTGTGGCTCACGCCTGTAATCCCAGCACTTTGGGAGGCCAAGGCGGGCAGATCACCTGAGGTCAGGAGTTTGAGACCAGCCTGGCCAACATGGTGAAACTCCGTCTCTATTAAATACAAAAATTAGCCAGGCTGTGGTGGTGGGTGCCTGTAATCCCAGCTACTCAGAAGGCTGAGGTGTGAGAACTGCTTGAGCCCAGGAGGCGGAGGTTGCAGTGAGCTAAGATCCTGCCACGGCACTCCAGCCTGGACGACAGAGGGAGACCCTGTCTCTAACAAACAAACAAAGAAAAAGACAGCAATCATCAGTGATAATGTATTGTGAGACCTTTGTATCTTGTAAATTCTTTTTTAAAAAATAAATAATAATTAGACCCTAAATCTCAACAAACCACAAAAAAAGGAAAAGTGACATTAATCTGATTGTCAGCTCAGCATTATGTCACAATGAGCTTAGAAAATAAGATCCAGGCAGAAGAGTCACATCACGTAGGGGGCTGACATCAACAATCTGTCACAATCATTCCTGTGGCCAGGGCCCATGCAGGAGAGTTGTATTACCTGCATGCTGGGCCCAGTGACAGATCACAATTCCTTCTGTGGAAAGAAGCCAAGCGGTAGAGGACAGTGACATCACACAGGTATTGGGTCAAGCAAATTCTCACAATACTCCCTGAGGAGGTCCCAGGTAGGAGGGTCACCTCATCCAGGTGAGAAAAGCAGAGATATGTCACAATGCCTTCTGTTTATAGGGCTTAAATCAAGGCAGAGAGTCACATAACTTAGAAGCTGGGTTCAGCAATATGTTACAATTGCTTTATGGGGCAGGGTCCAGGCATGAGAAAAGGGTCACACCATTTAGGTGCTTGATCAAGCAGTATGTCACAATCCCCATCATGGACAGGGCCTAGGCAGAGAAGGAGAGTCACATCAACTAGGTGATGGTCCCAGAAACATGTCACAATGAGCCCTGTGAGCAGAGCCCAGGTCAGAGAAGAGTCATATCAAACAGTTAATGGGCCCAGAGATATGTTACAATGCCCTCTGTGGGTAGGGTCCAGAGAGGATACTTACATTCCCTTGAAGCTGGGACCACCAACATATCACAATGCCTTCTGGGGGCAGTGCCAAGGCAAAAGAGTAATATCACCGTGGTGCTGCAACCAGCAATATGTCACAATCTTCTTTGCAGGCAGAATCTAGGAAGAAAAAAAGAGTCACATCAGCTAGGTGCTAAGCTCAGTGATATGTCACAATCACCTTTTAGAACACGGAATTGTCAGAAGAGAGTTACATCACCTTGGTGATGTTTGCAGAGGTGTGTCACAATGCCCTCTGCAGGCTGAGGCAAGGCAAAAGAGTTAAATCACCTGGGTTTTGGAGTCAGCAATATGTCACAATGGCCACTATGAGCAGGGCCCAGGAGTGGAGAGTTACATAATGTGGGTTATAGGTGTGGAGCCCAGTGATACGTCACAATGCCCCCTATAAGCAGTGCCAAGGCAGGAGGAGAGAGTGACATCACCTGAGTTTAAGGACAAGCAATATATCACATGCCCCCTTTAGACAGTGCCAAGGCAGGAGAAGAGAGTCACATTACCTAGTTGTGGGGTCTAGTGACATGTCACAATCCCATAGGTGGGCTGTCTGAGGCAGAAAAGTCAAATAAGTCAAAGGCTGGGCAGAGGTTTATTTCTCAGTCACACCTGCAGGGAAGTCCAGGGATAAAATGAACAATGCTGTACATTTCCCAGTTATAGGTATGAGAGGTAACACTTCCTGTATGTTGGGTCTCAGTATATGACTCACAATCTCAACAGTGGACTGGAACCAAGCATGACAGCCTCAGTCCCTCTTGCAGACTGTGTACCCTTAGTGAAGTCACAGCCTCACAGCTGTGCTGAATCTTGGTCTGAGAGTCACCAACCCACCTGTGGACCAGATTCACCTATGAGAGGCAATTTTCCAACTTTTGACAACTTCCTCATGTGAGATTCAGAGCCTCAGTGGTGGACTGTGTTACTGTTAAAGAATGACAATCTTTACTGTCATCTGGGTGTGCAACAGTCACAATATCACCTCTGTGCCATATTTCATTAGGTGTCAACATTTAGCATAAAAATTATAAAACTCTAAACCCAGCTCAAGGTAGAATAATTTTTTTGTGATTTTTAATAAATGAGACATTTAATATGGTATATTAAAAAAGCTACACATTTTGAGTTATCAACAAAATGTCCATGTATTTAACTTAAAGGTTTTTACATAAACACCTAATGTTCTCAAGCTTTAAAATGGTTAACAAATAATGTTAAATTACCTTTGTGTAATATCTCAGCTTTCAGAAGTAGTCTAAATAAATGGCTAAAAATGAAAACACTGGGTACATAGATAAGATACAAAGTAGTATTTTGAAAATCTATTTCGAAATTGTGGAATGGTCCTCATCTATGAAATGCTCATCTGATGGGCAGTTCAAACATTTTTGCTCCATAGGTTTATATTAAATGTGCCAAAAACATGGGTTCTCATTGAAAAATGAATAATTTTGTCTAATTCAAGAGTTATCTAAAAGTTAACTCAAATTACGAATTTAAAAAGATTATTGTATTCATGCAATTCTCTGTATTGCCTGAAAAATCCTTGTGCTGTTAAGTTCCAGGGATTCAACTCTTGGGTCTAAAAAGTACACATAATTGTTTTATTTCACATATATATATAAACCCATATGTATACATACATATATACATATACATGTATACACACATATACATATATACATATACAGACACATACACATATATACATATATTTGCATATATATACATATTCACACATATATACACATTCATACATACACATATACATATTTATACATATGTACGTCTGTGTGTGTATATATATATATAATTTGAGACAGTCTCGCTCTGTCACCCAGGCTGGAGTCCAGTGGCGCGATCTCAGCTCACTGCAACTTCTGCCTCCCTAGTAGCTGGGACTACAGGCATGTGCCACCATGCCCAGCTAATTTTTGCATTTTTAATAGAGACGGGGTTTCGCCATGTTGGCCAGGCTCATCTCAAACTTCTGACATCAGGTAATCCACCCTCCTCGGCCTCCCAAAGTCCTGGGAATTACAGGCATGAGCCACCGAGCTCAGCCTAATTTTGTATTTTTAGTATAGATGGGGTTTCACCATGTTGGCCAGGCTGGTCTCGAACTCCTGACCTCAAGTGATCCGCCCACCTCAGCCTCTCAAAGTGCTGGAATTACAGGCACGAGCCACCACACCTGGCCAGTTCTATTTCTTTAAGCCTATACATTTGCACTTGTTGAAAGTATTCGAACATACAATTATACAGTTTCATGCTTTCACTGAGTCTTCATAATGTAGCACTTTAATGATGTAAGCAAGCCAGGAGCTTTGAGCTTTCTGTGCCAGGTAAGGATGCTAAGCCCAGAGAGAAAGAGGCCAAGGCTAGGGTTTGGGGACAGGCAGAACCTGGGTTCATCTGGGTCATGGAGGTTTGCTTGAAGCAGGAATAGGCAGGATTCAGTCAAAATGGTGACTATTAAAAAGTCAAGAAATAAAAAATGCTGGTGAGGCTGTAAAGAAATAGGAATGCTTTTACACTGTTGGTGGGAGTGTAAATTAGTTCAACCATTGTGGAAGACAGTGTGATGATTCCTCAAGGATCTAGAACCAGAAATACCATTTGACCCAGCAATCCCATTACTGGATATATACTCAAAAGGAATATAAATGATTCTAATATAAAGATACATGCACATGTATGTTTATTGCAGCACTATTTACAATAGCAAAGACATGGAACCAACCCAATGCCCATCAATGATAGACTGGATAAAGAAAATGATACATATACACCATAGAATACTATGTAGCCATAAAAATGAGATCATGTTTTTTGCAGGAACATGGATGAATCTGGAAGCCATCATCCTCAGCAAACAAAACACCGCATGTTCTCACTCATAAGTGGGAGTTGAATAGTGAGAACACATGGACACAGGGAGAACAACACACATCAGAGCCTGTCAGGGGAGTCAGGGGCAATGGGAGGAAGAGCATTAGGACAAAAACCTAATGCATGTGGGGCTTAAAACCTGGTTGATGGGTTGATCGGTGCACCAAAGCACCATGGCACATGTATACCTATGTAACAAACCTGCACGTTCTGCACATGTATCCAGGAACTTAAAGTAAAATAAGATTTAAAACAAAAAGAAAATGCACTAAGGCCACGAGAAACATTTACTGCCAGGTCAAGGCTGACCACTCTAATTCTGGTGAACACAGAACTAAAGATAAAGTAGCTTCAGCTTAAAAGCTCTCCAACAAGCTTTTGACAACTTCCTCATGTGAGATTCAGAGCCTCAGTGGTGGGCTGTGTTACTGTTAAATTTGAAAGTGCCAGAAATTTTTCTTTACAGCTTTCATCAATTTATGCTATCTATTTTTTTGAAAATGTGACATAGGAATACCATATCATATTTATGTGGGATTTTTTGGCTGGAAAAGTGAACCTATGGGGTAAAAAAGAAAAGCCAAGAGCAGTTACTTTGACTATGATATTAAAAGCACATTTCAGTTTATTTTGGAAGTTTTACTCTACGGATTTAGATACAGTAATAAAAATGTAGATAGACTAAAAATACAAACACACAGGGTTATATAAATGTCTATTATGTCTTGTAATAAAGCCTTGAAATAAAACTGAGTCAGATGTGAATTCTCTACTCATCCCAGCCACTCAGTACTTGTAAATCCAACCAGTTAATTAGCTCAGGTCAGTTGGTTTTTCTTTGAGTGGGGGTGGATGACGGGGAAGGGAACGGAATCTCCCTCTGTCTCGGAGGCTGGAGTGCAGTGGCGCGATCTCAGCTCACTATAACCTCCACTTCCCGGGTTCAAGCGATTCTCCTGCTTCAGCCCCCTGAGTAGCTGGGATTACAGGCATGGGCCACCACACCTGGCTAATTTTTGTATTTTTAGTAGAGATGGGGTTTCACCATGTTGGCCAGCTGGTCTCAAACTCCTGACATCAGGTGATCTACCCGCCTAGGCCTCACAAAGCACTGGGATTACAGGAGTGAGCCACCTCGCCCGGCCAGGAAAGTTTTTTTAAAATTAGCAAATTATCTCAGCCCAGGTAATTCCAATCAGCAAATTATAAAATTTAATTATAAAGTATAAATTATAATTTAATTATAAAAATTATAAATTATAAAAATAGGTTATTTCAGGCGGGGCGAGGTGGCTCATGCCTGTAATCCCAGCACTTTGGGAGGCCGAGATGAGCGGATCACGAGGTCGGGAGTTCAAGACCAGACTAGCCAAAGTGCACAACCCCGTCTCTACTTAAAAAAAAAAAAAAATTAGCTGGGTGTGGTGGCGGGCACCTATAATCCCAGGGACTCAAGAGGCTGAGGCAGGAGAATAGCTTAAACCCAGGAAGCAGAGGTTGCAGTGAGCTGAAACCGCGCCATTGCCCTCCAGCCTGGGTGACAGAACGAGACTCAGTCTCAAAAAAAAACAAAAAATTAGGTTCTTCCCCCCGCCCCCCAGAGCAGGAGTGGGCAAGAAGGAAAGTGCACTTGGGAGAAACCTAAGTAGGCACCTGACTTTTTTTTTTTTTTTTTTCTCTTGAGACAGAGTCTGGCTCTGTCACCCAGGCTGGAGTGCAGTGGCCGGATCTTGGCTTCACTGCAAGCTCCGCCTCCCGGGTTCAAGCCATTCTCCTGCCTCAGCCTCCCGAGTAGCTGGGACTACAGGCACCCGCCACCTCGCCCAGCTAGTTTTTTTGTATTTTTGTAGTAGAGACGGGGTTTCACCGTGTTAGCCAGGATGGTCTCGATCTCCTGACCTCGTGATCCGCCCGTCTCGGCCTCCCAAAGTGCTGGGATTACAGGCGTGAGCCACCGCGCCCGGCACCTGACTTTCAAAGGGAGTAAAATTAGGTGACTTCAACTAGCCAGTTACCTCAGCCCAGGTGTATCTATTAGCCAATTAGCTCACCTTAGATGATTTCTATCAGCCAATCAACTCAGCCTAGGTGGGTACATCCAGTCAATTATCTAAATAGGAACTGCAGATTCCTCAACTGAGACCCCAAATGCTAGATGTGAATAGCACATTCACACACCTAGAAAGAAAGCAGGACCCTGAAGTGTTAACCTGGACATAAAGCAATACATTTCTATACTGGCAGCTTCCTTTCCAGACCTTGCCCTTGAAGGTGAACTTTGCTTATGTTTTATACAAACAACATTGTATGGCTGTGTTTCATTCTGGGATGCTATTGTGCCACAGAGTAGAACAGCAAGTGTACATCTGCATTTTTAGTATATAGTTGGGTATTAAAAATGTCTTTTGGAAACATGCTTTGTATACATATTTATATAAACATACCCACATAATCCTGTTTGTGTTTATCTACCTAAATATGTCTATATGCAGATGTATTCGATGCAATTTTGTAACCATATTTATACAGAATAAAGATATAGGTGGTAGAAGTATTTGATAGGTATTGATACCGAAATTAATTTTTAAAACTTTCATGCAGGTATAAACTTCTATACCCTAAAAACTATATCTACAATAGTACAACATCCTGTTGCATTTAATATATATAAACGAAGCATTGGTCCATTTTGCTCAATTATGTGAGACTAAAGTTGAAAATAAAAGGTCGTGGGAATCATTCATTGCCAGGTCAAGGTTGACTCTACTTTTTCTGGTAAAAATGGGCTCGCATATGAACCAGCCTGAGCATAAAGGCACTCACCCAAATTTGAGAATGCTTATTTCTTCTTATAGCTTCTGTCAAGATAGGGGCTAATTTGTTTCTGAGTGTGGGATGTAAAAGTACACTTTTGTATTTACATCTTTGTGACTAGAGTAGGGTCTTTATGGTAAAGAAAAGAAAGTCTAAGTCTGTTTTCAGAAGATACACTGTGTTACTAAAATTATGGTATATGGTACCTGACCACTTTTTTTTTTCTCTGAAACACAGTCTCACTCTGTCACCCAGGCTAGAGTACAGTGGCATGATCTCAACTCACTGCAACCTTCGCCTCCCAGGCTAGAGTACAGTGGCATGATCTCGACTCACTGCAACCTTCGCCTCCCAAGTTCAAGCGATTCTCCTGCCTCAGCCTCCCAAGTAGCTGGGATCACAGGTGTGCACCACCATGCTCAGCTAATTTTTATATTTTTAGTAGAGATGGGGTTTCACCATGTTGGCCAGGCTGGTCTCGAACTCCTGACCTGAGTTTATCCACCTGCCTCCACCTCTCAAAGTGCTGGGATTACAGGTGTGAGCCATGGTGCCCAGCATACCTTACCACATTTCTACCAGGTAATAGTGAACATGTGCTGAAGTGTCAAAGGTGGATTTTATTAAGCAGGTCAGAGCTTGCTTGTGAGAAAGTCTAGGCCCACTGTTGTTAGGCATCTCTGACTGTTTATAGATGAATGGTTAGAACCACAAGCGGGCTCATTTAATGAAAAACTAAATGTGAAACACTTGGAGCCAGTATCAAGGACATTTTCACATTAAAAAATGTGGTTTGGTGTTTGGCTTGGAATACATAAATCTTCACAAAGTGAATTGGCTGACTGGATTCACCTGGCCTGGAGGTAAAGGCTATGGAAAGAACCTCTGACTTAGTTATTCGTGGGGGATTTTTAATTTTACATTTAAATATAAGATTGTGGATAAACAGATACACACTGGCCGGGTGCTGGCTCACGCCTGTAATTCCAGCACTTTGGGAGGCCGAGGTGGGTGGATCACCTGAGGTCAGGGGTTCAAAACCAGCCCGACCAACATGGTGAAACCTTGTCTCTATTTAAAATACAAAAATTGGCTAGGCGTGGTCGCGGGTGCCTATAATCCCAACTACTTGGGAGGCTGAGGCAGAAGAATCGCTTGAACCTGGGAGGTGGAGGTTGCAGTGAACCAAGATTGCGCCATTGCACTTCAGCCTGAGCAGCAAGAGCGAAACTCCGTCTCAAAAAAATAATAATAATAATAAATAAAGACGTATACACACAAAATGTGTTTCATGGGTTTGTTTAGGTAATGCCCATATATGCATATGTTTGGTAATAAAGCCTCAGAAGTAGATCAGAGGTCATGTTTCTTCCCAACCAAGGCAGAACAAGTGAATTCAATAAGCCAACTTTAGGACAAATGAAGACAACTGATTTTCATATTTTTTGCTGGCTCTTTAAAGTTTACAGAACAAACAAAAAGCAGCCATGTCTGAATAAATGTGCATTGGGAAAACAACATTTTCACATGTACTAATGCAATGTTTATTAAGTAGGTGCCATGTGCTGAAGAGATTGTTATAGGGCACATTACTGGAAATTACACATTATGCAATTTAATCCTCATAACACCTTGGGAGCTGGTACTAAGTGTTCAAAAATTCCTAGAATTCAGATAAAGGGCCCAGTATTTTTATGTTTTCTTTTGTTTCTGTCATTGATTTTTAAAATAATGTATAAAAGGTAAATATAGAAAGAGGGATACACAAGAGGTTAATGTAGTTTAGAAAAAGTGTAATTGTGTTTATATTTACTTTTTTGTGACTTGTGAAGCAACTACAGGATCTGCAGAAATAGAAAACAGGTCGCTAAATGGAATGTCTGCAAGTACTGGTTTTAATTTTTAAAAAAATTTTTTTTAATTATGACCCTAAAATAAATACTTTTTTAAAAATGTGTCTGCTTTTAGGTTTCAGGAAATTGTGAGCACTGGCTCTAGAAAGGCTGCAGGATTCATACTCTAATCTCTTCTAATGAGAGTTCTGTGAGGCATGACTCCAGGGTGGGGCCAGACCTAAATAAGGCCTCCAAAAAGAGTAAATTTGAACAGGGCTGGGGGCAGGTAGTGGACTCTATGTAGAATTCTGCTCTCTATGCCACAGAGGTATTTCCAGTTGTTTTCCCTAAGCTTACCTAAGAGAAACTTAAATCCCACCGTTTGTGTAATTTTAATGTTTTTAGGGTTTTCTAGGGTAATTTTATTAGAAGATAAATATGTATTCTTAGCAAGGTAAAATAAATAGAAATAACTCTTGTGTCCATAAATATCTCTTCAGGTGACAACTTCAGAAGTCACAACAACATAAAGTGGCCCAAGTAAAGTTTTTTTGCACACATCTATTCATTGTGCCAACCATGATGCTGAATTTACCCATTTATTTAGTAGCAAGTCTAGACTAACAGTTTCTGAATGGTAAGGATGATGACTGCTTAATCTATTTTTCTAATGACCATATGAAGCAGAAGCAATTAGTTAATCTGTTTGAGTCTCCAGGCCTCCTCCTTGTTTTTGACCCAAATACCAGGAAACTGAGAAACTCTCATCTGGATACCAACCAAAAACATCTCTTGTATGAGGGGAAAAACAAACACAGGATGACTCATTTCTCCTACACTGAAACAGAAGCATAATTAACCACTCTTGTCTGCCTGACACAGTTCTGCCCTGGCATCCTCAAATGTCTCGAAGATGTCTAGGTGACAGTGAGAGGATTCCTAGTGACCCTGGGCTGATGGCCCAATGATAAGCCAGAGAGCAGAGACTCAAGGCTGATTTCTTTTTTTTTTTTTTTTTTTTTTTTGAGACGGGGTTGGCGCGATCTCAGCTCACTGCAACCTCTGTCTCCCAGGTTCAAGTGATCCTCCTGTCTCAGCCTACTTGAGAAAAAGAAGTTAAAAGCATTCTTTAAAAAACTCAGATTAGATATAAGATTGATCAAGTTTACCAGAAACTATTCCCCTAAATGAAATTTCTTTCTAAACACTCAAAGTGCACAGCTACTCTCAGCATGAGAAACATGAGCGTTATGAAGAAATGGGGCATATTCTTACCAGAATGTAATGTGGTTTCTCTCCCATCTCTGGGGCTCTCATCTCCTAGCCATTGAATAGGGGATTTATATTGAAATATATCTGGCCATTTCCATCAGCACTTTTTGATGAAGAATTGAAATACGACTATTCATTTGGTGGCATATATTTGAGCTTGCAACATGGCTAACTAACAAGGTATTATGGTTTTTGGGTGCCCACATCACCCTTGTCCTGTAACGGCAGCATTCCAATTTAGTGAAATGAAAGACACTAAAATCACGCTTACCTATAATTATGCCTTTGGATAAATTAATAAGCATGTGAGACTAATATCTACTGTAACAATTTGGTAGTGAATTTTCTTTGGATATTAGATGTAAATATCTAAGTATAAATAATTTGTATACTACCCATAATGTACATAAACATTTTTTAAGTTGTCTGTAACCATAATTCAATTAAAACCCTTTATATTTCAAAAGTATGAATAAAATATTAAAATGATTATTTAAGGGATCTATTCAAAGTAAATACTGTGGCTTTATATTTATACTATTATAGAAAATACTGTTTAATTTTTTTCTACAAACACTACACATAACTATTCTTATTGTTCTGAAGTAATAAACAGAAACCAAAGTACAACTACAGACTTCACTTTTCATACACTGAACCTTTTGCAGTGTAAGTACATCAGCCTGCAAATATTACATAATTACTTTGGATAATCAGTATTTTTTGTCAAAGGAACTGAGTATATTAAAGTGTATCATTCTGTACTGCTAAATTTAATCCTATCTTTGTGCTCAATTTTTGTGTGCTCTTGAAATGAGCTTTAATCTAAACAAATCTGTCTACTTTAAAAGACTAAAAATTTAAAAAAAAAACCTTTGTCAAAACAAAAACTAATCTGAGGTCCTCGATAAAGACAATCCTGAGTCAAAAATAATAACAAAAGGTTTCTACAGTGGTTACTAAGATTTACATATCTTTCAAAACAACAAAGAAAAAAATCTACATATAATCTGAATGCTTTAAGAAAAGAGAAATTGGCAAAATATCCTCTCTTATTTTTACAAAGGAGAATAAAGCCTCGTTTCTTTTTTTTGGGCGACAGAGTCTTGCTCTGTAGCCCAGGAAGGAGTGCAGTGGCCCAATCTTGGCTCACTGCAACCTCTGCCTCCCGGGGTTCAAGCAATTCCCCTGCCTCAGCTTCCCGAGTAGCTGGGACTACAGGCGCGCGCCACCACGCCCAGCTAATTTTTGTAATTTAGTAGAGACAGGGTTTCACCCATATTGGCCAGGCTGGTCTCAAACTCCTGACCTTGTCATCTGCCCGCCTCAGCCTCCCAAAGTGCTGGGATTACAGGCATGAGCCACCACGCCCAGCCAAAGCCTCTTGTTTCTGATTTATATTTTCTCCTACAATAGCCAGGTCTCTAGACATATTATTGAACTCCAGGACATCTGAATTTTGCACACTGCAAGAATGTTTGTGGGGAAAAAAGCAGAAGAGAGAAAGGTGTTATTTTAAAATATATGGCTGCACATAACAAAGCAAGTTCTTTGAGATTTATGAAGAAACTTGGATTCTCACACAGTAACAAGGGACAACTAAAACACCCCAGAAACACTAATAGATCATTGAGGCAAGAATTTTACAAAGATACTAGGACCTAAACTCAACACTTGAACAAATAGTCCTAACAGACATCCACAAAACTCTCCTAAATAGACATCTACAGAAATGTATCTAAAAACAACGTAATATACATTATTCTCATCACCATGTGGCACATACTCTAAAATATTGACCACACAATCAGAAATAAAACAATCCTCAGCAAATCCAAACATCCCAAAATCATACCAGCAGCAGGACGGGCCACAGACAAAACCCCTCAGACATCGGGTTAAAGAAGGAAGAGGCTTATATTCAGCCGGAAGCGTCGGCAGACTTGCGTCTCAAGAACCGAGCTCCCCCCATGCAGTTCCTGGCCCTTTTTAAGGGCTTACAACTCTAAAGGGTCTATGTGAAAAGCTTGTGATAGATTAAGCAAGCATGAGGTACGTGACCAGGTGGGGATGGTGAGCAGGAACAATGCTTCTTAAAGAATGTTTTTCTATACTATGTCTGAAATCTATAGATAACACATGTGGTTAGAGTGGGAGTTAATCTTTTTTTTTTTTTTTTTTGAGACGGAGTCTCACTCTGTCACCCAGGCTGGAGTGCAATGGCACGATCTCGGCACACTGCAACCTCTGCCTCCCAGGTTCAAGCGATTCTCCTGTCTCGGCCTAACCTAGTAGCTGGGATTAGAGACCCGTGTCATCACGCCCAGCTAACTTTTGTATTTTAGTAGAGATGGGGTTTCACCATGTTGCCCAGGCTGGTCTTGAACTCCTGAGCTTAGACTGAGAATTCAAACTGCTTGGATTACAGATGTGAGTCACTGAGCCACTGAGCAAATTCAAACATCCCAAAATCATACCAACCACACACTCAGATGACAGACTGATAAAAATGTAATTCAATACAAAGATAACCACTTGAAACCATATAATTACATGGAAATTAAATAAGCTGCACCTGAATGACGTTTGGGTAAATAAGGAAATTAAGGCAGAAATCAAAACGTTATTTGATACAAATGAGAACTAAATACAACATACTAGAATCTCTGCAACACAGCTAAGGCAGTGTTAAGAGGAAAATTTATAGCACTAAATGCTCACATCAAAAAGTTAAAAAGCCCTCAACAATCTAACATAATAAAAGAATGAGAAGAGAAAACCAACCCCTAAGCCAGCAGAAGGCAAGAAATTACCAAAACTAGATCTGTACTAAAGGAGGTTTAGACATTAAAAAAAACTATACCAAAAAAATTCAAGAAATTCAGGAAGTAAATCTTTGAACAATTTAATAAGCTAGTAAACCACTAACTAAATTAATGAAGAAGGTTCAAATAAACATAATTAGAAATGACAAAAGGGACCTTATCACTGACCCCACTGAAATACAAATAACTATTGAAATCTACTATGAACATCTCTATGCACACAAACTAGAAAATATAAAAGAAACAAATAAATTTCTGAATATATCCTAACAAGACTGAACAACAACAAAAATTGAATCCCTGAATAGACCAATAACAAGCTCCAAAACTGAATTACTAATAACTAGCCAAGCAACCAAGAAAACCCCAGGACCAGAGAGTTTCACAGCTGAATTTTACCAGAGTACAAAAAAGGCACTCCACCCCCAACATATTATATAAGAATAGCATCATTCTGATACCAAAACCTAGCAGAGCTAAAACAGAAAAAGAAAACTTCAGCCGGGCACGGTGCCTCACACCTGTAATTCCAGCACTTTGGGAGGCCGAGGCAGGTGGATCACAAGGTCAGGAGGTAGAGACTATCCTGGCTAACACAGTGAAACCCCATCTCTACTAAAAATACAAAAAAAATTGGCCGGGCATGGTGGCAGGTGCTTGTAGTCCCAGCTACTCGGGAGGCTGACGCAGAAGAATGGTATGAACCCAGGAGGCGGAGGTTGCAGTGAGCCGAGATGGCACCACTGCACTCCAGCCTGGACAATGGAGCGAGACTCCGTCTCAAAAAAAAAAAAAAACAGAAAGAAAAGAAAACTTCAGGTCAATATTCTTGATGACTACTGGTGCAAAAATCTTCAACAAAATACTGGCAAATTGAATCCAGCAGCACATCAAAAAGCTAACCCACTATAATCAATCAAGCTTTATCCCTGAGATATGAGGTTGATTCAACATTCACAAATTAATAAATATGATTCATCACATAAACAAAAATAAAGACAAAAACCACAAGAGTATCCCAGTAGATGCAGAAAGCTTTTAATGAAATTTAACATTCTCTTAGAAACCCTCAACAAACTAGGCACTGAAGGTACATACTTCAAAATAATGAGTTATCTATGATAAACCCAGAGCCAACATAATGAATGGACATAAGCCAGAAGCATTCCTCCATTAAAACTGGCACAAGACAAGAATGCCTTTCCTCACCACTCCTATGCCGAGGCAGGCAGATCACGAGGTTAGGAGTTCAAGACCAGCCTGGCCAATATGGTGAAACCCCATCTCTAATAACAATACAAAAACCATCCAGGTGTGGTAGCATGTCCCTGTAGTCCCAGACACTTGGGAGGCTGAGGTGGGAAAATTGTGTGAACCCAGGAGGCAGAGGTTGCAGTGAGCTGAGACCGTGCCACTGCATTCCAGCCTGGGTGATGGAGTGAGACTCCATCTCAAAAAAAAAAAAAAAAAAAAAGTCCTGGACAGAGCAATCAGGCAAGAGACAAAAATAAAAGGCATCTAATCAGGAAAATAGGAAGTTAAACTATTCCTGTTTTCAGACAACATGATTCTATATCTAGAAAATTCTATAGTCTCAGAAGAAGCGCTCTTTAAACTGAAACAACTGCAGCAAAATTTCAGGATACAAAACAAATGTACAGAAATCATTAGCATCCCTGTACATCAACACCATCCAAGCCAAAAGCCAAAAGCCAAAAAAAAAAAAAAAAAAAAAAAAAAATCCCATTCACAATAGCCACAAAAAGAATAAAATATCTAGGAATACAGCTACACAGGGAGGTGAAAGATCACTACCACAAAGACTGCAAAACACTGCTTAAAGAAGTCAGAAATGGGCTGGGCACAATGGCTCATGTCTATAATCCCAGCACTTTGGGAGGCCAAAGCAGGAAGATCACTTGAGGTCAGGAGTTCAAGACCAGCCTCGCCAACATGGCAAAATCCCATCTCTACTAAAAATACAAAAATCAGCTGGGTGTGGTGGTGGGCACCTGTAATCCCAGCCACTCTGGAGGCTGAGGCAGAAGAATCACTTGAACCTGGGAAGCAGAGGTTGCAGTGGGCCGAGATCACACCACTGCACTCTGGCTTGGGAGACAAAGTGGAAATCCTTCTTAAAAAAAAAAAAAAAAAGAAAGAAAAGAAAAGAAAAAGAAAAACAAAGAAGTCAGAAATGACAAAAATAAAAAGTTATTTTGTACTCATGGATATAAAAGATTAACATAATTAAAATGGCCATACTGCCCAAAGAAATGTACAGAGCTAACGTTATTGTTACCAAACTACCAAAAACATGCTCAACAACAACAACAAAAACTAGTTAAAAATTCACATGGAACCAACAAAGAGCCCAAATAGCCAAGGCACTTCTAAGCAAAAAGAACAAAGCTGGAGGCATTATCCGATTTCAAACTATACTACAGAACTATAGTAATTAAAGCAGCATGGTACTAGTGCAAAAACAGACTCATAGGCCAATGCAACAGTATAGAGCCCAGAAATAATGCCACACATCTACAACCATCTGATCTTCAACAAAGCTGACAAGGGGAATGTGGGAAGAATTCCCTATTTAATAAATAGTGCTGGAATAATTAGCTAACACTATGTAGAAAATTGAAACCAAATGCCTTTATTACACCATGTACCAAAATCAACTCAAGATAAATTAAGGACTTAAATGTGAAACTTAAAATTATAAAATACCCAGCCAGGCACAATGGCTCACGCCTGTAATCCCAGCACTTTGGGAGACCAGGGCAGGTGGATCGCAAGGTCAGGAGATTGAGACCATCCTGACTAACATGGTGAAACCCTGTCTCTACTAAAAATACAAAAATTAGCAGGTCATGGTGACGTACACCTGTGGTCCCAGCTGCTGGGGAGGCTGAGGCAGGAGAATGGCGTGAACCCAGGAGGAGGAGCTTGCAGTGAGCCGAGATCACACCACTGCACTCCAGCCTGGGCGACAGAGCGAGACTCTGTCTCAAAAAAAAAAAAAAATATATATATATATATATATATTTTTTTTTTTTTAAATACCCTGGAAGACAACCTAGAAAATACCATTCTAGACATAGAAACTGGCAATGATTTTATGATGAAGATAAGAAAAACAATTGAAACAAAAGCAAAAATTGACTAATGGGACCTAATTAAAGAGCTATTTCACAGCAAACTATCAACAGTAAACAGTCAACCCACAAACCAAAAGAAAATGTTTGCAAACTATGCTTTTGAAAAAGGTCTAATATCCAGCATCCATAAGGAACATAAATAAATTTATAAGAAAAAACAACCTTGTTAAAAAATAGGCAAAAGGCATGAACAGATGCTTTTCAAAAAAGACATACATGTGGCTAACAAGCATATGAAAAAAATGCACATCACTAGTTATCAGAGAAATGCAGAGAAAAACTACAATGAGATACCATCTCACATCAGTCAGAATTGCTATTATTAAAGTCAGAAAATCACAGATGCTGGCAAGGTTGGAGAAGGGAATGGTTATACACTATTAGTGGGAGTATAAATTAGTTCAACCACTGTGAAAAGCAGTGTGACAATTTGTCACAAAACTAAAAAGAGAATTACCATTTGACAAAGCAACCTCATAATTGGATATATACCCAAAGTAATATATTTTATCGTAAAGACAATGCACATGCATGTTCACTGCAGCCCTATTCACAATAACAAAAACATGGAATCACCTGGTATGCCTATCAATGACAGACTGGATAAAGAAAATATAATATAGTAGGGTATGTCGGCTCATGCCTGTTTGGGAGGCCAAGGGATTTGGATTGCCTGAGCTCAAAAGTTCGAGACCAGTCTGGGAAATGTGGAAAAACCCCATCTCTACAAAAAATACAAAATGAAAAATTAGGCCGGGTGCGGTGGCTCACGCCTGTAATCCCAGCACTTTGGGGGGGCTGAGGCAGGCAAATCATAAGGTCAGGAGTTCAAGATCAGCCTGGCCAACATGGTGAAATCCTGTCTCTACTAAAAATACAAAAATTAGCTGGGTGTCGTGTGGTGTGTCTGTAATCCCAGCTACTCAAGAGGCTGAGGCACAAGAATCACTTGAACCCAGAAGGCGGAGGTTGCAGTAAGCCAAGATTGCGCCACTGCACTGCAGCCTGGCAACAGAGGGAGGCTCTGTTGAAAGAGGAAAGGAAGGAAGGAAGGAAGGAAGGAAGGAAGGAAGGAAGGAAGGAAGGAAGGAAGGAAGGAGGGAGGGAGGGAGGGAGGGAGGGAGGGAGGGAGGGAGGGAGGGAAGGAAGGAGGGAAGGAGGGAAGGAAGGAAGGAAGGAAGGAAGGAGAAAGAAAGAAAGAAAGAAAGAAAGAAAGAAAGAAAGAAAGAAAGAAAGAAAGAAAGAAAGAAAGAAAGAAAGAAAGAAAGAAAGAAAGAAAGAAAGAAAGAAAGAAAGAAAGAAAGAAAGAGAAAGAGAGAGAGAGAAAGAAAGAAAGAGAGAGAAAGAAAGAAAGAGAAAGAAAAGAAAGAAAAGAAAAGAAAGAAAGGAAAGAAAGAAAGAAAGAAAGAAAGAAAAGAAAGAAAAGAAAGAAAAGAAAGAAAAGAAAGAAAAGAAAGAAAAGAAAGAAAGAAAGAAAGAAAGAAAGAAAGAAAGAAAGAAAGAAAGAAAAGAAAAATTAGCCAGGCATAATGGTGCATGCCTGTAGTCCCAAGTACCTGGGGGGCTGAGGTAGGAGGATTTCTTGAGCCCAGAAGGTTGAGGCTGCAGCGAGCCAAGATCACACCACTGCACTCCAACCTGGGGTACAGCATGAGACCCTGCCTCTAAAAATAAATAAAACAAAAGACTTAATAAAAACAAAATATGGTACATAAACATCATGGAATACTGTGTGGCCATAAAAAAGACCAAGATTATTTTCTTTTGCAGCAACATGGATAAAGCTGCAGACCACTATCTTTAGAAAATTAATACAGAAACAGAAAACCAAATGCATTTTCTCATTTATAAGAGCTAAATAAGAAGAACACATGGACACAAAGAGAGGAACAACAGACACTGAGGCCTAGTTTAGGGTGGAGGATGAAAGGACAAAAAGGATCAAATCAATACTTGTTTAGCGCTATGCTTAGTACCTCAGTGACAAACTAATCTGCACACCAAAACCCCGTGACACAATTTTACCTATATAATAATCCTGCACGTGTACCCCTGAATCAAAAATGAAAGTTAAAAGAAAAAAAAAAATCAGCCAGGCATGGTGGCTCACACCTGTAATCCCAGAGCACTTTGGGAGGCCAAGGTGGGCAGATCACCTGAGGTCAGGAGTTCGAGACCAGCCTGGCCAACACGGTGAAACCCATCTCTACTAAAAACACAAAATTAGCCGGGTGTGGTGGCGCACGCCTGTAATCCCAGTTACTCGAGAGGCTGAGGCAGGAGAATCACTTGAATCCGGGAGGTGAAGGTTGCAGTGAGCTGAGATTGTATCATTGCACTCCAGCCTGGACAAAAAGAGCAAGACTCCATCTTAAAAAAAAAAAAAAAGACAAGAAAAGAAAAAGAAAAAACAAAATCCATGGGTTGGGGAGAGTACAATGTAGGTGGAAGGACTGGTCTGTGCTACAGACAGTGGCCCAGGTAGGGCTGTCCTCTGATTTGTGTCCATGCAGGCAGACGAGATTATGAACTGATGGTCCAGAATCCTAGGCTGGTGGAGAAAACAGGTTCGTACTGCAGATTCAGTGTCTTGGTACAGGAATATGTCAGGAGTCTTGTAGACACTTTTGTGGGTTTTGGCAAGAAATACCAGGATAAAATATGCTGTGGCGAAATTCCTGCAGGTGGTGCCTAGTCCTGGAAGGGGTGTGAGCACGTCAATGTCTAGTATCTTTTCTTTTAGAAAATCAAAGTTGGTGATTTATTTTTATTTTTTATTATGTTAAAGGTGACAGATCTTGGCTTAAGAAAAACCAGATTTGTGACTAAAGGAAACATTTTCTTGGAGCTTTTCATTGTTCTGGCTTATATTTTCTTTTAAAAAGTAACTTTCCATAAGTTAAAGTTAGCACTTTCACAAATACTAGCAGAGTCACTAAATGAACTATTAACATCAAAACAAAAAACATGATTAAGAAGTATTTTATTATTTTGCTGCAAAGCTGTTGCTTCACTGTATAAAAATACCATCAGCAAATGCAGTGTATTGCAAAATTAAGATAGTGTTGTTCCTCATCTGACACTGTACAAGCAACAGAAACCTCTTCACTCTCAGTTATTTCCAGTAGAAAGATCATTATTTCAGCCCAAATTTACAATATTATATAAGGCTTAAGAATAATAACGTTATCTTTGAATTATGTAATTTTTATAGCCAGTTTTTACCATGGATAATTTCATGACTTCTGAATACTAGAGCCTAGACTAAAAATCATAGGATATTGTGAAAAAGACACGTAATATATTTATCCATAATCATTAGAAAGTTAAAGGGCATTTTCTTTTTTTTTTTTTTTTTTTTGAGACGGAGTCTCGCTCTGTCGCCCAGGCTGGAGTGCAGTGGCCGGATCTCAGCTCATTACAAGCTCCGCCTCCCGGGTTTAAGCCATTCTCCTGCCTCAGCCTCCCCAGTAGCTGGGACTACAGGCGCCCGCCACCTCGCCCGGCTAATTTTTTGTATTTTTTTGGTAGAGACGGGGTTTCACCGTGTTAGCCAGGATGGTCTCGATCTCCTGACCTCGTGATCCGCCCGTCTCGGCCTCCCAAAGTGCTGGGATTACAGACTTGAGCCACCGCGCCCGGCCTCAGGGCATTTTCTTTCATTAGCAGTGTTAACAGTTTTTTATCCCCATTGGTAATGCTAAAAGTTGCTATTCTAAGTCTTCCATCCACTACTAATTCAGGACAACTCTGCTGGGTTGCGTTATTTCACACTAGTTTATGTAGGGGTTCCATTTTCACTCCTCAATAGATTTTATGTATCTCTCATATGCTTCTTCACTCATAAGTTCTTCTAGTTCTGAAGGGTTACTCAGTGTCATCTTGATCGGCCAACCATCTTCTTAACAAGATTTGTTTACAAGTCCTGGATTTTCTCCAAGAGTTTCATTAATTTCAGTTACTTCTCCTGATAAAGGAGAATAGAGTTCACTAGCAGCTTTCACACTTTCCAAAGCACCGAACTCATCTTGTTTGTTCACTTTTGTCCCAACTTCAGGCAGACTACAGTAAACATCTCCCAACGCTTCCTGTGCAAAATTGCTGATTCCCAGTGTTCCAATACCATTTTCTGTTGTTATCATGTTTCTCTGTGAATTTACACAGCGAGAGCAGAGCGGGTCCCGTGCGCAGCTTCCGGACGGCGCCCACCCCCAGCTGCCAGGGCCTAGGCGGGCAGGGCGTGGCAGGGTGCAGAGCACAGCCCGCATGCTCAGTGCCATGTTCGCAGGGGTGCTGGGGGTCGCAGCGCTACGCCTACGCCAACTGCGCGGGGAGGGGGGGAGGGGCGGGGCGGGGCGGGGCGGGGCGGGGCCTCTAGTAGGTATCTTTGCTAGTGGGTGAAAATCCTGTGGTGGCAGCTGTGGGGAAAAGGGAATCTGTTATCAGCGCTCCTTTCCTCTTAAGTTTTCAGTCCTCTCTCACCCTGGGAGGTAACCTGGAATCACAGGACACTGGGCAGTGTGACAGCCTGTGTACAGGAGAGCAGAGCCTCCCATTCCCAGACCTAGAGTTCCATTCCAGGCTAGGCCTCTGAGATATCTTTCTTCTGGCACCAAATCCGTAGTTTGCTAAATATCAAGTAATCCTCCAACACCAATGCACTGTCTAAAACTTGAATTCTGTTAGTCCAAGCTGCACCATTTTGTAAGCCCCACCATTTCGCAGACAATGGTCAGAATGAAACATTCCACAGGGGTTCGGGCCGTGACAAACATCCTGCCCAACCACCGGACTTTCTTATCACACCCGTCTGTGTAAAAGTCCAAGCAACCTCCTTATTACATCTTGCTGGAAAAACGGCCAAACTGCCTGATTACAAGAACATCTTTTTTTTTTTTTTTTTTTTTTTTGAGACGGAGTCTCGCTCTGTCACCCAGGCTGGAGTGCAGTGGCCGGATCTCAGCTCACTGCAAGCTCCGCCTCCCGGCTGGAGTGCAGTGGCCGGATCTCAGCTCACTGCAAGCTCCGCCTCCCGGGTTCATGCCATTCTCCTGCCTCAGCCTCCCAAGTAGCTGGGACTACAGGCGCCCGCCACCTCGCCCGGCTAGTTTTTTGTATTTTTTAGTAGAGACGGGGTTTCACCGGGTTAGCCAGGATGGTCTCGATCTCCTGACCTCGTGATCCACCCGTCTCGGCCTCCCAAAGTGCTGAGATTACAGGCTTGAGCCACCGCGCCCGGCCACAAGAACATCTTATCAACATCCATCCAGGCAGCAAGCCATACTGCCCCGATGCCTCCCACCAGTCTGAGCCAACATACAATTCCATTTTATGCCCTTCCTAAAAACATGCTGACTTCAGGGTACAACACTTTCTAATCCAAAATCTGATATTTTCTCACTCCATTTGCCATTCCCCTTCTACCTTCTTTCTAATCTTGTTTGCTCCTCCCTATGAAAGCCTTTGTCTGCCTAAGCTTTGCAATCCTTAAAGATTTTATAGTTGGTACTTCCTTCTGTTGCAATACTCTTTTAAAATTCAAATGTTTTAACATAAACCTAATTTTGTTTTATTTTACAAAATCTAGAAACTGCCTCAAAATAACAACTTTATTTTCAGTAAGACCCTCCCATTCCTTTTCCATTTTAACCTTAACTGCATCTGCCTGTGGGTCCCCAGCTTTCCAGGGCTCTGTAGCTTCTCTCAGTATAAAGCCTTCTTCCATGCCTGGGGTGAGCAAGCTGGGACATCTGCAGGGGTGGCTCCCCAGAAAGAACTAACTGGGCCTTTAATAACCTCCTTTTGCAGACTCAATATTAGCCTTAGCTTGAAGTCACTGGGCTCAAGCCTTTATTCCATGTCAGTTATTCATTTGGTTTTTGAAACTGTTTGAAAAATCCAGCAAAATTACTCAAACATGGTGTTAATATAAGAATTTTTTTTTTTTTTGAAACAGAGTCTTGCTGTGTCGCCTAGGCTGGAGCGCAGTAGCACAATCTCAGCTCACTGCAATCTCTGCCTCCCAGGTTCAAGCGATTCTCCTCCCTCAGGCTCCTGAGTAGCTGAGATTACAGGCACCCACCACCACGCCTAATTTTTGTATATTTAGTAGAGACAGGGTTTCACCATGTTGGCCAGGCTGGTCTTGAACTCCTGACCTCAGGTGATCCGCCTGCTTTGGACTCCCAAAGTGCTGGAATTACAGGCATGAGCCACCACACCCGGCCAACAGTTATATTTTATACCTCAATAAGAAATGCAAAAGTATATATTCCTCTCAGAAAATAAACCCATTATTATTTCTATTAAAAATTATGTAGTAGGCCAGGCACGGTGGCTCACACCTGTGATCCCAACACTTTGGGAGGCTGAGACAGGTGGATCACAAGGTTAGGAGATCGAGACCATCCTGGATAACACGGTGAAAACCCGTCTCTACTAAAAATACAAAAAAAAAAAAAAAAAAAAAATTAGCCGGGCGTGGTGGCACTCTCCTGTAGTCCCAGCTACTCGGGAGGCTGAGGCAGGAGAATTACTTCAGCGTGGGAGGCAGAGATTGCAGTGAGTCCAGCTTGTGCCACTGCACTCCAGCCTAAGCAACAGAGCGAGACTGTCTCATAATAAAATAAAATAAAAATTATGTAGTAAACAACTAGTCATATGGCAACACTTCTAGGAGTACCAAGTTTCAGCTCATAAAATTTAGCATAAATCTCAGAAATCAAGATGATAGGATATAAAACATAGTCAGTGTCACAAATTTACTCTGCCAAAAGAGGAAGTGATGTTTAAATAAATCTATGAAACTCACCAATTATTTACCACATTTTCTTGTGCAAATGTATTTATTTTCTGCAGTCAAAATGAAAGACATTTTTTCTATTCTTTTCCTTGGTAGCATTCTAAAAGCTAAGTCTTGGAATTCTGTTTGTAATCACCCAGCCATTTAAAAAAGACACACACACCTGAGAAAATTCCAGAACTCACTCTGGGCAAGAAAAAGGTAAATGAGAATTGTTAACAAATGGAGTATGAAATCAGATATTAATTTACTCTGAAACCCACCTCTTTGATGCCCTTTGTGAACATTTTCTTACCTTTTAAGTCCTACTAATAAAATGCCAATTACAGTTTAAAAGCTGAAGTCAAAATAAGTGAATAAATTTTCTCAAGGTAACAAACCTAATGAGCCGCAGTACTAATAAGGAAACAAATGTGTCTGACTCACATGTCAAATCAGGCCATCTAATCACTTGATTCTCCCACTCCATCCTGCTTAAGTTCTCAAAGACCACCCTCTCAGGAGACACTGCCCTGTGCCTCAGTGAGTGCCCCAGGTGCTTTTTACTTTGCAAGTTCTTGTACCATTTCACTGGGGTCGTGTTTGGGTTTTTTGTCTTTGGGGATACTATTTTTTCTTTCACAAATCTTAGAGAATACAGAGGGCAGAAATTATTTCTGTGCTTTACCCTCAATGGCAGCATCTGATTGGCTAACCAGCAATGTGTCTCCAAGAAATAAGCTGGGTTGGGTGAAGACAATCAGTATCTAAAAAAGCCTGGGCATGGTAGCTGACACCTGTAATCCCAGCACTTTGGGAGACAGAGATGGGCAGAATACCTATGGTCAGGAGTTTGGGACCAGCCTGGCCAACATGACAAAACCCCGTCTCTACTAAAAACACAAAAATTAGGCCGAGCACACGCCTGTAATCCCAGCACTTTGGGAGGCCGAGGCAGGCGGATCACGAGGTCAGGAGATCAAGTCTATCCTGGCTAACACGGTGTAACCCCGTCTCTATCAAAAAAACAAAAAATTGGCGGAGGGGGTGGCGGGCGCCTGTAGTCCCAGCTACTCAGGAGGCTGAGGCAGGAGAATGTCGGGAACCTGGGAGGCGGAGCTTGCAGTGAGCTGAGATCCGGCCACTGCACTCCAGCCTGGGCGACAGGGAGAGACTCCGTCTTAAAATAAATAAATAAATAGATAAATAAATAAATAAATAAATAAATAAATAAATGGAAAAGAGGCACAGAGATTTTTACAATAAAGCGTCAGGGGTATTATTCTTTGCTTTCTTCTCATGGAAAATATTTTCAAACAGAAAGTGCCATTCAACACTTTATTAAAAAATGATTAAAATACAGAATATAAAATGCACACTGAATGACAAAAATTTAAATGCATTCTAAATCTAATGCTTTTGTTTTGTTTTGTTTTTGAGACAGAGTTTCGCTCTTGTTGCCCAGGCTGGAGTGTAATGACAGGATCTCGGCTCACCACAACCTCCGCCTCCCGGGTTCAAGCCATTCTCCGGCCTCAGCCTCCTAAGTAGCTGGGATTACAGGCATGTGCCACCACGCCCAGCTAATTTTGTATTTTTAGTAGAGACGGGGTTTCACCTTGTTAGCCAGGATGGTCTCGATCTCCTGACCTCATGATCCACCCGCCTCAGCCTCCCATTGTGCTGGGATTACAGGCGTGAGCCACCGTGATCGGCAATCTAATGCATTTTTTTTGTAAATTACTCTTTGGGGAAACAAAATTCAGCCTTAACCAACCATAAACTGCCAATTAACCATGATTACCCAACCAGGAAATTTCCACCTTGATCATACAAATTAAGAAACTACATAACTCTACTAAATCAATTATTGAATTTGGGTTTCTCCATAATGCACTTTATATATAAAGTTTTTTCCATCATGCACTATATATATATAGTTTTTCTTTTATATATAAAGTTTTAGAGACATGGATGAAGCTGGAAACCATCATTCTGAGCAAACCATCGCAAGGACGGTAAACCAAACACCGCATGTTCTCACTCATAGGTGAGAACTGAACAATGAGAACACTTGGACACAGGGTGAGGAACATCACACACCGGGGCCTGTCGTGGGGTAGAGGGAGGGGGGAGGGATAGCATTAGGAGATACACCTAATGTAAATGACAAGTTAACGGGTGCAGCACACCAACATGGCACATGTATACATATGCAACAAACCTGCACATTGTGCACATGTACCCTAGAACTTGAAAGTATAAAAAAAAATTTTCTAAACCTAAAAAATAAAGTAATCGTTATAGAAAGTGCTATGTAGAGATATTATAAGAAAAGCAGTAAAATCTCATTATAAAGAAAAATAAAGTTTTATATATAAAGTTTTTCATGGACCACAAACTACAAACCATAGCTAGTTGGGTGCTCTTCAATTCTTGAATTACTCTTTGATTTTATTCTTTAATATTTTTGCCTTGACTCGCTTAATTTTTATTTCTTTTTTTTTTTTTTTTTTTTTTTTTTTTTTGAGACGGAGTTTCGCTCTTACTGCCCAGGCTGGAGCGCAATGGCGTGATCTCGGCTCACTGCAACCTTCGCCTCCCGGGTTCAAGCGATTCTCCTGCCTCAGCCTCCAGAGTAGCTGGGATTACAGGCGCCCGCCACCACGCCAGCCTAATTTTTGTATATTTAGTAGAAATAGGGTTTCACCATGTTCACCAGGCTGGTATTGAACTTCTGACCTCAGTGATCCACCTGCCTCGGCCTCCCAAAGTGCTGGAATTACTGCGTAAACCACCGCGCCCGGCCCGACTCCCATAGATTTTTAATTAAAAAAAAAAAAGGCGGGAGGACTGGAAACACCACGGACCAAAGCTCCTCTTCTCATTCAAGAACCCCACACTCCGAGTCACGATTTTCCCTTGACTACCGTCCAGTGGTTCCGGCACAATAGGGAAGAGATGCGGCGCTGCGGGTGCAGAGCTGCCCAGAGAGGGCTCCAGGCCATGGCACAGTCACTGCGCAAGGAGGAGACACGACGCCCGGGGTCCCGGCTGTCAGCCCAGCCGCCATCTTATGGCTGAAGGGGACTGAGGGCCGAGCTGCGCCAAGGACAACTCTGGCCAAGGAGAACTCGGGACACGGATTTTGGAGCCGACAGCGGGGAGGCAGGAGTCCAGCCACAGCCTCTTCAGACTGGTTCCAACCAGCCCCTCCCCGTCTCTCGGTGCGTCGGACCCGGCCGACTCACCCTTTCTAGGCTTCCTGGGGGGTCCTGGCATCTTAAGCTGTGGATCTCCCAATACCTACAGGTTACAGGGACACAGAGGCTAGGCCTGTGGGACCAGAAAACACAGAACAGAGAAGACAAGACCTGGAGCTGCGGCTGCAGCCGAAGACCGCGCCAAATCCCGAAAGCCGTCCCGTCCTCTCCAGCTGCGTTCCTGATTGGATGGATCGCAGCCCAGCGTCCCTGATTGGATAACGTTTAACATCCCACCCCCTCAGGCCCTGAGTGACAGAAGACGTGCTCAGGGGCTGGGCTGAATGAAAATAGAGTGAAACCTAAGCTGCAGCTTTTTCAGGCAGGGCTTCCTCCCTGAGCTGAGCCAGGCCTGCCCCAGAGGGTATTTGCATTTAACCATGTGTATAAGATCATATGCATTTATAAATAATATATGGCTATGCACAAGTGAAGATAATGTAATAACAATTATTTTGAAATTCCAGATTTTATTAACTTACCAGCTTCTGGTCCTTTGAGTAGGCAGCCTGAGATTTTAAAAAGAAGGCAATTCTCTGAAATAAAATGTGGGCCACATGTGAATTCTAAATTTTCTAGTAGTCAATTTTTTTTTTTTTTTTTTTTTTGAGAGGGAGTCTCACTCTGTTGCCAGGCTGGAGTGCAGTGGTGCGGTCTCGGCTCACTACAATCTCCGCCTCCTGGGTTCAAGCAATTTTCCTGCCTCAGCCTCCTGAGTAGCTGGGATTACAGGCGCCCGCCACCATGCCCAACTAATTTTGTATTTTTAGTAGAGACGGGGTTTCACCATGTTGGTCAGGTTGGTCTCGAACCCCTGACCTCGTGATCCACCCGCCTCAGCCTCCCAAAGTGCTGGGATTACAGCCAGGCGTGAGCCACCACGCCTGGCAATAGTAGTCAAATTTTAAGAAGAAAGAAGCAACAGGTGGAATAAATGGCAACCATTTAATTAACCCAATATATCCAAAATATTATCATTTTAATGTGTGAGCAATGTGTAATTATTAATGAAGTATATTTAATTTTCACTCTAACTTCCTAGCACATCGCAGTTCAGACTAGCCACATTCCAAGCACCCAGTAGCTACATATACCTAATAATTGTCACATTGAAGTGCAGCTGTGATGTCAGGGTGGGTGAAGGGCCTGAAAATCCCTTTTCTGCCAGAGGTGAAGGAAGAGCCTCTTCCTACCAGCATCTCTCTTTAGTTCCGAGTGTGCAACAGATAATGACCATAGAAAGAGCAGAAGGTGGCCGGGCACGGTGGCTCACACCTATAATCCCAGCACTTTGGGAGGCCAAGGCGGGCAGATCACTTGAGGTCAGGAGTTCAAGACCAGCCTGGCTATCACGGCAAAAACCCATCTCTACTAAAAATATTAAAATTAGATGGGTGTGGTGGCTGGTGCCTGTAATCCCAATTCCTTGGGAGGCTGAGGCAGGAGAATGGCTTGAGCCCCAGAGGCGGAGGTTGCAGTGAGCGAGATCATACCACTACACTTCAGCCCAGGCAACAGAGCAAGACTCTGCCTCAAAAAAAAAGAAAGAAAAGGAAAAAAAGAAAGAACAGAGGGCAGCAGAAATAAAATAACCCCAGGTAGACCACTGCTGGCCACCTGTTTCCCATTTTTGTTGCAGAGATCAAGCAGTGAACAAAGGATGATGGGTCCACAGCAGAAAAAAACTCTGTGTCTTCAGATATGTTCACAGTCTTGACCTCTAATGTATAAATACAGAGAAAACAGATGAAAGGTAAACTTATTTTGCCATTTGGCCTTGGCCCTAATGGTCAGGCTGTGGTTATCTGTTTTCTCCTGTGGTTTGTGGGAATGTGTGAGTATAAGCACCAATCACATGCACACATGTCTACATGTATTTATTTATTTCTCAATATTACAAAACATCCAACTTTAAATCAAGAAAAAAAAGACAGCACTTTTAGGGTACCCACTGTTAGAAGGTAACTAGTAATCAACCTGCCATTAAATTTTGGCATCCTATCTGCACTGGATACCTGTATTAGTTAGCTCTTACAGCATAACAAACCATCCAAAACTTCTTAGATCATAATCGTGATGGTCAGCCATTTAGGCAGGGCTTGGTGGGGCCATTCTTCTGGCCTCAACTGAGCTCCTTCAGACATGTATCATCAGCTGCCTGTCAACTAGGCAGCTGTGCTTCTGGGCATGCGCTTCTGCTTCTGGGATTGTCAACAAGGGGCACCTTGCTTCTCCTCCCCATGTATCTTATCCTCTAGCTGGCGAACATGGGCTTTTTTCATGGAGATGGTAGCGTTCTGAAAAACAATTAGAAGCATTTAAAACCATTTGAGCCTAGGCCTCAAACTAGCACACTGTCATGTTCACAGGTTTCTACCACCTTGAACAAATAAGGCCAGCCAGATCTGGAGTTTGGAAAACAGATTCTGGATCTCGATGGGAACGCCTGTAAAAGCACCTGGCAATGGGCATAGAACAGGGAGAATAAAAAATTGCTACCACTTGTGCAATCAGAATCATTCTGTTTTTTGGTTTTTTGTTTTGTTTTGTTTTTGAGTATATGTGGCTTATAGAACTCTTCCACATCAACAAATTGCCCAAACACCCACAGCTATTAAGTGACTGGGCTGAGACTCACTCCCCAGGGCTCTAAATCCTGGAGAGTAACACTTCTAAAATAGAAGCCAGATTCCTTTTAGATTTGTGCCCAAATAGTACTGTTTATTATTGGAAATAATCTCAATAAGTTGCATAAGCACATGGTGGCTCATACCTGTAATTGTAGCACTTTGGCAGGCTGAGATGAGAGAATCATTTGACATCAGGAGTTAAAGTACAGCCTTGGTAACATAGTAAGATCCTGTCTCCATGAAAAATACATTATCCAGGAATGATAATGCATGCCTTTATTCCCAGCTACTCGGGTGGCAGGGGCAGGAGGATTGCTTGAGCCTGGAAAGTTAAGGCTGCAGTGAGCCATGATTGGTTACACCACTGCACATTAACCTTTTGAGACCTTGTCTCAAAAAAAAATTAAAATAGCCTGGCATGGTGGCTCAGGACCGTAATCCCAGAACTTTTGGAGGCTGAGGCAGGCAGATCACCTGAGGTCGGGAGTTCGAGACAAGCCTGACCAACATGGAGAAACTCCCTCTCTACTAAAAATAGAAAATTAGTCAGGCGTAGTGGCACATGCTTGTAATTCCAGCTACTCCGGAGGCTGGGGCAGGAGAATCGCTTGAACCCGGGAGGTGGAGGTTGCAGTGAGCCGAGATCGCGGCATTGCACTCCAGCCTGGGCAGCAAGAGCGAAACTCCATCTCAAAATTAATTAATTAAATTAAAAAGAAAATTACAGAAGATTTTCTTTTGTTTGTTTTTTTGTTTTTTTTTTCCAGATGTAGTCTTGCTTTGTCACCAGGCTGGAATGCAGTGGCACGATCTCGGCTCATTGCCACCTGCACCTCCCAGGTTCAAGCGATTCTCCTGCCTCAGCCTCCCAAGTAGCTGGGATTAGAGGTGCGCACCACCACATCCAGCTAATTTTTGTATTTTTAGCAGAGATGAGGTTTCACCATGTTGGCGTAATCCCAGCACTTTGGGAGGCTGAACTTTTGACCTCAGGTGATCCGCCGACCTTGACCTCCCAAAGTGCTGAGATTACAGACCTGAGCCACCACGCCTGGCCAAGTTTCTAAAAACTTCAAAAACATGCACAATCCTAGAGTATTATGTTTCTTTTTGAGTGTGTGTGTGTGTGTGTGTGACGAAGTCACACTCTGTTGCCCAGGCTGGAGTGCAATGGTGCGATCTTGGCTCACTGCAACCACTGCCTCCCGCGTTCAAGCGATTCTCCTGCCTCAGCCTCCTGAGCAGTTGGGATTACAGGCATCCGCCACCATCCCCAGCTAATTTTTGTATTTTTAGTAGAGATGGGTTTCACCATGTTGGTCAGGCTGGTCTCGAACTCGTGACCTTGTGATCCACCCGCCTCAACTTCCCAAAGTGCTGGAATTACAGGCGTGAGCCACTGTGTCTGGCCGAGTATTGTGTCTTTAAGAAGGTTCATGAAAAGATGGAAAAAGTCCAGACAAGGTGAGTACAGGTTTCTGATAATTTTAGGATTGTATTGTTTGGACCAGGTAGGGATCGTAAGAATTCTAAAGAAGGCCAGGCGCGGTGGCTCAAGCCTGTAATCCCAGCACTTTGGGAGGCCGAGACGGGTGGATCACGAGGTCAGGAGATCGAGACCATCCTGGCTAACACAGTGAAACCCCGTCTCTACTAAAAAATACAAAAAAACTAGCCGGGCGAGGTGGCAGGCGCCTGTAGTCCCAGCTACTCGGGAGGCTGAGGCAGGAGAATGGCCTGAACCCGGGAGGCGGAGCTTGCAGTGAGCTGAGATCCGGCCACTGCACTCCAGCAAGGGGGACAGAGTGAGACTCCGTCTCAAAAAAAAAAAAAAAAAAAAGAATTCTAAAGAAGAGATGGACTTATAAAACTACTAATTTAGGCAAAACAAAAATTAATTAAACATCAGGAAAATAGTCTGCCACAATTTTATGCTACAACTGAAATTTTTTAGATATGCTATTTGAATAAACTCTGTCATTCAAGTCAAATTACCTGTGAGAATCCCTCAGTTATCAGTGCTATGGACCTAAATTGGAGAAATAAGTCTGGTATTAAACAGGACATAAATTCAATGTTAAGTATGGATTCATGGAGAATCTAGACAATCAATAGCCACTGTTCATTAATGAGTTCTTAATGTTTCCATTATTGAAAACTGTATTCCATTAATCATCACAAAAGAGATAAAATAATATAAATTAAATAAAAATTAAAGGCTGGGCATGGGAGCTGAGGCAGGAGAATAGCTGGAACCCGGGAGGCAGAGGTTGCAGTGAGCCAATATCACACCATTGCACTCCAGCCTGGGTAACAAGTTATATATAAATTAGATGAGTGTGTGCATGTGTGTGGTGACTATTCTAAATTACTAAAATACATTAATTTTTTTTGGTCGAACATAGTATCCTGAGAAGACAATCAAAACTTCATGTACTACTGAAGTACATTCTACTACCTGATGGGCCATTTAAACATTTACAGAGAAATTTTATTCAATTATCATTTATAATGCATATTTTATGGTAATATAATAGTTTTCTCACACAAGAAGGCTGATGTTATAATACTAGCTAAAAAGATATGAGGAAATATGTATTCCTCATGGGACATTTCTAAAAAAGTCTTCAATAATAAAAATACTTATTTCACTAGACAAGCTGTAAATCTGTTAAATAAGGTATTACAGATACAATAGTATTGAGCAAAGCTAACTAAATTGACTGGATTGCTCTTGTAATTGCAGGTTGATGACAATCAGATCCACTTAGAGTGGGAAAAATGTGTTGACCCTTATAAAATAGTAATTGGAAGGCCTATGCACCCCATGATAGAGCCTCATGCATCTTCTGCTACTGAAGTCTAATATGACTAAATGCAGCAAGGTTTTAATGCATTATGGCAAAATATATTGTCATAAGGTAACAAAAGCTTTTAATACTCTAATGACTAAGAACAGTGTAATCCTTTATAATCTAGAACCTAAAGATTGAGTCTGCTTGCCATCTACACTGCGGAAAAACTTTAGGATCTTGAACCTTGGGATCATAATCTTACAACTCAGAAGGGCCCCACCAAACTGGAGATCTTAAGGTAAAGCTAACCAGCGAAGTTTCTCCTTAAAAGCAGACAGCAATCTTGATGTAGGTAGCTTTTTTTTCACAAGATCAAAAATAAAGCCATCTCTGCCATCATGACACTCTTAGTTCGAAGTGTTTTTCTCATGGCTGTACAAACAACAGAAATAAAAAAGGGTTCTTCACCAGGTCCCCTCCCTGGCAACCAAGGCGAAGTGCTGGGCGCCCTTAGGCACGCAGCTGGCCAGCCGGGAGACCCAGGACATCGTGGACCAGGTGAGGGCCCAGCTTGAAGAGAAAGAAAAGAAGTTCCCTGTGTTTAAGGCTGTGTCGTTCAAGAGGGTTGTGAGGACAAACTGCTTCATCAAGATGTACATTGGTGACGAGGACTTCATACATTTGGGAGTATTCAGAAGTCTCCCTCACAAAAACAAACCCTTGATCTTGTCTAACTACCAGACCAACTGACCTATTTCTTTTCTTTCTTTCTTTCTTTTTTTTTTTTTTATTTGAGGTGGAGTCCTTCTGTCTCTCAGGCTGGAGTGCAGTGACAGGATCTCAGCTCACTGCAACCTCCGCCTCCTGGGTTCTCCTGCCTCAGCTTTCTGTGTAGCTGGGATTACAGGCACGCGCCACCTCACCCCCGGTTAATTTTTGTATTTTTAGTGGAGACGGGGTTTCACCATGTTAGTCAGTGTGGTCCCGAATTCTGACCTCGTGATCCACCTGCCTTGGCCTCCCAAAGTGCTGAGATTACAGGCGTGAGTCACCGCGCCCGGCTAATTTTTGTATTTTTAGTAGAGACCAGGTTTCACCATGTCGACCAAGTTGGTCTCAAACCCCAGGCCTTAAGTGATCCGCCTGCCCTGGGCTCCGAAAGGGCTGGGATTACAGGAATGAGCCACCGCGTCCCGCCCAGCTGACCTATTTCTAATCCTGATTTTGGACAGGGCCCTTCAGCCAGAAAACTGATACTTAAAATCATACTATTTTTTTTTTTTTTTTTTTTTTTGAGATGGAGTCTCACTTGCCAGCCTCACTCGCCAGGCTGGAGTGCAATGGCACGATCTCGGCTCACTGCAACCTCTCAACCTCTGCCTACAGGTGAGGGCCACCAGGCCTGGCTAAGTTTTGTATTTTTTAGTAGAGGCGGGGTTTCTCCATGTTGGTCAGGATCTCTGTCTCTTGACCTCGTGACCTAGCAGCCTTGGCTTGGCAAAGTGCTGGGATTACAGGCCCGCGCAGAGAAGCCTTTTGAAAGGACAATAGGCCTGGCGCGGTGGCGCATGCCTGTAATCCCAGCACTTTGGGAGGCCGAGGCAGGCGGATCACGAGGTCAGGAGATCGAGACCATCCTGGCTAAGAAGGTGAAACCCCGTCTCTACTAAAAATACACAAAATGAGCCGGGCGTGGTGGCAGGCATCTGTGATCCCAGTTACTGGAGGCTGAGGCAGGAGAATGGGGTGAACCCAGAAGGCCGAGCTTGCAGTGAGCGGAGGTGGCGCTCACTGGGCGACAGAGCGAGACTCCCTCTCAAGAAAAAAAAAAAAAAAGAAAAAAAAAGGGACATAGAATAATTTGGAGAAAATAGCTGAGAGATGAGTTTAGAAATCAAAGTCCGAAACACAGTACTTATTTTTTTATAGAAAAAAATTTGAATACTTTTCAATAGAGAAATTGAATTTTACAGAGTTTAATTGAGCAAAGTATTATTTGCAAATCAGGCAATCTGTGGGCCCAGAGTAGGCTCTGAGACTTTAACACAGCCACACAGCCACATAGTACAAGAAGATTTATAGACAGAGCAAAGTAACATACAGAAAATGAAAGTGAGGTACAGAAACAGCCAGATTGATTACAGCTTGAGATATGTCTTATTTGAACATAGCTTGAAAAGTTGATGTCCTTTTATTGGCATAAACACAGTAGTTGGTACACGAATCACGAATGGGTTACAGTCTATTTACATATCCAGTTAAGTTTCAGTTTACTATGTACAGTTTACTATGGTACTATGTACTATGGCAATTAGCAATTGCCATAACAGAATTAAATAAATATTTCTTATGGTCATCTGCTACAAGCTAATTAATTAGAAAAATTGGATAATGACTTTATGCTTTATGACATGTTAAGTGTAAATGGTTCCAATCAGTATAAACATACTAAAGTATTTTCAACTTTGAAAGATCCAAGAATGATTAAATCCTTCTGAACAAATGTTTATAATAACTAAGATTATAGCCCTGTAGTTACAAAAATAATAGAAAAAATGAAGTTGTAATCTATGAGAACAATGTTCTTCAAATTATTTGAAGTTTAAAGGCACTGGGAAAAGGGATTACTAGAGATGTCATTTTACTATGTTTCCCAATAATGTATTATTACCATTTGTTACCTGCAACCTTGATTAAGGTGGGATAGGTTACGGATGGTGGCAGGATATACTTCATTCAATGCACAACTATTTAAACACACTAAAGCCACTTTTGTTTGATTTTAAAAATTATGTTCATACGGACTAGATGTGGCTTGCATTCCAATGGTTGGGACTCTTTCACCTGAGACTGAGACTTGGTGGTCTTCAGTTCACCATCTTCTAGTTGCAGTGATAAGTGCACGAGTAAGATCAAGATTCAGAGGAAGAGGAGATGGTCAAGAGGAATCTGATTTGGTTGCATTCATGACTTCTCAGAAGCACCATCAATCTCAATAAAAGAAACCACTGCCGGGCGCAGTTGCTCACGCCTGTAATCCCAGCACTTTGGAAGGCCGAGGTGGGCAGATCACCTGAGGTAAGGAGTTCGGGCCGGGCGCAGTGGCTCAAGCCTGTAATCCCAGCACTTTGGGAGGCCGAGACAGGCGGATCACGAGGTCAGGAGATCGAGACCATCCTGGCTAACACGGTGAAACCCCGTCTCTACTAAAAAATACAAAAAGCTAGCCGGGTGAGGTGGCAGGCGCCTGTAGTCCCAGCTACTCGGGAGGCTGAGGCAGGAGAATGGCACAAACCCGGGAGGCGGAGCTTGCAGTGAGCTGAGATCCGGCCACTGCACTCCAGCCTGGGTGACAGAGCAAGACTCTGTCTCAAAAAAAAAAAAAAGGAGTTCGAGACCAGCCTGAGCAACATGGAGAAACCCTGTCTCTACTAAAAATACACAAAAAAATTATCCGGGTGTGGTGGTGCATGCCTGTAATCCAAGTTACTTGGGAGGCTGAGGCAGGAGAATCAGTTGAACCCGGTAGGTGGAGGTTGTAGTGGGCTGAGATTACGCCATTGCACTTCAGCCTGGGCAACACAAGTGAAACTCAGTCTCAAAACAAAACAAAGCAAAATTCCACTAATTGAGAATTAGGATATTGAACTTGGACAAGAGAGAGAATACAATATACACCTGTGATTGAGCAACATAAATTAGAAGGTGATTGCCAGAAATTGGGTCTGGAAAAGACTGGGAGTGAGTGCAAAGATGGCCCTGATGTAAAAGGGAAGACTCCACCTAATCTGAAGCATGCTAAGATTACAGAAGCAGGAGATGGACAGCCATAAGTTAAAAAGAAGACCAAGTGGTTTGTCACAGTGGCTCACGCCTGTAATCCCACCACTTTGGGAGGCCAAGGCAGGTGGATTACAAGGTCAAGAGTTCAAGACCAGCCTGGTCAAGATGGTGAAACCCAGTCTCTACTAAAAATACAAAAATTAGCCTGGCATGGTGGCGGGCACCTGCAATCCCTGCTACTCAGGAGGCTGAGGCAGAGAATTGCTTAAATCCGTGAGGCAGAGGTAGCAGTGAGCCGAGATCATGCCATTGCACTCCAGCCTGGGTGACAGAGTAAGACTCCGCCTCAAAAAAAAAAAAAAAAAAAAAAAAAAAGAAGCAGCACACACACGGATGACGTCACATTGAAAATTTGACTGAAATTTTGAAAATACTCTCAATTAAGTTTGAGTTTTCGCTGAAGCAAAAAAAAAAAAAACTAGTATCTTAAAATTAACTGTATTTTATTGTCTTAAAGTACAATTGGTAAAACCAATTTACTTCTTTAAATTTCAAATTTTTCTGACTATAATGCAGTAGACTATGACTCTAAACATTTCCCTATGCATTTTGTGGATATTATGACTTATTATAAAGTCAATCACAAAGAGAATCTACACTTAAATTTTCTCCTTGCATCTTAAATTTCAGTATCTATAATTCTCCATAAAAAAGAACATGATAGGCTGGGCGTGGTGGCTCAAGCCTGTAATCCCAGCACTTTGGGAGGCCGAGACGGGCAGATCACGAGTTCAGGAGATCGAGACCATCCTAGCTAACAAGGTGACACCCCGTCTCTACCAAAAAATACAAAAAACTACCCGGGCGAGGTGGCGGGCACCTGTAGTCCCAGCTACTCGGGAGGCTGAGGCAGGAGAATGGAGTAAACCCAGTAGGCGGAGCTTGCAGTGAGCTGAGATTGGGATACTGCACTCCAGCCTGGGCAACAAAGGGAGACTCCGTCTCAAAAAAAAAAAAAAAAAAAAAAATGAGAGGCTGGGCGTGGTGGCTCACGCCTGTAATCCCAGCACTTTGGAAGGCCAAGTCGGGTGGATCACCTGAGGTCAGGAGTTCAAGACAAGCCTGGCTAATGTAGTGAAACCTCGTCTCTAGTAAAAATACAAAACTTAGCTGGGCATGGTGGCAGGCGCCTGTAATCCCCGCTACTCAGGAGGCTGAAGCAGGAGAATCTCTTGAATCCGGGAAGCGGAGGTTGCAGTGAGCTGAGATTGCACGATTGCACTCCAGCCTGGACGGCAAGAGTGAAACTCCATCTCAAAAAAAAAAAAAAATGAGGCTGGGCGCGGTGACTCAGATCTGCAATCCCAGCACTTTGGAAGGCCGAGGCAGGTGGATCACCCGAAGTCAGGAGTTCAAGACCAGCCTAGCCAACATGGTGAAACCCAATCTGTACTGAAAATATAAAAATTAGCTGGGCATGGTAGTGTGCGCTTGTGGCCCCCAGCTACTCGGGATGCTGAGGCAGGAGAATTGCTTGAACCAGGGAGACAGAGGTTGCAGTGAGTCTAGAACACTCCGCTGCACTCCAGCCTGGGTGACTGAGCAAGACTCCATCTCATAAATAAATAAATAAAGCAAATCTAACAAAGAACTTTTCATAGTTTTAATGCAGCCAACAATTGATCAAATGTTTTTTTATAATGCCACAAATGACGGCATAACATCAAGTGATTTGAGAGTTAAATTACCTCAACATTCATATTTTAAAAATTTAAAATGCTTTTAACGCAAAACAAGAAAAGTTAAATATAACTATAGCGCCTCAAAAGATCAAACTCTTGCTTCTTTTAGTCTTACATAAAAGTAAATGATATATTTTAACTTTGGATTACTCTGTATAATAAACACTGTTTAGAGTAATGTCTGAAAATGTTAGTGCCTTAGTGCTTTCTACTGAGAATTATCTGATGATTACTTCTACTTGATTTCTAATTTTTTTTACATTTACTGAATTTGAAGAATATTATTTAATGTGAACACTCTGGTGTTTTCTAAGGTAGGCTTCTCAGAACAAATGGTTTTTCTCTATTTATTAAATGATTCATAGGGTCTGTCTAAAATACAAATTTCCTAAAGTTGAAGAAAGTGTCAACAACTGTTTGAGGGTTTCTCTCCAGTATAGATTCTCCTGTGTACAGTAAGATATAAGTGAAGACATTAAACTCAACTTTTGAAAATCAGGAAATGTAACATTAAAAAATGAGATGAATCTTAACAACATAAATAAAGTATACAATCACAAAAAACAGATACTGTCTGAATCCACTTATACGAGATAGCTAGAAACAGAAACCAAAATGATATTTTGAAAAAGATAAATAATATGAAATTGGGCAGTTGTTTCAGGGGCATTGAGTTTGGTTTAGAAGATAAAAATGTTCTCCAGGCGCGGTGGCTCATGCCTGTAATCCCAGCACTTTGGAAGGCCGAGGCGGGTGGATCACCTGAGGTTGGGAGTTCGAGACCACCGTGACCAACATGGAGAAACCCCTTCTCTACTAAAAATACAAAATTAGCCAGGTTTGGTGGCGCATGCCTGTAATCCCAGCTACTCGGGAGGCTGAGGCAGGAGAATGGCTTCAACCCGGGAGGCAGAGGTTGTGGTGAGCCGGAGATCATGCCATTGCATTCCAGCCTGGGCAACAAGAGCGAAACTCCATCTCAAAAAAAAAAAAAGACAAAAATGTTCTAGAAATATGTTGCATAATAATGTCACTATACTTAAAATGACTGAACTATACATTAAAAATATTTAAGACTGTAAAATTTATAGAGTTTTCATCACTATTGAAGATAAACAAAACCTAAAAAAATGCAGAATTATAAAACTTTTCTAAAATTACTCTGAATCACAAACTATTTTCTTCCCACAAAAATGATATATGGATTCACCAATACACAGATGTAGAAATTGGGACAACTTTTATTTCTACTAGTCTAGAGAGGATAAAACCACCATTGATCACCAACCAAAATCAATACACATAATAAAAAAAAAAAAGGTGGGCCGAGCGTGGTGGCTCATGCCTGTAATCCCAGCACTTTGGGAGGCCGAGGAGGGCAGATCACAAGGTCAGGCATTTGAGACCACCGTGGCCAACATGGTAAAACTTTGTCTCTACTAAAAACACAAAAATTAGCCCGGCATGGTGGCACGTGCCTGTAATCCCAGCTACTCTGGATGCTGAGACACAACGGTCTCTTGAACCAGGGAGGTGGAAATCGCAGTGAACAAAGATGGTGCAACTGCACTCCAGTCTAGATGACAGAACAAGACTCCGTCTCAAGAAAAAAAAAAAGGTGATATTTATACAGGCAAACAAACACATAGATAAACTGCCAACAGACAACTTGAGTCAAGCAACATACGTTAAGTGATATGTGACATGCACATTTCACTTTTTTCACACTTTCTTAAAGTGTATAAAGTTGAATATTCCTATTAAAATTATAATACATAAATAAAAACTAAAACTCAATCAAATTATGTAAGTTGACCTATCCTGAAGTTTGAAAAACAGAAATATAAAATTGCAAGACAAATTGAAAAGAAACTTTAACCTATAAAATCCTGAATAAAAATAATATACTACTAAACAAATATTTTTCTAGATAACTGTGATTTTTTTTTTTTTTTTGAGACGGAGTCTTGCTCTATCACCCAGGCTGGAGTGCAGTGGCACGATCTCGGCTCACTGCAAGCTCCGCCTCCCGGGTTCACGCCATTCTCCTGCCTCAGCCTCCCGAGTAGCTGGGACTACAGGCGCCCACCACTATGCCCTGCTAATTTTTTACATTTTTCATAGAGACGGGGTTTCACTGTGTTAGCCAGAACGGTCTCGATCTCCTGACCTCGTGATCCACTTGCTTCAGCCTCCCAAAGTGCTGGGATTACAGGCGTGAGCCACCGCGCCCCGGCCAATTTTCAACTATGACTGGAAATGCATGAAGAACACAAATTTTAAATCATTAATATTATAGTAATAGCAACAACATTTAACCATAAACGCATTATAATAATTATTATTATTCTTATTATTTTTTTGAGACAGAGTCTCATTCTGTCGCTCAGGCTAGAGTGCAGTGATCTTGGCTCACTGCAACCTCAGCCTCCTGAGTTCAAAGGAGTCCCCTGCTTTAGCCTCCTGAGTAGCTAGGATTACAGGAGCGTGCCACCATGTCCGGCTAATTTTTTGTATTTTTGGTAGAGACGCAGTTTCACTGTGTTAGTCAGGATGATCTCAATCTCCTGAACTCATGATCCGCCCACCTTGGCCTCCCAAAGTGTGAGCCACAGCGCCCGGCTGCTTTATAATTATTTACTGAAAACTTTGATAAAAATATTTGGAATAGGCATTAAATAATACCAGAAAAACTTCTTTGTTATTAATATATTGCTGCTCTTCTTACACAAACTGGAAAGGCTATAATCCATCCTTAAAAAGTAATTAAAACCCTTTTGTTTCTAAGTGCAGAAATACTATGAATATTATAAAATGTGGTGTGCCGGGCGCGGTGGCTCACGCCTGTAATCCCAGCACTTTGGGAGGCCAAGGCGGGCAGAGCACCTGAGGTCAGGAGTTCGAGACCAGCCTCAACATGGGAAAATCCCGTCTCTACTGAAAATACAAAATTAGCCAGGCGTGGTGGCGGGCGCCTGTAATCCCAGCTACTCGGGGAGCCTGAGGCAGGAGAATCGCTTGAACCCGGGAGGCGGAGGTTGCAGTGAGCCGAGATCGTGTCATTGCACTCCAGCCTGGGCAACAAGTGCGAAACTCCGTTTCAAAAAAAAAAAAAAATGTGGTATGAAACACTGATATATTAAAGGAACAACTGGGGCCTGGGCACGCTTGCTTATGCCTGTAATCCCAGCACTTTGGGAGGCTGAGGCAGGCGAATCACAAGGTCAGGAGTTCCAGACCAGCCTGACCTATATGGTTAAACCTCGTCTCTACAAAAAATACAAAAATTAGCTGGGTGTGCTGGCGGATGCCTGTAGCCCCAGCTACTTGGGAGGCTGAGGCGGAAGAATTGCTTGAACAGGGGAGGCGGAGGTTGCAGTGAACTGAGATTGGGCTGCTGCATTCCAGCCTGAGTGACAGAGTGAGACTCCATCTAAAAAAACAAAAATAAAAAACTTTCTTATTTTATGACCCCTAACTTTTGGATGTTACAGAGAGCCAATGCAGCATCCAAAAGAGTGATAAACAGGATTATATGCTATGTTAAATTAATAGGAAGCATTGTCAGATTAAAAACGATGTTTGGGCCGGGCGCGGCGGCTCATGCCTGTAATCCCAGCACTTTGGGAAGCCGAGGTGGGCAGATCATGAGGTCAGGAGTTCAAGACCAGCCTGGGCAACATGGTGAAACCGCAGCTCTACAAACAATACAAAAAAAAAAAATTAGCCAGGCATGGTGGTGGGCGCTTGTAATCTCAGCTACTCAGGAGGCTAAGGCAGAGAATTGCTTGAACCCAGGAGGCAGAGGTTGCAGTGAGCTGAGATTGCACCACTGCACTCCAGCCTGAACAACAGAGCAAGATTCCATCTCAAAAAAAAAAAAAAAAAAAAAAAAAAAGGCGCTCGACTGGGTGCGGTGGCTCACACCTGTAATCCTGGCACTTTGGGAGGCCAAGGCAGGTGGATTGTGTGAGCTCAGGAGTTCAAGACCAGCCTGAGAAACATGGTGCAACTTTGTCTCTACTAAAAATACAAAAAATTAGCCGGGCGTGGCAGCATGCACCTGTCATCCCAGCTACTTGGGAGGCTGAGGCAGGAGAATCACTTGAACCTGGGAGGTGGAGGTTGCAGTGAGCCAAGATTGTGCCACTGTACTCCAGCCTGGGTGACAAGAGCGAAACTCCATCTCAAAAATAAATAAATAAATAAATAAAATAATGTTTGATCTTCTTTATCTTGTATTTTAATAAATGTTATTAATAATTATTCCAAAATTGTATGAAATGTCTGCAAATGTAATATATCTGAGTGTATGTTATTAATCATAATTATGGTTACTATGATAAATTATTGTAGGCCGCAGATGTAATCAATTTCTTTTCATTTGTTCGTTTATCATCATTTAAAGCCATTCCCATAGCCAATGGTTTAATTATAATGTAGTTTGTTTGTTTGAGACAGAGTTTTGCTCTTGTTGCCCAAGAGTGCAGTGACATAATCTTGTCTCACTGCAACCTCTGCCTCCTGGGTTCAAGCGATTCTCCTGTCTCAGCCTCTTGAGTAGCTGGGACTACAGGTGCGTGCCACCACGCCCAGCTAATTTTTGTATTTTTAGTAGAGATGGGGATTCACCATGTTGTCCAGGATGGTCTCAATCTCTTGACCTTGTGATCTGCCCGCCTCAGCCTCCCAAAGTGCTGGGATTACAGGTGTGAGGCACCGTGCCCGGCCTTAAAAATCATTCTTAGTCGACCAGAAGCATGTACTTGGGATCACAAAATAAATCGCATCTCTGTGCTGTGCCACTTGGGGTGGAAGGGGCAGGATTAAGCAGCTTCTCTTGCATTTTTGTTCCTAAATTTTATTGTATTCATTTTTTTTTCTTCCCAGTGATCTTACTTTCAGAATATTTTTGAAATATATATATTTAAAAAAATTTTTAAAAGGGGGTTTCTTGTGTGCATTCATAGAGTATAGTTTTACATGCAGAGGATTTTGCAGCCAAGCTTATATATATGAACAAATTTATGCCTTGATAGGCAAAAGATGAAGGGCCAATATGGGTGAGAAATTTTTACGAAATATTTGTTTTCTCATAATATCAGAAACAGAATATTCATCCACTGCTCTTACCTTACTTCACAAGTTAAAGAGAATTTATTCAGAATAGGTTCAAGAGCATTGTCAGGAGGCCATTACTCTTCTGAATGGGCATCATTTTATTATGGTTTAGAATAAATGAGGAAATGGTGAAAAATTTATCCCCCATAATAGACTCTATAGCAGATTCTACTGTAAAGGCTATGGTTACACAATAGACTTTAAATTTTCTTACTAAAGTTGTGCCAAATAGTAGAATTTCTCTAGATTACTTACTGGATAAACAGAAAAGCATTAGCAGTTGCTAATACTTGTAGTTGCACATGGAGAAATATATCAGATGTTACAGAGATTCCGTTGTAGGGGATTACTTAACAGGCTGCTTGGTTAAAATGAGTAGACCATTTATCTAGCTAATTATTTGATCTATTTAATTTTAGTTGGTTGGTTCATGGAGACACTGGCTTTTTAAACAGCATACTTCAAACTCCTGTTATTATCCTCCCTGATAGTCAAAATAGGAGTCTCCCTACTACACTGTATTCTCTCAAAAGTTTTAAATGTTTGCATGTGGTCTCCTATAGAATGTCAAATAGTCTCTCCTTAACTGGAATGACGAAAACTAAAAGACATATGTGACCATGAGGACATCATAACCTATGAATGACATGATAAGGAAAAAAACCAAAATAATAAAAACTTAAAGTTGCACTAAGGCCCTGAGTTTTGGTCACACTCTGACCTATATGAGAACTTAACCGAAAAGGGGATATTTTTTAACCAAAATTATTAGAGTCCACCATTCTGGACTGCACTTGTGCAATAGGTCCTAACAGACCAAATCAAACTAAAGTGGAGTCACTTATGCTAAAGTGACTCCATAATGAAGTAACATAATCAAAGTAAAAATTTAAATAAATAGATAGATCCTAAAACAGACCAGATTTTGTTTTTTTTTCTGTAAACAGCAGATTTCAACTTGAAGAGCTCCCCTTTACTGTAAGCCTTTTATTTTTTATTTTTTTATTTATTTTTATTTTTTGAGACGGAGTCTCGCTTTGTCGTCCAGGCTAGAGTGCAGTGGCACGATCTCGGCTCACTGCAAGCTCCACTTCCCGGGTTCACGCCATTCTCCTGGCTCTGCCTCCCGAGTAGCTGGGACTACAAGTGCCCGCCACCGCGCCTGGCTAATTTTTTTGTATTTTTAGTAGAGACGGGGTTTCACCGCATTAGCCAGGATGGTCTCGATCTCCTGAACTCATGATCCGCCCGCCTCGGCCTCTCAAAGTGCTGGGATTACAGGCGTGAGCCACCGTGCCCGGCCTACTGTAAGCCTTTTAAAAAAATAAGAACTTGATGTCTTTGTTTCCTTCCACTTTACAAACCCACAGTTCTGCTATTTTACAGTGGAATTTGAGACTAATTAAGTAATTTTTTTTTTTTGAGATGGAGTTTCACTCTCGTCACCCAAGCTGTAGTGCAGTGGCACGATTTCAAGACAAGGTTTCACCACGTTGACCAGGCTGGGCTCAAACTCCTGACCTCAGATGATCCACCTGCCTTGGCCTCCCTAAGTGCTGAGATTACGGGCATGACCCACCACACCTGGGCAATAAGTACATTTTTGATGGTGCTAGATTGGTATCAATGTCTAAAATTTTGGTCTAACTTTCTTTTTTTTTTTTTTTTTTGAGACGGAGTCTCGCTCTGTGGCCCAGGCTGGAGTGCAGTGGCCAGATCTCAGCTCACTGCAAGCTCCGCCTCCCGGGTTCACGCCATTCTCCTGCCTCAGCCTCCCGAGTAGCTGGGACTACAGGCGCCCGCCACCTCGCCCGGCTAGTTTTTTGTATTTTTTAGTAGAGACGGGGTTTCACCGTGTCAGCCAGGATGGTCTCGATCTCCTGACCTCGTGATCCGCCTGTCTCGGCCTCCCAAAGTGCTGGGATTACAGGTTTGAGCCACCGCGCCCGGCTGGTCTAACTTTCAAAATTGAGAAGATGAACAAATGAGAGAAATTGTTTAATCATAGCCTAAAGCTGCCCACTTCCATGGTTAATTTTGGTCAGTAGGGCTTTTTGTACATAGTAAACTGAAACCTAACTAGATATATGTAATTAGGCTGTAACCCATTCTTGTACCAATCACTGTGTTTTTGACAATAAAATAACATAAACTGTTCCAATCATGTTCAAATTAGGCAAATTCAAAGCTGTAATCAATCTGGCTGTTTCTGTATCTCACTTTCATTTTCTGTTTGTCACTTTGATTTTTCTGTCTATAAATCTTTTTCCAGCATGTGGCTGTACTGGAGTCTCTCTGAACCTACTCTGGATCCACAAATCATTCTTTGCTCAATTAAACTTTGTTAAATTTAATTTCTCTAACTTTCTTTTAAGTTTTAGATTTGTTTTTGTGATGAAAAATAAAGATGTGTTGTTGGGCATTGATTTTGAGAAGCAAGGTGTGCTTCAGCCCTACAAGTAGAAGAGCCTCCTAAGAATCACAGCTGCCCAGTCAACAAGCAGCTGATGACACATGTCTGAAGGAGCTCAGCTGAAAACAGAAGAATGGCCCACTGAACCTAGTCTAAATTGGTGATCATCTCAATTATGAGCTAAGAAGTTTTGGCTGGTTTGTTATGCTGCAATAGCTAATTAATACATGCACCCGGTGCAGACAGGATGCCAGGATTTAATGACAAAGTTGATTTCTAGTTACCTTCCAACAGTGGGCCCCATAAAGGTACTGATTTTTCTCCTTATTCAAAGTTGGATGTCTTGTAAGAGAATATTGCATAATGCAGAAATACATGTAGACATGTATGCATGTGATTGGTGCTTATACTCACACAGTTCCCCACACCACAGGAGAAAACAGGTAACCACAGCTTGACAATTAGGGTCAAGGGCAAATAGCAAAATTAGTCTGTTTTTAATTCGAGGTAAAGACTAGGGACATGGCCTAGCATGGTGGTTCACATCTGTAATTCCAGCACTTTGGAGGGCTGAGGTGGGTGGATCACCTGAGGTCGGGAGTTCGAGACCAGCCTGACCAACACAGTGAAACCCCATCTCTACTAAAAATACAAAAATTAGCTGGGCATGGTGGCGGGTGCCTGTAATCCCAGCTACTCGGGAGGCTGAGGCACTAGAATCGCTTGAACCCGGGAGACAGAGGTTGCAGTGAGTTGAGATCATGCCATTGCACTCCAGCCTGGATGACAAGAGCAAAACTTTGTCTTAAAAAAGAAAAAGAAAAAAAAAAAGAAAGAAAGAAAGACCAGGGAAGGATCTGTAGACATAGAGCTTTCTTATTTTGTCACCCCATCGTCCTTTGTTCACTGTCTGATCTCTGGAAGAAAGGTGGACAACAGGTGGTCTTCCTGTTGTGATTTTATTCCTGCCATCCTCTGCTCTTTCTATGGCCACTATCTGTTCTACCCTTGGAACTGAAGAGAGATGTTGGCAGGGAAAGACTTTCTCCTTATTTATGGCAGGAAAAGGATGTTCAAGCCTGGTGTGGTGGCTCATGCCTGTAATCCCAGCACTTTGGGAGGCTGAGACAGAAGGATTACTTAAGGTCAGGGGTTCAGCCTGGCTGACAAGGGAAAATTCCATCTCTACTAAAAATACAAAAATAAGCCAGGCATGGTGGCACATGCCTGTAATCACAGCTCCTCCAGGGAGGATGAGGCAGGAGAATCACTTGAATCCAGAAGGTGGAGATTGCAGTGAGCCGAGATTGCACCACTGCACTCCAGCCTGGGCCTAAGAGCGAGACTCTGAAAAGAAAAGGAGAGAAAGGAAAAGAAAGAAAAAAAGAGAAGAGAAAGGAAATAAAAAGAAAAGAAAACAGCAAAGGGATGTTCAGGATTTCATCTTCTGCTGTCAGAGCTGCACTTCAATGTGGCAGCTATTGGCCACGTGTGGCTACTGGGTGCATGGAATGTGGCTGGTCCGAACTACGATGTGGTAAGAAAGGTAAAATACATAGTTTTAATGTTTTTTCCCAAAATATATATAGTTTATTAATAATTACATACTGGTCACATATTAAAATAATATTTTGGATATATTGGGTTAATTAAATTCCTACAATGAATTCCTTCTGTTTATTTTTTCTTTTTAAAATTTTCCTTCTAGAAAATTTAGAATTCACATGTGGCTCACATTCAATTTCAGAGGATTGCCTTTTTAAAAAAAATGTCAGGCTACCCGCTCAAAGGACAAGAAGCCAGGGAGCTCATAAAATTGGAAAATTTTAAACAATTGTTATTGCATTATTTTTATGTGTGAATAGCCACATAATATATTATTTATAAAGGCAAACGACCTTATACGCAAGGTTATATGCAAATACCCTCTGGGGTGGGCCTGGCTCCACTCAGGGAGGAAGCCCTGCATGAGAACGCTGCAGCTTGAATTTCACTCTTTCTTCGTTCAGCCCAGCAGCTGAGCACATATTCTGTCACTCAGGGCATTAGGGGGTGGGGCCCTAAACATTATCCAATCAGGGACGCTGGAATGGGACCCGTCCAATCAGGCACGCAGCTGGAGCGGACAGGACGGCTTCCGGGATTTGGCGGGGCCTTTGTCTCTAGCTGCAGCGGGAGCTCCAGGTCTAGTCTTCACTGCTCTGTCTTCTGCTCCTAGAGGCCCAGCCTTTGTGGCCCCGTTACCTGCAGGTATTGGGAGATGCACAGCTAAGATGCCAGGACCACCTGGAAGCCTAGAAATGGTGAGAGTGCCGGGTCCGACACCCCGAGAGAGGGGGAGGGGCTGGTTGGAACCGGTCGGAAGTGACTGTGGCAGGACTCCAGCCTCCCAGCACTGGGCTCCAAAATCCGCGGCCCGAGTTGTCCTTGGCGCAGCTAGGCCCTCGGTCCCCTTCAGCCATAAGATGGCGGCTGGGCTGACAGCCGGACCCCGGGCGTCCTGTCTCCTCCCTGTGCAGTGACTGTGCGTTGGCCTGGAGCCCTCGCTGGGCAGCTCTGCAGCCGCAGTGCCGCATCTCTGCCTGATAACTCGCAGTACCGGGTTCATGAATGGGAAGAGCTTTGGTCCGTGGGGTCCCAGTCCCTCCTTTTTTCTATTAAAAATTCATGGAAGTCACCGCAAAAATATTTAAAAATGTAATAGAAGAGTGGTTCAAAAATCGTAGAGCACCCAGCTATGATTTGTAATTTGTGGTCCATGGGAGGGGCTTGAAGGAAAGACTTTTAAGTGGTATGTGATAAATAAAACCAAATTCAATAATCGGTTAGGTACAGTTACATAGCTTCTTAATTTGTAAGATCAAGGTGGAAATTTTCTGGTTATGTAATCGGAGGGTACTTGGCAGTTTACAGTTGGTTAAGCATAAATTTTATTTCCCCCAATGTAACAATTTACAAAAAAAAATGTATTTGAGTTAGATTTTTTTTTTTTTTTTTTGAGGTGGAGTCTCACTCTGTCGCCCAGGCTAGAGTGCAGTGGCGCGATCTCGGCTCACTGCAAACTCCGCCTCCCAGGTTCACGCCATTTCCTGCCTCAGCCTCCCGAGTAGCTGGGACTGCAGGCGCCCGCCACCACGCCCGGCCAGTTTTTTGTATTTTTTTAGTAGAGTCGGGGTTTCACCGTGTTAGCCAGGATGGTCTCAATCTCCTGACCTCGTGATCCGCCCGCTTCGTCCTCCCAAAGTGCTGGGATTACAGGCGTCAGCCACCGCGCCCGGCCCTAGTGTACATTTTTGATACTGTGTTTTAATTAATCATTGTGTGAGGAATCATTGGATGATACTTTTTAAAAGGTTTGTTTTCCGTTTGTAAAAATTTTCTATAAGAAGAAAGCAAAGAGTAATCCCCGGACACTACTGTAAAAAATCTCTGTGCCTCTTTTCCTTTTATCTTCCCTAGTCACAGAGATCTTATCAGAATTTTGGGGGGTCAGGGTTTCCCTTTGGAAACTTTATGGGGTGATGTGTCCTCGGCCACCCTTCAGATTTTTCCTGGTCCTGGGTTTCAGTACTGTCTGGGAATAAACCATGATACCCACTGTGGCTATGTCTGCCAGAGTGCCTAATGAATATCAGCTGGTGGGTCATTTTCTCCCGTAGGACTGCCTGAGGTACAAAGTGTAGCCTCTCCAGGGAGCAGGTGGACGCCCTGGGGCTGAGAGAAATCTTCTGGGGTACACTTCCTTGGAAAAGCTGACCCCTTGAGACATTACGATTGTCTTCGCCCAACTCAGCTTCTGTTTCTTTGGGACACATTGCTGTTCAATCAGATGCTGGTATTAAGGGAAAAACATAGAAATAATTTCTGCCTTTGGGATTCTCTAAGGGGGCAGAAAAATAGTGAAAAAAAATGATGAAAAAAGAGTGAAAGACAAATAGTGAAACATTTGTAGAGGAAATTAAAAAGTAAGAAAATATTTACAAATGGTGTAGAAGAGGTGAGTTTCAGAAAAAAATTAATATCTACGTATATTCCATTTGTTAAAAATTCTCATGTACTATTTTGTTTTCCAGACCGAGTTTAGTAATTGTCACAGGTAGTTTTTTTTATGGCTGGGTAATTTCTTTTCTTTTTCTTTCTTTCTTTTTTTTTTTTTTTTTTTTTTGGAGACAGTCTCATTCTGTCACCCAGGCTGGATGGAGTGCAGTTGCACGATCTTGGCTTACTACAACCTCTGTCTCTCGGGTTCAAGCGATTCTCCTCCCTTAGCCTCCTGAGTAGCTGAGACTACAGGCGCTAGCCACCACGCTCAGCTAATTTTTGTATTTTTAGTAGAGATGGGGGGTTTCACCATGTTGGCCCGTCTGGTCTCAAACTCCTAGTCCTAATCAAGGTGCTCTACCCACCTTGGCCTCTCAAAGTGTTGGGTTCACCGGCGTGCCGCATCCAGCCTAGCTGGGTAATTTCAAGCAGAATTCCAGGCCTTAACTTTTAGAATGCTAGCTATCTAGGGAAAAAAATAGAGAACATCTCTCTTCCATTTTGGCTTTAGAAAATGAATACATTTCCGGCTGGGTGGCCGGGTGCAGTGGCTCACGCCTGTAATCCTAGCACTTTGGGATGCCAAGCAGGGGGGGGGTGGAGCACTTGAGGTCAGGAGTTCGAGGCCAACCTGGACAACATGGTGAAGCCTTGTCTCTACTAAAAATACAAAAATTAGCCGAGCATGGTGGCACATGCTTGTAATCCCAGCTATTTGGGAGGCTGAGGCAGGAGAATTGCTTGAACCTGGGGGGCAGAGGTCGCAGTGAGCCGAGATCGCACCACTGCACTCCAGCCTGGGCGAAAGAGTGAAACTTCATCTCAAAAAAAAAACAGAAAAGAAAAGAAAATGAATACATTTCCACCAGAAAATGTGGTAGATAATTGGTGAAGGTACATAGATTCTTGAAAACATTAGTACCTCTTTTTGCAAGGTGAATTTGTGACATTGAATATTTCTAGTCTATACCCTGTTATCTTGATTTCTGAGTTTCATGCTAAATTTTATGAGATAAAACTTGGTACCTCCTAGAAGTGTTTCCATATGACTAATTGTTTACTACATAATTTTTAATGGAAATAATAAAATAATACATTTATTATCTAAAAGGAATACTTTTGCTTTTCCTATTGAGATGTAAAATGTAAGCATCTTCAGAAAAGTCCTCCCTGACCAGGCACAGTGGCTCAAGCCTGTAATCCCAGCACTTTGGGAGGCTGAGGCGGGTGGATCACCTGAGGTCAGGAGTTCAAGACCAGCCTGGCCAACATGGCGAAACCCTGTCTCTACTAAAAAATACAAAAATTGGCCAGGCGCGGTGGCTCACGCCTGTAATCCCAGCACTTTGGGAGACTGAGGCGGGCGGATCATGAGGTCAGGAGACCGAGACTATCCTGGCCAACATGGTGAAACCCCATCTCTACTAAAAAAAAATACAAAAAAATTAGCCAGGCGTGGTGGCAGGCGCCTGTAGTCCCAGCTACTGGGGAGGCTGAGGCAAAATGGTGTGAACCCGGGAGGCGGAGCTTGCAGTGAGCAGAGATTGCGCCACTGCGCTTCAGCCTGGGGGACAGAGTGAGACTCTGTCTCAAAAAAAAAAAAAAAAAGAAGAAAAAGAAAAAAATACAAAAATTAGCTGGGTGTGGTGGCGGGCGCCTGTAATCCCAGCTCTACTAGGGAGGCTGAAGCAGGGAGATTGCTTGAACCCAGGAGGTGGAGGTTTCAGTGAGCTGAGATCTCGCTATTGCACTCCAGCCTGGGTGAGAGTGTGAGACTTCGTCTCAAAAAAGAAAAAAAAAAATTCCTTCCCTTACTTGAGCACTGTGTTCAAGTAATTTTGCTGAATGTTCAAACTGTTAGTTTCAAAAGCGAAATGAATAACTCAGACATGAAAATTAAAGCTTGAGCCCAGTGACTCCAAGCTAAGGCTAATATTGACCCTGCAAAAGGCCTAGCTCTTTTTGGGGAGCCTCCCCTGCAGATGTCTCAGGCTGCTCACCCCAGCCACGGAAGAAGCCTTTATACTGAGAAAAGCTACAGAGCCCTGGAAAGCTGAGGACGCACAGGCAGATGCAGTTAAGGTTAAGATGGAAGGGGATTGGGAAGGTCTTACTAAAGATGAAGTTGTTTTTTTGAGGCAGTTTCTGGACTTTGTAAAATAAAACGCAGATTTATGTAAAAAAAATTTAGAATTTCAAAGGAGGAAGCACCAACTATAAATCTTTAAAGATTGCAAAGTTTAGGCAGACTAGAGCTTGCTTTCTTTTTTCTTTTTTTTTTTTTTCAGTCAATTTTGAGATTTATTTTGGTAATGTTGAGGACACACTGGGGAGAAAGAGAGACAAGTCACAATAGGATCTGTGTCCTGTGCTTTTTCCAAAGAGTGTTTTGGGAACTTCAGTATTTAAAGAGGAAAGAGCAAGTGGGAGGGCCGTGAGGCTCTGATTAGCACTCAGTGAATCTATATTTTACATGTGCAAAGAAAGGGTTCACGGGAAGTCAATCATGCATTCCCCTTTCTCTCTCTCCCTCAGTAAATCTACATTTTATACAAGATAAAGTAAGCATGTGAAATTACAGCTATCTGGGAATAAAAGGAAGCCAATCTTTGCATGACCCAGTCCCCAGCTTAACTTTTGGCATAGTGAGTTCAGCGTCCCAAGAGTTTATCTTCCTTGCACATGTATCTATAATTTTTGATGTTACCAAAGTCAAGGGCAAAGTTTTCATTAGGAAGTTGGCAACTTCTAGAAAAGGCTTTATTCATTTGAGGGGCTGTAAGGTACATGGATGTGCTTTGGTCAGGAATAGGCCGAGGCAGACATCCGGGCCAGAGTGACTCAGCAAGTTTGGAGCACAGGCATATAAATCCACTTGGTTTTTTTGTTTGTTTAGATTTTTGTTGTTGTTTTTGAGATGGAGTCTTGCCCTGTCGCCCAGGCTGGAATGCAGTGGTGCGATCTCAGCTCACTGCAACCTCCACTTCCTGGGTTCAAGCAATTCTGCCTCAGCCTCGTGAGTAGCTGGGATTACAGGCGCCCACTACCACACCTGGCTAATTTTTTATATTTCTGGTAGAGGCAGGGTTTCACCATGTTGTCCAGGCTGGTCTCAAACTCCTGACCTCAAGTGATCCACCCACCTTGGCCTCCCAAAGTGCTGGGATTAATGGACTTGAGCCACTGTGTCCAGCCAGGGAGGACTTATTATATAGTCACAGTTATGTAACCATAACATGGGAAGGTTCATCACCTGACTCAGAGCCACTGTTGTTTGTTTGTAAAAGGTATAACTGCCCTGGTGATACTGTGCATACGCCTGACGTCCAAAGAGAGAGAGTGAAGTTTTTGACCCTGTAAGGGAGAGCCAGCCTTGCAGGCCAGGGAATGCAGCTGCAGGCATGGGAGCGGCAGGAGTCCCAGAGCCCGAGCAGGCAGAGACAGACGGTGTAAGAGAGCTGCTGAGGCCGGGCGCGGTGGCTCAAGCCTGTAATCCCAGCACTTTGGGAGGCCGAGACGGGCGGATCACGAGGTCAGGAGATCGAGACCATCCTGGCTAACACGGTGAAACCCCGTCTCTACTAAAAAAAATACAAAAAACTAGCCGGGCGAGGTGGCGGGTGCCTGTAGTCCCAGCTACTCGGGAGGCTGAGGCAGGAGAATGGCGTGAACCCAGGAGGCGGAGCTTGCAGTGAGCTGAGATCCGGCCACTGCACTCCAGCCTGGGCGACAGAGCGAGACTCCGTCTCAAAAAAAAAAAAAAAAAGAGAGCTGCTGAATAAAACCATATTTCATCTGCCTATGGCCCTCTGTCTGTTCTTTCAGCTATCTGCCACCCATCCACCCACACTCCCTTGGGACCTCAGCATGGGCTGGAATCTGACTCTTGGCATGACAGGGGCTGGTGTTAGAGTGGGCATGCTTGCTCACTTTGATCCATCTCAGGTTGCAAAAGTACTTTTGTTTTTTCATTCAGCTTGATACATAATATGTTTAATCAAAAAGGCAGGCAGGCAAGGTGTCCACTGATTTTTCCGCAGACACCAAAACTACTGCATCATTTAAATGTGGGCTCAAGTCCTCAAAAGTCTCTTGTTTTCCAGGCTCTGTGCTCTCATGCTTCTGAGCCTTTAGAGACCCTGAGGTTTTATTGTATCCTGGCATGACTGACTTAGTCCCTGCCTCTCTGCTGCATGTCACTTGGGCTTAGCGAAGAGAGGTCACAGAGACCTGTAGCCCTGGGAAGCCAATGTTTGGTGGGGGAGGCAGAAAATTCCAGTTTGATATGGGCTGGCATCCTTGCACAAGATCATGTCAATTCCTTCCTGGAAACCATCCTACTGATTGAAGAATACAATTAACTTGCCTGCTGGCCCCAGCCTCCAGTACCCACACAGTCTGGTTCCTGCCTCTCTGTCCAAATTCATTTCCCAACCCTCTCCCTCCACTTGCTAAGCCCCTGGCACAATGGTCTTTTTTCTTCAAACTTGACAAGCTCATTCCCACCTTAGAGCCTTTCTACTGGGTGTTCCTTTTACCTGGAATGTGCATTCCCAGATTTTCTCCCCACTTAAAAATCAGCTGAAATGTCCCCTTCTCAGGCAGGGCTTCCCTGACCACTCAAACAAATCACCGCCACTTTGCATGTTACTACCATGTTTTGTTTCCTTGTAATTATCCAAGCTTTGTTGTCTCCTCTCTCTGGAACATATGCTTCTTTAGGTTGGAAGCTCTGTCTGGTTTATCACTGTAGCTCTAGTGTACTTTTTGGCACATAGGAGATGCCCAGTGAATAACTGCTGAATGAAACAGTCACTGAGATGAGGGAGTATGTCAGGAGAATGGTGCAGATGGCAGAACTGTCTCAGACTGTTTTCTGTGGGGAAGCAGGCCCCAGCCAGAGGCTGCTGGGTATAGGGAGCAGGGATAAAGCTGGAGAGATCCAGGCTTAGGTCAAGGATTTGACCCACTGCCTGGGGCTGGAAATAGTGTCTACATAGCACTGTCCTGTAGGACTTTCTGTGATAATGGCAATGTTCTGTGTCTGCACTGTCCAATAAAGTACTTCTGGCTTCTGACCCGCACTTGAATGTAGCTAGTGCAACAGGGAACTGATTTAAATTAGATTTATGGGAAATTGAATTTATTTAACAAATGCACATTTAAACAGCCACATGAGACTAGGGGCTACTGTTGAACAATGCAGCACTAGAGACGCTCACCTGGGACCCCTAAAGCCCTTTCATTCTGAGTTGTCAGCGTCTAAGTGCTGGAAGCTGGGTGGAACTCAAGAAGCAGCAAGTGGAGGCTCCATCCGGAAGGCCCTGGCTGCTCTGAGTGTCCTGAGAGGCAGCCCTGGTGTGCTGATCAGAATGGCCACTCCAGCCGCTTCAGCAGCAGCCCCCGTTACCTTCTAGGGCCTCAGGACAAGGGCTTTTTTTCATAGGGAGGAGGAAACAAGATTAAAAACAAGGTGGGAGGGGAATGGCAAATTGAAGGACAAAAAATTCAATTCTAGATGAGAGAATTGTTTTACCCTGAAGTCAGCATGTTCTTAGGAGGGACATAAAATGGAGTTCTGTGTTGGCTCAGACTGAAGGTAGCTCAATGTTCAGGAGCCTGTGGGAAGGAGAGAAACTTAAGTTTGATTAAAAAGTATTTTATTTTGAAAACTGAAGGCAAATTCAGCTAATTTTTTATAACGAAAATGATGTGCGGAGTCTGCTTCTGGCTACGTGTCAGGTAAGAAAAGAGAGCACCCACCATCTAAGTCATAATCGGAAGGGTGTTTCTTTTCATAAACTGTTCCTGGAGAACTCAAAGAATAAAAGAATTTTATTAATCACAACTTTTTACCAGGATTATCTATGTGCTTCATCCTTCCTCACCTTTATTCTTTGTCGTCCTGTACCTTTTTCCATTGACTTTTTTGGGCCTTTTGGTATCTTTTATAATAAACTGGTCAACATAACTACAGTGTTTTGTTTAGTTTTGTGAGTAGCTCTATCAAATTATGTAATTGGAGGGAGTTTATAAGAGTTTCCAATTTTTAAACAGTAGGTCAGAAGCATAGATGGACCCGTGAGGTTTGTGACTGGCCTCTGGAGTGAGGATAGTGAGACTGAGCCCTGAATCAGGGTCTGTGCTGACTCTGGATGGTGTCAGAATTCAAATGTTAGACAATTAGTTGGTGTTGGAGAATTGCTTTGTGTTCAGCAAATACAGATTTGGTGCCAGAAGGAAAATATCACAGAGGCCTGGCCTGGAATGGAACTCTGGGTGTCTGGAAATGAGAAGCTCTGCTCTCCTGTACACAGGCTGTCACACTACGCCATTGTCCTGGAATTCCAGGTCTCTTCCCAGGGTGAGAGAGGACTGAAAACTTAGAGGAAATTAGCTGTGATAACAGGCCCCCTTTTCCCACAGCTGCCACCCCAGGATTCCTACCCACTCACAAACATACCCACTGGAAATTGATGTGTCCACACTCCTCCCAGGACTAGGCACCACCATCAGGAATTTCACCACAGCATTTTTGATCCTAGTGTTTTTTTTTTGCCAAAAATCCACAAAAGTGTTTACAGTCTCCTGCATATCCCCACCCCCAGACACTGAATCTGCAGCAGCAACCTGCTTCCTCCACGACCAACGGTTCTGTACCACCTGTTCATAATCTCATCTGCCTGCCCAGACACAGAAATAAACGAGTACAGCCCCACGTGGGCCGCTATCTGTAGGACAAACCAGTCCTTCCACCTACATTGCACTCTCCCCCACCCATGGATTTTATTCCTTTTAACTTTTATTTTTGTTTCAGGGTCGGGGTAAACGTGCGAGTAGTTATATAAGCAAAATTGTGGCATGGGGGTTTGGTGTAGATTATTTTGTTACTGAGGTACTATGCATAGCATAAACAGGTATTTTTTCTAGTCCTTTCTATCCTCCCACCCACCACCCTCAACTCGGCCTGTGTCTGTTTTTCCTCTTCTTGTCCTCCGCCTCCTGGGTTCAAGCAATTCTCCTACCTCAGCCTCCTATACTACAGGTGCATGCAACCATGGCCGGCTAATTTTTGTATTCTTAGTAGACATGGGTTTCACCATGTTGGCCAGGCTGGTCTCAAACTCCTGACCTCAAGTGATCTGCCTGCCTCGGCCTCCCAAAGTGCTGGGATTACAGGCATGAACCACCATGCCTGGCCTTGGGGTAAATTTTTTTTTTTTTTTCCTGAGACTGAGTCTTGCTCTATCGCCCAGGCTGGAGTGCAGTGGCGTGGTCTTGGCTCACTGCAACCTCCACCTCCTGGGTTGAAGTGATTCTCCTGCCTCAGCCTCCCAAGTAGCTGGGATTACAGGCATACGCCACCATGCCCGGCTAATTTTTGTATTTTTAGTAGAGACGGAGTTTCACCATGTTGGCCAGGCTGGTCTTGACCTCCTGACCTCGTGATCTGCCCGCCTCAGCCTCCCAAAGTGCTGAGATTACAGACATGAGCCACCACACCCGGACAATTTTTATATTTTTAGTAGAGACAGGGTTTCACCATGTTTGCCAGGATGGTCTCAATCTCCTGATCTCGTGATCCGCCCACCTTGGCCTCCCAAAGTTCTGGGATTACAGGTGTGAGCCACCGTGCCCGGACTGCCTTATGGTAAAATTTTTTTTTTTTTTTTTTTTGAGACGGAGTCTCGCGCTGTCACCCAGGCTGGAGTGCAGTGGCCGGATCTCAGCTCACTGCAAGCTCCGCCTCCCGGGTTCACGCCATTCTCCTGCCTCCGCCTCCCGAGTAGCTGGGACTACAGGCGTCCGCCACCTCGGCCGGCTAGTTTTTTGTATTTTTTAGTAGAGACGGGGTTTCACCGTGTTAACCAGGATGGTCTCGATCTCCTGACCTCGTGATCCGCCCGTCTCGGCCTCCCAAAGTGCTGGGATTACAGGCTTGAGCCACCGCGCCCGGCCTGCCTTATGGTAAAATTTTTAAAATTCCTTACAAATTTTGAGTAGTAGACCTTTGTCAGAAGCATATTTTGCAAATATTTTCTTTTTATTGTGTAGGTAGGTTGTTTACTCTATTGATAGTTTGCTTTGCTGTGAAGAAGCTCTTTAGTTTCTTTAGGTCTTATTTTTGCTTTTGTTGCAATTGCTTTTGGTATCTTCATCATAAACTCTTTGCCAGTTCCTATGTCAATAATATTTTCTTTATCCAATTGACATAGGTATTTTAGATTTTTCTTTCAGAATTTTTTTACCATTTTATGTTCTACATTTAGGTCTTTAATCACCTGGAGTCGATTTTTTTTTTTTTTAAATGATGTAAGGAAGGCATCCAGTTTCAGTCTTTTACATAGTGCTAGCTGGTTTTTCCAGCACCATTTATTAAATAGGGAATTCTTCCTGCATTGCTCTTGTGAGATTTGTAGAAGATCAGACGGTTGTAGGTGTGTGGCATTATTTCTGGGCTCTCTATTCTGTTTCGTTGTTCTATGAGTCTGTGTTTGTACCAGTATCATGCTGCTTTGGTTACTGTACCTCTGTTGTATAGTTTGAAGTCAGGTAACGTAATGCCACCTGCTGTGTTCTTTTTGCTTGTAATTGCCTTGGCTATTCAGGTTTTTTTTCGGTTTCATATAAATTTTAAAATACCTTTTTTTTTTTTTTAGTTCCATGAAAAATGGTTTTGGTAGTTTGATAGAAATAGCATTAATTCTGTAAATTTCATTTGGCCGTATGGCTATTTTAATGATATCAGTTTTTTCTATCCATGAGCATTAAATGGCTGCCCATTGGCTTATGTCATCTCTGACTTCTTTAAGAAGCATTTTGTAATTTTTGTCATAGAGATTTTTTACCTCCCTGGTTAGTTGTATTCCTAAACATTTTATTATTTTTGTAGTTATTATAAATGGGATTTTTTTTGATTTGGCCTTTGGTTGAATGTTGTTGATGTTCAGGGATGTTACTGATTTTTGTACACTTATTTCGTATCCTGAAACTTCTACTTTCTAGTTTGTGTGCATAGATTTTCTAGTTCATGTTCATAGAAGTGTTCATAGTCAATAGTTATTTGTATTTCTGTGGGGTCAGTGGTAGTGTCTTTTTTTGTCATTTCTAATTGTGTTTATTTGGACCTTATTTCTTTATTATTGCAGCTAGTGGTTTATCTTATTATTATTTTTTTTTTTTACAAAGATTTAACTCCTGGATTTTTTGGTCTTGTATATTTTTTTCTGTTTAAATTTTCAGTTCAGATCTGATTTTGGTTATTTCTTGTCTTCTAGCTTAGGGGTTGGTTTGCTCTTGCTTTCTCTCCTTTTATTCATGGTGTTAGGTTGTTAAATTGAGATCTTTCTAACTTTTGGGTGCGAGCTTTTAGTGCTATAAATTTCTCCTTAACACTGCCTTAGCTGTGTTGCAGAGATTCTGGTATGTTGTATCTTTGTTCTCATTTTTTGCAATGAACTTGATTTCTGCTTTAATTTCATTATTTACTCAAAAGTCATTCAGGCTCAGGTGGCATAATTTCCATATACTTATATCATTTCAAGTGTTTTTTTTTTTTTTGTACTGAATTATATTTTTATCAAGCTGTGCTCTGTGTGTGTGGTTGGTGTAAGTTTTGGAATTTGCTGAAGGTTGTTTTATTTCTGATTGCGTGGTCAATGTTAGAGTGTGTGTCACATGGTAATGAGAAGAATGTATAGTATGTTGTTTTTAGATTAAGAGTTCTGTAGGACTGTTTGTCCAAGTGTTGAGTTTAGGTCCTGAGATCTTTGTAAAGTTTCTGCCCTAAGAATCTAAGAGTGTCTGTGGGGTGTTGTAGTCTCCCACTATTATTGTGTCAGAATCTAAGTCTCTTCATAGGTCTCTGAGAACTTGTTTTATTCATGGGCATCCATAGATTTTTTTTATGACACCTTTCTGTATTCTGCTTTTTCTCTCTGTAAACTTTCAAGGGCACACAGTGTGCCCAGGGCCACTCCTTAGATGCCTGAATCCAGTGTCTACTGAAATTCAGATATTCAAGAGCATGTCTAAAGACTTGGCTGTTATAGGAGAAAATAAAAATAAGAGGCTTTATTTTCCTGCCTGAAAATAAGGAAGGCTATTATCCTCATCTCTCTTTTCTTAAAGCATTTGGATTATATGTACTTTTTTCCTCTGCTTTATTGAAATATATGTAAATCATATACATCATATTAACCTAGGTGTAGCTAAATAAACGGTTCAGTATATAACAGTGGAGTTGGAATTGAGCCTTGGTTTCTATTTATTACTTCAGAACAATTAGCATTGTCAGGTGAAGCATTTGTAGACAACCTATAATCATATACTTTTTTTTTTTTTGAGATAGAGTGTTACTTTATTGCCCAGGCTGGAGTGCAGTAGCAATCTCAGCTCACTGCAACTCCATCTCCCAGGTTCAAGCAGTTCTTCTGCCTCGTCCTCCCGAGTAGCTGGGACTACCAGCATGTGCTACCACGCCTGGCTAATTTTTATATTTTTAGTAGAGACAGGATTTTGCCATGTTGGCCAGGCTGGTCTCGAACTCCTGACCTCAGGTAATCTGCCCGTCTCGACCTCCCAAAGTGCTGGGATTACTGGCGTGAGCCACCACGTCTGGTCAACATTAATATAAATTAAAGAATATTTTCTACAATAATATAAATATAAGGCCACAATATTTACTTTGAACGAAACCCTTAGTCATTTTAATATTATTATTTCTACTTTTTGAATAAAAAGTGTTTTAACTGAATTATGGTTAAAGAAAATTTTCACGAATCTTACATTATGACCAGTACATTAAAATTATTTATATTTAGATACTTATCTCTAACATCCAAATAAAATTTAGTACCATATTGTTACAGTAGATGTTAGTCTTACATACTTATTACTTATCCAGTAGGGATCACAATAAGTAAGCATGATTTTAGTGTCTTTTTTTTTTTTTTTTTTTTTGAGACAGAGTTTTGCTCTTTTTGCCCAGGCTGGAGTGCAATGGCGCGAACTCAGCTCACCGCAACCTCCGCCTCCTGGGTTCAAGCGATTCTCCTGCCTCAGCCTCCTGAGTAGCTGGGGTTACAGGCATGTGCCACCATGCCTGGCTAATTTTGTATTTTTAGTAGAGACGGGGTTTCTCCATGTTGGTCAGGCAGGTCTTGAACTCCCGACCTCAGGTGATCCACCTGCCTCGGCCTCCCAAAGTGCTGGGATTATAGGCGTGAGCCACTGCGCCCGGCCATTTTTGTGTCTTTCATTTCAGTAAGTTAGAATGCTGCTATTAAAGAACAAATAAACACAAACGATCTGACCACCAAAAAACTATAATAGCTCTCCTCTTAACTGTGTTGCAAGCTCAAATATATTCTACTATATAAACAAAATCAGATTCTAATTTTTCATCAAAAAGTGCTGGTGGTGACTGTACACAATGGCTCATGCCTGTAATCACAGCACTTAGGGAGACCAACACGGGTGGATCACTTACGGTCAGGAGTCCGAGACCAGAATGGCCAACATAGTGAAATCCCGTCTCTACTAAAAATACAAAAATTAGCCAGGTGTGGTGGCAGGTGCCTGTAATTCCACCTACTCTGGAGGCTGAGGCAGTAGAATTGCTTTAACCTGGGAGGCGGAGGTTGCAGTGAGCTGAGATCATGCCACTGCACCCTAGCCTGAGTGACAGAATGAGACTCCATCTCAGAAAAAAAAAAGTGCTGGTGGATGTAGTCAGATGTATTCTGATAGAATCCCCCTTTCAATAGCTAAAAGATGAGAGAGCAGCAGAGATGGAGGAATCTTATAAAATTCTACTGAGAATATGCTCCCTTCATAATGCTCATGTTTCTCATGCTGAGAGTAGCTGTGTAATTTGGGTATTTAGAGATAAATATTTTATAGTGAAATATTTTCTGGCTGACTTCATCAATCTTACATATAATCTGAGTGTTTTCTCAAGATACATTTAACTTATTTTTTTCTCTCAATATAATCTTGCTGAGACCGAGAGCTGTTTTTTTCTCCAGTGCTTTGAGTGTCTGTTTCAGAAGCCATTTTAGCATTTCACAGTGTCCATGAATGAGGCGGGCTGTCATAGTGGAACTCTTGGAGTTATCTTTTTCCAGACTCATGCTGGAAATCCAGCAGAACGTTTTCCATGTCACCATTATAAATAGAAACAGCCTAAAACACTGTTCCCTTTCTCCTTATTGTGAAGGTGCGATCCTACCCAGGAAGCCTGCAGGCTCTCCTCCTGCAGCTCAGGCTTCATTCTTTGATGTGGTGCTGGAGTGCTGCTGTGGCAATTGGGGTTCATGTGAGATGTGACCTGCCAGCTGTTCACCCTGTATTGTGGGTTGTACCTCAGTGGCAGAGGGTAGGAGTCAAGAGAAAACTCCAGCCACCAGGAGAGGGCATGCAGAAGTTCTGTAGTCCAACGCTCGGGGAGTAGAGAGCCATTGCTTCAAAATGTAAATAGCCAAAATGATAGCACCCTTTTCAAATGTTTCTGTAGGAGACTGAGAGCCTACCTTCAGCAGGCACCTGGTTTTATATTGCAAAACTACCCTCTGTCATGAAGATCTTAAAAGTTTATTTTGTAATTATATGTAACAAATCGACATACACAGATGGCCTCCCCAATTACCAGGTGAATTCAGAATGAACTATGCATGACATGGTGCTGTAAGTTTTTCTACTCTTGGGCTAATTATGGTGACCATCTTTCTGTCTTTGCAATCTGTTAAGCAGATTGACCTTGATGCATGTCAAATTCTGGATTAATTGTGTAATGTAACAGTTTTATTTCTGTTCAGTCATTGTGGAGTTGCTCTAAGGCTGGAGAAAATTTGTCTTTTAATTATATTTCCCAAGAACTGTCTAGAATTACCAGACATGACATAAACATATAAGGTGCCAACCAAGCTTTACTCTAGAGGGTCCTTTCCCTCTCAGGCTTCCAGTCCATTCACAGTTGTGCTGCAGAATGCATGCTCTCCCCTAAATATGCAGGCAGAATTGTTTCTCTGCCTGTTTGATAATCTGTAGTCCTCTATAGTCACTTTTAAAGAGGTTAGACCAAATTTCACAGGGCAGCAATCAACCATTTTACCTCTTTCAGTGACTCTTGTATCTTCAGACCTGAAACTGATTCAGAGACCATAAGGCTCACAAACTTAGTAACGTGTGCAGTGAGTAGAAATGAGAATCTCCGCTTTCTCTTTCCTCGTGTTGCTAAAATGTCCATAAATCTGCAGGTAACACCAGCTACTACTCCATTTATTCAGGACCTAAATCTGGACCCCAAATTCTGAATCTGGATCTTGAGATTTTGGGAAAAAAATAAAACATTTTATCTGAAAAATGCATGTCCATTTACTTATAAGACTCGAGACATTTAAATGAGACCACAATTATGTCTTTCTTGCTTCTTTTAGCAAGAAAGATTTATCTCTTAAAACTGCTTACTATAGCCATAAGTAGCTATAAATTAAACTAATAATTCCACGCTGGATACTATAACCCACACCCTATAGCTTAACAATGTATAGCCAATTAGTAATCAATTTTATTTTTGTAAATAAGAATTTCTAACAACTTTGTATCAGTCCAGTCTCTATCCCTCTATTTTTGCCTGTACAAATCTTCTTGTAACTGCTGCTAATCAAAGTGTAAATTTTTGACAATTTGAATCTTTGCTCTCAAGTTACAGTCTTCAAGCTTGACCCAAATAAACTGTCTACTTATGTTCATTTTGCCTCAGTTTTTTTTTTTTTTTTTTTTGTGACGGACTCTTGTTCTTATTGCCCAGGCTGGAGTGCAATGGTGCAATCCCTGCTCACTGCACCCTCTGCCTCCCAGGCTCAACCAATTCTCCTGCCTTAGCTTCACAAGTATCTGGGATTACAGGCACGTGCCACCACGCCCAGCTATTTTTTTTTTTTTTTTTTTTTTTGCATTTTAAGTAGAGACGGGGTTTCACTTTGTTGGCCAGGCTGTTCTTGAACTCCTGACCTCAGGTGATCTACCTGCCTTGGCCTCCCAAAGTGCTGGGATTACAGATGTGAGCCACCATGTCCAGTGTCTCAGTTTTGTTTTTTTTTTTTAATTAAAAAAAAATTTTTTTTTAGGTAGACATACCATTTAGAATGTGCTAAAACAGCCTCTGTGAGGGGAAGTCTCCTTTGGTTTTACCCCATTTGCTGTAACACCCAAGAACGCAGAGCTAGGTTAATCCCACCTAGAATCTGCACGTAATAAGGTTTGGCCTCTGCCTGGGATTTACAATACAGGGCCAGATTTAGGATTGAGAATGTACAGAAAACCAACAGGAGGCATGTTCTGCATTGTGAGATGTCAACATAGACATTCTAAAGTTCCCTTCTGAGAGTATGGCTGCTTGAGCTTTTCTGATCTTATTCAGTGACCTGCTACAGTTTTGTGAGAGGCACCAGGTGTAAATAGAATCTCATGGGAGAATCCGTAAGTGTAAACAAGCATCTTAGGAGTGAGAGATCAAGGCCACAGAGTATCCAAAGCCATGACCACAACTATATCTACCTGTAAAATGTGGTACTGGAGTAGAGTATTCTTGTCCTTCCTCTAACCCAAGAGCTAGCTCATCAGGACAGGTGATCCAAATTCTGGAGCTCCACCAGGGCAGTTTCATTCTTTTTTTTTTTTTTTTTGAGACGGAGTCTCACTCCATTGCCCAGGCTGGAGTGCAATGACATGATCTCAGCTCACTGCAGCCTCTGCCTCTCAGGTTCAAGCGATTCTCCTCCCTCAGCCTCCCGAGTAGCTGGGATTACAGGCACATGCCACCATGCCACACTAATTTTTGTATTTTTAGTAGAGACAGGGTTTCACCATGTTGGCCAGTCTGGTCTCAAACTCCTGACCTTGTGATCCGCCCACCTCAGCCTCCTAAAGTGCTTGAATTACAGGCATGATGAGCCACCGCGCCCGGCTAATTTCGTTTTTTACATAGGATCACCCTGAGTCCCTCCTGCCTGGCACATCATTGGGTCATCAGCCCAGGGTCATTGGGAACCCTCTTACAATCACCTAGGCATCTTTGAGACATTTGAGGTTGTCCAGAGCAGAACTGTGTCAGGCTGACAAGAGTGGTTAGTTATGCTTCTGTCTCAGTGTAAGAGAAATGAGTCAGTCTGCATTTGTTCCTCCCCTCATACAAGAGATGTCTTGGTTGGTACCCAGATGAGAGTTTCTCAAGTTTCCTGGTACTTGGGTGAAAAAAAAAGAAAGGGTCTGGAGACTCAAATAGATAAACTAATTGCTTCCATTTTATATGGCCATTAGAAAATAGTTGAAGCAATCATTGTTCCTACCATGCAGGAACTTTAAGTCTAGACTAGTAACTGGATAAATGGTTGAATGAAACATTATATGGTTGGTACAATGTGTGGAAAAAAAAAAACTTGGCCTTTGGCCACTTTCTTTATATTGTTGTGACTTCTGATGTCATCACCTGAAGGGATGTTTATGAACAGAAGAGTTGTTATTGTTTGTATTCTTTTTTACTTTCCTGTTAATACATATTTATGTTCTAATAAAATTACCCTAGAAAACCTTAAGGAATTTGTTTAAATTACTTATTGACATGGCAGTGGCTAAAAGAAATTAGAGTTACACAAACTCTATAATGTAAGTTTCTCTTAGGTAAGCTAAAAAAAAATCAGAACTGGAAATACCTCAATGGTGTAGAGAGCAGAATTCTACATAGGGTCCACTCCCTCCCCCAGTTCTAAGATTCACTCTTTTTGGAGGCCTTATTTAGGTCTGGCCCCACTGTGGAGTCTTGCCTCACCAAACTGATTAGAAGAAATTAGTTTTGGCTGGTGAGTCCTGCAGCCTTTTTAGAACTGGTGCCCATAACTCTTTGAAACTCAGAAGCAGATAAATGGGAAAAATAAAGTATTTATTTTGAGGCCTTAAGTTTTTATTTTTAATTTTTTTATCAAAACCAGGACTTGCTGAGATGTTCCATGTAGCAACTTGTTTTCTGTTACTGCAGATTTAGTAGTTGCTCCGTAAGCCACAAAAAAGTAAATATAAACACAATAAAAAATTTTTCTAAACTACATTAAGCTTTTCTGTATCCCTCTCATCTGTCTATATTTAGCTTTTATTTTATACATCTTCAAAAAAAAAAAAAAATCAATGACAGAAACAGAAGAAATAAAAATCCTGGGCTCTTTATCCTGAGATTTATTGAACACCTCATACCAACTTCCAGGGTGTTATGAGGATTAAATCAAATAATGTATTTTTCCCAGCACAATGCTCTGTAACACTTGAGGACATAGCACTTGCTTAATAAACGTTACGCTAGTGCATGTGTACATGTTGTTTTCCGAATGCAGACTCATTCAAACGTTGCTCCCTTTTGTTTCCTCTGTAAACTTTAAAGGACCAGCAAAGAATATGATACTTGAGGATGGAGATTGGTTGTCTTTGTGTTGTGATGAGAGTGCTGAGTTTAAGGGAGCCTGTGCTGTGCCTGCTTTCTCCAGCTAATGCTGATAATGAGCCCAGGAAGAGCAACATCAGCATTGACAGGGGATTTGTTTAAAACACCCATTCATGGACCCTTTCCAAACCTGCAGAATCACATTACATAGAGTGGGACCAAAACTATCAAGTGATTTATAAGCTCATTAAAGCTTGAGAGGCAATGCTTAGCTAAGTGGTTATCAGCCCAGGCTTCTAATTAGGATTACATGGCTAATTTAAAAAATCTTACTTGTGCCCTTTCCACAGGTTCTGTTAATTGTTCTTGGTGGAAGCATCCATATTGTTCTAAGTAAGGGCCTCATGTGACTCTTAAAATGAGGACAGAGTCAAGTATGAGGGGTTCAGGATACATTCATGAGAGATAAGTTCCACCTTTGCATTCAGGGTTGGTCACAGGGCCTGTTCTGTTCAGGTTTGGTAGAGACAGGTCAGTGTGGCCCATATTGCCATTATTGTAGCAGAAATTGGTGGTGTCTGTGCCAGGGGAGGGCACCTGAGAACAGGAAAAGGAAAAGGAAAATATATATATTTAAGAGACGGAGTCTCACTCTATCGCCCAGGCTGGAGTGCAGTGGCACTATCTCAGCTCACCGCAACCTCTGCCTTCCGGGTTCTAGCAATTCTCCTGCCTCAGCCTCCTGAATATCTGGGATTACGGGCTCATGCTGCCATGCCCACCTTATTTTTTTGTATTTTAGTAGAGATGGGGTTTCACCATGTTGCCCAGGCTGGTCTCGAACTCCTGAGCTCAGGCAATCCACCAGCCTTGGCCTCCCAGTGTGCTAGGATTACTGGCCTGAGCCACTGTGCCTGGCCGAGAAACTTGTATTTTTATCTTCATGGAGTGTCTCATTGTTCCTGAATCCCTTCTTGTATAAAGGACAGAAGTGGGTGGACTTTTTCTCCAGGTTTTGGTTTTTCTGCCTGTGGGTGTGGCGGTAGCAGGTAAACAGGGGGTGCTGATACCTTTAGAGGCATGTTCTCAAGATAGAGTGTAATTTGTCCAGAGAATCTCATCTGAGAAGGAATTCCAAAAAAGGAGAAAGAGGAAGAATTGGTTCTTTTTTTTACTTAAACCTGTCTCAGATCAAGAGCTGTGTCCACTCTTCCTCCTGGAATACCATGTGTTTAGTACTTGCAAACCTTTACTTCTCTGCTTGATCTTTTCCTCCCTAATGAGCTAGTTTCAATTACTTTAAAAATTCATTATAATAGTCAAGGGTCTCTGAAAAATATTTTTCCTATGTACCAGAGCCGCCTTTATATTCTCTGCATCGTGGCTTCTTCACGCAGAATTCTCATTATGAATTTATAATCTGCAATATTAAAAAATATTTCCTTTGTAGCTGTTGAATTATGGGAATGTGTGGATACTCAAGATTTCTACTGGGGAAAAGCTGGGGTCCTTAGTAAAGAAAAAGAACATGTAATGTTGAGGATCCACCTGTGTTCTCCATTAGCTCTATACAGAAAAGGACCAAGAAAATGCTTATTTAAACAGAATGGCATTTATTACCCAGGAAGTTCTGAAAAAATTTTTAGGAGATTCCTGCTCTCTAGGGTGCTGAAGAAAGACTACTTAAAATCACTAACAGTACAGTAAATAGGGGACATCTGTATTTTGAACTTTGCATAAAATTGATGTTTCTTTATGGTTAAATTTAGATTATAATTTACTTTTCAGGAGCAGTATTCCAGCAGTGATGCTGTGTTCTTTGTGCATCAGCACATCATAAAAATTTGTTCCTAGTGCAGTTGATGTTAATGATTCACTTGGCTAAAGAGCTCTCTGACAAGTGTTTTTTTTTATAGAGTTAATTACTTTTCTCTTCATTAGTAAGTATCTTCATACAGCTGATGTGCATAAATTATCACATTTGATTGGGCAGCTGCCTTTTTTTCTTAGGTTTTATTTGCATATATGTCTTTGGAAGATGAAGGCGCTCATCTTTATTTACAAGCCAGAAAAACTGGGAAAAACACAGGTTCTTTTTTGTTTGTTTGTTTGTTTTAGATGGAGTCTTGCTCTGTTGCCCAGGCTGGAATGCACTGGCGCAATCTCAGCTCATTGCAACCTCCGCCTCCTGGGTTCAAGCGATTCTCCTGCCTCAGCCTCCCAAGTAGCTGGAATTACAGATGCACACCATCGTGCCCGGCTAATTTTTACATTTTTTTTAGTAGAGATGGGGTTTCGCTATGTTGGGCAGGCTGGTTTCGAACTCGTGACCTCAGGTGATCTGTCTGGCTCAGCCTCCCAAAGTGCTGGGATTACAGGCGTGAACCACTGTGCCCAGCTAACACAGACTCTTGTACTTAGTGGATGTTTGACAAAATATTCTTCTTGGGCCAAAAACATTGGCATTACTGGTGAGCTTGTTGGAAATTCAGAAATTCAAACTTTATTCTAGATCCTTAAAAAAAATCGGCATAATAAGATCTTCAGTTTATTGTACACATTAAAATTTGAGATGTACCTTCTAACTCAACGTGTCTTTTCCATCTGAAAAAATATATACAACTCGTTGTGTATGATGTAAATATAGCATTCAAAAATTTACACGTTTGTATTCATGTCTTTTTATACTTTTTCATTCAAAAAAGTATATATACACTGATGTTGTGGATCTTGTGCTGTTCTGTTATCTGAGTTAAAGAATACATTAGATAATATTTCTGCATTTAAATTTATTTTATTGTATAATTTTAGTCACTCCTTTAAGTCAGAATCCGTTTTCTATATTGTCTTACTTTGCCTGAGCCAAAATAAAAATTCTGCCCATGGTTATTTAGTAAATATATATGTGTGTGTGTGTGTGTTTTTCAGGGACCATTGACATTTAGGGATGTGGCCATAGAATTCTCTCTAGAGGAGTGGCAATGCCTGGACACTGCACAACGGAATTTATACAGGAAAGTGATGTTTGAGAACTACCGAAACCTGGTCTTCCTGGGTGAGGATAACTTCAACACACAATTCCTAATATGCCTTAAAAGTTTTATTTCTCTGTTTTTGTATAACTTGTGGTAATTTGTGCTTTGCATAAATGAGTTTCAGATCCCTGTTTTCAAGAAAACCTTTGAGATTTGTCCGTGTAGAAAGAAAATTTCTTTATTATGTTTCATCTTGACTTGAACTTTACACATTCCTGAGCTGATCTGTATCCTTCACTTTAGATTAGTGGTAATTACAGAAATGTGATGGCATAAAATGTTGTTGCCCACACCTTGAAATTTAATTGCCACCACCAATTTTTGATTCAGTAGTACTGGGTAGTGAAATTAAAGACCTACAAATTTTAAGTATTTTCTCACTATTTAGAAATGTCTTATAAATTAGTAATTTGGGATTAATTTACTAGAATATGCTATGACATTCTCTTTACTGAGCACATTAGTAGGTCAGTAATTGGAGGAGATGAGCAAGATTCATGTTATTTATTTTTAATAAAACAGGTATTGCTGTCTCTAAGCCTCACCTGATAACCTGTTTGGAGCAAGGAAAAGAGCCGTGGAATAGGAAGAGACAGGAGATGGTAGCCAAACCCCCAGGTAGGTGAAAATGATAGCGAATACAACAGATGACACAGATGAGAGGTCCAAAGGTCAAAGAGAAAGTCAGTTCTTGACATGGAATTTGGGAAGCTATGTTCCAGAGAAAGTAGTTTCTGGGAAGCTCAGTTTCTTTTCTCTTGTTCTCACATAGGGGCATCTTCTTTCTTATGCTCTTAAATTCTCTAAAAATTCTACTTCCCCATCAGTGATCTTCCTTCAAGTTTACTGTGAGCCAGAATCCTCTTTGTGGCTTATAAGAGACTGCACAATCTGACTGATGTTCCATTGTTTTAGGGACACACAAATATCTGCAAAATTTTGAGAAACTGTTATTTTTTAAGTTCTCTTTTTACATCATGTCTGAAATATGTGTGATTAGTGGTTTCTTTTCCAATTTTTTGATTCATTTTTCTGCACACTTTGTCTTGTTTTTATTTAGTCTTTTTTTGGTAGTCTTGAAATATAGTTTGAAATTATAAAGTATAATGTCCATCTTTGTTCTTTTTCCTCAAGATTGCTTTGACTATTCAAAGTTTATTGTAGTTTCATATAAATTTTAGGATTTTATTTTTCATTGCTGTAAAAAAATGCCACTGGAGTTTCGATAGGGAGTTCATTGAATCCATAGATTATTTTGGATAATATGGCACTTTAACAGTATTTATGCTTTCAATCCATAGACATAAAGTATTTTAAAATGTATTTGTGTTGACCAGGCACAGTGGCTTAACTGTAATCCCAGCACTTTGGGAGGCCTGTAATCCCAGCACTTTGGGAAGCCAAGGCAGGGAGATCATTGAGGTCACGAGTTTGAGATCAGCCTGGCCATCAGGGTGAAATCCCATCTCTACTAGCCTGGCCTGATGGCAGGTGCCTGTAATCCCAGCTACCCAAAAGGCTGAGGCAGGAGAATTGCTTTAACCCAGGAGGTGGAGGCTGCAGTGAGCTGAGATTGCACCACTGCACTCCAGCCTGTGTGACAGAGACTCTGTCTCAAAAAAATGTAATTATTTGCCTCTTTTCTAATGTATTTCATTAATATATTTTTATTGTAAAGATTTTTTTACCTCCTTGTATAACTTTGTTCTCAGAAATGATTTTAATGCTACTATAAATAAGATTGTTTTCTTAATCAGTTTGCTTAAGTGTATGGAACTTAAACTTGTATGTTAATTTTATATTTTGCCAAATTACCTAGTGTATTTATTAATTTAAACAGGTTTTAGTATAGTTTATAATTTTTTATATACAAGAGCATGTGATCTATAAGCAGCAAGTTTTTACTCATTTGTCTTCAATTTCAATGAGTTTTAAAACTTTTTGATTAATTCTTCTGCCACATACTTGCAGTTCTATGTTAAAAGTATTTACAGTGGGTACAATATAGTTTTGCATTGGTGTCTGAATTTAAAGGAGCAAACACCTCTTTAAGTTTTTATAAACTGGTTTCAGGAGGTAAAGATTTTTTTTTTTGTTGGGTTCTCAGGGTGATGAGATGCCCTCTGGGTTTGTAGTAGAGAGCGGTGTAGCTTGGTCACAAGGCTGCTGGGTCTGCACTAGGGCTTACCTTTAGTTGGCTTAACAGGGGCTTGGGTAATTGTAATTTCCATTATATTTTGGAACAGACTAAATATTTTTCTGGATATTGCTCTGTAGGGCAGACAGTAGGGCACGTTTTCGTAATTGGGTCTATATATGGTGGGCCTTATATCAGAATGTGGATGAGTATGGCTTTCACTGAGTATCAAAGAGGTTTTTTTCAGATCACTGTGGGTTCCTATATAGGCAGAATAGGCCATGAACTGTAGCTCAGGGAGCTGGAACTGAGTCATTAAACTGCTTCAGAAACCACAGTAAAGGACAAGGTCTGCGGGCCTGCCTGCGTGGCTATAAATGGGTGTCTTCCTACAGGCTTCTGGAGGGCAGGTCTCTCCCAGTCTGTGGCTGGGAGGAGTTTGGGATGATTAGAGAGTAAGTTCAGAATTCTCAGTGGGACTAAATTTGGTGGGCCATTTCCTGGTCTGTAGCTTAGAACAGGGGTCCTGTATTTTTCCACCTGAATGAGGGCTTGCCTTCTGAAAAGAACGCTCCTTAATCTTAGACTGTAGCAGAGTTTCACAACACCTTCTCTGGATCTCAAAGCTCTCTTAAAGGCACTTATTTTTGAGATGGGTTTTGGCTTCATAACCCAGGCTGGTCTTGAAATCCTGGCCTGAAGCAGTTCCCCAACCTAAATGTACCGTGTAGCTTCCATTACGGGTGTGAGCCATGGCTCACATAAACGCATTTTTGTCAGGGATGGCTGATAAATTTTCTTGTTGTGGGATGATAAGCAAATAGGGAACCTTTTATTTATCCATCTTACTGATGTCACTCTCTATATATATTACTTTCTATTTTCTATTTCAAATTTTTCTGTATTTTAGGTTCAGACATTTAGGACAATATGCTATAATTTACATGATATGGCTGATGTTACTTATAAATTTAAGTTTGCTGCAGGCAAACAGGAATTATAGTATTTTCATCCACTTTCTTAAGCATATATCTAAATAACAACATAACTAATTTCTAAGTTTTTTATTTTATTTTATTTTATTTTGAGAGGGAGTCTCGCAGTGTCTACCAGGCTGGAGTGCAGTGGTGCAATCTTGGCTCACTGCAAGCTCTGCCTCCCGGGTTCACGCCATTCTCCTGCCTCAGCCTCCCAAGTAGCTGGGACTACAGGCGCCCGCCACCACGCCCAGCTAATTTTTTTTTGTATTTTTAGTAGAGACAGGGTTTCACTGTGTTAGCCAGGATGTGCTCGATCTCCTGACCTCGTGATCCACCCGCCTCGGCCTCCCGAAGTGCTGGGATTACAGGCGTGAGCCACCGCGCCCGGCCGCATTTGTTTTATATATAAGAAGTGCTAACCATATTCTGCAAAATATATAATTTTTAAATTTAGCAATGCAAGGCTATTGTTTTGCTCTGAAGGTTGAATTACAGCAGTTTTATTTTGTGTAAGAATAGCATATATTTAAAACAAAAAACTTATTAATTTCTTTTAAATTTTTATTATAAATTTATTGTTATAATCTTTTATTTATAATTGTACTGTTTTTTTCTGAAATTTTATTGCAACACAGCACATGCCAATGATTTGAAATACCTGCTTTCCATGAGTACACACAGCCAAATATTGTAATTATCTAGACAAATTCTTTTTTAATGGTACATAAATATTGCAAACCGGATTTTGTGAGTAAACATTTCTCTAGTTATTGTTTTGTAGTTCCATATTAGTGTTTTATTTAGTGTAGGTTTTTAAACATCAGTTTATTGTGATTTTTTGTTTTACTTATATATTTAGACATTTTGCAATTCTGTTTATAAACTTTAAGTCAAAATGAGGTTTAATTAAAAGATAAATCAGCTGGGTGCAGTGGCTCAGTCCTGTAATCCCAGCACTTTGGGAGCCTAAGGTGGGCGGATCGAAGGTCAGGAGTTTGAGACCAGCATGGCCAATATGGTGAAACCCCATTCTACTAAAAATACAAAAATTAGCCTGGCATGGTGGCGGGTGCCTGTAGTCCCAGCTACTTGGGAGGCTGAGGCAGGGGAATCTCTTGAATCTAGGAGGCGGAGGTTACAGTGAGCTGAGATCACGCCACTGTACTCCAGCCTGTGTGACCGAGTGAGACTCCATCTCCAAAAAAAAAAAAGATAAATCAGCCATATGTCTATCACAATCAGTTTATATATGTGTGTGCTTTTATCTACAAATATGACCTCAATTTTGGTTATGGCTTATTTTGTATATATTTTTCTTAGCTGATTTTCAGTGGTTGTCCTATCATCTCTAAGTGAGTAGTCATGGAAATCGTCTTCTTTTCATCATGTGTTTAATGATGAATATGTATTTCTTTTGCATGAGAGAAACACTTTTGTGATTTGAAGATAATTTTTGAAAAGATACATAATTCTGTATTTTTTCAGTTTTTCTTTTAAAAAATTGTGAAAATATAACATAAAATTTACCATCTTAAATTCATTGAAGTGTACATTTCAGGGCCAGGCATGGTGGTAGCTTACATCTGTAATCCAGGGATTTTGAGAGGCCAAGACAGGAGGATCACTTAAGCCCAAAATTTGGAGACCAGCTTGGGCAACATGTGAAGACCCAGTCTCTACAAAAAAAAAAAAAAAACGTTTTTTAAAGACAGGCATGGTGGTGTGCACTTGGGGTTTCAACTACTTGGGAGATTGATGGTGGAGGATTTGCTTGAACCTGGTTGAGGCTACAGTGAGCCATAATTGTGCCACTGCACTCCAACTTGGGTGACAGAGTGAGATCCTGTCAGAATAAAAGTTGTACATTTCAAGCCTGTTAAGTGTATTCACACTGTTAGGCAAAATACTTCTAAAAGTTTTACATCTTGTAAAACTAAAACTCAGTACACATTACGTAACAACTGCCCATTTTACTCTCTCTTCAGCCCTTGACAGACACCCTTCCACTTTCTGTTTTTATGAGTGTGACTACTTAAGATATCTCATAGAAGTAGAATCATACAGTATCCATCATTTTGTTACTGGCTCATTTTAGGTGAGATAATTCTCTCAACATTTATATTAAAATGGGACAAGATTTTCTTTGTTTTTTTTGAGACGAAGTTTTGCTCCTGTTGCCCATGCTGGAGTGCGATGGTGCCATCTTGTCTTACCTCTGCCTCCCAGGTTCAAGCAGTTCTCCTCCCTCAGCCTCCCAATTTTTTTTTTAAGGCTGAATAATATTCCACACCCGGATTGCTTCAGCGTTTTGGCTTTTTTTTTTTTTTTGAGACCGAGTCTCGCTCTGTTGCTCAGGCTGGAGTGCAGTGGCGCGATCTCGGTTCACTGCAAGCTCCACCTCCCGGGTTCACGCCATTCTCCTGCCTCAGCCTCCCAAGTAGCTGGGACTGCAGGCGGCCGCCACCACCCCCGGCTAGTTTTTTGTATTTTTTTAGTAGAGACGGGGTTTCACTGTGTTAGCCAGGATGGTCTCAATCTCCTGACCTCGTGATCCGCCCACCTCCCCCGTCGGCCTCCCAAAGTGCTGGGATTACAGGATGAGCCACTGTGCTCGACCGGCCCTTTTTTTTTTTTTTTGCGATGGAGTCTTGCTCTGCCTCCCAGGCTGGAGTGCAATGGCAGGATCAGATATCGGCTCACTGCAGTCTCCGCCTCCCAGGTTCAAGCGATTCTCGTGCCTCAGCCTCCTGAGTAAACTGGGATTACAGGCACCTGCCACCACACCTGGCTAAATTTTGTGTATTTAGTAGAGACGAGGTTTCACCATGTTGGCAAAGCTGGTCTCAAACTCCTAACCTCAGGCGATCTGCCCGCCTCGACCTCCCAAAGTGCTGGAATTACGGGTGTGAGCCACCGTGCCTGGCCATGTTTTGGCTTTTGTGAATGCTGGTACAAGAAGCATAAATGTTCAAATATGTCTTCCAGGTCCTGCGTTGCATAGTTTGGATGTAGATCCATAAGTGGGATTGCTGTGTTTATTTTTTATTTTTATTTTTTTTTTGAGACGCAGTCTCGCTCTGTCGCCCAGGCTGGAGTGCAGTGGCCGGATCTCAGCTCACTGCAAGCTCCGCCCCCCGGGTTTAGGCCATTCTCCTGCCTCAGCCTCCCGAGTAGCTGGGACTACAGGCGCCCGCCACCTCGCCCGGCTAGTTTTTTGTATTTTTAGTAGAGACGGGGTTTCACCGTGTTAGCCAGGATGTTCTCGATCTCCTGACCTCGTGATCCGCCCGACTCGGCCTCCCAAAGTGCTGGGATTACAGGCTTGAGCCACCGCGCCCGGCCGCTGCTGTGTTTAATAATAATTCAATTTTTAATTATTTGAGGAACATTTATAACATTTGTCAATAATGGTTGCATCCTTGTTTTGCACCAACAATTAACATGGATTTTATTTTCATTGCATCATCAACTGGGTGTTTTCTAGAAAACTTTTAGTGGCTATTATAATGGATGTGAGAGGATTCTGTTTTTCATCGTGACTTTCATGCATTTGTCTACAAATTAGTATTTTTGTGTATCCTTTCAAATGCTTTTTTGCATTTGTATCATTTTGATGAAAATTTGGTTCAATTATTTGTCCAATTCTAAGTCATTATTCAACTTTATAATTCAGTTTTAATAGTTGTTTATATATTCTGAATATTAACTCCTATCACATGTGATTTGCAGATATTTTCACCCATTTCCTAAGAGACATCACTACTCTTGAATGTTTTCTTTGATTTGCAGAAATTTTGAAGTATAGTGTAGTTCAGTTATTCTGTTCTTCTCTTTGTTGCTCATGCATTTAATGTCGTATCTAAGAAAATGGTGTCAATATGAATGTCATGTTTTTCCCTATATTTTTTCTAAGAGATAGTTATTTTTTAAATTTCTAAATATTTTATTTAAAATATTCTTTGTATATAGTTCAAGGAAAGGATTCAGCTTTATCAGTGTAGATAACCTGATTTCAACGTTAGTTTTTGAAAAGATTATCTTTTCTCTATTATGCGTTAATTGTGACTTAGTGAAAGATCATTTGATCATACACAAAAGGGTTCTTTTCTGGGCTCTCTATTCTGTTTTTGTTTTTGTTTTTTGTTTTTTTTTTGGAGTCTCACACTGTCGCCCAGTCTGGAGTGCAGTGGCGCTATCTCAGCTCACTGCAAGCTCCGCCTCCCGGGTTCACGCCATTCTACTGCCTCAGCCTCCCAAATAAGTGGGACTACAGGTGCCCGCCACCACGCCCGGCTAATTTTTTTGTATTTTTCGTAGAGACGGGGTTTCACCATGTTAGCCAGGATGGTCTGGATCTCCTGACCTCGTGATCCACCCGCCTCAGCCTCCCAAAGTGCTGGGGTTACAGTCGTGAGCCACTGTGCCTGGCCGTCTATTCTGTTTTTTATCTCTTTATATGTCATTGTGTCCGTGCGCCACATTGTTTTTACTGTTGTAGCTTTTAATATGTTTTTCAATCAGGAAGTATAATGCTTTTTTTTCATGGTTGTTTAGCTAGTTATAGACATAATCAAGACAGGGTCTCACTTCATTGCCCAGGCTACTTTCAAACTCCTAGGCACAAGCAGTCCTTCTGCCTTGGCCTCCTGAAGTTCTAAGTTTACACATTTGAGCCACTACACCCAGCCTGTGTGTTTCATTTTCATATATTTTTGGATTTGCCAATTTTTCCTTTGCTTTTAATTCCTAGTTTTATTAAGTTTTTTTGTTTGTTTGTTTTGTGTTTTTGAGACGGAGTCTCGCTCTGTGGCCCAGGCTGGAGTGCAGTGGCGTGATCTCAGCTTGCTGCAAGCTCCGCCTCCTGGGTTCATGCCATTCTCCTGTCTCAGCCTCCCTGAGTAGCTGGGACTACAGGTGCCCACCCCCATGCCCGCCTAATTTTTTTGTATTTTTAGTAGAGACGGCATTTCACCGTGTTAGCCAGGATAGTCTTGATCCTCTGAACTCATGATCCGCCCGCCTTAGCCTCCCAGAGTGCTGGGATTACAGGCGTAAGCCACCGTGCCTGGCTGGCCCTTATTAAGTTTTTGTTAGAAAACACATAGTGTATGATTTTGGTGTTCTTAGATTTATTCATCATTGTTGTTTTGAGACAGAATCTTACTGTCACTCAGGCTGGAGTGCAGTGGCATAATTTTGGCTAACTGTAGCCTGAGCCTCTTGGACTCAAGTGATCCTTCCACCTCAGCTCCCCGTGTAGCTGAAACTACAGACATGCACTATCATATCTAGCTGTTTTTTTATTATTATTTGTAGGGATAGGGCCTCACTGTGTTACCTAGGCTGGTCTCAAACTTCTTGTCCCAAGTGATTCTCCCACCTTGGTCTCCCAAAGTGTTGGAATTATAAGCATGAGTCACTGCACCTAGATGTTATTGTTAAATTTAGTAAGACCCATTATGTGTTTTAACAGAATACACTAGGTGCAAATAAAAATATTATATATTCTCTTGCTTTTGACTGAGAAGGTTTTTTATGAGTCTGTTAAGCCTAGTTGGTATATGCTATGGTTTGGATGTCCATGTTCACCAGACCTCTTGTTGCAATGTAATCCTTAATGTTGGATGTGGGACCTGGTAGGAGGTATTTGGGTCATGGGGGCAAATTCCTGACGCCATCCTCTTGGTAATCAGAAAGTTTACACTCTGTTAATTCAAATGAAAGCTGCTTCATTAAAAGAACGTGTTTCCTTTACCTCACACTTGCTCTGTCTCTTACCATGTGATATGTCCAGTTACTCTTTGCCTTCCACCATGATCGTAAGCTTCCTGAGACCCTCACCAGAAGCAGATGCTGGCACACACTTCTTGTACAGTCTGCCAAAATGTGAGCCAAATAAACATGTTTCTTTATAAATTATCCACTCTCAGCTATTCTTCTATATGCAAAATAATCAGTACAGTCTATAATATCTAAGTTTTCTGTTTTCTTATTGATCTTTTATCTTAATTTTCTATTATTAAAAATAGGGTCTTGATATCTACAATTATTATGTTGCTATGTATTTCTTTCTTCACTTTTGTCAATATTTGCTTTATATATTTTGGAGACCTGATGTTATTAATACACATACATATAGATAGATAAATATGATAGTTATAGATTCCTGGTAAATTGACCCATTTTACTTACCATTATATAATATCAGTCTTTAATTAATGCTACAACTTGATTTGTTTGTGTTTTTGTTTTTATGAGACAGAATCTCACTCTGTTGCCCAGGCTGGAGTGCAGTGGTGTGATCTCGACTCACTGCCACCTCTGCCTCATGAGTTCAAGCAATTCTCTTGCCTCAGCCTCCTGAGTAGCTGGGATTACAGGTGTGTGCTACAATGCCGGGCTACTTTTTGTATTTTGGGTAGAGATGGGATTTCATCGTTTTGTCCAGGCTGGTCTCGAATTACTGACCTCAAGTGATTCGCCTGCTTTGTACTCCCAAAGTGCTGGGATTACAGGCGTGAGCCACCATGCCTGGCCAAGTACTTGATTTAAAGCATCTCACCCAATTGTGGTTACTATTGGCATGAAATAAGATTTTTTTCATTTTGTTACTTTCAGCCTATTTGACTCAATGCTAAAATCTATGCTTTTTTACTTAAGCCATTCAGGCGACTTATTTCTTTCTCTCTCTTTCTTTCTTTCTCTCTTTCTCTCTCTCTCTCTCTCTCTCTCTCCCCCCCCTCCCCCCTTTCCTTCCCCTCCCCTCCCTCCTTCCCTTCCTCCCTTCTTCCTTTCCTTCCTTCCTTCCTTCTTTCTTTCTCTCTTTCTTTCTTGGGGCCTCACTCTGTCAACCAGGCTGGTTTGCAGTGGCGTGATAATTAATGGCCTACTGCATCCTCAACTTTCTAAACTTAGAAAATTCTCTTACTTCAACCTCTCCAGTAGCTGGGTTACAAGTAAGCACCATCACATCCAGTTAGTTTTTTCGTATTTTTGGTAGAGACAGTGTTTTACCATGTTGTCCAGACTGGTCTCAAATTCTTATTATTTTTTTTAAATTTTATTTTTCTATAGGTTATTAGTGTTTGGTTACATGAGTAAGTTCTTTAGCGATAATTTTTTAGATTTTGGTGCACCCATCACTTAAGCAGTATTCACTGCACCCTATTTGTAGCCTTTTATCTCTCACCCCCCGCCCCACCCGACCCTCCCAAGTCCCCAAAGTTTATTGTATCGTTCTTATGCCTTTGCATCCTCATAGCTTAGCTCCTATGTATCAGTGAGAACATACGATGTTTGGTTTTCCATTCCTGAGTTACTTCATTTAGAATAATTGTCTCCAGTCTCATCTAGGTCACTGCAAATGCCATTGATGCATTCCTTCTTATGACTGAGTAGTATTTTATCCTATATATATACCACAGTTTCTGTATCCCATTGTTGATTGATGGGCATTTGGGTTGGTTCCACAATTTTGCAATTGCAAATTGTGCTGCTATAAATGTGTGTGTGCAAGTATCTTTTTCAGATAGTAACTTCTTTTCCTGTGGGTATGTACCCAGTAGTTGGGTTACTGGGTCAAATGGTAGTTCTACCTTTAGTTCTTTAAGGAATCTCCATACTGTTTTCCATAGTGGTTGTACTAGTTTACATTCCCACCAGCAGTGTAGAAGTGTTCCCTGATCACCACATCTATGCCAACATCTACTGTTTTATGGTTTTTTGATTATGATCATTCTTGCAAAAGTAAGGTTGTGTTGCATTATGATTTTGATATGCATTTCCCTGATCATTAGTGATGCAGAACTTTTTTTTTTTTTTTTTTTTTTTTGAGACGGAGTCTCGCTCTGTCACCCAGGCTGGAGTGCAGTGGCCGGATCTCAGCTCACTGCAAGCTCCGCCTCCCGGGTTTACGCCATTCTCCTGCCTCAGCCTCCCGAGTAGCTGGGACTACAGGCGCCCGCCACCTCGCCCGGCTAGTTTTTTGTATTTTTTTTTAGTAGAGATGGGGTTTCACCGTGTTAGCCAGGATGGTCTCGATCTCCTGACCTCGTGATCCACCCGTCTCGTCCTCCCAAAGTGCTGGGATTACAGGCTTGAGCCACTGCGCCCAGCCAACATTTTTTCATATGTTTGTTGGCCATTTGTATATCTTCTTTTGAGAAATGTTTATTCATGTCCTTAGCCCACTTTTTGATGGGATTGTTTGTTTCTTTCTTGCTGATTTGAGTTCATTGTAGATTCTGGATATTAGTCCTTTGTCAGATGTATAAATTGTGAAGATCCTTTCCCACTCTGTGGGTTGTCTGTTTACTCTGCTGACTGTTCCTTTTGCTATGCAAAAAGCTCTTTTGTTTAATTAAGTTCCAGCTATTTATCTTTGTTTTTATTGCATTTGCTTTTGGGTTCTTGGTCATGAAATCCTTGCCTAAACCAGTGTTTAGAAGGGTTTTTCCAGTGTTATCTTACAGAATTTTTATAGTTTCAGGTCTTAGATTTAAGTCCTTAATCTATCTTGAGTTTATTTTTGTATAAGGTGAGAGGTAAGGATCCAGTTTTATTCTCCTACATGTAGCTAGCCAATTTTCCCCAGCACCCTTTGTTGAAAAGGGTTTCTTTTTCCCACTTTATGTTTTTGTTTGCTCTCTCAGAGATCAGTTGGCTGTAAGTACTTGGGTTTATTTCTGGGTTCGCTATTCTGTTCCGTTAGTCTATGTGCCGATTTTTATACTAGTAACGTGCTGTTCTGGTAACTATGGCTTACAGTATAGTTTGAAATCAGGTAATATGATGCCTCCAGATTTATTCTTTTTGCTTAGTCTTGCTTTGGCTATGTGGGCTCTTTTTTCGTTCCGTATAAATTTTAGAATTTTCTAATTCTGTGAAGAATGATAGTATTTTGATGGGAATTGCATTGAATTTGTTTATTGCTTTTCGCAGTATGGTCATTTTCGCAAGATTAATTCTATGCATCCATAAGCATAAAACGTGTTTCCATTTGTTTGTGTTGTCTATGATTTTTTCAGCAGTGTTTTGTAGTTTTCCTTGTAGAGGTCTTTCATGTAATTGATTAGGTATATTTCTAAGTATTTTATTATTTTTGCAGCTATTGTAAAAGGGGTTGAGTTCTTGATTTGATTCTTCATTAGGTCACTGTTGGTGTATAGAAGAGCTACTGATTTATGTACATTAATCTTGTACCTGGAAACTGCTCAATTCTTTTATCAGTTCTAGGAAGTTTTTGGAGGAGTCTTTGGGATTTTCAAGGTAAATGATCATGTCACTAGCAAACAGTGACAGTTTGACTTTCTCTTTACTGATTTGCATGCCCTTTATTTCTCTTGTCTAATCGCTCTGGCTAGGACTTCCAGTGCTGTGTTGAAGAAGAGTTGTGAGAGTGGACATCCTTGTCTTGTTCCAGTTCTCAAAGGGAATGCTTTTAACTTTTTTCCACTCAGTATTATGTTGGCTGTGGGTTTGTCATAGATGACTTTTATTACATGGAGGTATGTCCCTTGTATGCCAATTTTGCTGAGAGTTTTAATCATAAAGGATGCCGGATTTTGTCAAATGCTTGTTCTGCATCTATTGAGATGATCATGTGACTTTTAACTCTGTTTATGTAGTGTATCACACTTATTGACTTGCATATATTAAACCATCTCTGCATCCCTGGTATGAAAATCACTTGATCATGATGGATTATCTTTTTGATATGTTGTTGGATTCAGTTAGCTGGTATTTTGTTAAGGATTTTAGCATCTGTGTTGATCAGGGATATCAGTCTGTAGTTTTCTTTTTTATCATGTCCTTTTCTGGTTTTGATATTAGCGTGATGTTGGCTTCATAGAATGAATTAGGGAGGGTTCCCTCTTACTCTGTCTAGCGGAATAGTGTCAATAGGATTGGTACCAATTCTTCTTTGAATGTCTGGTAGAATTCTGCTGTGAATCTGTCTGGTCTTGGACTTTATTGGTTGGTAATTTTAAAATTACTATTTAAGTCTGGCTACTTGTTTTTGATTTGTTCAGGGTGGGAGGGTTTTATTTTTCCAGGAATTTATTCATCTCTTCTAGGTTTTCTAGTTTATGTGTGTAAAGGTATTCATAGTAGCCTTGTATTTTGTATACATAGATCTATGTATACATAGATCTTTTGTATTTCTGTGGTATCAGTTTGTAATATCTCCCATTTTGTTTCTTATTGAGGTTATTTGGATTTTCTCTCTTATTTTCTTTTTCTTTTTTTTTTTTTTTGAGATGGAGTCTTGCTCTGTTGCCCAAGCTGGAGTGCAGTGGCGTGATCTCAGCTCACTGCAAGCTCTGCTTCCCAGGTTCATGCCATTCTCCTGCCTCAGCCTCATGAGTAGCTGGGACGACAGGTGCCCGCTACCATGCCCAGCTAATTTTTTGTATTTTTAGTAGAGATGAGGTTTCACCTTGTTAGCCAGCATTGTCTCAGTCTTCTGACCTTGTGATCCGCCCACCCGGACCTCCCAAAGTACTGGGAGTACAGGCGTTAGCCACCGCACCCGGCCTATTTATCTTTTCAAAAAAACAGCTTTTTGTTTCATTTATCTTTTGTATTTTTTTTGTTTCAGTTTCACTTAGTTTTGCTCTAATCTTGATTATTTCCTTTCTTCTGTTGCATTTGGATTTGGTTTGTTCTTGTTTCTCTAGTTTCTTGAAGTGTGACCTTACAGTCTCAGTTTGTGCTCTTTCAGTCTTTTTGATGTAGGTGTTTAGGGCTATGAACTTTCCTCTTAGCACTACCTTTGTTGTATCCCAGAGGTTTTCATAGGTTGGGTCATTATTGTCATTCAGTTAGAATAATTTTTAAATTTTCATCTTGGTTTCATTTTTGACCCAATGATCGTTCAGAAGCAGGTTATTTAGTTTCCATGTATTTGCATGGGTTTGAAGGTTTTTTTGGAGTTGATTCTAGTTTTTTTTTTTTTGAAACGGAGTCTCACTCTGTCACCCAGGCTGGAGTGCAGTGGCATGACCTTGGCTAACTGCAAGCTCCACCTCCTGAGTTCACACCATTCTGCTGCCTCAGCCACCCGAGTAGCTGAGACTACAGGTGCCCACCACCATGCCTGGCTAATTTTTTTGTATTTTTTAGTAGAGACGGGATTTCACTGTGTTAGCCAGGATGGTCTCAATCTCCTGACCTCGTGATCTGCCTGCCTCGGCCTTCCAAAGTGCTGGGATTACAGGTGTGAGCCACTGCGCCCGGCCGATTTCTAGTTTTATTCCATTGTGGTCTGAGAGAGTGTCTGATATAATTTCAATTTTCTTTTACTTATTGAGACTTGTTTTGTGGCCTATGTGGTCTGTCTTGGAAAAAGTTTCACGTGCTGTTGAGTAGGATGTGTATTCTGCAGTTTTTGGATGGAATGTTCTGTATGTATCTGTTAAGTCCATTTGTTTCAAGGTATAGTTTAAGTCCTTTGTTTCTTTGTTGATTTTCTGTCTTGATCTGTCTAGGTCTGTCAGTGGGCTTTTGAAGAAGTTCCCCACTCTTACTGTGTTTATCACATTTTTTAGGTCTATTAGTAATTGTTTTATAAGTTTGGAAGCTCCAATGTTAGGTGCATGAATGTTTAGGATTGTGATGTTTTTCTGTTGGACAAGGCCTTTTATTATTATTACTATTATTTATTTATTTTAAGATAAAGTCTCCCTCTGTCGCCCAGGCTGGAGTGCAGTGGCGCAATCTTGGCTCACTGCAACCTCCCCCTCCCGGGTTCAAGCATTTCTCCTCCTTAGCCTCCCAAGTAGCTGGGATTACAGGTGCCTGCCACCATGCCTGGCTAATTTTTGTATTTTTAATAGAGATGGAATTTCTCCATTTTGACCAGGCTGGTCTTGAACTCCTGACCTTGTGATCCACCCACCTCAGCCTCCCAAGGTGCTGGGATTGAACCAGCCAAGGCCTTTTATTATTATATAATGTCCCTCTTTGCCTTTTTTAACTCCAGTTGCTTTAAAGTTTGTTTTGTCTGATAGAATAGCTACTCCTGCTCACTTTTGGTGGCCATTTGCATAAAATGTCTTTTTCCACCCCTTTAATTTTATGTGCGTCCTCATGTGTTAAGTTAGTCTCTTGTAGACATCAGAGGGTTGGTTAATTCTTATCCATTCTGTATCTTTTAAGTGGAGGATTTAGGCAACTTACATTCAATGTTAGTATTTAGATGTGAGATACCATTTCATTTATCGAGCCATTTGTTGTGTGTGTACCTTGGTTTTTGTTTTTCTGTTTTTGCTTTTTAAATTGTATTTTTGTTCTATAGGTCCTGTGAGATTTATGCTCTAAAGAGGTTCTGTTTTGGTGTACTTCCAAAATTTGTTTCAAGATTTTAAACTCTTTTAGCAGTTCTTATAGTAGTGGCTTGGTAATGATGAATTATCTCAGAATTTATTTGTCTGAAAAAGACTATCTTTCATATGTGATGCTTAGTTTCACTGGATACAAAATTCTTGGCTGATAATTGTTTTGTTTGAGGAGGCTGAAGATAGATAGGGCCCCAGTCCCTTCTAGCTTATAGGATTTCTGCTGAGAAATCTGCTGTTAATCTGATAGTTTTTACTTTATAGGTTACCTGGTACTTTTGTCTCACAACTCTTAAGATGTTTTTCCTTGTCTTAATTTTAGATAACCTGATGACAGTATGCCTAGGTGATAATCTTTTTGTGATAAATTTCTCCGGTGTTCTTTGTGAATCTTGTATTTGGATGTCAAGGTCTCTAGTAAGGCTGAGGAAGCTTTTCTCGGTCATCAACCCAAATGTGTTTTCCAAACTTTTAGATTTCTCTTCTTATAAATGCCAATTATTCTTAGATGTGGTCATTTAATATAATCCCAAACTTCTTGAAGGCTTTGTTCATATTTTCTTGTTATTTTTTTCTTTGTCTTTGTTGGATTGGGTTAATTTGAAGACCTTGTCTTTGAGCTCTGAATTTCTTTTTTTTTTTTTTTTTTTTTTTTTGAGACGGAGTCTTGCTCTGTAGCCCGGGCTGGAGTGCAGTGGCCGGATCTCAGCTCACTGCAAGCTCCGCCTCCCGGGTTTAGGCCATTCTCCTGCCTCAGCCTCCGGAGTAGCTGGGACTACAGGCGCCCGCCACCTCGCCCGGCTAGTTTTTTGTATTTTTAGTAGAGACGGGGTTTCACCGTGTTAGCCAGGATGGTCTCGATCTCCTGACCTCGTGATCCGCCCGTCTCGGCCTCCCAAAGTGCTGGGATTACAGGCTTGAGCCACCGCGCCCGGCCTGAATTTCTTTCTTCTACTCATTCAATTCTATTGCTGAGACTTTCCAGAGCATTTAGCATTTCTATAAGTGTGTCCAGTGTTTCCTGAAGTTTTGATTGTTTTTTATGTTATCTATTTTCTTGAATATTTCTCCCTTTGTTTTGTGTGTTGTTCTTTGAATTTCCTTGCACTGGGCTTTGCCTTTCTCTGATGCCTTTCTTATTAGCCTGATAACTAACCTCCTGAATTCTTTTTCAGGTAAAACAGGGATTCCTTCTTGGTTTGGATTTCTTGCTGGTTAGCTAGTGTGATAATTTGGAGATGTTAAAGAGCCTTGTTTTGTCATATTACCAGAGTTAGTTTTTTGGTTCCTTCTCATTGGGGTAGGCTCTGTCAGAAGAAAGGTCTAGGGCTGAAGGCTGTTTTTCAGATTCTTTTGTTCCCTTGATTTAGTATTCTCCCCTTTTCCTATGGATGTGGCTTCGTGAGAGCGAGCTGTATTGATTGTTATCTCTCTTCTGGGTCTAGCCACCCAGCAAGTGTACCAGGCTTTGGGCCGGAACTAAGGGTTGTCTGCCCGAAGTTCTGTGTTGTGAACTGTTTGTGGGTTTCTCAGCTGTGGATACCAGCACCTGTTTCAGTGGAGGTGGCAGGGGGGTGAAATGGACTCTTCTAGTGTTCTTAGCATTGGTGATTTAATGCTTTCTTACTGTGCTGGTTGACCTCCTTCTGGGAAGTGGTGCTTTCCAGAGAGCATCCGCTGTGGTAGTACGGAGAACAACCCAGTGGGTGGGGCCTTACAACTTCTTAGAGTATGCCCTTTGTGTTCAGATCCGAGGGTGGGTAGGGAAGGACCATTGGGTAGGGGCAGGGCTAGGTGTGTCTGAACTCAGACTCTCCTTGAGTGGGTCCTGCTTTGGCTGCTTTTGAGGATGGGGGTGAAGTTCCCAGGTCAATGGATGTATGTACCTAGGAGGATAATGGCTGCCTCTGGCAAGTCATGCAAGTTGTCAGGGAAGTGGGGAAAAGCTGGCAGTCACATGCCTCACCCAACTTTTACACAGTCCAAAGGGCTGGTCTCACTCCTACTGTGCCCCACCTAACAGCACCAAGACTGTTTTCAGGCAGTTAGCAAGCAGGGCTAAGAACTTGCCCCAGGCCACCCACCTGGCTGTGAAAGAAAAGGGCATTAGTTCTTCCCCGGCCTGTGACCTGTGGAGTCTGCAGGATTGATCTGATGAATTTGGGCCCTTTGCCAAGTTCTGGCCCAGAGGCTTCTCAGCTGGTTCAAATTGTCACAAAGTTCAGCTGGAGGTTTTCTTCTCCCTGTGATGTTTTTCCTGTGCCTGTGGCTGCCCTCCAAAAAGATCCTTGTGATGCCAGGAAGGAATGGCCTGCTTGCGGACCCAGTGAGCTCCTAGGGCCTTTTCTGCTGCTTCCACCCCCATATTTCACTTGGCTCTCAATTGACTCACCTCCAGGTAAGGTCGGCATCTTCTCCCACAAACTAGACCTTCAGTTTTCCCAGTGGGGGTGCATGTTCAGAGGTGGAGGATCTCCCTTTTCCACTTCTGCAGTTTGGGCACTCACAGTATTTGGGGTGTCTCCTGAGTCCTGTAGGAGCAGTCTGCTTCATTCAGAGGATCTGTGGGTCATTTCAGGTTTCCTGATTTATTCCTGCAGTTATTATGAAGCTAAAATTTATGATGCAAGCCTCCACACAATACTTTGTTTGCCCGAGTTGGAGCTGCAATCTAGTCCTGCTTCCCATTCACCATGATGCCCCAGATTTGTCCTCAAACTCTTGAGATCAACTGATCAGCCCACCTTAGCGTCTCAGAGTCCTGGGATTCCTCTTTTTTTTTTTTTTTTTTTGAGACAGTTTTGTTGTCCTTGCTCAGGCTGGAGTGTGATGGCGGGTGGTGCGATCTCGTCTCACCACAACCTCCGCCTCCTGGATTCAAGTGATTCTCCTGCCTCAGCTGCCCTAGTAGCTGGGATTACAGGCATGTGTCACCATGCCTGGCTAATTTTGTGTTTTTAGTAGAGATGGGGTTTCTCCATGTTGGTCAGGCTGGTCTTGAACTTCTGACTTCATGTGATCCACTCGTGTTGGCCTCCCAGACTGCTGGGATTACAGGCATGAGCCACTGTGCCTGGCACCTTTTTTTATTAATTAGTTTAATTAATGTATTTTTTAAATGATTGCTTAAAGAAATGAAGTTAGTATTACCAGTTTATTGTTGTTTTATGTGTTCCTTGTAGATATGTTTTCTTTTTCATTGTTCATTTTAGTGCTTATTTTTGTTTGTTTTATTTATTTATTTATTTTTTGAGACAAAGACTTGCTCTTGTTGCCCAGGCTGGAGTGCAATGGTGCGATCTTGGCTCACTGCAACCTCTGCTGCCCGGATTCAAGTGATTTTCCTGCCCCATCCTCCTGAGTAGCTGGAATTACAGGCATCTGCCACCACACCCGATTAATTTTTGTACTTTTAGTAGAGAAGGGGTTTCACCATGTTGGCCAGGATGGCCTCGAACTACTGACCTCAGGTGATTCACCCGCCTCGGCCTCCCAAAGTGCTGGGATTACAGGTGTGAGCCAGCATGCCCTGCTAATTTTTGTTTAAGTTTATTGTGACATGCTTTGACTATTTTCAAATTTTATTTCACATACTTTCTGGAAATACTGTTGTATGTGAGTGAGAGAAATGCCACACTTTGAGACAAATTTAAGAGTCCTTTATTAGCCGGCGACCAAGAGACGGCCAACTGCTCAAAATTCTCTTGGCCCTGAGGAAGGGGCTTGATTTTGTTTTATACTTCGGGTTAGGAAGGGGAGGGGGAGCTCAGTTGCAGCAATTCTACATAAGTCAAAACATGTAAAGAAGTTAAAAAGACAAATGGTTACAGAGCAACAAACAGTTTCCAGGTGCAGGGGCTCTAAATATTTGATAAGATGTTATATATGGGGATTCTGCCGGACACAAACTCAAGGCTTTATGGTGTTATCTCTTGAGCAAAATCCTGGGAACTTAGTACTGGCTTGCTTCAGTACCTTATCAGTTAATTGGACTCTGATATGTTGAGAGTCTGCTTACACAAGTTAACTCCTTGAGGACGGGGGTGGGTAAGGAGTCCTTGAAGCCTTGTAAATGAAGGAGCCAAATGGAGTTGGTCTGGCTTTCTCAGCTAAGGGACAGCCTATTCACGTGGAAACAAGGCTAGGTGATTAAGGGAGAGTCCAAAAACAAGGTTAGGTATTACAGTACAATGTAATTATCTTGAAAAGTGGAGATTACATAAAACATCTTAAAGTTAAAACAATATATTTTAATTTCATAACAACTTCAATTTAATACAAAAACTATTATATTTTCCAGTTTTTTTATTGATGTTAAAAACTATTATTTTTTATTGGGTATCGACAGATTTATGCAGATTTATTTTTAGTTTCTCTTTATATAGAATAACTTTAAAGGTTTTATGCTCCATCATTATGAGAGTAAAGAATTCTATATGTGTGTGTATATTGACATTTAATAGCTTTATATTTATATATAGTTTTATGATGCTGTCCAGCATCATTTTTTTCCTTCAAAATAATGTAGTCATTTTAGCATTTCTGTGTGTTTATATGCAGAGTCTCACTATGTTGCTCAGGCTGATCTTGAAATCCTGGTCTCAAGTTATCTTACTGCCTTGGCCTCCTAAAGATGTAGGATTACAGGCATAATCCACTTTGCCAGGTCACTATGTAGCCCTTCATGTAGAACTGTGCTAGTCATAATGAATCATAACACTGTCACCTTTTATTTTGAAAAGTCTTTATTTTTATCTGTTTTTAAAGTAAACTAATCTTGAATCAAGTATTATTGGTTAGGAATTTTATTGCTACATCAAAATTTGGGAAGTTCTCAGGCTTTTTTGTCTACAAGTAACCTCTACATTACTTTTTCCCTACATTCTTCTTCTAAGAGTTTTTAAATGAATATATTGATGTACTTGATGGTGTCCAATAAGTTTTACATTTCATGTTTTAATTTTCTTTTGGAATTTTATATTTTTGTGTTACATATTTTAGGATATGCCACCTCAAACGAGTTAATTGTTTTGGTTTTTTAGTTTATATTATAATTGAGTATGCCAATATTTAACTCTGTAAAATTTAAGACAGTGTGGAACAAAGTCAAATATGAATCAGCCATATGTCTACTACCAATATAACAATCTCTGTGTTTACCCGTATAAATATTTTCCCTGTTCTTTTTATATTTCTGGTATAGGTTTGTTGCGAATGGTTATTTAATCTTGTCTAGGTGAGCAGTCATAGAAATTCTCCTAGTTTCAACATCTATTTATTCATGAATCTGTATTATTTTTGTATGGGAGAAAAACTTTTCTATTTAAAGATAATGTAGAAACTGTCATAACTCTGTGTCTCTTTTAGGTATTGTCTATTTTTACTTGTCAAAAACATATAATATTTACAATAGAATATTTTTAAATATTTATTTTAGTCCTATTATATTGACATTGTTATGCAACATATTCCTAGAATGTTTTTATCTTGCAAAGCTAAATATCAATACCCATTAAAAAACTATGAATTTTACCCATTTCCTGGCACTTTTCAAACACCACTCTGTTTTCTCTAAGAGTGTAACTGCTTTGTATATCTCATACAATCTCTCTTTTTGTGACTGGCTCATTTTATTTTGCACAATGTCATCAAGCTTTATAGTTGTTAGATTATTTTGTGCTTTTTAAATACTAGGTGATATTTAAGTATTTTATATTTTAAATTATATCTACTGAGTAATTTGGTGACAAATTTGCACTGCTTTTACCTATTGGCTGTCAGTAACAATGCTGCAATAATTACAGGTATGCAAATGACCTATATGATCATATATGAGAAAGTTTATATATGTGCCGCATTCTGTTCTACTAGTATACATTTTTACTTCTGTACTCATACCAAATTGTTATAATTCTGTAGCTCTGTAATGTGTTTCAAAATCAGAAACTGTAATGCCTTTAAAATTGTTTATTTTATTGCAGATTTTTGGGTACTCTTATCTCTTAAGACTTTATATACTTTGGGGGTTGCTATTTCTGTTTCTTCAAAAATGCAATGAGAAATTTGAACAACATTGCGTTAAGTCTGTAAATTACATTGAGCAGGATGGACATCTTCACAGCATGAATTATTTTAACATTTCAACAAGCATGTTCAAGAATGTAATGTTTAATTTCTATGTATTTGTGAATTTTTCAGTTTTTTCTTCTTACTGTTCTATACTCTCATTTTGGTCATAGAAAGTAATCTATAAAAATTTAGTTTTAAATAATTTGTTAAAATTTCTTTCTTGGTCTACCAGGTTGTCTATCAAGGAGAATGTTGTAGGAGGTATTGAGAAGGCTGTTTATTGTGATGTTGTTGAGGAGTGTTCTCTATGCCTCTGTTATAAATAATTGTTTTATACTCCCTTCAGGTCCTCTGTTTCTTTACCAATATTTTGTCTTTTTAAAATCTTTATTACAGAAAGTGAAGTATTAAAATATTCTACTATAGTTATATTGCTCTCTATGTGTTTCTTTCATTCTGACAATATTTGCTTTATATATTTGGAAACTTAATGTGAGATACACACACACACACAGACACACAAAATCTCCTATATACAGATTTGTCATTGGTTCCCGGCAAATGAATCTGTTATTGTTTAATATTCTTCTTTGTGAGTCAGTCGTGGTGGCTCATGCCTATAATCCCAGCACTTTGGGAGGCTGAGGTGGGTGGATCGCCTGACGTCAGGAGTTTGAGACCAGCCTGCCAATATAGTGAAACCTCGTCTCTACTAAAAATACAAAAAATTAGCTGGGTGTGGTGGCGGGCGCCTGTAATCCCAGCAACTAGGGCGGCTGAGACAGGAGAATCGCTTGAACCCGAGAGGTGGAGGTTGCAGTGAGCCGAGATTTCGCCATTGCACTCCAGCCTAGGCAACAAGAGCAAAACTCCATCTCAAAAAAATAAAATAAAATTCTTCTTTGTCTATTTGGAGTTTGACTTCAAGTATATTTCATAAAATACGACAGTTGACTTAAGATGTGTTTTGTGTAATATTTTGACCTCTTCTCTCATTTGATTCATATTTACATGAAATGTCTAGTTTTGTCTTGCCACTTTCAGTCTCTGTTTATCATTAGATCTTTCCTGACTTTTGTAAAAAGGCATGTTGGATCTTGGTTTTTAAAAAACTTTTTTTTTTTTTTTGAGACGGAGTCTAGCTCCTTAGCCCAGGCTGGAGTGCAGTGGCGCAATCTTGGCTCACTGTAAGCTCTGCCTCCCGGTTTCACGACATTCTCCTGCCTCAGCCTCCCGAATAGCTGGGACTACAGGCGCCCACCACCACGCCCAGCTAATGTTTTGTATTTTTAGTAGAGACGGGTTTTCACCGTGTTAGCCAGGATGGCCTCAATCTCCTGACCTCTTGATCCGCCCTCCTCAGCCTCCCAAAGTGCTGGGATTATAGACATGAGCCACCATGCCTGGCCTTAAAATTCTTTAATAATCCCTTTAATGAAAGTATATCTCTTGATTGGAAAGTTAATTTTGCATATATATTTTACATATATATATTTGGATAATTTTCTGAAAGAGAAAGACTTACTAATGTTATTTTATTGTTTTATTTGATTCTTTTACCTTTGTCTCTGACTTTCTCTTTCTGTCATTCTTGGTGTCTTGTTGATTTTTGTATTGAAATGCTTTCACTTCCTTCCTATTTTCTTTTGTATATCTATACAGATATACAAACTTTGTTATTAATGCTGCTAGTTATTTCTTTTATGTTATTAATGCTGCTAGTTCTTTTATGTTGTATATTTATTAATATCTTTCAAATTTGAGAGAATAATTAACGTTTTCTGCACCATTATAATAATGTTAAGGAATTCTATTTGTGTATATGCATATCTTTTTCATAAAGTTACGTATTTTTATATAATAATGTGTTGTTTTCTGTCATGTTATTTTCAGTGGAAGAAACTGCTTTCAGCATCTTTTATATGTAGGGAATTTGCAGTGCCAATATACTTTTTCAGTATGTGGTTATTTTGGAAGTTTTTTTTTTTTCCTCCATTTTGTAGGACAGATTTGCTGATGGTATTTTTCTCATTTGGTATTCATGACTTTGACTATATCACACACTTCTCTTCTTGCCTGCAAAATTTTCTTGACAAATTCACTGGTTATTTAAAAAGACTGTGCTTGTAAATGACATACCATTTTTATACTGCAACTCACAAGATTCTCTTCTTGTCTGTGACTTTTGAAATTGTGTTTATATATGTGTTTGTTATAAATATCATTGTGTGTATCCTAATTTGTTGAGCTTCATTTGTACTTTTTTTTTTTTTTTACTTTTAGGATTTTTTGGTTATTTATTTTTATATTTTGCTTATGTAGTTAGTGTAATTTTATAGATTTGATTTGTAAAATATATTCATCGGAGTCTAGGAAGTGGAGTAATTTGTTATTTTTATGTCTTTCAGTTATATATTCTCATTTCACTGAAGACCTTTGGCCAGAGCACAGTATAAAAGATTCTTTTCAAAAAGTGATACTGAGAGGATACGGAAAATGTGGACATGAGAATTTACAATTAAGAATAAGCTGTAAAAGTGTGGATGAGTCTAAGGTGTTCAAAGAAGGTTATAATGAACTTAACCCATGTTTGACAACTACCCAGTGCAAAATATGTCAGTGTGATAAATATGTGAAAGTCTTTCGTAAATTTTCAAACAGTCATAAGATAAGAAATACTGGAAAGAAGTTTTTCAAATGTAAAGAATGTGGCAAATCATTTTGCATGCTTTCACACCTAACACAGCATACAAGAATTCACACTAGGGAGAATTCCTACAAATGTGAGGAATGTGGCAAAGTTCTTAACTGGTTCTCAGAGCTTATTAAACATAAGAGAATCCATATGGGAGAGAAACCCTACAAATGTGAGGAATGTGGCAGAGCCTTTAACCAATCCTCAACCCTTATTAAACATAAGAAAATTCATATTGAAGAGAAACCCTTCAAATGTGAAGAATGTGGAAAAGCCTTTAGTTTATTCTCAATCCTTAGTAAACATAAGATAATTCATACTGGAGACAAACCTTATAAATGTGATGAATGTCACAAAGCCTTTAACTGGTTTGCAACCCTTACTAACCATAAGAGAATTCATACTGGAGAGAAACCCTTCAAATGTGAAGAATGTGGCAAAGATTTTAACCAGTTTTCAAACCTTACTAAACATAAGAAAATTCATACTGGAGAGAAACCCTACAAATGTGAAGAATGTGGCAAAGCTTTTAACCAGTTTGCAAACCTTACTAGACATAAGAAAATTCATACTGGAGAGAAATCCTACAAATGTGAAGAATGTGGCAAAGCTTTTATACAGTCCTCAAACCTTACTGAGCATATGAGAATTCATACTGGAGAGAAACCCTACAAATGTGAAGAATGTGGCAAAGCTTTTAATGGGTGCTCCAGCCTTACTCGACATAAGAGAATTCATACTAGAGAGAATACCTACAAATGCGAAGAATGTGGCAAAGGCTTTACTTTATTTTCAACCCTTACTAACCATAAGGTAATTCATACTGGAGAAAAATCCTACAAATGTGATGAATGTGGCAATGTTTTTAACTGGCCTGCAACTCTTGCTAATCATAAGAGAATTCATGCTAGAGAGAAACCCTACAAATGTGAAGAATGTGGCAAAGCTTTTAACCGGTCCTCACACCTTACTAGACATAAGAAAATCCATACTGGTGAGAAACTCTACAAACCTGAAAGATGTGACAATAATTTTGACAATACCTAAAACCTTTCTAAACATAAAAGAAACCATCCTGTTGAGAAATCCTAAAAATGTGAAGAATTTGACAAAGCCTTCCAATGATTGTTACACTTGCTTGTAGGTAAGATAATTTATACTGGAGAAAATTTTATAAGTGTAAAGAATGTGACAAAACTTAACCAATACTCACATCTTATTGCACAGGAAAGCATTTTTACTTGAGAAAGATTGTACAAGTATAAAGAATGTGAAAAAGTCATTGATATCTTTTCACATCTTAACACCAGAGAGTTTATACTTAATAAAAGCATTATAAATGCAATTACTGTCAGGAAATTTCAGAAAATATAACACTTTAAAGTGAAGAAGCATATTTATTTTGAAGACAAACATAAATATAAGGAGCGTAGAAGGGTTGTAGTACCTTTACTTGTATTACAAGTCTTATTGTACACATTTTGTGCTAGAGAAAAATGCGGAAGCAGTTGCTCAAACTTTGTTCAACATCAGGGAATTTATATTGGAGAAAAATCCTGCAAATGTAATGAATTTGGAAAAACTTTTTTTTTTTGAAAACTACAGAGTAGAAAACACGAGTTTATATTGAAATGTGTTTTTATATTGAAATGTGTTTTTGCAGATGCAGTAAATATGAAAAATATTTAATCCAAAATTGAGTCTGTAAATATTAAAGAATTTACAGTAGAAATAACTAAGGCACTGACACTTTAGACATTACACTAAAACAGAGTGTTAAGTATTAAAAAATCTATAAGTTGTTAGATTATTTGTAAATAACTTTAGAAGGAGTAGAAGATTCTTTGGAGAGTTATAATTACATTGAAAGTATACTTTTTTTCTTGAAAAAAATATAGCTTATTTGAAAAGTAAATAATGAAATTCAACCCTCAAATTACTTTATCTTCATTCCTATTGTATTCACATGTGAAAGCATGTGATAAATTGTTGCTGTGTCAGGTATAGGAGAGATTATTTTTTATTAGATGGGCATTATTTATGATTTTTTCTGTGGAAGAGTATGGGCATGAAAATGTAGGTTCATGATGAAAATCTAAGTGCAGAGGCCCTTGTTAGTTTACTTTTCATATTGAGTGATACATGAGGTAGGTGTTCAGAGTAATATTTTGCATCATAGTGAGAGAAAAGCATTTTTAATTTTACTTTAAATTAAATGTAATTAAATTACTAGTGAGTCATTTTACTAATTGTACTTTTATGCTATAAATGCAGTACGTTTGAAAATTTTTAGATTATGTATAAGCTTAATTTTGTAATTAAACATTTCTTTAACATGTTAAGACTATTGTGCATTCAATGAAGTGTTATTATACCATTAACTTTAACCTTTTTCACTTTACTCGAGGGAGGTAAAAGGGAGTAATAATATGTTATTTGGTCATGAGATATTATTCTTTCTGTACCTGGCTTATTTCAGCTAATATGCTGTCCTCCAGGTTAATTGATGTGATCAAAAGTAATAAAATTTTCTTTTAGATTCCACATAGCAAAAGCAAGAGTAAGCCACAAGAACAAATCTGGAGGCATCACATTACCTGACTTTAAACTATACTATAAAGCCATAGTCACCGAAACAGCATGGTGCTGGTATACAAATAGGCACATAGACTATAAACAGGTATGCAAGTGTCTGTTTTCATATAATGCCTTTTTTTCCTCTGGATAGATACCTAGTAGTAGGATTACTAGATCAAATGATAGATCAACTTTTACTTCTTTAAAAAAACTCCACACTGTTTTTCAGAGTGGTTGTCCTAATTTACATTCACACCAGAAGTGTAAAATTGTTCCCTTTGCACTGCATCCCCACCAACACCTCTTATATATTTTAAAATTTTTAAATTTTGGCCATTCTTGCAAGAGTGAGGTGGTATCATATTGTGGTTTTAATTTGCATTACTCTGATAATTAGAGATGTTGAGCATGTTTCCGTATGTTTCTTGGCCATTTGTATATCTTCTTTTGAGAATTGTCTATTCATATCTTTAGCCTACTTTTAAATGAGATTGTTTTTATTTCTTGCTGGTTTGTATGAGTTTTTTGTAGGTTCTGGATCTTAGTTCTTTGACAGATGTATAGATTGTGAAGATTTGATCTCACTCTGTGGGTTGTCTGTTAACTTTGCTGATTATTTTTGCTCTGCAGAAGCTTTTTAGTTTAATTAAGCCCCATCTGTATATATTTGTTTTTGTTTCATTTGCTTTTGGGTTCTTGTTCATGAAGTCTTTGCCCAAGCAAATGTCTAGAAAAGTTTTTCAAACGTTATCTTCTAGAATTTTTACTGTTTTAGGTCTTATATCTATCTTGAGTTTATTTTTGTGTAAGTTGTGAGATGAGTTTCCAGTTTTATTCTACATGGGCTTGCTTAAACATTCCTGCATTATTTGTTCAATAGGGTTTCCTTTCCCCACTTTATGTTTTTGTTTGCTTTGTCAAAAATCTGTTGGCTGTAAGTATTTGGTTTTATTTCTGGGTTCTCTATTCTGTTACATTGGTCTATGTGCCTATTTTTAGATCAGTACCATGCTGTTTTTGTGACTATGGCTTTATAGTATAAAGTTATGTAAACTTTAGGATTGTCTTTTCTCATTCTGTGAAGAATGATGTTGGTATTTTGATGGGAATTACATTGAATTTCTAGATCACTTTTGGCAATGTAGTCATTTTGACAATAGTGATTCTACCAATCCATGAGTATGGGATGTGTTTCCATTCGTTTGTGTTGTCTGTGATTTCTTTTAGCAGTGTTTTGTGGTTTTCCTTGTAGAGGTCTTTCATGTCATTGTTTAGGTATATTTTTAAGTATTTTTTTTCCAGCTATTGTAAAAAAAAGTTGCATTCTGGATTTAATTCTCAACCCAGTCACTACTGGTATATAGCAGAGTGACTGATTTGTGTACGTAAATTTTGTATCTAGAAACTTTGTTGAATTCGCTGGTCAGTTCTGGGAGATTTTTGGAGGAGTCTTTATGGTTCTTTAGGTATACAATCATATCATCAACAAATAGTGACAGCTTAGATTCCTCTTTGGATGCCCTTTATTTCTTTCTCCTATTTGATTGCTCTGGCTAGGACTTCCAGTGCTATGTTAAATAAAAATGATGAAAGTACACATCCTGGTCTTGTTCCTGTTTTCAGAGAGAATGCTTTCAAAATTTCCTTGTTCAGTGTTATGTAGGCTGTGTGTTTGACATAGATGGCTTTTATTACATTGAGATATGTCCTTTGTATGCAGATTTTGTTGAAGGTTTTAATTATAAAGGAATGCTGGATTGTGTCAAATGCTTTTTCTGTGTTTATTGAGATGATCATTGTTTATAATTCTGTTTATGTAGTGTATCATGTTTCTTGACTTGTGTATGTTAAATCATCCCTGCATCCCTGATACAAAACCCACTTGATCATAGTGGATTACCTTTTTGATATGTTGTTGGAATTCAGTTAGCTAGTATTTTTTTTTTTTTTTTTTTTTTTTGAGACGGAGTCTCGCTTTGTTGCCTGGGCTGGAGTGCAGTGGCCGGATCTCAGCTCACTGCAAGCTCCGCCTCCCGGGTTTACGCCATTCTCCTGGCTCAGCCTCCCCAGTAGCTGGGATTATAGACGCCCGCTACCTCGCCCGGCTAGTTTTTTGTATTTTTTAGTAGAGACGGGGTTTCACCGTGTTAGCCAGGATGGTCTCGATCTCCTGACCTCGTGATCCGCCCGTCTCGGCCTCCCAAAGTGCTGGGATTACAGGCTTGAGCCACCGCGCCCGGCCTAGCTAGTATTTTTTTAAAGGATTTTAGCATCTGTGTTCATTAGGGATATCAGTCTGTAGTTTTCTTTTTTGGCTATGTTCTTTTCTGGTTTTGGTATTAGGGTGATGCTGGCTTCATACAATGAATTATGGAAGGTTCCCTCTTAATCTGTCTTGTGGAATAGTGTAGAATTCTGCTGTGAATCTGTGTGGTCTTGTACTTTAATTTTTTAAATTACGATTTTTACTCACTGTTCAGGGTTTCTGATTTTTCCTGATTTAAGCTAGGAGGGTTGTACATATGCAGGAATTAATTCATCTCCTTTAGATTTTTGTGTTTATGTGTGTAAAGGTGTTTATGGTAGCCTTGAATGATCTTTTATATTTCTGTGATGTCAGTTGTGATATTTCCTGTTTCAAATTAAACTTATTTAGATATTCTCTCTTTTTTTCTTAGTTAATCTTGCTAATGGTCCATCAATTTTATTTATCTTTTAAAAAACCAGATTTATGTTTCATTTATCTTTTTTTTTTTTTAAATTTTATTTAGTTCTGCTCTGATCTTGATTGTTTCCTTTCTTCTGCTGGGTTTGGGTTTCGTTTGTTCTTGTTTCTCTAGTTCCTTGAGGCGTGACCTTAGATAGTCTATTGTGCTCTTTCAGACTTTTTGATGTAGACATTTAAAGCTATGGACTTTCCTCTTAGCATGGCCTTTGCTGTATCCCAGAGGTTTTGATAGATTTTGTCACCATATCATTCCATTAAATTTAAAAAATATTTTTATCTTGATTTTATTGTTGAAGAAGCAGGTTATTTAATTTCCATGTATTTGACTGGTTTTAAAGGTTTTTGTTGTTGTTAATTTTCTATTTTATTCCACTGCGGTCCTAGAAAGTACTTGATAACATTTCAGTTTTCTTAAATGTATTGAGACTTGTTTTGTGGCCTATCGTATGTTCTGTCTTGGAGAAAGTTTCATGTCCTGATTAATAAAATGCATAGTTTGTGGTTTTTGGCTAGAATGTTCTGTAAATAGCTGTTAAGCCCCTTTGTTCCACGGTATAGTTTAAATCCATTTTTTCTTTATTGACTTTCTCTCTTGATGACCTGTCTGGTACTGTCAGTGGAGTATTGAAGTCCCCCACGATTATTATGTTTCTGTCTATTTAATTTCTTAGGTCTAATAGTTACTGTTTTATAAATTTGGGAGCTTAAAAAGCCCCTTTTTCCACTTTTACAGTTTGGGCACTCAGAATATTTGGGCTGTCTCCCAGGTCCTGCAGGAGCAATTTGCTTCCTTTAAAGGGACTATGAATTCTCCTGCCTTTCCTGGTATATTCCTAGAGTAGTTCTGTTGTAGTTTTAGCAATGCAACAAGATTTAACAGGTTTTCTTTTGTTTGAGATAACACTTAGGGGTTTTTGTTTTATTTTTATGAAAATTAAAAAGTACAAACACAAAAGTGAGGTTGGAGTGAAAGTTTAATAAGCAAAAGAAGAAAGCTTTTTGCTAGCAGAGAGGGGTTTCTGAATAGGGGTTCCCCCTATGAGGCTGGAGTTCAGGGTTATTATGGTCTAGGAATAAAAAGAAATGTGCTTAGTTTTGTGGGCTGTTTTGGAGAACATGTGACTTAGCTTAGCCTGGGACTAATTAGAAAGCTTGGACTGAGATCTTGACCCAGGACCAATTAGAAGCTGAAATGATGATATATAGATGCCGCTTCGCTTGGCCCAGGACCAATTAGAAGCTGCCATGATGATATATAGATGCTGCTTAGCTTGACCCAGGACCAATTAGAAGCTGAAATGATGATATATAGATGCTGCTTAGCTTGGCCCAGGACCTATTAGAAGCTGAAGTGAAAGCTTGGCCTGGGACTTTGGCCTGGGACCAATTAGGGGCTGAAGTGATGATTTATAGGAGCCGCCGTAGAGTTTAAATAAAGGTGAGTGCCCATTGGAGCCCACTGTGTTTATGCCCACAAAAGGAGTAGAAACTTTTTGTGGAGCCCTCTGATTATATAAAGGATAAAGGCATTTTATACCAGGCCTTGCTTTTTATTTGAGTGAGCTAGAGGTTTGTGCAAGCCTTTTTTTTTTTTTTTTTTTGAGACGGAGTCTCGCTCTGTCTCCGGGGCTGGAGTGCAGTGGCCGGATCTCGACTCACTGCAAGCTCCACCTCCCGGGTTTACGCCATTCTCCTGCCTCAGCCTCCCGAGTAGCTAGGACTACAGGCACCCGCCACCTCGCCCAGCTAGTTTTTTGTATTTTTTTAGTAGAGACAGGGTTTCACTGTGTTAGCCAGGATGGTCTCGATCTTCTGACCTCGTGATCTGCCCGTCTCGGCCTCCCAAAGTGCTGGGATTACAGGCTTGAGCCACCGCGCCGGGCAGTGCAAGCTTTTATTTAAATAGGCTGGAGGTTTTTTTATTTGTGCAGCTGTGGGCATGTTTTTAGGCACAATACTTTGTGCCAGTTTTTTTATTGATGCCTGCAGCTTGAATTTTTTTTTCCAGGTTGCATTTTACATTTGTGGGGATGAGGCAATAACTCATGGGCTGGGGACTTTTCAGGGACCTTTCTCTTGCTGTATACCTAAGGCAAGCAAACTTCTTTGAGTCCCCACTCAGGAGTGGAAACCCTAACTACTTTTACAGAGATTAGGCATTGGATTTTTTGGGGCTACTTTTTGCTGGAAAGGGGCAAAGGGAACAGTAGCTAGGATTTTTTTGGGGGGATGCTAGTTTAAGAGTTTTTGGAAGAGGTGCACATTTGTGTGTGTGTGTGTGTGTGTGTGTGTGTGTGTGTGTGTGTGTGTGTTTGCATTGCTGTTTGGAGCTTGATAGCCTTTAGGTGGAAAGAAACAATTTGGGTTAGTAGAGGATACGTATTAAAATGAGAGAAGGTGGGTAAGGACAGATTAAAAATTTTGAAGCTACTGACATACCCCGATAATTGGTGGCAATAGTTACGCTTTCTAAGATTTGGGTGCATGAGGCTTGGCTTTGGTTAGCTTTTTTGATTTTGCTTTTTTAAAAAGGAAACCTTTGGGTTATGGGCACCTTATTTATTTTTATTACTTAGCAGGATTTGCAGTATTATTGTTTAGAACTAGAATATTTATTTAGATTTTTACATAATTCAATTTTTTTTTGTTTTGTTTTCTTTGAACCACAGCTAGAGATTGCTGGTTGGCTAACTAAACTAAGTATAGTTAGTTTCAAATACAGGCAGAAATGTAAAAATAACTAATGCAACTAGAAGTTAATGATAGATGTATTATAAGTTTTAAGACTTTTTTTTAGTTTTTATTTTTGTTAAAATGTATAATAGGAATGAGTTATTTGTAAAATAGACTTTAGTTTTATATTTGACTGGGATGATTTGCATAAAGTGCAACAAAAGTAATTACCTTTACATAGGCTTTTTGATTGGCTTTGATGGAACTTTGTTTTATGAGAAATTTTACATAGGATTTCTTATAGCCAAGCTTAGCCATGGGTTTGTACCCTTAAATACTTAAGAGTTGGGTAATTTTTTTTTAAGGTTTTAGAAGCACAGGGATTTTAGGATTTTTTACTTAACACAGCTTAGGAACCCTATACAGAGACTGTGTAGATAAGGTACATGGCCAGTTTCTTTTAAGGGGATTTTATTGGTAAGTTAAGCTTGATTTTTTAAAAGAGAAATACACTCTTTTATTTAAAGCTTTGGTAAAACAGCAAGTTTTTTTTTTTTTAATTGTGTTTTGTTGCAAAAGAAAATGGATTTTTGTTGCGCTGATGGAAGCAAATATATTGTTGTGAGTCAAGAATAATTTAGTTTTTAGATTTTAGAGGAACTAGGCTGAGAGAAGCAGATGCATTTTAAATTTTATTTACAGGAGTATACCTTGCTTGTTAAAAGGTTTTAAGAAATTCTTACTTTGAAAAGCAAAATAAAGATTAGTTTGTTTTTTTTTTTGAGATGGAGTTTTGCTCTTGTTGCCCAGGCTGGAGCGCAATGGTGCGATCTTGGCTCACTGCAACCTCCTCCGCCTCCTGGGTTCAAGCGATTCTCCCGTCTCAACCTCCCGAGTAGCTGGAATTACAGGCAAGTGCCACCACGACCGGCTAATTTTGTATTTTTAGTAGAAACTGGGTTTCTCCATGTTGGTTAGGCTGGTCTTGAAATCCCGACCTCAGGTGATCCACCTGCCTTAGCCTCCCAAAGTGCTGGCGTGAGCCACTGTGCCCGGCCAAGATTAGCAACGGTTTAAGAAAAAGTTAAAAACATTGCTTTGACCGGGCGCGGTGGCTCACGCCTGTAATCCCAGCACTTTGGAAGACTGAGGCAGGTGGATCACGAGGTCAGGATATCGAGACCATCCTAGCTAACACAGTGAAAGCCCGTCTCTACTAAAAATACAAAAAAAAATTAGCCGGGCGTGGTGGCAGGTGCCTGTAGTCCCAGCTACTCTGGAGGCTGAGGGAGGAGAATGGCATGAACTTGGGAGGTGGAGCTTGCAGTGAGCCGAGATCGTGCCACTGCACTCCAGCCTGGGCGACGGAGCAAGACTCCGTCTCAAAAAAACAAAAACAAAACATTGCTTTTGTTTTTTATTAGTTTATTTTGTTAACTTTTGTTTTGTGTGATATTTATAAATATCTTAGCTATTTATAATTTTTGTTTTGTTATGAGAAACCTGCATTGGAGAGCATTTGTTAAAGTTTTACAGCTAATTATAAACCATTTTTTGAAGTAAATTAAGATAACGATTTGTTTACAAATGACAAAATGTTTAGGGTGGTTACAGTTAGAAGCACAATTGACAAAGAAATTTGGTTATTTTTGTAGCTTATAATAACATAACCTTAATTGTGATTGATGGTGCACATTTAGACATTAGAATCTTACACATTTTATATGGTTTTGGAACATATGTTAATGATATTTACTAAAATATGACCTGAGGAAGATATTAATTTGACAGTTTTATATACCCAAACTTGTTAAATAATTTTGTTAACCTCTGTTTTGGATGCCCCAGGAGCCCCTTGCAGCACTCAAGAGCTAGACATTAGAAAAGACAACTTTGAAACTGAAATTTGATTTTGTGAAGTTTGTTGAAGATGTTGGAGGTTTAAAACACTTGATATTCTGAAATAAAATTTTAAATTACCATAAGTTATTTGTTTTGCTAAAATGATGACTTAAAATTTGAAAAAGCAAAACTTTTTATTAGCTCTTATTATTACACAAAAATTTTGATTGGCCAGGTGTGGTGGCTCACGCCTGTAATTCCAGCACTTTGGGAGGCCTAGGACGGTGGATCACAAGGTCAGGAGATCGAGACCATCTTGGCCAACATGGTGAAATCCCATCTCTACTAAAAATACAAAAGTTAGCTAGGTGTGGTGGCAGGCGCCTGTAGTCCCAACTACTCAGGAGGCTGAGACAGGAGAGTAGCTTGAACCCAGGAGGCGGAGATTACAGTGAGTTGAGATCATGCCACTGAGCTCCAGCCTGGGTGATAGAGCGAGACTGTATCTTAACAACAACAACAAAAAAATTTGATGAAAAGAAAGAGAGCTAAATTTTACTTTTGCATACTGTTAATGTTAACCCCAATTTTAATGAAACCTTATAAACAATTTTCTTTAATTTTAACTAATTAGACCATGAGGTGAGAGTTTTATAAACCTTTTATAACCCTTTACAAATTTTGCTAAAGAATAGATTAGTGCTTTAATAAAACCTTGTGTTTGTATTTTAATGCTTAATTTGAAAAACTATATAATATCCTTTTGAATTTAGTTGATATGTTTACATACAGAAGTTTTTTGCAAGATTTTTACAATTCTTTTTTTTTTTTTTTTTTTTTTTTTACAATTTAAAGCTTTTGCTTTAAGACTTTTTTATTTTTAGGCAAAATGTACTTTTAAAAAAGATCTTACTAAAAACATTTTACTGTGTTTGCATACCTTGTAAATTTATTTTTAGTAGTTTTAATTATATGTTATAATGGTAACTTTCAGCAGTTTTTAACTTGAATGTAAAACCTGGTAAATTGTTTTAGTTATGTGCTAGGTGCAGATAGATTTTGACTATTTTTTTTGCATAGTTAGGGGCGCATATGCTTTTTGGCCTTACTCATTGTGAAGCAGGCAAATAGAACAGTTTTTAAAGGCCAGAGGAGCAGTTTACAACCTTAAAACATTTAGCAAATTTAATATTTCACCAGAATAATTTTGGTTACCTATTTACATTTTGAAGACATTTACACTTTATTAATAATTTTTGAGACTGATTTTATTTTTTAAAGATTAAAGTTACATAAACTGAAAGGTACCACAGCCTTTTTTTTTTAAAATTGATTTAAGCACTTATTTTTAATTAGAGCTTTTTAAAATAGACATTACACACACAACACGTGTATAACCACACAGGAAAAAAAAAAGATTTAGTAGTTATAAGATTTTTTATTTGCCAACTTTTAACTGGATTATTGGCCTCTGGGTAAAGCCTTTTAGGGACAAGACTAGAAATACAGTTTTTATTTACAGGTCTAGGAATACAGTTGTTAGGGATTTTATGAGAAAAATTTTTAAAAAATGAGATTTGTGCTTTTCTTGTTTTTAAGAAGTTTTAGGCCACCAGAGATAACTTTAGGGCCTTTTAGGAATGGACCAAGAATGACAGGGCACAGTGGAGAAAATTAATTTAGTTGACCAAGAAGAAACTAAATTACTTCTTGTTTTGTTGTTTGTTTGTTTGAGACAGAGTTTTGCTCTTGTTGCCCAGGCTGGAGTGCAATGGCACAATCTCGGCTCACTGCAACCTCTGCCTCCCAGGTTCATATGATTTTCCTGCCTCAGCCTCCTGAGTAGCTGGGACTACAGGCACACACCACCACACCCAGCTAACTTTTGTATTTTTTTTTAGTAGAGACGAGGTTTCACCATCTTGGCCAGCATGATCTCGATTTCTTGACCTTGTGATCTGCCCGCCTTGGCCTCCCAAAGTGCTGGGATTACAGGCATGAGCCACCGTGCCCAGCCCCTTAATAAACTTTTTTTAGAAAAGATTTATGAAGAGAAAAACATAAAAGCTTTTAAAATATATTTATAGCTTGGATATTTATTTTTAATAGTGCTTTTTTGAAAAAATATATTTATAGCTTGGATATTTATTTTTAATAGTGCTTTTTTTTTTTTTTTTTTTGAGACCAAGTCTTGCTCTTGTCTCCCAGGCTGAAGTGCAATGGCATGATCTTGGCTCACTGCAACCTCTGCCTCCCAGGGTCAAGCGATTCTCCTGCCTCAGCCTCCCGAGTAGCTGGGATTACAGGCGCCTGCCACCATGCCTGGCTAATTTTTGTATTTTTAGTAGAGACAGGGTTTCACTATGTTGGTCAGGCTGGTCTCGAACTCCTGACCTCGTGATCCGCCCTTCTCAGCCTCCCAAAGTGCTGGGTTTACAGGCGTGAGCCACCGCGCCTGTCTGCTTTAGTGTTTTTTGACAAGACTAGACTTAAGTACCTTACTGAAGTTTGAGCTGAGCTTTAGATTTGGATATTTAGTATTTTTTACCTGCTAGAAAATTAAAAAGAACCTTAGTGCCTTTTTGAAAGACCCCCTCAGTTGGGGCACAGAGGAGAGTGTTGTTTACAAACTGCAAAGTTTTAAATTGAGGTTGAGCAAAATTAGATTTTTGGAAACTGTCTGTTTTTGCAATTTGTTTTTGTTTGTTTTTGTTTTTAATATTAGGGACTGCCTGAATAATAAACCTATTTTTTATTGAGTTGGGATATAGTAGGTGTTTTTACGAAAGCTTTTTTTAGGCTATTTAAAAAAGGCGGTGGTGGGGGAGCATTATTTGGTATTTGATTTAGCAAGGACAGTTTGGAGTTACTAAGAGGTTTGGTTTTGGTTTTTTGCAAGCTTTTTAAAATGCACATTAGAAAGTGTTTTTTTTTAAATTACTTATTGATGGGATTCCCAAGACTTTAATTAGGGTTTTTAAGGGGCATTGTTTTATTTTAATTGGGAATGGGGATCTTATTATTGTGAGTCATAATTACCACATTGGGTTTACTGGAAAGCAGTTATCTTCTTAGTGTAAATAAAAAACAGGCTTTCCTTAAGTCTAAGCATACAGATCTTTTAAGATTGCCACTGTGTTTAGATATGAATAAAATTCATAGGTTTGTAGTAACAGACATTTTAATTAGTCTTCTAATAGAAGTGAAAAATCAATAAAAATAAGTTGTTAAATGAGTTTAAAAGAAACTTCACGTGTTTCTTAAACGTTTAAAACTATGTTGTAAGTGACTGATTAGTAATTCCAGTCTGTTTCATTTTTAGTCACGTAGCGAGTATACAGGAAATTATTAGCTCTCATTTTTTATTCTGTTAGATCATGGTTAATATTAAGCCTGAAAACAAGCTAGCCACATCAGTAGTTTGTAACCCATGTTAATTCTAATCAGTCAGTCTGGGGCTATAAGAGTAGTTAAATGTTTTTAATACTATTCTTGGCAGATTCATATACAGCATAAATATAAATATTATGGAAACATTTCTTATTGAGTATTGCTCTTTAGGACTCCAGTAAATTTAAATGTAGTTTAAAAATATATATTCATGCTTGAACCCAGGAGGCAGAGGTTGCAGTGAGCTGAGATTGCACCACTGCACTCCAGCCTCGGCAACAGAGCGAGACTCTGTCTCAAAAAAAAGTATGTGCATGTATATATGTGTGTGTGTGTATATATATTCAAATAACTTGTTTCTCTAACAAGTGAAGGAAATCATTTACTTAGACATTTAGAGAGAATTTTACTCAAAACAGTTGCTTTATAGCCTTTTAAAGTATTTTATTATTTTGGACATTAAAAATCAAGAAAATTTATTCTTGAGTGTTGGGTTCATACTGTTCATAACATTAAAAGTTTACTAACCCATATCACTAAATGAGCGAGCCATTTGAAATTTTATATAAAATTTATATTTTATATATATATATTTCCTGGAATTTTAAGATGAAAAAACACTTTTTTCTCTGGCCCAAATTCTTAGTTTATTTCTCTTTTTTCTAAGAAAAGTATTAATAGTATTTTTAAATGGCAAATCAGAGTTGTATACATTTATGGGGTACAATGTGATGTTTTAATATACGCATATAATATGGATGGCTCACGCCTGTAAATCCCAGCTATTCAGGAGGCTGAGGCAGGAGAACCACTTGAACCTGGGAGACAGAGGTTGTGGTGAGCCGAGATCGTGCCATTGCACGCCAGCCTGGGTGACAAGAGCGAAACTCCATCTCAGAAAAAACAAAAAAAGGAATAATTAAGTTGAGTTGAATAACATATCTATCACCTCGCTTACCTATCCTTTGTGGTGAGACATTTGAAATGTACTCCTAGTTCTTTTGAAATACACAATATATTGTTGTTTACTATAGTCACTCTCCTGTGCAATAGATCTCAAAACCTATTTACCCTATTTGAAACTTTGTACCCTTTGATGAACAACTCTCTGTTTCCTTCCAACCACCCCCAGGCTCTGGTAACCATTACTCCACTTTCTACTTTTTTGAGTAAAACTTTATTAAATTCTACATATAAACGAGATTATGCAGTATTTCTCTTTCTGTGTCTGGCTTATTTCATCTATCATAGTGTCTTCTAAATTTATCTATCTTGTTTCAAATAATGGGATTTACCCTTTCTTAATGCTGAATAGTATTTCATTGTTTATACCACATTTTTAAAATAATTAATATAAATATATATTTGTCTATTGGTTGAAAAAGTCATGTCTTATGGAAAAATATTTCTGTGTTAAAGCATGTATTAATGTAATTCAGCATATATTATTAAAATTAGCTAATTTCTACTGAGTACTCACCATAACAGTATATATGTGTTAATAAGTTTAATTCTCACAGTAACTTAATAACATAGATAACATTATTTACCCTCATTTTACCAGAGGAAGAAACAGAGCCACTGAGAGAAATGACTTGCTCACAATAGCAGAGCCAATATTAAACCACAGGCAACTTTGTCTACAGAGATAACACTTGAGTACAACAATAAAAAACTTCAAACAGAAAGTAACTATTTTAAACACTCATTTTAAATACAAAATTTTTAGAAATTGAATAATTGGATACATTTTCATTGTTATATCTGTGCATGAATGTATAAAATAGTACATTAAAAAGAAATAATTTAAGCCAGAAAAAAATTAGTTAATATTTGTCGTGAATAAAATTGGAAAGTAATTAATTATTGTTTGCAGGTATTATCTATGTTTACTTAGATAACAAAAGAAACTGAAAGACTAGGTCGGGTGCGGTGGCTCACACCTGTAATCCTAGCACTTTGGGAGGCCGAGGTGGGTGGATCATGAGGTCAGGAGATCAAAACCATCCTGGCTAACATGGTGAAAGCCCGTCTCTACTAAAAATACGAAAAATTAGCCAGGTGTGGTGGTGGGCGCCTGTAGTCCCAGCTACTTGGGAGGCTGAGGCAGGAGAATGGCGTGAACCTGGGAGGCGGAGCTTGCAGTGAGCCGAGATTGCGCCGTGCCACCGCACTCCAGCCTGGGCCACAGAGCGACACTCTGTCTCAAAAAAAAAAAAAAAAAACTAAAAGACTACTTTAAAAGTCTATTCAGGTGGATGGGCAAAATTCTAAGATGATCCTCAAGATTCCCAGTCTGTTTCACACCTGCCGTGTAATCCTTTCCTCTTGAGTGTAAAACTGTCACTGTGGTGTGAAATTACTCATAAAATTAGGTCACTAATGTGTTGCCTTTGTGGCCATCAAAAGGGAGGTTATCATGATTGGGCTAAACTGAATCAGAGATGCTTTTAAGAGAAAAGGATACATAATAGAAAAACACTTCAGCTGGCCTGGAAGTAAGTGATTTCTAGCTGGGCCATGCTGTAAGCTGCTTATGGTAGCCATACGGCAGGAAATATATTTGTATATTGGTATCATTCCTGCCTCCCACATGGTGCTTCCAGTAGGGAGGACAGGAGGATCTCATGGCAGAGGGGGAAAAAAAGGAGTCTAATTTATGCAAAAAAAAAAAAAAAAAAAAAAAAAAAAAACACCTCTCATCTGAGATAACCTAAGATAAACAGAGAAGACAACACATGATTACATCAATGGGAGGAAGAAACAACCTGGATGAAAGAGCTCACTGGCACTATGGAATGACATTTAGTAAGCCGTAGTGAATGATCAGCCTCTGGAACTGATAGAACTCATCAACAGTCTACCAACAAGGGATCTCCTTCTTACTATAATTAAATCAGCATGTCTGCACCATTCTGGTAGCCCAGTTTTACACTACTCATTACAAGCATACCATGGAGACTAGTGTGTACCCTCCTAGAATTGAACTTATTATGAAAAAGCATACCTAATTATTTGTACAATTGAAATACCTTGAAGACATAATAAATTTATTAGTAATTGATATCTAATTACAGAGGATTTTACTATACTGTAATACAATATTGTACTTTAAACAATATGATTATGTCTAGAATGCATGGAGTTATGTATATAGTTTTTCTTAGTTTAACATGATAAAAGTAACAATTGGATGAAACATTTGAAGTAGAATAAAATTCATCAAAACCACATTTTTTCAATGGGTTGGCATAATTGCTATGCTTTTTGAAATGGCCTGATTACTAACACGGAGCAAAGACATGAGTTTCGCTTTACTCCATCATTATGTTCTTGACCTTTTAAAATCTAAAATTCTGGCTAAAGGATTCAAAGGGAGTGTAATTTAGATGGCTCCCTCGGGTTTCCAAGGCAATACAAGAATTTTGATGGGCAGAAAAATGCATGCTACATAACACATTGCTCTTCTCTGATTTACCTTAACACTGAAAGATTGAAGATTGCAAATCTAGTCTCTCAATTTAGAGTAAACTGACAAAAAATTTATTTTCCAGCCAGACAAATAATTATATAAAACTAATGGGTAAAAGATGCCATTAGCTGCCAAAAAATTGTATGACTAGATTCAGGAAGCATCTGGACATGCAAATAACAGCCCATTAAATTAAGACCCTAATAGGTGCATGTGAAAAGCATTTATGTGCAATGTGGTGCACGTCCTTTTGGCACCTTTTTCTGTGTCTTTGCAGAGATACCAATTTTTTCTGAGTGACTCAGGGTGAATACTGGGCACTGAGAGTGCTGTATTCAGAGTGATTACTGTGTACATGGTTAACACATTTCTTCCATATTACAAAAAAAGTATGAATCTTTGCCTCAAAGGCTTTTAGTAAAAGATTGTTTTTAGTACTCAATTTGGATTCATGGGAAATTTTCACATTCCAGATAAATCAGAAACAGTTAAACATAAACCAAATTCCATAAAACATATGAATGAGATAAAATCTTCTTAGCTAAAAAATTGTATATTATCAATAAATTTAGGGGAAAATAGAAAACCAGTACTTTAAGCCAAATAACAGTGTTTGGCACTTGAATACCACCCAAACAAGTGCTCTTCATCGTCATCGTTAAAACAGCGATAGCAGCATGTTCTTTCCTGACACCAGCTGGCCTGTTTTCTACTGATATAAACGGAAGAAGACATTGAAATAGTGAAAGAGGGTGATATAAATGAAATACTTATATAAAATACAACTTTTAATAAAAAGTAGCATTTGATGTTGCACAACTATAGATGAGACTAGTAGTATGAGGTCATAATAGTATTGACAGAATAACTTCACAACATTCTTATTTAAAATAATATTTTTCTGCTGTATATTTGCTATCTTTTGGTCAAATATTACCCGAGCTCAATAGAGATCAACAAAAGTAATATTTTACCACAAGCACTTTATTATTGAGGCATATACTTATTTTGTTTAAAATATGTTAGCTTTTTAAAGAAGATTTATGATTTTTTTAGTGTGTTTTTATTGCTAGGAAGTGGCTGTCCTGCCAGGATACTGCTATTCTCAGCTCTACCCATATTGACTAGTAATGAGTGGAAGTGATGTGTGGATAAGAAGCAAATGTGTCTTCTCTGACACATTGTTTTCATCCATTGGCTAAAGAAAAAGGAAGATGCAGATAGAAAATGAAAGAAGATACAATCCTTGAAAGATTAAGGCTTCTTAAGCAGACAAAAAACTCACAGATGGCCAGGTGTGGTGGCTCACCCCTGTAATCCCAGCACTTTGTGAGGCAAGGTGGGAGGATCGCCTGAGGTTAGGAGTTTGAGACCAGCCTGACCAACATGGTGAAACCCCATCTCTACTAAAAATACAAAAATTAGCTGGGTGTGGTAGCACGCGCCTGTAATCCCAGCTACTTAGGTGGTTGAGGCAGGAGAATCGCTTGAACCCCGGGAAGCAGAGGTTACAGTGAGCCAAGATCGTGCCATTACACTCCAACCTGGGCGACAAGTGAAACTCCTTCTCAAAAAAAAAAAAAAAAAAAACTTCCAGTTGATTTCTCAGGTATTGGCAGAATCTGTTTTCTCCGTAGCATAAGAATTCTTGATATACCACCTTTAGAGGTACTGAACAAAACTGTATGTATGTGCTGAAGTCTGGATTGATTTATAAGCTCATTAGAGACTAAATCATGGCAACACATTATAGTTCATTATTTTTGTGTAAATTCTTGTTGAGCCACATCCGTCTGTATATGTAATACTGAGTTGCTAACAGCTTCTTTATACTAAGCCACAACTCATTTTACCTGGTGGTTTCATTTGAAATGTATGAGCTGTATTATATAACATTCAAAGAAGTAATAATTTAATTCAAAGACTATGGAAAGAAGAGTCATACAGGCACACCGAGAGTGAATTGGAATCTGGCACCTGACACTGATAAACAGGTTGAGCAGATTCAACTAGATCTAGTGCCACTGCACTCCAGTCTGGGCAACAAAGCGAGACTCCATCTCAAAAGAAAAAAAAAAGGCTCACAGACGATGGTGATGTGAGCAAAAAATATATTATTCTAAGCATCTGAAATTTTAGTGTACAACCTGCATTGCCTTAACAGATACATTATTCGGTTTTGATTCTTCAGGATATGATTCAATCCCCTGGTGAATCAAAACTGAGAGGAGAATAACTTATTTGTTAAGGTAGGAAATGTAGGGAAAACATTGCTTTTTTTCCTCCAAATTTCTGGTTTAGTAAGAACTTGTTTATTTTGAGAAAAACAGGTCTCAAACATCAGGCTACTCACAAAAATAACCCACAGTATCAACCTTAAAAAGCAAATCTTAAGACTATAACACTATTTTTCTAGAGGATGCATTTAACATGCCAACTCATTCACAAAAACACATTGTTATATTTGTGTTGAACTGCCCCACAAATCACACTTATGTGGGGGTGTAGCGCACATACTTCTAACTCAAAGCTGCTTTTAGGAGCTACGCAACTAAATGAGATTGCTTTTGCAGTTAGGGAAGCAACTACTGAAATTATGTATGAATGAAAAAAACTTTCTGCATAACAAGATAATTTTGGAGACAGTTGATAAAAACCATGCATCCGGCCGGGCACAGTGGCTCATGCCTGTAGTCCAAGCGCTTTGGGAGGCTGAGGCAGGTGGATCACGAGGTCAGGAGTTCAAGACCAGCCTGGCCAACATGTTGAAACGCCGTCTCTACTAAAATTACAAAATAAAATTAGCCAGGCGTGGTGATGCGTGCCTGCAATCCTAGCTACTCCGGAGGCTGAGGCAGGAGAATTGCTTAACCTGGGAGGTAGAAGTTGCAGTGAGGCGAGATTGCACCACTGCACTCCAGCCTGGGCAACACAGCAAGACTCCATCTCAGGAAAAAAAAAAAAAAACAAACCCACATCCTTTTTATTGTTAAGTCATAAAGAGGTTTCAAAATTAAAAGCAAAAATTATGGGGTAAGACTTAACAAAACTACTAGGAGTGTCAAAGGAGGTGAAAATGGGACTTAGGTGCAGGGCAATATGAATTAACATGGGAAGGACAAGGACAGTGAGCATGTGCTGAAGATACTAGAGGAGATCTGGTAAAAAATTTGATCTTAGAGAAGCACGTAGGTAAACAAATATTGGGATAAGATTTCTAACCCCCACTATGTGCTTAAGAGTCATTTTTGCCATTGGCACTGACTGTCATCCTCCACTTCCTCAGCCTCTTTTTAATCATCCTTGGTCAACCCCAGTTGGCCATTCCCCATCTTCATTATCATCATCCAGTAGATCCCCCTCCTCAGCAGAGTCATCTGCGCCCCCCTCAGACTTCACATTAATCTCATTTTTCTTCACTGAGCTCCTGCTCTGTTCCTCTTCTCACTTATCATTCTTCATCTCTACTGCTTGTCTGCTCTTTTTCATTTTTCCAGGTTTTCCAGGAGTGAATCCACTTTTTATCTGGGTCAGTTCCTTCTTAATGGCCTAAAGGTCATCTCCTTACAACTTTCCAGACTTGGAAGATCCCTGCTGTCCACTGTTAGAATTGAAGCCACTTTTGCCCCTTCGTGAGGTGTTTTCTGATACACGCTGATGTTTCGAGGGCACTACAGGCTGAGCAATAGGAGGAGAAGGAGGAAAATGTGCTGGGTAATTGTACATCCTTTCAAAATAATCCGACTGAAAGTCACAGTCCAAGTCAAAAGGAGCTGAATAGAGGCGATGGAGAAGGGTGTTCTGTTACTGACCCATACATCTTCGCTGCAGATAATTTCACACCTGCTTTTCCTCTGTTCACTTTTGGCTCTGCAGCCAGGTTAATATGTAAAACCTGGCCAGCAATTATTATGCCCTTCTCTCTCCTATAGCAGCCGGGGCATTTCTCTCATTTACCTATTGAACGAAGGCAAAGCCCTTATGAACGGAGCAACCCACAATTTTGCTGTTCGTCGAAAAGACTGCCTCCACATCAGACATCTTGACCACAAAAGTGTTGAGATTTCCAATGAACACATGGGAGTTCATGGAGCGAGGATCTGTTCTGTTGGTAACATTGCTGGCCATTGTGTTTGATAAGGTTTCCACAAAGCCAAAAACAGGAGGAAGGAAGGAGAAGACATTCAATTCTGAGTCTCCTACTCCCAGGTTCTACGAGGAGAAGCCGACTGCTGCTTGAGGTCGGCAATGTAGCCACAACCGCTCAGTCTTTGTCTCTTCACAAAATCAGACCCATTTTTTCTGACCAACATCTCCTCCACTCCCAGCCCCAGGCAATCATCATTCTACTCTATGCTTCTATGAGTTTAAACCTTTTTACACTCTATAGAGAAATTATATTATGAAAGTTTTTTTCTGTGTTGTCTTATTTAGCATCATGTTCTCCAGGTTCATCAATGTTGCAAATAACAAGAGTTCCTTTTTTTTCCCCCACAGGGCTGAGTAGCATTCCATTGTGTAAATATACCACATTTTCTTTTTTCATTCACCTGTTGATGGACACTTAGGTTGATTCCATACCTTAGATATTGTGAGTAATCCATTTCCTTCCTTTTCTCTCATTTGTTTTTATATCTTTTTTCCTTTTTTTTTTTTTTTTTTTACATTCAGGAGTATTTTATTTTTAAGATATAAGTTATGAATGTTAAATGCCTTCATTTGAGCTTCATTTGGGTCATTAGCTGTGTTCCCAGGGGAAACTATTTTACATCCTTGGTGTAAGAATTACAGAAAGAGGAGAGAAACACGAAAGGTGGCTGGACAGTCAACAGGGACAGGTTTATTTTGAATAAACCTAGAGGGGCAGCTGGCTGAGTTAGGTCAGAGCCACATTCTTTTACAGACTAAAAGTTTTTAAGGATTCAGGGTGGGAGAGTTAATTGGAGGCTTGGACAGCTTCTGTGTCTCTTTGTTGTGCTTATGTGGGAGGGAGAGTTGTGTGTCTGTTCCCATACATCTTTCTGCAGCTGCAGGCATATCCCCCCAGTCTGCTTTTAGCTTCCCTATCTTAGTGCACCCCAAGGGGAAAGAATGTGCTTATTAAGGCCTACTGTGTTACTGGGGCCCATTGTATGAAGGTGAAGTTTGGCAGTTACTCAAGAGACTTTCCCCCCACCTCCCTCTGTGCCCAAGCTGGCTGTTTTTGTTTTTGTTTTCTTTGAGAGGGAGTCTTGCTGTGTCACCCAGGCTGGAGTTCAATGGCGTGGTCTCTGCTCACTGCAACCTCCACCTCCTGGGTTCAAGTGATTCTCCTGCCTCAGCCTCCCGAGCAGGCGCGTGCACCACACCCAGCTAATTTTTTTGTGTTTTTGGTAGAGATGGGGTTTTGCTATGATGGCCAGGCTGGTCTTGAACTCCTGACCTCGTGATCCGCCCGCCTTGGCCTCCCAAAGTGTTGGGATTACAGGCGTGAGCCACTGTGCCCTCCCTGAGCTGTCTTACCTGTATTTTACCGTCTGCTCTTTCTGGCTGCTTGTAGTTAGAAGAGAAGTGATTTCTTTGAAATGCATGAGGCTAGAAAGGGAGCTAGAACTTAAAGTGGCGGTGTTTGAGTTGACGGTGCTCCTGCTGTATCACTTGGAGCTTCAATCTTCATTATTAATAAAAAGTACTATTCCCCCAGGACTGTTTTAATTCATACATGGTAGCTATAAGTATTTTTCACTGAAAGCCTTGTCTGAAAATATTACAGTAAATGTTTAAAAATAAGAACAAAATCATTTATATTTCAAAGTTCCTATATTATAGTTTAGTGGGTATATTTTGTCATAGTTAATGTATTTATTTTTTCCAAAAAATGCCAAAATAAAAATGTTATTATTTTTTCTGGAATAACAGACTAAGAGTTTCTACATTGTGACTTTGCTAATTTTTGCATATGGTGTTAACTGCTACCTTTGAATTTAGGTTGAATTTTAAACCCACTGTTGTTTTGTGTAATATTTGGTTCTTTTGGGGAATCACATACATTAAATATGGACTGTTTGGGGTAACTTAATTTCTCCTTTCTTTCTGTTATTAAATCTGGAACTTTAGAAATGACTAGGATTCAAATAAAGTTGATTTGATTTGGAATCCAGCAACAGAAAATCCCAGAAAAAACTAAAGGACACAGCTACTAGATAGTGCCTTTCAGTGAGATATATACATGAAACAGAGTTCAGTGAAATTTATAAAATTATTGCAAGTTTGTCGAATTTAGAAACTAATTGTCTACAATATATTAGGCACTTGTCTTAGTTTGTCTATGGCATCCTTAGCTTGAGAAAGCTGACATTACTGAAAATATTGCTACTGTAATAAACTTTGGAACAAATATTTATGTGCTAGTAAACATTTGCCTTACTTCTTAAATACCTGTCATCCTGGCTCAGTCCTTTTGGCACAACTCTTTATAATTCCAGAGACTTTCACCAATGTTCATTTTATGTTTATTTTTACATAGTAAGCTTCACAGTTGACCATCATTATATTGGGATGCTCCAGGCAATTCCTGAGCCTCAGAGCTGAACATTCTACCTCAGCCATCTTATTTCACATGCTCTGTTGTGTTTCTCTCACTCCATATTTGAGCCTTAATGAGGCCTCAGTTGGGACGAACCAGAGGAATGGGTTGCCATATATGTTGGGTTGAGAATCAGGATCCTTTTGAGAATAAAGACTTTACATTTATTATTCATAGTACAAAGTAGTATTTTTAAGATACAGACTTTTTTTTTTTGAGGCAGAGTCTTGCTCTGTTGCCCAGGCTGGAGTCCATTGGCATGATCTCGGTTCACTGCAGCCTCTGCTTCCTGGGTTCCAGCGATTCTCCTGCCTCAGTCTCCTGAGTAGACTAGCTGAGATTACAGGCATGCGCCACCACGCCCGGCTAATTTTTTTTCTTTTTTTTTTTTAGTAGAGACGGGTTTTCACCATGTTAGCCAGGCTGTTCTCGAACTCCTGACCTCAGGTGATCCGCCCACCTCGGCCTCCCAAAGTGCTGGGATTACAGGTGTGAGCCACTGCGCCCAGCCAACATGTTTTAGTCTAATTAAATATAGATGATTTTATCAGTATGCCCATATGGTAAAAATAACTGTATCAAGTCCATCAAATGTTCTGCTTTAGACTCTCCCAACACAAAGATCAATATATATGAATTGGATGCTAGCTTTGTTTTGTTTTTTAGTGTAGGTTATTGTTTTTATTTTTAAGATTTTTTTTCTATTTTATGCTGATGTTAAGCTACACAAAACTTACCAAAAGGTTTATTTTATCATATTTAATTTTTTACGAAAAGTTCCAACACTTAAATATTGAAAGTGATATTCTGGATTCCCATTTTCCAGGTGATATAGTTTGCATTTATTAGTACTACCTTTCAGTTTTTCCTTATGTGGTGCAAGATTGTAAAAATGCCTTCCAGCTGACTTCTTAGGTAACAGTACAATCTGTTTTCTCAGACAGCGTAAGAATTCTTGATACACCAACTTTAGAGGTATTGAACACAACTGGATAAATATGATGATATCTGGATTTATCTATAAACTCATTAGAGGCTGACTCATGGCAACACATGTTATAGTTCAATATTTTTGTTTAAATTGTTGAGCCACATCCATCTATATATGTAACACTAAGATTGTAACAGCTTCTTTATACTAAGCCAGAATTCATTTTACATGGTGATTTTATTTGAAATGTATGAGCTGTATTATATAACTTTCAAATGAGTAATACAAATTTAATTCAAAGAATATGGAAAGAAGAGTCATACAGGCACACTGACAGTGAATTGGAATCTGGCAGGTGACAATGATTAACAGGTTGTGTGGATTCAACTAGACCTAAATCCCTGAAACAATATTAAAAGACAGAATTTTAAAATTAAAAACATTGACAATTTAACAGGCCTATAATATTTTTAAAAATGTTTACCCATCATCAATCAATATTAAGTTAAACTAGAAAATTTGGAACATACTATACAAAAAAGTGAAATAAGTCAACTATCCCCAGGCTTACTCTGATCAAAATAAGACTTTAGCATATTTGAAAACACCAAATTATTTTGAAAAATATTCATTTTGAACAGATCTTTTATACATATTACTTCTAAATAAAACCTAATACTAATAGGTTTGATTTATGAAATATTTATGTCTATCACTGTAGTTAAAAATTGAGATATAAACATACTGTTTAAATAATTTTGATTACAATATTTGGTGTTTTAATTGAGTACCAGTATTCATACAGTATGGCAAATTCAGGCTTATTGTATAAAATGGCAAAATAGTATTTTACTTTTTGTAAAATGCAAAATGGTATTTTACATTTTTTGACTATTTTGGCATTTTATAAAATAAGCCAACATTTTTGGAGACATTTTTAAAGAAGCCAATCTTTTCTAAAATAAAATTAATACATCAAAAACTAGACATAAATGTCATACATCGTTTGCTGAATCCTACAGTAATCTGTAAAGTTTGTATACATCAATGTTAGATTACCTAAAACATAATAAAGTTTGTATTTTACATTATATTTAATATACAAAAGTCCAAAATATATCCAGACAGACAAAAATTGTGGCTGCCACTTTAAAAAACGAATGTTCTTCCGAGCATGGTGGCTCATCCCTGTAAGCCCAGCACTTTGGAAGGCCAAGGCAGGCGGATCACTTGAGGTCAGTAGTTTGAGACCAGCCCAGCCAACATGATGAAACCCTGTGTCTACTAAAAATACAAAAATTAGCTGGGAGTGGCGGCAGGCACCAATAATCCCAGTTACCCGGAAGGCTGAGGCAGGAGAATTGCTTGAACCCCAGAGGCGGAGGTTCCCGTGAGCGGAGATCAAGTCACTGCAGTCCAGCCAGGGCAATAGGGCAACAACTCCATCCCAAAATAAATTAAATTTAAAAACCAAAGGTTTTAGCACAATACAGAACGTTAAAATGTAAACTATGACAGTTTGGATTAAAAATATGATAAATGGGCCGGGCGCGGTGGCTCAAGCCTGTAATCCCAGCACTTTGGGAGGCCGAGACGGGTGGATCACGAGGTCAGGAGATCGAGACCATCCTGGCTAACACGGTGAAACCCCGTCTCTACTAAAAAATACAAAAAACTAGCCGGGCGAGATGGCGGGCGCCTGTAGTCCCAGCTCCTCGGGAGGATGAGGCAGGAGAATGGCGTAAACCCCGGAGGCGGAGCTTGCAGTGAGCTGAGATCCGGCCACTGCACTCCAGCCCGGGCGACACAGCGAAACTCCGTCTCAAAAAAAAAAAAAAGATAAATGACTTTATTTGCACTTGTGTTAAGAATCACCTTTTTTTTTTTTTTTTTTTGGAACACACTGGAAATGCTGCGGTGGTAACTTGCTGGGTGATGACTGGGATGGTATTTACTATCCTAGGGATGGTGGGGTCCAGTGGACTAGAATTGTTAGCACCTGACCATGTTCACTGCTGTCCTTTCTCTCCCTAAGTTCGTTTCTCAGACTCCATCATCAACTCGGTTTCTATCATGGCGTGAACGGTTTTTCCCTGCTTTAGCATCTAACTTTGATTTCTGCTAATTTTCGTTGATAGTTTGTTTTTCTTGTCCATCTCTGGTGCTGGCTTTGCTGTTCCACTTTGAGGAGTTCCGGCAGCTTCACCCTCAGCTACTCCAACAGTCCGTCCGTTTGGCTCAAACTCTTGCAGTTCTCTCGGTTCTTCTGTTCCTGGCGTCTGAGATTTGTCAGCACAGTCCGTCCGTTTGGCTCAAACTCTTGCAGCTCTCTCGGTTCTTCTGTTCCTGGAGTCTGAGATTTGTCAGCAGAGCCTGGTTTTCAGGGACCATGGCTACCACCTCCTCCCGCCTGCGGGGCGGCTCCTGCACTTCTGGTGGGCGCTGGTCCCAGCCGCGGCCCAGCCAAGCACAGCAGGAACCGCAGCAGCAGCCGGAGCGCCCGACCCCGGGGTCGCCCAGGCCAGGGACGCCTCGTCTGTAACCCTGGGTCGAGGCCCAGATCGGTGCACAGAAAGCCGATGTCAACTAGAGTATTTCCCACAGCTGGGCGAGCCCTCCTCAACCTGCGGAGCCAGTTCCTGCTACCAGCTTCATGCTGCCACCACCCCTTTCATTAGAGGGACGCACAGGAAGACACAAGGCCACAGACACACCGTGGAAGAGTCCAGGGGAAGAAGGAGGGGCGGGGCCCGGCAGCTTCAGGCCCAGGGCATTGCGGCGCGCCTCATGCCTAAGCAAACAGCCACTGCCACCGCGAGGAGAACAGAGGGGCCCAGGCTCCCCCAGGCAGCCTCCCTCTGCGCCAGGAGAGGAGAAAACTGTTTCCTAAAAAGAAGCGCAGGGTAGAACTTGCAGATTTGACCCAATTAAGTTTTCATCCTTTTTATCTCTTTTCTCTCTTTTTGCCTTTTCCTTTCAAATTATGCTCACCTGAAGTCAGATTTCATGTTCCATCTTCATGTGGCAATTTACATGTAATTGTAATGGTCACAACTTAAAAAAAATTTTTTTTTTTTTTTTAATTTGGAGACGGAGTCTCACACTGTCGCCCAGCCTGGTGTACAGTGTCGCGATCTCAGCTCACTGCAACCTCCGGCTCCCGAGTTCAAGCAATTCTCAGGCCTCAGCCTCCTGAGTAGCTGGGATTACAGGCATGCGCCACCACGCCCGGATAATTTTTGTATTTTTAGTAGAGATGGGTTTTTGCCATGTTGTTCAGGCTGGTCTCAGATTCCTGGCCTCATGTGATCCGCCCACCTTGGCCTCCCAAAGTGCTAGGATTACAGAAAAATTTCAATTTATTTTACCCAAGAGTGCTGGGTTAACATTAAACTTTTAATAGTGCTGACTGCTACGGTTTATTCCCCTTTGATTCTATTAACTAAGCTATGGTAACTAATAATAATGTCTTAATTTGCATAGCTTGACAGTTTACAAAGGGCATGTAATTATTCATTTAACCAATAAATGTGTGTTGAGCACACACAATGTGTCATCCTTTTTGCTAGGCTTAGGAAATAAAATGAAGAAAGTATTGCTCTCTACTCTCATAAAACTTTGAGTCTGGCTTCATAAAACCCTCACACACTCCTGAGAAGTGAATACCTCTGAAGTCTCCTATTAACCTCCTATTCCAATGTAACCACCATCTGAATTTTGTGTTATTAATTTTTGCAATTTTATCTATAAACCATATACATTTTAGTGTTGCCTGTTTTTTGCGTTTATATAAATTTTACCATTTTGTATCTGTGACTTCCTTTATAATTTTTTATTATTTCATGTTGCTTAGCATAGCTGTAGTTGTCCATTTTCACAGCTGCATAGTATAAATATACATCAATTTATAAATCAGTCTTATTGCCAGTGGATATTTGTGAATTCCAATTACTCCATATTTTTACCAACTCTTTGCATTACTAGACATAATTTTTTGACAAAATGGTGAATTAGAAAGGTGTATCATTTATAGTTTTAATTAGCATTTCATAGTTACCAATGAAGTTGGAATTTTTCGTAAGTTTGATCATTTGTATTCCAAGACTTGCCATCTCTCCTATATTTAATGTCTTTTTCTTATTTAATTCATACATAGTCTGTTTATATATATATATATAAAATAATTATTATTATTTTTGAGACGAAGTTTCTCTCCTGTTGCCCAGGCTGGAGTGCAATGGTGCGATCTTGGCTCACTGCAGCGTCCGCCTCCTGGGTTCAAGTGATTCTCCTGCCTCAGCCTCCCAAGTAGCTGGGATTACAGGAGCACACCACCACACCTGGCTAATTTTTTTGTATTTTTAATAGAGATGGGGTTTCACCACGTTGGTCAGGCTGGTCTTGAACTCCTTACCTCAGGTGATCCACTCGTGTTGGCCTCCCAAAGTGCTGGGATTACAGGTGTGAGCCACCATGCCCAGTCTGTAATATATATTTTTAAAATACCAATCTTTTATGTCTTTTAAAAATATTTTCTCCCAATTATGCTTTGCCTTTGCATCATCTGTAGTAAAACATTTATGTTATTAATAATCAAAAGTTTAAAATTGATATAGTCTAACATATTTTATGCATTATTTTTATCTTGTGCCATGTTTAGAAAATTTTTACCCCAGTTATAATACAATATTTTCCTGTATTTTCTCCTAAAAGTTTTAATTTCTTAATCTATGTGAACAATTTTTTTGTGTGAGTTGCTCTTCAGGTATCCAATCTACCTAGGTAGAACCAATTGTTTAGGTACTAGTTTATTGACTAATTCTTCTTTGCAAGTATAATTGTATAACTAATTTCTCATTTTAATCTGTTGACTGGGACCACAGATGCAATAGTTAACAAAAATGTTTACAGCAGCATCATTATCATGTTTATGACATTAAAAAACAAGCTTTTAATAGTTTATGTACATTTGCTGTAGTTTATTTTAGATACTCTGTATATTTACAAAATAAAATAACATCTTTTATTTCTAGTCTGCTAGAAGGCTTTTACCGAGCTATTTTCTGTTCCTATTTTATATACACGTATAGATTTTACAGTGTTCAACTTATCCTGTACTCCTGAGATAGTCTTAGTCATGGTTTTACTTATTTTATATATAATGTGAAAGGAAATTAAATTTTGGGACCCCAAACTCATTTAGTTGAAGGGAAAAGTCAAGCTGGGAACTGGGTCTCACAAATCAGTCTCCCCCTTTTGGTTCCTAAATAAGATGGTCACAAGATGAAAAGCTACACACCTCCCCCATATTTTGCACACAAGAAAATTCCTGGTGAGATCTTAAAACTTCACCATGGCAGTGCAACTTGATAACTTATCTTTACAGGTGCAGTCACCCTGGCCCGCCAGACACAAATGCGTATCTGATTTTTTTCCTACCCCATTTTGTCTGTTATGTAAAATGCAGATTCCCCACATTTTTCCTCTGTCCCCTTTTGTGTAAAAAACTGTGCTTCTCAATATCCCACCCTTTCCTCTTTAAATTTGGAGCCCTCAAAATCATTTTCAGAAAAAGGCATAGACCTGTCTCCTGGGTGTGTCCTTAACTTTGGCAAATAAATCTCCTAAAATGATTGAGATGTGTCTCGTTGTTTACTTCAACTGACATCTGGCAACCACAGAGGGATCCTGACTGAAAGTGACCTGGCCTGTGGCAGTTCACCTTTCAGTGCTTGGTACCAGCTTGGGCACCTTATACCCCGAACCGACAGGACAATTTACAGAAGTCTGGGACTTCTTTTCTCCAGGGATCCCTGATTTTCCAACGTTTTTCAGCTGGGAGTCTGAGGTTTATTTGCTGTTAAAAAAAACCTTTTTTGGTAGGAGTTTTTCCATCAAGGAAGGTGAGCTCATTTGCTTCTGCATCGGGCAGAGAGTCATCTCCAGCATGGGCCCCATCAATAGGTAAGAAACTGGTTTGGGATTCGGCCTTGCAAATTCCCTTCCCTTCCCTCCCCTCCCCTCCCCTCCCCTCCCCTCCCCTTCTGCCTTGCAAATTCCCTTCCCTTCCCTTCTGCCTTGCAAATTCCCTCCCCTCCCCTCCCCTTCCCCTCCACTTCCTTCCCCTTCCCCTCCCCTTCCCCTCCCCTCCCTTCCCCTTCCCCTCTCCTCCCCTCCCTTTTCCTTTCCTTTCGTTCTTTTCTTTCTTCCTCTTCTTTCTGTTTTGTTGTTGAACTTTTTTTTTTTTTGAGATGGTGTCTCACTCTCTTGCCCAGGCTTGAGTGCAGTGGGGCAATCTGGGCTCACTGCAATCTCTGCTTCCCCAGGTTGAAGCGATTCTCTTGCCTCAACCTCCCCAGCAGCTGGAATTACAGGCGCATGCCACCACGCCTGGCTTTTTTTTTTTTTTTTTGAGACAGAGTCTTGCTCTGTTGCCCAGGCTGGAATGCAATGGTGCAATTTCGGCTCACTGCAACCTTCACTTCCTAGGTTCAAGCAATTCTCCTGCTTCAGCCTCTTGAGTAGCTGGGACTACAGGCACACATCACCATGCCCAGGTAATTTTTGTATTTTTATTTTTAGTAGAGACGGGTTTTGCCATGTTGGCCAAACTGGTCTCGAACTCCTGACCCCGTGATCTGCCTGCCTCAGCCTCTCAAAGTACTGGGATTACAGGCGCGAGCCACTGTGCCTGGCTTAATTTTTGTATTTTTAGTAGAGACAGGGTTTCACCATATTGACCAGGATGGTCTCGATCCCTTGACCTCGTGATCTGCCCGCCTCAGCCTCCCAAACTGCTGGGATTACAGGCGTGAGCCACCACACCCAGCTGCAAATTCTTTTAAATGACTAAAATAGCATTAATCACCAGCTGGTGTTAATTTCCTGCCTACACTTAGAGCACTCAGAAACTGTATATTTTGTGTGATCATTGTTAGTTATGCTTAACTTTTTTTTTTTTTTTTTTGGTGTGTGTTGTATATGTGTGTGTTTTGGTCCTTTCTCTTATCAGATCTGACCAACTTTGCACCCTCTAGCTCATGAGTTTGTAATCTTCCACTCTGAAGAAATAGAGCACCTTGCTCCCCTCAGCCTTCTGGGGCATTCTCAGATGACTGGGAATCATGTGAGGGTGTCCAGGAGAGATGCTCCCTAAAACGTGCAGATGTTCTAAATAGGTTTCCCCTTTCAGAAGAACATATTCAGGATCCAACCTCATCTAGCAGGGGCATATAATGAGCCAAACCCTACTGCACCTTGAGCCCCTGACACACTGGTGCCAACTAGCTTCGACACAGGTGGGCTGAACCAGTTCAGAGGGTAACGGCCCTGAAAAGCTAGGTGTGAAAGCAGCACATTTTGGGTTTGACACACGTCTCTACTTGATCAAATCCGAAGAGGAGCTCTAAATTATAGGGAACGAGGCCTCTAAGACCCCGGGTGCTGCAGAAAATAAGGTTCTGCCTTTAGAAACTCTGCTGGGTATATGCAAAATGCTTATGGTAAATCGCATTTAACCAAGTGGACCACTACAAAGCAGATTCTAAATTCCAATGGCCTAAATGGAGATCTTTTGAGATACCTAAATTAGTGTACCTGTGAACCAGGATGAAAAATTCAGGCACAAATCTAAGCGGCCAGAATGGGAGAGTTATTTTTAGTGGTATTTGGAGAGTAGCAAAAGGGGCAGACTGCCTCACCTCCCTACAGGAGGCGAACAAGCAACTTAGAAATACTAATCAAGAACTCTCATCTTATCTCTCTCTTTAAAAAAATACTCAAAATCCCTTACTTCCCCCTTGGCACCACCCCCTCCTCCACCTACAGCCTCACTCTACCCTGTCCTCTCTGAACTTCCCAGACCAGACCTGTCCCTTCTTCTCCTGCATGTTTCACACTTGCTCAACAGAAGGCAATCCGGAATCTGACTTAAAAGGTCTCCCTGAAATCCCCAATGGCAGTATCTCATCTGGAAGATGTAAAAAAGAAGGACCTTCTCTCGTGATTGCCTCATTTCAGGAACAATCAGTAACAGGTAGGGGAACCCAGGTTATTATTTACTAACCTTGGTCAAAGACTGAATTATGAAGCATAATTTTAAAAATTCCCACCAGGGTGCGGTGGTTCATGTCTGTAATCCCTGCACTTTGGGAGGCTGAGATGGGTGGATCACCTGAGCTCGGGAGTTCGAGACCACCGTGGGCAACATGGTGAAATCTTATCTCTACTAAAATACGAAAAATTAGCTGGGTGTGGTGGCATGTGCCTGTAGTCCCAGCTGCTCAGGAGGCTGAGGCACGAGAATCACTTAAGCCCAGGAGGTGGAGGTGGCAGTGAGCCGAGATTGCTCCACTGCACTCCTGCTTAGGCTACAGAGTGAGACTCCATGTCAAAAAAAAAAAAAAAAAAAAATTTCCTGACCCCCATAAAAGTTCCAATCAGGCGTGCCCAAGAATTTGAGCCCATTAGCAGAACCTATGACCCAGGTCATTCAGACCTTTATCTGCTAGTTCACATGTTGGTCTCAGAAGCTAAAGGTAAAGAATGGCTGGAAAAAAGCACAATGGTCAGACCCTATAGCTGATTTGGCCCCTGAAGGTCCAACAGAGCCACAGCAATCAGCCCCCAAAATCCAGAAGACAGGCGTAAAGATGCATGGGAATGAGCGACTGCTCTGTTAAATGTTATTCCTTCAGTGTTCCAAAGGGTTGTGGTTTGGAATAAAATCCAACGACGCCACCAGAACCCAAATAAATCAGTTTTAGATTATTTCACACATTGTGATAAAAATTTAAGACAATATTGTGGGATGTGAGCTGATTGCTTTGAAAACAATAAAATGATACATTATTAAATGTAAATTTCTTAAATGGAGTAGGTGATGATTTAACCAGCCTTGTAAAATGCCACATAACAAACTGGGCCACAGTAAGAACTAGTAAACTAGTTAGCTGACCAATTATCCCACACTAGATAAAAAAAAGAAAAACAGAAGAGTGCCCGAGTTATGCACTTACAGCTAAAGCAATTAAGTCCTCAAAGCTGTCAGCCATAGAAAGATTTTAAGTTCCCTTGGTCTGAGAACTCTTTCTGTCCCAGTCTATTACTACTGTAAAGGATCAGGACAGCTTAAAAGGGATTCTCTTGGCCGGGCACAGTGGCTCAAGCCTGTAATCCCAGCACTTTGGGAGGCCGAGACGGGCGGATCATGAGGTCAGGAGATCGAGACCATCCTGGCTAACACGGTGAAACCCCGTCTCTACTAAAAAATACAAAAAACTAGCCGGGCGAGGTGGTGGGCGCCTGTAGTCCCAGCTACTCGGGAGGCTGAGGCAGGAGAATGGCGTGAACCCGAGAGGAGGAGCTTGCAGTGAGCTGAGATCCGGCCACTGCACTCCAGCCTGGGTGACAGAGCAAGACTCCGTCTCAAAAAAAAAAAAAAAAAAAAAAGGGATTCTCTTAGGCTGAAATGAAAGAAAAGGCAGTAAAATGCAACTCAGGGAGACTAGGGGTGCTCTGAGGAAGTACAGAAGTTTCATCTCTCCAAATATTCTATCCTGACCAACAAAATGAGAGCTTAATATAATAATAAACCATGAGCTTAAAACTGTTACAGGAAAGGTGTCCTGATCCAGACCCTGAAACAGGGTTCTTAGATCTCGTGCAAGAAAGGATTAAGGGAGAGTCTGCAATGCAAAGTGAGAGCAAGTTTATTAAGAAAGTAAAGGAATAAAAGAATGGCTACTCCATAGAGCAGCCCTGAGGGCTGCTGGTTGTCCTTTTTTTTTTTTATTTTTGAGACGGAGTCTTGCTCTGTTGCCCAGGCTGGAGTGCAGTGGCCGGATCTCAGCTCACTGCAAGCTCCGCCTCCCGGGTTTACGCCATTCTCCTGCCTCAGCCTCCCGAGTAGCTGGGACTACAGGCGCCCGCCACCTCGCCCGGCTAGTTTTTTCTTTTGTATTTTTTTTCAGTAGAGACGGGTTTCACCGTATTAGCCAGGATGGTCTCGATCTCCTGACCTCGTGATCTGCCCGTCTCGGCCTCCCAAAGTGCTGGGATTACAGGCTTGAGCCACCGCGCCCAGCTGGTTGTCCATTTTTATGGTTATTTCTTGAAGATATGCTAAACAAGGAGTAGATTATTCATGCCTCCCCTTTTTAGACCATACAGGGTAACTTTCTGATGTTGCCATGGCATTTGTAAACTTCATGGCACTTGTGGGAGTGTAGCAGTGAGGATGACCAGAGGTCACTCTTGTCGCCATTTTGGTTTTGTTGGGTTATGGCTAGCTTGTTTACTGAAAACTCTTTTATCAGCAAGGTCTTAATGACTTGTATTTTGTGGTGGCTTCCTATCTCATCCTGTGACTTAGAATGCCTTAACCATCTGGGAATGCAACCCAGTAGGTTTCAGCCTCATTTTACCCAGCTCCTATTCAAGATGGAGTTGCTCTGGTTCACACACCTCTGATATTTCCCCCCTCCCTTTTATAAGAGAACCGTTAGCCCTAAGGGTTTCAGAGGGATAAAGAGCCATCTTCTGTAACTTCTTCAGCTGAACAGGGGTGATAATATTCCTGCCTAACTATGAGGGTCTCTTGCATTCAGGGTAGAGAGGAACTCAGTAAGAAAGCATCAGTATGGTAAGATCCCTTCGTAACTCTTGAGTTTCAACAAAAGGTGGTATCTGGCACATTAAGAAGTGTTTAGTTTAAGAAAACACTCAGTAAGCTTGTCCTGTATTTCTACACAGAGTATAACAGCAATACATTTCATAGGAGTGAGACAAAATAAGTAAAGTTATTCCAAGTAAACTAAATTAGAAGGCTTTCCATGAACTGGGCAACTGTTGAAACCAAGCTTATATAGGGTTGCTAGCTGATTGCAATGTGCCCAGAATTAGAATATTGATCCAGACTTTTTTTTTTTTTTTGAGACGGAGTCTCGCTGTGTCACCCAGGCTGGAGCAGTGGCCGGATCTCAGCTCACTGCAAGCTCCACCTCCTGGGTTTACGCCATTCTCCTGCCTCAGCCTTCCGAGTAGCTGGGACTACAGGCGCCCGCCACCTTGCCTGGCTAGTTTTTTGTATTTTTTGGTAGAGACGGGGTTTCACCGTGTTAGCCAGGATGGTCTTGATCTCCTGACCTCGTGATCCGCCCGTCTCGGCCTCCCAAAGTGCTGTGATTACAGGCTTGAGCCACCGCGCCCGGCCGATCCAGATTTTTATATTACCTATCCCTCTTGTTTCTTCTGAACAGCAGTCAGAGATCACTGGTTGGTTCACAGGAATAAGAAGGGTTAGCCTAAATTGCAGAAATAAACTTAAAAACAACTAATGAGACTAGAATCTAATAACAAGTATACCATAGTTTTTGAAACATAATATCCGTCTCTCCAGTTTCCCATTTTTACTAAAGACAAATCATGGTAAGACTAATTTGCTATATTATACTTGGCCTGATTATTTGTATGAAGTGCAGTAAGAATAATTATTTTTCACATAGGCTCTTTTTAAATTGGCTTTGATGGAATTCTGTTCCATAGAAGGAATCTTAGATTGAGTAAATTCCTCTCCTCTTGGGGTCCCAAGATAACTTGGGGCTTCTGGACCTGTAAGAAAGAGACATTATTTACTTACCACAGGTAAGAAACTATGTACAGGGACTGTTGTAGGCAAGGTATCAGCCCAGTTCCCCAAAGGGCTTTTACTGGCTCTACAAGTCAAGTTTGATTCCTTAAGGGAAAGCACATCATTCCAGTCAAAGCCTTGGCAAAATAGCCAGTTTCTCCAATTGTGTCCTGTTGTAAAAGAAAACAAATTCTTACTGCACTTATGCAAATAACTATATTGCTATAAGTTAAGAGCACTCAAAACTAGTTTCCAAATTCTGAAGAAATCAGGTAGACAGAAATAAATGTGTTCCAAATTTTGTTCGCAGGAGTACCTCAACTGTTAAAAGCTATAAATAGCTCAAAAGAAAAGTTTCCTTGACTCTGAAAAACAAAACAAAAGATCAGAAGTGTTTTAATCAAAGTTAAAAATATTACTTCAGTTTTCTATTGGTTCAGTTAATTCAGTTAACTGCTGTTAGCCGAACATTCCATTCATGAACATTCCACCTCTCAATGAGAGTTCTAAAAGTTGTTTCCTTTATTCTAATGTTACAATTTCCAAAGTTATTAGAAACGTGCATTTAAGAACATCTGCTAGAGTTCTATAGTCGATTATAAGCCATCTTCTAAAAAGGATTAAACAATTGTCTATGGGTAATAAAAAGTTTTAGGATAGCCACTATTAAAGCTACAACTGATAAGGAAATTTGGTTACCTCTTTGGCACACAAAATTTTACATAAAAAGTATAATTATTAATAACATACACTGTCATATTAGAATAATAGAAGTTTCCCATAACTTTGGAACATATACTAATAACAAATTTATGCAAATATAGTCCAAAAAAAGCAAAACACCATTTCGAATTTGATGCTTCCTGTAAGATTTTTATACTACATAAGCCAAATTTCATCTTTACATTAATGTACTATTAACGTCAAACCCAATAAACCTTATAGACATATTTACCTAATTTTAATGTTTAACCATAAGGTAAGATTCTTATAAACCTTTTATAAACCTTTACATTGTTTGGTGTGAAAGAGCAGATCAGTACTTTAAGAAAAACCTATTGTGCTTTTATTCCAATGTTTAATTCATGGAAAAACTGAATAATACCCCTTTAACTTTAGCCAATATGTCCACACACAGGATCTCTTACAATTAATTTTTATAAATCTTCCACAACTTGTTTAAACCTTTAGTTTTTTTTCTTACTGAAAACAATCTTTTAACACTTCAATCTAGGCAGAAAAAAACCCCATATTTCCATGACTTCTTATAGTCTTTCACCAAAAACACCTTGTATGTAGAATTGTTTCTTTAGTAGTTTCAATTACATGTTATTATGTTAACTCTTAGGAGCTTTTATTTTTGGCGAAAACCTTGGTAAGGGATTTTAACTGTGTACTAGGTGTGGATCCTAGCCTAGAACACACCAGGCAGAAGTGCAAATAAGGGCTGACTCTCCAGCATAGCTAGGGGGCATGGCTAACTCCACAGGTCCCCAGGCCTTATCTCAATTAAGCAGGCAAGTTGTACAGTAAGAGTTATATTGGCATTTTATTAAGCATTTAGGAGGCCTAACAACCTTTGAATTGTACAACATTTTTTGCATAAATTCCCTTTCACAAATCCTTTCAGGAGTTACACAGACTATTTGAGGCATTCTTGGATTTTTTGACTTGCCCTAAACATCCTCCTTTTAAACAAGCAGTCATTTTACTTTAGAACAAAAATTTACTATACAAGATCCTTTCTTTTAAAATCTCTTTCTTTATAATCTTCTTTGTATAGCTAGGGGGAATGGGTAATTTCACATGTTCCCAGGCCTTATCGAGAATATAATGGCTTTAAGGTAGGTAAATTGAACAATTTTTAAAAGTTAAAGAAGCAGTTGATAACCTTAAAGCATTTAGCAAACAATATCTGACTGGCATAATTTAGACTAAATGTTTTTATCTTATCAATAATTTTTATTTATCAATAATTCCACCCCCAAAAAAAATTTGAGATCGGGCATGGTGGCTCACACCTGTAATCCCAGCACTTTGGGAGGCCAAGGTGGGTGGATCGCCTGAGGTCGGGAGTTTGAGACCAACCTGGCCAACATGGTGAAATTCTGTCTCTACTAAAATCCCAAAAATCAGCTGGGCGTGGTGGCACATGCCTGTAATCCCAGCTACTTAGGAGGCTGAGGCAGGAGAATTGCTTGAACCTGGGAGGTGGAAGTTGCAGTGAGTGGAGATCGCACTATTCCACTCCAGCCTGGGCAACAAGAATGAAACTGTCTCAAAAAACAAAAACAAAAACAAAAATTTGGTAAATTTTTATTTCCAAAAGATTACTAAAGTTACATGAACTAAAAGACATTACAGTTTTTATTTTGCTTTTATAATATTGCATTTAAGCACTTATTTTTGTTTCAACCACTTAATTACAGCCCTTCTAAACATTATACACAACACATATATAGCTACACAGAAAGACAGAAGATTACTACAGTAGTTGTAAGATTTTTCATTTGCCAGTTTTTAAGTCTTTTTTTTTTTTTTTTTTTTTTTGAGACGGAGTCTCGCTGTGTCTCCCAGGCTGGAGTGCAGTGGCGTGATCTCGGCTCACTGCAAGCTCCGCCTCCCGGGTTCACGCCATTCTCCCGCCTCAGCCTCCCAAGTAGCTGAGACTACAGGCGCCCGCCACCACGCCCGGCTAGTTTTTTTTTGTATTTTTAGTAGAGACGGGGTTTCACCATATTAGCCAGGATGGTCTCGATCTCCTGACCTCGTGATCCACCCGCCTCGGCCTCCCAAAGTGCTGGGATTACAGGCTTGAGCCACCGCGCCCAGCCCAGTTTTTAAGTCTTAATTGGATTACTGACTTTAGGGTGGAGCCCTTGGAAGAACAGGGCCAGGAAAGGGGTCTCTGGTGCCTCCTGTTTTTCCCAAGGAGTCCAGGCTGTTAGAGCTTGAACATTCACTTTCAATTAAACTGATATTAATCATAGCACTCTTTAATAAAGTCCTTTCAGAATTTTTTATGCTAAATGCCTGATATTTCTGGCTTTTTAAACTTTACCAAAGATAACTGCCCACGTGCTTAGACAAAGAAAAATTTAAGACAGTCTGCAGAGAAGAATAGAATAGACAAGGGCATGCAGATATTAAGCCAAAAACAACTTACTTCCTAAGTGGGGAATCAAACCCGGACCTTCACTGTGAAAGTGCAAAAACCTTAGCTACTGAGCTACAGTACAAGGCAGTCTTCATCACCTTTCCCAGAAGGAGCCTAGAGTAGTTAATTTTGAGCTTGCAAAGGCTTTTAACTATTTAATATGATTTTTAGAGCTAACTATGACGTGAACCCTAAAATTCCTGTTCCCTGGAAGGAGAAAGTACCACCACATGATTAAAAGGTAACACTCCCAAGGACAAAACACAAGTTGGAGACTTCATCCAGTTTTTTGTTTGTTTCAGGGACCTGCAGCCGAGTTTGTTACTGACCAGCTTGCTGGCACGTCTTGAAAAGCGGCTTACAGTCCAGGCATGGTGACTCATGGACTTTGAAAGGCCGAGGCAGGTGGATCACGAGGTCAGAAGTTCAAGACCAGCCTGGCCAAGGTGGTGAAACTCCATCTCTACTAAACAAAACAAACAAACAAACAAACAAATAAATAAATAAATAAATAAATAAAAATAACCAGGCATGGTGGCGGGCACCTGTAATCCTAGCTACTCAGGAGTCTGAAGCAGGAAAATCGCTGGAACCCAGGAGGTGGAAGTTGCAGTGAGCCGAGATTGTGCCACTGCACTCCAGCCTGGGAGACAGAATGAGACTCCATCTCAAAAAAAAAATAAAATAAAATAAAGCAGCTTCCAGGTGTTCTAAGCCCGTATTTTATCCTGAAGTACCCCTTGACACAGAAAAACAAATTTGTAGCACAAAATACACCAGCTTAAGACTAGCCTTAGAATTCTTTTTTGCATTAGTCAAAGTTTTACAGAGGAGATAAACACACATTTATTTTTTTTTGAGACAGAGTTTTGCTCTTGTTGCCCAGGCTGGAGTGCAATGGTGCAATCTCGGCTCACTGCAACCTCTGCCTCCGGGTTCAAGCGATTCTCATGCCTCAGCCTCCCGAGTAGCTGGGATTACAGGCATGCGCCACCACACCCAGCTAATTTTGTATTTTTAGTAGAGACGGGGGTTTCTCCATGTTGGTCAGGCTAGTCTCGAACTCCCAACCTCAAGTGATCTGCCCATCTTAACCTCCCAAAGTGCTGGGATTACAGGCATGAGCCACTGCACCTAGCCACACTTATTTTTAATTTTTATTTTTAACCATTCATTCAACCATTTGCACAGAGGGAGAGAAGCCAGAAATCTGGTAAGAAATTTTTACCCTTTTGCCGGCATGCCAGGCTTCTGGGTTCCTTTACCCTGAGTGGCCCCAGTGATCAGGCGTGTGGTACCATTGCCCTGGGGGCCAAGCCGCATCATCAAGTTTTTTTTTTTTTTCATTCTGGCCAGAGCAAAATACGTGTGATAAAAATAGCCATTAGCCATTCTGCTTAGTGCCCGCTATCAACTAACAAGGCTTAAATTTTCCTCCAGATGGGCCTCATCATCTTTAATTCAACCTCCAACTTGGAATTTCAACACGTGGTCTCTGGACAAGAAGGTTGCCCTGAGTAACAGAAAAGATAAAAAAAGAAAAGTAGAGAAGGAAAGTATTGCCTGTGGCAGGGTGGGGAAGGCAAAGAGCTTAGGGAGGCCAGAGAAAAGACCCACTCATGTGGGTCGACAATGAAAAGTTCAGGTAGCCGCTTGTTGGTAGCAAAGGGATGTTTTCCAGCGGTCCCATCAGCTCTCAAGTTTCCCCTTTTAGGGACGAAAAAGCTCCCTATGTCCCACAATCCTGTACATGCCTAACCCTGTCACCCACAGCCATCAGCAAAGACTGCAGTTCAATCCAAAGAGAATAGTAGTTAACATCCTATAGTGCCAAACCTGTTCTTACCTGAGAGGAATTTTACTGAAAAGGACCTCTAACTCCCTAAATCTTAGAAGGGACTCTAACCCTCCTAAGTCAGGCCTCTAACCTGAGGTCAGTCAAGCATCCTTGCCTTTTATTAGGAGGGTCCTCTAACCCACTGTGTATTAGGGAGACTCTAACTCCCCTAAGTTGGGCCTCTAACCCAAACCCATTCTTTATGCAGGTAACCCAAAGTCACCCAATCAGTGCTGCAGTCTATTTCCTTTGGGTTGGGAAGGTTTCTTCAGCATTGTCCCTTCCAGGTTTGCCAGAAAGATGTTACAGGACCCCAACACTTACCCAAAGGTAGCCATTGGGTCAGGGTTTCTGCACTATAGCCCCTTCTGTGGTCACCAGGAATAAGTTACAGGAAAAAAGTCCCAATCCAGACCCCAAGAGAACTCTTGGATCTTGCACAATAAAGAATTCAGGGACAGTCCACAGTGCAAAGTGAAAGCAAATTTATTAAGCAAGGAAAGGAATAAAAAATGGCTACTCCATAGACAGATCAGCCCCGAGGGCTGCTGGTTGTCCATTTTTATGGTTATTTCTTGATGATATGCTAAACAAGGGGTGGATTATTCATGCCTCCCCTTTTTAGACCATATAGGGTAACTTCCTGATGTTGCCACGGCATTGGTAAACTGTCATGGCACTGGTGGGAGTGTAGCAGTGAGGATGACCAGAAGTCACTCTTGTTGCTATTTTGGTTTTGGTGAATTACGGCCAGCTCGTTTACTGCAATCTGTTTTACCAGCAAGTATTTACAACCTGTATTTTGTGGTGACCTCCTATCTCATTCTGTGACTTAGAAGGCCTTAACCATCTGGGAATGCAGCCCAGTAGGTCTCAGCCTCATTTTACCTAGCTCTTATTTAAGATGAAGTTGTTCTGGTTCATAGGCCTTTGACACAACTGCCTTAATTTACACAAGCATGACTATATCTCTGATAAATCCCACCTTATTTAAAAACCCCATTCCTTGGATAATGAAAGAATTAACATGGTAGGTGTGTCTAATAAAGGATCTTATGTTTTAAGTCAAAACCTATACCTTATCATTTTATGGGGTTCAGATCCCTTGCCGCAGGCTCTAAGTGTGACATGCTGAGTAGGTCACATATGTTTCTTTTTTTTTTTTTTTAATTTATTTATTATTATTATACTTTAAGTTGTAGGGTACATGTGCATAACGTGCAGGTTTGTTACAAATGTATACTTGTGCCATGTTGGTGTGCTGCACCCATCAACTCGTCATCTACATCAGGTATAACTCCCAATGCAATCCCTCCCCCCTCCCCCCTCAACATGATAGGCCCCGGTGTGTGATGTTCCCCTTCCTGAGTCCAAGTGATCTCATTGTTCAGTTCCCACCCATGAGTGAGAACATGCGGTGTTTGGTTTTCTGTTCTTGTGATAGTTTGCTAAGAATGATGGTTTCCAGCTGCGTCCATGTCCCTACAAAGGACACAAACTCATCCTGTTTTATGGCTGCATAGTATTCCATGGTGTATATGTGCCACATTTTCTTAATCCAATCTGTCACTGATGGACATTTGGGTTGATTCCAAGTCTTTGCTATTGTGAATAGTGCTGCAATAAACATACGTGTGCATGTGTCTTTATAGCAGCATAATTTATAATCCTTTGGGTATATACCCAGTAATGGGATGGCTGGGTCATATGGTACATCTAGTTCTAGATCCTTGAGGAATCGCCATACTGTTTTCCATAATGGTTGAACTAGTTTACAATCCCACCAACAGTGTAAAAGTGTTCCTATTTCTCCACATCCTCTCCAGCACCTGTTGTTTCCTGACTTTTTAATGATCGCCATTCTAACTGGTGTGAGATGGTATCTCATTGTGGTTTTGATTTGCATTTCTCTGATGGCCAGTGATGATGAGCATTTTTTCATGTGTCTGTTGGCTGTATGAATGTCTTCTTTTGAGAAATGTCTGTTCATATCCTTTGCCCACTTTTTGATGGGGTTGTTTGTTTTTTTCTTGTAAATTTGTTTGAGTTCTTTGTAGGTTCTGGATATTAGCCCTTTGTCAGATGAGTAGATTGCAAAAATTTTCTCCCATTCTGTAGGTTGCCTGTTCACTCTGATGGTAGTTTCTTTTGCTGTGCAGAAGCTCTTTAGTTTAATGAGATCCCATTTGTCAATTTTGGCTTTTGCTGCCGTTGCTTTTGGTGTTTTAGACATGAAGTCTTTGCCCATGCCTATGTCCTGAATGGTACTACCTAGGTTTTCCTCTAGGATTTTTATGGTATTAGGTCTAACATTTAAGTCTCTAATCCATCTTGAATTAATTTTCGTATAAGGAGTAAGGAAAGGATCCAGTTTCAGCTTTCTACTTATGGCTAGCCAATTTTCCCAGCACCATTTATTAAATAGGGAATCCTTTCCCCATTTCTTGTTTCTCTCAGGTTTGTCAAAGATCAGATGGCTGTATATGTGTGGCATTATTTCTGAGGACTCTGTTCTGTTCCATTGGTCTATATCTCTGTTTTGGTACCAGTACCATGCTGTTTTGGTTACTGTAGCCTTGTAGTATAGTTTGAAGTCAGGTAGCATGATGCCTCCAGCTTTGTTCTTTTGACGTAGGATTGTCTTGGAGATGCGGGCTCTTTTTTGGTTCCATATGAACTTTAAAGCAGTTTTTTCCAATTCTGTGAAGAAACTCATTGGTAGCTTGATGGGGATGGCATTGAATCTATAAATTACCTTGGGCAGTATGGCCATTTTCATGATATTGATTCTTCCTATCCATGAGCATGGTATGTTCTTCCATTTGTTTGTGTCCTCTTCTATTTCACTGAACAGTGGTTTGTAGTTCTCCTTGAAGAGGTCCTTTACATCCCTTGTAAGTTGGATTCCTAGGTATTTTATTCTCTTTGAAGCAATTGTGAATGGAAGTTCATTCCTGATTTGGCTCTCTGTTTGTTACTGGTGTATAAGAATGCTTGTGATTTTTGCACATTAATTTTGTATCCTGAGACTTTGCTGAAGTTGCTTATCAGCTTAAGGAGATTTTGGGCTGAGACAATGGGGTTTTCTAAATATACAATCATGTCATCTGCAAACAGGGACAATTTGACTTCTTCTTTTCCTAACTGAATACCCTTGATTTCTTTCTCTTGCCTAATTGCCATAGCCAGAACTTCCAACACTATGTTGAATAGGAGTGGTGAGAGAGGGCATCCCTGTCTTGTGCCAGTTTTCAAAGGGAATTTTTCCAGTTTTTGCCCATTCAGTATGATATTGTCTATGGGTTTGTCATAAATAGCTCTTATTATTTTGAGGTACATTCCATCGATACCTAATTTATTGAGCGTTTTTAGCATGAAGGGCTGTTGAATTTTGTCAAAAGCCTTTTCTGCATCTATTGAGATAATCATGTGGTTCTTGTCTTTGGTTCTGTTTATATGCTGGATTATGTTTATTGATTTGCGAATGTTGAACCAGCCTTGCATCCCAGGGATGAAGCCCACTTGATCATGGTGGATAAGCTTTTTGATGTGTTGCTGAATCCGGTTTGCCAGTATTTTATTGAGGATTTTTGCATCGATGTTCATCAGGGATATTGGTCTGAAGTTCTCTTTTTTTGTTGTGTCTCTGCCAGGCTTTGGTATCAGGATGATGTTGGCCTCATAAAATGAGTTAGGGAGGATTCCCTCTTTTTCTATTGATTGGAATAGTTTCAGAAGGAATGGTACCAACTCCTCCTTGTACCTCTGGTAGAATTCAGCTGTGAATCCATCTGGTCCTGGACTTTTTTTGGTTGGTAGGCTATTAATTATTGCCTCAATTTCAGAGCCTGCTATTGGTCTATTCAGGGATTCAACTTCTTCCTGGTTTAGTCTTGGAAGAGTGTAAGTGTCCAGGAAATTATCCATTTCTTCTAGATTTTCCAGTTTATTTGCGTAGAGGTGTTTATAGTATTCTCTGATGGTAGTTTGAATTTCTATGGGATCGGTGGTGATATCCCTTTATCATTTTTAATTGCGTCGATTTGATTCCTCTCTCTTTTCTTCTTTATTAGTCTTGCTAGCGGTCTGTCAATTTTGTTGATCTTTTCAAAAAACCAACTCCTGGATTCATTGATTTTTTGGAGAGTTTTTTGTGTCTCTATCTCCTTCAGTTCTGCTCTGATCTTAGTTATTTCTTGCCTTCTGCTAGCTTTCAAATGTGTTTGCTCTTGCTTCTCTAGTTCTTTTAATTGCGATGTTAGAGTGTCAATTTTAGATCTTTCCTGCTTTCTCTTGTGGGCATTTAGTGCTATAAATTTCCCTCTACACACTGCTTTAAATGTGTCCCAGAGATTCTGGTATGTTGTATCTTTGTTCTCATTGGTTTCAAAGAACATCTTTATTTCTGCCTTCATTTCGTTATGTACCCAGTAGTCATTCAGGAGCAGGCTGTTCAGTTTCCATGTAGTTGAGCGGTTTTGATTGAGTTTCTTAGTCCTGAGTTCTAGTTTGATTGCACTGTGGTCTGAGAGACAGTTTGTTATAATTTCTGTTCTTGTACATTTGCTGAGGAGTGCTTTACTTCCAATTACATGGTCGATTTTGGAGTAAGTACGATGTGGTGCTGAGAAGAATGTATATTCTGTTGATTTGGGGTGGAGAGTTCTATAGATGTCTATTAGGTCTGCTTGCTGCAGAGATGAGTTCAATTCCTGGATATCCTTGTTAACTTTCTGTCTCGTTGATCTGTCTAATGTTGACAGTGGAGTGTTGAAGTCTCCCATTATTATTGTATGGGAGTCTAAGTCTCTTTGTAAGTCTCTAAGGACTTGCTTTATGAATGTGGGTGCTCCTGTATTGGGTGCATATATATTTAGGATAGTTAGCTCTTCCTGATGAATTTATCCCTTTACCATTATGTAATGGCCTTCTTTGTCTCTTTTGATCTTTGATGGTTTAAAGTCTGTTTTATCAGAGACTAGTATTGCAACCCCCTCTTTTTTTTGTTCTCCATTTGCTTGGTAAATCTTCCTCCATCCCTTTATTTTGAGCCTATGTATGTCTCTGCGTGTGAGATGGGTCTCCTGAATACAGCAGACTGATGGGTCTTGACTCTTTATCCAGTTTGCCAGTCTGTGTCTTTTAATTGGAGCATTTAGCCCATTTACATTTAAGGTTAAGATTGTTATGTGTGAACTTGATCCTGCCATTATGATATTAACTGGTTATTTTGCTCGTTAGTTGATGCAGTTTCTTCCTAGCCTCGATGGTCTTTACATTTTGGCATGTTTTTGCAATGGCTGGTACCAGTTGTTCCTTTCCATGTTTAGTGCTTCCTTCAGGGTCTCTTGTAAGGCAGGCCTAGTGGTGACAAAATCTCTAAGCATTTGCTTTTCTGTAAAGGATTTTATTTCTCCTTCACTTATGAAACTTAGTTTGGCTGGATATGAAATTCTGGGTTTAAAATTCTTTTCTTTAAGAATGTTGAATATTGGCCCCCACTCTCTCTGGCTTGGAGAGTTTCTGCCGAGAGATCTGCTGTTAGTCTGATGGGCTTCCCTTTGTGGGTAACCCGACCTTTCTCTCTGGCTGCCCTTAAGATTTTTTCCTTCATTTCAACTTTGGTGAATCTGGCAATTATGTGTCTTGGAGTTGCTCTTCTCGAGGAGTATCTTTGTGGCGTTCTCTGTATTTCCTGGATTTGAATGTTGGCCTGCCCTACTAGGTTGGGGAAGTTCTCCGGGATGATATCCTGAAGACTGTTTTCCAACTTGGTTCCATTTTCCCCCTCACTTTCAGGCACCCCAATCAGACGTAGATTTGGTCTTTTTACATAATCCCATACTTCTTGCAGGCTTTGTTCATTTCTTTTTCTTCTTTTTTCTTTTGGTTTCTCTTCTCGCTTCATTTCATTCATTTGATCCTCAATCGCAGATACTCTTTCTTCCAGTGGATCGAGTCGGTTACTGAAGCTTGTGCATTTGTCACGTATTTCTCGTGTCATGGTTTTCATCTCTTTCATTTCGTTTATGACCTTCTCTGCATTAATTACTCTAGCCATCAATTCTTCCACTTTTTTTTCAAGATTTTTAGTTTCTTTGCACTGGGTACGTAATTCCTCCTTTAGCTCTGAGAAATTTGATGGACTGAAGCCTTCTTCTCTCATCTCGTCAAAGTCATTCTCCGTCCAGCTTTGATCCGTTGCTGGCGATGAGCTGCGCTCCTTTGCCGGGGGAGATGCGCTCTTATTTTTTGAATTTCCAGCTTTTCTGCCCTGCTTTTTCCTCATCTTTGTGGTTTTATCTGCCTCTGGTCTTTGATGATGGTGATGTACTGATGGGGTTTTGGTGTAGGTGTCCTTCCTGTTTGATAGTTTTCCTTCTAACAGTCAGGACCCTCAGCTGTAGGTCTGTTGGAGATTGCTTGAGGTCCACTCCAGACCCTGTTTGCCTGGGTATCAGCAGCAGAGGCTGCAGAAGATAGAATATTTCTGAACAGCGAGTGTACCTGTCTGATTCTTGCTTTGGAAGCTTCCTCTCAGGGGTGTACTCCACCCTGTGAGGTGTGGGGTGTCAGACTGCCCCTAGTGGGGGATGTCTCCCAGTTAGGCTACTCAGGGGTCAGGGACCCACTTGAGCAGGGAGTCTGTCCCTTCTCAGATCTCAACCTCTGTGTTGGGAGATCCACTGCTCTCTTCAAAGCTGTCAGACAGAGTCGTTTGCGTCTGCAGAGGTTTCGGCTGCGTTTGTTATTGCCTTGTCCCCAGAGGTGGAGTCTACAGAGACAGGCAGGTTTCCTTGAGCTGCTGTGAGCTCCACCCAGTTCGAGCTTCCCAGCAGCTTTGTTTACCTACTTAAGCCTCAGCAATGGCGGGCGCCCCTACCCCAGCCTCGCTGCTGCCTTGCCGGTAGATCATAGACTGCTGTGCTAGCAATGAGGGAGGCTCCGTGGGTGTGGGACCCTCCCGGCCAGGTGTGGGATATGACCTCCTGGTGTGCCTGTTTGCTTAAAGCGCAGTATTGGGGTGGGAGTTACCCGATTTTCCAGGTGTTGTGTGTCTCAGTTCCCCTGGCTAGGAAAAGGGATTCCCTTCCCCCTTGCGCTTCCCAGGTGAGGCAATGCCTCGCCCTGCTTCAGCTCTCGCTGGTCGGGCTGCAGCAGCTGACCAGCACCGATAGTCCAGCACTCCCCAGTGAGACGAACCCAGTACCTCAGTTGAAAATGCAGAAATCACCAGTCTTCTGTGTTGCTTGCGCTGGGAGTTGGAGACTGGAGCTGTTCCTATTCGGCCATCTTGCTCCGCCCCCACATATGTTTCTTATATGCTCTGCAGTCTCTGTCAATCTTTTGGGCTATGATATTCTCAACATCCATGATGCCCATATCTCTTTTTCATCAAAAGGTAAACTTTTTTTAAATAATTGGAGCCAGGGGACCAAAAATATCAAATCAAAAATTGTCCTGACAATGTACCACAATTTAGTACTAGTAATGTTAAAACATCATCTTTTAACCAGGCAAATAAAAAATGAGACAGAGGAGGAAATATTAGGGGATAAGAGAAAATATTGGAATAAAGAGCAGGAAACAATAAAACTCCTTTTAGCTTCTCTAATTTTTCTGTTACCCCCAGAAGTGGAACACTTGCTCAAGGATGTCCCTTCCCACTTATGGTCTCAGTCAAATACAGATATAGAAAAAAGTATTCTGAGCCACTCCAATAAAGGTAGAGATAAACCCCCCAAAACCCCTACCCAACCTTAAACAGTATCCTCTATGAAAGGAAGCCATAGATGGACAAGCCCCTATATTACACAATTCTCTGAAATAGGGGCTCATTATTTCCTGCACAAGCCCCTGCAACAACCCTATATTCCCAGTAAAAAAAAAAAAAACAACAAGTGGGAGAGGATGGAGATTTGTGCAGGACTTGAGGTCAATAAACATGTCGTATTACCCAGGTACCCAATAGTCTCCAACCACATACCTTTCTACCAGTTATACCCACTACCAGCCAGTGTTTCTCAGTGTGGATCGCTGTAGTGCCTTTTTTAGTATTCCTGTAAATCCAGACAGCCAGTATTTGTTTGCCTTTACTTGGAAAGACCCAGGGCTCAACACTCAATTCAGTAGATGACCTTCTCCTTTGTTGAGACACACTGTCTTTCTCCCAGGAAGATAGCCTATATTTACTCAAAGAGTTAGCCACCAAGGGACACAAAGTGCCTGAAGACAAACTTTAGCTATGCTTATCGCAAGTTAAACATTTGGGGCATATAATCTCCGTCAAAGGACTGATTAGTAACCTGACGGAGTGAGAGGAATTTTAGCTTTCCTAATGCCCATCACTAAGAAACAACTTAGAGGATTTTGGGGCCTGTCAGGCTATTGAAGAAACTGGATACTAAATAGACAATCTAAGGTCACATCTCAAGAAACCAGAGAAACAAGAACAAACCAAACCCAAACCCAACAAAAGAAATAAAATAACCACGATCAGAGTAGAACTAAGCAAAATTGAAAAAAAAATTCAAAAGATAAATGAAGGCTGGGCACGGTGGCTCACACCTGTAATCCCAGCACTTTGGGAGGCAGAGGCAGGCGGATCACAATGTCAGGAGATCCAGACCATCCTGGCTAACACCAGGAAACCCTGTCTCTACTAAAAATACAAAAAGAAAAAAATTAGCCGGGCGTGGTGTTGGGCCCCTGCGGTCCCGGCTACTTGGAAGGCTAAGGCAGGAGAATGGCGTGAACCCAGGAGGCAGAGCTTGCGGTGAGCAGAGATTGTGCCACTGCACTCCAGCCTGGGCAACAGAGCGAGACTGTCTCAGGAAAAAAAAAAAAAAAAAGATAAATGAAACAAAAAGCTGGTTCTTTGAAAAGATAAGTAAAATTAATAGAACATTAGCAAGATTAACCAAAAAGAGAGAAAAATCCAAATAAGCTCAATCAGAAATGAAAAAGGAGATATTACAATTGACACCACAAAAATGCAAAAGATTATTTATGTACATAAATTAGAAAATCTAGGGGAGATGGATAAATTCCTGGAAAAATACAACCCTCCTAGATTTAATCAGGAAAAATTAGAAACCCTGAAGAGACCAATCACAAGCAACAAGATTGATGGTAATTAATCAATTACCAACAATAACAAAGTCCAGGATCAGATGAATTCACAGCTGAATTCTACCAGACATTCAAAGAAGAAATGGTATCAATTCTATTGACAGTATTTCACAAGAGGGAATTTTCTAAGTCATTCTATAAAGCCAATATCACCCCAATACCAAAACCAGAAAAGAACACAACCAAATAAGGAAACTACAGACCAATATTCCTGATGAATGTAGATGCAAAAATTCTTAACAAAATATTAGCTAACTTAACAGCATATCAAAAAGATAAGCCACCATAATCATGAAGGTTTTATACCAGAAATGCAGGGATTGTTTAACATATGCAAGTCAATAAATGTGATACACCACATCAACAGAATTAAAAACAAAAATTGGCTGGGCGTGGTGGCTCACGCCTGCAATCCCAGCACTTTGGGAGGCTGAGGCAAGAGGATCACAAAGTTAGGAGATCAAGACCATGCTGGCTAACACAGTGAAATCCCGTCTCTACTAAAAATACAAAAAAATTAGCCGGGCGTGGTGGCGGGTGCCTGTAGTCCCAGCTACTCAGGAGGCTGAGGCAGGAGCATGGTGTGAACCTGGGAGGCGGAGCTTGCAGTGAGCTGAGATTGCGCCATTGCACTTCAGCCTGGGCAACAGAGCGAGACTCTGTCTCAAAAAAAAAAAAAAAAAAAATCACATAATTATCTCAATAGATGCAGAAAAATCATTTGACAAAATTTAGCATCACTTTTTAATTAAAACTTTCAGCAAAACTGGCATACATGGGACATACCTCAATGTAATAAAAGCCATGTATGACAACCACACACTCAACATAATACTGAATGAGAAAAAGTTGAAAACATTCTTCAAGAACTGGAACAAGACAACGATGTCCACTCTCACCATTTCTCTTTAACATAGTACTAGAAGTCCTAGCCAGAGTAATCAGACAGGAAGAAGAAATAAGAGGTATCTATCCAAAGCAGCAAAGAGAAAGTTAAACTGTTGCTGTTTGCTGATGATGTGGTCGGATACCTAGAGAACCCTAAAGACCCTTCCAAAAAGCTTCTAGAAGTGATAAATGAATTCAGTGAAGTTTCAGGATACAAAATTAATGTACACAAATTAGTAGCTCTGCTATATACCAACAACCACCAAACTGAGAATCAAATCAAGAATGTGACACTTTTTATAATAGCTGCAAAAAAACAAAAACCAAACTTAAAAATATACCTAAACAAAAACATGAAATACCTTACAAGAAAAACTACAAAACCCTGCTGAGAGAAATCATTGATGACACAAACAAATGACAACACATCACATTCTCATGGATGGGTAGAATCAACATTGTGAAAATGACTATACTGCCAAAAGCAATATAAAAATTCAACGCAGCTCCCATGAACTCATTCTTCACAGAACTAGAACAAACAATCATAAAATTCATATAGAACCAAAAAGGAGCTCACATAGTGAAAGCAAGACTAAACAAAAAGAACAATCTGGAGGCATCATATTGCCTGACAGCAAACTATACTATAAAGCCATACTCACCAAAACAGCACTGTACTGGTATAAAAATAGGCACACAGACCAACAGAACAGAATAGAGAATCCAGAAATAAACCCAAAGACTTACAGTAAACTGATTTTTGATAAAGCAAACAAAAACATAAAGTGCGGAAAGGACACCCTATTCAACAAATAATGCTGGGATAATTGGCAAGTCACATGTAGAAGAATAAAAATGAAAACTCATCTCTCACCTTATGCAAAAGTCAACTCAAGGGGGATAAAATACATAAATCTAAGATGTGAAACTATAAAAATTCTAGAAGATAATACTGAAAAAAATTTTATAGACATTGGCTTACTCAAAGACTTTACGACCAAGAACCTAAAAGCAAATGCAACAAAAACAAAGATAAATAGATGGGGCTTAATTAAACTGAAAACCTTCTGAAAAGCAAAATAAATAATCAGCAGAGTTAACAGATAACCCACAGAGTGAGAAAAAATCTTCACAATCTGTACATCTGACAAAAGACTAATATCCAGAATCTACAGAAAACTCATACAAATCAGAAAAAAAAAAAAAATCCGTGAAAAAGTGAGCTAAGAACATAAATAGACAATTTTCAAAAGAACATATACAAATAGCCAACAAGCGTATGGAAACATGTTCAATATACCTAATTATCAGAGAACTGCAAATCAAAACCACAATGTGATACCACCTCACTCCTGCAATAATGACCATAATCAAAAAATAAAAAAAAGGACATGTTGCCAGGGATGTGGCAACAAAGGAATGATTTTACACTTTCGGTGTGAATGTAAACTAACACAACCACTATGAAAAACAGTGTGAAAAAATTTTTAAGAACTTAAAGTAGATCTACTGTTTGATCCAACAATCCCACTACTAGGTATCTATCCAGAGGAAAAGAAGTCATTATATGAAAAAAGATACTTACACACACATTTATTGTCTATATGTCTATTTGTATATCAGCACCATGCTGTTTTGGTGACTATAGCCTTATAGGATAGTTTGAAGTAAGGTAATGTGATGCCTCCAGATTTGTTCTTTTTGCTTAGTCTTGCTTTGGCTATGTGGGCTCTAAGAGAATACAATTTTGTCATTTTCAATCACATGGCTAAACCTGGCAGACAGTACATTAGTCGAAATTAGCCAGGCACAGAAAGATAAATATCTCATGATTTCACTTATACATGGATTCTAAATAACTTAATCTCATTGAAGTAGAAAATAACATGGTGACAACCAGATGCTAAGATATTTAGAAAAAAGAGGGGTTGGAAAGATATCTGTTAAAGAATACATAATTATAGTTTATTATGAGGAATGAGTTTAAGAGATTTATTTTGCAGCCTGGTGACTTTAATTCATAATAACGTATTTTTGAATAATGTGAAGACAAGATTCTCTCACAAGAAAAATGTTAACTATGTGAGGTAAAGCAATTAAGAATTAAGCATTTGATAACGTATACGTACTTCAAAACATCATGTTTGGCCAGGCACAGTGGCTCACGTCTGTAATCCCAGCACTTTGGGAGGCTGAGGTGGGCGGATCACAAGGTCTAGAGATCGAGGCCAGCCTGACCAACATGGTGAAACCCTGTCTCTACTAAAAATAGAAAAATTAGCTGGGTGTGGTGGCACACGCCTGTAGTCCCAGCTACTTGGAAGGCTGAGGCAGGAGAATTGCTTGAACCCGGGAGGTGGAGGTTGCAGTGAGCTGAGATCGCACCACTGTACTCCAGTCTGGTGACAGAGTGAAACTCCATCTCAAGAAAAAAATAAAATAAAATAAAATAAATAAAATTTAAAAACCATGTTTTACCAAATAAATACACATTTTATCTGTCATGTTAAAAATGTATTTTTAAACATTATAAGAGGATAACAATGTTTCAAATACTGTGTTTTTGTCATAAACTTGGTTGAATGACACCAAAAATATATGATTTTTGTGCTGTTTTTGTCACTTAATTTGTCAATAATAAGCATAAGAACTTTGAGACTTAACAGCATGTTCTGGACCCAGCACAGTACGTGGGAGAAGCCAATGTACTATAGGGCTTTTACTTAAAGCTTGGGAAACCTGGAATTTCTGGTGCAGACTGTAACAATATGAAAAACACTAAAAGGTCAGGTGTTGCTTATGGTTCCATGACTACCCACACAGTAAACAAGTTTCCTTACAAATTAACAGAAAATATTTTAATCCAAAAGCTGCCATGATGTCCAAAATTTTTCCAGAGAAAATGACAAGGGAGTTGGCTACAGTTAGGTGACTTAAAATGAATACTGTAGACTGAACTTTACACCCCCTAAAAATTGTACATAGAATAAGAGAAAAATCTCTCCAAATTGTAACATCAACATGGAAAAAAATATTATTCCAAATTTCAAACCCACAAAGTTCGTTTTATTATTTTGCAACACTTCACATTTACATGTAAAACTAAAAAAGAAAAAACTGCATGGAAACATAAGATGTGCTATAAGTGTATCATAAAAAATTAAATTTAAAATTCTTCACTCACCATTAACTCTTAAGAATTTCTAAGACATATTTTCTAGCAAATTTTATATATGCCACAATTTGTGTAAGAAACTAATAAAACTTTTCTTTTACACACATAGGAAAACAATGCTAACTGATTTAATCCTCTCATCTGTGGACAGTGTATGCCTATTATAGTAATTAACTGATCTCAACGTTATATTAATAAACAAATTATCCAGTTAAAACCAATTTTTTAGTGCATTAAAAAATACCAACTTTCTCATCAGAACCTACAAGATACCATGTGAAATGACATGGCATGAAGACAACAGTGAGTAAACTGTAATCATAACACAGAAAAAGGAGAAGGGCTGTAATGCATACATAGTTGGAATACAATAAAATGACAAACAAAACAAGATAATTAGAATAGAAGCAGAATTTGTTTAAATTCAGCAAAATTCAGCTTTGCAGCCTGTAATAAGTGTTCTTTTCACAAGAAGAGTTAATGTTATTTATTCACAATTCGTATTTTCCATCTCTGACTTGAAGTTACAAACTAACTCCGGCAGAAATATTTATGGTTTATTATGGAGCATCTGTTACACAGCAAGCACTTTCATGTTTTTTTGCTATACTTATATCTAAAAAAATCCTCATGACTTATAAAGCCTCCCCAGTACTTACCTGAACAAATCGGTTCAATAGATAAATTTACTTGTGTCAATTATAAAAACGAAACAATGACTAAAGAATAGTAAGCTTGGCCAGGCGCGGTGGCTCATGCCTGTAATCCTAGCACTTTGGGAGGCTAAGGTGGATGGATCACCTGAGGTCAAGAGTTTGAGACCAGCCTGCCCAACATGGTGAAATCCTATCTCTACCAAAAATATAAAAAGTTAGCCAGGTGTGGTGGCACATGCCTGTGATCCCAGCTACTTGGGAGGCTGAGAATCACTTGAATCTGGGAGGTGGGGGTTGCAGTGAGTTGAGATCATGCCATTGCACTCCAGCCTGAGCAACAAGAGTGAAACTCTGTCTCACAAAAAAGAAAGAAGGAGAGGGGGAGACAGAGAGAGAGAGAGAGAGAGAGAGAGAGAAAGACAGAAAGAGAGAAAGAAAGGAAAGGAAAGAAAAAAGGAAAGAAAGGAAAGAAAGAAAGGAAAGAAAGAGAGAAAGGAAAAAAGGAAAGAAAGAAAGAAAAAGAAAGAAAAGAAAGAATGAAAGAAAAAGAAAGAATAGTAGGCTTATACAGGGTTCTGCAATTAAATGGAATATTCTAACTAAAAACATAATACACTAATTTTGGAATTACATCTAAAAATTATTTTGTGTGCACTACTACATTTCATTAAAATCATTCATATAATCCCTTACCAGCTCATATAATGAGTACTTTATATACTATATAACAAATAAATTATAACATACAAGATAATTATGAGTCTAGCATGAGTACCAGGCAAGAAAAAAAAAAAATTGCATGGGGAGATTCTGAACCATAAGCCTTAATATTTTACAGTAATGAATTCAATAGAAAGCAGAGATCATAGATTTGTTTCCAGCATTTTTGAAGTTTTTAGTTTGCTAGTAAATTAGCTTATGAAAATGCTTTGTTTCAATATTGCTTTTTACTCTGAAAATAAGTACAAACTCATACTTACACAAACACACTTACTTCATAATTTACTTTCACCTAACATTTATCTTTATAGTAATATATATATATATGTTTATGTAAATAAAAATTAAAAGTCTGTGTTTCCAGGAGAGGGCACATGTCCATAGAAAAATATAATAAAATTTAAAAAAATATTTAGGACTCAGAAATGTATAAATTTTATGTATATGTCTATGTAATTTTTATTATGACCTAAAATGACCTGGTAGTCACTAACAGTTTAATTGTACATTTTAATATAACTAGAAGTGGCCGGGCGCGGTGGCTCAAGCCTGTAATCCCAGCACTTTGGAAGGCCGAGATGGGCGGATCACGAGGTCGGGAGATCGAGACCATCCTGGCTAACACGTTGAAACCCCGTCTCTACTAAAAAAAAATACAAAAAACTAGCCAAGCGACGTGGTGGGCGCCTGTAGTCCAGCTACTCGGGAGGCTGAGGCAGGAGAATGGCGTAAGCCCGGGAGGCGGAGCTTGCAGTGAGCTGAGATCCGGCCATTGCACTCCAAAGGGGTCAACAGAGCCAGACTCCGTCTCAAAAAAAAAAGAAGTATACAATTGGATGTTTGTAATACAAAGGATAAATGCTAGAGGTGATGGATACCTGATTCCCCCAGATGTGATTATTATAGATTGTATGTCTGTGTCAAAACATAACATAGGACGGGTGCAGTGGCTCAACACTGTAATCTCAGCACTTTGGGAGGCTGAGGCGTGTGGATCACCTGAGGTCAGGAGTTTGAAACCAGCCTGGCCAACATGATGAAACCCCATCCCTACTAAAAATACAAAAAAATTAGCCGGGCATGGTGGTACATGCCTGTAGTCCCAGCTACTTGGGAGGCTGAGGCAGGAGAATCACTTGAACCCCAGAGGTGGAGGTTGCATTGAGCCGAGATCATGCCATTGCACTCCAGCCTGGGTGACAGAGTGAAAAACAAAACAAAACTAAACTAAAACTAAAACTAAAAAACGTAACATATATGGCATAAATATATGCACATACTATGTACCCATAAAATTAAGAAATATAAATTTAAATAAAAAGAAATAAAAATTTAAGTGATGGAAACAATGTTCTTTAACTTATTTGCAGTTTAAAGCCACTAGCAAAAGAGATTACTGGAGATATTATTCCACTATTTTACCAAATCACATACTGTTACTATCTTTTACCTGCACTCTTGAGTAAGGTGGAATAGGTGAATGTTAGTGGCATAATAACACTTTATTGAATGCACAATAGTCTTAACATGTTAAAAAATGTACAATTAAAGAATTAAGTTCACACATAATCTAAAAATTTTTAAATGTACTCCATTTTACTGCATAAAAGTACAATTAGTAAATTGGTATTTAATTACTTTTTTTTTTTTTTTTTTGAAATGGAGTCTTGCTCTGTCACCCAGGCTGGAATGCAGTGGCGCGATCTTGGCTCACTGCAGCCTCTGCCTCCCAGGTTCCAGTGATTCTCCTGCCTCAGCCTCCCCACAACCTGGGATTACAGGCACACACCACCATGCCTGGCTAATTTTTGTATTTTTAATAGAGGCAGGGTTTCACCATGTTGGCCAGGCTTGTCTCTAACTCCTGACCTCAGGTGATCCACCCACATTGGCCTCCCAAAGTGTTGGGATTACAGGCATGAGCCACTGTGCCCAGCCCCTTTAATTTAAACTAAAATTAAAAATGCTTTTCTCTCACTATAATGCAGAAGAATATTACTCTGAACACCTACCTCATCACTCAGTATTATAAGTTAACCACCAAGAGCCTAGATTTTCATTATAAATCTTACGCTTTAATGCCCTTATTCTTCTACAGAAAAAAATCATAGTGTTTACCTAACAATAAAGAATCTCATATCTCTGACACAGCAACAATTCATTACATGCTTTCACAATAGGAATGAAGAAACAGAATAATGTAATTTGAGAGTTGAATTCATCATTATTTACTTTTCAAATAATCTGCAATCTTTTTAAAAGAAAAAGTATACTTTGAATGTAATTATAACTCTCTTAAAAATCTTCTACTCCTGTTTGTTTTGTTTTTTACTTTTTGAGGCGGAGTTTTGCTCCTGTTGCCCAGGCTGGAATGCAATGGTGTGATCTTGGCTCACCACAACCTCTTCCTTCCGGGTTCAAGTGATTTTCCTGCCTCAGCCTCCCAAGTAGCTGGGATTACAGGCATGCGCCACCCCACTCAGCTAATTTTGTATTTTTAATAGAGATGGGGTTTTTCCAAGTTGATCAGGCAGGTCTCAAACTCCTGACTTCAGGTCGGCCTCCCAAAGTGCTGGGATTACAGGCGTGAGCCACTGTATCTGGCCTTACTCTTTTTACAGTTATACACAAATAATCTAACAACTTTAGTTATGTTTTCTATACTGAACACTCTGATTTAGTGTAATGTCTAAAGTGTCAGTAACTTGCTTATTTCTACTGTAAATTCTGACATTTACATAGACTAATTGTGAATTACATATTTTTCATACTTCATCTGCAAAAATATATTTTAGTATAAATTATCTGGTATTTTCTAGGCTATAGTTTTTTTAAAAATGTATTTCCAAATTTATTACATTTGCAAGATTTTTGTCCGATATAAATTATCTGATTTTGAACAAAGTTTGAGCAACTGCTTCAGGGTTTCCCTCAGTATAAAATGTGTACAATAAGATTTGTGATACAAGTAAAGGTATTACAACCCTCCTTATATTTGTAATATTTGTCTTCAGCATAAACATGCGTTTTACTTTAAAGGGTTATAGTTTCTGAAAGATCTTTTGACAGTAATTGCTTTTATAATGCTCCTAATTAAGTAAAAATTCTGACGTTGAGTAAGATGTGAGCAGATATCAATGACATTTTTATATTCTTCATATTTGTACCATCTTTCTCAAGTATAAATGCTTTCCTGTGCAATAAGGTGTGGATATTCCTTCACAGTTTTGCCACATTCTTTACTTATAAAGTTTTCTCCAGTATAAATTATCTTACCTATAATCAAGTGTGACAACCACCTGAAGGCTTTGTCACAGTCTTCCCTTTTTTTTTTTTTTTTTTTTTGAGACAGAGTCTCGCTCTGTCACCCAGGCTGGAGTGCAGTGGCGTGATCTCGGCTCACTGCAAGCTCTGCCTCCCGGGTTCATGCCCTTCTCCTGCCTCAGCCTCCCAAGCAGAGGGGACTACAGGTGCCCACCACCATGCCCGGCTAATTTTTTGTATTTTTAGTAGAGATGGGGTTTCACCGTGTTAGCCAGGATGGTCTCGATCTCCTGACCTCATGATCCGCCTGCCTCAGCCTCCCAAAGTGCTGGGATTACAGGTGTGAGCCACCGCGCCTGGCCACACATTCTTCACATTTTTAAGGTTTTACACCTGGATGATTTTTTTGTATATTTAGAAAAGTTGGAGGTGTTGTCAAAATCATTGTCATATCTTTTAGGTTTGTAGAGTTTCTCATCAATATGAATTTTTTTATGTCTAGTAAGGTTTGAGGAACAGTTAAAAGCTTTGCCATATTTGTCACATTTGTAGTGTTTTTCTCCTGTATGAATTTTCTTATGATCAACAAGAGTTGCAGGCTAGTTAAAAAATATTGCCACATTCATCACATTTGTAAGATTTCTCTCCAGTATGAATTGCTTTATGATTAGTAAAGGTTGAGAATACACTAAAGCTTTTGCCACATTCTTCACATTTGTAGATATTCTTTCTAGTATGAATTCTCTTATGTCATGTAAGGTAGGAGGGCCCATTAAAACCTTTGCCACATTCTTCGCATTTGTAGGGTTTCTGTCCTGTACGATTTCTCATATGTTCAGTAAGGTTTGAGGACTGGGTAAAAGCTTTGCATCATTCTTCATATTGTGGGATTTCTCTCCAGTATGAATTGTTTTATGTTTAATGAGGTTTGCAAACTGGTTAAAAGCTTTGCCACATTCTTCACACTTGCAGGACTTCTTTTCAGTATGAGTTTTCTTATGTTTAGTAAGGTGTGAAAACTGGTTAAAACCTTTGCCACATTCTTTACATTTGTAGGGTTTCTCTCCAGTATGACGTCTCTTATGGTTAGTTAGGGTTGAGAACTGGTTAAAGTGGTTAGTTAGGGTTGAGAACTGGTTAAAGGCTTTGTGACATTCATCACATTAGAAGGGTTTGTCTCCAGTATGAATTATCTTATGTTTATTAAGGATCAAGAATACACTAAAACCTTTGCCACGTATTTAACATTTGTAGGATTTCTCTTTAGTATGAATTTTCTTATGTCTAATAAGGGTTGAGGATTGGTTAAAGGCTTTGTCACATTCTTCACATTTGTAGGGTTTCTCTTCTGTATGAATTCATTTAATAAGCTGTGATAACCAATTAAAAACTACCACATGCCTCACATTTGTAGGAATTATCTCTAGTGTGAATGCTTTTATGTCATGTTAGGTGTGAAAACATGCAAAATGATTTGCCACATTCTTTACATTTGAAAGGTTTCTTGTCAGGATGTCTTATGACTTTGAATTTAAAAATATATGAAAGACTTTCATATATTTATCACCTTGAAATATTCTGCTCTGAGTAGTTGTCAAACATTTGCTAAGTTCATTATAACCTCGGTTGTGCACCTTACACTCATCCACACTTTTACAGTAAATTTTTATGTCTTTACTGTAAATTTTTATGTCCACATTTTCCGTATCTTCTTGGTATCACTTTTTGGAAAGAAGCCTTTATGCCTTGCTCTGGTCAATGATCTTGGGCATAATGAGAACACATAACTGAAAGAAATAAAAATAAAAAATTTCTTCACTTGCTAGACTCAAATGAATATACTTTACAAATCTAATGTATAGGCTAAGTGTGGTGGCTCATGCTTGTAATCACAGCACTCTGGGAGGCCGAGGTGGGTGACTGACTTGAGGTCAGGAGTTTGAGCCTGGCCAATATGGTGAAACCCTGTCTCTACTAAAAATACAAAATTAGCTGGGCATGGTGGTGGGCACCTGTAATCCCAGTTACTCAGGAGGCTGAGGCAGGAGAATTGCTTGAACCCAGGAGGCAGAGGTTGCAATGAGCCAAGATTATGCCATTGCGCTCCAGCCTGGGCAACAGAACAAGACTCTGTCTCAAAAAATAAAATAAGTCAAATGGAAGAAATGTATAGGAGAAAAAAAAGAACGGTGAAAGATGAAGCACATAGATAATCCTGGTAAACAGCTGTGATTAATAAAATTATCCACCCTTTGTGTTCTTCAGGAACAGTTTACAGAAAAAAACAACCTTCCCATTTTGACTTAGATGGTTTAAGTACTCTCTCATCTTACTTATCACATAGCCAGACATGAACTCTCCAAGTCTTTTTCTAATTAAAAAATCAGTTGGATTTGTCTTCAGTGGTCAGAATAAAATACTTCTTAATCAAAGTTTATCCCCTTCCCACAAGCTTCTGAACTTTGAGCTACCCTCAGTCTGAGCCAACACAGAACCCCATTTTATGTCCCTTTTAAGAACATGCTGAGTTCAGGGTAAAAACTGTTCTGATCTAAAATCTAATTATTTTCACCCTGCATTTTCCATCCCCTTTCCACCTCCTTTTTATTTTATTACCATTATTCTTTGAGACGGAGTCTCACTCTGTCACCCAGGTTACAGTGCAGTGGCGCAATCTCAGCTCACTGCAAGCTCCGCCTCCCGGGTTCATGCCATTCTCCTGCCTCAGCCTCCCGAGTAGCTGGGACTACAGGTGCCCACCACCACGCCCAGGTCATTTTTTGTATTTTTCGTAGAGACGGGGTTTCACCATGTTAGCCAGGATGGTCTTGATCTCCTGACCTTGTGATCTGCCCATCTGGGCCTCCCAAAGTGCGGGGATTACAGGCGTGAGCCACGGTGCCTGGCCCCCATCCCCTCTTTAATCTTGTTTGCTCCTCCCTATAAAAGAAAGCCCTTGTCTGCCGAGACTTTGCAGTCCTTAAAGATCTCATAGTTGGCTCTTCCTCCTGTTGCAATGCTTCTTTGGAAATCAAATTTTTTACATAAATCTAACTTTGTTTTAATTTACAATGTTTAGAAACTGCCTCAAAACAGTAACAACTTTATCTTCAGTAAAACCCTCCCAATCCCCTTCCATCTTAACCTTAACTGCAACTGCCTGTGGGTCCCCAGCTTTCTAGGGCTCTGTAGGTTCTCCATGTAAAGGTTTCTTTCACGGCTGGGGTGAGCAGGCTGGGACACCTGCAGGGGAGGCCTCCTAGAAAGAATTAACTGGACCTTTAATAACATCCTTTTGCAGGATCAATATCAACCCTAGCTTGGAGTCACCAGGCTAAAGCTTTGATTTCCATGTCAAAGGTACTCACTTGGTTTTTGAAACTAAGTGTTTGAAAAATCCAGCACAATTACTCAAACACGGTGTTACTATAAAGGGAAGGAATTTATAAGCTGCTTACATTTCACACCTCAATAAGAAAAGTAAAAGTATTTATTCCTTTCAGATAATAAATGTATTTTATTATTTCCATTAATAATCATGTACAAACAACTAGTCATATGGGAACACTTCTAAGAGGTACCAAGTTTCACCTCATAAAATTTAGCATGAAACTCAGAAATCAAAATAACAGGATATAGAACAGAGATAGTCAGTGTCACAAACTTACCCTGCAAAAAAAGAAACTGATGTTTTCATGAATCTATGAAACTCACCAATTAACTACAACATTTTCTTGTGGAAATGTATTAATTTTCTTTTCTTTTTTTTTTTTTTTTGAGACAAGAGTCTTGCTCTGTCACCCAGGCTGTAGTGCAGTGGCGTGATCTTGGCTCACTGCAAGTTCTACATCCCAGGTTGTATTTTTAGTAGAGACGGGGTTTCACCATGTTAGCCAGGATGGGGAAATGTATTCATTTTCTAAAACCAAAATGAAAGAGTGATTTTCCCTATAATTTTCCTTGGTGGCTAGTAATCTAAAAGCTAAGCCTTGAAATTCTGTTTGAAATCACTCAGCCATAAAAAGCACACCTGAGAAAATTGTTAAACTCACTCTGGGAAAGAAAAAGGTAAATGAGAATTATTAACAAATGCAATATATGATTACATATTAATTTTTTAAAAACCCACCTCTTTTATATCCTTTGTAATTTTTTTTTTCTACCTGTCAAGCCCTACTAATAAAATGCAATTTACAGTTTAAAAACTGAAGTCTGGCTGGGTACAGTGATTCACGACTATAATCCCAGCACTTTGGGAGGCTGAGGTGGGTGGATCACCTGAGGTCAGGAGTTTGAGACCAACCTGGCCAACATGATGAAACCCAGTCTCTACTAAAAATACAAAAATTAGCTGGGCATGGTGGTGTGCGCTGGTAATCCCAGTTACTTTGGAGGTTGAGGCACGAGAATCGCTTGAACCCAGGAGTTGGAGGTTGCTGTGAGCTGAGAGCCCACCACTGCACTCTAAGCTGGGTGACAGAGCAAGACTCAGTCTCAGGTTATTAAAAAAAAAAAAAAAAAGCAAAAAACAAAACTGAGGGTCAAAATAAGTAAACAAATATTTTCACAGTGACAAATTTATGGTGTGGCAGTGCTGATTAAAAAGCAGATGTGTCTGAATCATGTGTCAAGTCAGGCCATCCAATCGCTTAAGAGATTCTCCCCCCCATCCTGCTCACTTAAGTGCTCAATAACCTGTCTCTCAGGAGACACTGCACTATGCCCCAGGTGCATCTTACTTTGCATTTTACAAGTTATTGAACCATCTCACTGGGGTCAGTTTTTGTTTTTTGGAATACTGTTTTTTCTTTCACAAATTTTCACTATTTGTCTTTCACAATTTTTCCTCTGTTGTACTTCTTTCACAATTTTTCCTCTGTTGTACTTCTTTCACAATTTTTCTGCCCCCATACAGAATCCAGGGAGCAAAAATTATTTCTGTTTTCCCCTCAATACCAGCATCTGATTATCTGACCAGCAATGTGTCTACAAGAAATGGAATCTGGCTTGAAGACAATCTTAATGTCTCAAGGGGTTAGCTTTTCAAAAAAATAGTACACCAGGAGATTCCTCTCAGCCCTAGAGCATCCAGCTGCTCTTTAAGAGGCTACACTCCATACCTCAGGTTTTCCTATTGGAGACAATGACCTAGGAGCTGAGAGTCAGTAGAATTACAGCAGACATAGCCATGGTGGGTATCTCGGTTTATCCCTAGACAGTACTGAAATCCAGGACCTGTAAAAAACTGAAGGATGGCTGAGGACACATCACCCCATAAAGTTTCCAAAGGGAAACCATGACCCAAAAACATTCTGACAAGATCTCTGTGCCTAGGAAAGATAAAAGAAAATGAGGCACAGACTTTTTTTTACAATACAGTGTCTATGGATTATTCTTTCCTTTCTTCTTATGAGAAATATTTACAAACAGAAAACAAATGTTTTAAAAAGTGCCATCCAATACTTTGTCATAATGATTAATAATGATTAACACAGTATCAAAAATGTACACTAAAGAACAAACAGTTGATCATGCAAATTAGGGAGGGGAAGTTGGCATTTGGGAATGTCAGAAGGAACTGGAAATTTAGTATTTTACTGCAAGCCAGAGTTAGGACGAAGGATTAGGGGGTGGGGGGTAGACTTGAGACCCTGTTTGGGACACATGTGAAAAATGCAGGGTAAAATCTGTCCCCTGTGGAGTGTGAACATAATTAAATGGCAGGCAATTAGACTGAGGTGGCTCTAGCCCCTGGATTCCTACTTAAAAAAAAAAAAAAATCTAACTCAAGTGCATTTTTTGGTCAATTACTATATTGGAGAAAGCAAAATTTAGGCTTAACCAACTATAAACTGGCAATTAACCTCTGATTACATTATCAGAAAATTTTCTTTTTTTTTTTTTTTTTTTTTTGAGACGGAGTCTCACTCTGTCGCCCAGGCTGGAGTGCAGTGGCCGGATCTCAGCTCACTGCAAGCTCCGCCTCCCGGGTTCACGCCATTCTCCGGCCTCAGCCTCCCGAGTAGCTGGGACTACAGGCGCCCGCCACCTCGCCCGGCTAGTTTTTTGTATTTCTTAATAGAGACGGGGTTTCACCGTGTTAGCCAGGATGGTTTCGATCTCCTGACCTCGTGATCCGCCCGTCTCGGCCTCCCAAAGTGCTGGGATTACAGGCTTGAGCCACCGCGCCCGGCCATATCAGAAAATTTTCATCTCGATCATACAAGTTGGAAAACTATGTAACCGTACCTAACCAATGACTTTCTTCATTATGCACCTTAAAATGACTTTTTTTTTTTTTTTCTGAAAGGAAGTCTCGCTCTCGTCCCCCCAGGCTGGAGTGCGATGGCCCGATCTCGACTCACTGCAACCTCCGCCTCCACAAGGAGGAGACAGGACGCCCGGAGTCACTGCTGTGAGCTGGGCCGCCATCTTATGGCTAAAGGGGGCTAAGGGCCGAGCTGAGCCAAGAATTGGGAGTGGGGGTGGGGATAGGGGGTGGCGGGAGGGGAGGAGAGGGAGGAGGTCCGCGGAATTTGGAGCCCAGTTCTGGGAGGCCCGCGTCCCGCCACAGCCACTTCCTACCGGTTCCAACCAGCCCTCTCCCCCTTTCTCGGGATGTCGGACCCGGCACCCTCACCACTTCTAGGCTTCCAGGGGGTCCTGGCGTCTTAGCTGCGGATCTCTCAATACCTACAGGTCACAAGGACACAGAGATTGGGCCTCTACAAGCAGAGGACACAGAGAAGTGAAGACCTGGAGCTCCAACTGTTGCGAAAGACAAAGGCCTCGCCAAATCCCGGAAACCGTCCTGTCTGCTCCAGCTACGTGCCTGATTGGACGGTGCCCAGCCCAGCGATCCTGATTGGATAATGTTTAGGGCCCCACCCACTCAGGCCCTGAGTAGCAGAAGATGTGCTTAGATGCAGGGCTGAATGAAGACAGTGAAACCTAAGCTGCAGCCTTTTCAGGCAGGGCTTCTTCCTGAGCTGAGCCAGGCCCGCCCTAGAGGGCATTTGCATTTAACCAAGTGTATAAGATCACATGCATTTATAAATAATATATGGCTATTCACAAATGCAAAGAATATAATAACCATTATTTAACAAATTCAGATTTTATGACCTTCCTGGCTTCTGGTTGTTGAGCAGGCAGCCTGGATTTTTAAAACGGAGGCAATCCTCTGAAATAAAATGTGAGCAACATGTGAATTTTGCATTTTCTGGTAGCCAAACTTTAAAAAAAGAAGAAACAGGTGGAAATGATTGTAGCAATTTAATTAACTCAATATATTCAAAATATTATCATTTCAATATGTAATAAATACTTATTACTAATAAAGTGTGTATATATATATTTATAAATAAATATTTGAAACGAACTCTGTATTTTACCTTTCTAACACATAGCAGTTCAGACCAGCCACATACCAGGCACTCAGTAGCCACACGTGACCAATAGCTGCTACATTAAAGTGTAGCTTTGACATCTGGAGGATGAAGAGCCTGAACAAATCTTTTCCACCAGAGGTGAAGGAAGAGCCTCTCCCTACCAACCTCTCTCTTCAGTTCTAAGGGTGGAACAGATACTGGCCATGTAAAAAGCAGAGGGCAGCAGGAATAAAATAACCACAGGTACGTCACTGCGGCCCACCTTTTGATGTACCTGTGACTATTTTATTCCTAAGTTATAAACTAAAGATCTCAATTATAAGCTAAAGACTGTTGAAGTAAGAAACTAAATAATAAGGGGAGAGAGAATGCTTAAAAACTGTTGGTGTGAATATAAATCAGTAAAGCCATTATAAAAAACAGAATGAAGATTTCTCAAAAATATTAACATAGAACTACCATATGATGCTGCAATTGCACTACTGGGTCTAAATCCCAAAACAAAATACATGTGTTGAAGAGAAATCTGCACTTCTATATTTATTGCAGAACTCGTCACAGATTCATAGCATAGAATCAATCTAAGTGTCTATCATTCAATGAGTGAATAAAGACAATATGGTATATATTTTTTGTTTGTATATATTTTTTGTATAAACATATATAATATATGTATATTTTGGGTTATATTTTAGTATATATATTTATATATATTTTGAGCATATACATACACATGAAATAAGAAAATCCTGTCATTTGCAATCATATGGACGAAACTAGAGGAAATTATATTTGTTAAAGTAAGCCAAGCACAGAAAGATTAATAACTCATAATTTCACTGTTGTTCACTTACCTAAACAACTTGATGTTATTAAAGTAGAAGTTTTGTGGTGGTTACCAGATTGTAAGATAATTAAAGAAAGAAATGTATGTGGAGATGTCTGTGAAAAGATACCTAATTACAGTTGGCTAGGAAAAATAAGTTCAAAAGGGCTATTGTACAGAATAGTGACTATAGTTAGTAATGATGTATTGTGCCAAGACCAGCTCGATTGGGGAGACCCTAAGCCAGTGGCACTAGAGGAATTAAAGACACTCACACAGAAATATAGAGGTGTGAAGTGGGAAATCAGGGGTCTCACAGCCTTCAGAGCTGAGAGCCCCGAACCCAGAGATTTACCCACATATTTATTAACAGCTAGCCAGTCATTAGCATTGTTTCTATAAATACTCAATTAACTAAAAGTATCCCTTATGGGAAATGGGATTAACTAAAAGTATCCCTTATGGGAAACGAAGCGCTGGGCCGAAATAAAGGAATAGGTTGGGCTAGTTAACTGCAGCAGGGGCATGTTCTTAAGGCACAGATCGCTCATGCTATTATTTGTGGCTTAAGAATGCCTTTAAGCCGTTTTCTGCCCTGGGTGGGCCAGGTGTTCCTTGTCCTCATTCTGGTAAACCCATAACCTTCCAGTGTGGGTGTTATGGCCATCATGAGCGTGTCACAGTGCTGCAGAGATTTTGTTTATGGCCAGATTTGGGGCCAGTTTATGGCCAGGTTTGGGGGGCTTGTTCCCAACATGTCCCCCTTCTTTGATTTGCAAATCGATAAAAGCAAAGGCAGCTTTGTCACAGTGAGCTACTTCTTGCAGGAGTCAGGATCCACATCTGCAGACTATAAAAGAGAAACAACACAGATTAAAAGCACAGTCATCATTGAAATCACAGAGCTTCCAAGTGTTTTTATCCATTGTAATGGGTTACTAGCTGCTAATCTGTCTGCAGCTCCTTCAAGCACTCCAGTTCCTGGCATTAAGGTCAGGTGTGCCTGGGATGCTTTAAATATTTGTTCTTTAATTTTGTAATACCCAAAGACAAGTTTTTAGAGTGTCCTTCTGATGCTTTTTTTATTCTTTCCCAAATTTTGATCTTATTAAGAGCTATTAATAGTGTCTACAAATCCTTAATGTTTAGCTCCTACAGTGGGCCATATCATTTGAGGTTGAGGTGCCACTATACCGCCATGGTTCCAGATAATAGGAACTCTTGCCAGGTTCAATTTTGTTTACAAATAGATTTATGAGAGTGGTATGCCTTAATTATAGGAGCAGATTTATTACGGTAAATACTGAGATCAGAAAGCATGTGTAACTGTGTCATAAAGTGATTACATCCAGGCATTATTACCAGCCAGGATTGATAAATATGCCCAATAAGTATAATTGTTCTCTGTGTCAGCCCTTGTTGAAGGAATACTCACAGCAGTGGTGATAACTGCTATCATAGCTACCATTAAATTACTCTTTGTGACTGGTTGTCCTGCTTTCCTCAGGTTTTCTTTCTCCATCTGTGACAGCTTCTTGATCTGTCCCCAGGTGGGTGGCTGTGTTCGACGGGTGTTGCTCATGACAGTTGGGGTTCTCCTCAGCGTCAGTCTCGACATGGCTGCAACTGAGGGGTCCTCAGGATCCTCCCGGAATCTGGCTCATGAAAAGGTTTCAGGTGTCTTGATGGTATCCAAATTGGCTGTTGATTTTGGCCTGGAGAATCACAAGCATAACCATAACCTCTACCCCATTATTATCTTACCTATTTCCCAACTTTTTGCTATCAGATCTCTCCACCAAATCAGTTGTTCTGCTTCTGTCTTTGTGGCTGTTTCTGTAGATGTTGTTCAGCTGCTGATAACATCTGGCCTTTGGGCAGGCTCAAAAAATTTAAAGTTAATAATGCTAGATTTAGTTGCATCTGTGGGGTTCCATATTCTCTAATTCCCCTTTTCTGCTTTTGCAACTGCTGTTTTAGGGAAAGATTCGTTCTTTCCACTATGGCTTGTCCTTGAGAATTGTATGGGATACCAGTAATGTGTTTAATATTCCACACAGAGAAAAATGTAGCTACAGCTTGGTTAGTATAGCCTGGGGCATTATCTGTTTTAATAGAAGCTGGAATGCCCATCACCACAAAACACTGCAAAAGGTGACATTTAACACAGGCAGGAGACTCTCCTGATTGGCATGTAGCCCAGACAAAGTGAGAAAAGGTGTCCACACATACATGTACATAAGCTAGTCTCCCAAATGAGGGAATATGTGTGACTTGCATTTGCCAAAGAGAGTTAGGTTCCAATCCTCGAGGATTAACTTCTCCTGTAAAAGAAGAGAAATGTACCATTTGGCAAGTTGGGCATCACTGGATAATAGCTTTAGCTTCTTTCCAAGTAATGCTTATCTGCGTTTGAGACCAGAGGCATTAACATGTGTTAAATTGTGAAAGTGTCTAGCATTAGATATTGCATTAGCAACTAGGTGATCAGCCATTTGATTCCCTTCAGTTAAAGGTCCTGCAAGAGGTGTATGAGCCCTAATGTGAGTGATGCAAAAAGTGTGCATTCTACTTCTAACTGCTGTTTGCAATTGGGTAAATAAAGTCATCAGTTGTTCATCTGTATGAAACTGTAACTGAGCATTTTCAATTAACTGTGTGGAATGAACCACATATGAAGAATCAGAAATCACATTAATAGGCGTATCAAAAACAGTCAGTATCTCAATTACAGCTACAAGCTCTGCTTCTTGAGCTGAAGTATAGGGCATCTGGAAAACTTTACCTTTTGATCCAGAATAAGAAGCTTTACCATTACTAGACCCATCTGTGAAACAATGAAAGCACTTAGTAGGCTGCAGGTTGTTTACTGCAAGAATTGTAAATGCAAACCTTTCACAGTCTTACTTAGCTAAAGGTATAGTAAAGAAATAGTCTTTTAAATCTATGACTATTAAAGGCCGATATTTTGGAATTATAACAGGAGAAGGCAATCCTGGCTGTAATGCTCCCAGAGGTTGTATAACTGAATTGATGGCTCTTAAGTCAGTTAACATTCTCCATTTACCTGATTTTTTCTTAATTACAAAAACTGGAGAATTCGAAGGGGAAAATGTTGGAGCTCCGTGCCCATTCTCTAATTGTTCAGTAACTAATTTCTCTAAAACCTCCAGTTTCTCTTAGTGGCCATTGTTCTATCCAAATTGGCTTATCTGTTAACCATTTTAAAGGTATAGATTCTGGAGGCTTAACAATGCTGCCATCAAAAATGATATCCTAATCTTTGGCAGGAACTTTGCCTTTCCACTTGAAGTGGTTTTTTCAAACCTTGCAAAATTTTTTCTAGTGCCATACCAGGGACATGCCCCCTTTTAATGCATTGTATGTTGACTCTGAGGGCTATATAATTGTTCTGGAATTAGAACTTGTGCTCCCCATTGTTGTAATAAATTACCCCCCCATAAATTTATAGGTACAGAAGTTATAATAGATTGAATAGTTCCAGGTTGTCCATCAGGCCCTTCACAATGCAAAATATAACTACTTTGACATACTTCAGGGGCTTTACCAACTCAACTACATTAAATTGAGCGGGTTGAATTGGCTATGCGGACAGCCAGTGCTGTAGAGAAATGATTGAAATGTCTGCTCCTGTATCTATCAAACCTTTCAATTTCTTTCCCTGAATAGTTATTTCACAGGTAGGACGTTTATCAGTAATTTGATTTACCCAATAAGCTGCTTTGCCTTATTTATTTGTGCTTCCAAATCCTCCTGTTTGTTTAATTTCACTTTTTCCCATTCACACATATGGCACAATCAGGAGCTGTGCTATACGTTCTCCTGGCTCTGCTTTCCAGGGAACAGAAGTAGATATAACAATTTGAATTTCCCCATTGTAATCTGAATCAATGACTCCTGTATGTATTTGTACCCCTTTTAAACTGAAACTAGATCTGCCTAGAAGTAATCCTATCATCCCCACTGGCAAGGGTCCACAGACTCTGGTTGGGACCTTTTGCAGGGGTTCCCCAGGCAGAACATTCACAGCTTTTGTGCAGCATAAATCCACTGTGGGACTACAGGCTGTGGCGGGTGACAGACATTGTACAGGGGTGAGGGAATGGCCTAAGTTGGAAATGTCCATGTTTAGAATAGGACCTGGGACGGGCCTCTCGTGGCATTTCCTGAAATCAGGTTCCCATCTTTATCAAACTTAGAGTGGCACTGGTTAGCCCAATGTTTTCCTATTTTACATTTTGGACATATTTCAGGCTCAGCAGTTTTCTTTTTTCCCCTATCTGGTGACCTGACTCACTGATTTTTTCTACATTCTTTTTTAGTATGACCATGCTTCCCACAGTTAAAACAAGCTCCAGGAAATGGAGTATTTCTGTTATCCACTCTCAGTTCTGCCATTGTCTGTGCTAGCAGAGTAGCTTTATGCAGATTACCTCTGATATCATCACAGGCCTTGATATAACCAACTAAATGTGCTTTCCCTCTGATAGGTCGCAGAGCAGCCTGGCAATCGGGATTAGCATTGTCAAAAGCTAATAACTGCAACACTATATCCTGAGCAGTTGAATCTGCAATCATCTTTTTAAGAGACTCCTGTAACTGAGCTATAAAATCAATGTATGGTTATTTGGGTCCCTATTTTATAGCAGTAAAGGAAGGGTATTTTTCTCAACTTGAAGTGATTTTTTCCCAAGCTCTAATGCACACTCCTCTAAGCTGTTCTATGGCATCATCCTGCATGACCAGTTGTGCATCTAAACCAGCCCAGCCACCAACCCCCAAAAGTTAGTCTGCAGTTATATTAATTCGAGGTTGGGCCTGGGCATTGTGGGCAGCCTGAATGGAAGCATCATCTGCCCACCAAGTTTTAAATTGTAAGAACTAAGCAGGAGTTAGACAAGCTCGAGTAAGAGCATCCCAGTCAATAGGAATCATTCGCCTGGAAACAGCAACATTCTTTAATAGTCCCATTACAAAAGAAGAACCTGGCCCATACTGATTTATAGCTTGTTTAAATTCTTTGAGTAATTTAAAAGGAAAAGGCTCAAATGTAGCTATAATATTTCCCTGTTGATCTGGGGGGTGTATCCTAGCAGTGAACTGCCGAGCCTCTAAATCTCCCTCTTGTCTAGCTTCCTGAATTCCTGCCTCAATAAAACTAAGAGCAGTTATTCGAGGCGCTGCTCGAACAGTCACTGGGGCAACTACTTTTCCCACAGTGTCCTCCAGAAAAGAAAGATCTGGAGGTTCCTTTTCTTCAAAATAATAATGAGGGGGCGCAGAAGGGTAGGGATGAACCTCTCCCTCCTTTGCTGCTTTAGCTTTAGCTGGCAAATAAATCTGATCTGTAACCTCTTCTGTTACTTCATTATATTTCGCTTCCTCCTCATCATTGGTGTGAAAAAGTTCCAAGGTGGAATGAACCATAGCCCACACCTGTCCCATTGCTACCCTGATGCTTCCAAGCTCCCCTTCTTATTCACCATGGAAACTGCTTTAAGAGTATTTAGGTGTCCTCCAGCCAGTTCCACGTTCTCCAACCATCCCTCCAGCAACCCTTCAACCTGGATTTGAACCCCCATGATGGACACCACTTGCCGAGACCAGCTTGGTTGGGGAGACCCTAACCCAGCGGTGCTGGAGGAATTAAAGACACACACACAGAAATATAAAGATGTGTAGCGGGAAATCAAGGGTCTCACAGCCTTCAGAGCTGAGAGACCCAAACAGAAATTTACCCACATATTTATTAACAGCAAGCCAGTCATTAGCATTGTTTCTATAGATATTTGATTAACTAAAAGTATCCCTTATGGAAAACTGGATTAACTAAAAGTATCCCTTATGGGAAATGAAGGGATGGGCCAAAATAGAGGAATAGGTTGGCTAGTTAACTGCAGCATGAGCATGTCCTTAAGGCACAGATCACTTATGCTATTGTTTGTGGCTTAAGAATGCCTTTAAGCAGTTTTCCACCCTGAGTGGGCCAGGTGTTCCTTGTCCTCATTCTGGTAAACCCACAACCTTCCAGTGTGGGTGTTATGGCCATCATGAACACGTCACAGTGCTGCAGAGATTTTGTTTATGGCCAGTTTTGGGGCCAGTCTATGGCTACATTTTGGGGGGCTTGTTCCCAACAGTATTGCATTTTTAAAAAATGCTAAGACAGTCAATTTTATATGTTCTTGTCACAAAAATGTCAATGATGTGAGATAAAGCATTTGCTAAGTACCTAGCATTAAGCTTTGACAATGTATACATTTGACAATGTACTTTAAAACATCATATTTTACAGGATAAATAAATTTTATGCATCAATTTAAAAATATGTTTTTAAAAACATTATCAAACAAAAGTGTTTCAAATGCTCTGTGTCTTTGTCATAAACTTGACTAAATCCTATCAAAAGTATATATCTTTAGTTTAGTGGTTTTTTTTTTTTTTTTTTTTTTTTTTTTTTTTTTTTGAGATGGAGTCTCACTTTGTCACCCAGGCTGGAGTGCAGTGCACAATCTTGGCTCACTGCAACCTCCAACTCCCAGGTTCAAGTGATTCTCCTGCCTCAGCCTCCCGAGTAGTTGGTACTACAGGTGTGTGCTGCCATACCTGGCTAATTTTTTGTATTTTCAGTAGAATGGGGTTTCACCATGTTAGCCAGGCTGGTCTCAATCTCCTGACCTTGTGATCAACCCTCCTCAGCCTCCCAAGGTGCTGGGACTACAGGTGTGACCCACCGCACCCAGCCAGTTTTATTTTTTTAATTTAATAACTATAGAAACTATAATATTTGCCAGCATATTCTAGACCCAGCACAGAACATGGGAAGAGCCAGTGTACTCTAGGGCCCTTACTTTATGCTTGAGACATCTTGGAGTTTCTGGTGCTGATGATAATGAGGCAGAAATTGAAAAATAAATGTGTTCATTCACTCTAAGAAAAGTACCAGGAAAGGTAAGGGTTAAAAAGAAAAGAACAACTGTTCCTCCGCTTAGCAGCTCACTTCAAGGACAGTTATAAGACAACACTGTCTGGAAAGCCAAGGCCAAAGGAATGGGTTTCAGACACCATCCCCCTACCAACTGCCAGAACAACGTTGAAGGAAAAAAGAAAAGAGAAAGACAAATTCTTTCACTGTTACTCCTTTCCCTGGTTTCTTAAGCATAATTATGTTTTACAAATGTCTGTATTTAGCCAGTTCTTGTTTTTCTTTTGACACAGTTACAAGGTCACTAGCTATGCAAGGCCACAAGTTATGCTAAGTCAACAGTTACGCTATAGATTACATGACCTGTCACTGTATGATTAACTGCTTTTGTTTTGCCTCTGTAAGTTTTCTTACAAAAACCCTGCTCTGTCTTTGTTCAAGACTCAGCATTTTGAATGTGAATCCACTGAGCCGTTGCATACCTAAAATAAACAATCCTCCTGTTCTTCATGTCGGTCTCTCTGTCCCTCAGTTTCCTGCAACAGTAATAGTATGAAAGACGTTAAAAGGGCAGGTCTCATAATTAACTATTCTGTAAACACATTAAATAAATTTGCACCCAAAATCAGTGGAAAATGTTTTAATTAAAAAGCTGCCATGATCTCCAATCTTGGCTACAGTTAGGTAACTAAAAACTGTAGGCATAAACTGCACCCAGTAAAATAAAAAAAATATTATAAGAGAAAGTTTTCAAGATTGTAATCTCAATCTGGAAAGGAAAGGTCATTTTGGATTTTTAGTCCACAGAGGTTATTCTATTATTTTTCCACACTTAACATTCACACTCAAATAGAAGCTTTTGCATGGAAAAATAAGTTGTGGTATATGTGTGTCACCAAAATCTTAATTTAGAATTACTCACTTACCATTAGGTTTCCTGAAAATTTTATTTGTCAGATACTTTTTCTCTTAAGAGATTTCACAAATCTGATTTGTTTCTTTCTATGATGCTTACAACAGGCAACCTACTCATGTTCATGCTTTACCTATTCTAACTAATGTTATATTTACCACATTTTGTGTTGGAAACTCATAAAAAAAAAGAGAGAAAGACAAGTGATGCTAACTGCCTGATTTATGTCTTTTATCTCAATTAAATGATTTAACAATTGCATTGATAAGCTAAAAAGAACCTCAAACCCTTCAGTTAAAAAACAGGTTTTCATCGCATTAAATAATTTCAAACTTCTCATCAGAACCTAGAAAGTACATGTGAAATGACATGGCATGGAGAAAACAGTGAGAAAACTGTAGCCATAAAACAGTCCTCTTTGGAACTGTAGTTTTGGCTGTAAAATGACCATGTAAAGCTTTACTTTTTGTCGTATAACTTACACTATGGAGTAAGCATCTTTTCTTGCCTTGAAAAGTCTATGCCTTAAAAAATTGTCGTTTTGTTTTCAAAGTCTGAATAAATTTCTAACACTTTATCCTTTGTGCTTTCAATATTATCAAATATTTGTGAGTTTCTGTGATATAAAGGTTTTTCTCAGCACTCCTTTTTTAAAGGATTTTAATCTTTTTTACTACCTCTGTTTTCATGTTGATAATTTTGTTTTCCATTAGGACATTTGGCTGAATATCCAGATATTCTCAAATATCAACAGTGTAAAGATACTTAGAACTATTTTTTTCTATTAACTCCACTTATATTTGATTCAAAGTTGACATCTATTTTAAGCACTTTTTATTTCTTTTCTGCATGTTTATATTAATGGGTCAATTCTCACTATGGATTATCCATTGTTTATATACTATTAGTCTGGGTTTATCAATCTTAAATCAAAAAGTGCAATACATTTATAACTTTTCTATTTGAAAATAAATAACAGTTTTCCAATTACCAATCACCAGCAGAACTTGAAGATAGTGATGTGATATGTCTTGGTGCAATGATATTAATCAGAATGAAAAAAAGATTAAAACTCTGGACAAATTCAAACATGGGTAAATAGGGCAATAACATTAAACAGAAACATAATGACTCAACAGTTCTTCCTATGAGAATATATATGAGAATATACTTAGAGAAATTCTATTAAAGAACACATTAAGCTCTATACCAGTCCCTTCACTGAAGAAGGGTTTGTAATAACTTGAAACTAACAATAGTTTTAGTGTCTGTGATGGTTTATTCTATGTATCAACATGGCTAAGCTTTGGTACTAAGTTTTTTTGTTTGTGAAACACCGGTCTAGATGTTAGTGTAAAGGTATCTTTCTGACGAGATTAACATTTAAATATTTAGCATTTTCTTCAATTGAACAAAGCAGACTACCCTCATAATGTGGCAGAAACTCATTTTACCCATTGGAGGCTTTAAGAGGAAATACTGAGTTCTCCCAAGGAAAAATATCCTAGTTACATAATAACTTTAGACTTGAGACTAAAACATCAACACTTCCCTAAGTATCCAGTGCCACTTTGCTCTTCAGATTTAGCATTGTCAGCCTCAATAATTCAGTGAGTCAATTTAAAAAAATAAGCCCCCCTTTTTTTTCTAAAGAGGTAATGCCAGAAAGACAGCATACTAGGAAGTTTCAGGCCCCTAGTTCTCTGTGGAAATAAGAGATTAGCAGCAACATATCCACAAAATATCTTTGTGGCAATTCTAGCAATCAACTGAGAAACTGTAGCAAACAACTGAATGCTTAGTTTTGAAAAAAAAAAAAAAAACTGCACCTCAAATGCTAGAAAATTCGGTGACATTTTTCACGTGCTTTTTCTCTATCCTGATCTGGTGCAGTGCACTGTAATCTGAAGGAAGGCAGTCAATTCACAATTTCTACCTCATATAAAATGGAATAACTAGAAATAACTTGGATCATTGTAGCTCATTGTTGTACTAACTGAAGTAGTGACTCCTGTTTTATTCAACTCGAAACACTGATATAAATGAAGCAAAATTTGGATAACAGAATGGAGGCCGCGAAAATCAGCAGCAGGCACCATGTTGGGTTAGATTTGCAAAAATTCTATAGTAATCCAGGGACCTGAAGGCAGCAAGTTACAGTCAGAGAAACAAAATAGAAACCCTAGGCTTTTGAGACAAAACTGGCTGTAAATTGATACATGAGAAGTATATTTATCAGAAACTGGAATAAAAATTTACACTAAAAACCCAGGAAGCTTTTGTGAGTTTCTAGCATCTCTACACCACACTGATTAGTGAGAGTTTATTCCTGCAGTAAGCCTGTCTATAACAGTGAATAAAGTGCCTGGGTTTTTTTTTTTTTTTTCTGCAAATTATTAACTCTCATAAAAAGATTATAAGGCATATAAAACAGGGAAATATGGCTCAATCAATAGAACAAAATAAACCTTCAGAAAACAAGCCTAAAGAAACATAGATTTATGGATTGCTTTATGAATAATTTAAAACAACCGTGTAGTCCCAGGTACTTGGAAGGCTGGGGTGGAAGGATCACTTGGGACCAAGAATTCAGTGCTGCAGCAACCTATGGTCTTGCTGCTGCACTTTATCTGAGATGACAGAGACACCCTGTCTCAAAAATAGAAAAGAGAATACTGTGCCCACCAAAGCTAGCCTTCAAACACAAAAAATAATAAAGACTTTTCCAGATAAATGAAAGCCGAGGGAATTTCTTGACACCAGATGTGTCTTACAGAAAATGCTAAGGACAATTCTTTAATCTAAAAGGAATAAACATTGACATGTAACAAAGAAACATCTAAAATCATAAAATCATGAGTAGAAGCCTTAATAGGAATATAGAAAAAACTCAGAATAATACTATAATCGTGGTAAGTAAACTGCTTATATTTTAAGTATGGACATAATACAAAAGTACTAGCCACAAGAATAATTATGACAATTGGTTAAGAGATAGGTAATATAAGAAGATGTAATTTAAAATATCAAAAAGTAAGAGTGCCAGGGGGATGGTGTTAAAGTGTAGAGTGTTTTATATTACTTGTATTTGTAATTAAAGTTAAGTTGTTATTAGTTTAAAAGAGCATGCTATAACCATAAGGAGTTTTTGTTAAGCATTCATTATGTTATCTGTAAAACAAAAATCTATAGATACATTAAAAGAAATAGCATAAAATCATAACATGCTACTAGAGAAAATCACTTAACCACAAAGGAAGAGGCGAAGAAAGAAAAAAATTTACAGAACAACCAGAAAAGAAGTAACAAAATGGTAGTAGAAAACCCTTACCTATAAATAATAACCTTGAATGTAAATAGATTATATTATTCAATTAAAAAGTGAAGTATGGCTGAATGGATAAAAAAAACAGGACCAAATATATGCTTTCTATAAAAACATTACTTAATCTACAAAGACACATAGACTTAAAGTGATGGAAAAAGGTATACCATGAAATGAAAACCCAGAAAGAGCAAGAGTAGATACACTTATATTAGATAAAATTGACTTTAAGTCAAGAATTGTAAAATGCCATTATAAGATAATAAAGAGGTCAATACTACAAGAGTTTATAACAATTGTAAATAAATTGTTAAAAATAAAAAAGTCCTAAACACTGAGGCATCAAAATATGTAAAGCAAATATTAATAAGGTTAGAGGGAGAAATTAGCTGTAATACAATAATAATAGGAAATTTCAGCACCACATTTTCAGCAATAAAAAAGTCATCCAGACAGAAAATAAAGAAACAGAAAAATAGAGTTAAACTGCACTTTATGCCAAATGTACCTACAGGACATTTACCGAGCATTTCCTCCAGCATCAGCAAAATATAAAATTTTCTGGACAGGACATGGAATATTCTTTAGGATAGACCATATGTTAAGTCACAATAAAGGTCTTAGTAAATTTATAAAGATTGAAATTATATTAACTATATTTTCTGACCAAAACATAAGAAAACTAAAAATGAATAACAAAAGGAATGGTAAAATCTATACAAATTTATAGAAATTAAATGACATGTCCTGGAACAATGAGTGGGTAAGTAAAAAAATTTAAAAACAATAAGTTTCTTGAGACAAATGAAAATGAAAACACCACATATCAAAAAAATTTGAGATATAGCAAAAGCAATTATGAGATAAGTTTATAACAATAAACACCTACATGAAAAAGATATTTCAAATAAACAACCTAATAATATATCTCAAAGAACCAGCAAAACAAGACAAAACAAATCTCAAAAAAGTAGTAGAAGGGAAGAAATAACAAAAATCAAAGTAAAAATAAACAAAATAGAGAATTAAAAATAGAAAATACGAAAGATGCAGTTGGTTTTTTGAAATAATAAAATCAACACTTCCTAGTAGACTAAGAAAATAACAGAGAAGACTCAAATAAATAAAACTAGAAATAAAAAGGGATAAATCACAACTGCTACCACAGACATACAAAGGATCACAAGACACTACTAAGATCAACTGTATGTCAATAAAATGAAAAACTGAAAAAATAGATAAATCTGTGGAGACATATAACTTACCAAGATTAAATCATGAAAAATTAGCAAACATAAAAAGACAAGTAATTAGTAACAAGATCAAACTGGAAGTAAAGACTGTCAGGAAAAGCCCAGGGATGAATGACTTTACTGTCAAAGTCTGACACACATTTAAGGAAGAATTATTACAAATACTTCTCAAATCTTTACAAAATATGAAAGAGACAAGCTACAGAATGGGAGCAAACATTTGCAAACTGTACGAATATCCAGAGTATATAAAGGATTCAAACAACTCACCAGCAAACAAACAAACAACAAAACAAAATAAATAATTCAATTTAAAAATGGCAAAATACCTTAATAGATAATTTTCCCAAAGAAGTGTACAAATGGCTGGCAGCTTTATAACAAAATGCTCAACATTACTAACTACAAAGGAAATGAATTTTTTTTGTTTTTGTTTTTTGAGACAGAGTCTCGCACTATCACCCAGGCTGGAGTGCAGTGGCACAATCTTCACTCACTGTAACCTCCTCCTCCCGGGGTCAAGCAGTTCTCCTGCCTCAGCCTCCCAAGTAGCTGGGACTACAGGCGCATGCCACCACACTCAGCTAATGTTTGTATTTTTAGTAGAGACGGGGTTTCACCATGTTGGCCAGGATGGTCTCCGTCTCTTGACCTTGTGATCTGCCCACCTTGGCCTCTCAAAGTGCTGAGATTACAGGCGTGAGCCACAGCACCCAGCCGGGAAATGAAAATTAAAGCCACAATGAGATACCATCCCACCCTAGTAACAGTGGCTAGTATCAAGAAGACAAAATATAACAAAAACACATGAGGAGGCAGTTAGAGGAAAACTCTTTGACACTGTTGGTGGGGATGTAGCTTAGTACAATCGTTATAAAAAAAAGTATGGTGATTTCTCAAAAAGTTAAAAATAGAGCTAACATATGGTTCATTATTGAACTACTGGTATATAGCCAAAGTAACTAAAATCAGTATGTCAAAAAGATATTCGCACTATGATGTTTATTCCAGCACCATTCACGGTAGCCAAGAGATGAAATAAAAATGTGGCCATCAATAAATAAACAGATAAAGTGTGGTATATATACACAATGGAATATTATTTGGGTATGGAAAGAAACAAAATGCTGTCATTTGTAGCAATATGTGTGAACCTAGATAATATAATGTTCAATGAAATAAACCATAGACTGAAAGGCAAATATTGCATGAGCTCACTAATAAGTGGAATATAGAAAAGTTGATCTTGCAGAAGTTAAGCATAGACTGGTAGTTACCAGAGTCTGGAGAGGGGTCTGGGAAGAAAAAGATTAAGTGAGGTCATTCACTGGGTTCAAAGCTACAGTTAGATAGAAAAATTAAGTTCTGGTGTTCTATTCACAGTTGGGTGACTCTAACAACTATGGCATAATAACAACATATCTATTTTACAATAGCTAGAAAACAGTAACTTGAAAGTTATCACTATAAAGAAATGATAATGGTTTGAGATGATGAACATGCTAATTACCCTAATTTTATCAAAACACAATGTACATATGTTTTAAAACATAACGCTATACCCTATATTTGGAATTATGTGTCAGCTACAGAATAACTTACTAACCTAAATAAATAAATTTACCAATGCAAAAAATTTCAAGTCCTTGAAGCTGTGTTCTGTGTGTCTCTTGTAAAATACCTTTTCCACTTAACCAGAACGTTTTCAACTTGGCCTTCCCCTTTACTTTCTGCTTGTCCAGAGATTGAAGGTCAAATAGATGTCAGAAATTAGGATCATTCTAGGTCTTTTCTGAGCCGGCAGCTGGCCCTAATCCTGTACATTCCCTGCTAGATTCTCTTAACTATGTGGACACTTTTCAAAGATCTTATTCCCAAAGAATTGCACTCTCCATTATCTCCTGGTAGGCATTTCAGTGTGACTACTTTTTGTCCCAAAGAAATCCCTTTGCCTAAGGTTATTGATTTGAAATGCCTTTTTTCATGAAGAAATTAACTGCTATAAATAGCCCTTTGGACAGCATGCTTGCTGCATCTTGCATGTTTTGCTGAGTAAACATTTTTATTCATCTGAAATATTTTCCAATTTTTAATTTTTTCTTTGACACGTTGGCTATTTAGAATTTCATTGCTTAATTTTCACATACTCAAATTTCCTGATGTAATTAATTTTTAATTTTATTCCATTGCAGTGAGAGAAAATACTTTGCATTTACACAATTATTTTAATTTTTGTTTGTTTTTTGAGACAGAGTTTTGCTCTTGTTGCCCAGACTGTAGTTCAATGGCACGATCTTGGCTCACCGCAACCAAGATCACCATGGCTCACCATGCCCGGCCAATTCTTTTAATTTTATTATGTATTTTATTACCTAGAGTATAGTTTATTCTAAAAAACATTCTGGCTAGGCGCGGTGGCTCAAGCCTGCAACCCCAGCACTTTGGGAGGCCGAGATGGGCAGATCATGAGGTCAGGAGATCGAGACCATCCTGGCTAACACGGTGAAACCCCATCTCTACTAAAAAATACAAAAAACTAGCAGGGCGAGGTGGCGGGCACCTGTAGTCCAAGCTACTCGGGAGGCTGAGGCAGGAGAATGGCCTAAACCCGGGAGGCGGAGCTTGCAGTGAGCTGAGATCCCGTCACTGCACTCCAGCTGGGCAACAGAGCAAGAAAAAACATTCCATGTAAACTTACTAAAAATGTATAGTCTATTCCTGCTATGTGGAACGAACTATATGTGTCTGCTAGATCTCAGTGGTTTTGCTTCCTTCAAGTCTATTTAGTCTTTGACCTGTTGACTGTTTTTTAATTCATTATTGAGAGTGAAGTATTTAAATCTCTGTTATTTTTAGATTATATCTTTCTTGCTTTATTTTTGTCAATTTATTTTTTTTTTAGATGGAGTCTTGCTCTGTCGCCCAGGCTGGAGTGCAGTAGGGTATTCTTGGCTCACTGAAACCTCTGCCTCCTGGATTCAAGCGATTCTCCTGCCTCAGCCTCCCGAGGAGCAGGGATTCTTATTTTTACATTCTGTCTAACAATCTTAGTTTTTCATATTTAATTAATTAATCCTTTTATATTTCGTATTATTTATGTAGTTGGATTTATTTTTTCTGTATTATTTTTGTTTTCTACATATCATATGTATATTTTATTTCTTTTTCTACTATTTTGCCTTATTTTGCATTAAGAAAGCATTTTTATATAACGTCGCAATTTTAACAATCATTTTTAATATATATTTGTGGCTATCTCTTGCTGTTTTAGGGCTTCTGATATACATCTTCATTCATCAGAATCTGTTTTATATTTATAATAACTTAATACTGATGAGTTATACAAACATCAGTTCTATGTATTTCTATTTCTGCTTCTCATTTTGTGATATAAATTTTATACTTACATTGACACATGCTATAAACTTATTATCTTACACTTATTATTTTATATAATTTTATTTTTAAAAATGAGATGAGAAAAGAAAAAAGAGCAAAGATACATCTAAAAATCATTTGATATTAACCTTTTTATTTCTCATTTCTGAATTTTCTCATTTGTTCCAGAATATTCAGCTAATTTTTATTGCAAGACATGTTATCACTCACCTGTTTTGTTTAGTTATTGCTAAGTATATTACACGTATTTGTAATTGGTCCAACAATACAATTTTATTTATATTGTTATGCATTCATTTTTAAAAATAAGAAATAAAAAAATGTATGCATGATGTGTTTTATAATGACATGATTATCTTTACTGGTGCTTTTGTCATTTCATGTAGATTCAAATTGTTCTCTTTGGTTATTTGGTTCTCTCTCTCTCTCTCTCTTTCTTTTTTTCTCAGAGTCTCCTTTTGTTGCCCAGGCTGGAGTGCAGTGGCACAATCTCAGTTCACTATAACCTCCACCTCCCAGGCTGAAGTGATTCTCCTGCCTCAGCCTCCCAAGTAGCTGGGACTAGAGGCACTCACCACCACACCCACCTAATTTTTGTATTTTTACCTAGCTGAAATCAACTCAGTTTTTGTTTACCTGGAAAGGCCTTATGTTGCCTTTATTTTTTATTGATAGCTTTTGCATTCAGAAGATTATTTCTTGACAGTTTTTCTTCGATGAGTAGACAAAAAGATTTAAATGGAATTGAAAGGCTTCCAAAAGGCAACTAAATTATGGTCTAAAAAAATGGATATGAGATTGTTTTTAAATTGAATTGAAAATAAAATTATATTGATGGCAGCTGATGATACGTTAGACTGGGATGCAGAGAGCAGGAAGAATTAAACTTGTGGACAATAGAAGTCTGAGTTGTTTGGTCCTGACTTAGGCCAAATGGAGGGCCTTCTTTTTAGAGAATTAAAGATGGATGCATGAGAGCACAGCCATGCTGAAACTAAAGAGCTGAGCGCCTGCACTGTGCTAAGATCCACAGATTTGTAGAAATAGAACTCACTATTTTAACATACAACAATTTAACATACAATATTAGACTAAGAAAGCAAATAGGCAGTGATAATTATGATTAATGTTAACTTTAGTTTTAATATAATGGTGTTTGATGGGTGTCACAGAAGCAAAAATATGGCCTTTGCTATAAAACGTGTGCCTTACTACTGAGTGTGTAAAGCACTCCTGTGAGTGGAAGCCACAAAGAAATCTGAGGGTCAGGGTGGTAGAATAACCCATTGATACTCCATATCTAAAAAAATAAAATTTCTTGACATGGAGAGTTTGTATCTAAACACTCACTGCTTGAAATAGATGTGCACTTCTATACTCTATAAATGTACCTGGACAAAGTAGTGAGAGGTATAAAGTAGCCTACATTTTGCTCCCATGTCTAGTGCCCTGACTCAGAACTGTATCTTCAGGAAAATGGAGCACTTTGCCCATATAGGTCTGACAGAGGTGGCATTTTTCCGATTCTCACAAAGGTGCTTTTGGTCTACTTCTTACCATGAAAATCAGAGATTGCTGGGGAACATTAGTGAGGGCAACCATGAATTACTTGAACCAGTAATAATGCAGTGGGAAATTTGACAATGTGTTTTACTAATTTCGAAGGTTGGGTAATTGGGAGATTACTCTTTCGTTTATAAGAACAGACACCATACAACCCACTGGGCTGAATATAACTGGGGAAATAAGCTTACACGTGGAAAAGTTGGAGCACAGCTGTTTCTAATGTATTTTCTAGGAATCAAAAAGTTTCATTTTCCCTTGGTGGTTCCTTTCTTAAAATCACAAAACCAGAGCTGGTACTATCTTTATATTTGACGTGAAAATTACAGGCCTGGAGGGGATGGGCTGATGGCCTTGCTTCCTTAAAACCACACATTGTGAGCCTCATCCCTCAAACATGGACTCACTCCAAAGACTCAGCTGGGTGACTGTTTGTCAGCATTATTAACAGTGAGAGCTCAAGACTCAGGTGAGTGGTGGGATGAGGCAAAATTTTCCCAATGAAGAGTTAGGATCATTCTTTTCATAATTTCAGTCATGTCTCAGTGAATCATATCTAAGTATCTAATATGATTCCAAATGAAAAAAAGCAACTTTATGAATACCGGGGCCATAATGTATTGATCTTATAAATACTTTGTTAATTTTGTAATACTGTATTTAAATCATAATTGTATTTGTTATTATACTAGCTTTTTCTCAGTTTAACTTACTGTATACACCTAGCTAAAATTTTATTTTTTGAAACACAAGAAATCTGAACTAATTCATAAGAATTTAGTCATATTTGTTTGTTCTTTTAAAGTTGAAAACACTTAAGTATATTATAATGTTTAGAATCATCTCAAAGCATGATTACTGTTTGATATTTTACATTAATTAGCTTCAGTGAATGACCATAAAATTATTTTGTTTTATTGTGGTGTGGTAGCACATACAAGATTTGGTTCTGGTCACCATGAAACTGTAAACAAATATCTCCTTTCATCATTTATCACATTTTGTAGAGTTAATCACTACATTACACATGTGAAAGGCAGTATAATGAGAGTAAACTTGACCTGCGTTATGTGTTTACTGAGAGTGCTCAGGAGCATCACTGTCAGCCTCAGCAGCCTTAGGTTATCTAATGGTGAGAGCTAAGTTGTGCATTCAGATTTTGAATTTTTTTTTTTTTTGAGACGGAGTCTCCTCTGTCGCCCAGGCTGGCGCGATCTCAGCTCACTGCAAGCTCCGCATCCTGGGTTCACGCCATTCTCCTGCCTCAGCCTCCCAAGTAGCTGGGACTACAGGTGCCCGCCACCATGCCTGGCTAATTTTTTTTTATTTTTAGTAGAGACAGGGTTTCACCGTGTTAGCCAGGATGGTCTCGATCTCCTGAGCTTGTGATCCACCCACCTCGGCCTCCCAAAGTGCTGTGATTACAGGCGTGAGCCACTGCGCCCGGCCCGATTTTGAAATTTTTAATGGGTCACATAAAACCAAATTTTTCTTTGCACTCTAAACAACCTAAAAGTAGCATCTATGGACTTTTTTTTCCTACTTTGTTTCACCCAGTTTGACATCATATTAATGCAAATTCCATAATTCTTCTGTGGTGTAGTTGTCAGGTTTATCAAATAAAAACATAGAACACAGTTAAGTTTAATATTTGTATTAAAAATGACTTCTGCAATATGTTAAAGGCAATTATCAATTGTTTAGCTCTGGCAGGTGATAAGAATTTTTGAAGATACAATCAATTCAATCATACTCTATTTGTATGCTCTAATTTATGACAACCGTGATTGTGACAACCAAGATTGCTGATCTCATCTGGGATCAGCATCAATGCTCTCAAGAGCCTCAGTGGAAAAACACACCATCTGATCATGCAGAAGATTATTCTGTTTCAGTATGTTTAGGTTATTTACAGAGTAAGGAGAATGAATTAGCATAAACTGGATGTTTTCTAGGGTGAAAAAATAAAATATTAAAATTCTTATCTATGTTATTTAATCTAACTATTTGTCCTATATCTTCTTTTGGTGTGTGGTTCATAATATATGGGTTACATTAATAAAACTATATAGACATATAGTTAATAACTCATCTGTACATATATTATTATCTCATGTTCAAATATATTTTTCTAGTACTGAAGTGTGATCCTTAAAATTTGGATACCATTAAGTCTTTAATTTAAAATTACTTTGTGTTTTTTTCTGATTCCAACTTGACAGCAGAACTCAACTGTGCTGATGGTGTAGATGTAAGGTGGAAACCTTTCACTGTTTGTTTCTAAGATAAATGTGTGTACTTATCGGGGGAACCAGCCACCAATATTTCAACGTTGGTTCTTTTCTATTTTCCCTAAGTGTTGGCCAGTCTGAGAAATAAAGAGAAAGAGTACAAAAGAGGGAACTTTTACAGCTGGATCTCCGGGGATGACATCACATGTTGGCAGCTTCTGTAATGCCCCCCAAACCGCAAAACCAGCAAGTTTTTGTTACGGATTTCAAAAGGGGAGGGGTGTACGAATAGGGAGTGGGTCGCAGAGATCACATGCTTCAAAGGCAATAAAATATCACAAGGGCAGAAGGGCAGAGCAAGATCACAAAGCCAGGGTGAAATTAGAATTACTGTTGAGGTTCCAAGTCCCGCTGGGCATGCATTGTCATTGAAAAACATCTTAATAGGAAACAGGGTTTGAGAGCAGAAAACCGGTCTGACTAGAATTCTCCAGGCTGGAATTTCCCAATCCTAGCAAGCCTGGGGGCACTACAGGAGACCAGGGTGTATTTCATACCTTATCTTCAACCACATAAGACAGACACTCCCAGTGTGGCCATTTTAGAGACCTCCCCCTAGGAATGCATTCTTTTCCCAGGGCTATTCCTTGCTAAGAAAAGAATTCAGTGATATTTCTCCTATTTGCTTTCTGTAAGAAGAGAAATATGACTCTGTTCTGCCCGGCCTCGCAGGCTGTCAGACCTTATGGTTATCTTCCTTGTTCCCTGAAAATTGCTGTTATCCTGTTCTTTTCAAGGTGCCCAGATTTCATATTGTTCAAACACACATGCTTTACAAACAATTTGTGCAGATAATGCAATCATCACAGGGTCCTGAGGCAGCATACATCCTCAGATTACGAAGATGATGGGATTAAGAGATTAAAGACAGGCATAGGAAATTATCAGAGTATTGATTGGGGAAGTGATAAATGTCCATGAAATCTTCACAATTTATATTCAGAGACTGCAGTAAAGACAGGTGTAAAAAATTATAAAAGTATTAATTTGGGAAACTAATAAATGTCCATGAAATCTTCACAATTTATGTTCTTCTGCCATGGCTTCAATTGGTCCCTCCGTTCGTGGTCCCTGACTTCCCACAACATTTACTTACTAAAGTTTCATAGAAAGAGTAATAACCATTTACTCAACTAGATGTTTCCTTTATAAAATCAAACATATCTGGTGATTTTAGAGCAACATTTTCTCAGTCACTAATTTTTGATTATCCAAGGATACTCAATGTCGACATTTTTGCATCATCTCATATATTTTTATTTATGGAATTGTATAATGATAAGTGACCTTGAATCAGACACACTTTTATTTTAAAAATGAGTCAATTTAACGGTGTTTCACTTTTTTAGTGTCATGAAGCTAAATTGTCCTTAGCCCTGGATTAAATTAAAATGATAAATTATGTCTGAATCTTGGCCAAATAATATGAAATGCTAACTGCAAAATTGTTCTGCAAAATTTTACAAGGTGTTATAGTATTGAAGTTATCACAAGAAAACTTGAGAGGAATTATCTTTCTTATTGAAGACTAAATATTTTTCTAGGCGTGGTAGAGTATCTCTGTATTAAGTGAAGTCTCAGGAAGATGTGACTATTTTGATGCAACTTCATGGTTGAAACAAAGTAATTAAAAGTAGTGGCCAGGCTCGGTGGCCCATGCCTGTAATCCCAGCACTTTGGGAGGTCAGAAATTTGAGACCAGCCTGGCCAACATGGTGAAATTGTCTCTACTACAAATACAAAAATTAGCTGGTATGGTGGTGGGCACCACACGGTGGGTGCCACTTGGGAGGCTAAGGCAAGAGAATTGCTTGAACTCAGGAGGCGGAGGTTGCACTGAGCAGAGGTTATGCCACTGCACTCCAGCCTGGGCGACAGAGTAAGACACTGTCTCAAAAAAAAAAAAAAATAGTGTTTATCTTCTTGGTAACTGAGAGGAAAATATTTAAAAATGTGTTCTGAGATAAAGAGAGATCATATAATAAATCTCTGGGATGTGAACTAAACAGAGACAGCCAGAACTATTTCTATATTATACACAGTAAATTAGGGTTTCATTAAGCACAATAATGTACCCCAGTCCCTATAAGCATATTGACATCTGAATTTCAAGATATCACATTACACATTACAATTCATGACAAAGAGAATATAAGGGTGCAGATAGGATAAAAATTGCTAATATGCTGAAGAAATATCATGAATTATCATGGTGAGTCCAGTAAAATCACAGGGGTCAAAAACCATGGAAGAGTGATGATGAATAAATTGTATCAAAATGATAGATCATGAGAAAGACTCAACCTAATGTATTTTTAATTGTTTTAGTGAGTCTTTTCACATTAACATGCATTCAATTCAAGTGTACAAATACTATCCATTTTATATGCCTAATTGAAGTGGTAAATATAAAATGAGAGAACATAAAACAAGGATATGATTACTGAGATGAAGGCCAAGGTACATGAGGAATACAGGTAGTGTGCCCCTTAGACAGGCATAATTGAAAATGTATTTATTATGTATATTCATAATAAATATATATGTATATATTTATTTGGTTTAGAAAATAGTATAAGAGATACATTATCAAGAATTTATATAAGATGGGGTTAATCAAGAAAATGAGGGTAAAATAAAAATAATGATAATGGTAATAATTTTGAACACTGACGAAAGAACATTGATGACACAAATCTATTTTTTTCAGGTCTTCAAAATACGTTTCTTCTACGTCATTAGGATGAACACACATTTCATATGTTATCTTTGAAAAAGGCCTTTTCTTTTCTTTTTTTTTTTTTTAGACGGAGTCTCGCTCCGTTGCCCAGGCTGGAGTGCAGTGGCGTGATCTCGGCTCACTGCAAGCTCTGCCTTCCGGGTTCACGCCATTCTCCTGCCTCAGCCTCCCAAGTAGCTGGGACTACAGGTGCCCGCCACCACATCCAGCTTTTTGTATTTTTAGTAGAGACTGGGTTTCACTGTGTTAGCCAGGATGGTCTGGATCTCCTGACCTCATGATCCAACTGCCTCAGCCTCCCAAAGTGCTGGGATTACAGGCGTGAGCCACTGCGCCCGGCCAAGGTCTTCTATTTTCAAGCTGGCATTGGAATTTCAGCCAACATATTTCTTCTTCTCTGGCACATTTTTACATTCTTTGAGTATAGCAAGCCTAAAAACCATGACCTGATCATCTGTCACTTGGCCTTTGTCCAGATAGTGATGCTAGTCATTGCAGCAAAGTTATTGTCTCCAGATATGTTTGAGTCAGAATTTTCAGAATAACTTCAGATGTAAGGCTGTGTTCTGCACATACAAGGTAGTGAGGGGCCTCTCTATCTGCAACACCTCTTTCCTGAGCATGCTTCAGACCATCACCATCAGCCCCAACACCTCCTGGTTGGTGAGATTTAAACATAAAATCACAAAACACAATATCCTAGGTTTATTATTTTTTTGGTCCCTCAATTTGTCTTTCAACAGTGACATGATAATCTACATTGTAGGTTTTTCCAATGTGACCCAGCTAATTCTGAATGTCAGTAAATACTGCTCACTTTCTCCAATGAACGTCATCATCAGAAGGCTGTTTGTTACTCTGTCGTTATCCGGAGATGTCCTCCTTGTAGGAATCATGCTGCTCTCAAGTGCATACATCGTGATTCTCTTGTCCAGGCATCAGAGGCGCTCCCAGCACCTTCACAGCACTAGCTTTTTATTAAGAACCTCCCCAGAGAAAAGGGCCACCAAGACCATCTTGCTGCTGGTGAGTTTCTTTGTGGTTATGTACTCACTGGACTTAATTGTCTCATCCTCCACAATGCTGTTATGGGTATTCAGCCCTGTCATCTACAGTGTCCACAAGTTTATGGTCAATGCCTATGCCACTGTCAGTCGTATGGTGCTAATCAGATCTGATAAGAGAATCATCAGTATTCTGCCAAAGGTTCACTGGAAGTGCCATCCCTTTTTAACAAGTTAGTGATAAAATTTCCTAAAAATTATTTTGCTGTCATCAATTATTTAAAAACACAGAATTTGCTATCCGATTTAAATAAAACATGTGGAATTTCACTTTCATAATATCTTTTTTTTTTAGATGGAATCTCACTCTGTTGCCCAGGCTGGAATACAATGGTGCGATCTCGGCTCATTGCAGCCTCTGCCTCCTGTGTTCAAGCAATTCTCCTGTTTCGACTTCTAAAGTAGCTAGTAGTCATGTGTCACCATGCTCAGCTAATTTTTTTTTTTTTTTTAAAAGACAGGGTTTAGCCATGTTTGCCAGGCTGGTCTTGAACTACTGACCTCAAGTGATCAGCCTACTTCAGCCTCTCAAAGTGCTGAAATTACAGGTGTGAGCCACTGCACCCAGCCTATCTCAATTTTTTTTTTTTTAATTTCCTGGTGCTAAGAACTATATGTTGTTCTCAGTTCAGGGTCCCCCATGATTTAATAGTCCCAAAGCATGTCTCTCACTACTTAATTTTAATTTTACCTTTATACAGGAAAACATTTTCTTTTTTTTTTTTTTTTAAGATGGAGTTTCACTCTTGTCTCCCAAGCTAGAGTGCAGTGGCATGATCTCGGCTCACTGCAGCCTCCGCCTCCCAGGTTCAAGCGATTCTCCTGCCTCAGCCTCCTGAGGAGCTGATATTACAGGTGCCTGCTACCACGCCTGGCTAAGTTTTGTATTTTTAGTAGACAGGGTTTCACCATGTTGGCCAGGCTGGTCTCGAACTTCTGACCTCAAATGATCTGCCCACCTCGGCCTCCCAAAGTGCTGGGATTACAGGTGTGAGCCACTGTGCCTGGCCAGGAAAACATCATTTTTCTGAGTGTATGTTTATGTGACTTCTATTAGCAAGCATATCACTCAGGGTTATTACTTTTGAAAAAATATATACATATTTTGAGATGGAATTGTGCTCTTGTTGTCAGGCTGGAGTGCAAGGTGAGATTTTGGCTCACTGCAACCTCTGCTCCCAGGTTCAAGGGATTCTCCTGCCTCAGCCTCCCCAGCAGCTGGGATTACAGGCATGTGCCACCACACAGGGCTAATTTTGTATTTTATTAGAGACGGAATTTCTCCATGTTGGTCAGGCTGGTCTCGAACTCTTGACCTCAGGTGATTCGCTCTCCTTGGCCTCCCAAAGTGCTGGGATTACAGGTGTGAGCCACCGCACCCAGCTGAATAATTTTTCTAAGCATGCTTTTAAAATTTATTTTTAATTGAAGATAACATTGTACAAGTTTATTATGCACAACAAAAGGTTTCAAAGTACATATAGATTGTAAAATAATTAAATTTAGCTAATTAACAAATGCATTATCTAAGTTATTACTTTGTGGTGAGAACATTTAACATCCATTATCTTTGCCCTTTTCAAGACTGTACAATCTCATAAGTAACTATAGCCACCTTGCTATTTAAAAAACAGCATTAAATTTATTTCTCTGATAAAATTGTAATTATATTCCTTTTGGCCAAGATTTTTTATCCTCCTCTCCCCTCTAATCACTTCAGCATTTAGTAACTATTTTATATTTTATAACCATTTTAGTCTCAATAGTGCATAAGGGTTTCCTTCTCTCCACATATTGCTAACACTTGTTATCTTTTGTCTTCTTGATAATGACCATGCTAATTTAAGTAAAGTAACAACTATATTACTTTTACATTTCCCTGATGACTAATGATTTTGAGCATGTTTTCATACACCTGTCAACTATATATATATATATCTTGTTTTGAGAAATATCTATTCAGGTTTTCACTCATTTTAAAATTGGGTGATTATTATTATTATTTCTGCTGTTGCGTTATTTGAGTCCCTTAGATGTTAACCCCTTGTCAGATGCACAGTTTGCACATTTTCTTCCATTCTGTAGTTTTTTTTTTTTTTTTAGACAGAGTCTCGCTCTTGTTGCCCAGGCTGGAGTGCAGTGGCGTGATCTCAGCTCACTGCAACCTCTGTCTCCCAGGCTCAAGTGATTCTCCTGCCTCAGCCTCCCCGGTAGCTGGGACTACAGGCACCTACCACCATGCCCAGCTAATTTTCTGTACTGTTAGTAGAGAGGGGCTTCACCACGTTGGCCAGGCTGGTTGCAAACTCCTGACCTCAAGTGGTCCACCACCTCAGCCTCCCAAAGTGCTGAGATTACAGGCGTGAGCCACCACACCTGGCCTGTAGTTTGTCTTTTCACTCTGTTGATTATTTTTTATGCCATGTAGAAGCTTTTACTTTAACATTTTAGCAACTTTTTTTTCTGTTTTCTGGCTTATACAAAGGTGAGACATTTTGCTCTCACTGCTTTTATGAGCTTTTTCTTTGTGTTGGTGTTATGAAGTTTGACCTTTTTTTAAATTAAGGTTTATTTTATTTAAAATTGACATATAATTGTACACATTTAAGGATACAGTGTGATATTTCAGTGCATTTATTCATTGTATAATAGAACCAGAATAATTAACACAGCCATTGTTTTCAACATTTGTTATTCCTCTGTGCTGATAACATGCAAAATTCTCTCTTCTAGCTAACTTAACCTATATAATAACATATTATTATTAGTTATAGTCACCCTACTTTGTGTAATATAACACAAAAAATTATTCTTTCTGTTATTTTTAAATTTTTTTAAATTTTTTTTTTTTTTTTTTTTTTTTTGAGACAGAGTCTCGCTCTGTTACCCAGGTTGGAGTGCAGTTGCACAATCTGCTCACTACAACCTCTGCCTTCAGGGTTCAAGCAATTCGTGTGTCTCAGCCTCCCATGTAGCCGGGATTACAGGCACTCGCCACCATGACTGGCTAATTTTTGCATTTTTTGTAGAGACAAGGTTTCACCATGTTGGCCAGGCTGGTCTCGAACTCCTGGCCTCAGGTGATCCACCTGCCTCTGTCTCCCTCCCAAAGTGCTAGGATTACATGTGTGAGTCACCATGTCCTGCCTATTCTTTCTTTTAAATGATAATGTTGCATTCATTGGCAAACCTGTTCTCATCTCTTCCTCCCCACATCCTTTCCAGCCTCTGGTAACCACCATTTTACTCTACTTCCATGAGATCAGCTTTAAATTTTACATAAAAATGATATCATGTGGTGTTTGTCTTTCTATGCTTGGCATATTTTACTTAACATAATGTCCTCCACGTACATCCATGTTGCTGTGAATGACAGATGTTTTAGAAAAAACAGTATGTAGATTCTTCCAAAAATTAAAAATAGAACTACCCTATGATTCAGCAATTTCAATACTGGGTATATATCAAAAGGAAATAAAATCAGTATGTCAAGGAGGCAACATTAATTACTACCATGTTTATTGCAGTACTAATCCTAATAGCCAGACTATCACTTTACTTAAGAATGCTTTAATCTCTTTTTGATATATTACACTTCTAAACTTTTAAAGGATTTAAAGGTTTTCAGTTTTAGAAGCTATTTAATCACCAATTCTTTAAATATTTCATTTTTCATATAGTCTAGTAAAGCAATTAGATGTTCATTTCTTCTCAATCCAATCTTCATATATGTATAAATATATTTCATTCTCTATTAATTTGCCTCCTGTAAAATATGTAACTACATCAATTTTGCTTAGTATTCTATTTTATTGGCCTCTTGTCAGCTCAGTGTATTTTAATATGTAACCCATACGTTGTACATTACACTGCTTCACCACATTTGTAATAGCTTACTTTCAATTTGCTTTTTTTTCAGATATGACTTGAGAAGCTTATAGTTTTTTTTTTTCATTGCCCATTACTTTGGTTTTCTGTTTTTCCATTGTATTGAAAAATATTTAAACATAAGTCAAATATCTGATGTTTATGTACCATACAATTTCTTTTGACCCTTCATCTTGGTAGTTTATATATTAGTGTGCAAGTTATGTATTAGTGTGCAACATAATATATAACTTAGTTTTCACATATGGAAGATATCATACTTGGAATGTCTCCAGTCTGTGTGTTTCTTTGCTGATTCCATTTGCCTTGTTGGAAGTTGAACGCACATGAATCTGACATTCTTGTGATTAGTTCTGTCTGAATAGAGCATGTGCTTCTTAAATTGACTACTCCTCTGGATTATTCCTTTTATTTACTCCTGGTCCTGGGAATTTCTCATATTTTTCTTCAACTATATTTAGCATAAGATGGATTGTTTTAACTTCTCGACAATTTTAATTATCTGTATTAAATGTTTAAAGTATATATTATTTTCCTGAAAAGCATAAATAGCAACAGTTGCATACATTAGTAAAATATGTCTCATAGATTGTCTATGACATAAAATATCATCTCGTGCAAAATCTCAAGGTTTTTCGTGTAGAAGACCTCCTTCCCAATACATCACATTGTAATAATTTGTGAAGTGTGATTATTTTTACTACTATGTATGTATTACATATGTATTATGCACAAATTTCAGAAACACTCCAATGAATATATAGCCAGAATTACTGTTTTATATAATATAAAGCTAATATGGGTTAAAGCATTTACCTTAATTCAGATTTTTTCTACAATTACCATTCTCTCTCGTTAGCACTTTCCTGATATCAAAAACATAATATGGATTTAGATTTTTAATTTAATCCAGAAGATGTTGAAAATGGTTCTAAATGGAGTTTACATGTGGCCAGATAATACTTGTTAATTACCTTTAACTTTTTTTTTTTACATTTATCGATATATAAAATAAACTAAAAGTGTATATATTTAGGATTTAGAATATGATGTTTTGAGACATGTACACATTTTTTAATTAACTCGGTTAAGCTAGTTAACGTATTTATCACTTTCCATACTTTATGTGTTTGCATGTGAGTGGGTATGGTGAGATTACTTGAGATTTGATTTTGAAAAAATTTGAAGTATACAGTATTATTAACTATTGTCACCAGTCTATATGTTACCTTCTCAGCATTTATTTTATAGCTGAAAGTATGTATATTTTGACTGATACCCTGTCATTTCCTGCCACATCCTGGCCTGTAATAATTATTATTCTTCTTTTCCTATGACTCTGAGTTTTTAAAGATTTCACATAAATACTTGTTTTTTTGTATCTGGCTTATTTCACTTAGCATAATGTCTTCATGGTTCTTCAATGTTGCTGAAAAAGGCAGAATTTTCATCTTTATTAAAGATAAATTACATATACATATATATTTATTATAGTTACTTTACATATTCATCTATATATGCTAAGTAGTAACCTCTCTATCAAGTTATTTTCTCTATATTATCATTCAAATATAATATTGTTTTGCATTTACTATTATTAAAATTAATTTCCTGTCTTTAAAAAATTTTCATAAAGTTTATGGGGTCAATTCAATCTGCCCTCTTGATAAAAGCCAAAGTTATATGTCAGGTTTACTAATTTGGATTAGATTGAGATTTTTATTGCCTCAAATAATAAATATAAGCATTAAGGATAAAAATATAATTATATTCTTCATCTTACAACAAAGAAAACTTTGGGTTATTTATTGGACAAAAGACTTACTCTATATTATTATTTCTATTTTTGTGTCACCTAAACATTTATTACACTTAGAATACCACAAAATAGGAATAAATAAATTGGTAGTCACAAATTATGAAAGTAAAATTAAGAAATAAGATATACTTCCCAGAGACTGTTTGTAACAAAAATAAATGAAATATGTTTTAGGTGATGCATATTCTAATTCCTCTGATTTGATTATTATATATTATATGCTTGTATCAAACTATCACATGTACTACATAAAGATGTGCCACTATTATGTGTCTGTAACAATTAAAAATAAAAAAAGTCTATATGAATATATATGTATATATAAACAATCACGTAACAAGTAAAGTATTAATTAAAATATTTCCACAAAGAAAAGTTTAGGGCCTGACATCTTATGTGTCAAATTCAATGAATATTTAATAAATAATATCAATTGTTTAAAAAAACTTTCAAAAATTGAAAAGAAATTTATACTTTCTAACACACAACATTAGAACTATTATACAATAAAATAAAGTATACAACAAAAATAAAAAAAGTTCTCCAGATTGAAAAATAACAAATAAAGATTTTTTTTGCAGATGATATAATTTTCTATATAAAAATACATAAGTTCAATAAAATATCCCTAGAACTATAAACAAGTTAATTAATGTCACAAAATGAAAGGTCAGAAAACAAAATTAAATTGCAGTTATAGATGAAATAACTCAACAATGAAAATGAAATAAAAAATATATTTATAATAGCAATAAGCAGAAATGTTAAAGTTTTAAAAAGAAATACAAATATGTTATACTCTATTTTTTAATTCACAAAAATCATAGAACTGAATAAATTAACGTACATTAAATAATCAAGTTTTAAATCACCATTTTTAAGATTAGAATATCTCACAGGTTGATCTACAGATTCAACAAAATATCTTCAAAGTTTTAACTATTTCTAATGGAAATTGACAAGTTCTTCCCAAAAACAAATATAGATAAGCTGGGCTTGGTGGCTCATGCCTGTAAACCCAGTGCTTTGGGAGGCTGAGGTTGGAGGACTGCTTGAGGCCTGGAGTTGAAAACCAGCCTGGGCAACATAGGAAGGTACTGTGTCTACAAGGATAAAAAAATAAAATTAGCTGGATATGGAAGCGCATGCCTGTAGCCCCACCTACTTGGGAGGCTGAGGTGGTGGAATTGCTTGAGCACATGCGTTTGAGGTAACAGTGAGCTTTGACTGATCCACCTCACTCCAGCCTGAGTGGCAGAGTGAGACCCTGTCTCTAAAAAAAGATTTAAAAAACAATATAAATGTGCACAGAATACCAAATACACAAAACAGTTTTTAACAAGAAAAATAAAACAATTTATACTTTTTGATATGAATTCTTATTACCTAGGATAGATTCATGTAATTAATAGAATATATTTGAAGATGCAGCCGGGTGTGGTAGTTCATGTCTGTAATCCCAGCACTTTGGGAGGCTGAGGTGGGTGGATCACCTAAGGTCAGGAGTTCGAGACCAACCTGGCCAACATGGTGAAATTCCATCTCACTGACAAATACAAAAAAATTAGCCAGGCGTGGTGGTGCATACCTGTAATCCTAGCTACTTGGGAGGCTGAGGTAGGAGAATCACTTGAACCTGGGAGGTGGAAGTGGCAGTGAGCTGAGATCCCACCATTGCACTCCAGCCTGGGCAACAGAGCAAACGTCTCAGAAAAAAAAAAAAAAAAAAAAAAAAAAAAAAAAAAAAAAAAAAAAAAAAAAAAATCCATTTAAAAACACGTTCATTTATGGCAAATTAACATTCACAAAAGTTCCAAAAAATTTCAGTGTGGAAGAAACATCTTTTCCAAGAATGTTTCTAAGAAAATTGGCTATAAACATTTAAAATAAGAAGTCAGATCCCATCTCAAATCAAACACATACTGAAATACTTAATATGAGCTGTAAAGCTAAATGTAAGAGCTAAAATGACAACTTTTTTACAAGAAACACAGAAGTAATTTTTTATAATCTTGTATTCGATAATGATTATTTATTTTTTACATTTAGGTTTGTTTTATTTAAGTTTAATGTTAATTCCATGCTGTGTTTCAGTAAGAACAATACAGATTCTGTATCTGTGGCTCCAGTCAGATATCCAGTAGTACAAATTAGCTTCAAGTTACATATACTGAACAGAAGTGATTGAGCTAGCAGAGGGGAGGAGTGAGGGGAAGCAGGTAGGGGGAGGGAGAAGGAGTAGAAACAAATAATTGAACATGCATGCAGGCTTTTCCACACCACCTGCAACCCTAACCCGCTTCAGTGGGAGAGTAAAAGTAGGCAAGAATGAGCAGCCACGATTGTTGAACTGTTATTAGCACCATGCTTTTCAGCAACATTTCTGTAGAGTTTGAAAAACTTTTTACAGCAAAACCATTTCAAAACTCCCTCCCCAAACAATCTTTAACCATGTCAAGCTAACACCGAATTACTTTCAAACATTGGTATAAAATACGGTTTAAACAATTAGAAAAACGAAAAATGATACCACTTATGCCTCTATAGTGTGATTAACATCTTCCTTAGACGCTTGCATCATCTAGAAGCATCACCTAATGGCTTTCAAACGTAATTTCCATTTCTAATGGTAATCTTGCCACATCTGGCACGGGGACAATACAGTAATGCTGAAAAAGCCTCTATGCAGTCCTGTTAGTGTCTTAAAGAACCTAAAAGCTGGGACCAGTAAAATCCACAGAAATTCACTCTTGCCTTTAAGAATTTTTGAAAACTGTTAAAAAAACAAAAACAAACAAAAAAGCAGGGCAGGAACCTAAATTCTGAGGCCAAATGTAAAAGTCAGATTTGGCGGTTCTTAGGGACAATGGGGAGTTTCCAAGGGACGGGATGGGGAAGAGTGGGGTGGTCAGGGATGGTTTCTCTTGTTGGTTTTTATGTCTCACTGATTTTCATCTTCCACGTCCTGCAGCGCTTCTTTATTCTGTTCTTCATCATCACCCTGCATGCCCGAAGTCCATAGTGTCCTTATAGCTTTCTTCACTCAGCATATCCAGTTCTGCAATTGTGTCATCAAAAGCTGCTTTTGCCAACCTGCAGGCATAGTCAGGGGAATTAAGAATTTCGTAGTAGAATACAGAAAAATTGAGAGCAAGACCTAAGTGAATAGGATGCGTTGGTGGAAGTTCTGTCATTGCAATATCACTAGCAGCTTTATAAGCCGCTAGGCTGTTCTCCACAGCCTCCTTCCTGTCATTTCCTGTGGCAAATTCTGCCAGATACCTGTGGTAGTCCCCTTTCATTTTATAATGGAAAACTTTGGACTCGCCAGTGTTAGCTGCTGGAATGAGGTTTTTGTCCAGTACATCCAGAACGTCACAGCAGAGTAACTTTAGCTCAGTCTCAATCATTTGCCGATATTCCCAAATCATTTTTAGCTTGTCTTCTCCTTCTTTTTCTTCTTTCTGTTCAATGCTGCTGATTATTCTCCAGGAGGCTCTTCTAGCTCCAATCACATTCTTATATGCAATAGATAGGAGGTTTATTTCTTCAACTGTCAGTTCCACATCCATCCCTGCTACTTTCTTCATTGATTACACCATTTCTTGGACGATACTGCGGGTTCAGTTCCAGAGCACGCTGTATTGCGCAGCCTGCTTGGCCAGCTTTGCCTGGTACCAAATCCCCTCGATCATCCACAGCAGCAGCCGCTCTTACAGGGTCTGCGAGACGGATGTAAGCGGATAGTGTCTCTGACTGTGGCTCCGCTGCTGGGCAGCAAAAATGGCGGCACCTCAATCAGGGACTTTGCCCTGCGCAGGCGGAAAACTGCTCAACTCTATGGCAACCGCTCCCTGGCAACTAATGATTTCTTAAAAAACACAACAAAAAAGCACAATCAAGAAGAAACTGATAAACTTCATCAAATTGAAAAAACATTTTTTTATACACCAAGAAGAATATGTAATCTAAGCTGCATAATGAGAGACAATATTTCAAATTATCTATCTTTTTAGGCTCTAGTATCTGGAACACAAACAAAACCAAAACAAACTCTTATATGTCAATAATAAAAGGACAAATTACCAATTAAAAACGGTCAAGGGACTTGAATATATGTTTCACCAAAGAAGATGTACAAATTGCTAATATGAACATAAAAATATGCTCAATGTATTTTGCTATTAGGAAAATAAAAATCAAATCACAATGGGATAACAATGAACAAACTATACTGGCTATAGCAAAGAGACAATAACAAGTGTCGACAAATGTGGAAAGTATGGAATTTCTATGCATTGCAGCTGGAAAGGCAAAATAATGCAGTCATTTTGTAAAACAATTTGGCAATTCTTCAAAATTTTAAACACAGAATTGCCACATGGCCCTGAAGTATTTTTCCACACATGTATGCAAAGGAAATGAAAACCTAAGGCACACAAAGACTTGTATGTGTATGTTCATAGCAGCAATGTTTATAAGAGCCAACAGGGAATACCATCGAAATATCCATCAGCCAGTAAAAAAATATGTGTCATATTTATGCAATAAAATTCTTAGCAATCAAAGGGAATTAAGCAATAATCCATGCTACATTGGAAATAAACCTCAAAAATAGTAAACGAAGTGAAACAAACTAGGTTTTAAACAGACTACATAATTTATAATTCCACATATAAGAAGAGTCCATAAAAAGCTCATTGATAGACAGAAAATAAACTAATGGATGTCTAAGGCCTGGGTGATGGTGGAAAGTGAATGAAAACAAGACAGATTTTACTCAGGGATGATGAACATATTTTAAAGTTAGTTGTGATAATCTATATATAACTCTGTTAAAATATTAAAAACAGGCTGGGCGCGATGGCTCATGCCTGTAATCCTAGCACTTTGGGAGGCCCAGACAGGCAGATCATTTGAGGCCAGGATTTTGAGACCAGCCTGACCAACGTGGTGAAACACCCATCTCTACTAAAAGTACAAACAAATTAGCTGGGCGTAGTGACACATGCCTGTAGTTCCAGAGGCTCAGGTAGGAGAATCACTTGAACCGGGAGGTAGAAGTTACAATGAGGCGATCCCGCCACTGCACTCCAGACTGTGCGATGGAGCAAGACTCCGTCTCAAAAAATAAAATAAAATAAAATAAAAAATAAAACATTGATATTTACAATGAAAATGTCATTGTATTATATAAATTATATCCCATTAAAGCCTATCAAAAACAAGCATGCCATAAGTGTTAAAATAACTTCTGACTTTAGGCAACCCAAGTAACAGACTCTTAGCACCAAAGTTATTTCTGCTGATTTAATAAATATTAAAGAAAGAAGAAGAAGATACTTTAAATACCACAAGAGGACACAAGTGCAACCAAAAACATTATAGAGGTTACGTAAGCAAAAAGAAAACAGTTTTTAAGGAGTATTTATGGATAGGAACCACCTGGTTTTACTAGACTAGGAGAGTGAAGTGATTTACAGAAGAGTACTCTAACTCACAGATTGTTACAAATAAGTAATGATGTCATCATAGAATGAGGAAAAATTAAAAATTAATTATTAACTAAAAATATTTGGAGAAGCAATCTAACATAAAGTTGGTTGATGGCACCTGTCTCTGCAGTTAGAGTAGCCTATTGCTAATGCAAAAGCTGCACATTCATTGCTTCTTCAAAACCAATCTTGATACCCAAATCTGATACTAATCTCTAAATTTATTACTATAATTTATGAGAAGATATTTGCCTATTTTTTATTACATAACGTGGCTAATGTTCAGTATTTGAAGGTTTTTATTAAAAATAACCTTAAATTTTTTATTTAAAACTCATTATGGAAATTAAAAATGTAAACAAAGATATAAAAATTATACAAAAATTCCTGAGTACCCATCACAAGGCTCCAGCCATTTTTTTTGTCTTTCATTTTCAATTATTAACTCCATTTTTTTTGTAAAATGTTAAAAGTAAATATAAAAATCTGTATTGTTAAATTTGTAGAAATTTTGTACCTCTAACAAAAACAAAACAAAACAATGAAAATATTACTATGATTCCTCATAAACTTTTTTTTTTTTTTGAGACAGAATTTTGCTCTGTTGCCCAGCCTGGAGTGCTGTGGCGCGATCTCAGCTCACTGCAACCTCCACCTCCCAGGTTCAAGGGATTCTCCTGCTTCAGCCTCCCAAGTAGCTGGGACTACAGGTACATGCCAACAAGCCCAGCTAATTTTTTGTACTTTTAGTAGAGATGGGGTTTCACTATGTTAGCCAGGATGGTGTTGAACTCCTGACCTCGTGTTCTGCCTGCCTCGGCCTCCCAAAGGGCTGGGATTACAAGTGTGAGCCACCACGCCTGGCCAAAAATATTTTTAAATATATATTTGTGTATATATTTATGGAATACATGAGATATGTTGATACGGACATGCAATATATAATAATTACATTTTGGAGAATGAAGTGTCCATCCTCTCAAGCATTTATTCTCTGCATTACAAATAATCCAATTATACTCTTAGATATATTAAAATGTGCAATTAAATTATTATTGACTATAGTCACCCTGTTGTGTTATATTAGGTCTTTTTCATTTGTTTTACTTTTTGTATTAATAAACTATCCCCACTTCTTCCCAACCCCCCACTCACCACCCTCCCCAGCCTGTAATAACCATCCTTCTACTCTCTATCTCCATGAGTTTAATTGTTTTAATTATTAGCTTCCACGAATAATTGAGAACATGTAATGTTTGCATTTCCTTTCCTGGCTTATTTAACTTATCATAATGACCTGCAACTCATATTATTGCAAATTGCTGGATCTTATTCTTGTTAATGGATATGTAGTATTCCATGGTGTATGTACCACATTTTCTTTATCTGGTCTTCTGTTGATGCACATTTAGGCTGATTCCATCATATTGCTATTGCAAATAATGTTGCAATGAACATGTGTGTATGTGTGTCTTTATGATAAAATAATTTATATTTATTTGGTTATGTACCCAATAATGAAATTGCTGGGTCAAATGCTGCTTCTGTTTGTAGTTCTTTGAGAAATCACCACAGTGCTTTCCACAATGTCTGGACTAATTTATATTCCCATCAGCAGTGTACAAGCATTCCATTTCCACTACAACTTTTGCAGCATGTTACTTTTTTGTTTGTTTGTTTTTGTTTTTGAGATGGAGTCTCGCTCTGTTGCCAGGCTGGAGTGCAGTGGCACAATCTCGGCTCACTGCACCCTCCATTTCCCAGGTTCAAGCGATCCTCCTGCCTCAGCCTCCCAAGCAGCTGGGACTACAGGCATGTGCTACCATGCCCAGCTAATTTTTGTATTTTTAGTAGAGATGGGGTTTCACCATGTTGGCCAGGATGGTCTTGAATTCCTGACCTCATGATCAGCCTGCCTTGGCCTCCCGAAGTGCTGGGATTACAGGTGTGAGCCACTGCACCCGGCAGCAGCATCTGTTACCTTTTAACTTTTTAATAATAACCTTTATAACTGGTGTGAGATGGTATTTTATCCACTATCTAATATTTTAAATAATGTGCAAAAAAGGAAACAAAACCAGGTTATTCAGTATCAACAGTAACAAAAATTACAGCATATCTGTACAACTTGGCATCAAAGAAATGTTACATTGCATGGTAGTTGTGAAAACATACATGTAGATAAAATATTTAAAAAAGGAAAGGGCTCAAGATGGTAAATTTGTGACATTGGATGTCAGTTCTCCTTAGAAAGAACAATATTGTGAACTATTAATTATACCTCCAATAGAATATCAAGGAAAGAACACTGAAACCTAATTGAGAACTCACAGAAAAAATCTGAGGAGCCAAAGGAAAAGGAAGCAAGAGGCCAGCTCAGCAGAGAGCTGCTAGGAACCTGGAGGGCCTCAGCATCGCTGAGGACAGGTAAGTGGGGAATGTTTCCAGCCTGCATTTCTCCTGTGGACTGCCACAGAGTTGTGGGAGAGCTCCTTTGTTCTCATGAACCCTGACACTAACACGGCTGTTGACTTCAAGAACTCTTGAGGGCATAGCACCAGACTGGGGACTCATACTATGCTACTCACTTTCCACTAAGATGCAAGTGGTTGTGTCAGGATGCCACTGGGAAAATACAGGTATCAGGGGACTGACTCCAGCCCTGGGAACCTCAGTTCCCCTATCTCTGCATCTCAGGAGCTGCCGCTGACATTGGCCAGTGCCAGCTTGGAGGGCTGCAGTGGCCCAGGGTTGGCTGGACCCAAGAATGATGCAGTTTCCCAGAAGTTTAGCCCTACAGAGTGCTGCTCCCGGGAAAGGGGAGAGTTCAGTGAACCAAGAAGGCAAAACTGGGACAAAAGAAAAAGCATTCTACTTTCAGAGTCCAAGAGCTGCCTGCTTGGGACTGAGAAAAGTAACTTTGCTCTCAACAAGTGCGAAAACTGTCCTCACACTGCAGATGAAGGGTGAAATGCCCTCCCACCAGTTGCACAGCCTCTGTGCAGTGGCTCAGGCACAGCAAATGAGACCCCTCTTTTCCCTTCGCACACCACTGCAGGCACAGCCTCTACTACTGCCACAGGAAGTTGGGGTAGGTGAGCATCTTGAGCTGTGAGTGGTGACTGCAACCCAACTGGCAGCATGGCCTTCAAGCCTAGGCTTAAAAAAAGGGTACAGGGCCCGGTGTGGTGGCTCATGCCTGTAATCCCAGCACTTTGGGAGGCTAAGGCGGGCGGATCACTTGAGGTCAGGAGTTCGAGACCAGCCTGGCCAATATGGTGAAACTCCGTCAATACTAAAAATACAAAAATTAGCTGGGCGTGGTGGCGGGCACCTGTAATCCCAGCTACTCAGGAGACTGAGGCAAGAGAATCGCTTGAACCCTGGAGGCAGAGGTTGCAGTGAGCCGAGATCACGTCACTGCACTCCAGCCTGCACATCACAACGAGACTCTGTCTCAGGAAAAAAAAAAAAAATTTAACTAATGAGCTCCCTTCCAAACCAACATAATCACATTTTCTTACAAGTGAGATCTGAATAACAAATAATTTATATGCACCTGAAAGTTTGAGAGGCAATGCTTAGCTAAGTGGCTCTCACCCCAAACTTCCACTTAAGAGCATCTGGCCAGTTTGAAAAAATGCTGATTCTACCTGTTGTTCTGGGTGGAATCGTTCATGTCGTTCTAATTAATTGCCCCATGTGATTCCAAGGTGAGGCCAGGGTAAAGCACACAGGCTCCCGAATTCTTTCAGGAGAGCTGAAAAGCTTTCAGCTTTTTCCCCAAAGGGAGATCACAGAGGCTGCTCTGCTTGTGTTTGGTAGGGGGCTAGTCAGTTTGGCCTATATTCCCATAGCTGTAACAGAAACTACTGGAGTCTGTGGCAAGGAAGAGTACTAGAGGGCAGAAAAACGAGAAAGTCACAATTTCATCTTTATATAGCTGGTCGTTGTTTCTGAATTCTACACAAAGGCCAGGAGGAGAGAACATTTTCAGCGCTTTAAGGTCTTCTGCCTGTGGGTGTGGTGGTACCAGGTAAAAAGTTTGTCCTGATGCCTTTACAGACACATTCTCAAGATGAAGGTGAGATTTGTTCGGTTAATCTCTCCTAAGAAGGAATCAGAGAAGAGAGAAAAAATGGCCGATTCTCAGATAAGTGTGTCCCAGGTCAAAAACTGTGTCCACTTTTTCTTCTAGAATGTCATGTCTCTAGAATTGCAGTCATTTCCATTTCTACTTCTGATGTTTCTGCCTAACAAGATTATTTTAACTACCTTTTTCCTTTTCTTCTCAAGACAGTGAAAGGACCTCTTTAAAATAACTCTCCCCTCTATACCAGAGCCTTATCTTCATTCTCTCCATCCAGGCTTCTTACATATCACAAATAATTCTCACCTTGAATTTATACTCTGAAACATTGAAAGTTTCCTTTTGTAGACAGATCACTCTGGGCAGGTGGGTATATAAAACATTTTTGGGGGGATGGTGCTGGGTCCTCAGATATCAGTGAGTGAGAAAAGTACACTGTTTATGTTCCATCTGGATGCTCCATTAGTTCTATGAAGAACATAACTTTTAAATGCACACTTAAAAAGGATGGAAGTAATTGCCTGGGATAATTCAGAAGGTAGGAAAAGGGATTAATTTTTAAAAATGTGCCTTCTAGGATGCTAAAGAGGGAGTACTTAAATACACTATTACAAATTACAAAATATGGGAAACATATGTAGCTTGAATTTTACATAAAATTGATGTGTTTTGTGATTAAATTCTGATTATGGTTAGGTTTTTCGGCCAGTAATCTTGCAGAAGTCATGTTGAATCCTCCTATATGTATCAGCACCTGATACCAATTTGTCCCGATAGTTTTATTCACTTGGTTAAGGTGCTCTCTAAAGGATTCCTCCACCACAAAGTTACTTTTTCTTTGAACTCTATCATTAGCGGGTATCTTGGAGAGACTTTCTGATCAATGTGCATAAACAATCACATTTAACCTGGAAGTGCCCCCTTCTTATTAGTTTCTATTTGTTTCTACCTTGCTTCAGAAAATGAAGGTTGTCATCTTTGTTTACCGGTCTTATACACTGGGATAAAACCCAGGTTCTGTCACTTACTAGATGTTTTACAAAATATTTTTCTTAGCTAGAATCATCGGGATCTTTGATGAGTTTGTTAGCAATGCAGAAACTCAAGTCTCGTCCCGGGTCTCTTGAATTAGAATACGCATTTTAACAAAATCTCCAGTTTACTGATGTACACATTAACATATGAGAGGTACCTTCTAACTTATTGTGACTTCTCCATATGAGAACTATATACAACTTACTCCGTATAATGTAAATACAGCACTCAAAACTGTATATGCTTGTGTTTATGCCATGAATTGTATGCTGCATCATTCAGAAAACTATAGTACCTACACTGGCTTTGTGGATCTTACTTCATTCTCTTTCCTCAGAATGAGGGAAAACATTAGAGAATCTTTCTGTATTAAACAGTATCTTCTTGGGTAATTCAAGTCTCTCATGTAAAACAGAGTCAACTCTCTTAACTCTCAAACACCTACAGTCAAATTAAGAATTCTGCCCATGGCCACTTGCTCTGTGTGTGTGTGTGTGTGTGTGTGTGTGTGTGTGTGTGTGTGTGTGTGTGTGTTTTTAGAAACTGCTACCATTGAAGGATGTGGCCATAGAATTATCTTAAAAGGAGTGGGAATGTCTGAATCCTGCTCAGTGGAATTTATGTAGGGATGTGATGTTAGAAAAATACAGATACCTGGTTTCCCTAGGTGAGAATAACATCTCCCTGGAATTCCTAATACACCCTAAGGTTTCTATTTGCTCCCTTTGTAGAATGATTTTGGGAGTTTTTCCTCACTTAAACTATTTTTAGATCAATACTTTTGAGGAAAACTTGAAGATTTTTTTGGAATAAAGAAAGAAAATCTTCAAGATGTTTTATCTTAACAGAAACCTTCCCCTTTCTTCAGCTAATCTGTATCCTTCACTCTAGATTAGTAGAAATCTAGAAATTCAGTGGCATAAAATATTGTTGCCCAAATATTGAAATCCAATATTCATCACAAATTTTAAATTCAATAGTGTTGGATAGTAGAGCTAAGGGCCCAGAAATGTAAAATATGTTTTAAATATTCTAAAGGTTCTGTCAGAAAACAGTATTTAGAAATTAATTTTTTAGAATATTTTATAATATTCTCTCCTCTTTACTGAACATAGTGTTAGGTTTGTAATTGGAGGATCCCAGAAAGTCATGTTACTTTTTTCTAACAAAACAGGTCTTGCTGTCTCTAACCCTCATCTGATCTCCTGCCTTGAGCAAATAAAAGAGCCCTGGAATGTGAAGAGACATGAGACAGTAGTCAAATACTAAGGTAGGTAGGCATGAATGAAGCAGATAACACAGACCAGAGGTACAAAGGGCAAAAAGAATGCCAGACCTTAAAATGTGATATGGGACACTCTGCTTCAACGGAAATGTTTCCTAAAAAGCCACTTTTTCCTCTTGTTCTCAAATAGGAGCATCTTCTGTCCCATACCCTTAAATTCCCTAAGGACTCGACTTCCCATTCTGTGATTTTCCTTTGAGATTACCATGAGAGTCAGAGTCTTTATGGCTTATAAGGTACTGCATGATATGCCTGCTCTTCCATGGCTTTGGGGGGATACAAGAATATCTTTATTTTTGAGGAACTGCGTGTTAAATCATTTTAAAAGTTTTCTTTTTCCATCATGTCTGAAATGTGTGAGAGCAGTGGTGATATTAAGATTTGTTTCAGGAATCTCAGGAACATCAATGACAAACATTGCCTGTTATTTCTCTGTTTTTTCTTTCTGATTTTTGCAATCCTCACAGATTTGAAGTGATGGCTCATCATTGTTTTCATTTGCAACTGCCTGATGGTAGGTGATATTGAGCACACTTTCGTATACCTATTGGTCATTTGTATATATTTGTTGGCAAAATATTTTGTCAGTCTTCTATTTTTCAGTTGGGTTATCATCATTATTATTTACCTTTGCTTTGAATTTCTTATATATTTTGAATATTAAACTCTTATTGTATATATGGTTTGCTATTGTGAGTATGATGCAATAAACATGCAAATGTATCTATCATTTTAATAAATTCTTTTTGTGGGTAGATCCCCAGTGATGAGACTTCTGAATCAAATGGTAATTCTATTCTTAGTTATTTGAAAAATTTCCGTATTGTTTTGTACAGAGATTGCGTTAATTTATATGTTTCTGCTGACGGTGTATAGGGTGTTCCCATTTCTCCACATCTTTGCCAACGTTTATTATGTTTTTTTCTTTTTAATAGTAGCCTTTATGGCTAATGTAATATCTCATCATGGTATTACTTTCTGCTTCTCTGCTAATTAGTGATATTGAGCATTTTAAAAATACACACGCTGGCTATTTGTATGTCTTTTTTGAAAAAGACCTAGTTATTTGCCCATTTTCAATGGGATTCTTTGTTTTTATTACTATGATGACTTGATTTGAATTATTTGTAAATTCTCAATATTAGTTCCATGTTGGCACATAGTTTGCAAATATATTCTTTTATTCTGTAGGTTGCCTATTTACCCTGTTGATTTTTTTTTTTTTTTTTTTTTTTTTTGCTGTGCCAAAATTTTTTAGTTTGAGTCCCATTTGTCTATTTTCCTTTACTTTTGTTTATTGCATGTTTGAGGTTTTAGTCATGAATACTTTGCATAAACCAATGCCCAGAAGAGTTTTTCTTACATCTTCTTTTAGTACTTTTATAGCTTCAAGTCTTACTTTAATTCTTTAATTCATCTTGAGTTGATTTTTGTATATGGTGAGTGATAGGGATCTGTTTCTATTCTTCTGTATATGGTAATCCAATTTTCTCAGCACTATTATTGAACAGGGTATTCTTCTTCTGGTGTATGTTCTGATCAGTTTAGTCAAATATCAAAGAAGATATATGACTTTCTGGTTTTTTTTTTTTTTTTTTTTTTTACAGAGTCTCACTCTGTCACTAGGCTGGAGTGCAGTGGCGCCATCTCGGCTCACTGCATCCTCTGCCTCCTGGGTTCAAGCGATTCCTCTGCCTCAGCCCCCCAAGTAGCTGGGACTACAGGAGCACGCCACCACACCCAGCTAATTTTTGTATTTTTAGTAGAGACGGGGTTTCACCATGTTGGCCAGAATGGTTTCGATTTCTTGACCTTGTGATCTGCCTGCCTCGGCCTCCCAAAGTGCTGGGATTACATATTTCTGGGTTTTCTATTCTGTTTCCTTAATCTACATATCTGTTTTTATACCAGTACCATGCTGCTTTGGTTACTATTGTGTTGCAGTATAATTTGAAGTCAGGTAAGTGATGCCTCCAACTTTGTTCTTTTTGCTTAAGATTGCTTTGGCTCTTTGGGCCCCTTTCTTATGAATCTTATAATAGTTTTTATCTAATTCTGTAAAAAATAATGCAGGTATTTTGATAGAGATTGCAGTAAATCTGTAGATTGCTTTGGGCAGTATGGTTATTTTTACCAATATTAATTCTTTCAATCCATGAGCATGAGCCATTTTTCTTTTTGTGGCACTTACATTTTGTCTAATCAATGTTTTGTAGTTTACCTGTAGAGCTCTCTCACTTACTTGATTAAATATGTTCCTATGTATTTTATTGCTTTTTGGAGCTATTGTAAATGAGATTGCCTTCTTGATTTGGTTCTCAGTTGGATCGTTGTTTGTGTATAAAAACACTACTAATTTTCATATGGTGATTTTGTATCTTGACACTTTACTCAATTCATTTATCATATTTAAACGATTTTGGTAGAGTTTTTAGGTCTTTCTAAATATAACACCACATCATCAGTGAACAGGAATAATTTAATTTTATTTTTCTAGTTTAGGTGCCTTTTCTTCCTTTCTTTTGTCTGATTGTTTTGGCTAAGACTTCCAATACTATATTAAATAGGAGTTGTAAAAATGGCATCCTTTTCTTGTTTCGGTTCTTAAAAAGAATTTTTCTCATTCATTATAATGTTACTTCTATGTTTATTTTATTGAGGATTTTCATCATGAAGAAATGGTGAGTTTTATTAAATTCTATTTCTGCATTTATTGAGATAACCATAGGTTTCTGTCCTTAATTTTGTTCATGTAACTTATTATGTATACTACTTTGTGTACTTTGAACCATTATTGCATCCTTGGTATAGAACCCACTAGATCATGATATATTCTCTTTTTGATTTTATGTTGGATTCAGTTTAGTAGTATTTTGTTGAAAATTCTTGCATTTATGTTCCCAAGGATATTGGCTTATCTTTTTGTTGTTGTTGTTGTTGTTGTTGTTGTTGTTGTTGTTGTTGTGTGTCCTTGGCTAGTTTCGGTATCAGGGTGATAATGACCTCAGAATTACCTAGAAAGAATTTCATTATCCTCAGTTTTGGGGAAGAGTTTCAGGAGGATTATTATTAATTCTTTGTACATTTGGTAGAATTTGTGCATTCATCCGGTCCTGAGATTTTCTTTTTCAAGACTTTTTAAAATTACTGGCTCAATCATGCTACTTATTATTGGTCTTTTCAGGCACTCTGTTTCTTCCTGGTTCTATCTTGAGAGGTCGTATGTTTCCAGGAATTCATTCTTTTTCTAGGTTTTCAGGTTTGTGAGTGTCTAGCTATTTTTGAATGTTTTTAGTGATCTTTTTTATTACTGTTGTACCCATTGTAATGTCTATTCTTTTACTTCTGATTTTGTTTATTTAGATCTCTCTTATTTTTGCAGTTAGTCTAGCTAGCAATTTATCAATTTTGTCTTTTTGAAGAACTAACTCTTTATTCTTTTGATCATTTGTAGTTTTTGGTCTTTATTTCATTTGATTATGTTCTTATTTTTGTCATTTGTTTTCTTCTTCTAACTTGGAATTTGGTTTGTCATTAATTTTCTAGTTTCTTTAAGTGTGATGTTGGGTCCTTAATATGTAAGCGTTCTACTTTTTTGATGGAGGCATTTAGTGCTATAAACTGTTGTCTTAGTACTGTTTTTGTGGTGTCTCACAGGTTTTATTATACTGTGTCTCTATTTCCAATTTGTTCCCACAAATTTTTACTTTTCATCTTAATTTTTTACTTGAGATGGGGTCTCACTCTGTCACCCAGGCTCGAGTGCAATGGCACGATCTTGGCTCACTGCAACCTCCACCTCCTAGGCTCAAGCGATCCTCCCACCTCAGCCTCCTGAGTAGCTGGGACCACAGGTGCACACCACAACACCCAGTTTGTTTGTTTGTTTGCTTGTTTGTTTGTTTTGTGGTTTTGGTAGACACAGGGTTTTGCCATGTTTCCCAGGCTAGCGTCAAACTCCTGACTTCAGGTGATCCACCTGCCTCAGCCTCCCAAAGTGCTGAGGTTGCAGGTGTGAGCCACCACCCCGGCTGACCATCTTTTTTTTTTTTAAACTTAGTTGCAGAGATCTACAATTTATTATTATTTTCAGTGTTAGAGCTAGAGGGTAATTTTTCCAAAGATGGCACTCAACTCCACTTATTTACCTGTCAACAAATACAGAACTGAACTGTTAGCCATAAGCACTTTACAAACAGACTCAGGAAACTATGCAGTAGACAATAACATAGCTTAACCAGACTCTGAAAAACAGATACATATTTTGGTTCACACTTGTACAAAGAGAACAGTCATGTCTGCATGACTTAAGGTTCTCTAAACACAACTGTTTTATGTTTTAGACCCCTAGAGTGTGCCAGTTTACCACATCAGGGAGGAATCAAGGAATGTGCTTCTTCTAAAGAACCAAGGGCAAGTGGAGGCGGTGGCTACAGGGAATGCTCTGGGCAGAAGAGCTGCCTCAGGTTTTTGTGGGAATGAAAATTACCTGTTGCAAGTAAGCAATGCCTAGGGTTTATCTAGTTTGAGGTTCAAAACAAAGGAGAGAATTATTTCCTTCCTCGAGCTCTTCCCAAAGCAATATGCACATCTCATAATCAAATCTCAGGTAGTACAAAGAGATAACCAATTATCTAAAAATTTAATTTACATACATGTTGGCCTGGATTAAAAACAAAAAAGTTAGTTTCCATAAATAGCAGACTTTAGTGCTGTATGACCCAATGACTAAAATAAAACCAGAAAGTTTTTACTGAAAGCTCAAGGATAAAAATGAACACTGGCTGGCTATTGAACTCCACATCTGACAATAATTACTGACAGTTTAAAAATGTATATCCAAAATATAACCTCAAAAGGACCAGGTTTTTTTGTCCGACAGAACAGCTCAAAATGTTGAGGCATTATTTGTTTGGATTATGATGGGTTATTCTCAAAGTTTATTTATCTAGAAGGGGAAAGTGATTATAGAAAAATACTTGAAATAATTTGCCAATGAAGTTGCAGATTCTAGCAATAATCCACATCTTAGATTTTTAAGTGTGTAGTTTCATAGTTTAAACAAATTCTGTCAAAGAGCTATTCAATATACTTTATCACCATAACTTTCCATGAAAACCAAATAAAAATCACATCTGAATGATTTACTTCTATGCTTTTATATGATTGTATACATATGATGTACTACACATCCAAGTACAAGAGGCAGTTATCCTCTCTGAGAGGTGCAAGAGTTGTTCTTTCATGAATGCCCTCTAACAGTGAAACTGGCAATTTTTATATATGCATTCATGTGCATATACGTGTACTTCAAAAAGCAAAGCGTCATCTGTTCGTCCATTGTTAACTTAATGGTAAGAGTGGGGACCACCAGGCATCGGTGGAGCACCAGAAGGTCTTGAAGGCACTTGGAAAGGATCACTGGGAGTAGGATAGAGTCCCGGTGTGGGATACAATCCTGTAGGGGCAGGATATGGTGTGGTGGTCCTCAGGCTCCTGGTGGATTGGTGCCCCGTGGAACAGGTGGTGCTGGCCCAGAGGCTTGGGGATGAGGAGGAGCGGGATATGGCCCTGGAGATGGATATGGCATATTAGGGGTAGGATACTGCCCTCCCATTCCTGGCTCCCAAGGTCCAGAAGACATGAATCCCCATGGACCTAAAGGACCAGCTGCAGCTGGATCTGTGGGTGCACCATATGGTCTGGGTAGCTCTGGAAAGGGCATATTTGGTGTAAGATATGGCCCTGTGGAGCCAGGGCCTGGCACTGTTGGGGCTGGATAAGGACCACCGGGTGGGGGGCATGATGATTCCGAAGGAAGAAAGAGTGCTGGGTGTCCTGGAGGTGGTCCGGTGGGAGGCATGGAAGGATACATTCCTGTTGATGCTGGTCCAAAAGGCACAGTAGAGGGTGTTGCACTTGGTGGGAGTCGAGATGGAACCGAAGGTGGAGCACTCGGATTATTCCAAGGGCTGGAGCCTGGCCAGCCTTGAGGAGGTTGGCCAGGTTTTGTATTGCTCACAGCAGAGGTTTTGGCAGGGGAGTGTTCAGGTAGTGCATCTGCCAACGAAAATTCACCAGACATTTTCCCGGCAATATCCGAGACCGCAGTAGGGTCTAGAAGCGGCGATGGATCTGAGGGACTGGGCCCTGAAGAAGCGGGCGCAGGCTGACTGACAGCAGGGAAAGCAGCCGACCATCTTAATTTCTTAATTGACATGGTGACTGTTTAAGAACATGTTGTTTAATTTCTTTGTAATTTTAGTTTCTGAAATTCTTCTTCATATTGATTTGTAGTTTCATTCTACTGTGGTTTTAAAAGGTAGTTGATATAATTTTGATTTTGGGGGGTACTTTGTTGAGACTTGTTTTATTGCCTACCACATGGTCTATGTTGCAGAATGTTCTATGTTTTGATGACAGGAGTGTATATTCTATGGTTGAGTGGGAAGCATGTTCTGTAAATGTCTTTTAGGTCCATTGGGTCTAAAGTCCAATTTAAGTCCAATAATTATTTCTCAGCTTTTCTATTTCAGTGATCTCTCAATGCTGTGAGTAGAATTTCTAATTTCTCCACTATTATTGTATTGCTGTCTATCTCTTTCTACAGGTTTAGTAATTTTTTTAAAAATCTGGGTGTTTTGATGTTGGGCGCATATATATTTAGGATTATTATATCCTCTTGCTGAATTGATTCTTTATTATTGGATGATTACCTTCTTTATCCTTTTTGTTACTGTTTTTTATTTAAAATCTGTTTTATTTGATGTAAATATGGATACTCCTGTTTGCTTTTGGTTTCTGTTTGTGTTAATATATTCCTCCTTTAACTTTTAGTCTATATGTGTCTTACAAGTAAGGTGAGATTCTTGTAGGCAACATAGTATTGAATCAACTTTTCTTATCCATTTGCTAAATCTATACCACATAATGGGGAATTTAATTGATTTGTATTCAAGGTTAATATTGACATGTAAGGTTTTGTTTCTGTCATAATGTTGTTTTCTATTTTTTAATCTATTTATATTTGTGGTTTGATAAAATTCTGTCGTGTTGTGATTTGATGTTTTTTCTTTTTCTCTTTTGTTTTTTAAGATGTATTTTATACTTTTACATGTTTTAATGATGGTGAATATCAATCTTTTGTTTTTATATTAGAAATCCTTTGAACTTCTCTCATAGGCCCAGCCTAGTGGTAATTAGTTTCCCCAGCATTTATTTGTCAGGGCAAGACTTTATTTCTTCTTCATTTGTGAAGGTTAATCTAGCTTAATGTAAAATTTTTGGCTGGCAGTTTCTTTTCCTTTCAACATTAAAAGTGCCATCCCATTCTCTTCTGGCCAGTAAAGTTTCTGTTGAGAAGTCTGCTGTTAGTCTGATGTGGTTTCCTTTATAAATGACTAGATGCTATTCTTTTACTGATTTTAGAATTATTTCTTGCACTTTAGATATTCTGATTATCATATGCCACGATGAACCCCTTTTGCAATGTATTTTGCTGTGATTGCTGGGCTTCCTGTATATGGATGTCTAACTCTGTTGCTAGGTTTGAGAAGTTTTCTTAAACTTTATTTTCAATTTTTTCTGAAATAGGTTTTCTAAAATGTTGATGTTTTTTACCCCTCAAAAACACTGATAATTTGTAAGTTTAGTCACTATATTTAGTCCCAAACATCTCAAAGTCTTTGTTCATGCTCTTTTATTCTTTTTTCCTTATTTTTGTCTGAGTAGATTGTTTTGAAAGACCTGTTTTCAAGTTCTGAAAATTCGTTTTATTCCTGTTCTCGTCTATTATTGAATCTTGAAATGTATTTTCTTTTTCCTTCAATAAACCTCCATAATTTTTGTTTGGATTTCTTTTAAAAGATATCTGCCTCCTTGATACATTTCTCATCCATTCTCTGAATTTATTTATTTATTTTTGTATTGGCTTTCAGATTTCTCTTGCATCTCTTTGAGCTTCTTTAAAATCTATTTTTTGAAAGTCTTTTAAAGTCTGATATTTCAATGAATTTTTTTGCTAGAATACTGGAAAATTATTGTGTTCTTTTGAACGTGTCATAAACCTTGCTTTTCCATGCTTCCTGTGTTTTTATATTGATTTCTGCACATCTGCAGCAACAGTTTCTTCTTTTTATTTTGAATTTACATTCATTGGAGGAAGCTTACTTTTTGAAGTTATTACCATGATGTTTATTGCATAGGGCCATTTGACTTTACTTTTAGGTTTGTGCAGTGGGAAAGACTCTGTATACATTTCTTGAGTATAAACAAATATATACACACACACACGTGTGTGTGCGTGTGTGTGTGTACAGCAAATACAATGTTTTATTGGCATAGGAGTCATCTTTTATCTTAGGTTGATTTTTAAAACTGAGTCTCAGAAAACAATTAATGTATCTTTGTTGTTTTGGTCATTGAGGTACAGCACAGTATGACACCTGACTTAATAGGGTGAGGGGTTAGGATGGGGGTGGAAGATGAGAAATTACTTAATGGTTGTAATGTACATTATTTGAGTGATGCATGCCCTACAAGCCCTGACCTCACCACAATGGAATATATGCATGTAATTGAATTACACTTGTACCCCATACATTTGTATAAATAACTTAAAAAGAACCACAAGAGTTTGCTATCTTGCTTGTTCATAAATACAAATACATTATGAATGCTTCCCATGACATTAACTATTATTGATGCAGGAGTTAAAAATAAATTTTAATTTTAATAAAAGCAGACCCCAAATTACTTCTTTTCTAATATAGAGCAGTGTGTAAAATTGAGCTGCAGACATAGATAAGCAAGATGGAAGCTTGCACAAATAAATGCTGGCAGCTGTGCCAATAGGAAAAGGTGCTACCTGGGGACTAGGCATGTTCAGAATGGTGGCTCTATCTTCCATTACCTTTGTAAACCATGTGTACAGTAAGAAGCAGGCAACATGGTGGCAGGCAACGGGGCACCACCCAGGCGAAGACTCCATTTACATAATAGAAGATTAGGTGGGGGCAGCCAGCTTCCTCGTGCACTGTATAAACATCACACCTGGCCCAACCAATCTTTGGGCCCTATGTAAATCAGCCACTGCCTCCTCAAGCCAGTCTATAAAATCTGGTGCACTTTGCTGCAGGCCGGAAGTCCACTCGGGCAACCCTCTCCCTCACAGGACAGAGAGCTATTTTCCTTTCTCTTTCTTTTGCCTATTAAACCTCTACTTCTAAACCCACTTCTTGTGTGTCCACATACTCAATTTCCTTGGCATGAGATGACAAAACTCAAGTATTTACCCCAGACAGATGACACTGCTTCATTATTTTATAAGTGATAAATTTATTAGTTAAAATTGCTGTATTAAGAAATATAGCACATTTTAAGGCTGCTGATGCACAGTGCAATAACTGCCATATACAAATATGACACCACTTACACTTAGAGCCCAGGCACAGAGACTCACACCAGTAATCCCAGCACTTTAGGCTCTCAGGGCAGGTGGATCACTTGAAGTCAGGAGTTTGAGATCAGCCTGACCAAAATGGTGAAACCCCATCTCTACTAAAAATACAAATTTTTTTTTTAGTAGAAAAAAACCTTTTTTCTATTAGTGGGGATGGTGGTGCATTCTTGTAACCCTACAAGGATGAGTCAAGAGAATCGCTTGAACCCAGGAGGCAGAGGATGCAGTGAGTTGAGATCACATCACTCCAGCCTGGGTGACAGAGTGAGACTCTGTCTCAAAAAAAAAAAAAAAAGTATTACAAAACTCTTGTTTCCCTACACTTACCATTTGTCAACAGTTTAATGATATATGTTATTTTTAAATACATTTTCCATTTTGGTATGTCAAAAAACTGGCATCTCATTATTTTAATATGCATTTTGGTAACTATTCAGGTAACTTGGTTTTATGTATGTTTAGTGTATTACTTTTTGAATTGCCTAGTTATGTCTTCTGCTTATTTTGCTATTCAATTATGTAACATTTTAGTGATTCATATGAGCTCCCCATTATAGTAACCATTTGTCCAAAATTATTATTTATATATCTCCATTCAGATTCCAGTGTTCACTCTCAATGTTTTTGAGAAAAAAGGAGTTCCTTCCCTCTGAAGATTTCCACTCCCTAAAGAGCTTAAATAAGTACCAATTACTAAAACACAATTAGGGAAGTTTAAACATTATCTAATTGCACTTTATTTGTGGAAAATAAATATTCTCACCTTTCCATTATTATTTAATCATGTATAGAAAGGAGCCCATACATTCTGGGCTGAAAAATCTCTTTTAAAAAAGGGAAAATGTATTCTGTCAAAGAGGGTACGAAATTCCAAGTTCACACTGCACTTTGCTAGAAACATTGCCTTTAGGTTAGCCATGTTCTCTCTGAAACACAGAGCTGCTCACATCACAGCCTTGTTCCAAAACATTTGATGGCTCATAGCAGCCAACACAACAGATCCCCCATTCATTTTTCCAAGGTCAACACCTCTTACTATCACAACTCTACACAACACTTCCAATCTCTATTCGCTACTCACACTCTACTTCTTGTCCTACTCTGTCCTCAAATAAGCCTCATATTTTTATACTCCAATGCCTATACTTAAACTGTTTTTTTCCTAAATGTACATTTTCCCTCTCACACATCTTTCTCCTCCACATGGCAAACCCTGCACTTTTGAGAGCATTACTTTCTTCTCCACTTGGATGTCCTCCATGTGTTCTTGCTGGTTGTGAGGCACTGATGAGTTTTAGAACTGGAACCATATTTTATCCATCTTTGCAGTTCTAGAGCCTTGCACTGGGGTAATTGTTAATAAATGGTTCCCAATGCAAGCTTGCTGATGGTGATATTCAGCAGATGAGAAAATGAGCCAGAATGCCTGTCTACTAATCCAGATTGCTTTTCACGATTATTTTGCTAAAACTCCCCCATTGTCATTAGCAAAATAACAATGCTAATAATGATACTAGTACTAAATACACAAGATAAGTCAGTTATAATTGAGCTGGTAGCATGCGCGACTTAAATTTTCTATTTCTTGCTTGTTTCAAGATAGTCCTTATCCGCAGAGAGGAAAAAAACAGGAAAGAGACCCTCAAGTGCTTCTCACAATGCAAACTCTTCCAATTCTATAACCTGCTCAGGTACCATCATACAACAAATGAGGCACACTGGTGACCCCCATCTCAAACACACTCTAAGAGAGATAGAAAATCTTCCTCTCACTGTCCTCCAGTATACGTGACTCCTCCTGCTTCAAAAACAACAACAAAATAATATCTCCCAGAGGTTATCACACTTGAACTTGAACAAATTTTTAGATTTGATTAGTAATTAGGTCAATACAGTTGTTGCTGTTACTTGACACATATCACATTTATAAACCTCTTGGGATCACCCCAATACGAGTTCTGAGGCAAAACCTTGAGTTTCTATATTATGTAAAATAACAATAACCTCTCATAACATAAAAAAATGGCTCTGTTCTCAAGGCATTGGCCCTACCCAACAAAACTAAATTTCCCAAACACTTATAAAGTTTACAGCTTCAAGTCTCTTCAAAAGTAAGCTACATATGAGTCTTTGAACAGGGCTCAGCACTTTCAATGAGGTTAAAAGTAAATGTCCACAAGGGAGGTTTTAAAAGACAGGAGAGTCCCCCACTATCCACCACACAGAAGACCCTCAGAATGTCAGAGTCCACGCCCACTTCTCCACTTCTAGGACATCTCCCACCATGTGAAAGACCATCTCCATTCCACACCCTAGCCTTTCCAATGAGAACAGGGTAAAAATTCAGTCTTTGGCAGGACTTGTCCAAGATTTCACTCTACTTTGCCACTGGATCTCACTTTGCCAGCCTTCTGCTTCAGTGTCTTGTTGACCTCCCCTTTTCTAAGGGCATACAAATCCCAGTCAGTTCTTTCCATGTACTAACACCCCCTCCGCAAGCCCCTCCCTCCACAAAACATCCATCTCTTCCTGACCATCACAGAAGTGAAGGCCTAACTTATGTTGCCAAATACTAGCTAGAATGTGCTGTAATCTATTTCTGGAAGCCAGAACCCTGTGCTGACACACTTGTTTTTCTCTTTTGGTGTGCCCATTATTTCCCTTGATGTGCCTCATAGGGAGCACTCTGCACACAGGAGGTTTTCAGTTAGTGTTTGTTCGGTGAACGGATCATGACTCTGTGGCGGGTAGTCTGGAAGGGGTCAGAGTCATAGCCCTGGAGACACACTTAGCAGTTTGAGTTCTAATAGCTGGCCGCCTCCCTGGGTCTCTATTTCCTCATTCGAATCCTGAGGATAATAATTATATCTACATCTCTGTGTAAAAGAGTTGTGATGAATGAATGAGATGACGTAAGAAAAAAAAATAGGATGCTGGTAGCTAGTGCTCAATAACTGTTAGATCTTATAACTTCTGCTCCTACTGCTATCACGCTGAGTGTGTTTTTACGTAAAAAAGCTAACAACCAACAAAGGGTAAAAATTCAAGTATAACTTTAGATTCTTGACTTGTCAAACCGGAGACCGATTGGGGTAATAAGTGTGGCACAGGCAGAACAGAAAATGAAATACTTAATTTCTGGTTTATCTGATTTAAAGCAAATACAGGCAGGTCTGGCTAAGAAATGATTTTCATCAAAATTTGTCTGTAACATGGGTGCCGTAGGTTAAACTTATTTAAAAATAGTCTAGACAGATTCATTTGTAATATAAGCATGTCATAGTTTCTGATGTTTTGGACTGGATTTCTGTTTGTTTGTTTGTCTATTTATTTATTTTTGAGATGGAGTCTCACTCTGTCACCCAGGCTGGAGTACAGTGGTACAATCTTGGCTTGCTGCAAACTTTGCCTCCCAGGTTCAAGCAAGTCTCCTGTCTCAGCCTCCCAAATAGCTGGGATTTCAGGCATCTGCCACCATGCCCGGCTGATTTTTGTATTTTTAGTAGAGATGAGGTTTTGGCATGTTGGCCAGGCTGGTCTCAAAGTCCTGACCTCCGGTGATCTACCTGCCTCAGCCTCCCAAAGTGCTGGGATTACAGGCATGAGCCACCAACCCCAGCCAGGATTTCTGTTTTTTCAGTTTTTTTGAAGAGACACAAGAGACAGCACTAGCTACTATCAGACTTCTTAGAGATAAGCTGGTCCAATGAGATTTTACAAAATTTGATTTCTGCCAGGCATGGTGGCTCATGACTGTAATCCCAGCACTCTGGGAGGCTGAGGTGGGCAGATCTCTCTTAAAGGAGAAAAAAATGTTAAGTTAAGGTAACATACTGTGCCTGTGTCAGATGCAAATAAGACCTCAGGAGTCTGCCTGAAGAAACTTAAAAGATCATTTCATCAAAAGGTCACTCGTTGGATGGTGTAACAAGTTAGGAACAGGTGCACCACCTGTATCAGCTCAGTGAGATACATGTTCCCCATCACATAACAAACACGTGTCTGCCATATGGGCTTAGAGTCTGAATTTCTGATGAGAAATAAAATGGTATCTAGAAAACCCCAGATAATGATATTCCATATATCAGTAAGCATCAATGGCATTTTTAAAAAGTATCACACATTCAGCAAATCCTTTGCGAAACAAGACACCCTAATATGCAATCAATTTAGCTGTATATATATATATATATATATATATATATTTTTTTTTTTTTTTTTTTTTTTTTTTTTGATGGAGTTTCACTCTTGTTGCACTGGCTGGAGTGCAATGGCGCAATCTCGGCTCACCCCAACCTCCGCCTCCCGAGTTCAAGTGGTTCTCTGGCCTCAGCCTCCCCAGTAGCTGGGATTACAGGCATGCCCTACCATGCCCTGATAATTTTGTATTTTTAGTAGAGACAGGTTTCTTCCATATTGGTCAGACTGGTCTCGAACTCCCGACCTCAGGTGATTCGCCCAACTTGGCCTTCCAAAGTGCTGGGATTACAGGTATGAGCCACCATGCCCGGCCAGCCGTATTTTTAAGAATGATGAGACAGTGTAACTTCATTTACCTGAAATGGAGTACAGGATCATTTTGAAGGAATTCATACCCATTCCTGCAAAAGTTCTGTGGAATCTCGAATGTAGCACTGAACTAAGCATTTTTTTTTTGTTTTTTTTTCAAAAAGGTTTTAGCCCAGACTTTGATCTTTAACCTCAGATCCTCTAATTAAAATATGGCTTCAAAACTATACCTGCCTACTTGAAAAAGCACCAAATCTAGAGGATACCTTTCACGAGTGTGAAATAATGAAAACAAAATCACATCCTTCTCTTGGCAGTTCTCTTTCCTTCACCTTCCAATTCTATTAAACTTCCTTCAGAATAATCGTCTGCAAATTCAGAGACAACTACATATGTAAGGAAAAATAAACCCTCTCACGCACCTGTAGTCTCAGGTACTCGAGAGGTTGAAGCAGGAGAATCGCTTGAACCCTGGGGGCAGAGGTTGCAGTGAGCCGAGATTGTGCCACTGCACTCCAGCGTGGGCGACAGAGTGAGACTCCGTCTCAAAAACAAACAAACAAACAACAAAACAAACCCTCTCAAATATATGTGGGTGCACTGGAAACTCTGTCTTTGCAGAAATCATTTTAAGGTTTTTTAAGACAGAAATTTCTCACTATTTTCAGCATTCTTATCCAACAAGCATTTTGTTTCCATTGACTTAGAAAGGGCTAAACTTAATCTCTGAAGATCGAGGGTTTAATTTTCTGTTAATAAAAATCCCAGCCAGGTGTTTTGACTTACCACATCGTTATACTTTTTATTCTCCTTTCTATGTCTCTCCACGACCACGATCATGACCACCCACAAAAGAAGAAAACTCCTCCGATGTTCCCCAAATATATGCTGGTGCTAGCTTGGAAGCTGTGTAGAGTTTTGTAATGGAATGTGAATTGCTACCCCGGATCTGGGCTCGCCTTCTATCTCCTAACCAGTAAGCAGAGAGGGAGGACAAATCGGCTAAGCAGGGAAAATTTCTTTCCTCTTCTACATAACCTCTCACTAATGCAGAGCTGACGAGGGTCGCCAGCGGCACATGGCGCTTGCCAAGCGGCCCGCTGGCCAGTGCGTTCTGAGCTGGGTGGGATCCCGGTGCCCTCCAGGGCTCCTCCCTGCCTGGAAAGGAAAGTGCCTCAGTGAGCAGTGGGATCCGCCGCCACGCCCCGGCCTCACACTTGGCCGGGGAGTGGGTCACATCCTTGATGAGCCCTTGGCCCAGAAAACACTCCGCTTCCTAGGGAGCGGGTCGGTGACAGGAAGAACCTCCCCTGCGTCTTAGCAAACATCAGGGTAGCAGTTTTTTAAGAGGGGCGAGGCCGGAGGGGGCGAGGGGGCCCAGGCAGAGGCTGTTACTAGGGGCAGAGGTAGCGACACTAGATTGTGGGCCGGTATGAAAGGAGGAAGGGAAGTCCCAGAACTAGTGACAAATTGTTCCAGCAGGGCCCGGCGCGATGGCTCAAACCTGTAACCCCAGCACTTTGGGAGGCCGAGGCGGGCAGATCACTTGAGGTCAGGAGTTTGAGACCAGCCTGGCCAACATGGTGAAACCCCGTCTGTACTAAAAATACAAAAATTAGCCAGTCGTGGTGGTGGGCGCCTGTAGTCCCAGCTACTCAGGAACCCGAGGCAGAAGAATCTCTTGAACCCGGGAGGCAGAGGTTGCAGTAAGCCAAGATCATGCCACTGCACTCCAGCCTGGGTGACAGAGCAAGACTCCCTCTCAAAAAAAAAACAAAAACAAAAACAAAAACAAAAAAACAAAAAAAACAAAAAAAAAAAAACTTGTTCCAGCGGGAGAAGGACCCCTGCCTTTTTTTCTGGGTTCACAATGGCACCCGGCATTGAGCCCCCCACCTCGTGCAAGGAAGGTGCACTCCACATCAACGGTTTTCAGTAAAACGTGTACCCTGCCAGTGGAATTTTGAAGAACAATAGGTGCCCCCAGGACCAGGCCCCAACCCCCTTCTTTCTTGGGCACCTTAGATGGTAGTAGACCATACCACAGCTGCCAGCCAGGAAAGGGCCAGGGCACAGGGCTACCTGCTGCCCCCTTGATGCCAGTGTCCTCTGCCCAGGAGGATCAAAGTCCACAGAGCAGAGCACAGCAGATGCTCCTACCAAGCACCCTGGGGAGGGCACCCAGGAAGCCACCTCCTAGCCGACACCCCCATACTTTGCAGCTGCAGTGGAAAGCAGGCACCCTAATCTCCAGGCTTCCCTGTCAGGGAGAGACTGGAAAGAACATAAGAGAAAAGTTCCTCCTTCCTCAAAGGTAAGGATGCCAGGAGAGAGAGGGCACAAGATGGGGAGCAGCGCCGGGAAGATGTTTCTGGACTACAAGACTTGCACCATCAAATCCTGGCGGTGCTACAAAAAAACAAATTCACCCCAGTATTCTGGGAGGCCAGAAAGCCCCTACTTTAACTGAGGGCTGCAATGACGTTTTGGGTTCCCTGGAATTAACGTCAGTTCAGAGTCAGTGTCCAGTAGTCCCCAAAATGTCTGATCATTTTCCTTTCCCCAGTGTACAATCACCCTGGTAAAAGGCCGGAGGTCTCCTTGGGGAAGGATGGGTAAAAGATTCACTACCTAAATTGTCAGTAATGTAGTGGGGTCCTTCCTCAAGACAATCTGGCCTCCCCTCTGGGTCTGTAAACTGGCTCAAGTCTGGAAATTGATCAAGGTGCCATGATTCTCTGTTTTTATAATTCAAATTAGTCTTTTGTTCATTCCACCTAGAAGTTTTCTCCTTATATATATTAAGTAGGAATGTAGTAGGCATCCTATCAGTGTCACTTCTAGGAATACCGTCATTAATTAGCCAATGCCAGAGCTCTACACAAATGAGACTATTCTGACTGCCACTTTGCCTCTGCTGTCTATTATGGTAGCTATGCTCACCTTGCCTTTGTTGGTTGAGTGCCAACACTTGGCCCCTGCCACCTTGGGATCCAATGATTCCTACTGATTTTAAATTTTGTAGCTGAGTGACTGCATTTCCCACCATTAGATCTGACATGCAGAGAAGAGCAATTATAGGGCTCTTCAAAGATGCAGGTGCTGCCCCCACAAACCTATCACAAACAATATCAGAAGGCATTGGTCAGGGGTATATCTTCTGGACCTTCCCAGCTGGGATGAGTAGGTCTAAAGTGAGTAATCCACTCCACCATCCCAATCTCCCTAGGCCTTTGGATACCTTCCTCTACATTAAACCAAGGGAGAGTAGGCATCTTCAGCTCACTCACAGAGGGCCATCTTTTAATCCATATTTCAGCTAACCAAGCAAATAAACTATTAGAACCTTTTTCAACTCCCCAAGCTGTAACATTAAATGCAGAGTCCCTACTTAGTGGGCCCAAATCAATAAATTCACCCTCATCCAACTCTATGTTCCTTCCACCATTATCCCTTATCCTTAATATCCATTCCCATGCCCGTTATCCAGATTTCTGTTTTTATAAGTTAGAGAACTCAAACAGTTCTTTTTGAGTGTAGCATACCTTCTCATGGGTCACACTCTCAACTACACCTCTAGGGCCCACAGGGACTTTAGTCTAGTTATAGGTCTAGAAGAAAACAGGGGTGTTGGGGGTGGATCCTGTGGAGAATCAACATTATCTTGCCTGGCAACTGCCTCAGGGGAGGCCATCTAGAGGAACAGAATATTCTCAGGCAACCCAGGGTTTATCTCCTCAGACAAAGGTGGAAATGCTGATGGCAGCATGGGTTGGAAAGGGGATGTTGCCACTACGGGGATGGGGAAACTGTTCCTTCTGGTAAAATAGGTTCATCAGAGTTTAAAAATTCAGCGTCCGTCACTTCATCAGGGTACTCCCACACATCCCTATTCCAAGTTTCAGGATCCCATTCTCTTCCAATCAATACCCTCACTTTAATAGTAGACACCTGGAGAGGCTGTGCATGCATCTTCCATTGCAGGTCAGCCATTCGCATGATAAGAGCTTGTGTCTGTTTTTCCACAATTTCAGCTCTTTCTCTACAGCAGATAAGACTCTCATTCAGGGCAATCTTAGCAGATTTGAGGCTCAGTATTTGCTTCTGAAGCCACAAGATGGCATCCCTGATGTTGTCATTTTCTTTCATCACTTTGTCCACTGAACTTAGGAGCAACCAACAAGCTTCATTATGTTCCATGATTCTCCACATATGGTCAAAGGCATTATGTGTAGAGTCACTAAACTTCTTGCCCCCACAAGCAGTAAATCAGGAGTGTCAAATGCATTTATTTTGCATAACTCTGTAAACAGTTCATGCCAAGGACTATCAGTGTTCTTCATACTATTAGAAGTAGAGTCCTTAGCATTTTGGGGTCTAATCATATTAAGCAGCCAACTCCAGAAACCCCAAAACCAATGAAAGAACTCCGTCTTTAATTTTCTGTTAGAACCACTACTGGTACCAAAATCTGTGTTAGGGTTCTCTAGGGGGGCAGAACTAATAGAATACACACACACACACACACACATATATATATACACACACACACATATATATATAAAACATGATAATAAACTCCCATATATGTATATGGGAGTTAGTTTATTAAGCATTAACTTACATGATCACAAGCTCCAACAACAGCCTGTCAGCAAGCCAAGGAGCAAGGAGAGCCAGTCCGAGTCCCAAAACTGAAGAACTTGGAATCTGATGTTCGAGGGCAGGAAGCATCCAGCACAAGAGAAAGATGTCAGCTAGAAGGCTAGGCCAGTCTCGCCTTTTCACATTTTTCTACCTGCTTTATATTCACTGGCAGCTGATTAGATGGTGCCCACCAGATTAAGGATGGCTCTGCCTTTTCCAGCCTACTGATTCAAATATTAATCTCCTTTGGCAACACCTTCACAGACACACCCAGAATCAATACTTTGCATTCTTCAATATAATCAAGTTGACATGCAGTATTAACCATCACACCAGGCAAAAGAGTAACATCACCTAGGTGCAGGTTCCACCCTCATTTCACAATGTTCCATGTGGGCAAGGCCCAAGCAGAAAGTCACATAACCTTGGTAACAGGCCCAGAGATATGTCACAATGTCCTCCTTGAAACATGGCCCTGGAAGAAGAGTACCAATACCTGTGTGCTTGGTCCAGCAGTATGTCACAATGCCCCCTCTCGGCAGGCCCTAGGAAGGAGGGTCACATAAACTGGGTGCTGGATCTAGCAATATGACAGATTAATACATGTGGAATAAACACAGATGAGGCGTGAGAGCCAAAACACCTAAAGGATGGGCCTAAGACATGCCAAAATACCTTCTGTGGCTCTGGAACAGGCAGGAGAGTCACATCGTCAGGGTGCTGGGCCCAGCAATATGCCATAATTCCATCTTAATTCAGGACTTAGGCAGAAGAGTAACATCATTTGGGTGCTGGGCCCTGTAATTGATCAAAATTTCCCTTTGTGTGCATGATTCAGAAAAATGAGGAGAGTCATATTACCTAAGTGCTGGGCTCAGATATATGTCACAATCCCCCCATTGTAAAGGTCCAGGCAAGAGAAGAGTCGCATCAGTTATGTCATGGGCTCAGAGATGTGTTCCAATTTCCTCAGTATGCAGGCTTGAGGTAGAAAAAAAAGAGTCCTATCACTTACGTGCTTCCCTATGTATTTGTCACAGTCTAACATGTGGGCAGAAACTGGGCAGAAGAACCATATAAACTGGGTGCTGGGTCCTGAGATAAGTCGTAAGGCTCCCTTAAAACAGAACCTAGGCAAGAGGGTTACATCACCTAGGTGCAGGTTCCACCCTTATGCCACAATGCTTCATGTGGTCAGCACCCAAGAAGAAAGTCACATCACCTAGGTGATAGGCCTAGAGGTGTATCATAATTCCCTACATGAAGCATGGCCTTGGCAAAAGAGTACCATCACCTGTGAGCCTGGCATAGAAATATGTCACTATCCACGTGAGCAGGACAGAAGTAGGAGACCCGTACCACCTAGGTAATAGGCCCAGAGATATGTCACAATGCCCTTCTTTGGGCATGACCCTGGAAAGAGAGTACCATCACCTGTGTGCCTGGCCTAGCAATATGTCACTATCCCCACCCATATGAAGAGCTCAGTCCAGAGAGGAGAGTTATGTCAACTAAGTGGTGGATACAGTGACATATCACAGTAATTTCTGTGGTCATGGTGCATGCAAGAATGTAACATCACCCGGATGCTTGATCCAGAGATATGTCACAATCCTTACTGAGAGTAGGCCCCAGGCAGAGTAGTCATATCACAAAAAGGTTAGCCTAGATAGATATCACAGTCCCATATATGGGCTGGAAACCATCTGGAGAGTCAAATTACACAGGTGCTTGGCAAAGATATATATCACAATCACACTGGCAGAGAATTCCAGGGATGAGATTTACAATGCCACATATGTCCTGTTTTCATGTGTGACAGTTGGCTTCATATATGTGAGACAGTGACAGTTCTTACTGTCAGCTGGGTGAGCATATGAGACTCAGAATTTCACCTGTGTGCTGGGCCATGTTATGACCCTCTTTGAACAACACAGGTCTTTATATAATATGTATGAGTATTGTAATCTTCTGTGACCTTTATACCAGAAGGAGATTGAGGACATTACTAATGTCTCTAAACCTAGTCTTGAGAGTAAAAATTTCTTTTACTGGCTGGGTCCACATATAAGAGTCATTATCATGCCTGTGAGCTATACCTAGGTGTATGTCAATCCCCTCTGTGGTTTTGAGACCAGCAGGACAGCCAAATTGCCTAAATGCTTTTCCAGAAATATTCCAATATTCTCCTTGTAGGAAGTGTCCTGGCAGAAAAGTCACAAAACTTGGGGGCTAGGCCCAGCTCTGTGGCACAATGCCCCTTTTGGGCACTGTCCAGGCAGGAGAGTAGAGTCATATCGCATAAATTATGGGCCTAGAGATATTTCACAATGTCTCCTGTAAACACCGCCCAGGCAAAAGAGTCATATTGTTTGGTTGCAGTGCTGAGAAATGCTACAATGCTGACTGAAAGCAGGGTCCAGGCAAAAGAGAGACATGTGACTAGATAATGGGTCCAGAGATGTGTTACAGTCCCTTCTGAGGACATTGTTAAGACAGGAAAGTCAAACTATCAAAGTGCTTGGCCCAAGTATATGTCAAAATCTGTCAAACCTATGCTTTGATTCAGCAAATTCAAAACACTGTTTTTGTAGAAATTATGAAGTTACATATTGTGAAAACACTTTGTGATGTCCTGTTTTATATCACAGAATTGAACTTTATTTTAATGAAACATGTTCCAAACCCTCTTTCTGTAGAAACTATGATGTGACATTTCTGAACTTACTGAGTTTTTATAGGACTATAAATATAGATAGCCCTTTATAATAGAAACAAATTATCTGTGAAAATGCTTTGTAATGTGCTGTTTTATATCACAAAATGGAACCTCTGTTTTGATTCAACAAGTTCTAAACACACTTTTCCTGGAATCTAAAAAGTAAAGTTTCCAAAGCTATTGAGCCTTTTTTAGAAAAGATAAATATTCAGCCCTAAAGACTAAAAACAAGCTATCTGTAAAAATGCTTTCTGATGTGCGGTTTTCTATCACAGAATTTAAACTGTGTTTTGATGAAAAAGGTTCCAAACACTCTTTTGTAGAATCTAAAAAGTGACATTCCAAACTTTGAGTCCTTATAAGAAAATATGAATATCCAGTCCTAAAACTTAGAAACAAGCTATCTGTAAAAATGCTTTGTGATGTGCTGTTTTATGTCACATGATTAAACCCACATCTTAATGAAACAAGTGCAAAACAATCTTTTGTAGAAACTTAGTAGTGACATTTCCAAATTTATTTAGCTTTTATAAGACAATTCAAATATTCAACCCTAAAAACTACAAACAATGTATCTGTGAAAACACTTAGCGATTTGCTGTTGTATATCACAGAACTAATCCTGCATTTTTATAAAACAGTGTTCAAAACACTCTTTTTGTAGAGTCTAAAAAGTTACATTTCTGAGCCTACTGGGCCCTTATAAGAATATACAAATATTCAGTCCCAAGAACTACAAAAAAGCTGTCTGTGCAAATGCTTTGTCATGTGCCGTTTTATATCACAGAGTGGTAAGTGCGTTCTAATGCAACAACTTACACACACTCTTTTTGTAAAATCTGAGAAGTGACATTTCTTACCCCATTGAGCCCTTATGGGAAAATGTGAATATCTTGCCATAAAAACAAGAAACAAGCTATCTGTGAAAACGCTTTGTGATGTACTGTTTTATATCACAGATTACAATGTGTGTTTTGATTCAACAAGTTCAAAACGCTCTTTTGTAGAATCTAAGAAGTGTTGTTTCTGAAGCCATTGAGCCCCTATAAGAAAATACAAAAATTGTGCCTTAAAAACTAGAAACAAACTGTCTGTGAAAATGATTTGTGATGTGCTGTTTTATATCTCTGAGTTGAATCAGCATTTCTAAGAATAGGTTTCAAATGCTCTTTTTTAAAAATCTAAGAAGTGACATTACTGAGCCTGTTGAACTCTTATAGGAACATAAGAATATCCAGTCTTAAAAACTAAAACTAGAAACAAGCTTCTGTAAAAACTCTTTGTGATGTGCTGTTTTATATTACAGAATGGAACCTTTATTTTGATTCAACAAGTTCAAAACACTCTTTATGTGGAATCTAAGTAGTGCCATTTGTGAACCTATTAAGATCTAACAAGGAAGTACAAATATCCACTCAGAATACTAGAAACAAGTTGTTTGTGAAAACGCTTTGTGTTGTGCTATTTTATATTACAGCATTGAACCTATGTTTTGATTTAGCAAGTTTCAAACAGTCTATTTGTAGGATCTAAAAAGTTGTGCTTCTGAACCTATTGAGCACGTATGAAAAAATACAAATATCCATCCTAAAAACCAGAAGCAAGCTGTACATAAAAATGCCTTGTAATGTGCTGTTTTACGTCACAGAATAGAACCTGTGTTTTTATTCAACAAGTTCAGAATACTCTTCTATAGAATCAAAGAGGTGACATTTCCGAACCTATTGAACCCCTGTAAGAAAATAAGAATATCAAGCCCTAAAACCTAGAAACAAGCTATTTGTAAAAATGCTTTTGATGCACTGTTTTATATCCCCATGTTGAATCAGTGTTTTAATGAAATAGGTTCCAAACACTTTATATATATATATATATATATAATTGAAAGAGTGACATTACTGAGCCTACTTAGCTCTTATAGGAACATGAGAAGATCCAGTCTAAAAACTGGGAACAAGCTATATGTAAAAACGTTTTGTGATGTGCTGTTTTAAATGACAGACTGGAACCTGTATTTTGGTTCAACAAGTTTGAAACACTCTTTTTGTAGAATCTAAGTAGTGCCATTTCCAAACGTAAGAAGACCTTATTAAAAAATACACATATACACCGGAAAGACTAGAAACAAGCTATCTGTGAAAACGTTTTGTGATGTGCTGTTCTATCTCACAGATTGAACATGCATTTTGATGAAACATGTTTGAAACACTCTTTTTGGGGATTCTAGAATTGACATATTTGAATCTATTGAGCACTTATAGGAATATACAAATACCCAACCCTGAAAACTGGAAACAAACTATCTGTGAAAACGCTTTATAATGTGCTGTTCTATATCACAAAATGAAACCTGTGTTTTTATTCAACAAAGATGAAACACCCTTTTTTATAGAATCTAAAAGCGATGTTTCCAAACTATTGAGTCCTTGTAAGAAAATATGAATTCCCAGTCCTAAAAACTTGAAACAATCTATCTGTGAAAATACTTTGTAATGTGCTATTCTGCATCACTGAATTGAACCTGCATTTTTGTGAAACAGGTTACAAACACTCTGTGTAGATGCCATCAAGTGACATTTCCAAGCCTATTGAGCCCTTATAGAAACATATGAATATCCAGTCGTAAAAACTTGAAATAACCTACTTGTGAAAATGTTTTGTGATGTGCTGTTTTATATCACAAAATTGAAACTGCATCTTGATGAAATAAGATTCTACAAAAAGAGTGTAGAAGTGTACTCTTTTTGTAGAATCTAAGCAGTGACATTTCCAAGGCTAATGAGCACTGCTAGGACCATACAAATATCCAGTTTTATAAACTAGAAACAAGATATCTGTGAAAATGCTTTGTGATGTGCTATTTTATATCCAAGAATTCAACCTGCATTTTGATGAAACAGGTTCCAAATAATCTTTTTGTAGAATCTAAGAAGTGACATTTCCCTCCCTAGTGAGCCCTTATAAAAACATATAAATATCGCCTTAAAAATTAGAAACAAGCGATCTGCAAAAACGCTATGTGATGTGCTCTTTTTTTTAAACACAGAATTGAATGTGCATTTTGATGAAACAGATTCCAAACACTCTTTTTGTAGATGCGAAAAGGTGACATTTCCAAGCCCAATGAGCCCTTACAGGAACATATGAATATCCAGTCCTAAAATCTAGAAACAATGTATTTGTGAAAACCTTTTGTAATTTGCTGTTTTATATCACCAAATGGATCCTCCATTTGATCAAACATGTTCCAAACACTCTCTTTGTACGATCAAAGAAGTGACATTTCCAAGCCTATTAAGCCCTTATAGGAACAAATGAATATTCAGTCCTAAAAACTAGAAAAAAAAAGCTATTTGTGAAAATGCTTTGTGATGTGCTGTTTTATATTTCAGAAGTGAACCTGCATTTTGATGAAACAGGTTCCAAATACTGTTTTGGTACAAATTAAAAATGGCATTTCTGACCCTGTTGAGCCCTTACAAGAACATAAAAACATCCAATCCTAAAAACTAGAAACAATCTATCTGTGAAAACACTTTCTTATGTGCTGTTCTATAGCAGAGAATCGAACCTGTGCTTTGATTAAACAGGTTCCAAACACTCTTTCCGTAGAATCTTAGAAGTGACATTACCGAGCCTGTTGAGCCCCTGTAGTAATATATTATATCCAGTTCTATAAACTAGAAACAAGCTATATGTAAAGATGCTTTGGGATGTGGTATTTATATCACAGAATGGAACCTGTGTTTTGATTCAACAAGGTCAAAACACTCTTTTTGTGAAATCTAAGAAGTGACAGTTCCAAACCTATTGAGTGTTTGGAATAAAATAGCTGCAACCAGCTTCAAAAACTAGAAACAAGCTATCTGTGAGAACACTGTGATGTGCTGTATTATGTCACAGAATGGAACCTGTGTTTTGATTCAACAAGTTTGAAACTTCTTTTTGTAGAATCTAAGATGTGATGTTACTAAATCTATTGAGCCCTTATAAGTAAGTACAAACATCCAGCCCTAAAAAGTAGAAACAAGCTATCTGTGAAAACATTTGTGTTCTGCTGTTTTGTTTCAAAGAATGTAACCTTTTTATTCAACAAGTTTGAAACACTTTTTTGTAGAATCTGTGAAGTGATGGTTAGGAATCTATTGAGCTCATACAATAATAAAACACAAATATCCAGCCCTAAAAACTAGAATCAAGCTATCCATGAATATGCTTTGTGATGTGCTGTTTTATATCACAGAATTGAATCCACATTTTGATAAAACAGGTTTCAAACCCTTTTTTGTAGAATCTAAAAAGTGACAGTTCTGAGCCTATTGAGCCCTTATGAGAAAATATGAGTATCTAGCAATATAAACTAGAAACAATCTATCTGTGAAATCATTTTGTGATGTGCTATTTTTTTTTCACAGAATGGAACCTGTGTTTTGACACAACAAGTTAGAAGCACTATATTTGCAGAACCTAAGAAGTAATTTTTTCTGAATCTATTCAGGTTTTATAAGAAAATGGGAATATCCAGCACTAAATACTAGAGACAAGCTATCTGTGAAAATGTTTTGTTATTTACTGTTTTATACGACAGAATTGAACTTGCATTTTGATGAAACAGGTTCCAAGCATTCTTTTTGTAGAATTCAAAAAGTAACAATTTTGAGTCTATTGAGCCTTTATAGGAACATATGAATATCTAATCCTAAAATCTAGAAATAAGCTATCTGTGAAGATGCTTTGTGATGTGCTGTTTTATATCACAGAATGGAATCCATGTTGCGATTCAACAAGTTCAGAACTCTCTTTTTGTAGAATCCAAAAAGTGACATTTCTGAACCTATTGAACCCTTATAAGAAAATATAAATATCCAGCACTAAAAACTAGAAACAAGCTATCTGTGAAAATACTTTGGGATGTGCTGTTTTTTATTACTAACTTGAACCTGTATTTTGATGAAACAAGTTCCAAACATTCTTTTTGTAGAAACTGAGAAGTGACATTTTCTAGCTAATTTAGCCTTATAGCACATATGAATATCCTACCCTTAAAATTAGAAACAAAGTTCTCTATGAAAACACGTTGTGATGTGGTGTTTTGTATTACAGAATGGAACCTGTGATTTGATTCCACAAGTTCAAAACACTCTTTTTGTAGAATCTAATAAGAGACATAGATGAGCTTCTTGAGCTTTTATACGAACATACAAATATCCAGTGCAAAAAACTAGAAACAAGCTGTCTGTGATAATGCTGTGTGATGTGCTGCTTTATATCACAGAATGGAAACTATGTTTTGATTAAATAAGTTTGAAACACTTTTGCGTAGAATCTAAGATGTGACATTTCTGAATCTATTGAGCCCTTACAAGAAAATACAAATATCCAGTCCTAAAAACTAGAAAATAGCTATCTGTGAAAATGCTTTGTGTTTTGCTGTTTTTTCTTTTTTATCACAGAATGGAACCTGTGTTTTGATTCAACAAGTTTGAAACACTCTTTTTGTAGAATCTAAAAAGTGATGTTTCTAAACCTATTGAGCCTTTATAAGAAAATACAAATATACAGTCCTAACAACTAGAAACAAGCTATCTGTGAAAACTGTTTGTGGTGTGCTGTTTTATATGACAGAATTGAACCTTAATTTTGATAAATCAGGTCCCAAACTCTCTTCTTGTAGAATCTAAGAAGGAACATTTCCTAGCCTATTAATTTGTTATAGGAACTTATCAATATCCAGTCCTAAAAACTAGAAACAAGCTATCTGTGAAAATGCTTTGTAATGTGCTATTTTATGTCACAGAATAGAACCTGTGTTTTGATTCAATAAGGTCAAAATATGATTTTTTTAGAATCTAAGAAGTTACATTTCTGACCTACTGAGCCCTGATAAGAAAATATGAATATCTGGGCCTAAAAACTAGTAACAAGCAATCTGTGAAAGTGCTTTGTGATATGCTGTATTATGTCACAGGATTGAACTTGCATTTTGATAAAACAGGTTCCAAATGCTTTTTTTTGTAGAATCTAAAAAGTGACATATTTGAGTATATTGAGTCCTTTTATAGCAACATATAAAAATCCAGCCCTAAAAACTAGAAACAAGCTATGTGTGAAAACACTTTGTTATTTCCTATTTTATATAGCACAATTGTACTTGTGTTTTGATTTAAGTTCAAAACACTCACTCTTTTTATAGATTCTAAAAAGTTGTTTCTGAACCTATTGAGCCCTTATAAAAAATATGAATATCTAGCCCTAAAACCCAAACATTCTGTCTGTAAAAATGCTTTGTGATGTGCTATTTTATATCACAGAATTAAACCTGCATTTTGATGAAATAGGTTTCAAACACTTCTTTTGTAGAATCTAAGTGACATTTCAAAGTCTATTGAACCTTTACAGAGACATATGAATATCCAGTTCTAACATAATCTATTTGTGAAAATGCTTTGGGATATGCTATTTTATATTACAGAATGGAAACTGTTTTGATTCAACAAGTTTGTAACAGGCTTATTGTAGAATCTAAGAAGTGATGTTTCTGAACCTATTGAGCTTTTGCATAAAAATAGAAATATCCAGCCCTAAAAACTAGAAATAAGCCATTTGTAAAAATGCTTTGTGATGTACTGTTTTATATCACAGAATTAAACATGCATTTTGATGAAACAGGTTCCAAACACTCTTTTTGTAGAAGTTAAGAAGTGGCATGTCTGAGCCTATTGAGCTTTCATAGGCACATACAAATATCCAGTACTAAAAGCTAGAAACAACTGAGTAAATGCTTTGTGATGTGCGACCTTATATCAAAGAAAAAAAACCGTGTTTTGATTTAACAAGTTCAGAACACTTTTTTTTATAGTATTTAACAAGTTCACAACTAAATCAAAATGGAGCATCTGGGAGGCAGGGGATTGCTCCTTGTCTGACTCCTTCCATGGGAGACAGGATTCTTCGAGAGCCTTTCTTGGCAGAAGGCATGACCTGAAAAAGCCAACACATGAAAAATCATATGTTGAGTGAGTCCAAGTGTTGTGGAATCATCTGCATCAGCACTGAAAGATTCCATAACTGTGGGGAGGAAGGCTCCTTAACTCTCATCTATAGTAATCCTCTACCCGCCACTGCAGCTCTTGAATGTCTTAAATCATTGTCCTATGGTTTAGAATTACTTTCATCAGATAAAGCACCATTTTCAGTATGATTTTAAATAATCTGTAATGTTCCTGTTATCTCATAACTGTACCCTATGTAAATCTATATATAGAAAACATTTTTCACATGGTTATAAAAGTACAGTATGATCAAATGTACAGTATTCTCAATATGTACCTAATTCATCCTTCACTTGTCATCTTTTATCATAAAGCTCTATTCTCATTGTATTAATGTCTTTGCCATATTTCACAGGGCAGAAAAAGCTGGGCTTCTCAACAGACACGGTCAGTTTGAAGAATGTGGTTGATCCTACAACAACGTGCTTTTCTAAGGATGACAAAAACTCACACAATCCCTAGAAAGGCTAGTATGAACCTAGATTCCACACAATCTGACCTGCATTGGGGTCAGGAGATGTTTCCCTGCTTCACACGCTTTGGTCACTGGTAAATCCTAAGGTACTTTGTTTTCCCTTGTGTGAATTATCTCTCTCTTTATATATGTCTTCTGACCATTTGTTTCTATTTCTGTGTTAACTGTGTCTAAACATTGTACAAAGGTTGAAAACAAAACACTCCAATGGAGGTTTCCCAAGAGGCTGGTGTTCAATTTCTGAACTCACATGTAGCTGTGTTTTTTTTTCCATAATCAATTTTACATTTCCCTCTGCCTCTGACAGCTGTCTCTTGTTTTCTGCTCACTCACGTTCTTTCATTCTCAGCTTCCTGAGGTGAGAAGGGAAATACATGCACATGATTCACTAGCCCATGTGGGATTCTCTCTTCCCTTCTGACATCTGAAGGCCATCATTCAAAGGTCCTCTGCCAACCTTCCCATAAGTGAAGCAAATGATCCTCACAACTGGAGGAAGAATTGACACCCTCCATTGAGGGACAAAGAAAAATCACACTCTGGCCTCCTAGCAAGTCACCTGTTATTTCCAAATCATCATAATAGCTCTATAGTCCTATTCTTCAGTAAGTAAGGACTATTACAAGCTTCTGTGAGATTTACTATGTCTGCTTCTGGGGTCAGCCTTGTGCTTGACACAGCAAAAGCTCATTTTAGTTTAGTGTGGAAAACCAGACCTCACCAACTCATCAAAACTAACTCCATCAGGATAGAGTAGGGATCGCTACTCATCTTACTCCTCCTGTGGGAGACCTGATTCTCCATCAGAGGCTAATGCCAAAATCCTGACAATCAGTCTTAGAGAGATCCTTCCAGACCGTGGTGTCATTAACCCTGCAGTTCACTACTGTACATTTCCATAATTCAGGAACGGAACTCTTATCATCGACTTTAAAGATCCTTATTGAGAGATAAGGCTAATTTGAGTGCTGTGCACATATACTGAATTAGAAATGATCTAAATGGCTACTTAGTCAGGGTGTTATGTCCTGAAAATTGGTGACAACTGCGTATCATCCACCCTGGTGTTGAGCAACTTTAACAAGATTCGGTTCACAGAGATGAGTGCAGAAAAAGAAAATGGCCTAAAAAGGTAGGTTTGCTGTGTTGCCTTCACACTACTTGATTCATGGTTCTGATTCTAAGGATCTCACTTGATACTTGATTTCATATGAAGGACGTGTAAAATTCCAAGAACTCTAGGAAACATGAACAATAACACTTTAAAGAGAAAGTTAATGTACTCGTTTCTGACCACCCAGGCCATCCTTCAACACATGCTACCTGGAGTGACCTCAAGCAAGGAGTGTGTTGTGAGGTGCTAAAGCTGAAATGGGAACAGGGTCCTGTCCTCACCCTAAATGAGGTCACAGTTTAATGCAAGTGAAAAGCTAGTGAGGACATCACTACTTCTGCTGTGCCCTTGGAAACTAGAAACACAAAACCTGAGTCCAGAAGGAATCTAAGGAAGCATTCTGCTCTTGAGTAGACACGAGTGCATCTGAAGTTTCTGATCTCCTGTGAGAACAATAGGAAACACCAGACAGTATATAAAACCCATAATTTAATTCATCAGATTGCTAACACAGAAGTGAACGGACATGAAGCTGAGATGGAGAAGAAGAAAGCCCAGGAAGAAGTTCAGCCTCACATTTGGAGCCCATTTCCCTGAGTTTCATCATTGGATTCTGAAAGGGATGACTGAGATGCAAAGAAGCAGAGCAGCTTTTGCACACATGCATGGGATTAGATGGAAACGAAGTGGATTGAGGGTCTGCCAATCAGACCCCTCTGAAGTCCACTGGCTTTGGTTGGAACCCAGGAGAGTTACACACCAGCAATAGAGATGGACAGGAAGTACCCTGGTCTTTGTAGGGGCTGAGCCTGCACTGATGGCCTCAATTGCTGAGTATATAGAGGGCATCCAGGTGTGCTAGGAACCCTGGCCATGCCCCAGAAGTAGACTCCCATCTTTTCCGCAGCAAGATAAAATGCTACTAGGCTTTAATTCATCGCTAAATATTATTAGTCAGCATCTCACAATTAATTTAAAAAGACTATTCATATGGCAGAAAAATACAATGTCATATGACCAAAATCTAAGAGGGTGATAATGAATCCAGAGGTGACCCAAGCCTTAAATTGAACAATGCCAGTACCAGTACTTTTCTTCCCCCTAAAAAATTATAAACAAGAATATAGGAAGGAAAAGAAAATATGAAGACTGAACTAACAAAGCAGGCAGAAAAAACTCAATTTTATCCTCACTGAATTTGCCACAAATATTGCAGAAAATATTCTCAAGGACATTACAGTTGTCTACTTTCTTTGGGACATGGTTCATACAACAGTATTTGTGTCAATGAATATCTTACTCTTCCTTGGCAATCTTTCTTTATCTGTAGATTGTGTAATTGCCGAGCTTCATTGTCACCTTTTGGACTTCAGCTTCTATAGATCTCCATTAAGAAAAGACATCTTGCAGGTCAGTTTTAATTCCTGAAAAAGATAAACCCCTTTTCTTTGTATGCATACAAATGGACCTGAATCCTTGGTTCAGATGGGAAGAGAAGAAGGTGAGAAATCTGAGGGCAAAAAGCTGTTTTTTCCTTTTCCAGGGCAAACTCATTTTCATGCTGTGGGGACTCTGACAGACAGCATATCTTCCTGGCTATGGACTTCCTGGCTATTGGACTTCCAGGCTTTCCACTGTTAATCCATGGATTCATCATTTACATTTCATGACTTTAAGAAAGACTTGAGAGAAGACATTTAGCAGACAATAATTATGCAATGACCTGAATATACTTCAAATAACTGAACTGTAGACTTCAATATGGTTAGATGGTAATTATCATCTAATGTTATGAATATTTTACCACAGGTTAAAATGTTTCACAATGTGAAAAGGAAGTAATTACCTTCAGTTCTCTGAGTTCTAGAATTTGTAACATTTCACCCCCTGCTTTTTCCTGATCTGCAGCAGAGCATCTTTCTTCTGTTTCTGCTCTGTTCAAAGTCCACTTTCCATTCCCTGACACCAGCTTCACTGCAGCTGGTTTAAACCTAACACAAAATATTCTCACCAATTAGTGAATTCTCACAAGGAATTCCATATAGATATTGTATGATCTTAATCTTCTAAGACATGAAATATTTGTTTTCATCATAGCCAAGATGCAATGCAAATCCTGTCACAGATGTGGGTTATATGCCTCTGAAATTCAAGAGTTATTTATTGAAATAGCATCTTTCAAGTTCTTTGTAGGATTTTTTTTCCTGATTTTTGCACCTAGAATAGAAGCAAATACTGTACTAGGATTTTGATAGAAACAATGGGTGATCTAAAAAGATGAAAGAGCAACCACATCTATCCCACAGCCACTGCTCAGTTTCAGGGGAAAAGTAGCTGGCCCAGTTCAGAGCTAGGAGAAATGTCATACATATGAAAAAACGAGAAGCAAAGAAACATTGTGAGGCACCCACAACCTCCCTGCCTAGGAGATAATGGGATAGATGACTAGATAACAAGGACAAAGATGAGAAGGTGCAAAGATGTCTAAGTCAAACAGCTCAACTGAACTTTTCTTAATGGAATACTTAAAAAGTGGTTCAATCCAAAACTTTCTCCAATTTACACTGAAAATTCTCTGTTCAGGACTAAGTGGGGTAGAGACTGTTTAATGTACCTAGATATCTTCATAACTTATATATTTTCTGTTTTCTACGTATCATGAAGGGTAGTGCTGAATGATGTGTAATTATCTGAGTTGTAAAAATAAAACATTCTTCCTCTTTCCTTGAATATAAAAAATTATTGTGGTATTAGTATTTTTTATAAGTCATTGTTCAGAAGAAGGTTCAGCCCCTAGACACCCAGACACTTTTACTATACTGAACAGCAAAAGAAAATGTAGAGCTCAGTTCACCCAATAAATAAAAAGGCTTAAAAGCTAAATTATGGCACAACTTAGCAGCCAAATGCTTACCAAGTCCAGACTTTTGACATACTGATCTCTCTCCAGCTGCAACCAGGAACATGCACTTTGAATGATATAATTTGAAATTACCACTTATTACCATGTCCAGACACACTTCTTATTTATTATTTAGAGGGTTTTCTCTTCCTCATGAGACACAGTGCACTTCTTTTTTTCACCTTCCTGCAGTTTGTTGCCTCTTCCCTATAATCTCAGAGGAATTTTGTGTCAGGAAAATTGTTTGTTCCTTGGGCTCTTTAATTTCCCCTAAAAAATCATGTGGTGCCCCTCTAAATTACCTACATCTCCATCTCACTCTGCCCTGAGAAGAGGGTGCTCTTTAAGCATCAAGAATCTGGCTCTTCTAGCAGTCTCATTTTTTGGCTGGCTCCCATGTTTATGCCTGTTAATAGGGTTGTATGTTTTCTTCTCCTGTTAAACTGTCTGTTGTCAGTTTATTTCTGCAGTGAACATTTAGAGAGGAGAGTAGAAGCTTTCCTTCCATCCGTACCATAGAACTACAAGGCAGAAAAGTTTAGAAATAATTTTCTATTTAAGTGGTGAAACTTCATGCCTTATTTCTGATAAAGAACACAAAGGTAAAAAAAAAAACTTATTTTTGCCTGAAAGCTCTGTTGACGTTCTATTAACACCAACTTATTTAATTTTCATAATGTTAGTGGCAGAGTTTTTATAATTCTTATGCTAATAAATATTTTCCGTGATTTTTTTTCGTAAAACCAAATATCCATAATGATAATGGCTTCTGATTACACTCTTACATAGATTCCTCAGGACTTAGCTGTATGTTCTTGAAAACATCTTAATGTTTCTTTCAAGATAGTGACCTAAACAGAGAGCCATTCAACAGGTAGGACTACGCATATGCTGAGTCCTAAATGGAAAGAATTGAATTAGAAATCCATGCAACAATGGGAATAATTTCAGAAACATTGTGTTGAGCAGAATAAGGCAGACACAAAAGAGTACCTATCACATGGCCTGCATCTATATATGTGAAATTCTAGATTAAGCAAAATTAACCTATGATGAGAAAGGGATTGGCTGGGAAGGAGAGTTTACTTTCTGGGATGACATAATATTGTAGATCTTGAAAGGGGGTGGGGGTAGGCTGGTTTCAAAGTTAGTAAACTTACACTTAAGATTTGTATATTTTCTTCTATGCCACTGTTCTTTAGAAGAAAATTTTATTAAAAAATACTGAATTTCAGTTAATGTTAGTCTTGCTAAACCATTCAGTGTGAAGTATGTTGATGTCTCCAATTTAGTTGGAAATACATCTAAAATAAGATGGGGTGATGAGTGGATGGAGGAATGGAAAGATGGGGTAGATATGTGTTAAGTCATGTTCATTAAGGTGTTAACAAATCAATGCTATATGTATGAACGTTTTTATAATAAAATGTTAACGGTAATTGCAAAAGTCACTTGTCTCATGTCAATGATTTTTCAACAAGAGTTCCAAAATAATTATTATTTATGTTCTATATGTTTAAACAATTTTAAACACAAAATCAATTGGATGTTTTCCCTGTCAATTGATCATGGAGTTGGAAAACGCAAGGATACACAGAAAAATCTTGCAAAGGTGCTGGTTTTGGTTATCAGGACAAAGACCAAATGGAAAAATTAAGCCTCATGTCTCTCTCTTAGGCAGAGGATAGACACACTGTCACATGACCATACAAAGGAATTTTACTTAGTAATAAAAAAGAAGAAACGATTAATATGTAAAATGATATGGATCAATGTGAAAATGATTTTTCTGACTTTACAGAATCCAGAACATCAAAAATACCTGTCCTGTACGATTCCATTACATGAAATGGCAGTTCAGGGGAAGGATAATAGAATGGAGGGAGAAGGACAGATGAATTAGAAAGGGGGAGGAGAAAACGTTGGAGAGGGAGGAATGTGTTTATTATCTTGAATCTGGAATGTGGTGGTGCTTTCACTGTTGTATCTATGTGTAAAAGTCAGCAAATTGTATTCTTTAAAAAGATGCTATTTACTATACAGGACATTACAAAACTTAAACTATAGGAAGGAAATCTGATACCCAAACTATTAGTTTTTATTTATCTGATAAAACATTGCAAATATTAAAAAAAAATAATTACAGAACTTTACACAGAAATTTGTAATTCAATGTAAAATGAATATAAAAAATACAAACTTAAAAAAGAAATACAAACTTACAATGGTCAGGAAGCCAAGGTCTTCTCACTTGGACTCGGGAAGGGGAACATCACACACGGGGCCTATCATGGGGAGGGGGGAGGGGGGAGGGATTGCATTGGGAGTTATACCTGATGTAAATGACGAGTTGATGGGTGCTGACGAGTTGATGGGTGCAGCACGCCAACATGGCACAAGTATACATATGTAACAAACCTGCACATTATGCACATGTACCCTAGAACTTAAAGTATAATAATAATAATAATAATAAAAAGAAAAGTCAAAAAAATAGAAATAATAAATAAATAAATAAATAAATATTTAGAATTTTGTTGTACATTTTGTGTAATATATCTAAAAATATGCCAGCACTGTTTGGAAAAATAAGAAAAATATAAGAAAAAAATCTTAAAGTTATAGATAAAATTATTACATAAAGATATGTTTATATATACACAAAACTGAGAGTGGACAGCTGCTATAATAATACATGGGTTATAGTCCAACAACAATAATCAGATTGTTGTTTAGCACAAGTTTCTAAAAACACTAACCTAAAAAATTAATGTTTACTTGCTGCTGAAACAGGGGACTTTATGTCAGATTTTCAAAGTCTATAAATATTATCATAACATAGTCTTCTTGGAATTATCATTAATACTGTGAGAATTGAAGTTAGTTAAAAACACAATACCAGGTCACCAATAACAAAAGTTCACCTTCATATGTTAGAGCATTACACCCAAAGCAAGCAGTAGCAACTTGGAAAATCCATATGGAAAGCAATACAGACTTTCTGGAATGAATGGCCACCACCAAAAAAGGTACAGATACTATTTTACAAAGACCAGATTTACAAGCATTGGGAGAGAAAATGAATTCAAAATGTAATTCAGACCAATCCACACACCAAGACTCAGTTTTGTGCATATAAACCCTCTCTAAAAAGCAACTTCTGAGCTCTGCAGTACTTTCGCCTTTAGCCTCACAGAGGAGGTGAGTAAAGCCTGGGCTCCTGGGAGGAATGCATTTCTGTACTGAAAGGAAGCAGGAGCTCTGAACACAGCTGTTAAAGATGTGAATCAGATGCACATGAAAGACAAGTGCCATCATAAGAGGTGGTGAAACTCACAATCTTAACATTCAGCTGGGCCCTGTTACAAAACTCTCTGTACCACCCAAAAAGTTTATACAATACACGCTCATGTTTTAAACTATGTGAGCTTTGTACAAATATGCAAACTCAGAACCTTACCTATTGTCCTAAGCCTAGCTATGAGAGGCAAATATCTCCTATTGGTTGAATTGCAGTATAAACTTAATTATCAAGCCTGAGAACTGAAGCGTGGTATATGTCATAATCCCACTTGTGGGCAAAAATCTAGGCAGGGGGGTAATATCCTTTAGGTGCTGTGGCAAGCAACATGTTACAATGCCCTCTCCAGGCAGGCCCTCAGAAGGAGGGTAACGTTATCTTGGTGCTGGACCTAGCAATAGGACACAATTCCACATGTGGAAAAAAACCTAGCCAAGAGATAAAAGATAAAACACCTACAGAATGGGCCCAAGATATGTCAAAATACCTTCTGTGGCTCTGGCACATTCAGGAAAGTCACATCATCAGGGTGCTGGGACCAGCAATATGTCATAATTCCCTCTTTATGCAGGACCCAGGCAGAAGAGTGACATCATCTGGGTGCTGGGCCCAGCAACACGTTAAAATTCCCTTTTTGTGGGCCTGGTTCAGGAAAGAGGAGAGTCACATCACCTAAGTGCTGCTCAGCAATGTGTCCCAATCCCTGCATTATAAAGGCCCAGGTGGAAGAAGAGAGTCACATCACTTAGGTCATGGGCTTAGAGATATGTCCCAATGTCCCCAATAGGCAGGGTTCAGGCAGAAAAGGAAGGTCATATCACCTACATGCTTCTCGAGGTATATATCACAGTGTCACATGTGGGCAGAAATTAGGCAGAAGCGCCACATCACCTGGGTGCTGGGTCTTGGATATGTCACGGGCTACCTTAGGACAGGACCCAGGCAAGAGAGTTACATCACCTAAGTGCAGCTTCCACCCTTATGTCACAATGCTCCATGTGGACAGAGCCCAAGCAGGGGGTCACATCACCTAGGTAATGTGCTCAGAGATATGTCACAATACCCTCCTTGGGGAATGGCCCAGGCAAAAGAGTACCATCACTTCTCTGCCTGGCCTAGACACATGTCATTATTCTCCCTGTGTGCAGGGCTTATTTGAGAAAGGAGAGTTACATCACCTAAGTGGTGGACACAGTGATATGTCACAATGATTTCTGTCATCATGGTGCAGGCAAAAATGTAACATCACCTGGGTGCTGGATCCAGTGATATGTCACAATCTTTACTGAGAGAAGGGGCCAGCAAAAATGTTACATGACGTAGAGGTTGGCCCAGGTAAATATCACAATCCCACATGTGGGGTGGAACTAGCTTTTTGAGTCAAATTACACAAGCACTTGGCAAAAACTTATATAACAATCACACTGGCAGAAAATTCCAGGAATGAGGTTTACTATAGCACACATGTCCTGTTTTTATGTATGACAGTTGGCTTCATTTACGTGAGAGAGTGACAGTCTTTACTGTCAGCTGGGTGTGCAAATGAGACTCACAATTTCACCTGTGTGCTGGGCCCTGTTGTGACACTCTCTATACAATCCAAAAGCTTTGTAAAATATGTGTGGGTGTTGTAGGCTTCTGTGAACTTTTTAGCAGAAAAAGATCCAGGACATCACTCCTTCCTACTGGCTGGGTTCACATATGAGAGTCATTATCATGCCTGTGGATGTGCCTAGGTATATGTCACAATCCCCTCTGTGGTTTTGGGACAGACAGGACAGCCACATCACCTAAATGCTAGGCCAGAAATATTCCAATATTATCCTTGTAGGCAAGGCCCTGGCAGAAAATTCACATAACATGGGTGTTAGGCCCAGCTCTGGGGCACAATGCCTCTTGTGGGCAGTGTCCAGGCAAGGGAGGGGATTCATATCACCTAAATGATGGGACTAGAGATATGTCACAATGCTTTGTGTGGACAGGGTTCAGGCAAGACAGTCATATCATTTTGAAGCAGTGCTTAGAAATGCTACAATCTCCACAGGAAGCAGGGTTCAGGCAGGAGAGGAGAATCATGTAACCTAGATGACGGTATAAAGATATGCTACAATCCCCCCTGAGGACACTGTTAAGCGAGTCAAATCACTAAGGAGCCTGGCCCTGGTATATGTCAAAATCTCATGTGTGAGCTAGACCTAGGAAGGATTATTAAATCACTCAGGAGCTGGGCAAAGGTATATGTCACAAAAACACCTGTGGAAAGGTCCAGAGACAAGAGTCACCATTCTGAACATGTCCTGGCTTCAGGTATAAGAGGACTGGTCCCAGGTATATGGCATAATATCACCTGTGGGTAGGGAGAGGGTAGAAAAGCCACATCGGCTGGGTGTGTGGGTCCGGTGAGATGTCACAATCCTCTTTGTGCGCAGGAACCTGGCAGAAGAGTCACATCACCTGGATGCTGGTTTCAGGGATATATCTAAGTCCCCCCTTTGCACAGGGCTTAGGCAAGGGAGGGGACTCACTTCACCTAGGCAATTGGCCTAGATATATGTCACAATGGCTTTTATGTGCAGTACCAAGGCAGGAGAGTGACCTCACATTGGTGCTGGGCTGAGCAATATGTCAAAATCTCCCCTGTGGTCAAGGCCCAGGCAAGAGAGGAGAAACATCACTTAGGTGCTGAGCCAAGTGATATGCTACAAAGCTTCCTGTTGGCGGCGCTCAAAAAGGAGAGTCATGTCACCTGGGTGCAGTACCCAGTTATGTGTCACGATGCACCACAAGTGCAGGGACAAGGCAGTAGAAGGGAGTCACATCACTTACGTGATGGACCTAGAGATAAGCCACAATGCTCTTTGAAGGCAGGGTTCAGGCAGAAAATTCACATCACCTGGGTGCTGGTCCCAGTGATATGTAAAATTTCTCTTTGTAGGTAGAACCTAAGAAGGAGTTTTATAGGTTAGGTGCTTGTTCCATGCATCACACAATTTCACCTGTGGTCTCGGTTTAGGAAGGAGAGTCAAATCACTCAGGGGCTGGGCAAAGTTATATGTCCCAGTCACACACTCAGAAAGGTAAAGAAATAAGTTTCACAGTCCCACACAGGTCTTGGCTTCGGGTATGAGAGTCAACACCTCCTGTGAGTTTGGTAGACATAGAGGAGTCACAGTCTCAACAATGGGAAAGATCCATGTGTAAGAGCCTCAATCCCAGTTGAAGATTGTGTTCCAGTAGAAGAGTCACAGCCTCACAGGTGTGCTGAATCATAGGTCAGACGTCACCAAACCAACTGTGGGTCAGATCCATGTATGAGAGTAACAATTTCAGCCTTTGACTGCTTTTTATGTGTGAGATTTAGTACCTCACTCATAGGCTCTGTTTATGTATGAGAATGACAATTGTGTCAGCTGGATGTGCATCCAAGAGTCACAATCTCACCTGGTTGCTGGTCCCTGTTATGACACTCTTTGTACCACTCAGGCTTTATATAATATGCCTAAGTGTCATAATCCTCTGTGAAGTTTATACAAATGGAAGAACCAGGATTTTACCCTTGGCCGTAAGACTGGCTATGAGAGTCAAAATATCTCTACGGGCTGGGTCCAGGAATAAGAGTTATTATTGTGCATGTGAGCTGAACCCAGGTATATGGCACAATTTCTCCTGTGGGCAGGGACAAGGCAGAAGAGTCACACCACCCAGCTAAAGTCTCAAGTAGTATGTCACTAATCCCATTATAGAAAGGGTTTAAGAAACAGAGAAGAATCACACTACCTAGTTGCTGGGCTCATAAATATGTAATAATCCCCTCTCGTGGCAGAGTGCAGAATAGAGAGGAGACATATACAGCCTAGGTTTTGCACCCAGCCATATGTCACAATTCCTTTCGTAGGCAGGACCCAGGCAGGAGAGGAGAGTTACATCACCTAGACGCTCGTTTCAATGATATTTCCAAATGTTCTCTGGGGGCAGGGCACAAGCTGGAGAGACACATCACCTAGCTGACAGGCCCAGATATATGTGATAATATCCCCTGCTGATAGGGCCCAGGCAGAAGAGTCGCACTACTGTGATTCTGACCCAGTGATATGTAACAATGCACCCATGGAAAGGAATTTGAGGAATGAAGTCTCAACACCTGGATACTAGGCCCAGTGATATGATACAACCTCATCATCTTTGAGGGTGACAACTTTAACTTTTAGCTGAGTGTGTGTATTAGAGTCACAATCTCACATGTGTGCAGGGCCAATGTATAACCCTCTCTATGACATCTGAGGGCTTTATAAAACCTGCATGAGAGTTGCAGACCTCTCTGAGGCCCATGTGCTCAAATGGACTCACAATTTTACACGTTGCCCTAAACCCAGGTTTGATAGTCAACATCTCTCCTATAGGCAAGGTTAAGGGAGAAGACCCATTATTACGCCTGTGGGCTGGGTCCAGAACTGCATCACCATCCCACCTGTGGCCAGATCCACATATAAAAGTCACAATTCCAACTTTGTGCTGTATTCCCTTGGTAGACTCAGGACCTCAACAGTGGGCACTGTAAACGTGGGATGGTGACAGTTTTTAATTTCACCTGGGTGTGTGTAATCGAGAGTTCCAATCTGAACTTTTTGCTGGACACTGTTAAGAAACTCTCTACCACCAAAGAGTTGATACAATGTAAGCTAGCGTTGTAAGCTTCTGTGACTTTGGTACAAATATGCAACCCAGGACCTTACCTATTGCTCTAAACGTAATGATGAGAGGCAAAACATCTCCTATTTGCTGAATCCCAATATAAGTTTGATCATCATGCCTGTGAACTGAAGTCAGGTATATGTCATAATCCCATTTGTGGGCAAAAAACTAGGCAGGAGGGTAACATCACTTAGGTGTTGTGCCAAGCAGCATGTCACAATGCTTTCTCTAGGCAGGGTATAGGAAATTGGGCCACATTAACTGGGTGCTGGACCCAGCAATATGACGCCATCTCACGTGGAAAAACCCAGCCAAGTTATAAGAGCCAAAACACCTACATAATGGGCCCGAGATATGTCAAAATACATTCGGTGGCTCCAGCACAGGCAGGAGAGTCACATCATAAGAATGCTGGGCCGGCCGGGCGCGGTGGCTCAAGCCTGTAATCCCAGCACTTTGGGAGGCCGAGACGGGTGGATCATGAGGTCAGGAGATCGAGACCATCCTGGCTAACACGGTGAAACCCCATCTCTACTAAAAAATACAAAAAACTAGCCGGGCGAGGTGGCGGTGCCTGTAGTCTTAGCTACTCGGGAGGCTGAGGCAGGAGAATGGCGTAAACCCGAGAGGCGGAGCTTGCAGTGAGCTGAGATCCGGCCACTGCACTCCAGCCTGGGCGACAGAGCGAGACTCCGTCTCAAAAAAAAAAAAAAAAAAAAAGAATGCTGGGCCAAGCAATATGCAATATGCCATAATTTCCTCTTTATGCAGAACCCAGGAAGAAGAGTAACATCATCTGGATGCTGGGCCTTGCAATAGGTCAAAATTCCTTTTTTGTGGGCATGGTTCAGGAAAAAGAGAATAACATATTCTGAGTTCTGGGCTCCTATTGTGAAGGTTCAGGCAGAAAAAGAGGGTCACATCATCTAGGTCATGGGCTCAGAGATATGTCCCAATGTCCCCAGCAGGCAGGGCTCAGGCAGACGAGGAGAGTTCTATCACATAGGTGCTTCCCTAGGAGTATGTCACAACGTAACATGTGGGCAGAGACCAGACAGAAGAGCCACATCACATGGGTGCTGGGTCCTGGGACAGGTCACAAGGCTCTCTTAGGACAGCACCCAGCCAAGAGAGTTACATCACCTAGGTACAGGTTCTCTGCTCATGCCACAGTGATCCATGTAGGTAGGGCCCAAGGAGGGAGTCACTTCATCTAGGTGATAGGCCCAGAGATATGTCACAATGTCCTCCATGAAGCATAGCCCTGGTAAAAGAGTACCATCACCTGTGTGCCTGTCCTAGAAATATGTCACTCTCCAGGTTGGCAGGGCCTAAGCAGGAGAGTCATATAACCTAGGTGAAATGCCCAGAGATATGTCACAATGTCCTCCTTTGGGCATGGCTCTGGCAAAAGAGTACTCTTGCCTGTGTGTCTGGCCTTGCAATATGTCACTATCCTTCCTTTGTGCAGGGCCCATTCCAGAGAGGAGAGTTACATAACCTATGAGGTGGACAGATACCCTAAACCCAGGTATGACAGTCAACATCTCTCCTATAGGCTGGCTTCAGGGATGAGACCATTATTATGCCTGTGAGCTGGGTCCAGAAATGAGTCACCATCCCAACTGTGACCAGAATCACTTATGAAAGTCACAACTCCAACTTTGTGCTGTCTTCACATGTTAGACTCAGGGCCTCAACAACGGGCTTTGTAAATGTAGGATGGTAACAACTTTTACTTTCACCTGAGTGTGTAGTTGACAGTCACAATCTTAACTTTTTGCTGGGCCCTGTTATGAAACTCTCTGTACCACCCAAAAAGCTTTTATCATATGAGTTAGTGTTGTAAACTTCTGTGAGCTTGGTACAACTATGCAATGAAGGACCTTACCTATTGATATAAACCAGGTGGTAAGAGGCAAAATATCTCCTATTGGCTGAATCCCAATATAAGCTTGATAATCATGCTTTTGAACTGAAGAAAGGTATATGTCATAATCCCATTTGTGGGCAAAAAACTATGCAGAATGTTAACATCACTTAGGTGCTTTGCCAAGGAATATGTCACAACGTTCTCTCTAGGCAGGGCCTAGGAAAGAGGCTCACATTAACTGATGGCTGGAGCCAGCAATATGATACAACCACATGTGGAAGAAACCCAGCAAAGTGATGAGAGCCAAAACACCTACAAAATGGGCCAAAGATATGCCGAAATACCTTCTGTGGCTCTGACACAGACAGGAGAGTCACATCATTAGGGTGCTGGGCTAAGCAATATGCTGTAACTCCCTCTTTATGCATGACCTCTTTACGCATAATTCCCTCTTTATGCAGAAGAGTAACATCAACTGGGTGCTGGGCTAAGCAATATGCTGTAACTCCCTCTTTATGCATGACCTCTTTACGCATAATTCCCTCTTTATGCAGAAGAGTAACATCAACTGGGTGCTGGGCCCTCAAATACAGCAAAAGTCCTGTTCATGGGTGTTGTTCAGCAACAAGATGAGAATCACAATACCGAAGGCTGGGCTTATCGATATGTCACAATCTTCCCAGTATAAAGGCCCAGACAGAAGAAGAGAGTCCCATCACTTAGGTCAGGGGCTCAGAGATATGGTCCAATGTCACCAGTAGGCAGGGCTCAGGCAGAAAAAGAGAGTCATATCATGTAGGTGCCTCTTTAAGTATATGTCGCGATTTCATAGGTGGGCAGAACCCAGGGTGAAGAGCCACATCAACTGGTCCCGGGTCCAGAGATATTCACAAGTCCCCCTTAGAAAAGGACCCAAGCAAGAGAGTTACATCACCTAGGTGCAGGTTCCACGCTTATGTCACAATGCTCGATGTGGGCAGGGCCAAGCAGGAAGTCGCATCACCTAGGTGACAGGCCCAGAGATATATCACAAAGCCTTCCTTAGAGCATGGCCCTGGCAGGAGAGTACCATCACCTTTGTGCCTGGCCTAGCAATATGTCACTATTCAAGTGGGCAGGTCCCAAGAAGAAGAGCCATATCACCTACATGATAAGCCCTCTGATATGTCAAAATGTTCTCTTTTGGGCATGGCCCTGGCAAGAGTATCATCACCTGTGTGCCTGGCCTAGGAATATGTCACTATCCTGCTCTGTGCAGGGCCCGTTCCAGAGAGGAGAGTTATGTCTTCTAAGTGATTGACACAGTGATATGTCATGATGATGTCTGTGGGAATGGCGCAGCTGGGTGCTGGATCCAGTGATGTCACAATTCTTACTGAGAGCAGGCCCCAGGCAGAAGAGTTCCTTAACACTTCAAGGTTGGCCCAGGTAGATATGAAAATCCCATATGTAGGCTGGAACCAGTCTGAAGAGTGAAATCTCACAGGTGCTAGGCAAAGATTTATATCACATGATTATCACGATGAAATAAAATTTTAGGGATTAGATTTACAATACCACACACATTCTGTTTTCATGTAGGACAGTTGCCTTCATCCATCTGTGACGGTGAAAGTCCTTACTGTCAGCTGGTGTGCATATGAGACTCACAATTTTCTCCATGTGCTAGGCCCTGTTATGACACTCTCTATAAAACCCAAGAGCGTTATAAAATATGTGCGAGTGTTGTAATCTGAGACCTTTTTACCAGAAGGAGACCCCTTTACATCACTCATGTCCCTAAACCTAGTTATAAGAGTCAAAATTTTTCCTATTAGCTGGGTCTGCATATGAGTCATTATCATGCCCGTTAGCTGTGCCTAGGTATGTGTCACCATCCTCTCTGTAGTTATTAAACAGGCAGGACAACCACATCACCTAAATCCTAAGCCAGAAATATTCCAACATTCTCTTTGTAGGCAGGGCCCTAACAGAACAGTCACAAAACTTGGGTGCTAGGCCCAGCTCTATGGCATAATGCCCCTTGTGGAGAATGTCCAGGCAGGAGAGGAGAGTCATATCACCTAAACGATGGGCCCAGAGATATGTCACAATAACTCCTGTTAAAAGGGCCCAGGCAAGAGAGTCATGTCATTTGGATGCAGTGCTGAGAAATGCTACACTCTTCACTGGAAGCAGGGTTCAGGCAGGACAGGAGAGTCACATAACCTAGATGATGCGTCCAGAGATATGTGACAATCCCTTCTGAGGACACTGTTATAGATATGAGAGTCAAATCACCAAGGTTCTTGGCCCAGCTATATGTCAATCTGTCATCTGTGGGCTATAACTAGGCAGGATTATTAAATCACTCAGGAGTTGGGCACAGGTATATGTCAATAATACCTGTGGAAAGCTTCAGGGATGAGAGTCACCATCCTGCACATGTCCCGGCTCCAGGTACAAGAGTCATTATTAGGCCTTTGATCTGGTCTCTGGTATATGGCACAATATTACCGGTGGGCAGAGAGAAGAAAGGAAAGTCACATCAGCTGAGTGGGTGCCGTTCCAGTGAAATGCCACAATCCTCCTTGTGGGCAGGACTCTGGAAGAAGAGTCACATCACCTGTATGCTGGTTTCAGTGATATATCTAAATCCCCCCTGTGGGCAGGGCTTAGGCAGGAGAGGAGTCAAACTTCACCTTGGCAATTGGTCTGGATATGTCACAATGGCCCCTATGTGCAGAACAAAGGCAGGAGAGGGACTTCACCTTGGTGCTGGGTTCAGCAATATGTCACAATCTCTCTGGTGGTCAGGGCCCAGGCGAGAGAGAAGAAACTTCACCTAGGTGCTGAGCCAAGTGATATGTTACAAAGCTTCCTATTGACAGACCACCCCCCCCAAAAAAAAGAGTCACATCACCTGGGTGCAGTACCCAGTTACGTGTCACAATGCACCATAAGTGCAAGGCCAAGGCAGTAGAAGGAAGTCACATCACTTACATGATGAATCTAGATAAAAGCCACAATGCTCTGTAGGCAGAGTTCAGGCCAAGATTTCACATCAGCTGGATGCTGGTCCCAGTGATATGTAAAAGTGCCCTTTGTCGCATTGTCAAAGAAGGTGTTATACATTGCTTAGGTGCTTGGCCCACGTATGTCACAATTTCAACTGTGCTCTAGGCCTAGAAAGGAGAGTCCAAACACTCAGATGCTGGGCAAAGCCATACTTCCCAATCACACACTTGAAAATGTTCAAAAATAAGTTTCATAGTGTCACACAAGTCCTGGCTTCGCGCATGAAAAGTCAACACCTCCTATGAGTTGGGTCGAAGTACAGGAGTCACAGTCTCAACAATGGGCAAGATTCATGTATAAGAGTCCCAATCCCACTTGAAGATTGTGTTCCAGTAAGAGAGTCAAAGCACCACAGGTGTGCTAAATCATTGTTCAAACATCACTAAACCCCATGTGGATCAGATTCATGTATGAGAGTAACAATTTCAAGCTTCAACTGCTTAAGTGTGTGAGATTTAGTATCTCATTTGTAGGCTCTCTTTACATGTGAGAATGATAATCGTGTCAGCTGGGTGTGCATCCAAGAGTCACAATAGCACCTGGTTGCTGGTGCCTGTTACGACACTCTTCGTACCACTCAGGCTTTACATGCTATGCCTGAGCAGCACACTTTTCTGTGAATTCTTATAGGTGGGAGATCTAGGACTTTACCCATGGCCGTAAGACTGGCTATAAGAGTTGAAATATCGCCCCTGGATGGGTCTAGGTATGAGAGTTATGATTGTGCATATGAGCTGAATCCAGGTATATGTCACAATTTCACCTTTGGACAGAGACAAGATAGAAGAGTCACATCATGTGGGTACTGAGCCAGGGATACAGTATAATCTCCTTTATAGACAGGACCCAGTCAGAAGAGTCATATCAGTTGGGGACAGTCCCAAATAATATGTCATCATGCCCACTGTATGCAGGGTTGAAAAAATAGAGGATAGTCACATTCCCTAGGTGCTGGGCTCGGCAATATGTTGTAATTCCCTCTCCTGGAAGAGTTCAGGATAAAGAGAGTGATGTCACCTAGGTTTTGCACTCAGCAGTATGTCACAACTTCTCCAGTGGGCAGGATCCAGGCAGGAGAGGATAGTCACATTACCTACATGCCATATCTAGAGATATGTGTCCCCTGTGAGCAGGGCACTGGCAAGAGAGACACATCGCCTAGCTGAAGGCCCAGAGATATGTGACAGTATCCCCTGTTGGCTGGGTCCAAGCAGAAGAGTCACATTATTATGATTCTGACCCAGCGATATATCCCAATGCACCTGTAGTTTAAGCCAAAAAGTCTCAACACTGGGGTACTAGGCCTAGTGATATGACACAATCTCCTCATCTCTTAGGGTGACATCTTTAACTGTTAGCTTAGTGTGTATATAAGAGTTACAATCTCACGTGTTTTCTGGGTCATTGTACGACACACTCTACAACATCTGAAAGCTTTATACAACATGCATAAGAGTTGCAAACCACTCTGAGGCCTCCATGCTCACATTGACTTACAAACTTACATATTGCCCTAAACCCAATTAGTCGACACCTCTCTTATAGGCTGGGTTCAGAGAGGAGACCCATAATTATGCCTGTGATCTGGGTACAGAAACAAGTCACCATCTCACCTGTAGTAAGATCCACGTATGAAAGTCACAATATTATCTTTGTACTTTATTTACTTGTTAGATTCAGGACTTCAACGGTGGGCTTTGTAAATGCGGGATGGTGACTTTTGCTCTCACCTGCATGTGTAATAAACAGTCATGATCTTAACCTTCTGCTGGGCCCTCTTATGAAACTCTGTGTACCATCCAAGGAGATTTTAGAATATGAGTTAGTGTTGCAACCTTCTGTGAGCTTTCTACAGTATGCAACTCATAACCTTACCTATTGCCCTACGCATAGTGATGAGAGGCAAAAGATCTACTCTTGCTGGAATTCCAATTTAAGTTTGATCATCATGCCTGTGAACTGAAGCAATGTAAATTTCATAATTCCATTTGTAGAAAAAAAAAAGTGGCAAGAGGGTAGCACAACTTAGGTGCTATGGCAAACAATATGTCACAGTGCCCTCTCTAGGTGGGGTCTAGAAATGAGGGTTACATTAACTGGGTGCTGGACCCAGCAATATGGCACAATCCCAAATGTGGAAAAAAAAAAAAACCCAGACAAATGATGAAAGCAAAAACACCGACAGAGTGGGCCCAAGATATGTAAAAATACTTTCTGTTTCTGTGGCACAGGCAGGAGACTTACACCATCAGGTGAGGGGCCCAGCAATATGCCATAATTCTCTCTTTAAGCAGGACCCAGGCAGACGAGGAACATCCTCTGGGTGCTGGGCCCTGCAATACGTCAAAAATTCCTTTTCACGGGCATGGTTCGAGACAAAAAGAAGAGTCATATTACCTAAGTATTGGGCTTAGCAATATGTCACATCACCCCATTGTAAAGGCTCAGGCAGAAGAAAAGAGTCACATCACTTAGGACATGGGCTCAGATATGTGGCCCAATGTCCCAAGTAGGCAGGGCTCAGGCAGAAGAGAAGAGTCATTTCACCTAGGTGCTTCCCTAGGTATATAACACAATCTAACATGAGAGGTGAAAGCAGGCAGAAGAGCCACATGATCACATGATCTTGATGCTGGGTCCTGAGATGTGTAACAAGGCTCTCTTAGGACAGGCCCCAGGCAAGAGACTTGTAACAAATAGGCGCAGGTTCTACCCTTATGTCACAATGTTCCATGTGGACAGGGCTTGAGCAGGGAGTCACATCACCTACGTGATAGGCCCAGAGATATGTCACAATGTCCTCCTTGAGGCATGACCCTGGCAAAAGAGTACCATCAACTGTGTGCCTGGCCTAGCAATATGTCACTATCCAGGTAAGCAGGACGGAAGCAGGAGAGCAACATCATCTAGGTGATAGGTTCAGAGATTTGTCACAATGCCGTCTTTAGGACATGGACCTAGCAAAAGCGTACCTGTGTGCCTGGCCCAACCATATGTTACTATCCCCCACTGGGTGCAGGGCTCATTCTAATGAGGAGAATTACATCACTTAAGTGGTTGACACAGTGATATGGAGAATTACGTCACCTAAGTGGTTGACGCAGTGATATGTCACAATGATTTCTGCGGGCACGGCTCAGGAGAAAATGTAACATGACCGGGTGCTGGATCTAGTGATATGTCATGATTCTTACTGAAAGCAGGGCCCAGGCAAGAGAGTCACATCACCTAGAGGTTGGCCCAGGTAGAGGTCACAATAACATATGTGGGCTGGAACCAGTCTGGAGAGTCAAATCACACAAGTGCTCGGCAAAGATTTATATGACAATCACACTGGCAGAATATTCCCAGGATAAGATTTACAATACCACACATGTCCTGTTTTCATGAGTGACAGTTGGCTTCATATATGTGAGACGGTGACAGTCCTTATTGTCAGCTGGATGTGCATATGAGACTCACAATTTCACCTTTCTGCTGGGTTCTGTTATGACACGCCCTGTACAAGCCAAGGGCTTTCTAAAACATCTGAGGCTGCTATAAACTTTTGTCTTTTTAAATTTTTTTTTCTTAACCAGAAAGAGATTTAATCACTTGTGTTTCTAAAGTAAGTTATGAGGTCAAAATTACTCCTATTTGTGGGATCTACATATGAGAGTCATTATCATGCCTCTGAGCTGTGCCTAGGTGTATGTACAATTTTCTCTATGGTAATGAAACAGGAATGACAGCCAAATAACGTAAATGCTAAGCCTGAAATTTTCCAGTATTCTCCGTATAGGCATGTTCCTGGCAGAAAAGTTGCATAACTTGGGGGTTACATCCAGATGTATGGCATAATGCCCCTTGTGGGCAGTGTCCAGATAGAACAGGAGGCTCATATCACCTAAATGATGGGCCCAGAGATATGTCACAATGCCTCCTGTTGAAAGAACCAGGCAAGAGAGTCGTATCATTTGGATGTAGTGCTTATAAATGCTACAATCCCTACTGCAAGCAGGGTCCAGGCAGCAGAGGAGAGTCAGGTAACCTAGATGGTACGTCCAGAGACATATTACAATTCTTCCTGAGGATATTGTTAAGACAGGAGAGTCAAATCACCAAGATGCTCAGCTGAGGTAAATTTCCAAATCTCATTTGTGGGCTACACCTAGGCAGGATTATTAAATCACTCAGGAGCTGGGCAAAGGTATATGTCACAATAACACTGGTGGAAAGTTCCAGGAATGGGAGTCACCATCTTGCATATGACCTGGCTCCAGGTTTAAGAGTCAGGATTAGTTCTCTTATCTGGTCTCAGATATATGGCACAATATCACCTGCGGACAGAGAACAAGCAGGAAGGTCACATCATCTGTGTGGGTGCTGGTCCAGTGAGATGTCACAAACTTTCTTGTGGGCAGGACCCTGGAAGAAGCGTCACATGACCTGGATGCTGGTTTTAGTGATGTATCAAAACTCCCCCTGTGGGCAGGTCTTAGTAAGGTGCGGACACTGACTTCACCTGGGCAATTGGCCTAGACATGTGTCACAATGGCAGCTATGTGCAAAACCAAGGTATGAAAGTGACCTCACCTTGGCACTGGGTTTAGCAATATGTCACAATCTCCCCTGTGGTCAGGGCAAGGCAAGAGAGGAGAAACATCACCTGGGTGCTGAGTCAAGTGATATGCTACAAAGCTTCCTGTTGGCACAACCCAAAATGCAGTTGTATCACCTGGGTGCAGTACCGTCATGTGTTACAATGCACCATTAAGTGCAGGGCCAAGGCAATAGAAGGGAGTCACATCACTTACATGATGCACCTAGATATAAGCCACAATGATTTTTCTTCTTTTTCTTTTTTTGAGATGGAGTTTCACTCTTGTTGTCAGGCTGGAGTGCAAATGGTGCAATCTTGGCTCACTGCAAACCTCCGCCTCCTGGGTTCAAGCGATTCTCCTGCCTCAGCCTCTGGAGTAACTGAGATTACAGGTGCCCGCCACCAGGCCTGGCTAATTTTTTGTGTTTTTAGTAGAGATGGGGTTTCACCATGTTGACCAGGCTGGTCCTGAACTCCTGACCTCAGGTCATCCACCTGCCTTGGCCTCCCAAAGTGCTCAGATTACAGGCATGAGCCACCACGCCCAGTCAGCTGCAATGCTTTTTATAGGCAGAGATCAGGCAAAGAATTGTCATCACTTGGGTGCTGGTCCCAGTGATTTGTAAAATGCCCTTTGTAGGCCAGCCCAGGCACTTTTGCTTAGGTGTATGGTCCACATATGTCACAATTTCATCTGTGGTCATGGCCTAAAAAGAAGAGTCAAATTATTCAGGAGTTGGGCTTTTATGGCCTAATCACACACTAGGAAAAATTCAGAAATAAGTTTTACAGTCCAACACAAGTCCTGGCTTCGTCAACACCTCCTGTGAGTTGGGTCAAAGCAGAGGAGTCACAGTCTTAACAATGGGCAAGATCTATGGATAAGATGCCCAATCCCACCTGAAGATTGTGTTCCAGTAGGGGAGTGCCAGCCTCACAGGCATGCTGAATCATGCATCACCAAACCACAGGACAATGATGTCTACTTTTACCACTTTTATTCAATAGAGTACTGGAAGTCCCAGTCAGATGATTTATGCAAGACAAAGAAATAAAAGACATCCAAATAAAAAAGGAGAAAGTCAAATTGTCTCTGCAGATCACGTAATTGTCTATATAGCAAAAGTTAAATACTACACTAAAAATCTTTAGAATTAATAAAGAAATTCAGTAAAGTGGCAGAATACCAAATTAACATACAAAAATTACTAGGAGCATTTTTACATGACAAGAAGAAGCCATCTGAAAAAAAATTCAAGAAAATATTATTTACCATAGCTATAAAAAATAAGTCTTACTTCATTCTAAGTTCACACTTGTGGTAAAGTTTACCTTTATTTTTTATCATTTGGACGTTCAGTATTCTCCAACCCATTTGTTAAAAAGACTGTTCCTTTCTCATTTTGAGTGATAGAGACAGGGGACAGTCAACGGTCCTGGGCGAAACTCCACCTTCAAGCCTAAAACAGTAAGAAGGCTGAAAAACTGGACTGCTGGTTTCGGATGAAGCCCACCCTTTCCTGATTGTTTCTCTCTGAATAATTTCCACCTGTGCACTGGGAAAAGAAGTTGGAGCCATAGAAATTCACACCTTTTGGCAAGGGAGGAGCCTGGACTCTTAAGTTGCTATGTGGTGACCTGCTGTTTGTCAATATGTGAGGAGGGGGCCTGTTAACAGGAGTCTCTCTCCTTTTGCTGACAGTTTTTTTTTTCCTTTTTCCTTTTTGCCCAATAAACTTTACTCCTCACCCTTCAGTGTGACTGTTAGCCCATTCATTCCTGTTCATGTGATAAGATTCTAGTTTTAGATGAAGGAAAAAGTTCTACAATATTTCGGTGTCTAGATGTGGGGCTTGAGGAAGGGTAAGATGTAAACCAAAAATCTTTTTCTCCTTTGCTTGTAAGCATTTTCATCCTTGGACTTCTCCAAGGGTAGAGGAAACTGTGCACCACCCCACCCCAACAGCCCCAGGCACATGTGGGATAGACAGGTGAATAGCGGCTCCTCATCCCTGTCTCCTCTGGGCTGGAAAATGCCAGGCATTCATGGTGTCTTCCCCTTCACCGGCCAAGGGATCCAGCCTCATCCAACAACAATTAAGCTTTTTCCCTCTGTTGAAGGAATCCATTTTCCTAAGAATGAAAATTTTCTTCCCTGCCCTTTTTTCCCCCCTTTTATTCACACTCTCAGCAGTTTACTTTTAAGCAACAGGCTTTTTCTTCTTCTTCTTAGAAAAAGTTTTGCTGGGCTAGGACTTCAACAATCACTGCTTATATTTTTTGCAGTTTTAAGTGAAAGGGTATTTGTGAGGTTGGTCTTGAGCTATGGCCAATCTGGTGTGCTTTGTACATCATTCTCTATGGTTGTTAGGAAATTTTGCTGTAGGCCTCTATCTTGTTTTATGTTTTCAGGAGCATGACCTGTAACCACGTGGCAATGTTTTGTTTTGGTCTCTGCCATTTAAGGAATGAGTCCCTTCTGGTTTCCTATCAGCATGTAACTTTTGCCATTTGCAGATTCTCTTCCCCTTCACAAACTGCCTCAATTTTTTTTTCCACTGAGCACCTGGTAAGTTACCTTTGATAAAGTTTGAAAGCCAGAAATACTGGCTGCTTGGCACTGCTAGAGTCAGGTAATAAAGAATTTAACAGGATTTTCTTAAAGAGTGCTCAACTTAATTAAAAGTTGATATCCAAATTATAGGTATATTTAAAAAACCTTTATGTTTTTCTCTTCTGGGATCTTGTTTTGCTGGGAAAAGGTTTTTTTCTCAGTCAACTGAATTCTTTTTCTTTATTTTTTCTTGCCACTCTAATGCATGCATGAGAGGCCAGTAATTCAATCAGGAAATTGGCAAATTAAAAACCTTATGGTGACTGGGTTTTCTTCCGCCTGTCTGTGTAGTTGTGTATGTGTTGTGTGTGTGATGTCTACAAAAAAGAGCTCTAATAAATTTATTTAAAGAATCATAAGCACTTGGATAAAATATTTTTTGAAGGGAAGATAAAAGCTGTGTACCTTTTCGTTCACATGACTGTTACTCTTTGAGAAATAAAAACAGCCTTAAAGATTATTGGCAAAACACAAATGTCATCAATATACGAGTAGGTGAACTAAATTATGCAGGTCAGATACTAAGTTTGCTATATGTTTTAAGGTTATAAACTGCTTTTTTGTTTTTTTAGAACAGTTCAACTTTGCTTCACAATTGGTAAGACCTGAAGACAAATGGAATTAACCACACCCTTAATTATGCTGAAAGCAGCCAAACCCTTGGCTGCACCTAGCACATAATTAAAACAATTTACCTGGTTTTACATTAAAGTAAAAATTGCTAGACGTTACCATTGTAACATGTAATTGAAACCACTGGAAGTAGATTTACATACAAGGTGTGTAAGAACAGTCAAATGTGTTTTAAATAAAAGATTGTAAGAAGGCATGGAAATATAAATTATTGCCTAGAGTCAAACAATTGTTTTGAATTACATAAGATAAAGCTAAAAGTTCAAACAAGTTGTAGAAGGATTGTAAAAATAAATGTTGCCAAAAAATTGTGTGTGAACATTAATTAAATTCAAAAAGGGTTTTTTATAAATTTAGCATTGACATAAAAGCACAACAAGGTACTCTTAAGGCACTAATCTGCTCTTTAGCAAAATTTGTGAAGAATTATGAAAGGTTTTTGCTTTTTACATTTCTAAGCCATCATTTTGGTTAAATAATTTATAGTAATCTGAAATTTTATTCATAACATCAAGTGTTTTAAACCCCTAACAAGTAACATCCTTCTGAAAATCAAACTCTAGTTACAAAATTGTCTTTCCTAATTCCTGGCTTTTGGATGCTAAAGAGGGCTCCTGGAGTATCCACAAGAGAAGTAAATAGGATTATATGACAGGTTTAGTTACATAGAATTGCCAAAATGGTGTTCAATATTCTTTAGATTATATTGTGGTGAATAATACTAATACATGTTCCAAAATTGTATGGGATTTCTAAAATTCTAATGTCTGAAGTATATGCTATACCACAATTAAGGTTGTTAAGTTATTGTAAACCACAGAAATAACCAAAATTTTTTGTCAATCATGTTTCTGACTGTAACTACCCTGGACATTTTGTTATACACAGACAATTGTTGTCTTGTTTTGATTTTTTTCAAAAAAATGGTTTTTAATCAGCTATAGAACTTTGACAGGTGCTCTCAAATGCATGCTTCTGATAACTTGGAGCTTGTGACATTGGAATATAGGAAAAACGTACAGGACTCATGAAGAGCTAAAATGTTCATGAATATTAAACAAAACAAGAGTTAACTGAATGGACTGGACTAATAGGAAACTGAAGTAATCTTGCTGACTTTTGCTTGTAACATTACTGATCATTGTATTGTTTACCAGCATCAAGGAAACTTATTTTGAGCTTATTTACAGCCTTTAATATTTGACTAAGGTGCACTCCTGTGAACAAAATTTGGAGCATGTTTGTCTCTCTGCCTGGCTTCTCCAGAATTTGAAAAATAATGTGAGTATTCTTAACCTATGGCAATATGGCTGTTTGCATCAGGTATGCTTCCCTTTATGGAATCAAGCTCAACTTGCAGAGCCAATAAAAGCCCGTTGGAAAAACTGGCCTCACACCTCAATTATTCAGTCCTTGTGCAGGGTTCCTGATCTGTGGTAAGTAAAGAATCACACTTTCTGATAGGCCCAGGAGCCCCAAGTTTATCTTGGGACCTCAAGAGGAGAGGATCACCCAACTCATAAGTATTTCATAGTACAAACCCATGGCTGGGCTTGACTTTAGAAAGTCCTATCTAAAATTTCTTGTGGAACAGAGTTCCATCAAAGCCAATGTAAAAGACCTATGTAAAAATAATTATACTTGCTGCACTTTATGCAAATAATCAGGCCAAGTATAAGACTGAAGTTTATTTCACAAATAACTTAGTCCTATCATGATTTGTTTTTAACAGAAAAGAGGACTGGATAAAGATTATGTTTCAAAACTTATTATACATTTGTCATTAAATTCTAAACTCATTAGTTTTGAGTTTTTGCCTACATTTTAGATCAACCCTGTTTATTCCTGTGAACCAACTAGTGATCTTCAACTGTAGCTCAGAAGAAACAAAAAGGGATGGGTAATGTAAAAATCTGGATTAATATTCTATTTCTGGGCAATTATCCTGCAAATCCTGCAGAGTGATGGGTATAAATTGGGTGCCCATCCCAATCTCAGTAAGCATAACTACAGCCACTAGTTATCTGGGTGTGTCAAAAGACATTCTTTTCTCTCCCTTGTGGAAAAAGGACTCAATTCCATAGCTTCATCTTAGCATTCAGCTCATAAGGAGTCTATGCAATCCTCTGAGACATAGTTTTGTCCCAACCTCAATTCTAAGCTTCAGGTTGAAGCCCTAGGAAAGAATATGGGATCTGAGAAATCCACAGGCAGATGATAATGGAGGTTAAAAGGCACAGTGCAAATGAGCAAGACTAATTCCAGCCGATTAAGCCAAGCCTCCCATTTCATAGATAAAGATCATGCAACGATCTGTGGAATAAATGAGGTCTAGTCAACTCCAGAACCACAGACAGCAGGAGAGATAGGGTAAGAGCAAATATTTCCACCCCCCTAGGCCTCCCTGTTAACCGGGGTGAAAGCTGCTTGGACACCCATGGGTGGCACCCTGTCACAATCACTGGGACTTGGGGATATAAGGATGGAAGGGGAAAAGAGAACATTCTTTCTGCTGTCAACATACCCTGGGTATTTGCTAGGACGAAAAAGGAACCAGGGTTCCACCTGCTCCTCTCTTCCTAGATGAGTAGCCATTCATTCATCTTCAGTCTATACCCTTTTCAAATGCATCCTGAACCCTTGGGACTCCTTTGAAAACATGCTTTTTTCCTTTTATCTCCTCTGTCTTCTCTTTACAGATAGGTAATCATGTCTTCATACTATGGGGCAGTCCCCTCAGATGCATCCTCCAAGCTTGGAAGAATTAATTTCCCAAACCTTAGACTGAGTGGCTTGGGATTGGACTCAGAACAAAAGAACCCAGAAGCCTGACATGCTGGCAAAAGGGTAAAAGATTTTTTTTTTCTTTTTTTCCCCAGTTGGGCTTTTGGCCCCCCTCTCCCTATGCAAACTGGTAAAATACCTTGGAATTTTTGAGCTGTCCTTGCCACCTTCCCTGTTTTGTTTTAATACATGCTTTTTAATAACCCAGTTTGATTCTTCCCACCTTCAGGCTACCAAACTTCAAACAGTCACACAACCACAGCCTTGGACAATGGCCCCTTTCATAGAGGACACTTAGATAGGCCTCTTAGGGAGATCTGACTGCCATTTTTCCAAAACAGTGCCCCCTGTCAGCAGGAAGCAGTTAAAAGTGTTTTTTGTCCTCATCTTTATTTTGATTCTAACAGCAGTTAGATGTACTTCTTTAGAGAGGGAAATAACAGAGTTAGAAAACAGCCAAGGGTCCTGGGCGAAACCCCATCTTCAAGCCTAAAACAGTCTGAAGGCTAAAAAATCAGACTGCTGGTCCCAGATGAAGCCTGCCTTTTTCTAACTGATTCTCTCTGAATAATGTCCACCTGCACACTGGAGGAAGGGAGTGGAGTCGTGGAAAGTTTACTCCTTGTGCAGGGAGGAGGAGCCTGGCCTCTTCAGTTTCTGTGTGATGGTCTGGTGTTCATCAGTCTAGGAGGTGGAGCCTGTAAACAGGACTCCGACTCACTCTGTTGAGGGTTTTTTTTTTTTCTTTTCCCGGTTTTTAACCCAATCAACTCTACTCCTCATCCTTCAGAGTGTCCCTGAGCCTAATCTTTCCTAGTCATGTGACAAGAACCCAATTTTGCTGAAGGAGAAAGTTCTGCAACATGAGAATTTGGAACCCTCATTTAAGATAAGCTTAGTATATGCATGTGGCTTCTTTTATCTGTTTCAACATTTTTCTGTCTTTATGCCAACACCACAGTATTTTGATTACTGTACATTTGCAACATATTTTTAAACAAAAAAAGAATTACGCCTCTGAGTTTATTATTTATTTCCAGGTTGTTTGGCTACTTGTGGTTTTTTTGAGTGTTTACAGAAATTATAGGGCAATATTTTGGTGGCTCACTCCTGTGATCCCAGAACTTTGGGAAGCCAAGGCAGGTGGATTGCTTGAGCCCAGGAGTTTGAGACCAGCCTGGGCAATATGGTGAAACCCTGTTTCTACAAAAAATACAAAAACTTGCTGAGCCTGGTGGCATGCACCTGCAGTCCCAGTTACTTGTAAGGCTGAGGTGAAAAAATCAATTGAGCTTGAGAGGTCAAGGCTACAGTAAGCCATGATTATGACACTGCACTCCAGCCTGCGTGACACAGCTAAATATTGATTCAAACATTTTAGAATATTTTAGTACTGCTTCAAAAAGTTCCATTGGTTTTTTTGAAAGAGATCTCATTGATTTGTAGATCATTTTGAATATCATTAACATCTAAAGAAACTTGCACATTCTAATTCTTGAAAAATAGTATGCCAAATAATTTTGTTAAGTTTTCACATATATGCAGGCATGCTAGTTTTCTTTTGGTTTTTAATTTCCAGTTATATTTCATTGTAGTCAGAAATACTTTTTATGATTACCATTTGTTTATGCTAAAACTTGCATTCTAGCTTAGAAGTTTGCCTATCTTAGTACACGTGCCATACGCAATTAGAAATATTATGTATTATGCTATTGTTGGGTGAAATGTTTTGTAGATTATTCCCAGGTCTTATTTTTCTTTTTAACCTTTTATTTCCCTTTGCATTTGCCTTTATCTTTATTTTTTATTTTTTATTTACTTTCATTTTTTTCTATTAATTTTATTTCTATTTTTCTTTTTTCTCATTACATTCTCATTTCAAATTTTCTAGAATTCTTGCTTGTAATGTTTTATTTAATTTTTTTGTTTCTTTTATTTCCATTCATATCCCCTATTATTTTTCTCCACATTTCTTTTTTCATTTTTCTAATTCTTAAAATTTTATTTTGTTGCAAATTATTCCATTTATTTCTCTTGATTTTATTGTATTTATTATCTTCATCTTCATTTTATTTTTCACTGATCTTAATCACATTTATTTTTCCTTATTTCAGTTTGTCCTTACTATTTCTTAATTACTTTAAATTTATCTTTATATTTCATTTTCGTTCTCTTGATTTCATTTGTTTCACTTTATTTTTCTATATTTTGCTTTGTAAAACAGAAGGGATGAGCTATTTTAGATTGGCTTAGCCATAGTGGTCAAGACTCGTTTGCTGAGGCTCTCTGGCAGCCACTCTACCCCAGGAGTCTCCAACCCAGGGTATAGTCAGGGCCTCCCAGCAGGATTGCTAAGATCCCTGGGCAGATCTTTCATTGTTACAGGCCCATCTAGCATTCAGTGTCATGGGCCATTTCTGCTGCTTTCTGAAGCCCGCTGCAAGTCTTAGTGTTGCTAGGCCAAGACTCTGACTGCCTCTGTGTGTCCCAATGGATCCCTCACACATAATCCAGGGCACTGACTTCTTTCCCAGGAGAGGGCCACACCCACTCCACTGCAGCAGGGCATGTTTGGACCATATGTGTCTTTTCTTTGTTATAAAAGAAGTTTTTTTTGTTTTTTGAGATGGAGTCTTGCTCTGTCGCCCAGGCTGGAGTGCAGTGACGTGATCTCAGCTCACTGCAACCTGCAACCTCCGCCTCCCGGGTTCAAATGATTCTCCTGCCTCAGCCTCCCAAGTAGCTGGGATTACAGGTGTCTGCCACCACACCCAGCTAATTTTTTTTTTTTTTTTTTTTTTTTTTTGCATTTTTAGTAAAAATAGCGTTTCACCATGTTAGCCAGACTGGTTTCGAACTCCTGACCTCAGGTGATCCACCTGCCTTGGCCTCCAAAACTGCTGGGATTACACGTGTAAGCCACTGTGCCCAGCTGAGAAAAAAATTTTTTTTAACTTGACGTATAACTTATTATGAAAATGTCAGCTTTATGGGTAGATATACATGCAAATATGTGCAAAAATGAACATTTCTACATCTTATTTAACGATTTCATAGAGTTGCTATTTTACCCTTTCCTGTCTTTATATGTTCAATGGGAAAATCTTCAGTGAAGACTCCTCAGTGTGATAGACAAAATGTTGTGCATTGATAGATGCAGTGAAGTAACTTCTGGTTTTCACTTGGAGCTCTCACAGCTAGGATTAAAAACCCTTGGTTGTAAACTCACATGATGAGGAGTTATAGTCTGCCATCATAATTGTTTTCAACTTGCCAAGGGAAAAAGTGGGAAATTGTTTCCCTCAGACCTACTCATCTCCCTTTCATAGGTTTTCAGGGTGTGCACTGTCCAGATTGCTTAGAAGCTCATGATCACAGAGGTCGTATTTGTCAAGAGAAAGCTTTGTTGCAGGATTAAGTGAAGGTGTTTACCACTCAGGACCCATGGGTCCTCCAGAGGCAGGATGAGCTTAAAAATCATTCCTGAATCCAGAAAGTAATGACAGAAGTTGGGGGCTGCCCACAGGAGAAAGAAAAATGCTCCCTTTTCCTTTCCAAGTGGTCACTGCTTATTCTGGCATTACTCTTGCTTCTGACCACGATGTGTTTCTTAATCATCTTTCTTGGTATTCCACTGACTGTGCATCTAAGGAAAAGATGAGATGGATGAGAGTGGTAAAGAGAACAACTGCATCCTTCTATAGCCGATGCCTTGGTGAGTTTTGAAGCACACTGAGCACTCGGAAATCCTTCCTCACTATGGGGTAAGTTATGTCAAATTCGACTCCCATGGAAATGGCACCAGGTTCAAGATGTCAAAGAAGAGACTCAGAACCAGTGAATGAGATATGGAGTTTTACTGGGGACTTACATAGAGGGGAGAAGGTCCAGTGTCAGTGGGCTTAGCAGGATAACCATGCCCACTTGCAGAAAGCATGCAGTTTGTATAGCATTTTTATTTAGCACTTTTTTTCTGAGCAACCTTTCACCTGTCAGACTTCATTTAACAAAAAAGGAATGGCCTCAATTCCCTGTGTGGCCTATGTTCCATGCCACAGGATGGGACAGACCAGGGGCTCAGATGTTCCTCATAGATAAAAAACAATCTCCAGGTTGGCCACTACTAGATTTTTTAGCTTAAAACTCTGAACATTCAGAAGCATTTTTTATACATGGTCAGACTCCAGGTATGCCCGAGTCAAGTTAACACTGTCAGTTGCATCCATCATACAGGCTGGTTCAGGCAGTGGAGGTTCTTCTTCCTAAGACTATATTCAAAAAAGTATTTGCTTTTTCTTGAATCATTGGGTTGACAGTTTACTAAAGGCCTGATGTGTGTGCACATTGCTGGTACAGTTGTCTAAGTTAATGAGATGGCTTCATAGTTGGTAGGGCCTGTTCCCGTTACAGGTGTGACTGGGTGTGTACAGGCTGCTGAGGTGCCTCTTTTCCAGACTTTCATTGGACCATGACATTCTGAGGCCCCAGTTCCACCATTTTCCAAGGTGGGACATGCTGAACCAGTCCCTGGAATTGTGGTTCAAGGTGACCAGGCTGCGGCTGCTCTTTAAAAGGCAGAACTGCCAGGTCTGTGTCTTATTTTCCTTGTCATTCTAACGTATCTTTTGATATGGAGACCAGCAAAGTCTGAGTATGTGACAGCCCTCCTGCTAGAGTTGGTACTATTTATACATGACTCTTAAGAGTCAAAGTAGGTTGAGAGATCTCTCTTCCTGGCACAGCCTGAGTAGGCTAGAGTACTGGGACCCTTAAAGCTTAGCTCATGCAGTCTTCAGGGGAATTTCAAAAAACCATAGGATGAGGGGGTAGAGAAAAAGCTGGCATAAATAAGTTGCAGGTGAAATAATTGGAGGCAGGAAGAGAACAGGACCTGCTTGGAACAGTACACACACTGCCTGGGTACAGCTGAACAGTCAAGCCCGTTCTCTGATTTGGGCCTTGTGCAGTGGGATTAACAGGCCCATTTCTGCTCTGGCCTGGGTGCTGAACACTTTGGTTCTAGAACCAAATGTGGATTCTGGACTCGGGAATTCCAGTTGGGTTTCACAGGCCAGTGAAGTGAGGAGGCCCAGGTGGGCCCACAAAAGTGGCTGTGGGTGAGCTTACGCCACACATGACTGGCTGCTTCTATGCCTACATTCACAAGACAGATCTTCTTCCTCAAAGCATGCCCAGGGAGATCTGAGGCTCATAGGAGCCAAGTGAAGAAAAAAGGTGATGCCTCAGCCCAGTGCTTTTGCCCTTCCTGGCTTGTGGCTTTGGGGGCTCAAAGTGCTCATCAGAAAAATGGGCAATGAAAGACTGGCTGCTCACCCCACTTTTACCAGGCGACTGCACAATGCTCACTCTGCAGCTCCAGGTACAGCCTGTGTTTCAAAAAGCTGGGGGATCTCTGGGCTGAGTTCAGGAGTCCCCCTCAGCGACTCCTCCTGCCTACCCCTCTGTGCCCACCTGACAGCTCACCATGTCTGCTGTATGCCACCCTTATTGCCTGCTCTTGCCAAGCCCATGTCTCCCTGGGTTGGCTGGGGGCACATGCTCACTGAAGCCCAGGTGGCCTGACCATCCTTCCTCCAATGTACAGCCTTAGGCAGGTGCCACCCAGGTTTTCTCCTAGAATGTGATCTCAGGGGATCGCAGCAGCACATTCCACTCTAACTTACTGACTAGTTAATCAAAAAGTCACTTAATGTACCAAGGTGGGTGTGGGCCTTGACACTCTTGATATCCTTCCTCTAGTGGGGCTGCACTGGGGGTTGCCATCCTTATTTCTTGGTGGAAAAAGCTAGCAGGTGAGGCAGGACTCAAGCGCTAGGGACAGGACAGAGAACCTAGGCTGGCCTCACCCAGGGCCCTCTGTGGCTCCTGCAGGCAGGAGGGCTCCATGGAGCTTCAGACCCCTTTTCTAGGATGGTGCCCATAGCCCCTTCCTGAATCTCCAAGAAGGGCCCACTCTTTCTGCAACCTGCACCTACTGGTCTCTAAATGGAAGGTGAGCATCTGGTCTCTAAATGGAAGGTGAGCATCCATTTATGTTTGTGGACATGGCCTTCTGCTCCATTTCCATGAGAAATACCTAGGGAATCCTGGGCCTGTGGTGGAGGTTCTCTAAGTGCCAAAGTCAGTAAGTCTCAAGAATATAATTAATAGTATTTTCTGCACATTACTATCTCAGGGTTACTTTTGCCCAAAAATGTGTAAAAACAAATATTAAGATTTTTATCCTTTACATTATCTTAATTAGGTCATCATACAAACCTTTTATTTTCCTCCCAATCACTGAATTTTTGTTTTATTCTCTTTAAATTGTTACCTGCTTTAGAGGCAAAAACTTAAAAAAAAATACACTACACAAATACTAACAGGTAACAGCAATTTATTTAAATGTAATTAGATTTCTTTAAGTAAATAATTTAAGTAAACAGTTTATATTACTTGTATAAATTATTTTACATCTCGCCCTCAATCTTAAAAAAAATTTAGCTAGGTATGCAATTCAAAATTGACAGATTTTTTTAAAATAGGCAACTTAACATTTTATTGGACAAGTTAGGTAATATTCATTCTCAAATATTTTATCTTAGAAATCAACACACTTGACAATTGATATTCATAGTATCTATGAAAGTGACATTCTGAACGTGCTTTATACTTGCCAAAAATTTAGGAGAAAAAAATCTATTCTGGCCTTCAGCAGTAAAACTTAAAGATTAAAGAAATAAGATTAAATTTACTGGTTAAATTACCCAAAAAACTGAAACAGATTCATTTACTTGTTCTTTATCTTTCAGTATCTGATAATGAACAGATTTTAAGATGTTCAGAATCTGCTTCAGTATAGAAATAAGGCCAAACAGCTCTTGTGAAAGAATCATTAAAATATACAGAACAAACCTATCACTTACATTACTTTAAAAAATCACCAAATTCATAGTCCAAAAGAATACCAATCTTATTGGATTTTACTACTGACAGAAGTGGGCTTTTTTAGGACCTGATGCAGCATAACCACTCTATATATCATCCAATTGCCCCCAAATCAACCCAGAACTGAAGGTTGATCCTGCCAGGTCCTAAGAAGACCGTCTTGACACACACCCAATTTTCATTTAGGATCGTTTCCCACTTCTCCTTCCAGTAATGTCTGCCAGAACTACACTTCTGAGAGCCCAGGACAGCAGGGCAGAAATAAAATCTCCTTGGGTTGTAATAAACGTTTGGTTTTGTTCTTCCATTACACAGCTTTTTCTATCCTCGGAGACAGTAAGTTGAGGATGTGCTGTGTCAAGATCTAAAACCAAGGACAGGTGCGGTGGCTCACACATGTATTCCCAGCACTTTGGAAGGCTGAGGTGGGTGGATCATGAGGTCAGGAGATCAAGACCATCCTGGCTAACACGGTGAAACCCCATCTCTACCAAAAATACAAAAAATTAGCTGGGCCTGGTAGTGGGCACCAGTAGTCTCAGCTATTCAGGAGGGTGAGGCAGGAGAACTGCTTGAACCTAGGAGGTGGAGGTTGCAGCGAGCAGAGATCACGCCACTGCACACCAGCTTGGGTGACAGAGCGAGATTCCATCTCAAAAAAAAGAAAAAAAAAAGATCTAGAATTAAATCTACTTGAAATAGTTCTGTCTAAGCCAGAATATAGAGGAGGATGACTAAAATCCTATATATATATATTTTTTGGAGACGGAGTCTCACTCTGTCGCCTAGGCTGGAGTGCAGTGGCACGATCTCGGCTCACTGCAAGCTCTGCCTCCCGGGTTTATGCCATTCTCCTGCCTCACCTCCTGAGAGGCTGGGACTACAGGCGCCCGCCACCACGCCCGGCTAATTTTTTGTATTTTTAGTAGAAACGGGGTTTCACCATGTTTGCCAGGATGGTCTCGATCTCCTGACCGCGTGATCCGCCTGCCTCGGCCTCCCAAAGTGCTGGGATTACAGGCGTGAGCCACCGCGCCTGGCCCTAAAACCATATTTTATATTTTGTTAATCTATATGAAAAGAGTTCAGAGTATTTTAGGTTTCAATACCTGTGGTGCACACTCTTAATACGTGTCAGCAATTCCAGGTTTGACTGCATAGAATTGCCCACTACCTCCCCCAGTAGATGTTTAAATGTAGAAACATAATCTGAAAATTTTACAAGGTTTTCACTTAGTTTTGCTAAAATGTCCATCTCTTCATCTTGTTTCAATTGTGAGAGTCAACTGTGCAACATGGGTACAATTATGCTCTCTTCATATGCAGAATTAATGTCATTGTTTTTACTACAGATACTTTCCATTTTTCACCTGAGACCACAGGCTAATTTCAAAAAGAATATTTACTTCTAATTATGTAGCTTCTGTTACATAGCTAGTATTGTCTTTGTTTACTTCATGTATATGCCAAAAAGACCTGATAACTTATGAAACATTCAACTGTTTACTTCAACAAACTGGCTCAATAAATTTAATAAACTCAATTATGTCAATTTTATAAAGTAAAATGAACAATAACTAAACAAAAATTGGATTAAATAGCATTCTGTAATTGAAACAAAATATAAAATATACTAAACATACAATACATGCACTATGAAATTATTCACATGTGAAAAATTATTTTGTGAACACCATTAAATATTATCAAAGTCACTTTCATAATCTCTGAGGGGATTATACAAAGAATGTTTCATGAAATTAGACGAAAAGAAAATTACATATTATGTGTATGGTGAGCAATAGGCAAACAAACAAACAACAAAAAATTAGAATTTGCACAAGATGATTCTAAGCCAGGAGCAATAACATTTTAGATAAATGAATTTAATACACAGCAGAGAAAATAGATTTGCTTTCAAAATCTTTGAAGTTTCTGGTTTGCTGGTAACTGATCAAAGCTTGTAAAATTATCTATTTCACTCTAATATTTTTCTTTTCTTCTCAAAGTAGGTACACAACCATAAACAAATACGATTACTTTCTCTATAAATCTGTTACACCTAAAGTTTATTTCATAGTGATATATTTGTATATTTAAATCCATGTAAAACAAAATTAAAGGTCTGTATGTGTTTAGCAGACCAGAGAAGTCATGTTCAACAGAAAAAAGTAGGATAAAATTTTGTAAATAGTTGTTCAGAATTCAGAAACATATAGCTCCACTATACTCATAATCTTTGTTACAACCATCATAATAACCTGTAGTTACAACAAAACAAAAATGTAAGTTATAGAAACCATATTCTCTAAATTATTTTAAGTTAAAGACCACTGACAAAGGGATCACTAGAGATGTTATTCCACTGTTACCCAACAGTATATTGTTACCTATAACCTTGGGTTAAGATGGGATAAATTATCATCAGTGGCAAGATACATATTCAGTGTAAAATAGCCTTAACACAGTAACAACAATTTTGGTTTATTAAAACAAATTAAGTTCACACGTTGTCATTAAAAAGGCATTTTGAAATTCACTGTATTTTAATAACCTTAATTTGCAAATGGTAAAGCAATTTCCTTCTAAAATTCAAATTGTTTCTCTTACTAAGCAGATTATCCTGATCACTTACGACACCGCTGTAAACTACTAAGTGGCCTTTCCACTTAGGATTTCTTCATGTATCTTAGATTTCAGTTTACTTAATCTTCCATGGGAAAGTATATAAATCTGTCCATCTAATAGAGAAGAACCTCTCATAGCTCTGGTGCAGCAATCATTGACCATGTTTTCACATAAATTCTAGAAATGAAGACATAGCATCAAATGTAAGAATTAAATTACATCAATATTTGCTTTTGAAAAAATACTGAATCCTTTTAATATAAAAAAGTAGGTTCCTTTTAGAGAAAAGTGATCGAGACTGCTGACTAGAAGCAGCTAGACTGTGTAGTTCTCATAGAGAGGAATGCAAGGTATACACAAATACAGCACCTGCAACTGAAACATCCAGGTACTTGCATTGGGAATAATCAAAGAAACAACTTATGGAGAATGGAGTAAAGAAAGGCAGGACAGTGGGCCACCTGGGAACAACGTGGAGCCAAGGGAACCTCCCCACCCAGTAGAGCAGTGAGTGTATGTGTGACCCTGGGAACGCACAATTCTCCCACAGATCTTCGCAACCTTCAGGTGAGGAGATACTCTCATGGACCCACTTCACCAAGGCCTTCAGTTTAACACACAGAGCTACATGGAGTCTTAGCAGAGCAGCTACTCAGGCCTGTGCAAATTCAAGAGCTTTAGATACTGGCTTTCCAGGCTTCCAGAAAAAGCAGCTGCAACTTGAGCAAAGCAGGAGTTTACACCCCTGTACATACTCATAGGAAAGAGGCAGAATCCAGGGGGCTGAGTAGTGATGGTCTGTAGGACCCACTTCTACAATGCCTCACACAGTAAGACCTACTGGCTTAGATTCCAGCCAACCATTGGTAGCAGCACTGCACCTCCCTGGGATGGAGCTACCAGAAAGAGGAGTGGGTCACCATCTTTGCTGCTTGGGCAACTTAGCCATTCCAGCCTTCAGGCATTGAAGAGCCCAAGCTGACTGGGGGCAGAAAGGATCTCCTAGCACAGTACAGGTGCTCTAAAAAGACAAGACCAGACTGCCTGTTAAAGCAGGTCCCCAGTTTCATTCCTTCTCACTGGAAAGTACTTCCCAATGAGGGTCTCCAGCTACCACCACCAGCGCTCTTTGGTTGATGGAGTTTTGAAACCTCTTTGTGATATAGTTCCTAGAAGGAAGAGTGAGTTGCCATTTTTGCTGTTTGTGTGTTAGCTCTTCCAGCCTTCTGGCTTTGGAGAATCCAAATAAACTGGGGGTGGAAGTGGTACCTCTGAACAGCAGAGTTGTCCTACAAAAATGCGGTTAGACTGCTTTCTTGAGGGGGTCCCCAATCATGTTTTCCTCACTGGGTAAGACCTTCAACAGGGGCTTTCCAGCTACTTCCTACAGGTGCTTTTGGGTTGGAAACAGGTCTGTACCTCCCTGGGATGCAGCTGTCAGAGAAAAGGGCATGCTGCCATTGTTGCTGTTTTGCAGCATTCAGTGGTGATAACTTCCGGTACTGGAACATCTGAGGAGACTAGAAACTGCAGTGGACACCCAGCATACTGCAGCAGCCCTTCAGAAGTCATCAGACTGTTACGTGAGTACCTGTTCTCATATATTCTCATGAGGCAGGTTCTCCAGGCCTGGGCCACTAGCCAATCATTGCCAGAGCTATTGAGCCAGTAGCAACATAGCAACTCCCTGGACAGAGCCTCCAGGGGCCTCTGCAGTACAACTGTCCTTGCCACCCTCAGACTCATGAAAAATCCAAAACCCTAAGTGCCTTATTCACACCTCAAACAACCTGCAGTTTACCCAAGGAGAGGAGGCCAGTCCATCCTCCATGGGTCCCACAAACTACCCACTGCTCCTCACCAGACAGTGAACCCCTAACTTGGCCAAAAGTACAGATCCTCCATCCTGGGCTGGCTGCACTGAGTGATTGCTGACCTACATCTCTCTAAGATGCAGCCCCCAGAAGACAAGCAAAGAGATGGGGCAGCAAGCCAGCTCACATGGTACCCAGAGGATTTGGTGCAAGAGCATCTGTAGTAAAGTGTGGCCAGCGACGGCCATTTCTCCAGGCTCAACTTTCTCCCATAAGAGACTTCAGCCCTAGGGGAACTGTTGGGCCTAATTTCTGCAGGATGGTCTTGCAAATCAAAAGCAGCTGGTCCAACTGCGCACTCCTTGGACTGCTGGTCTCTCCCAGGGCCCCAGTCTGGCCACAGCTGCTCACAGGGCAGTCTCAGGTACCCTGGAAGCTCATACCACAGCATCTGCACTGGTGGGCCATGCCTGACCCATGAGAAGCTCCAGCAAGGCAGCCCCTATGACTGCACCAGCCCACGCTTCTTCCCCACACTCCAGCTTCCCCCGAGACCATAGCAACTCCCCATATTTCTTTGCTGGCAGATGTCTGCAAAGGCAGGTTTGGCTTTGCTTGCCCCACCAGCAAATGGAAATGCAATATGCCCCTGCCACCCCCAGCAACTGCCACTGTAGATGAAGCTTTGGTGGGCAGAGAGCCAGAAAACTCCACTCCTGCCTTTGTGCTAACACTGTGTGGAGAACAGGGTATCTTCCCACACTCTGAACAATCACTCCTTCTTTGGGGACACAGAGAAGGCATCAAAACCTTCGCTGGCCAGCATCCTCCCCTATACCAACACCACCTTTAAGTGCAACAGTACACAGTCTCCAGCAGGTATCCCCCACTCCCCTCCCAGCTGCTTTGCTCCTGCCAGTGAGGTGAATGCCAAAGACAGGCAGAAACCCCATATCCACTAGCACTCTGCTCCAGCTGTGGCACCTTGGTTCCACAGAATCGCAAACTCCAAATCTCAAGGAGCCAGAGAACACAGTTGGGGCTCAATACAAGTCCCCCGGAGTTAGAGTATGCAGCCTCTGAGTTGTGAGCTGGGCACTGCCCACCCCCCACCACCACCAAAACAAAACAAAACAAAACTGCCAGGAACAAAGCCTGTTGGCTGCATCCATCTTATACCACAATCAAATACTCAAGACCATCAAATAGGATTACCAAAAAAAAAAAAAAAAAACCCATTCAAAGGCCAGCAACCTTAAAGATATGCCCACAAAGACAAGACAAAATCAGTGCAAAGATAAAAACACAAAAAGCCAGAGTGACTATTTTTTTTTTTTTTTGAGACAGAGTCTCGCTATGTCGCCCAGGGTGAAGTGCAGTGGCCGGATCTCAGCTCACTGCAAGCTCCGCCTCCTGGGTTTTTACGCCATTCTCCTGCCTCAGCCTCCCGAGTAGCCGGGACTACAGGCGCCCACCACCTCGCCCGGCTAGTTTTTTGTATTTTTTAGTAGAGATGGGGTTTCACCGTGTTAGCCAGGATGGTCTCGAACTCCTGACCTCGTGATCCGCCCGTCTCGGCCTCCCAAAGTGCTGGGATTACAGGCTTGAGCCACCGCGCCCGGCCCAGAGTGACTATTTTTATCCAAATGACCAAATTACGTTTCCAGCAAGGCTTAAGATGACAGAAGTAGAATTCAGAATATGGATAGAAACAAACTTCACTGAGTTACAAAAGTTAAGTTGCAACCCAATGCAAGGAAGGGAAAACATTGCAGGAACTGACAGAAAAAACAGCCAGTGTAGAGAAAAATGTGGCCAACCCGATAGAACTGGAAAACACAATACAAAACCTTTATCATGTAATCACAAATATTAACAGCAGAAGAGGCCAAGCAGAGGAAAGAATCTCAAAAGCTTCAAGACTGACTTTCTGAAATAAGACAGACAAGAATAGTGAAAAAAGAAAAGAGGAATGAACAAAACCTCTAAGAAATATGGGATTATGTAAAGAAACCAAATCCATGATGCAAGAGATTGCCTGAAAGCGATGGGGAGAATGAAAACAACTCGAAATACATATTTCAGGATAACATCCACGAGAACTTCCCCAACCTAGAGAGGCCAATATTCAAATGCAGGAAACGTGGAGAACCCCAGTAAGATACCCCATGAGAAGGTCATCCTCAAGACACATAATCATGAGATTCTCCAAGGTCAAAATGAAAGAAAAAATATGTTAAAAGGCAGCTACAGAAAAATAGGACAGGTCACCTCTAAAAGAAGCCCATCAGAAAAACAACGAACCTTTCAGCTGAAATCCTACAAGTCAAAAGAGATTAGGGGCCAATATTCAACATTCTTAAAAAAAGAATTCCAACACAGAATTTCACATCTGACCAAGGTAAGCTTCAGAATTAAAAAATATATATGATCCTATTCAGATAAGCAAATGCTGAGAAAATCTGTTACCACAAGATCTGTCTTACAAGAGCTTCCGAAGAAAGCATTAAATAAGAAAGACTATTACCAGTCACTACAAAAGCACACTAAAGTATACAAACTGCAGACACTATAAGGCAACCACATAAACAAATGTGCAAAATAGCCAGCTAAGATTCTAATAACAGAATCAAATCCACACATATGAATACTAACCTTAAACATAAATGGGCTAAATAACCAAATTAAAACACAGATGGCAAGCTGAATAAAGAATCAAGATCTAACAGTATGCTTTAATCAAGACAGCCATCTCAAATAAGCTCAAAATAAGGGGAAAAAGAAAAGTCTACCAAGCAAATAGAAAACAGGAAAAGCAGGGGTTGCAATCCTAGTTTCTGACAAAACAGACTTGAAATTAACATAGATTAAAAAAAAAAAAAAAGAAGGGCATTACATAATAGCAAAGGGCTATATATGCACCCAACACATAAGCAACATATAAAGTTCTTAGAGACCCTCTAAGATGATAAATGTTCTTCCATCGTTATTACATTTATACTGCATTTGTTCAGTATTAAATTTCTGATGTTGAACACGGTATGAGGACTTGTTAAAGGCTTTTCCACGTTTTTAACACTTGTGGAGCTTCTCTCTAGTATGAATTCTCTTATGTCTGATGAGGTGTGAGAACCAGCTCGATGCTTTGCCACATTCTTCACATTTGTAGGGTTTTTCTCCAGTGTGAATTCTCTTATGATTAGTCAGGTCTGAGAAGCACTTGAAGGTCTTGCCACATTCTTCACATTTATAAGGTCTCTCTTCCATATGAATTCTCTTGTGGTTAAAAAGGGTGGAGGAGCGGGTAAAGGCTTTGCCACATTCTTCACAGATGTAGGGTTTCTCTCCAGTATGAATTCTCTTATGTTTACTAAGGGCCGAGAACCACTTAAAAGCTTTTCCACATTCATTACATTTGTAGGGTTTCTCTCCAGTATGAATTATCTTATGTTTAGCAAGGTCTGAGAACCACCTATAGGCTTTGTTACATTCTTCACATTTGTAGGGTTTCTCTCCAGTATGAATTCTCTTATGATTAGTAAGGTCTGAGAAGCACTTAAAGGCTTTGCCACATTCTTCACATTTGTAGGGTCTGTCTCCAGTATGATTTCTCTTGTGTTTAACAAGGGTTGAGGAGCAGGTAAAGGTTTTGCCACATCCTTCACATTTGTAAGGTTTCTCTCCAGTATGAACTCTCTTATGTTCAGTAAGGTTTGAAAACTTTTTAAAGGGTTTGCCACATTCTTCACATTTGTAGCATCTCTCTGCAGTATGAACTTTCTTATGTCTAGTAAAATCTGAGAACAACCTACAGTCTTTGCCACATTCTTCACACTTGTAGCATTTCTCTCTGCTAAAAATTTCCTTATTTTCAGTGAAGATTGAGCACAACTGGCAATCGCTGCCAAATTTATTACAATGACAGGTTTTGCTATGGGTAGTTGAAAAACATTGATGAAGGCCATTATAACTGCTTTTCTGCCCCTTGCAATTACCCACACTTTGGTTGTCTTTCTTTAAATGTAAATTATTAAGGTCACAGCTTCCATATTTTCTCAGAATCACTTTTTGAAATGAATCTTTTATGTCATGCTCCGGCAATATCTCTGCAGTGAAATGAAAAGAGCCAGCTGGAGAAAAAAAAAAAAATTCTCCCTCATTAGACTCAGGTGAATACACTTTACAAATATATAATTATACAAAGCACATTAACAAAATGACAATAAAATACCACAGGCTCTATATTCTTACAGACATATAAACCTACCAGAAATATACTGACCAAAATGCCTTTGCGAGAAGTCTAAGAACCAGTTAAGCATTTGCAGCATGCCAAGTGAGCAAATGCCAAGAACCACATAGAAGCGTTAATAAAAGTATTTCATATTTACCCAACACAGTCATTCTTCATCCTATGATGACTCTAACTATAGACTCCAAACTCCTGTCTTCCCCCTCCAAAAATAAATAAAATAGTGGCACATGTGTCCATGCTTCTGGCTTATTGAGACCTTACCAAAGACTAATTTCTATATTCCAAGACAGTGTTGAAAGGAAAGGTGGTATATACTGACAGTTTCAGACAGATGAGACCAAAGGTAAATGACTGTTACAAGAGATGAAAGACTTCAGTATCATAGACAGACAATGGGTATAGCAAGTGACTACAGGATCTCAGTAAGAAACACAGGGAATGGCCAGGAGTGGTGGCTCACACCTGTAATCCCAGCACTTTGGGAGGCTGAGGCAGGAAGACCACCTGAGGTCAGAAGTTCAAGACCAGGCAGGCCAACATGGTGAAACCTCGTCTCAACTAAAAATACAAAAATAAGTAGGGCGTGGTGGCAGGCGCCCATAATTCCAGCTACTTGGGAGGCTGAGGCAGAAGAAAGGAGAATCGCTTGAACTCAGGAGGTGGAGGTTGCAATGAGCCAAGCTCGTAACATTGCACTCTAGTCTGGGCAACAGGAGTAACACTCAAAACAAAACAAAACAACAACAACAACAAAAGAAACAAAACAAAACAAAAAAACATGGGGAATCTTTTTAAACTAAAAAACACACAAGCCCAGAGAAAACATTCATAGAACGGGCTTGAGAGACTCCAAAAATCTCTAGCCTAAAAAACTGGTATCATATTCCCCCAGACAAAAGTCACTTAATACAGATTTTGACATGTGGCTTTTTATCGTACAAATTGCAACCTAACATTACAACATATACAAAATATCAAGATAATATGGCTCAAAGATAAAAATGAATATCCAGAAATCATTTATTTAAAAAAGGAGATGTAAAAATTATACGAAACAATTTGAATTAAAGTCTAGATCTACTTTTTAAAAGAAAAAAAAAATCACCCTAGAAAATCACAATTACATCTCAATGATGCTCAATGAGTAAAATGGAAAAAAAAAACACCAAAATGAAATAACAAAAATGAAACCAACAAAAAGATAAAAAGCACAGAAAGATTAAAAAAAATTGTGTAGAACTACAAAAAAAGACTAATATGCACTTCAACATTAGTAAAAAATATAAGAAAATCAAGAAGCTCGGCAAATTTCAACTAAGATTAACACAAAGAGATTTCTAACAAGACACAACATAAACAATGATTTAAAAGTTGCAGACAAGAAGAGAATCTGGAATTCAGGAAGAAAAAAGAGATGTGTTATTTATATGCATGCTTCTGCCAGATTATGAGTAAATTTAAGAACACAAATCTTTCAGGCAAGAAGGGAGTAGGATGACATCGTTAAAGCACTGGAAAAAAAAAAAAAAGTCCAAGCAAGAAACTTATCCAGCAAAAGTATTCTTCAAAATGAAAAGAAAAAAAAAATCTAACTGTATCATTATATCAAGATCTGTATCAAGATCTAACTATATGTCTTCAAGAGACTCATTTCAGATCTAATAAAAAAAAATGACTGAAAATGGCAGGATGAAAAATACAATTTATTCAAGTGTTAACCAAATGAGAGGAAAAGAGGCAACAATTTATTAAGTTGAAAACTGTCATATTTCATATAATTTACTTTAAGTCAAAATTCACAAGAGACAAAGTAGGACATTCAATTATAGTAAGAGGGTTCATTCACTGAGAACCTATAAATACAAGACAGTTTTCCCAAACACATAAAGCAAACATTGACGGAACTGAAGCAAAAACAGACAGCAATATAATAATGGAAGGATACATCAACATCCCACTTTCAGTAATAAATAGAGCAAGACAGAATATCAATGAGGGAACAAAAAACTTGAATGCACTATAAAATAATTACACCTAACAAATGTATACAGACAGCAGAATACACATCTTTTCAATATCTCATGAAATATTTTTCTAGATGGATGACCTGTGACATCAAAAAAGAAGTCTTAACATTTTTTTTTAATTGAAATTTTACAGACTATTATTTATGGTCCAAATGGAAGGAAACTAGAAATCAATAGCAGAAGAAAAGCTGAAAAATTCAAAAAACATAAAAATAAAACAACACTTTCTCTCCCCCCACTGCCGCCCCGCCCAGATGGAGTATTGCTCTGTCACCAGGCTGGAGTGCAGTGGCACAATCTCGGCTCACTGCAACCTCCACCTCCTGTGTTCATGTGATACCCCTGCCTTAGCCTCCCCTCCCGAGTAGCTGGGACTACAGGCATGCACCACCACGCGCCCAGCCAATTTTTTGTATTTTAGTAGAGACAAAGTTTCACCATGTTGACCAGGATGGACTTGATCTCCTGACCTCATGATGTGACCACCTCAGCCTCCCAAAGCGCTGGGATGACAGACATGAGCCACTGCACCCAGCCAGCAACACTTTTAAGCATGCTCTTTTTCAAGGGTTGGAAGACGTAATATTGTGAAGATGTCCATGCTGCTTAAAGTGGCCCACACATTCAACACACCCCTTTTCAATTTTTAATTTTACTTTTCCAAAAAGAAAAACAAAAACCCACAAAATTACGTAAGATCTCAAGGGACTGACAATCTTTAAAAGCCTGACAATCTTTAAAAAGAAGAAAAATATTGGAAGCATTATGCTTAACAATTTCCAAACGCAAAATAAACCTACAGTAATCAAAGCACTTTGGTACTGGTGTAAAGGTAGAACACCAAAGTAATGAAACAAAATGCAGCACAGATATAAACTCTTGAATATATGGTCAAGTGAGTTATTTGTACACCATATTGAAGCATTATACACAAAAGAAAATAGGTAAAAGCAATTTAAACTTTCCTTACCAAATGAATGGATAATTTAAAATACAAAAAAGGGAATATTAATCAGCTTTTAAAAAGCAGGAGACCTTCTAATACCTACTATAAAGACAAATTTTGAAGACAACATGCTAAATAAGCCAGCTACACACACACAAATACTGTATGAATCTACTTACATGGAATCCTTAAAAATAGAAAATAGAATGATGTTTGTAAAGGGTCAGACAACAGGAAAAATAAGTAGTGGATTCATGTGTATAGCATATTTCTTTTACAAAATAAAATGTTCTAAAGATATGTTGCTAAAAATGTCAATATACTTAAAGCTGAACTATGTAATTGAAAATATTAAAGAGTATAAAATATTGTTTTTTTAACTTTTACGTTTCAGACAGAGTTCTGCTCTTGAAGACCAGGCTGGACTGCAGTGATGCCATCTCGGCTCACTGCAACCTCCGCCTCCCAGGTTCAAGCGATTCTCCTGCCTCAGCCACTGCAGGAGCTGGGATTATAGGTGCACACCACTACACCTGGCTAATTTTATATTTTTACTACAGATGGGGTTTTGCCATGTTGGCCAGGCTGGTCTTGAACTTCTGACCTCAGGTGATCTGCCTGCCTTCACCTCCCAAAGTGCAGGGATTACCGCTGTGAGCCACCATGCTCGGCCCTTGTATTTCTTACAATTAAGAATATAAAACAATCATTGACTACTAACAACAACAACAACAAAAAGCAAATATACAAGTCATAAAATAGGGGTAATATTTACACAGGCAAACACACACAGAAATAATTATATTGGCAACATATGTATGACTGATTAACATGACTTTTGTCCAAACATTGGTTTAATGTGTACAGAGTTGAAATATTGGCATACAAAATTTTAATACATAAATAAAAACTAAAAACACAATTAATTAATGTGACATAGCCTACTGTAAAACATGAGCCACTAAGATAGAAAGTAGTGGAACAAAATTTAACAAAAAAATTAACCAAAAAATATTGAATCAACATAGTGTACTACTAAAAAATAATTATTCTAGATAGCCATGCATTTTAACTGTGACTGCACATTTATAAAGAGCACATATTTTGGTATTTTTGTTCAATTTCAACTTTTCCTATAGGTTCAGAAGCCACATGTTTAGGTTTGTTACATGGGTACATTATGTATTGCTAAGGTTTTGGATACTGCTACTACTACTCAGGTGGACAGCACAGTACCCCATAGGTACCTTTTCAGGCCTTGTCTCTTTCCTCTCTTCCTCCTCTAGTGGTTCCCAGTGTCTACTGTTTTCATTTTTTATATCCATGTATACTCAATATTTGGCTCTCACTTATAAGTAAGAACATACAGTATTTGGCTTTCTGTTTTTCTCCATTAATTTACTTAAGATAATGGCTTTCAGCTGCATCAATGTTGCTACAAAGAACATAATTTTTTTTGGCTGTGTAGTATTTCACTGTGTATAGGTACCAAATATTCTTTATCCAATCCACCAGTGATGGGCAACTAGATTGATTTCATGTCATTGTTATTAAAGACAATAAAGTTTGAATTACTAGTATACAGTGAAAGCAATAACATTTTATGGAAAATGCATTATAATCATTCATAAAAAGCTTTGATATGAATAGGCACTTAAATAATACTGGACATACTTATTATGTCATTAATGTATAGCTGCTATTTTTGCACAAAATGTAAAGGTAAGACGACCTCTGGAAGCAAAGTATTACATTACTAAATAATATAAACAACACAAATACAGTACAATATTGTATGAAATAAAATAAACAATTAGAAATAAATTTATATAATCAATAGACAAAGTTTGAGAAAAGTTGATGAAAATGCTAGTAACTTTTTGTACACAGTAAACTTACACATATAAATCAAAGATTATAATATATGGTGTGCCTGTTAATTATCTAGTTCACGTTTTATATAACACATACATTTGAGCACATTACCTCAGAACTTGTGAAATTACAGGCATAGTTGTTATACAGCAAATCAGAAAGAAAAACATATACGACAATCCTAGTAGTCTTCATAGTAAAGAAGATTATAAATTATTTATAAATTGTAAGTAAGTTATTAAGAAATAGGTAAACTAGCCAGGCGAGGTGGCGGGCGCCTGTAGTCCCAGCTACTCGGGAGGCTGAGGCAGGAGAATGGCGGGAACCCGGGAGGCGGAGCTTGCAGTGAGCTGAGATCCGGCCACTGCACTCCAGCCCGGGCTACAGAGCCAGACTCCATCTCAAAAAAAAAAAAAAAACCAAAGAAATAGGTAACAATTTGGAATTTATTATATGCTGGAGAGTGTTCTAAGTAACCTATGGTATTAGTATTTTTTGGAATTCTGTGAGGTAAGTAGACAAAATCAACTATTCCACAGTAGAGGCATCTGTCATATAGAATTTACATTTCTAAGCTTAGTTCCTACTAAGAAAAATATACTTTTGAAGTGAAATAGATGTTTAGATTTTCTTGTACTTAATCAGATGCTTTGTGCTCTGATAAAAGTTCTCACTTTCAATTTCTGTATGATCAACTGACTGGAAATTATAAAGCAGAAAACGTATGATGTCTGTCCCGGGCCTCTCTCAAATCTCTTAACCAAATCTCAATGTCTCCCTACTCCTCTCACAGATGTCTAACATAACGCACAGATTTTTAAAAACAGCTTAAAAAGTAGTGGTCTTCAAAAATTTGCACAAATTTTCCAGATCCCTCAAAGCAATAGAAGAACAGTTAGATTATTTAGATCCTTACAGCATAAAAAGGAGTTGTCTCTCACTGTGAATGCACCAGCAGATTAAATGGATAAAAGACTTAAAGAATTCAAAAGCTTAATAAGCATACATCAAAAAATTGTCCTCCATGACAGTAAGAGGCTTCTCAAGAATCAATTCCATTAGAGAACAGCCTCCCAATCCACATTTTAAACTCTGGGTTTCTCCTTCACCTTTGGACCTTTCACATGTGTTATCTGCTAAATCATTCAGACCTATTTGAGTGTATGGCTATTCTTTTCACTCGCTTCCTAGTCCAGTAATATTTTCTATGCTGCAGAAGGTAACCAGGTCTAGCTTACAGACTTTGCAACACAACTTTTCTATCCTTCAACAGCAATTGGTCTAAGTAAAACACAATCAACTCCCAGTATTATCCTCAGGAGAAATCTAAAACAATGGATCTGTTTAAAGTTCTGATAAATAGGCCAGACACAGTGGCTCACACCTGTAATCCCAGCACTGTGGGAGGCTGAGGCAGGTGGATCACGAGGTCAGGAGATCAAGACAATTCTGGCTCACATGTGAAACCCCATCTCTACTAAAAATACAAAAAATGAGCTGGGTGTGGTTGCGGGTGCCTGTAGTCCCAGCTACTACTGGCGAGAATCTGGGAGGTGGAGCTTGCAGTGAGCTGAGATCAGGCCACTGCACTCCAGCCTGGGCGACAGCGAGACTCCATCTCAAAAAAAAAAATAAAATAAATTAAAATTTTTAAAAAAGTTCTGATTAATAGTCTCTCTCCCTTAATATGAAAATGATGGAGTAATGAGAATTAGTCTGTATCTGCTAGAAGAAAGGCAAATGTTGTTATAATACTAGAGGAATTGCCATGCCACAGTCATCTAGGGAAGCAAAAGATTATAGAATCTGAAAAGAAAATGAGGAAAAATCTCTTTAACTTAGAAATTACACACAAAAGTCCAAAGACATAACTGAGAACATGTTTGTGAAGCACTAAAAAATCTATAGCCTGGCTCATTGCCATAGCCATTCTTTAAGCAAGTCTTTAAATATTAGATTAGATGGCTGTTTTTAAGTTTCCAAATTTCATAAAAGCACATGACATAAAAGAAAAAAACAGGAAACATACCCCACTTGAAGAAATAAATTTCCAAAACTCAATCCTTAAGAAAAGAAGATCTTTGCATTATCTGACCAACATGTCAAAATAATGATACTAAGTATGCTCAATAACAAAAATAGAACACAGACAAAAAAAAGAACCCAGTAGAAATTGTAGAACAGGATGGGGTGACCAAGATGGCCGAATAGGAACAGCTCCAGCCTCCAGCTCCCAGCGTGAGTGACACAGAGGACGGATGATTTCTGTATTTTCAACTGAGGTACCGGGTTCATCTCACTGGGGCATGTCGGACAGTCGGAGCTATTCAGCGGGTACAGCCCAACCAGTGAGAGCTGAAGCAGGGCAAGGCATCGCCTCATCTGGGAAGCGCAAGGGGGAAAGGAATTCCTTTTCCTAGCCAAGGGAAACTGAGACACACAACACCTAGAAAATCGGGTAACTCCCACCCCAGTACTGCACTTTACCAAGGGTCTTAGCAAACGGCACACCAGAAGATTATATCTCACACCTGGCCCGGAAGGTCCCATGCCCACAGAGTCTCCCTCATTGCTAGCACAACAGTCTGAGATCTAACTGCAAGGTGGCAGGGAGGTTGGGGGAGGGGCGCCCATCATTGCTGAGGCTTAAGTAGGTAAACAAAGGCACCTGGAAGCTTGAATTGAGTGGAGCCCACCGCAGCTCAAGGAGGCCTGCCTGCCTCTGTACACTCCACCTCTGGGGACGGGGCATAGCTAAACAAAAAGCTGCAGAAACCTCTGCAGAGGCAAATGTCCCAGTCTGACAGCTTTGAAGAGAGCAGTGGTTCTCCCAGCATGGAGGCTGAGATCTGAGAATGGACAGATCCTGATCCCTGAGCAGCCAAACTGGGAAACATCCCCCACTAGGTGTAGACCGACACCTCACACCTCACACGGTGAGGTACACCCCTGAGACGAAGCTTCCAGAGCAAGAATCAGACAGCAACACTCGCTGTTCAGCATTATGTAGCCTCCGCTGCTGATACCCAGGCAAACATGGTCTGGAGTGGACCTCAAGCAAACTCCAACATACCTGCAGCTGAGGGTCCTCACTGTTAGAAGGAAAACTAACAAACAGAAAGGACACCCACACCAAAACCCCATCAGTACATCACCACCATCAAAGACCAAAGGCAGATAAAACCACAAAGATGGGGAAAAAGCAGGGCAGAAAAGTTGGAAATTCAAAAAATCAGAGTGCATCTCCCCCTCCAAAGCAACGCAGCTCATCACCAGCAACGGAACAAAGCTGGACGGAGAATGACTTTGACGAGTCGAGAGAAGAAGACTTCAGTCGATCAAACTTCTCAGAGCTAAAGGAAGAACTACGTACCCAGCACAAAGAAACTAAAAACCTTGAAAAAAGAATGGATGGATAACTAGAATAATCAATGCAGAGAAGACCATAAAAGAACTGATAGAGATGAAAAGCATGACATGAGAACTACATGACAAATGCACAAGCTTCAGTAACCAACTAGATCAACTGGAAGAAAGAGTATCAGTGATTGAAGATCAAATGAATGAAATGCGAGAAGAGAAGTGTAGAGAAAAAAGTGAAAAGAAATGAACAAAGCCTCTGAGAAATATGGGATTATCTGAAAAGACCAAATATACGTCTGACTGGTGTGCCTGAAAGTGACGAGGAAAATGGAACCAAGTTGGAAAACACTCTGCAAGATATCATCCAGGAGAACTTCCCCAACCTAGTAAGGCAGGCCAACATTCAAATTCAGGAAATACAGAGAACGCCACAAAGATACTCCTCGAGAAGAGCAACTCCAAGACACATAATTGCCAGATTCACCAAAGTTGAAATGAAGGAAAAAATGTTAAGGGCAGCCAGAGAGAAAGGTCGGGTTACCCACAAAGGGAAGCCCATCAGACTAACAGCAGATCTCTCGGCAGAAACTCTCCAAGCCAGAAGAGAGTGGAGGCTAATATTCAACATTCTTAAAGAAAAGAATTCTCAACCCAGAATTGCATATCCAGCCAAACTAAGTTTCATAAGTGGAGGAGAAATAAAATCCTTTTCAGACAAGCAAATGCTTACAGATTTTGTCACCACCAGGCCTGCCCTATAAGAGATCCTGAAGGAAGCACTAAATATGGAAAGGAACAACCGGTACCAGCCATTGCAAAAACATGCCAAAATGTAAAGTCCATCGATGCTAGGAAGAAACTGCATCAATTAACAAGCAAAATAACCAGTTAATATCATAATGACAGGATCAAGTTCACACATAACAATATTAACCTTAAATGTAAATGGACTAAACGGTCCAATAAAAGACACAGACTGGCAAATTGGATAAAGAGCCAAGACCCATCAGTTTGCTGTATTCAGGAGACCCATCTCACATGCAGAGACACACATAGGCTCAAAATACAGGGATGGAGGAAGATCTACCAAGCAAATGGAAAACAAAAAAAAAGCAGGGGTTGCAATCCTAGTCTCTGATAAAACAGACTTTAAACCATCAAAGATCAAAACAGACAAAGAAAGCCATTAAACTCATCAGGAAGAGCTAACTATCCTAATTATATATGCACCCAATACAGGAGCACCCAGATTCATAAAACAGGTCCTTAGAGACTTACAAAGAAACTTAGACTCCCATACAATAATAATGGGAGACTTTAACACCCCACTGTCAACATTAGACAGATTAACGAGACAGAAAGTTAACAAAGATATCCAGGAATTGAACTCAACTCTGCACCAAATGGACCTAATAGACATCTACAGAACTCTCCACCCCAAATCAACAGAATATACATTCTTCTCAGCACCACATCGCACTTATTCCAAAATCGACCACATAGTTGGAAGTAAAGCACTCCTCAGCAAATGTACAAGAACAGAAATTATAACAAACTGTCTCTCAGACCACAGTGCAATCAAACTAGAACTCAGGACTAAGAAACTCAATCAAAACCGCTCAACTATATGGAAACTGAACAACCTGCTCCTGAATGACTACTGGGTACATAAAGAAATGACGGCAGAAATAAAGATGTTCTTTGAAACCAATGAGAACAAAGATACAACATATAAGAATCTCTGGGACACATTTAAAGCAGTGTGTACAGGGAAATTTATAGCACTAAATACACACAAGAGAAAGCAGGAAAGATGTAAAATTGATACCCTAACATCACAATTAAAAGAACTTCGCAACTTCAGCACAGTCTCAGGATACAAAATCAATGTGCAAAAATCACAAGCATTCTTATACAACAGTAACAGACAAACAGCCAAATCATGAATGAACTCCCATTCACAATAGTTTCAAAGAGAATAAAATATCTAGGAATCCAACTTACACGGGATGCAAAGGACCCCTTTAAGGAGAACTACAAACCACTGCTCAGTGAAATAAAAGAGGACACAAACAAATGGAAGAACATACCATGCTCATGGATAGGAAGAATCAATATTGTGAAAATGGCCATACTGCCCAAGGTAATTTATAGATTCAATGCCATCCCCATTATGCTACCAATGACTTTCTTCACAGAATTGGAAAAAACTGCTTTAAAGTTCATATAGAACAAAAAAAAGACCCCACATTGCCAAGGGAATCCTAAGCCAAAAGAACAAAGCTGGAGGCATCATGCTACCTGACTTCAAACTATACTACAAGGCTACAGTAACCAAAACAGCACGGTGCTGGTACCAAAACAGAGATATAGACCAATGGAACACAACAGAGCCCTCAGAAATAACACCACACATCTACAGCCATCTGATCTTTGACAAACCTGACGAAAACAAGAAATAGGGAGAGGATTCCCTATTTAATAAATGGTGCTGGGAAAATTGGCTAGCCGTAAGTAGAAAGCTGAAACTGGATCCTTTCCTTACTCCTTATACGAAAATTAATTCAAGATGGATTAGAGACTTAAATGTTAGACCTAAAACCATAAAAACCCCAGAAGAAAACCTAGGTAATACCATTCAGGACATAGTCATGGGCAAGAACTTCATATCTAAAACACCAAAAGCAACGGCAACAAAAGCCAAAATTGACAAATGGGATCTAATTAAATTAAAGAGCTTCTGCACAGCAAAAGAAACTACCATCAGAGTGAACAGGCAACCTACAGAATGGGAGAAAATTTTTGCAATCTACTCGTCTGACAAAGGGCTAATATCCAGAACCTACAAAGAACTCAAACAAATTTACAAGAAAAAAACAAACAAGCCCATCAAAAAGTGGGCAAAGGATATGAACAGACACTTCTCAAAAGAAGACATTCATACAGCCAACAGTCACATGAAAAAATGCTCATCATCACTGGCCATCACAGAAATGCAAATCAAAACCACAATGAGATACCATCTCACACCAGTTAGAATGGCAATCATTAAAAAATCAGGAAACAACAGGTGCTGGAGAGGATGTGGAGAAATAGGAACACTTTTACACTGTTGGTGGGACTGTAAACTAGTTCAACCATTGTGGAAAACAGTGTGGCGATTCCTCAATGATCTAGAACTAGAAATACCATTTGACCCAGCCATCCCATTACTGGGGATATACCCAAAAGATTATAAATCATGCTGCTATAAAGACACATGCACATGTATGTTTATTGCAGTATTATTCACAATAGCAAAGACTTGGAATCAACCCAAATGTCCATCAGTGACAGACTGGATCAAGAAAATGTGGCAAATATACACCGTGGAATACGATGCAGTCATAAAAAAAGGAGGAATTCGTGTCCTTTGTAGGGACATGGATGCAGTTGGAAACCACCATTCTCAGCAAACTATCGCAAGAACAGAAAACCAAACACCACATGTTCTCACTCATAGGTGAGAACTGAACAATGAGATCACTTGGACACAGGAAGGGGAACATCACACAGCGGGGCCTATTGTGGGGAGGGGGGAGGGGGGAGGGAGAGCATTAGGAGATATACCTAATGTAAATGACGAGTTAATGGGTGCAGCACACCAACATGGCACATGTATACATATGTAACAAATCTGCACGTTGTGCACATGTACCCTAGAACTTAAAGTATAATAATAAAAAAATAAAAATATTTAAAAAAGAAATTGTGGAACAGAAAAATAATTGTTGAAAAATTTTGTAAAGCCACAACAGAATTAATGATCAGAAAACGAAAATCAGAAAACTAAAGACATGTTATTTATAGAGTCATGAAAAAAATAAAATAAAAAAACTTGAAAAACATCAACATGGAATATGTGACTTATTAGATACGATTAAGGAGACCAATATATTCATGAAAGGAGTCTTTGAAGAAGAATGCAAGGGAAAGTGGTAGAGAGGTGATTTGAAGAAAAAAGGGACTCATTAAAACTTCCTAAATTTCAAAGTGATGAAAAAAATCTGCTACCAACCAAGGATACTTAATGTGGGAGAAATTTACTTAAAACATAAGACAAAAATAAAGACTTTCTAAAATGAACCAAAGGTAAGCGTGTTCATTACCCCTAAAACAGTCTTATAAGAAATACAACATGGAGTCCATTATGTTGACAGACATGGTGGTTCACACCTGTAATTCCAGCAACTTTGTAGGCTGAGGCAGAAGAAGAAGCATTTTTGGCCAGGAGTTTGAGACCAGCCTGGGTGATATAGTGAGACCCCTTCTCAAAGAAGAGACCTTTATAATAATTTTGTTTTTCAGGGAGAGGGTTTTAAGACCTGCTAGAACTAAAGATTGACTGGAGTCATTTTGAAAAGGCAGGTCCTCATATAGGTGAAAAACTTGAAAACCCTTGGTCTTTGGCTACAGGCCAAGAAATGGTTCACCTATTTTGACTTGACTTAAAATTCTGTAGTGACTCCATAATCATCTCCAGCTTCTTCCAGCCATAGCCTAGGAGTGGTTCTGCACATCAGAGACCCAGAGAAAGATGCCTATTTGTGGTTATAGCAGTAGGTCTGCAGACTTCGGCCTTTACTGTGCTCTCTGAAACAGTTCAGTGACTCAGTTTCAGCAGTGATAGTCACAGTTTGTGGCAAGTTCTGCCAACCTAGGTACTCAAAGTGTTACTTGGGGAAATCCTGCCACATACTCAGTAAAAAACACACATCAGGCACACCGATACCAACTGTACTGCAGAACACTGCCCTAGTGCTGGCCCTGCAGATCAAAGTCCTGAAGGCAATTCAGTCTGCCAAGAAATAAGAGAGGATTAACAACTACCCAGGCTCCTGGTAACAAATCCACTAAAGGCAAACTCCACAACAGAACAAGAAGCAGCCATGTGACCCACGTATAACCCCTCTCCACTGCATACACAAAAAGATTCTATCAGCTAATTGACCCAAGAGAAGATTTGTACCTGCTGAAATTAGTCTAAAGAATTGGAAAATTTAGATTCAATAAATACCCTATTAAAATTCTAGTAAAATTTTTCAAAATTTTAATGTTAAAATTTATATGGAATTACAAAAAACATTGAATAGCCAAAGCAGTTTTGAGGATTAAAAACAAAGCTAGGGGCATGATACTTTCTGATTTTAAACTACATTTGAAGACTACTGTAATAAAAACAGGATGATCTGTGCATAAAAATGCACACCGGTATCAGTGGAGCAGAATGGAGAGCCCAGAAACAAATCCACTCATGTAAGATCAACTTATCTTGGACACTGAACCACTGAGAATGCTGAAAGTACAGTCTCTTCCATGCTTGGGGCTGGGAAAACTGAATATCCACAAGTAAAATAATAAAATTACACCACTTTTCTTACACTATATTTAAAAACTGACTAAATATAAAATAAGGACTCTAATGTATGACATAAATTCTTAATAATCTTAAAAGAAAACATATGAAGAAACCTTAATATTGGTCTTGAAGTGAATTTTTGGATACAACAGCAAAAGTACAGCAATAAAAGCAAATATAAACAAATTAAACTGATCAAATTAAAACACTTCTGCAGAACCAAGGAAAAACAGAATAAGAAAAACACATCTGATAAGTGGTTAGTATCAAAAATATATAAGAAACTCATGCAAATAAAAGGCAACAACTATAATAGTAATAATAACAAGATTTAAAAATAAGCCAAGGATTAAATAAATGTTTACTAATGAAAACATACAATTGGGCAACAGGTATATAGAAAGGTGCTCAATGTCACCAATCTGGCAGATGCAAATTAAATTCATTGTGAGATATTACTTTATACCTGTTAGGATTGCTAATATCAAGAAGAAGATTTATAACAAGCGTTGACAACAATATATTAAAGAAAAGATGCTGTACACTTTTGGTGACGTGGAATTTTCTAGAGACATTATGAAAACCAGTATGTAGGTTCTTTTAAAAAATATTTAATAGTACTACTATACAATTCAGCTATCTCATTTCTGCATATACAATAAATTTACTATCTCAAAGAAATACCTGCACCTCCACGTTCACTGAAACATTTTTCACAATTGTCAAGATATGAAAGCAGTCTCAAGTGTTTGTGGACACTGACTGCACAAAAAAAACCATGGTATATATACAAAATAGAATATTATTCAGCCATAAAAAATAATAAAACCCTGCCATTTCTACAACATGGATGGACCTCGATGACGTTATGCCAAGTGAAACATCACAGAAACAGAAAGACAAATACTGTATGATCTCACTTCTATGGAGAATATAATAAGGTTGGACTCCCAAGAGAAGAGAATACAGAGGTGAGTGCTAGGCCCTGGAGGTGAAGAAAGGGGAGTATGTTGTTCAAATGGTACAAATTTTCAGTTAAAGGACAAATAAGTTATGGTAACCTAAGGTACAGCTTTCTGAATACTGAAAGTAATACTGTTATGTATGCTGAAAACGTGCTGAGAGATCTTAATTGTTCTCACTACAAAAAAGGTAACTCGTAAGGTCATAAATGTGTTTTTTCATTAATTTAACTGTATTAATCATTTCATTATGTATACACATATAAAATCAATACATTGTATATAATACATAGGTATTCAATTATTATTTGTGAAAAAAATTCGCATTACTGGGATTATATGTGTGTGTCATACACATGCATATATAAATGTGTTTATATATATACATATGAATGACACAATCACAGTAAGCTTTATACTAAATAAAATCACAAAATGATGTCATTTAAAATTAAAATTAAAGTTAAAATTGAAGTTTAAAATGTACTCAGCACGCCAGACGCAGTGGCTCATGCCTGTAATCCCAGCACTTTGGGAGGCCGAGGCAGGCAGATCACCTGAGGCTGGGAGTTCAAGACCAGCCTGACCAACATAGAGAAACCCCGTCTCTACTAAAAATACAAAATTCTCCGGGTGTGGTGGCACATGCCTGTAATCCCAGCTACTAGGGAGGCTGAGGCAGAAGAATCGCTTGAACCTGGGAGGCGGAGGTTGCAGTGAGCCGAGATTGCGCCATTACACTCCAGCCCGGGCAACAAGAGCAAAACTCCGTCTCAAAAAATATATATATATATACTTAGCAATGTTTTAAGCTCCCCAGTGACATAGTATATTTAATAAATGTCTGAAGTAGATACATTGAACTACATTACATACAGTTGAGGAATTTGGCCATATTTACCAACATTTGTTTTTATAAGAATAACATTTTGACGTAACACAATTTTAGAGTTTGTTTCATTTAGGGAGATGCTTAGTGTTTTGATATAATTACTGAGTATACATTTCTGTAAAATCACATTTGAAGGCTCCATAGAACAGAAAATTATAAAGCAGGAAGCATACATCTTTTTGTGGTGTTCCTGGAATTTCTGATCCAAATTACAATATCACCAAAACTTATATATTTAGACATTATCCAAAAAGAGAACTTAAAAAATGGTTTAATATAGAGTTTCTCAAAAATACAGATATTGCTGTTTCCCCAAAGCAATGGAAAAGCAGTCAAATCACCCATTTTCTTTTAAGCCATGAAAGACTTTCATTACTGTAAACTAAAAACAAAAACAAAACAACACACACACACATACACACACACACATTACTGAAGGGGAAGTACAGTGCTTGGAAAATTCACAAGAATGGGACAAAAAATGTCCCTATGTTAAAGCAAGAGAAAGAAATGAAGGCTTCTCAGAAACTATTTCCACTGGAGCAGAGTTTCTGAAAGCATGTTTAAAGGTCTGGCTTCCTCTTTGACATTGGGTTCCGTCATTTGTGTCATTTGCTTCATTTACTCCCACCTACCTGGATGTTTGACTACTGCCTCCTGTCTCTTCACTTTCCAGGGCTCTTTTCTTTGCTCCAGACAGGTCATCAAGTCTGGCTTAAAGATAGCAAGACCTGTTTTATTAGAAAAAAATAACATGACTCTTGCTAGGATAATCCGATTACCAATCTAGTACTGTGCTCAGTAGAGAAGAAAGAACATTATAGAAGACTCTAGAAAATTAATTTAAATATACTGTTTCCTAACAGAGACTTTAGAATATTTAGAAAGTATTTTAAATTTGTGCTTCTTAGCTCTATTGCCCAGTAATACTGAATCAAAAATCAGCGTGAAAAATGCATTTTTAGGTGTGGGTAACAATATTTCATGCTACTAAATTTCTGATATCACCACTAATTTAGACTGAAGTATACAGATGAGCTCAAAAAAGGGAAAGATTAATGTTAAGATGAAACATCTTGAAGATTATATTTTCTACCTCAACAGATACCCAATTTTTTCTTTTTGAAGCAGGATTCTGAAACTTATTTATGCAAAGCAGAACCTCAAAAAAAAAAAAAAAAAAAAAATATTTAATGTAGAATATGAGTTGTATATTGAAGTTATTCTCACCCAAGGAGACCAGGTTTCTGTAGTTCTCTAACATCACATCCCTATACAAACACTGCTGAGCAGAGTCCAGGCATTCCCACTCTTCTGGGGAGAATTCTATGGCCACATCCCTGAATGTCAACACTCCCTGGAAAACAAAACATATTTACCAAGTGACCATAGAAAGAATTCTTGATTTGACATCAGGTAAAATGAGAGTAAAGAGAGCTGGTTCTGACTTATATGAGTTACTGGAGTTATTCAATAGGATACTTTCTAGCACAGAAATATTCTCTACTGTATTTTTACCTCTGAGAAAAGATGGAATAAGATCATGAAACCAGTGTATGTGCAATACTTTTCTTGGTGATACTGTATAAAATAAAGGACATTAACACAGGCATGTACATTTCTTAATGCTATATTTACATAATCCAAGTTAAGCTGTCTATAGTTCCCATATGGAAACTTCATGGTGAAGTAAAAGCATACTTCTCAAATCTTATTGTGTACAGCAATGAACAGGAGATCTTGTTAAAACCTAGATTTTGACTCTGAAGATCTAGGGCAAAGCTTGAGTTTTCAAATTTCTAAGAAGTTTGCCAGTGATATTACTGCTTCTAGCCCAAGAATATTTTGTCAAAAATTCAGTAAGTGGCACAGCCTAGGTTTTTAGTTTATTTGACCAGTAAAGAGAGATGAGAGCCTTCATTTTCCATAGCAAGCTATATGCAAAGAGAAGGTAAGAAGAAAGAAGAGCTATCAGATTAAATATGGTTTAATCTTGTTCTTGCATATCACTTGATAAAACTCCCCAAGGTACCTATCAATAATAAAGAGAAAAATAATTAACTCAAGTGAAAAATATCTGTCAGAGAGCATATTTACCAAGTAAATAAAGATCAACTATATTAAAAGAAATTTGTATCAGGTGCTGATTAACAAAGGATACAAGACTACTGTGCTATTATTAACATTAACATAAAAAGGGTCAACTTAATATGAGTCTAGTCATGAAGAAACACCAGTTTTAAGCAAAATTTAAGCTACAAATATCTCCCATGTTCTGTAATCTCTAATTTTTGGTTAAACTTTTTTTTTTTTTAAACTTTAAGTTCTGCGATACATGTGCAGAACGTGCAGGTTTGTTACACAGGTATACATGTGTCATGGTAGATTGCTGCTCCTATCAACCCATCATCTAGGTTTTAAGCCCCACATGCATTAGGTATTTGTCCTAATGCTCTCCCTCCCCTTGCCCCCATCTGCTAACAGGCTCTGTTGTGTGATGTTTCCCTCCCTGTGTTCATGTGTTTTCATTGTTCAAATCCTACTTATGAGTGAGAACATGCCGTGTTTGGTTTTCTGTTCCTGTAAGTTTGTTAGTTTGCTGAGAATGATGGTTTCCAGCTTCATCCACATCCCGGCAAAGGGCACGAACTCATTCTTTTTTATGGCTGCAGAGTATTGCATGGTGTATATGTGCCACATTTTCTTTATCCAGTCTATCATTGATGGGCATTTGGGTTGGTTGCAAGTCTTTGCTATTGTAAATAGTGCTACAATAAACATACGTGTGCATGTGTCTTCATAGAATGATTTATAATCCTTTGGGCATATACCCAGCAATGAGATTGCTGGGTCAAATGGTATTTCTGGTTCTAGATCCTTGAGGAGTCACCACACTGTCTTCCACAATGGTTGAACTAATTTACACTCCCACCAACAGTGTAAAAGCGTTCCTATTTCTCCACATCCTCGCCAGTATCTGTTTCCTGACTTTTTAATGCTTGCCATTCTAACTGGTGTGAGATAGTATCTCATTGTTGTTTTGATTTGCATTCCTCTAATGACCAGTGATGATGAACTTTTTTTTGTTTCTTGGCTGCATAAACGTCTTCTTTTGAGAAGTGTCTGTTCACATCCTTCGCCCACTTTTTGATGGGGTTGCTTTTTTCTTGTAAATTTGTTTAAGTTCCTTGTAGATTCTGGGTATTTGCCCTTTGTCAGATGGATAGATTGCAAAAATTTTCTCCCATTCTGTAGGCTGCCTGTTCACTCTGATGAAAGTTTCTTTTGCTATGCGGAAGCTCTTTAATTATATCCCATTTGTCAATTTTGGCTTTTGTTGCCATTGCTTTTGGTGTTTTAGTCATGAAGTCTTTGCCTGTGCCTATGTCCTAAACAGTACTGCCTAGGTTTTCTTCTAGGGTTTTCACGGTTTTAGGTTTTACATTTAACTCTTTAATCCATCTTAATTTTTGTATAAGGTGTAAGGAAGTGGGGGTCCAGTTTCTGTTTTCTGCATATGACTAGTCAGTTTTCCAAGCACCATTTATAAGTAGGGAATCCATTCCCCATTGCTTATTTTTGTCAGGTTTGTTGAAGATAAGATGGTTGTATATGTGTGGTGTTATTTCTGAGGCTTCTGTTCTGTTCCATTAGTCTAGATATCTGTTTTGGTACCAGTACCATGCTGTTTTGGTTACTGTAGCCTTGTAGTATAGTTTGAAGTAAGGTAGTGTGATGCCTCCAGCTTTGTTCTTTTTGCTTAGAATTGCGTTGGCTATATGGGCTCTTTTTTGGTTCCATATGAAATTTAAAGTTTTTTTTCTAATTCTGCGAAGAAAATCAATGGTAGCCTGATGGGAATAGCATTGAATCTATAAATTACTTTGGGCAGTATTGCCATTTTCATGATATTGATTCTTCCTATCCATGAGCATGGAATTTCTTTTCCATTTGTTTGTGTTCTCTTATATTTCCTTGTTTTAGCATCCTAGAGAGGAAGTCTCTTCTGTTTTTTATTCAGAACTTTCTGAGTTATCCTTGGCAATAAAGACCATTCTCGTTAAAAGTGCATTTTTTTAAAGCAGTTTTGCTTAGATTTAATGGAAGCTAAACAGTACATGGTCTCCTTCTTCACTGATAACCAAGGACCTGATCCCATCTCAAACAAGAATCTTGGGCCTCCACACCTTTCCATGTTCGACAGCCGCAAAAGAAACATTTGTAATGTTGCCGGTATAAATTCATGGTGACAATATTTTCATAGTTTATTAAAAGCTGGGATGTAGAGAATAAGGAGAAGACTCGGGTATATAAGGAAAAAGTATTTCTCAAAGTCCCTTGACTATCATGAGAATAAAAAGTGAAAAAGGAGTTAAACTGATAAGGCAAAACAACACAAGTAGAGTGTTGCGGGAAGTCAGGGACCCTGAATAGTGGGACCAGCTGGAGTCGCGGCAGAGGAACATGAATTGTGAAAACTTCATGGACATTTATCAGTTCCCAAATAATACTTTTGTAATTTCTTATGCCTGTCTTTAACCTCTTAATCCTGTTATCTTCGTAAGCTGAGAATGTATGTCACCTCAGGACCACTGTGATAATTGTGTTAACTGTACAAATTGATTGTAAAACATGTGTGTTTGAACAATATGAAATCAGTGCACCTTGAAAAAGAACAGAATAACAGCAATTTTTAGGGAAAAGGGAAGACAACCATACGATCTGACTGCCTGCAGGGTGCAGCAAAAAGAGCCATATTTTTCTTCTTGCACAGAGCCTATAAACGGACGTGCAAGTAGGAGATATCACTAAATTCTTTTCCTAGCAAGGAATATTAATATTAATACCCTGGGAAAGGAATGCATTCCTGGGGGAAGGTCTATAAACGGCAGCTCTGGGAGTGTCTGTCTTATGTGTTTGAGATAAGGACTGAGATACACCCTGGTCTCCTGCAGAACCCTCAGGCTTATTAGGGTAGGGAAAAACTCCACCCTGGTAAATTTGTGGTCAGACCAGTTCTCTGCTCTCCAATCCTGTTTTCTGTTGTTTATCAAGACAACATGTGCACAGCTGAACCTAGACCCTTATCAGTAGTTCTGTTTTGCCTTTTGTCCTGTTCCCTCAGAAGCAGCTGATCTTTTTTCTGCTTTTTGCCTTTTGAAGCATGTGATCTTTGTACCTACTCCCTGTTTTATACCCCCTCCCCTTTTGAAACCCTTAATAAAAACTTGCTGGTCTGAGACTCAGGTGGGTATCAGTCCTACTGATATGTGATGTCAACCCCGATGGCCCAGCTGTAAAATTCCTCTCTTTGTACTCTTTCTCTTTATTTCTCAGCTGGCTGACACTTATGGAAAATAGAAGGAACCTATGTTGAAATATTGGGGGCGGGTTCCCCCGATAGTAGAGAAGTAAACATTTGCAAGTTCTACACACATAATATTTCAGAGAAGAAGTGGACACGGTCTCTGACCTGAGACACATGCACCTCAGAATAAGCCATTTCTTTCCTTTTCTCCTTCTCTGTGATCCCTTCCCAGGTGTGATTATCTGCACAAATTACACCTGTTTCTTGAGAATATGCCTTTGAAGCATGAGCAAAACTCCTTCCCCCAAAGCAACCACACCCACAGGCAGAAGGACCTAGAATTGCAGATAAAGTCTGCCTTTGTCCTTTAACACAAGAGAGTATCAGAACCAGTAAAGTCCTACATAAAAGCCAAAATGTGAGTTTCCCCTTTTCAACACTCAGTTGCCCTTCTCTGCCATAGATGCCAGCAATTTCTACTGCAGCAATGGGAATATGGGCCGCACTGACCTGCCCCTACCAAACCCAAGCAGAGTAGTCACTATGATCTTCATTTGGAACTAAAGCTAAACTCACCTCTTGTGAATGTATCTGAAAGCACTCATGGTTGACCCTGGGCTCACCTTAGCCTCACATGCGGCACTTAATTCAAACAACATGGCTACAGGGGAAGTGGAGCAAGATGACTAAAAAACATCCTCCAGCAATCATCCCCCAGATAAAACACCAAATAGAATGACTATCCCAATAAGAAGCATCTTCATAAGAGCAAAAACTCTGGGGAGTGATCACAGGACCTAGTTTTAGCATCAAAGAGGCACTGAAGAGGGTAAAAAAGAAAGCCATTAATTGCCAACAGCAGCCCTCCTCCATTCCCTGGCAGTGCAGCTTGGCAGAGAGAAAATCCATGTGCTTACAGAAGGGAGAGTGCAGTGATTGTGAGAGCTTGCAGTAAAACTCAGTGCTGCCTGTCACAGCAGAAAGCAGCATGGGGCAGAATTCAGCTAGAGCCTACAGAGGGAGCACTCAGACTAGCCCTAGTCAGAGAGGAATTGTCCATTTCAGTAATCAAAACCTGAGTTTCAGGTAGCCCCACCACCATGGGCTAAAGCACTCTGGGGTTCTAAATAAACTTGAAAGGCAGTCTAAGAGCCACTGGGTGCTTTGCTAGGCTCAGAGCCAGAAAACTCGAAGTGCATGTGACCTTGTGAGATGTCAACTGGGATGGCCAAGAAAGTGCCTGCATTACCGTTACCCCAGGTATAGGCAGTGCAGTTCACAGCTCCAGGAGAAAATCTTTCTACTTGAGGAAAGGGGAGAGAAGAGTAAAAAAAACTTTGTCCTGCAACTGGGACATCATCTCAGCCATAGTAGAATACATCACCAGAAAAAGCCCTGAGGCCCCCATTCTAGGACTTAGTTTCTGAGTGACAGTACTAGACATACCCTGGGCCAGAAGAGAACACACTGCCTTGAAGGGAAGATACCAGTTCTGGCAGATTCATCACCTGCTGACTAAAGAGCCCTTGGGCCACGAATAAACATCAGCAGTAACCAGGTAGTACTTGCTGCATCCCTTCAGGGGGTGAGACCCAGTGCAGTGCAATCCAAGCTGTGGCCGCCATGTGGAGAGACTCCTGCTTGAGGAAAAGAGAGAGAAGAAGAAGAGACTTTGTCTTGAAGCTTGATTACCAGCTCGGCCATAGTAGGGTGGCTGTAACAAGACAGCTCCTGAAGTCTCTGATTTCGGGCCTTGGCTCCTGGATGACATTTCTGGAACTATCCTAGGCCAGAAAAAAACTCACTTCCCTGAAGCCAAAGAAACAGGCCGGGCAGAGTTCACCACAAGCTGACCGAAGATCCCTTAGGTCTTCACTGGATATCAGCAGTAGCCTGGAAGTACTTGCTGTTGGTTCTGGGTGCTGGTGGTCATGGGGAGTGGTTTCTTATGCTTGAGAAAGGAGAGAAAAGAGTAGGAAGGATGTTGTCTCATGGCCTCAGTGCCAGCAAAGCCACAGCAGAATAGGGCACCAAGTAGATTCCTAAGGTTTCTGACTCCATGTTCTTGCTACCAAATGGCATTTTGCTCTCCCCAGCCCAGGGTGGGTAACAGAGCTCACTGCGCTGAGGGAAAGGACATGAGACTGGCTGGATTCACCACCTCCTGAAGAGAAACTGGGTCTTGAGTGAATATCTGCAGTAGCTAGGTAGTGGTCACTGTGGGCCTTATGTGAGAGCCAGTCCTTTGCTGGCTTTGGGTCTGACTTAGTGTAGTCTTAGTGATGGTGACCACAGGGGTGCTTGTGTTACACCCATCCCAGCTCCAGGCAGCTCAGCATGGAGACAGAGAAAGATTCCATTTATTTGGCAGAATGTAAAAAAATAGAAAAAGAGTCTGCCTGGTAACCCACAGACTCTCTTGGATCTTACCTATGACCACCAAAGTGGTACCTCTACAAGTCTGCAAGCATCACCATGTTATTCAGGTTGGGGTGTCCCCTAATGCAGATATGACTGCAATGATCAAAGACTTAGATTACAACACTCAATTCCCTTTGAATACTTGGAAAGCCTTTCTAAGAAGGACAGGTATTAAAAAGCCCAGAATGCCCAGACATCAATGAACATCCACAAAGACTATTCAGGAAAACACAACCTCATTAAATGAGCTAAATAAGGTACTAGTGTGCAAATCCTAAGAGAGAGAGATATGTAACCTTTCAGACAGGAAATTCAAAAAAGCTCAGCAAAATTCAAAATAACAACAACAACAACAAAAATTCAGAATCTGATCCAATAAATTTGATAAATTAAAATCATTTTGAAGAATCTAGCAAAAATTCTGGTGCCGAAAATTCAAATGACATTGAAGAATGCATTAGAGTCTCTCAACAGCAGAATTGACCAAGCAGAAGAAAGAATTAGTAAGTCTGAACACATGTTATTTGAAAAGATACAGTCAGATGAGACAAAAAAAAAAAAAAGCCTCAAGAGGGCAACACTAAGAAATACGGCCTTAAAGAGGAGGTAGAGAAAAAGTTCTGGGTAGAAAGTTTATTCAAACGGATAAGGAGAACTTCCCATACCTAAAAAAAAAAAAAAAAAAAAGTATTAGTATTCAAGTACAAGAAGGTTATAGAATACCAACCACAATTCACTTAAGTATGACGACCTGAAGATCTTTAATAAAACTCTCAAAGGTCAAAGATAAAGGATTCTAAAAGCAGCAAGAGAAAAGAAACAAACAACATTCAAACAAGCACCAATATGTTTGACAGTGGACTCTTCAGTGGAAATCTTACAGGCCAGAACTTTCATCCTAGAATACATCCAGCAAAAATATCCTTCTACCATTAAAAAAAAAAAAAAAAAAAAAAAGACAAACAAGCTGAGATTTTAACACCCCCAGACCTGTCCCACAAAAAATGCTAAAGGTAGTTCTTCAATCTAAACAAACAGGACATTAATGATCAATAAGAAAACGTCTGGTACAAAACTCACTGGTATATGAAGGACACAGACAAAGACAAAATTTTCTAGCACTATAAATGTGGTGTGTAAACTACTCATATTTTGAGAAGACTGAAAGATTAGTCTATAACTACTTGTAATTATTAAAAATAATAACTCTCTACCTCAAGGCCATAACTCATATTTCTACTTTTGAGGCATTTATAGTTATTAAACATACTAACCACAACAAGTTTAAGACATAGACAGTATAAGATATAAATACAAACAATAAAATGTTAAAAAGTTGGGAGATAAACTGTAGTTTTTATTAGTTTTCTCTTTGCTTTCTTGTTTGTTCATTTTTACAATAAGTGTTAAGTTGCCATCAGTTTAAAATAATGGGTTGTAAGATGTTATCTGCAACCCTCATGGTAACCTCAAATAAAAAAAACCTGTAATAGACATGCATACATAAAATCAAAAAATTAAAACATACCACTAGAAAGAATCATCTTTACTAAAAGAAAGACAGGATGAATGGGAGAGCGAAAAGTAGACAGAAAAGAACACAAAACAACAAGAAATCAGATAACAGAATGGCAGGTGTCTTTATTTATTAATAACAACACTGAATATAAATTAACTCCCCAATCAAAAGACACAAATTGGCCAAATGGGTTAAAACAAACAAACAAAAAAACCCAAGACCTGACACTTTGTTTCTTACAAGACATACACTTCACCTATGAAGGCACAAAGACTGAAAATAAAGGGACAGAAAGACATTCCATGCAAATGGAAACCAAAAAAGAGGAATAGCTATGTTAAATAAAACAGACTTCAAGACAAAAACTATAAAAAGAGACAACGAGAGTTATTATAATAAAGTGGCCAATTCAGCAAGAGAATACAACAACTGCAAATTTATATGCACCTAACACTGGAGAACTCAGATACATGAAGCAAATATTAGAGCTAAAGAGAGAGAGATCAACCCCAATACAACAGAGACTTCGACAACTCACTTTCAGCAGGAGATAGATCATCCAGATAGTAAAATCAACAAATAAACATTGAACTTAATCTATACTGTGAACCAAATAGACCTAAAAGACATTTACAAAGCATTTCATCAAAAAGCTACAGAATACAAATGCTACACTTCAGTCCCTGAATTATTCTCAAGGATAGACCATGAGTTAGGTCACAAAATAACTCTTAAAATAATCTCCCCCCAAAATGTGATTATATCAAGTATTTTCTCTGACAATAATAGAATAAAACTAATAATCACTAACAGAAAAAACTTTGGAAACTATACAAACAGAGAAATTAAAATATGCTCCTGAGTGACTAGTGGGCCAATAAGGAAATTAAGAAAAAAATTTAAAATGTTCTTGAAACAAATGAAAATGAAAACGTAACAAAACTATGAATACAATGAAAGAATACTAAGAAGGTTTATAGCAGTAAGTGCCTACATCAAAACAGTTAAAAAAATCTCCAAATAAACTAATGATGTATCATACAGAACTAGACAAGAGCAAACCAAACCCAAAATTAGAAGAAAACAGTAAAAACTATAGCAGACATAAATGAATATAAAACCAAAAAATCAAAAGAAACATAATGAAAAGTTAGAATTTTCTGAAAAGGTAAAATTTACAAAACATTAGCCCATTGGCTAAAGATTTGAGATTCAGGGTCCCATGGTGTTGAAATTACTTTCAGGTCTGAAGGTGCCAAGTGCATTGAAAGATGGAGCTGGAATGGTTGATTGCTGTGCTGTGAAGCTATTTTTCTACAAATCTGGCTGAACTGCTCTGGAAGGGACTGTGTATTAAAAATACGCAGATAAATACTCTGCCTGCAGATTTTGGGGCAAGCCAAAGAGAGAAAAGCCTCTCTGAACTAAAGCCTTGTGAATACCTCCTGTGTTTATATCCTGTCTGGTAATTCTGTACAGTGTTTGGGAAACATAATTAAAAACAAAATTATCTCCAACCTCAGAGATACTCTAAAATGGTAGAAGACAAAGAAAATTATTTATTTTTACATAATTAAACCACAATGTGACATCCATCATAGGCAATCTGCTGAGATTACAAAAGCAGAAATAAAAATCACCATATTTAGTCTAAGTAGAAGACTTAACAGCATAATTTGTCATATATAGTTCATCCTAAATTAACTGGGCAATTGAGAAGCCTATATGTATATTGGGTATATTCAATGAAAATTTAAATTGGCTATATTCAAAAGCAAAATAAGCTTTCCTTGACTTCACAATATTTTATGAATTTACCTACCGTCCGACAGAAAGGTAAACCATTTACATTTCAATACAATGGTTTCCAGATCCTACAGAAAGACATTTCTAAGTTAAAAGACTGACAAAGTCCTATTTACCTATTTAAATGATGTACATATATTTAATAGACAAAATAAATTTACATATAAAATTTTTCTAAAATTAATGTTTTAAAAGGAGAGCAAAATGCCTTATCTTCAACTTGGATAATTAAGTCTGGTATTTCTAATTTGTATTTGCCCTTACAACAGCCAAGTCTAAGGCCATGACCTTGAATTCATGGACATCTGATTTCCAGTAGGCATCTGAATCAGGCACCCGAGGAGTGGTATTGGGTATAATTTTTCACATGAAAGAGGGTTTAGTCAGCAAGTAAAGGCAGAAGAAAGATGCTATGAAGAACTGTTAATGTGAAATAATCTGAATAATCAACAAAGCCTCAAAATCCAATCTTAGAGTTTATTCAAGTGAAAAGTTAGAAACAGTCACCCAGGAGACAATAGCTCTAGTGAAACGAGATGAGTGCTTCATAGCTGAAAGTCAAGTTCTTATTTCTACAGGCAAAAACAAAGAAATTGAACAAGATGACAAAGTTTTCTATACAAGCCTGGTTTAAGATTTGTAAAAAATTAATCGGTTACAGTGTATTTTTCCAACTTTTTTTTTTTACAACTGGTTTTTCTTTCCTTTTCAACCTAAGAGTGTATTTTAACATTTCATCTTAAGACAGTGCAATAGCCACAGGTAAGAGGGAGGTTAATCTACAATAAAAGTCAATGGTGAAGGGGAAAGAGGTCTTCCATGGGGCACTTCAGCCATTTACAACACCTGACAAAAGAATGCAGATGTAGAAGTAAGTGTAATCCATAAACAGAAAAAACAAAGGTGACAGCTGCCTTGTTACAGCTGCCTGTCACATTACCCAGATCTTGTATTTACATTCCTTTAAGGCCCGGAATAATTTAGAGTTATCAAACAGCTTAAATTTTGAATTATTTAGTTTCACAGGACCTATGGGCAGGGGACAGTCCTGAGTTAGGGGAAAGACTAATTTGTGTTACAGATAGTGACTCAGAAACAGTTAGGCTCTGGCTTATTTCTGTGTCTATGCAGGTAGAAGGGACTGTGATCAGGTGACTCAGAAGCCCAGTTGACTGGATGGAGCAGATCATAGCCACAGATTTAGGATCTGGGGACAGGGATAAGTCTAAAGTCCTCTAGGCACCTGTATTTGGCTGAAAACTCTAGGGCAAAGAAAATTTAGATGCAATTTGTGAGCATGGAGATTTGTCCTAAGAGGTGTGTGAGCACATTATTACATAGTGTGCATGTGTCCGGGGCGGGGGGGTGGGGCAGAATCTCATACTGGTAGCTAAATGGGAGAAGGAATCTGCTCTCATAACTCATTTCCTATGTGTCCTCAGTTCCTGTTGATCTTGGGGGAAACATGGAATCACAGAACAATTTACAGTGTGACAGTGTGTGTGCAGTAGAACAGAACCTCCCTTTTCTGAGACACCTGGAGCCTCCCTTCAGCCCAGGGCCTGCCTGACACATGCTGAGTGACTCACAGGCACACATGTGTCCTTGGCTCCTCTTATGTTATTTGTTGTAGATGATGGACCCAAGTGTCAAAAACATCAGCAAAACAACTCCATTTCCTTTTGAGTAACTCAGGGCATATTGTCAGAAATTATTATAGCATGAGCATGAAGATATATATTTATCCCAGTTTTGTTGGAAAATGAACGAATTAAAAAAAAAAAGAACAAATCAGCAACAATGGATATGTGGTAGGAATAGATGGAAGACTTTGGCAATGATGCCGTGAATCTATATTTTATAATATATAAGTAACAAAGCAGAACATAATTGCATTAACAGATAAGATTATGTTGTTTTCAAATAGTTTGGGTGTGTTTACCATGAATTTTTGTACCACAAATACCCCTGCTTTTAGGTATTTATTTTCTTACTTTTTTAAAAAAATCAACTTTTGGCCGGGCATGGTGGCTCACGCTTGTAATCCCAGCACTTTGGGAGGCTGAGGTGGGCGGATCACGAGGACAGGAGATCGAGACCACTGTGAAACCCCGTCTCTACTAAAAATACAAAAAATAAATTAGCCGGGCATGGTGGCGGGCGCCTGTAGTCCCAGCTACTCGGGAGGCTGAGGCAGGAGAATGGCGTGAACCCGGGAGGCGGAGCTTGCAGTGAGCCGAGATCGCGCCACTGCACTTTAGCCTGGGCGACAAAGCTAGACTCTGTCTCAAAATAAATAAATAAATACATACATACATAAATACACAAATAAACTTTTAAGTTCTGGGGTACATATGCAGGATGTGCAGGTTTGTTACATACCTGTGTGTCATGGTGCCTTGCTGCCCAGATCAACCTCTATCATCCAGGTACTAAGCTCAGCACCCATTAGCTGTTCTTCCTGACTCTCTCCCCACCCCCTGACAGGCCCCAGGGTATGTTGTTCCCCCAATGTGTCCAAGTTCTCATCGTTCACTTCCACTTATTAGTATGAGAGGATGCAGTGTTTGGTTTTCTGTTCCTGTGTTAGTTTGCTGAGAATAGCAGCTTCCAGCTCCATCCATGTCCCTGTCAAGGACATGATCTTTTTCCTTCTTATGCCTGCATAGTATTCCATGGTATATATCTACCACATTTTCTTTATCCAGTCTACTTTTGAAAGCGATTTGGGTTAATTCCATGTCTTTGCTATTATGAATAGTATTTTTTTGTTTGTTTATTTTAGGTGGCCCTAGAAAGGCCTTACTAAGAATTAGGAAGTTTTAATAAGTAATAGAGAGTGACTAAGCAGTTTTGTAAAGAGTAAACAGAAAGATGTACATTTTTTATAGAATTAAAATGTTGATGGTCCTACTAAACTATTATCTAAACTATTCCAATAACTGACATATTCTTATTACTGTTATTTCAGTTAATTACACTAATAAATATTTTAATTTTCAAGTCAGGATATTACTTCTGTCTCTTAACATACTCAACAATAAAATAAATAATCTGTAATTATTATTATTTCTATTTCACAAATGAAAGCTGTGAGACACAAAGAGTCTGTGTAACTTATAAAAGTTGACTTTTTAATTGGGGGAATAAGTTTCAGGCCCTTTTTAAAGCCAACTTTCTTCTCTATTAGACGTCTTTTGTCACATTCTCAGCCGTAATTTTAGAAATGTCTATATCTTCACTCCTGTTCATACTGTATTTTGATGTCACAAGTTACTATCTTAACACTTCCTAGAACAGTGCCTGGCCTTATCAAACATGATTCCCAAAGGAAAAAAATAAAAACACGATTTCTATTTGTAGATGATACACTATACCTAGAAACCCAAGCGATTCAACAAATACCAAGATTTAGCATAGTGGCAGCATAAAAAATAAACCTGTTTATAAAATAAATATAAAAATCAATGTTCTATCATATTGAGATACCACTTCATACACATGAGAATGGCTATCATACAAAAAATAACAGCATAATCCCTAAAAGAACAAGCGGTAAAAAGAAGAGGGAGAAATTAGAATGATTTTTAACTCCTGGTGCAAATGTAAAATGGTGTAGTCACTATAAAAAACAATGTGGACATTTCTTGAAAAACGAACAAACAAACATAAAATGTACGTTCTTCTACGTTTAGAACATAGAATTATATGATCCAGCTATTTCATTACTAAATATATATCCAAAAGAATTAAAAGCAGGGGATTGAAGAAATATTTATATGCTTGTGTTTATGGCAGCACTATTCACAATGGCCATAAGCTGGAAGCAGCCCACGTCTTCAGCAATGAAAAAACAAAATGCGTTACTTACATGCAATGAAATATTAATCCTTAAAGAGGAAAATAAATTTTACACATGCTGAACCTTGAGGACATTATGCTAACTGAAACAAGCCAATTCCAAAGGAACAAATACTGTATGACTCCACTTACATAATTTATTGAGAATGGTAGAATTCATAGAGAAGGAAAGTAGAACAGTGGTTTTAACAGTGGAGACTGGGATTAACATTGAGTTTTAACTTTGCAAGACAAAAAGAACTATGAACATGAGTGGTGGTTATGGTTGCAAAACAGTGTGAACGTACTTTATTGTCACTTTATGTACACTTTTTTTTTTTTTTTTGAGACAGTCTTACTCTGTCACCCAGGCTGGAGTGCAGTGGTGCAATCTCGGCTCACTGCAACCTTCGCCTCCCAGGTTCAAGAGATTCTCCTGCCTCAGCCTCCTGAGTAGCTGGGATTACAGGCATGTGACACCATGCCTGGCTAATTTTTTTGTAGTTTTTAGTAGAGATAGGGTTTTACCATATTGGCCAGGCTGGTCTCAAACTCCTGACCTGGTGATCCACTCGTCTGGGCCTCCCAAAGTGTTGGGATTACAGGCATGAGCCACCACGCCCAACCTATGTACACTTAATAATGGCTTAAAATGATATATTTTATGTTATGCATATTTTACAATATTATTTTTGATAATTTTAATATAGAAAACCAATGAAAATTTAACAAATATAATGAGGGGGGAAAGATGGCATTACCAAAGCTACAATAAATACATCTAGGAGAAAATTTTAAAGAGGTATGTAAAACATAAAAGTACAACCTTAAAAGAGTTTAAAAGACACAAAAATAAGCTAAAAATTTTTGTAACATCCTAGAGACATCGATTTTAACACAATTTTAGGTATTTAACATAATAGACAAAAAGTTGATGAATAAAGGCAGTTGGCTCATAAATTTGAAAATAATATAGAAATAGAAATGTACACTAAGACTACAGAGAGATACCTATTTTTACCTCTCAGTTGGAAAAATTCCACAATATTCAGTGATGTTGTAAAAAACACTCTTGTGCAATCCAATTAGAAGAGAATATACAAAATACCTAAGCATTAACTTTGAACCCTGCAAACTCAGTTCTGTGACTATATCATGCAACACAGCTTTACAAACGTTAAAGAAATATTTCTGAGGTTATTCCCTGTGACTTTACTTGTCATAGCAAAATAACAGACAGAGCAGCTATGTTTATTTATAGGGCACAGGATAAATAGCCTCATGACACCATCTTATCAGAACATTCAGCAGCTTTTAATGTAGAAGAAGAAAGACCTCTGTGTGCCTGTATGGAGCCTTGGTCATAGCATATTATCAAGGGCTGTGTCAGTGTGAGAATGTGATTGTAGTAAGAAACATATATTGGTCTCTATCTACCCCAGCAAGTTGAAGTCCTGAAGTTCTAAGCAATCTTGTCTTTCTCTCCTTTTGAAGACAAACCTGAAGATGAGTTTTTCTCTCACTGCATAGACCAACCAGAAACTGAGGTGTGCTTTCAGACATGGGTGAGCATTGAGGGAAGGCTACCTTTGCATCCAGGGCATGGTTTTCCTTGCAAGTCCAAAACAGCCCAAAACAGCTACTTACTGAGAGAGTCTCTGCATATACTAAATCCTGCTGTACATCTGTGCCTCCTCCACAAAGCTTGGCAGCTCATGTATTTATGCCCAGGTGTGTGTTCCAGGACAGCCTTCTCCCCCTATTGCTTCCACCCCTGTGCTGGATACACATAATCTATTAACAATGAGAAATTAGATATAACTTTTTTATCTGATTCATGTGAGCAACCTCTAAATTATTAGGCCCAGAGGCATAAAAATGAGGAAGCAGTCATGTCCCGCCCGCTCCCTGTATTAGTCTGTTTTCATGCTGCTGATGAAGACACACCTGAGACTGGGCAATTTACAAAAGAAAAAGGTTTAATTGGACTTACAGTTCCACATGGCTGGGAAGACCTCACGATCATGGCAAAATGCAAGGAGGAACAAGTCACATCTTACGTGGAGGGCGGCAGGCGAAACAAAAAAATGTGTGCAAGGGAACTTCTCTTTAAAAACTATCGGATCTCATGAGACTTATTCGTTATCAAGAGAACAGCATGAGAAATACTTGCCCCCATGATTCAATTACCTCCTACAGGGTCCCTCCTACAACATGTGGGAATTCCAGATGAAATTTGGGTGGGGACACAGCCAAACCATATCATTCTGTCTCTCGCCCCTCCCAAATCTCGTATCTTCACATTTCATAATCTATCATGCTTTACCAACAGTCTCCAGAGTCTCAACTCATTTCAGCATTAACTCAAAAGTCCACAGTTCAAAGTCTCATCCAAGACAAGGCAAGTCCTTTCTGTCTATGAGCCTGTAAAATCAAAAAGCAAGTTAGTTACTTCCTAGATACAATGCGGGTAAAGGCACCGGGTAAATACAACCACTCCAAAAGGGAGAAATTGGCCAAACAAAAGGGCTACAGGTCCCATGCAAGTCCAAAATCCAGCAGGGCAGTCAAATCTTAAAGCTCCAAAATTATCACCTTTGACTTCATGTCTCACATCCAGGTCACACTGATACAAGAGGTGAGCTTCAGTGGCCTTGGGCATCTCCGCCCTGTGGCTTTGCAGGGTATAGCCCCCCTCCTGGCTGCTTTCATGGGCTAGCATTGAGGTCTGCAGCTTTTCCAGGTGCACGGTGCAAGCTGTCAGTGGATCTACCATTCTGGGGTCTGGAGGATGGTGCCTCTCTTCTCACAGCTCCACTAGGCTTCCCTTCCGCACTGCTCTAGCAGAGGTTCTCCATGAGGGCCACACCCCTGCAGCAAATTTCTGCCTGGGCATCTGGCTGAGGAGGCCTCACAATTATGGTGGAAGGCAAGAAGGAACAAGTCATATCTTATGTGGATGGCAACAGGCAAAAAAACAAAAACAAAAAACAAAACAAAACAAAAAAAACCAAGAACTTGTGCAGGGGAACTCCTGTTTATAAAAAACCATCAGATATGAGACGTATTCACTATCTGGAGAACAGCAAGGGAAAGACTTGCCCCCATGATTCAATTACTCCCACCAGGTCTCTCCTATAACATGCGGGAATTCAAGATGAGATGTGGGTGGGGACACAGCCAAACCATATCACTCCCCATCTACATCCTTAAGCTAAACAATTACTTCTTGAAGCTACTTGCTATGTGAAATCTAGACTTATTGACGGCATGAGTAGCTATAAATTAACCTAACTATTCTGCCATAATTCATAGACGGTAGTTCAACAACATATAGCTTATCATTAATCAATGTTATTTCTGCAAACTAACAAGAATTCTTGACAATGGCCAACTATTTATTCTGCTTTTTACTTTATAAACCGTATTTAAAAGGCCAAAGTTCATATCTTAGGTAACATGCATCTGAGTCTTCCAGGCAGCTGTCCACACCTTGGCTCAAGTAAATTCTTTAAAATTTTATTTTTTTGCCCCTGCTTCTTCCTTTAGATTGACATTTGTGGTGCTGTGAGCAGGATTCAGAGGGACATCCCCAACCATCCAACATCCCTCTTGAACTCAGAAACTAGCCAATGAGAAGCCCTTGTATTCTTCCAGCTCCCAGTACCTCACTGAGTGTAAGGGATGAATACTCCTGATTTCAGATTTCCCTACTATTTCGTGAGGTCAAGACTTTGCTTGAGCTGTTCTTTTCAACCCTCACTTTCTAGAAAAAAGATTTCCATTTTTGATTAAAGTTAGATTTTTAATTTCAATTTTTTTAACTGCTTTCTCTGCTTCTGTCTCAAGATAGAAAATCTGGGTCATAATATTGGCAGTCTAGCCCTGGTGGTTTTACTTCTTTTGTTCTAAATTAGGTAACATGCTTTTAAAAACACAGCTGTTTTCTATTGCTTCTAATTTGAACTTGACTTTTTGGAACCTTCAAACCAAAAAGTGCATGGGAGTGAATTCTCTCATCCCAAAGAGAAAAGGCAATTTCTTTATCTGACTCATTTGGGTGCTCTAGGCAACTTGAGACTTCGTAGAGGTGTTAGGATGATTTTCAACGATGTGTACCAGTCTCACAGGGTCTTTCCAAAAGAAAAACACCTGCAGAAACTTTTAACTAAGCTGGAAGGTAAACATAAGCATTGCTCACCCAGCACTATAATCAGCAACTCTTGGGTGACACCTCGAGGAGTGATGCTCATAAACAGCACACTTAGAACTGGCACACTGCTCTGGCCATGATTACCTTTGAAAAGTTTCTAAATTATGGAAAACTGATCATCAAAACCATGCTTTTCATTCTAGGTAACATCCCTTAGAAACATAAGCTGAACTTATGTATAACACTTGTGGAGCTTCACCTTGCAAATGCCTAGGTAAATGGACCAACATGACTTCAGATGACCCCAAAATGCAATGAGAAAAATGAAGGTCTTTTGACATTTCTAAATTAATATATTTCCATGTGCAATTGGAAAAGGCAGGTTTTAGAATGAAATTTAATGAAAGGCCTTCTTTCTGTTTTGCCTGGCTAAATTCTAATAAGAGATTTCAAAGTACATTTTAAGAGGGCTCTTTCACTTCCTCAAAAAAAAAAAAAAAAACCTTTTACATGTTCAAACTGCCTGTTTGACTTTGCTGCAGGATTTACAATACATATTTTAACTTTCTCCAGTCTTTTCTCAGTCTCTCGGAGATGTAAATCTTACTATGGATTTGAAATGTTAACATCCAGAGAATTAGCAAAACAGCATTCCAGCTGAGATCAAATTAGAAAAAAAAAAAAAAAAAAAAAAAAACAAGTATTTTTAGACCAAATCTCAAAATTTTATTTCTCAATGAATTATCTCTAGCTTAGGCAAAAACATTACATACATAATAATTAATTACTAATGTATTTGTTTTTATTATTTGATTTTTGTTCTTGACCTTCTGGAGTCCACATTTGCAAACTTGTCTACTCCCATAGACAGCTTTCGTTCTCCTGTTTTACCAACCATTTCTTAAGATCTTGTGTCTGGCCTTTGCAGGTAGATGGTAAGCTGAGAAGCTGAGATACTAAAAAATGTGGCCTGAAAATATAGATTTCAACCCATTTGCAGTAAGCTGTTCTTAGGATAAGTTTTGATTATAGAAGAGCTACAATTTTTTTGTTATTTTGAAGTTTTATAGTCATACAGGATTTCTTGGATTTGGCCTCATGAATGTTTGTGTTGGTTTTTAGTCACCAGTTCAGGTATGCTTTTAATTTAAAATTTAAAATTTCAGTTTATATTTAGAGTGTAATAGAAACTTTTGTTGTTTTGTTTGTTTAGTCTTCTCTCTGGAACTAAATAAAATCATATACTGTGGTTTGGAAAAAAGAAAACTATTTACTGAAAAATTTCAAAGAGAAACAGCTTTGAATAGTGATTACCCTAGTCCTCCAGGAAACAAAAATGCCCCATCTCCAAAACTCCTTCTTGATGTAAATTTTAGAAAGAAAAAGACAAGTAAAGAAATGTTTTTGTCTGAGCACGGTGGCTCACACCTGCAATCCCAGCACTTTGGGAGGCCAAGGCAGGCGGATCACGAGGTCAGGAGTTTGAGACCAGCCTGGCCAACATGGTAAAACCCCGCCTCTACTAAAAATACAAAAAATTAGCCAGGCGTGGTGGCGGGCACCTGTAATCCCAGCTGCTTGGGAGGCTGAGGCAGGAGAATAATTTTAAAAAATTAAATGCTCTACAGTCAAAAGTCCATTTATTTAAAATTGACAGTCAGGCTATATATATGTATATGTACACACACACACACATATACACACATACACGTGCGTATTTGAGGCCTACGGTTTTCCCATATAAGGTCTTTAGTTAACTAAATTTCTCTCTCCCTAAACTAGTATCTCTATGTGCTTGTTTCTTCTCTTGCCGATGTGATTTTTGCCAAGAATAATGAACCTTACTGGCTTTTTGGAAAACAAAATCTTCTCAAACTGTCTCCTCTGGAATTAATTCTTCCATTTCCTTCTATGTATCTTATGTTCCACTTAAAACCTTTTGTCACTATAGAGGACAACTAAAGGAAACTTCTAGCAGCCTGAGACCCCTTGAAGAGCACAGATAAAGCACCACAGGCTTCTCCTTTTTGGCAGGGTACCTCTGTTTTTCTTCATGAAGCCCCCAGAGTTGTGGGTAAACAGGTTCTTTTGAGGTCTGAAGCTCTACTACCTTTTACAATGAACTCCCTCTCTGGGGCTTTTAGACAGAAACATGAGTAAGTTATATGTTGTGTCTACATGTATATATATGTCTATAAATGTCTTTGTATATTATCTACATGGTACTGAATTAACTTAAAGATAACTGCTCATGAATTAAAAAATAAGCCCAATATTTTTCAAGAATATGTGAACTGAGTAAATCTTTTGGTAAACATGACTAGTTTAATATTGTTGGTTTAATAAAAAACAATGTCTTCTGACTTCTCAGCAAAATATGTATATATTTAAGTTTATTGCTTTTATGATACTTGCCCAACATGGTAATATAAAAATGGATAATAGGAAGTTTAACTTTAGATGAGTAGATTAGTCTGTTTCATGAAATTTTACAAAAATAATTGTTAAGAATAAGTAAAACATGTAAATGGGACAAAAGTTTATAAACTTACAATACTAATTGTTTTGTAATGTGTTCAGTGTCTCAAATCTATGGAAACTACACTCGCAGACTGTTGTTAAGTTACATTAAATGATGGCTATTCATTAAACATCTAAATTATCCCCAAGTAATAAAATGCTAAGATACTATTTTTTTTTTTTTTTTGAGGCGGAGTCTCGCTCTGTTGCCCAGGCTGGAGTGCAGTGGCCAGATCTCAGCTCATTAGTTAAAAATTAAACTAATTTTTAAATATAAGTTTAAAATCTGTTAGTATGTCTTATTCCACAATAAAAATGTTTCCATTTAAAATCCTATGTTTCTAAAAAGTATAAAATATATACTTATAAAATTTTAGTACATGACTAATAGTTAAAATTGCTTACCTCTCAGGCTTTCACTATAAATTAAGATTATTAAAAATTAAAATTCTGCCTAAGATATAATAACTAAAACTATTGTTAAGGAGAGAAACAACTTTACATACAGAGTACAAAGAAAATAAAATGTGTTTCTTTATGAAAAAATATTTTAGAAACAGACGTGATGTGGTTTTTCTTAAAGAAAAGGCAATTTTGCTGAGTTTAGAGGTTATTTAAAAAATATGTAAAATTGAAAGAAAAAAGATAAAGAAAATGAGGTAAACTTAATGGAGATGGAAAACTGGAGAAAGAAAGAGAAAAATAAAATTTTAAGGGGTTATAAAAGGTTTATAGAAATCTTATCTTGTACGGTCAAAGCTGATTGAGATTGAATACATCTGTTTATAATGCTTTCCTAAAATTAGCTTTAATATTAATAATATAAAAATAAAATTTGATTTTCTCTTTTTATGAAGAAAAAGATTTACTCCAAATTTGTTGGAAGGAACCCTTTCAGATTTTCTTGGCCAGTACCTGTGCCACTAAATTGAAGGGTAATGTCTTTTAAAATATCTGGTCACTGCTCTCTCTATACATAGCTCTGAAAAAACCCAGCACTGGACAAATTCTCTCTAACTTTTCCACAGGCATGGCCACCAATCTGTTTTAGATTAAGATTCTATTTGAAAAAAATCTGCTAATTATCTGCCTGGCTTTCAAAAAACAGCTTCATTCATTTTATTGGAAAAAATGTTTTTGCCTTGGTGAGGTTGCCACCTCCCACGAACATATGATTAAAAATATTTTTATAAGCTTAGAAAAAATTACTGATAAAACTGTTACATCCATTGCAGCTCAAAAAAAAAAAAAAAAAACTACAGATTCACTGGCTACGATTATACTAGACAATCATATTGCTTTATATTATATATATAACCTGAGCAAAGATATGTATGTATGGTAGGAAGTACTTTTATTGTGTACACATAAATACTTCCTATGAAGCAGAAATTTTTTTAAAAAATGAGTTGGCCACTGTCACAAATTCTCCACTGTGCACAAGACAGAAACTGATGTTTTCATGAATGTTTTGTAATTTATGTGTTAATCTACTACATTTTCTTGTAGATATGTATTTATTTTTCTGCAGGCATCATGAGAGACATTTCCTCTATGTCTTTTCCCAGGTAGCATTCCCAAAGCTAAGCCCTGGGATTCTGTTTGAAATTATACTAAATAGAACAGACCTCAGAATCTTACCACGCTCACTGTGCGAAATATAAAAGGTAAATGAGAATTTTTAACCAATGGAATACAAACTATTTTTTTCTAAATCCACCTCTTTTCTCTTGGAAAACATTTTTTTAAATCTTTCAAGCTCTAACGATAAAATCCATTATACAATTAATGAAAAACTGAAGTTGAAGTGAGTGAACATATACATTCAAGGCGACAAACACGGGGGGAAGTAGTGCTGACTGGAACACAGATGTATTAGACTCATGTGTCAATTACTTGAGAGATTCTCCCCACCCCCATTCTGCTCACTAAAGTATTTCATCATTACTCTCCCAAAAGACACTGCACTTGCCCCCTGTGTGGCGGATGTGTATTTTGCTTTGCAAATTTATACACTCCCTCACTAGGGTGGATCTTTCCTGTACTTTGGGACAGTTATTCTCCTTCACAAGCCTGAGAGAAACCAGAGAGCAAGATGCGTCTGCGCCTTTTCCCCTCAATACCAGCACCTGACTGGTTGACCACCAGCGTGTCTGCAAGAAAAGAAAACTAGGGTTGAGAGGGAAAAAAATCTTAATGTTAAAGCGGTTAGCTTTTTAGAGGAAGGGTAAATCAGGAAACTGTCCTCAGCACTAGGGCATCCAGCTGCTCCCCTGAGAGGCTCCACCCAATACCTCCGGCTCTTCTGTGAAAGGAGATGACCCAGGGGCTAGTGTTTGCTAAACACTCCAAGAGACATGGTCCTTGTGGGTGTCTTGGATCATCCCCAACAAGTTGTAATACTTGGAACCAGGAAAATACAGGAGAGTGGTTGAGGACACGCGACCCTGCAAAGTTTTCCAAAGACATTCTGGGAAGGCGCGGGTGCCTAGAGAAGATGAGAGGAGATGCGCAGTGTCAGGTGATTACTCTTTGCTTTTCTGTCCTGTGAAATATTCACAAACAGATGAATATATTAAAAAGAGCCACCCACGGCTCTGTTAAACAAAAATAAACAACTAAAATGCCACATCAGTTTTAAAATTAAATAAAGAACTGATAGTTCATAATGGGATTTGGAGAGGGATAGTTGGCATTTGGGAATGTGGGAAAGAAATTGGAAATGTAGAATTTTCTACAGTCCCTAGAACAGTTAGGCTGGGAGAACAGTTTTAGATTTGAGACCCTGCTTGCCAAACATTTGAAAAATGCAGAGAAAACCAACGACCCTGTGGAGTATTAAAATAATTACACAGCTAGCAATTAGGCTGAAGTGGCCATGGCGCCCTGGGATTCTGCCTAAGGAAACCTAACTACGTCAAAGGAATTTTTTGTAAATTACTAACTTTGAGGAAAAACAAAAAAACAACAAAAAAACCTTAGGCTTAACCAACCACAAGCTGCCAAGAAAAAGCTAATTACATAACCAGGACATTTCCACCGGAGGGCTTCAAATGCAATACGTAACTGGAACCAATCAAATATTGTATCTGGTTTGCTTCCTCATACCTCTTAAAAAAAAAAAAAAAAAAAAAAAATAGAAGCCTTTTGTTCCAAGACCCTCCTTTGAGCACCCAAACAACAAATCATAGCTGGCTGTTCTCTGATTCATAAATTGCTGTTTGTGCAAATAAACTGTTTGTATTAATCGCTTCCGGCATTACTGTAAATACCTCAGACTGGGTAACTTACAAGAGGATTAACTAGCTCATGGTTCCACAGGCTGTATAGAAAGCATAACACCAGCGTCTGCTTCTGGGGAGGCCCCACCCAGGAAGCTTAAAATCACGGAGGAAGGTGAAGCAAGAGCTTGAAAAGGAGACAAGGTGGGGTGCTGTACACTTTTAAATGATGAACTTCAGGGAACTCACTCACTATTGGGAGGACAATACCAAGAGGAATGGTGCTAAACTATTCATGAGAAATCCGCGCCCATAATCCTTCCACCAGGCCCCACCTCCAACATGGGGGATTACATTTAAACAGGAGATTTGGGCTGGAAAACACACCCAAACTATATCCTAAAGTTGCCTCAAATTTAGGCTAGGGCGGTGGCTCATGTATGTAATCCCGGCGCTTTAGGTGGCCCGAGGCGGGCGGATCACCTGAGACCTGAGCTCAGGAGTTCGAGACCAGCCTAAGCAACATGGCAAAAGCCCGTCTCTACAAAACAACAACAACAACAACAAAAAAAAAAAAAAAACAAAAAACAGGCATGGTGGCGCACCCGTCTAGTCCTAGCTACTTGGAGGACTGGGGTGAGTGGATCAGCTGAGCCCGAGACGTGGAAGCGGCAGTGAGAAGAAATGCACTTTAGCCTAGGCAACACAGTAGGACACTGTCTCGGGAAAAAAAAAAGGGGCCACAATTTTATTTTTAAAAGGAGAAAGAAGGGACTAGGGACCCCAAGGCCCACTGCTTCTTCCACGGAGGAACTCCAGACCCTAAATGAGGATTCTCGTCTTATGACGCTCCCATCATCCCCGCACAATCTGGAGGAGGGAGACTCGAGGTTGCGGCACAGAGCTGCCCAGAAAGGGCCCTGAACTGGGGAGAAATTCGAGCTTATGGAAAAAACAAAACGTACGGTTTTGGCTGCTGGCTCAGCCCCTCATCTGCGATGGAGGGAAATGAGGACTGAGCTGTGCCCGCGGGGACTCGGGGCTGAAGACTCCAGAGCCGACCGCGAGAAGGCCGAGATACAACCGCAGCCGGTTCCGGCCGGATTCAAACACCCTCTTCCCCATTCTCGGGACACCCACTCCACGCTCTCACCATTTCCCAGCCTCCGGATATTCCGCCGTCCTCCCTATGGATCTCCCAGTACCTGCAGATCACGGGATAACAGAAGCTATGGTAGAGTCACAGAGGAGCTCCAGGAGCGGAAGAGATGGAACAGTGGAGACGGGAACTGGGCTCAGAGCCCGGGAGCTAGGAGACAAAGGCCCCGCCATATTGAAGAGGCCGCCTCTTCGTCTGTAGCTGCGCACCTGATTGGACAATTTCACGCTAGCACCACTGATTGGCTAGGGCTCCAGGCCCCACCCATTTAAACCCTGAGTGACAGAAAATGTAATCAGACACTGGGCTGAACGAGGCAGGAGTGACAGGTTTTTGCCTGCACCTTTTTCAGGCAGATTCCTCCCTGTGCTGGGGTCCTGGCCCTGCCTGAGAGACATTTGTATTTAATCTTGCATATAAGATTATATCACTTTCTGATTATATTTACGTGTGTGTGTATATATTACATTCTGAATTATAGTTATGTGTATGCTGCAGGCCCTGTCTCAGCATCCTGTTTTTCCCTTTAGCTGCAGGAGATCAGACTCCTCCAGGAGATGCAGCTGCACCAGCTGGTTGCAGACAATTATCACCTTCAGTCTGTGAAGCAATTTTGGGTCTGCTTCCAATTAATGGAGTGGCTCAGTGAGACTGAGAGTTGAGGGCCTGGCAGATTGGTTAGAAGGGCCACTCGCCTAGGCCTCCCAAAACACCCTCTTTCCCACCAAAGCTGAGCCTGCCTAAGGACCTAAAAAAGCATAGTGAACCAAGATCGGATCCTAGTCAGGGATAGTGCTGGGCTGTGGGGTAAAGTCAGCTAGGACAGGGCCTCCAGGTGCGGGGAGAGGCCGACATCTTCTGTAGGGCCCCGGGCAAGTCACTGCCCTCTTTGGGCCTCGGTTTCCTTTTTTTTTTTTTTTTTTTTCTTTTTTTTTTTTCTTTTGATACGGAGTCTGGCTCTGTCGCCCGGGCTGGAGTGCAGTGGCCGGATCTCAGCTCACTGCAAGCTCCGCCCCCCGGGTTTACGCCATTCTCCTGCCTCAGCCTCCCGAGTAGCTGGGACTACAGGCGCCCGCCGCCTCGCCCGGCTAGTTTTTTGTATTTTTTAGTAGAGACGGGGTTTCACCGTGTTCGCCAGGATGGTCTCGATCTCCTGACCTAGTGATCCGCCCGTCTCGGCCTCCCAAAGTGCTGGGATTACAGGCTTGAGCCACCGCGCCCGGCCGGGCCTCTGTTTTCTTATCTAAAAAAGGTAGGGATGATGAGCCTCACAGGGTAATGATGAGCTTCAAAGGAGAAAAGAAATTTGAGAGTGCTTGTGCCTGGCTCTTCCCGAGAGAGATGATGATGATAACAATGGTGACAGCTACGTATAACTGAGTCCTCAGGAGGCCCAGTGAGGTAGGTGTGGTTCCCATCATACTTTCAAGTTAAGAAACAGTCTCAGGGAAGCCTGGCTGCATGCCCAAGGTTCCACACACAGTGAGTGTTGGAGCAGGGAGTGAATCTAGAATCAGAGCTTACTGGAGGTGGCAGGAGCACTGGACCAGCTTACTCACACCAGCTATCCAGGGTACCAGGTCAGTGTAACTGGGCATAACTGGATGAAGGGAGCATAGTAGCACTGACCTTGTCCTTGACCCTGGCATATGAAGACACCCAAGTTGGCCACCCTCGAGAAGAAAACACAGAGAGCCCAGATGACGCTTAAGCTGCAAAAAGGCAGTGTCCCTGTGATGGGGAGGAGCTCCAGGGAGTCAGAGGGAAGAGCTCCTCCCTCCCAGCTGGAGGCCTCCACATCAAAAGAGCAAGGGGCCTTTCTCTCCCAGCCCTTTCCTCCTGTGGCAACAGTCCCTGAAATGCCTCTATAAGCGAAATCAGAGTAAAGGCCTGGAAGAGCTGGGCTGAGTGGATTTGGGAAATGGTGGGGCTAGGGACCACATAACATTGTGACTTGTTAAAATCTCACCACAGAGTTAACAAGGGGGTGCTTCATGTTTTTGGAGGCCAGCTAGGAAGAGGGGAGAGAGCTGGGGAGAGGCAGCTGAGTGCCTTTGGCTTTTTCAAGTAAAAGATGTGGATAAGAGAGTCCAGGAGACAGGGGCTTATGAGATTTCAGAGACAGGCCTTGAATGGACACCCAAAAGTGGATACTCATCCCCATCACCACCCAATGGCACAGGGTGTTGCCTCCATCCTGGGCACATTTTCCAGTTGTCTGGTGATGGGAGACCCTGCCAGAAAGGATTATATGGATGGGAGTGAGCCTGGCATGGGCAGGGCTGGAACCAGGATCCTGAGGCTTGGGAGAAGAGAATGCAGGACTACACCCTTAGATCTCAGCACTTGGCAAACTCCTCTCATGAGAGTCTCACAGCTGCCTCTGTGAGCTGAGGCATCAGGCCCCTCTTCCCTATGAGTGTTGAAGACTCCACATCAGCTGCCAGTCCCTGTTCCCTAAATGGTGAAGCTGCAGAGCTGCCTGCTTGCAAAGCTCAGTGAGGTTTGGCCTGAGCTGGACTCAGACTCTCCCTCAGATGGTGCCAATGGAAAGATAGTAAACTTAGGCCTCTCCAAGGGCAGGCAGCTCGTATGTGGCTGAGCCCTTTTCTTTTTCTTTTTCTTTTTCTTTTTTCTTTCTTTTTTTTTTTTTTTTTTGAGATGGAGCCTTGCTCTGTTGCCCAGACTGGAGTGCAGTGGCATGATCTTGGCTCACTGCAAACTCTGCCTCCCAGGTTCAAGCAATTCTCTGCCTCAGCCTCCTGAGTAGCTGGGATTACAGGCGCCCTCCACCACTCCTAGCTATTTTTTGTATTTTTAGTAGAGACGGGGTTTCACTGTCTTGGCCAGGCTGGTCTTGAACTCCTGACCCTGTGATCCACCGGCCTCGGCCTCCCAAAGTGCTGGGATTACAGGTGTGAGCCACCGCGCCTGGCCTGGCTGAGCAGTTTTTTAATGGAAGCCCTCAGTTTTTATGTCTGTCATCAAAGAGAGTTGGGGTGGGAGGTCTCTGAGCCTCAGCTCCCATTGTCCCCTTTGAACCCCAGAACCTGATGCAGACCCAAGTCCTGCTTTGTGCACATCCCCTGATCCTGGTGGCCCTGGCAGTAATGCAGTATGAAGAATGTGGGGAGGGGACCTAATCAGGGTCCAAGGGACCTTTCTGATGAACATTGGCTGACTTCCAGGAAAATGTAACACCCAGAAAGAAAAGGAAGGTGAGCGGCTGGGGCAACAATGGGGGAGAGTGGAGAGGTGAAAGTCAGAGATGCCCTTGGGGAGGATACTCTATGTTTATATACTTTTTTTTTTTTTTGATATAGAGTCTCACTGTTGCCCAGGCTGGAGTGCAGTGGCATGATCTCTGCTCACTGCAAGTTCCTCCTTCCGGGTTCAAGCAATTCTCCTGCCTCAGCCACCTGAGTAGCTGGGATTACAGGCATGCGCCACCACACCTGGCTAATTTTTCATATTTTTGGGTTTCACCATGTTAGGTTGGTCTCGAACTCTTGACCTCAAGTGATCCACCCACTTTGCCCTCCCAAAGTGCTGGGATTACAGGCATGAGCCACTGTGCCTGACTTAACCTTTTCAATAAATCTAAGATGCAGAGGATGGAGCCTGTGCAATCTCAGATTTAGATTCCATCGTCTGCATCTTAGATTTACTGAAAAGATTTGACACACAGAGGAAGAGACCCATCATAGTGGAGGGTGTGAGTAGGGGACTGAAATCAAAAACCAGTTCCTGGAGGAGGGGCTATCTGTATCCAACTCTGAAAACAGGTTGGGACTGCATGGTATTAGAGAACAGGAAGAGGCCCTTAAGAGAAGAGCCCCAGAAACCAGCCCCTGTTCCCTCTCTTTCCCACAAGTTCCCTTCAGCATCTTTCACCCAGGCCCCATTAGTAGGTCGTTTACTTTCTTTCCATTGGCACCACCTGAGGGAGAGTCTGAGTCCAGCTCAGGCCAAACCTCACTGAGCTTTGCAAGCAGGCAGCTCTGCAGCTTCATCACTCAGGGAACAGGAACTGACAGCTGATGTGGAGTCCTCAACACTCATAGGGAAGAGGGGCCTGATGCCTCAGCTCACAGAGGCAGCTGTGAGACTCTCATGAGAGGAGTTTGCCAAGTGCTGAGATCTAAGGGTGTAGTCCTGGATTCTCTTCTCCCAAGCCTCAGGATCCTGGTTCCAACCCTGCCCATGCCAGGCTCACTCCCATCCATATAATCCTTTCTGGCAGGGTCTCCCATCACCAGATAACTGGAAAATGTGCCCAGGATGGAGGCAACACCCTGTGCTGTTGGGTGGTGATGGGGATGAATACTCACTTTTGGGTGTCCATTCAAGGCCTGTCTCCCCTGTCTCCTGGACCCTCCTATCCACATCTTCCACTTGTCCCTCCCTTTAGCTGCAGGAGATCAAAGTTCTCCATGAGATGCAGCTGTTTCAGCTGGCTGTAGACAATTATCACCTTCAGCCTATGAAGCAATTTTGGGTCTGCCTCCAGTTAATGGAGTGGCTCAGTGAGACTGAGAGGTGAGGGTCTAGCAGATCGGCAGAGGGCATGGAGAATATTTATTTTGGGCCACCTGCCAAGAGCCTGTGGCCATGGCTCCCTGGTGAGTGTCAGGCCCTGCTGCATGGTGACCCCTGGGGCCCAGCACTCCAGCTGGGCAGGCACTGGGAAGGAGACTAGGGGTGTGGCTCCTAGAGGCCTCACATCTGCCTCTATGTCTTGTAGCTACAACCTGTCCTGCCAGCTGGATCGCTTATCCCAGTAGGCCAGCAACACCACCCTCAAGGCCATGGAGAACATGCCATGATGAATGTTAGGGGACACTGAGTGCCTGGACCAGCAGGAGCAAAGTGCCTTAGGGCTCAGTGACATTTAGGCTAGGCATGGGATCTGGGTGTCAGACAACTACACTGAGCTCCCAGTTCCACCACTGACCAGCCCTGTGACTGGGGCAGAGGACTCACTGCTGTGGTACTTGAGGCCCCATTGTCATGAATATAATACACACTGCCAATTCCTTTTTCGCATTTATCTATTTATTTATAATCACCAGGTACTACTGATCTCTGTTGGTGTTTTTATTGAAAATCAATAAGCATGTGATACATTTTTTATCATTCTTCCTCATGATTTCTTTACTATATGATCCCTCTCATGTGTAGAACTTAAGACTAATTAAATTCATAGAAACACAAAGTAGGAGAGTGTTTCCCAGGGGCTGGGGGAGAATAACAAGGAGTTGTTGTTCAATGGGTATAGTTTCAGTTTCAAAAAATGGAAAATGCTTTTTATATATGGAAGTGATGGTAGCAAAATAATGAGTGTACTTAATTCATCTCAACTGAAACCTTTAAAATGGTTAAAATAGTTAATTTTGTGTGTATTTTAACATAATGTATAAAATTAAATTTCTATATTATTTTTTAAGAGACAGAGTCTTGCTCTGTTACCCAGACTGGAGTGCAGGAGTGCAATTATTGCTTCCTGCAGCCTTGAACTCACAGGTGCAACTGATCTTTCTGCCTCAGCTTTCTGAGTAGCTGGAATGACAGGCACATGCCACCATGCCTGGCTAATTTTTGATTTTTTTGTAGAGAGAGGGTCTCACTCTATTGCCCAGGCTGGTTTAAAATTCCCAGCCACAAGTGATCCTCCCACCTTAGCCTCCTAAAATATTTTAGGCTGAGCATGTTGGCTCATGCCTGTAATCTCAGTGCTTACATATCTACAGCAGCATTGATGAATATTACAAATATGATGTATAAAAGAAAGTAGATGTAAAAATATACATACTATATAATGTAATTTATGTAAAATCCAAAAAGAATATAAAATTGAGGTTTTGGCTTTCAGTAATAGTGGAGTAGCTTGTCGAACACTACTCTTACAAATAATGGTAAAATCTGGATACAATGTCATATATTGTTATACAGAAACACACATCTATATATCATACATATGATATATGTGGGAATAAGAACTGAATGGTAATTTTAGCTGTGCCCACTGAAAGGGAGACAGGTATTTGAATTTGAATCCAGCCAAATTAACTCCCTCTTCAAAAAATAACAACACTCTTCAAAGGAATACAACAAGATTCAGAGTCTCTGTAAATATTATTTATAGTTTTTAAAATACAATTTTAAAATTTAAGAGACATGAGAAGAAACACAAAAATGTAATCCATACACAAGATAAAACATAGGCATAAGAAGCTATCCCCAAAATGTCCAAGATGTTATCAGCAGTCAAGTATTTGAGAGCAGCCATTAAAACTATACTCATGGGTGAAGAAAAAAAATTCTCATAATGAGTAAATACATGTGGAATCTCTGTAGAGAAATGCACATTATTAAAAAGAACCACATAGAAAGATAATGAAATTTTTAAATAGTACTTTGAGGTTGATTCATCGATTAGAAAAAGAACAATAGAAATTATTCAATCCAAAAAAAAAAGTACAAAAAGTTTGAAGAAAATGAACAGTCTTACCAATCTGTGAGAAGATTGTGGCCCAGAAAGAGTAAAGGGACAGAAAAATTAAATGGGGTGCAAAAGTAACAATTGATAGCTTAAAACTTGCAAAAATTGGTGAAAACCCCACATTTTTATATCCAAGCAGTCAACAAATCCCAAAAAGAAAATCCAAGTAATATCATACCAAGGCCATATTGTGATTTAAGAAACTGGCAGGGCAGGGCTTTCAATTGACTTTCTATGATTTCTAACTTTTACTATTTATAATGATGGAAAATAGGTTATCCTTGAGAGATTTATCTTGGAGAATGTCTCACATATCAGGCACAGATGACTAAGGGTTATTAAAGGCAGATGACTTTCTAGCCTTGTTTTAGAGTTTTAATTTCTTACCTTGGAAATAAATTTGTTTCTTACAAATCTTGTAGTAAAAGCGATTCTCCAGAAAGATGTGCCCAGGATATTCTCTCCTATTGCATCCTCCCTGCATGGAATTGAAGCTGTGCATACTTCAATTTCAGAAATGTACAGTATTAATTACTTAATCTGAAAAACTAAAAGAAAAACATGAAAAACATGAATTAACATAATTACTGTTACGTTCCTTCAGCAAATGACTAAAAGTGGTTCCAGAGAGATATTTAAAAATCATTATTAAAAGAATTTCTACGGGAGCCCTATTCAGGGCAAAAAGACATTGTACATTACCTCAGCACACAAACTTTCCTAATGTTTTGGGAAGGACCTAGGGTCCTGTTTTGTCCTTTTGGCCGGTGTTAACACTAGGACACCTGATTCCTGGGAACCAGCCTGTGTGGGAGTCACAGAGTCGTGGATGTGGCTCCCAAAGTGGCTTAAAGGGGTCCCTTCTCTGAGTATTCTGATTGTATGAAGGAGTCAGGTCTTTCCCCTGTGACGTTTTCTCCTCTTTATTACAGTGGCAGGAGCATCCCTGCTAGATGCCTGACCCAGGTGTGTAGGCCAAGCAGCCAGCCTGGAAATCCAATGGGGTGTTCTTGGGGTACAGAGGAGGCTTTGTGACAGTCCAGAGAGAGAAAGGAAAAGGTGGCTTGGGAGAGGCAAGTGCAAAGATATCAGAGATGGGGTATTGTCATTTTAGGCAGTTAATTGACGGTTTCACTTACCAGGGAGCTCCCATCATGGGCTCCCAAAAGGCCTGACAACTGCTAGGCCCGCGGGCCACTAGCTCCACCTTTACAGAGAGGCTGCGCTACGGAGGGGCTGCACTATGCATGTCTGAAAGCCGCGTGGGACAGAGGAAGGGGCAGGGATGAGGGAAAGGACGGGGTGAGGGAAGGAAGGGAGGGTAAACCTAACAACGGCAACCTTGAGCAGGCTGGGAGAGGCTTCCTCAGGTAGGGGTGATGTCACAATCACAGGTTGAGATCAGCTGCCCGGGCCACGCTGGCTCCCCGCAGGCAAGCGAGACTCGGGAACAGCCAGCATCCCCTCCGTATCGGGAACCGCTCTAGACGCGCAGAGGGGCGGAGTCCAAACCAGTGCCATCACCGTACATCCTGGGAGCTGTAGTCTCTTAACCGCTCGTAGCCCGTTAGTGGCAAGGCGACAGTATTACAATCCCAGCATGCGCAAGGCTGGGGGCGGTGCGAAGCCCTGGGGCAAGGCAGTGCGCCCCTCGCTAGACATGCTGAGAGTTGTAGTCTCTTAACCGCTCACAGTCCCCTGGTTGCAGGACTGCAGGACTACAATCCCGGCATGCTCCGGGCTCGGGGTTTGGGCATAGCCTTAGAAAGAGAGGCAGGGCGGCCGGGCGCGGTGGTTTACGCCTGTAATCCCAGCTCTTTGGGAAGCCGAGGCGGGCGGATCACGAGGTCAGGAGATCGAGCCTATCCTAGCTAACACGGTGAAACCCCCGTCTCTACTAAAAATACGTAAAATTAGCCGCGCGTGGTGGCGGGCGCCTGTAGTCCCAGCTACTCGGGAGGCTGAGGCAGGAGGATCGCTTGAACCCCGGGGACGGAGGTTGCAGTGAGCCAAGATCGCGACACTGCACGCCAGCCTTGGCGACAGAGGGAGACTCCGTCAAAATAAATAAATAAATAAATAAATAAGAAGAAGAAAGAGAGGCAGGGCGCTGCGCACCTCGCCGATCATGCGGGGACGTTGTAGTCTCTTAACGGCTCACCGCTCGCTGGTTGCCTGGCTGCAGGACTACAATTCCATCAGGCACCGGGCTCAGTGGGAGGGGCAGGGTGGTGCGGCAATGCAGTGCTGCCCGCTCACCCCCTGCTGCCCCTTGTCCATGGGGAGTGAGTTTGGAGAGGAATATGAGGGATAAAACTGGGCTGAACAGTGAGAAGGGTGTGACTTCTCGAAGTACACCTCGCTTTTGCACAAATCTGGCAGGTCCCACCTCCGGCTGAGCAACTCGGTTTCCTCTCTTTATCCTTGCCCGCTGGTCTTTCCACAGCATCGCGCCTCCTCCAGCCGATGGAGCCGCCTGCTTTCCTAAACTACTGCAGAAACTGGCCTGATGTCTGTCTGAGACATTGTACATTGTGCCACCGGCCTCTGCTTACTCCGGGCAGAGCGCCAGTTCAGCAGCATTTGGGAGAGATTTGCTGCCTGGGCCGCCCGTGTACAACTTCAGCTTTGCAGTGGGTAACATGGGCTGTGGTTTGGTGAAAATGTCAACCTCACTGACCCCTTTTTCGTGGAAGTGGAAGTCGAGACATGAGGGAGAGTAAGTATTGGCTTACCCGGGATCTGTTAAAAGCAGAGGAGAAAGCACCAATGTTTCCAGGCATGTGTCTGGTGAGACATTTTCGCCAACCCATTTAAGGGGCTAGGCCTCCAAAAATCAACCTAAAGGTGATGATCGTTTTGATATTTTACACTTGTAATCATGGGCCTCATCTCACCTTAAACCTGACTGGCCAGTGTCTCAAAGACATAGATGGTGACCAGCTCTCTCTGGAAGAGATGGTGCTCCAGCTTTGTAGGAGCAACTTTCAAGGTGTAGATCATCTGGAAGGCATCTGAACCTGTGAGGTTTAACATCTCTGCTTTGGATGGAAAGCTCATGACCTGCAGTCAGGGATGTAACTGAACTTGCTGGGAATGATCTGTTGAAATGTTCTGTCTAGATAGTGGAAACATCCAGGAGCACTTCTGCTTCCATGTAGCCTCTAAATAATTGATGTCCCTAAAATCCCAAGTCCTCAGAAACAGTTACTTTTGGCAGGGCATGGTGACTCACACCTGTAATCCCAGCACTTTGGGAGGCCAAGGCAGGTGGATCACCTGAGGCCAGGAGCTTGATACCAGCATGGCCAATATGGTGAAACCGCATCTCTACTAAAAATACAAAAATTAACTGGGCATGGTGGCGTGTTCCCGTAATCTCAGCTACATGGGAGGCCGAGCCAGGAGAATTGCTTGAACCCAGGAGGTGGAGGTTGCAGTGATCTGAGGTCGCACCACTGCACTCCAGTCTGGGCTACAGAGCAAAACTCCATCTCAGAAAAAAAAAAAAAAAAAAGGAAAAAAGAAAGTTACTTTCAGAAAGTTGGTACCAGCTTTCTTGTTTTTATATCTAATCTGTAAAAACCCAGGTGTTAATCTACAGGAAAGTAATAGTTCATTCATGTCACATATTCCAATAGTTTTTCATTTGTCATTTCTGAATGTGGTACACTATCAGAAAAAATGGGAAAACATGATTGTGACCTTGGAAATCTATTACTGTACTTATGAAACTTGTGAAGAATTTACCACTTCAGGATTAATTACACCTGGATTCATCACTGCCTTTGTAAAGAAAGGAAGAGAAACCATGTGTCATCTATGCAGGTGGCAAGATGAGGAAATATATGGAGATGATAGCACAATACTAGGGCTCTAGTCTTTTTTTTTTTTTTTTTTTTTTTTTGAGATGGAGTCTCATTCTGTCACCCAGGCTGGAGTGAAGTGGTGCAATCTTGGCTCACTGCAAACTACGCCTCCCGGATTCAAGCTATTTTCCTGCCTCAGCCTCCCAAGTAGCTTGCATTACAGGCATCTGCTACCACGCCTGGCTAATTTTTGTATATTCAGTAGAGACAGGGCTTTATGGTGTTGGTCGGGCTGGTCTCAAACTCCTGACCTCAAGTGATCCACCCTCCTCGGCCTCCCAACCTGCTGGGGTTACAGGCGTGAGCCACCGCACCAACCGGGTGCTGCTCTTTTTAAAAGTAAGGCCCTTAGGGACAGTCTGTGTGGTAAAGTGCATGCATCCCTCCCCCATCCCTCAGCATTCTCACCCTACTCCCAGTTCCCTCTTTTGGTAAGGGGGTCTGATTACCCTTGCCCACAAGTGTTGAAAGGGAATGTTGTAATGTGAGGCTATCCATCATTTTAAAATGAGGATTAATGGAGAGGAGAGTCTTGGGACCTGTGTTTAGATGCACTGCTGTTTGGTGTGTGGCTGCAAAGACACTGTGCTGTCAGCCATCTCAAGGCAGCTGTCTGAGAAGATTGGTCCTGAGGCAACCACAGCGGCTGTGCACAGAGCAGGATCTCTTTGCAATTTGGTGTCTTCTGGTTAGATTTTGTGGCTCTGACCCTCTTCTGCTCTCCCATTCCTGGTAGTATCTGCTGGGTGGCCTGGTTTGTTCCACTTTTTTCCTGTTAGTCTATTGTGTAACTGTATTTCACAGGATCTTTAGGGATTCTACCCTTACTAGTCACTGGACATTGGCCAGGTACTTATCTTGCTGGAGCCCCCGTGCTCATTTTCTCCAGTGGAGCTGTGAAGAATTCAACTTACTTGTCAGTCTTCTCATTCGGATATTGCTGGACTGTTTATGAATCTGGGAATCTTGTCTTTGGTCTCATTAACATTATCTCTTTTATGTATTTTGAAGTCTGATACCTTTTTGTTTTGTTTTATTTTGTTTTGTTTGACACAGAGTCTTGCTCTGTTGCCCAGGCTGGAGTGCAGTGGAAGGATCTCGGCTCACTGCAACCTCTGCCTTCTGGGTTCAAGTGATTCTCTTACCTCAGCCTCCTGGAATATCTAAGACTACAGGTGCCCACCACTACCATGCCTGGCTAACTTTTGTATTTTTAGTAGAGACAGGGTTTCCCCATGTTGGTCAGGCTGGTCTTGAACTCCTGACCTCAGATGGTCAGTCTGCCTTGGCCTCGCAAAGTGCTGGGATTACAGGCATGAGCCACTGCACCCGGCCACTGATACTATTTTATTAATAATGTGGACACTTGCAGTAACCGCCACTTTTAAATATTAGTGAATTTAGGCTGGGTGCAGTGGCTCACGCCTGTGCCACTTTACTCCAGCCTGAGTGATAGAATGAGATTCTGTCTCAAAAAAAAATAAATAAATAAATAAAAGAATTTAACTCTGGCAACAACTTGATGAAGTAGGCATAGATCTCCATTTTACAGGTTAGGAAACTGACACCCAGAGAGGTTGAGTCATTTCATTAACACCACACAAGTTTTTGGTGCATTTCAAATCTTAACCTAGAAATCTTTCTCTAGGATATTTAAGCATATCTGATATTCTACTTTGCTTCTCACTGCCAGAGTCCCCAAGGGTAGAGATCTCATTCTCACTCCATTTTCTTCTTGTTGATACAAAACTGGCAAAAAATAGCATCATGGGGAGGGAGGAAACTAGCTGGTGCTGGGTCTTCCCTTTTCTATTATCTTTGATAATTGTTACTTTTTTTGAGTGAGCTGGAGAAGTGACAGAGCCTGGCGAATCCTTACCTTTAATCCACTTACTTTTTGCAGGTGTGATTATTCTTTTTTTTTTTTTTTTTTTGAGATATGGAGTCCTGCTCTTTTCACCCATGCTGGAGTGCGATGGTGCAATCTTGGCTTATTGCAACTCTGCCTCCTGGGTTCAAGAGATTCTCCTGCCTCAGCCACCTGAGTAGCTGGGATTATAGGTGCCTGTCACCGTGCCCGGCCAACTTTTTGTATTTTTAGTAGAGACAGGGTTTCACCATGTTGGCCAGACCAGTCTCAAACCCCTGACCTCAGGTGATCTCCCATCTAAGACTCCCAAAGTGCTGGCATTACAGGCATGGCCACAGTACCCAGCCTTATCCTAATTATTTTTCTGGGTTTTCTCTTATAAGTTCCTGCTGTGTATTAAAATACAATGCAAATATTGATTAAAATAAAATTTTTTCCCTTCTAATAAATGGTAAAAATTCTTTTTTTTTTTTTTTTTTTTTTTTTTTGATGGAGTATCCCTCCTGTTGCGCAGGCTGGAGTGCAACTGCGTGACCTCGGCTCACTGCAACCTCCGTCTCCTGGGTTTAAGCAATTCTTCTGCCTCAGTCTCTCGAGTAGCTGGGACTACAGGAATGTGCCACCATGCTCGGTTAATTTTTGTATTTTTTCTAAAGACAGGGTTTTGCCATGTTGGCCAGGCTGGTCTTGAACTCCTGACCTCAGGTGATCTACCCACTTCAGCCTCCCAAATTGCTGGGATTACAGGCTGGTTTGGACTGAGTTCCAGATCTGGGCTGTCGTGGGACATAACAGGGACCCTTCATGGGGACAGCAAGAAGGTTCACTGACCCAATTCAGAGGAAGGAGGATCCTGGCCTTCAAAATTACTATGACCATCAGAATGCCCTAGGAGATCAAAGAAATAAAGGAGTGGGTGTGAGACCTTTTACGAATGTGTGCACTCAAACAGTGCAAAGGCAAACCTCCTGGGGAGTCAGAATTCAGACCCCACCTCTACCCTCACAGAAGTCTCATTTGGATTTTTGGCTGCTGCCAAAAACCTGCCAGTTAGGATTCCAAGCCTCTTTTTTGAGTCCTAGCTCTTGTAGTAGACAGAATTTCTAAAATTGTTCCCCAAAGATGTCCAAATCTCAGAAATTTCTGAATATGATGGGATTTCAGTTCTGTGATTGTGTTATGTTTCAAGATAGAAAGATTATCCAGATCAGCCTGGCCTAATTATGCAGGCCTTTGAGAGCACAGAGCTTTCTCTAAGTCAGAGATTCAAAGTAGGAGCGAAATGCGATGTGCTTTTGCTGACTTGGAAGATGGAGGGGACAAATTGAGTAAAATGTGGGGAAACATCTACTTACAGAGAGTGGGTCCTAGCTAGCAGTGAGCAAGGGAACAAGGATCCCAGTCCTACAACCATGAGGAATTGGAAATTGGTAGCAACAGAATGGGTATAGAAGTGGGTTCTTCCCAGCACCTCTAGATGAGAGCCCGGACTGTTTGATACTCTGACTTTAGCGTTTTGAAAACTAAAGCAGAGAGCCCAACGGAGCCTGCCGGACTCTGAACCATAAGTTCTACAGAACCATGAACTAATAAATGGGTGTGTTTTAAACCACTAATTTTATGGTAACCTGTTATGGAGCAATAGAAGACTAATATGCCTCTTATGCCCTGTTCAGTGTTGACCTCAGCAGCACCTTCTAGGTCTAGGGGACTCATGTAATATATATATATATATATATTTTTTTTTTTTTTTTTTTTTTTTTTCCCCCCGAGACAGTCTTGCTCTGTCACGCAGGCTGGAGTTTGGTTGTAGCTCACTGCAACCTCCGCCTCCTGGCTTCAAGCAATTCTCCTGCCTCAGCCTCTCGAGTAGCTGGGATTACAGATACATACCACCATGCCCGGCTAATTTTTGTATTTTTAGTAGAGACAGTGTTTTACCATATTGAACAGGCTGGTCTCGAACTCCTAACCTTAAGCGATCTGCCCATCTCAGCCTCCCAAAGTGCCGGGATGACAGGCGTGAGCCACCACACCTGGTCTTTGACTCTATTTCTTGGGCCCTGCCTTTAAGAGGTATTGTGACATACCTTTGGGTTAATCACTAAGAATGTGACTTACTTCTGTCCCCTAGGCAGCATTGTAACATATTTCTGAGCCCATAACAGGGATAATGTGACCCTTCTCTTTTTGTCCTGCCCCAAGTGAAGATTGTGACATGTCACCAGGCCCTTTGTCTAGGCAATATGACTCTTCTCTCCTGCCTGGGCCCTGATTACAAGGGAGATTGTGACAATCACTGGGTCCATCACATAGATAATATGACTTTCTCTTCCTACCTGGGCCTGACTACAGAAAAGATTAAGACATATCACCGGGCCAAGCACCCACATGATGTCACTTGCCTGCCTGCATTCTGCCTACAGTGGGTATTGTGACAAATCCCTGGCCAAGAACCAAGGTAACATGACCCACCTACCTGGTTCCTGCCCACTGATGGGATTGCAACATATATGTAGGTCCAGCTCACAGGCATGACGATAACTGTTGTACAAGGACCCAGCCAATAAGGGAGATTTTTACTCATAGTTAGGCTTATTACAACAGGTATGCTTCTGGGTATTCTCCATACAGAGAGGTCACAGACTATTAGGACGCTCATGCATATTTTATAAAGACCTTGGGTGGTACAAAGATGTTGTCACAGGCCAGTGCACAAGTGAAATTGTGACTCCCATAGGCACACCCAGCCAGTAATTAAGATGTTCACCCTCAACGCATGCATACAGCCCACTCTTGAGGTTCTCAATCTCACAGCTGGTAGCGGTCAAAATTTGTAATTGTGACTCTCATATGCGGATTTGATTGACAGGTAAAATTATAACTTTTTTTTTTTTTTTTTGAGATGGAGTCGTGCTCTGTCACTCAGGCTGGAGTGCAGTGGCGCGATCTCAGCACACTGCAACCTCCACCTCCCGGGTTCAAGCGATTCTTCTGCCTCAGCTCTTGGACAAAACTTCAGCACTCCTGCTCCGGTGTCTGCCCTACTAAGACACTGTGTGCAGGTGGAGTTGAGGCTCTTATGTATGGACCTGTCTACTGTTGAGATTGCGAATTGCATGCGTAGACTCAACTCACAGGAGGTGTTGACTCACAAACCTCCAGCTGGGACATGTGCAGGATTAGAAATTTTATTTCTGGATCTTTCTTCAGGTATGATTGTGACATATACCTTTGCCTAGCACCTGATTGCTTTTACTTTTTTGCCTGGGCCCAGTCTACAGTTGAAATTGTGAAATATACTTGGGCTACATAGGTGATGTGATGCTCCTGCCTGGACCCTGCCTTCAGAAGAAATTGTTACATATCTCTGGGCCAATCACCTGGTGATGTGACTCTCTCCTTCTTTCTAGGCCCAACTTATAGAAGGCATGGTGACAGATCTCTGGGCTCATCACCTAGGAGATGTGACTCTACAATCCCAGCTGGGCAGAGCCCCACTGAAGATTGTGACATATTACTAAGCCCATAAACTAGGTGACATGACTCTGCTCCCTGGCCTAAGCCACAATTAAAGGGGACATTGAGACATATTGCTGTGCCCAGAACCTATGTGATGTGACTCTCCTTTCCTGCCCAGGCTATGCCTACAAAAGAAATCGTTACATATCACGGAACCAAGATCCCAGTTGATGTAACTCTCCTCCTGGGCCCTGTTCATAGGGGAAATATTGGCATATTCCTAGCCTAGCACCCAGGTGTTGTGAACTTCTGCGTGGTCCCTGGCCGTATGTGAGATTGTGACATATACCTCAGCCCAACTCACAGGCATAATGATGACTGTCTTACCTGGACCAAGACAATAGAAAAGGTTTTGACTCTTCTAAATAGGCTTATGGAAATAGGCTATTTACTGGGTCTTGTACTTGTAGAAAGGTCAGAGATTACAACACTTGTGCATATTTTATAAAGTTCCTGAGTGGCACAGAGAGTGTCATAACAGGGCTCAGCACGCAGGTGGGATTGGGACTCTCATAGGCACAGCCAACAGTAAGGGTTGTCACTTTGCCACATGGACACAGCCCAGTCACTGCTGAGGTTCTGCATTTTACACTCAGAGAGAGTCAAAAGTTGGAACTGTGACTCTTACATGTGCATCTGTTCCACAAAAAAAGATGATGACTCTCAAATATTCAGCACACGTGTGAGGCTGTTATTATTCTACCAGGAAAAAGTCTGCAAGGGTCTTGGGGCTCTCATGCAGGAGTCCAGTTAACCACTAAGATTCTGACTTGCAAACTTGTACCCAACTCACAACTGTTTACTCCCATACCTGAGGTTGGGACCAATGTGAGATTGTGAATCTAATCTCTGGACATTCCTGCAGGTGTGATTGTGACATATACCTTTACCCAGGTCGTGAGCTTTGATTATTTTGCCTGGACAAAACCAAAAAATGAGACAGTGACATGTATTTGGGCCACACACCTTGGGGATATTACTCTCCTGTCTTGGCCCTTTTCTTAGGGGAAATTTGGACATATCTCCGGACCTATCACCTGGGTTATGTTACCATCTTTTTCTGCCTGAACCTTGTCCACAGGGGAAATTGTGATATATTTTTAGACCCACCCCCTAGGTGATGTGATTCATCCCTTCTGCCTGGGTCCTGCTTTCAGTAAGAATTGTAACATATCACTGGATCCTGCACCCAAATGTTGTGACTCTTCTGCCTGGGCCATGCCTACAGTAGGAATTGTGACATATTTCTGGGCCCAACATGTAAGTGATGTGACTATCATTTTATGTCCACAGAAGGCGTTGTAACATATCACTAAGCCCAGCACTCAGGTGATGTGGGTTTCTTGCCATGGCACTGCACACAAGAAGAATGTTGACATATTCCTGGCCCAGAATTCAGGTGATGTGACTCTTTTGCCTGATCCACACCCAGAGGTGAAATTGTTACTTACAGCCAGGCCCAGTTAGCGGACATGATAGTGACTCTCATACATAGACCCAGCCAATACAACAAATTTTTTACTCTTCTGGCTAGACTTAGGGACACAGCTAAGCTTCTGGGTTTTCTTATAAAAGGTCACAGGAGATTATGACACAAATATTTTATAAAGCCCTTGGGTGGTATGAGCTGTGTCATAACATGGTCCAACACACAGGTGAGATTGTGACTCCCATTGGTACACCCAGCCAACAGTGGGATTGTCACCCTTAAACCTAGACACAGCCCACGGGTGAGGTTATAAATCTTGAATATGGTTGCAGACCACAGTTGGAATCGTAATTGTCATATATGGATTGGCCACAGGTTGAAGGGGAAGTCATTTCTTAACTAACTCACAGGCACAGTGTTGTCTCTTATACTTGAACCAAGCTAATAGAAGAGGCGTTGACTCTCGCTGTTACGCTTGGGAAAATGGGGATGGTTCTGGGTTTTCTACTTGTAAAAAGGTCACAAAAAATCACAACACATACAGCATAAAAATCACATACAGCATAATGCCCTATGGTGGTACAGAGAGTGTCAACACAGCCCAATACAAAGTTGAGACTTATTCTCATATGCACAGCCAGCTGACAGTAAGAATTGTCACCTGCACACATGGGCAGATCCCACTAGTGAGGTCCTGACTTTGCCTTGTGGACACAGTTCACAGTTGAAATTTTGACTGTCATACATGGATCTGGCCACAAGTAAGACTGGGACTCCTTTCTCGACCCAGCTTACAAACATGGTGATGACTCTCATACCTGGATCCAGACAAGAGAAATTATGTTGACTTCTGCCTGGGCTTAGGGTAACAAGTAAGATCTTGGATCCATAAAAACGTAAAGTTCTCAGAGCAGAATTCCACGCTCAAGCATGTTGTGTGAAGATCTCAGATGGTACAAAGAGTGTCATAACAGAGCCAAAAACAGAGAGGAAACTGTGCATCTCCTATGCATACCCAAACAATAAGGATGGTCGTTCTCCCATATAGACACAGCTCACTGTTGAGGTTCTGAATCTCACACTCAGAGGCAATGAAAAGTTGAAAGTTTGATTCACGTACATGCATCTAGTCAACAGGTAGGATAGTGACTCTGAGACCAAGATTCAGCACCCTGGTGAGGCTGTGCCTATCTTATGGGGACTCTGTTTGCCGATGGAGATGGAGCTCTCATGCACAGTTCCTGTCCAGTGTTAAGACTGTGTCTCATGTATTTGGATGCAACTTGCCAGAGGTGTTGACTCTCTGACCTAAAGCTGGGAAATATGTAGAATTGTGAATTTTATTCCTGGACCTTCCAGCAGGTGTGATTGTGGCATATACTTTCACACAGCATCTAATTTATTTTACAATTTGTTCGAACTCAGCCAACTGTTGAGATTGTGACATATACCTGGACTAAGTTCCTAAGTGATGTAACTCTCCAGCCTGGGACTTACCACAGGGTACATTGTGATATATCTTTGGACTTATTACCTATGTGATGTGACTCTACTTTCTTGCCTTGTCTTGGCCTTCACTGAGGATTGTGACATATTTCTGGGCCCAGTACGTAAGTTATGTGACTCATCTTTCCTGCTTGTGCAGTTAGAAGTGATTGTGACATATTGCTGGGCCAAGAACCTAGGTGATGTGGCTCTCCTGCCTTGGCCCTGCCTTCAGGGGAAATTGTGATATGATTCTCGGTTTATTACCTTGATGATATGACTCTCACATCCTGCATGGGCAAGCCCAAAGGGATCATTGTGACATATCTCTGGGCACATCAAAGAAGTGGTGTAATTTTTCTCTCATTCCAGGACTCTAGTCTCAGCAAGGATTGTGACATATACCTGGGCCCATAACCTATGTAATGTGATTCTCGTATCCTGCTTGGCCCTGCTTACAGGAAAGATTGTGACATACGGCTGGGCCCATCACCTAGTTAATGTGACTCTCCTTTTCTTCCTATGCACTGCCCTCAGTGAAGATTGTGACAAATTTCTGGGCCAATCAACTGTGCAATATGACTCTGCTCTTTCCTGGGCCCTGCTATCAGGGAACATTGTGACATATCACCAGGCTCAGCACCTAGGTAACGTGACTCTTCTTGCTGCTTGGGCCCTACTTACAGAAGGTGATGTATTGCTGAACCAAGAACTCGGATGATGTGACTCCCCTGCCTGTGCCCTGCCTACAGTGGGCATTGTGACATATCACTGGGTCTAGCAGCCAGGTGATGTGACTCTCCTGCTTTGTTCCTGCCCACAGGTGAAATTGTGGCACATACCTGGGTCCAGATCACAGGCACAATGATGACTCTCTTACCTGGACACAGCCAGTGGGAGATATTTTGACTTGTGTAGCCAGGCTTAAGGCCACAGGTAATGTCCTGGGTCTCCTACTTGTATAAAATTTACAGAACATTACAACCATCAGGACTATCACATGAAGCCCTACAGTGATACAGAGAGTTTATAACAGGGCCTAACTAACAGGTGAGATTGTGACTCTTGTATGCAGACCCAGCCGACAGGCTCTTCATTCTCACACATCAACAGAGCCTACAAATGAAGCACTTAATCTCACACATACAAACAGTTGCAAGTTGGAATTGTCACTCTCACATGTGGATCTGGTTTCCAGCTGGTTTGGTGGCTGTCGAACCATGGTCCAGCAGACCTGTGAGGCTGTGAGTTCCCTATCAGAACACAATCTGCAGGTGAGACTGGGGCTCTTATGCACGGATTTGTGCATTGTTGAGACTGTAACTCCTTTGCTTGAACCCCACTCACTGGAGGGGTTGCCTCTCACACATGAAGCCAGGACTTGTGTGAAACTGTGAAACTCATTTCTATACATTCTCAAGTGTGTGATTGGGAAATATACCTTTGCCCAGAACCTGAGTGATTTGACTCTTTCCTAGGCCCAGCCCACAGATAAAATTGTGACATATACCTGCACCAGTCACCTAAGTAATGTGAAACTCCTTTCTGGGCTCTGCCTGCCAAGGGCATTTTTACATTTCATTGCGACCAGCAGTCACCCAGGTGCTGTGACTCCCCTGCCTGCTCCCTGCCTACAAAGAGCATTGTGACTTATTTCTGGGTTCATTACATAGATGATGTGACTTCATTCTACTGCCTTGGCTCTGCGCTTAGAGTGCATTGTGACGTTTAGCTGGGTACTGCACCCAGGTAATGTGACTCTCCTGACTGAGTTCTTCCTACAAGAAGCAGTGGAACGTATCACTTAGCCCAGCACCTAGGTGATGTGATTCCCCTCTCTTACCTGGTTCCTGCCCACTGGAGAGATTGTGACCCATTGCTGAGCCCAGCACCAAGGTGATGTCACTCTCCTGCCTTAGCTCTGCCCATGGGGGCCACTGTGACACATGTCTAGGCTAATTACTTAGGTGAAGTGAGTCCCCTTTCCTGCCTAAACTCTGCCCACAGGGGGGATTTTGATATATCACTGGGCCCATCAGCCAGATGAAGCGACTTTTCTGCCAGGGTCCTGCCTACAAGGGGGATTGTGACATCTCTCTGGACCAGCACCCAGGTGATGTGTCTTTTCTGTCCTCTCCATCCTCACAGGTTGTATTGTGCCATACACCTGGGACCCAATTATAAGCACAATGACGAATCTTTTATCTGGAATCAAGACATGTGCAGGATGGTGGGACTTATCACTGGACCTTTCCCGATGTTATTGTGACATATGCCTTTGTCCAATATGTGGTGATTTGACTCTCAGACTGGGCCCAGTTCGCAAATAAAATTGTGCCATATACATGGGCCAAGAACCAAAGAGGTGTAACTCATGCGCCCGGGCCCTGCTCTCAGAAAGATAGTGGCATTACACTGCACCCAGCACCTAAGAGATGTGATTCTCCTCTTCTACACGGGGCCTGCCTACAGCAACACTTGTGACCTATCAATGAGCTCAGCACTCAGGTGATATGACTTTCATTTTTCTTTCTGGGCCCTGCCACATGGATAATTGTGACATATCACTGGCCCCAACTATCAGGTGATGTGACTGTCTTGTTTGGGATCTGTTAACAAACGGCATTGTGACATACTTCTTTTTTTTTTTTTTTTTTTTCCCCCCCAGATAGAGTATTGTTCTGTCACACAGGCTGGAGTGCAATGGTGTGATCTCAGCTCACTGCAACCTCTGTCTTCCAGGTTCAAGTGATTCTCCTGCCTCAGCCACCTGAGTTGCTGGGACTGCAGGCATGCGCCACCATGCCTGGCTAATTTTTTTGTATTTTTAGTAGAGATGGGATTTTACCATGTTGGCCAGGCTGATCTCAAACTCCAGACCTCAAATGATCCACCCACCTCGACCTCCCAAAGTGCTGGGATTACCGGCATGAGCCACAGCGCCTGGCATGGCATATTTCTAAGCTCAGCACTCAAGTGCTGTGACTCTCCTGACTGGGCCGTCCCCACAAGGAGAATTGTGACAGCCCTGGACCAGTCCTTAGGCCATATGACCCTCCTTTTCTAGCTAGGCCCAGCCCACAAAAATAATTGTGACATATCACTGGGCCCAGCATCTAAGAGGTGTTATTTTTCTGCCTCGGCCCTGCCAACAGAAATACTTTTTACATCTCTCTGCTTCAGCACCAGGTGATGTAACATGTTTTCTGGTTCACACCCACAGGTGTGATTTTGACATATACCTTTTCCTAGCACCTGAGCAATTTGCCACTTTAGCCTGGGCTAATCCCACAAATAGAATTGTGACATATACCTGGCACAAGCACCTAGGTGATGTAACTCTTACCTTGGTGCTGTCCTCAGAGGGGATTGTGATATATCACTGGGCCCAGCACCTGGTGATGTGGCTCATGTCGTTTTCCCTGGGCCCTGCCTCAGTGGGGATTGTAAATATCCCTGGGCCCTGCCCTCAGTGGGGATTGTAAATATCCCTGGGCCCTGTCCTCAGTGGGGATTGTAAATATCCCTGGGCCCTGTCCTCAGTGGGGATTGTAAATATCCCTGGGCCCTGCCCTCAGTGGAGATTGTAAATATCCCTGGGCCCTGCCCTCAGTGGGGATTGTAAATATCCCTGGGCCCTGCCCTCAGTGGGGATTGTAAATATCCCTGGGTCCTGCCCTCAGTGGGGATTGTAAATATCCCTGGGCCCTGCCCTCAGTGGGGATTGTAAATATCCCTGGGCCCTGCCCTCAGTGGGGATTGTAAATATCCCTGGGCCCTGTCCTCAGTGGGGATTGTAAATATCCCTGGGCCCTGTCCTCAGTGGGGATTGTAAATATCCCTGGGCCCTGTATCCATGTGATATGACTCTCCTGCCTGGGTCCTGCCCACAGAGGCATTGTGACATCTCTGGGCCTATCCCTTAGGTGGTGTAATCCTCCTTTTGTGCCCAAGTGCTGCCTTCAGGAGGGATTGTGACATATGCCTGGACCAAGCACCTGGGTGATGTGACACTCCTGGATGAGCCCTGCCCTAAGGGGATATTTTTACATGTTGCTGAACACAGCATCAAGGTGATGTGACTCTACTCTCCTTTGCAGGCCCTGCCCACAGAGGGCATTGAATCATTTCACTTGGCTTAGCACCAAGAATTTTTTACTCTCCTACCGGGACCTTTCCCACAGGGGACACCTAGATGATGTAATTTTTCTTCCTGGTTCCTGCCCAGATTTCAAATTGTGACATAGATCTGGGCCCACAACTCAGGTTAAGTAATAACTCTCATACCTGGACCAAGACAATAAAGATTGTGACTCTTGTACCTAGGCTTAGAACAGTGGGTACATGTTCCTGACCCAGCTCCCAGGTGATATGACCCTCCTACCTGGTCAGTTCTCACAGTTACCTATGTTTGGATTCAGGTCACAGGCATGGTGATGACTCTCATACCTGGACTTATCCACACAAAAAAATGTTGACTCTTATACCTCAGAATAGAAAATCAGGTAATATGAAGGGTCCATACCAGAATGAAGGTCTCAGAGCTGATTGTAACTTTCATGCGTATCATATAAAGCTCTCCAGTGGTACAGAGAGTGTCATAACAGAACCCAGCACACAGCTATGATTGTGACCCTCATATGTACACCCAGCTGACAGTAAGGATTGTCAGTCTACCACATGAATACAGCCCACTGTTGAGGTTCTGAATTCACAACTGGAGACAGTCAAAAGTTGGAACTGTGACCCTCGTATGTGAATGCAGTCCACAGGCTGGATGGTGACTCATACCAGGATTAAACACACCTAATAGGCTGTGATTTTTCTACCAAGGCACAGTGTGCGGTATGATTGGGGCCGTCATGCACAAATAAAGTCCAACGTTAAGATTGTGACTCGTGTATTTGAACCCAACTCACAGGACATGTTGACTCTCATACCTGGAGCTGAGACATGTGCTGGATTGTGAATCTCATTTGTGGATTTTACTGAAGGTGTGATTGTGACATATACCTTTGTCTAATATCTGAGTAATGTGACTCTCATGTGTGGGCCCAGCATGCATCAGATCGGATTGTTACATACACCTGGGCCAAGCACTTAGGTGATGTGACTCTCCTGCCACGGCGAGCCCTGTACTATGGAGGATTTTAACATGGTGCCGTACTCAGCACCTAGGTGATGTGATTTTTCTTCCTGGTTTCTGCCCAGAGTTCAAATTGTGATATATCTGGGCTCAAAACACAGGTAAGGTAATAACTCTCATACCTGGACCAAGACAATAGAGAGATTTTGCCTCTTGTGACTGGGCTTAGAACAGTGAGTACATCCAGGGTCTCCTACTTGTACAAAGTACACAGAAGATTATGACACTAACAGATATCATATAAAGCCCTCAGGGTGTACACAGAGTGTCATAGCAGGGCTTAACACAGAGATAAGATTACCCCTCTCCTGTGCACACCCAGCTGACAGGATTGTCACCCTCACACAGACAGAGACCACTGGTGAGATCCTGAATCTCAGTTGTAGGCAGAGTCTAGAGTTGGAATTGTGCCTATTGTGTGTAGATCCAGCCACAGATAAGATGGTGACTCATTTCTGAACCCAGCTTACAGGCAAGGTGATAACTTTCATACTTGAACCCAGCCAGTAAGAGAAGCATTGACTCTTGTGCCTGGGCCTAATTAGGGCCATGGGCAGTATCATGGGATTATATCACCACTAAAGTTTCTGAGCAGACTCACACATACCCTATGGAACTCTCTGTGGTACAAAGAGTGTAATAACAGGGCCTAGCGCACAGGTGAGATTGTTACCCTGCTATGTACACCCAGCCAACAGTAAGGATCGTCATCCTCTCACATAACCACAGCCCACTAATGCGGTTCTGAATTTTACATCTGAAGGAAGTTGAAAGGTGACATTGTGACCCTCCTATGTGGATCTGGTCCACAGTTAGGAGAGTGACTCTCAAACCAAGATTCAGTACAACTGTGAGCATGTGGCTGCCCTACTGAGACGCTGTTCACAGGTGGAGCGGAGGCTCTCCTTCATGGATCTTGTCCATGATTGAGATTCAGTCTCTCATACTTGGACACAACTCACAGAAGGTGTTGACTCTTACAGCTGAACCCTGAAATGTGTGGGATTATGAATCTTATTCACAGACCTTCCTGCAGGTGTAACATATACTTTTACCCAGCAGCTGATTGATTTTTCTGTCGTATGGAAGCCTAGCCAACAAATGGAGTTGGGATTATGAAATATACCTGAACCAGGCCCCTAGGTGATGTGAGTCTCTGACCTGGGCTCTGCCCACAGAGAACATTGTGACATGTCTCTGGGCCCATCACTTAAGTGATGTGACTCTACTTTCTTATGTTCTGCCTCCATTAAGGATTTTGACATGTCACTGAGCTCACCAGTTTGTGATATGGCTCTCTACTGGCTGTGCCCTGCTAACCAAAACAATTGTGACATATAGCTGAGCCAAGCACCTAGGTAATGTGACTCTCTTTTGCTACCTGTGCCCTTTCTACCTAAGGGATTATAATGTCACTGGGACAAGCACCCAGGTAATGTGACTGTCCTGCCTGTGGCCTGCCTACACAGGGCATTGTGTCCTATCACTAAGCCTAGCACCCAGGTGATGTATCTTCTTTTTATGGACTGTCAGCAGAAAGAATTGTGACACATCAATGGCCCATCACCCAAGTGATATGACTTTGTTGCTTTCTTTTCACACACAGGTAGAATTGTGACTTCTACTTAGGCCCAGCACACAGAAATTATAATGTCTCTCAGATGTAGAACCAGCCAATTGGTGAGATTTTGACTCTCATAGATAGGTTTAGGGCAAACGATAAGGTCCTGCATCGCCTACTTGTAGAAAGGTTACAGAAAGTTCCTACACACGCACACATATATTATGAAGTCCTTGGCTGGCACAGACAGCGTCATAATACAAACCAGAACACAGGTGAAATTGTGACTTTCATAGGCACACCCAGCAGAAGATTAGGATTGTCACTCTCATACATGGACGGAGCCTACTGGTAAGCCCCTGAATCTCACATGCTGATTAAGTCCACAGTTGGAATTGTGACTGTTACATGTAAATCTGGCCACAGGTGAGATGGTGACTCATTTCTGGGACCCAGCTCACAGGCATGGTAAGGACTCTAATACCAAGACCCAGCCAATATGAGAGATGTTTACTTCAGTAACTAGGCTTAGGGCAGCAGGTAACATCTTGGGTTTCTTACTTGTACAAAAGTCAAAGAGCCTTACAACACGCAAGCATATTATACAATGCCCTCAGGTGGTATAGAGAATTTCATAACAGGGCCCAGCACACAGATGAAATTGTGACTCTTGTTTTACACTCAGCTGATGGTAAGGATTATCACCTTCCGCATGGACACAGCCCATTGTTGAGGTTCTGAATCTCACAGCTGGAGGCAATTGAAAGTTGGATGTGTGATTCTCATACATGGATCCAGATCACAGGTAAGATGATGACTTTTGAATCAAGACCAAACACCCTTGTGAGGCTGGGTCTCCCCTATCAGGATACTGTTTGCAGATGAGGTTGGGTGTCTTATGCACAGATCCAGTCCACAGTTGAGATTGTGACTCAGGTGCTTGGACAGAACTCACAAGAGGTGCTGATTCTTACGTTTGGAGCCAGACCATATGCGATATTGTTAATCTCACCCCTGGACCTTTCTGCAGGTGTGATTTTGACTCATACCTTTGCCCAACACCTGATTGATTTTACATTTCTGCCTGGGTTCAGACTAAATATGAGATTGTGACATACACCTAGGCCAAGCACATAGGTGATGGGACTCTCCTGTCTGGGCCAAGCTCTCAGAGGTGATTTAGAAATATCTCATGCACCAATCACCTCGGTAATGTGACTCTCCTCTCCTGCCTGGGCTCAGCCCACAAGGGGCATTGTGACATATTACTGGGTTCATCACCTTGGTGAGATGACTCTCCCCTTCTTCCTGGGCCCCACCCCCATTTGGAATTTGGACATATCCCTGGGCCTATCACCTAGGTGATATGAATCTCCTCTTTTGCCTTGGACCTGCTTACGTGGGGAATTGAGACAGGTTACTGGGCCCAGCACCTAGTAGATGTTACTGTCTTTTTTGCCTGGATCTTGCTTACAGAAAGGATTGTGACAAATCAGTGGGCCAAGCATCCTGGTGATGTGGCTCTTCTGTCTTAGCAGTGCCTATATATAGTTGGGATTGTGACATATACCTAGGCCAAACATCTGGGTAATGTAACTCTTCTTTCTTAGCCCTTTTCTCACAGAATATCAGGCTATATCTCTGTGCCCATCACCTAAGTCATGTGAGTCTCCTCTTTTTCCTGGGCTCTGTCCACAGGGTAATTTGTGACATACTGCTGGACCCAGCACCCAGATCATTTGACTCTCCTGCCTTCGCCCTGCCCACAGAGGGCATTGTGACATATGAGTGGGCTCAGTAGCCAGGTAATGTGACCTTCCTGCCAGGACTCTTCCAACAGAAGGGATGTTGCCATACTCAGGCTCAGTATTCAGGTGATGCGGCTTTCCTTCCTAGTCTCTGCTTACAGGTGGTATTGTGACATATACCTGGGTCCAGTTCATAGGCATGATGATTACTATCATACATGGATGCAACCAATAGAAAAGATTTTGACTATTCTAGCTGGATTTATGACCATGTATAATGTCTTCAGTCTCCTGCTTCCGGTAAGATCACACAGTATGAGGAAGCTTATACATATTCTATAATGCCCTTTGGTGGTACAGAGCATGTCATTCTGGAGCCCAGCACATAGCCAACAGTTAAAATTGTCAATCTCATGCATGGATAGAGTCCACGGTTGAGGTCCTGAATGTCACTAATAGACACAGTTTACAGTTGGAATTTTGACTGTCATATGTGGATCTGGCCCCAGGTAAAATGGTGACTTATTGCTGAACCTAGCTCACAGGCGTGGTAATGACTCTCACATCTAAACCAGTCAATAGAAGAGATGTTGAATCTTATCCCTAGGCTTGGAGAAATGAGTAAGATCATAGATTCATATAAGAACAAAAGTTTCAGAGTGCATTGCAAGTCTTACACATATATACAGCCACACATGGTGCAAAGAGTATATAACAAGGCCCAGTACACTGTTGAGATTTTGACTCTCATATGCATACACTGCCAACAGTAAAGACTGTCACACTCCCACATGGACACAGCCCAATGTTAAGGTTCTGAATCTCACACCCAAAGGCAGTCAGAAGTTGGTATTGTTACTCTTATATGTGGGTCCAGCCTTCAGGTGAGACAATGAGTCTCTGACCAAGATTTAGCACCTATATTAGGCTCTAACTCTCCTAATAGGTGCTGTCTGAGGTTTGGCTGTCATGCATGGATTCAATTTGCTGTTGAAATTGTGACTTGCAGCTGGGCATGGTGGCTCATGCTTGTAATCCCAGCACTTTGGGAGGCCAAGGCAGGTGGATCACCTGAGGTCAGGAGTTCAAGACAAGCCTGGCCAACATGGCGAAACCTCATCTCTACTAACAATGCAAAAATTATCTGGATGTGGTGGCTCATGCCTATAATCCCAGCTGCTCAGGAGCCTGAGGCAGGAGAACTGCTTGAACCTGGCAGGCAGTGCTTGCAGTGAGCCAAGATCACGCCACTGCACTCCACCCTGGGCAACATGAGTGCAACTCTGTCTCCAAAATAATTAAGTAAATAAATAAATAATAAGAAAAGGAAAGAAAAGAAAAGAAGTTGTGATTTGCATTCTTGGACACATGAGGTTTGTAAAAGTTCACAAGGTGTGTACTTTTATACCTGGACCCAGAACACGTTCAGGAATGTAAGTTCCATTCCTAGACTTTCTCACAGGTGTGACTGTGACATATAGCTTTGCCCAGCCAGAACTTGACTGATTTGACTATACTGTCTGAATAAAGCCCACAGTTTGAATTATGACTTATGCCTAAGCCAATAGCCTCAGTACGGTGACCCTTCTGCCTAATCCCTTCTTGCAGGTGGCATTGCGATATACCTCTGGTCTCATTTCCAGGTGATGTGATTGTCATCTCCTGCCTGGGCCCTGTTCACAAGGGGATTGTGACATATTGCTGAGGCCAGCACTTCTGTGATGTAATCCTTCAGACAGGGTTCTGCCCACAGAGGGCATTGTGACACATCACTGGTCCCAGCACCATAGTGATGTGAATTTCCTACCAGCACTCAACTCACAGGGGGGATACTAATATCCTCCTGGCTCAGTATTCAGGTGATGTGACTCTCCTGCCTGGTTCTGCCCACAGGTGTGATTCTGGCATATACCTGGGTTCGGATCACAGGAATAATAATGACAGTCATATGACAGCTCAGCCAACAGAAGAGATTCTGACTCTCATAGCTGAGCTTAGAACAATCAGTAAGGCTCTGGGTCTCTTAATTGTATCACAATTACAGAGGATTATGACACTCATAAATATTCTATAAAATACTTGTGTCGTATCAGAGCTTATTACAGAGGTAAAATTGTGCCTCTCATAGGAGGCACACTATCCAACAATTCGGATTGTCACTCTCACACATGGACAAAGTCCACTGGTGAGGTCCTGAATCTCACATGTGCAAACAGTCCACAGTTGAATTTGGGACTTTCATATGTGGATCTGGCCATAGGTGAGAAGGTGACTCATTTCTGGACCCAGCTCATAGGCATGTCAATGACTCTCATACCTGGTCCCACTTAATAGAAGAGATGTTGACTCTTGTATCTAGGCTTAGGGTAATGGATAAGGTCCTGGATTTCCTACTTTTACAGACGTCTCAGAGAATTACAACACTCATGTATATTGCATAATGCCCTCAGGTGGTATAAAAAGTGTCAAAACAGGGCTCATGTCAAAATTGAGATTGTACTCATGCGTACACAGGTCACAGTTTGGATTGTAACTATTAAATGTGAACAGAATCTACTCATGAGGTCCTGGATGTCACTCACAGAAATAGTTCACAGTTGGAATTGTGACTGTCACATATGGATCCATCCACAAGTGGGATGGTGACAAATTTCTGGACCCAGCTCACAGGCATACTGATGAGTCTTATACGTGGACCAAACAAATAAGAGAAATGTTGACTCTCATACCTGAACTTGGGGCAATATGTAGGATCATGAGTTCATACCAGCATGAAGGTCTCAGAGCAGATTTTCATTCTCATGCATAAAAAAAATTAAAAAGCTCTTAAGTAGCACAGAGGGTGTCATACAAAGGCCCAGCACACAGGTGACATTGTGATTCTTCTGCGCACACACAACATACAGTGAGGAATGTCATCATTCCATATGGACACAGCCCATTGTTGAGGTTCTGAGTATCACATCCACATCTGTTTACAGTTGAATCTCATACATGGATGCAGTTCACAGGTAGAATGGTGACTTTTATACCAAAACTCAGCACTCCTGTGACGCTGTAACTGCCCTGATTAGACAGCGTTTGCAGGTGAGGTTGGAGCTCTTATGCATGAATTCTGTCCACAATTGAGATTGTAACTTATGTACTTAAACACAATTCACAAAAGGTGTTTTCTCTTATACCTTGAGCCAGGAAATGTGTGGGACATGGCATCTCATCCCTGGACCTTACTGCAGGTGTGATGCTGACATATGATTTTTTCAAAGCCCTGATTGACTTTACTGTTTTGCCTGAGCTCAGGCAGCAGTTGGGATTGTGACATATACCTGGCCCAAATACCTAGGTGATGTGACTGTCCTGCCTGGGCCCTGCCCACAAGGGGCATTGTAAGGTATCTCTGAGACCCTCACCTAGGTGATGAGACTCTACTTCCCTGACTATCCTTTCCTCCAGTAAGGTTTGTGACAAATAATCTGGGCATATTGTCTAGGTGATATGACTCTCCTCTCATGACTTGGCCCTGTTATCAGGGTGGATTGTGGCACATTACTGGGCCCAGCATCTAGGTGATGTGACTCCCCTTTCCTGCATGGGCCCTGCCTACACAAAGGATTGTGATATATTGATAAGTTAAGCACCAAGGTGATGTGGCTTGTTGTGGGAAGTCAGGGACCCCGAACAGAGGGTCTGGCTGGAGCCTCGGCAGAGGAACATAAATTGTGAAGATTTCATGGACATTTATCAGTTCCCAAATAATACTTTTATAATATCTTATGCCTGTCTTTACTTTAACCTCTTAATCCTGTTATCTTTGTAAGCTGAGAATGTATGTCACCTCAGGACCACTGTGATAATTGCGTTAACTGTACAAATTGATTGTAAAACATGTGTGTTTGAAAAATATGAAATCAGTACACTTTGAAAAAGAACAGATTTTCAGCGATTTTCAGGGAACAAGGGAAGACAACCATAAGGTCTTACTGCCTGCAGGGTTGGGCAAAATAGAGCCATATTTTTCTTCTTGCAGAGAGCCTATAAACAGATGTGCAAGTAAGGAAGATATCGCTAAATTATTTTCCTAGCAAGGAATATTAATAATTAATACCTTGGGGAAGGAATGCCTTCCTGTGGGGAGGTCTATAAACGGCCACTCTGGGAGTGTCTGTCTTATGCAGTTGAGATAAGGACTGAAATACGCCCTGGTCTCCTGCAGTACCCTCAGGCTTACTAGGATTGGGAAACTGCACCTTGGTTCTCTGCTCTCAAACCCTGTTTCCTGTTGTTTAAGATGTTTATCAAGACAATATGTGCTCTGCTGAACATAGACCCTTATCAGTAATTTTTCTTTTGCTCTTTGCCTTGTGATCTTTGCTTTTGACCTTTGCCTTGTGATCTTTGCTTTTGCCCTTTGCCTTGTGATCTTTGTTGGATTCTTATCAGGAGTTTCTGATTTTGCCCTTGTCCTATTTCCTCACAAGTATATGATCTTTGTTCTCCTTTTTGCCCTTTGAAGCATGTGATCTTTTTGACCTACTCTCTGTTCTTACACCCCCTCCCCTTTTGAAATCCTTAATAAAACTTGCTGGCTTTAAGGTTCAGGTGGGCATCACGGTCCTACTGATATGTGATATTACCCCTGGCGACCAAGCTATAAAATTCCTCTCTTTGCAGTCTTTCTCTTTATTTCTCAGCCAGCCAACACTTATGGAAAATAGAAAGAACCTACAATGAAATATTGGGGGTGGATTCCCCGATAGTGGCTCTTGACTGGGTTCTTCCTAAGTGGACATTGTGACATATTACTAAGCCTAGCATAAAGGTGATATGGCTTTCCTGCATGGGTCCTGCCCATGGAGGGATATCGACATTTCCCTGGCCCCGCATTCAGGTGATGTGACTGTCCTCCCTGATTCTGCCCACAGGTGGGATTATGACCTATACCTAGGCCCAGGCAACAGTCATGAGGATGGCTTTCTTTCAGAGACTCAGCCAATAGGAGAAATCTGAACTTTAATAGCTAGACTTAGGACAACAACTAAAACCCTTGGTCTAGTGATTATAAAAAGGTCACAAAAGATTATGACACTCACATGTATTTTATAAAGCCCTTGGGGTGTATAGAGAGTGACAAACAGGGCTCAGCACACGGGGTGATTGTGACTCTCATAGACACATGTAGCCGACAATTGGAATTGTCACCTTTACACATGGACAGAGCCCTCTGGTGAGATTCTGAATCTCACACATAGATGCAGTCCAGAGTTGGAATTGTGACTGTCATATGGGGAATCTGGCCTCAGGCTGGATGGTGACTAATTTCTAGATCCAGCTTACAAGCATGGTGTTGACTCTCATGCTTAGACCAAGTCCATAGGACAGATATTGACTCATAGCTAGACTTAGGACCATGGGTAAGGTCCTGCTTTTCCTACCTGTTCAGAGGTCACAGAGGACTATGAAACCCTAACATACAGTATAACTGGTATAATTTCCTCAGGTGGTGCAGGCAGAGTATGTCAAAACAGGGCCCAGTACACAGTTAGGATTGTGAATCTCATATACACATCTAGTCAAAAGTTAAGATTGTCACCCTCACACACAGTCAGTGATCACTGCTGAGGTCCTAAATCTCTTGTGGGTGCAGTCCACAGTTGATATTGTGACTGTCATATGTGGATCTGTGCAAAGGTGGGATAGTGACTCATTTCTGGACCCCACTCACAGGCACAGTGATAAATCTCATTCCTAAACACAGCAAATAGGACAGATTTTGAATCTCCTCTCTGGGCTTAAAGTAATCGATAAGATCATGTGTCCACACAAGCATGCAAATGTCAGAGAGTATTGTGACTCTTGTGCATACCTTATAATGCCCTCAGGTATTACAGAGAGTATTATAAAAGGGCACAAAACACAGGTGAAATTGTTACTCTCATATGCACAACCAGCCAACAGTATGGTCACTTTCCAAATGCCAAATGACACAGTGCACTGTTAAGGTTCTGAATCTCACACTTAGAGGCAGTCAAATTTGACATTGTTACTATCATATATGGATCCCATACACAGGTAGGATGGTGACTCTTGACCAAGAATCAGCACCCCTGTGATATTTTGACGTTTTTACTGGGACACTGTCTGCAGGTGGAGTTGGGACTCTCAAGCATCGATCCAGTCCACTGTTGAGGTTGCTACTCGCCTTTTGGGTGCAACTCATAGGAGGTATTGACTCTGATCCTGAAGCTGGGGCATGAGAGATTGTAAATTTTATCTCTGGACACTTTCACAGGTATGATTGTGACATATACCTTCACTCAGTATCTGACTGCTTTTTCTCTTTGCCTAGGCTGCACCTACAGTTTAGATTGTAAATTATACTTAGGTTGAGTGCCTAGATAATGTGACTTTCCTGCTTGGGCTCTGCTTCCCGGGGTATTGTGACATATCTCTGGGCTAATCACCTAGGCGATGTGACTCTCCCTTTCTGCCTGGGCCAGTCCGCAAGGGTTACCGTGAGATATCCTGTGGTCTATCACCTTTCTTATGCGACTCTTTTTTGCCTTGAATCTGTTTACGGGAGAAATGGTTACATATCACTGGGCCCATCACCTAGATGGTGTGACTGTCTTCTACCTGGAACATGTTTACAGGGTGGATTGTGACATATTGCTTTTCCTAGCACCCAGAAGATGTGACTTTTATTGCCAGGACCGTGCCCATAGTAAAAATATTGATATATCGCTGGCCCAGCACCTAGTTGATGCGACTCTCCCTCCTAGTCTTTGCCCACAGGTGGGATGGTCACACATTAGGCCCAGCTCACAGGTATAATGAAGACTCACATATGTGAACCCAGCCAATAGAAGAGATTTTAACTCTTCTAGCTAGGCTTAGAAAAACAGGTAATGATTTGGGCCTTCTACATGTAGAAAGATCACACAATATATCACCCTCATGCATATTCTATAAAGTCTTTTGGTGATCTAAAGAGTGTCATCTCAGGGTCCAGCACAGAGGTAAAATTGTGACTCTTATAGGCACACCCAGCTGACAATTAAAATTGTCTCCCTCACACACTGACAAAACTTACTGGTGAGGTCCTGACTCTCATATGAGGACACAACACACAGTTAGAATATTGACCATCCAGTGTGGAACTGGCCAAAGGTCAGATGGTGGATTGTATCTGGCCCAGCGATGACTCTTATAGCTGGACCCCACCAATAAGAGAGGTGTTGACTCTCATAACTGGGATTGAGCCAAAAAAATAAAGTTTTGGGTTTTCTACTTTAAAAAATACCACAGGTGATTATCAAACACATGCATATTCCGTAAAGCCCTCAGATGGTACAGAAAGTTTTATCACAGTACCCAGCACAACCCTGAGGTTGTGACTACTGTATGCACACTCAGCTGACTGTTAAAATTATCACCTTTACATGGGGAGAGAGTCAAAGAGTGAGTTCCTGAATCTCACTGACAGGCACAGTCCACAGCTGGATCATGCCTGTCACAAGTGGATTGAGCCACAGGAGGGATGTTGACTGATGTTAACTGATTTCTGTAACCAGATAACAGGAACAAAAATGACTCTCCGACCTGGACCCGAAAACAAGAGAGATGTTGACTCTCATGCCTGGGCTTAGGGCAATGGGCGTGATCCTACATTTGGGATTGTAACAAATGCCGGGTCAAGCACAAAGGTCTCAAAGCAGATTGTGAATCTCACATGTGCCATAGAAAACCCACAGGTGGTACAGACAGTGTCATAACAGGGACTGGCAAACAGGTCAGATTCTTACTCTCATACGCACACCTGACTGACAATAAAGATTTCTCATCCTCTCACCTGAACACAGTGTCCTGAATCTCACACTCAGAGGCAGTCAAAAGTTGGAATTGTGACTCTCATATGTGAATGCAGTCCACAGGTAGGATGGTGACTCTCACACAAAGGTTCAGCACCCCTGTGAGGCTGTGACTCATCTACTGGGACACTGTCTAAAGTGGGGTTCAGGCTCTCATGCACAGAGCCAGTCCACTGTTGAGGTTGTGACTTGAATACTTAAACGCATCTTACAAGATATGTTGACTGTCATAGGTGAAGCCAGGACATTTGTGGGGTTTTAAATCTTATCTTTAAACCTTTGTGCGGGTGTGATTGTGACATGTATCTTTTCCCAGCATGGATTAATATTACTCTATTGCCTTGGCCTAGTGAATAGTTGAGATTGCCACATATACCTGGGCCATGCACTTAATTTATGTTCCTCTTCTGCATGAGCCCTGTCCTCAGGGGAAATTATATCTCTGGGCCAATCATCAAACTCAAGTGACTCTCCTTTCTGCCTGGGTCCTGCCCTTAGTTGGGATTGTGACATATCACCAAACCTTTAACCCAAATGAAATAACTCTTTTTCCTGGGTTCTAATTACAGAAGGCATTGTGACATATCTCTAGACCCATCACCTAGGTAATGTGACTCTTCCTTCCTACTGGAACCCTGCCCCCAAGAGGCATTGTGACATATCACTGGGCCCAGCTTCCAGGTGATGTAAGAGTCCTGACTTGGCCGTGCCCACAGGGGGCATTGTGACATACCGCTGGGTCCAGCACCTGGGTGATATGACACTCCTGATTTGCCCCTGCACTAAGGTGAGATTTTGACCCTGCTCCAAGTGGCAACTGTGACATATCTCTGGCCAGCACCCAAGTGATGCAACCCTTGGGCCTGGTCTCTCTCCACAGTTGGAATTGGGAAACACACATGGGCACAGCTTACAAGTGGACTGATGACTCATACCTGAAGATATTTTAACTCTTGCAGTTAGCCTTAGGGCAAAAACTAAGGTCCTGGGTCTTCAAGTTGTAGGATGGTCACAGAGTATCATGACTTGCATGCACATTGTATGAAGCCCTCAAGTGCTGTAAAGAGTGCCATAACAGAGCCCAGCACACAGGGAAAATTGTGGCTGTTGTATGCAAACTCAGACAAAAGTAAGGATTATCACCCTTCCATGTTAACAGAACCCACTGTTGAGGTTCTGAATCACACACCAAGAGCCAATGGAGTTGGAACTGTGAATCTCATGCATCAATCCAATTGACAGATGAGATGGTAACACCAAGTCCAGGATTCAGAACACCTAGGGGGTGTGCTTCCCCTATCAAAACACTGTCTGTTGGTGAGATTTGGGCTCTCATGCATTGATTTAGTCCACTGTTGTGATTGACTTGCATAGTTGAACTCAACCTACAAAAGGTGTTGACTCTTATACCTTTAACTGGAAAATGTCCCGGATTGTGAATTTCTGCTATTGACTGGGTCCAGGTATGCGTTTCATTGCTGTGCGTGTGAGCTGGGTCAAAAAATGAGTCACTATCTCACCTGTGGCTGCATCTACATATGACAGTCACAATTCCAAGCCTGGATTGCGTTTGCTTGTGAGATTTAGGACCTCACCAGTGAGCACTGTCTATGTGTGAGGGTAACAATTCTATCAGCTGGATGCGCATATGACAGTCACAATCTCACCTTTGTTCTGGGTCCTGTTGTAACACTGTATCACATGCTGGCTTCATACAATATGCCTCAGTATTGTAATACACTATTTCCTTTATTTAAGTAGGAGACCCAGGACCTTGCCTGTTGCCCTAAGCCTAGATACCAGAGTCAAAACCTGTTCTCTTAGCTGGATCCAAGTATGACAGTCATCATCTCACCTTTGAGCTGTGACCATGTATATGTCACAATTTCACCTGTGGGCAGGAACCAGACATGAGAGTCATATCACCTGGGTGCTGGGTAAGTGATATGTCACAATTCTTACTTTGGGAAGAGTCCAGGCAACAGAGGAGAGACACATCACCTATATGACTGGCCCAGTGATGGGTGAACATCTTCTCTGAGAGCCGGGCCCATTCAGGAGAGTCGTATCACCTAGCTGCCTGGCCAAGCAATATATCACAATGCTCCCTTTGCACAGGGCCAGCACAGTACAGTTCCATGACCAGGGAGCTGGGTCCAGCTATATGTCACGATTCCTTTTGTGGAAAGTCTCCAGTTAGAGGAGCAGAGTCACATCACCTAGGCGATGGGCCTAGAGAGATGCCACAATGCCACTTGTGAGCTGGGCCCTGGGAGAAGAATAACATCACCCGGTGCTGGGCCCAGCAATATGTTGTGATCCCAACTGTAAAAAGGTTCCAGGCAAGAGAGGAGAACACATCATCACGCTGATAAGCCAAGAGATATTTCACAACCCCCCCCGTGCACGTGTCCCAGGCAGAAGACTCAAATGACCTTTTCACTTAGGCCAGTAATGTCACAATGCTTCTTCAGGGCAGGGCCCAAACAAGATAGGACAGTCACGTCAGTAAGTGCTAAGCTTGGTGATATGTCATAACCTTACCTGTGGGCAGGGTCCAGGCAGGAGAGAAGATTTACATCACTTAGGTGCTCAGTAAAGAGATATATTACAATTCCTTTGAAGGAAGTGGCCAGACAAATAGTCACATCACCTAGGGGCTTGGCCCAGGTATGAGTCACAAGATATCTGTGTCTTGAGCACAGAAGGACTATCAAATTACTAAGGTTCAAGGTAGAAGTGCATGTCACAATGACACCTGCAGGAAGGCCCAGGAATGGGACTCCCAATTACCCACATTTCCCCACTCCAGGTGTCAGAGTCAACAACTCCTGAGACTTAGGTCCAAGTACATGAGTCACAATCTCAACAGTGGATTGCATCCTCTCATGAGAGCCCCAATCCCTTCTCCAAGCTGTCTCCCAGTAGGGGTGTCACAACCTCAGTGGTGTGCTGAATCCTGGTTGGAGGGTCCTCACTTCACCTGTGGACTGGATCTGTATATGAGAGTCAAAATTCTAGCTCTCAAATTCCCCTGCGTGTGAGATTCAGAACCTGTCATGAGCTGTGTACACATGGGCATGTGACAATTTCTACTTGTGGCTGTGTGTTCCTATAAGACTCTCAATCTTGCCTATGTTCTGGGCCCTGTCATGAGACTCTCTGTACCACTCATGGGTCATTATACTTGGTGTCATAATCCTCTGTGATCTTCAAACAAGAAGCAGACCCAGGACCTTATTCATGGCCCTAGGCCTATCTGTGAGAGTCAAAATCTCTCTCATTGGCTGGGCCTATGTGTAATGCCTGTAAGCTGGGTCAAAGTATATATCACCATCTCAGCTGTGGGGATGCACGGGCAGGGGCAGTGGGAGTTGAGATGGGAGGAGGGTTGTGATGTCCTCTGTCAGGATGTAATTGTTATTGTTTGGGGGCTGTTTTTAGATATTGTGAAATAAAATAAATTTAGATGTAGGTAAGAAGTAACTTTATTCTAAAGTAATGTGGCCAGGCACAGTGGCTCACACCTGTAATTGCAGCACTCTCGGAGGGAAAGGTGCTTGGATCGCTTGAAGTCAGGAGTTCAAGACCAGCCTGATCAACATAGTGAAACCCTGTCTCTACTAAGAATACAAAAATTAGCTGGGTGTGTTGGCGGGTGCCTGTAATCCCAGCTACTTGGAAAGCTGAGGGAGGAGAATCACTTGAACCTTGGTGGAGGTTTCAGCGAGCCGAGATCGCACCACTGAACTCCAGCCTGGGTGACAGATCGAGACTGTCTCAAAAAGAAAAAAATTAATGAAGTAGTGTTGCAATGGGGGAACACCAAACACAATATCTGCAAACGTCTCAAAAGTTAGGCTGAATAGGGCTGTCATTGGTATGTAGGAGCAAGCAAGATTAGAAAGAAGGTGGGAGAGGAGGGCAGAATGGAGGGTGGCAAAATCAATGCAAGATTAGAGAATGTTGCAGCCTGAAGTCAGCCTGTTATTGGGAGGGACATGAAGAGGGTTCATATGTTTGCTCAGACTGGAGGTGGAGCAGAGTCCAGGAGTCTGGGGTAAAGAGAGAGACTTAAGAAAGTTTGTTTGAACAGTGTTTTTTTCTGAACCCTGAAGACAAAATTATTTAATTGTGTATGAAGAACAATGGGAATGTAGAGAGTCTGTGAATCTGTGATATCTAAAAGAAGACATATCATCTCAGTCATAATGCGAAGGATCTTTCTTTGCAGTAAGCTGTTCTTACAGAACACAAAGTATTAGAGAGTTTTCTTAATTGTAGCTATTTGCCAGAACTCACTACTGTCTTTCTCTGCTACTTTTCTGTACCCTATACATTTTTTTCCAGTTGGCATTTCCTGAATTGTATTCTTTATAATAACCCAGTAAACATAGGTAGAGTGTTTTGCCAAGTTCTATGAGTAGTTTTATCAAATTATTAAACTTCAGAGAGAAGTTTATAAAAGCTCATGATTTATAGATAGCTGCTTAGAGGTGTAGATGGTCCCCTGGTATTTGTCACTGGCGTGTGTACTGGAGACTATTGAGAAACTGAGTCCTGAAGTGGTTGGGTCTGCAGTGACTCTGGATTCTGAGTTGTTGAACACCCAGTTGGTGTTGAAAAGTTGGCTGGTGTGCAGCAAATGCCATGTATTTGGTGTGAGAACAAAGACATTACTGCAGCCTTAGCTGGAGGGAGACTGTGGGTCTTTTGGGGAATGGAGACTCTCTTCTTCGACACAAGCTGTTGTGCTGTGAATTGTCCTGTGATTCCATGTCTCATCCAGATTCAGACGGAACTGAGAACTCAAAGGAAAGGCAGTTCTGAGGGCAGACTCCTCTCCCCACCTTGCTGCTAGAAAGTGATTTCTGCACACTCACACCCATGCACACTGGACAGTGGTGTAGCCACACTCCTCCCATGACAAGGCTCCACCCTCAGAAATTGTGCTGAGAGAACTTCTGCTTCTAGAGTTTTCCTCCAATAGGTTCTGTAAGTGCCCAGAGGACTCATGGCTTCTTTTTATGCCCAGATCTTGAATCTGCACCAGTGACCCGTTTTCTCCACTAGTATAGGCTTCTGGGTAATCCGTCCCTCCCATCCGCCTGCATGCACACACATTCACAAGTCAGAGGTACCCTGCCTGGACCAGTATCTGTAGCACTAACCAGTCTTTTCACCAACGACGTACTGTTCCCTACCCATGGTGTTTTTTTCTTTTTCCTTTTCTTTCTTTTTTTTTTTTGTGAGACCTAGTTTTGCTCTTGTCACCCATGCTGGAGTGTGGTGGTAGGATCTCGACTCACTGCAACCTCCACTTCCTGGGTTCAAGAGATTTTCTTGCCTCAGCCTCCTGAGTAGCTGGGATTACAGGCGCCTGCAACCTTTGCTGGCTAATTTTTGTATTTTTAGTAGAGACGGGACTTCACCATGTTGGCCAGGCTGGTCTCAAACTCTTGACCTCAGGTGATCTGCTGGCCTCGGCCTCCACAAAGTGCTGGGATTACAGGCATGAACCACCGCGACTGGCCCCCATAGGCTTTTTATAGCATGTTCTCTTATTCTGCCTTTTTCTTTTCCACAAACACTCTTTCCACAAACCCGAGTCCACACCTCTGGTGCCTAAATACAAACCCTACTGGAAATCAAATGTCCATGAGTTCAGGATGATTTTTTTCGTTCTGCTTATTGTAGGCATAAATGTAAAATAAAAATAAGACACTTAATCATTCAACTTCAAAATAGAAAAGGGAATTACCTCTTCTTTTTTTAAAAAAAAAAATTAATTTAGATACCTTTTATATGTAAATCTTTTCTCTGCTTTTTATCTTTTTTTTTTTTCAGTATCTATGAAATCTATTTGTGTTCTAATTCCTTCCTTCCTTCCTTCCTTTTCCCTCTCTTCTTTCTTTCTTCTTTATTTCTTTCCTTCCTTCCTTCCTTCCTTCCTTCCTTCCTTCCTTCCTTCCTTCCTTCCTTCTTTCCTTCTCTCTTTCTCTCTTTCTCTCTTTCTTCTTGATGGAGTTTCACTCTTGTTGCCCAGGCTGGAGTGCAGTGGTGCAATCTTGGTTCACGGCCACCTCCGCCTTCTGGATTCAAGCGATGCTTCTGCCTCAGCCTCCCGAGTAGCTGGAATTACAGGCACCTGCCACCACTCCCGGCTAATTTTTGTATTTTTGATAGGGATGGGGTTTCACCATGTTTGTCAGCCTGGTCTCGAACTCCTGACCTCAGGTGATCTGCCCACCTCAGCCTCCCAAAATGCTGGGATTACAGGCATGAGCCACTGCACCAGACCTATTATTTTCTCTATTATGCTAACATTGGGATTATTTAGTTTTTCTTTTTCAAGTATTTTGTGAATTAAAATTTTGTTTTTCTGACATGTTTTCCTTTTTCTTAACATACAAATATAGCACTATAAACTTCTGTTTTACAAATGTTTTGTGGTTTTTTTTTATGTATCCCCGGAGTTATTATACATGTTGTGTTTTTATTTTCTTTTTTCTCAATATCCTTTCTGATTTCCCTATTCTTTTTCTCTTTGATCCATTGGTTGTCCGGGGACATGTTGTTTACTGACCACATATTTGTAAGTTTTTAAATTTTTAGTTGGCTATTGATTTCTAGTTTTATTAAATTGTAATTTAAAAAGTTGATACAGCTGGGCGCAGTGGCTCATGCCTGTAATCCCAGCACTTTTGGTGGCCAAGGCAGGTGGCTTAACTGAGGTCAGGAGTTTGAGACCAGCCTGACCAACATGGTGAAACCCTGTCTTTACTAAAAACACAAGATTGCCTGGGCATGGTGGTGCATGCCTGTAATCCCAACTACTTGGGAGGCTGAGCTGGAAGAATCGCTTGAACCTGGGAGGCAGAGGTTGCAGTGACCTGAGATTGTGCCATTGCACTCCAGCATGGGTGACAGAGTGTGACTCCATCTCAAAAGAAAACAAAACAAAAAACGTTCATATAATTTTAATGTTTTTAACTTTGAAAACGGTTTGTTTTTGTTGGCCCAACATATGATCTATCATGGATAATGTTCCATCTGTGCTTGATAAGAATGTGTATTCTCATACTGTTATGTGAAATTGTCTATATATGTCTGGTAGGTGCAGTTGTTCTACAGCACTATCCAAACATATTATTTTCTTTCTAGTTTTCTGTCTGAATAATCTATTGTTTTACGTAGAGTAACAAAGTCCTCTATTATTGTCATATTTGTCTGTTTTGTTCTAAAGTTCTTTTTATATGTTTATATATTTATATGCTTCAATGTTGGGTGCATACATTTTTTAATTGTTATATCTTTTTGACAGATTATTCTCTTATTATTATAGAGCGATCTTCTTTGTCTCTTGGGACAGATTTTTTTTCTAGAAGCCTATTTTGTCTGATATAAATATAACCACTCTTACACTGTTTCAATTATCATTGGCATGGGTTTTTTATATTCTTTAGCCATTAACCTATGTCTTCCCTTAAATCTAAAATAAGTCTCTTGTGTGACACATACTATTAATTTAAAAAATATATTTAGATATTCTGTGAATCTTTTATTTCATTTTCTGCTTACATAACAGGATATCCTAGAGTTGGTATTTTATTTTTTTAAATTTTTATTTGTTTGTTTATTTATTTGTTTATTTGAGACAGAGTTTTCTCCTGTTGCCCAGGCTGGAGTGCAATGGCACAATCTCGGCTCACCGCAACCTCCGCCTCCCAGGTTCAAGCAATTCTCCTGCCTCGACCTCCCGAGTAGCTGGGATTGCAGGCATACGCCACCGCACCCGTCTAATTTTGTATTTTTAGTAGAGGTGGAGTTTCTCCATATTGGTCAGGCTGGTCTCCAACTCCCAATCTCAGGTGATCTGCCCACCTCGGCTACCCAAGTGCTGGGATTATAGGCGTGAGACACCGCACCCAGCCCCGTAAGTCAGACTTTTCTATTGCCTATAAAAGTTACTTATGTGATATTTGCCTGTATAAATATTGCCCCATTTTGTTTATTAGTTATCTTGTTTATTTCTTTTCTTGGGTGGTTGTCAGTGTCTTATTGTCTGGATGAGTAGTCAAAAAGGCACTCTAAAATTACCGTCTATTGTTTGAATATATGTTATTGTGTGAGAAAAACACTTGTTATACTAATTTTTAAAAATGTAACTATTTTTTGAGAGATGTAAATATTGGTGATTAAAAACATAGAATTTTAGAGTTGCATACTTACACTATATGTTTAGTGCTTTTAAGTATATTTACATTATTTTGAAACAGATCTCTAGATCAATTTTATCTTTAAAAAGTGCACTTTAATGTCCAATAAGCTGTCTTCTCCTTCTCTCTTTTCCACTTCTGAAAACATTTTACTTTCTGTTTTGCCTATCTCTTTTTGACCATCTTGTTTTAGTCAACATATTATTTCCCACATCTTTAATTTTAACAAGTAAGTTATTCTCCTCTCAGTTCAGATTCATCAGGAAATTGAATCATATCCAGAATAATTAAAACTGAAAGAGTAATATGTTTGTTAAAGCAATGAAGATTGTCATACTAATAAACCCTAAAATTTCAAAGGCTTAGCAAAATAACACACTTTCTGCTTACATCACCATCCCCTTTGGTTTATTTCTGGTTAAGAAAACTTAACCAGAAGTTTGTGATTATTCGGAGTTTGTGATTATTCGGAGTATGTGTAAGTTTGTGATTATTCGGAGATTAGATTTTTAAAAAAATTTTCTATCTGCTTTCTCTCTTTCTTCAGCCAATAGATGAAGAAAGATGCAAAGAAGACACATTTGCTTTTTATCCACACATCACTTCCAGTCACTTTGCTGAGCAAAGTCAATGTGAACAGAGTTGAGAATAGCAGTTCTCTGGCAGGACAGCCACTTCTTAGCAAAAAGATGGCACAATAAAAGTATAAATCTTTCATGGAAGGCTAACGTATTTTCAGCAAATTAAGCATATACATGAATAAAATTCTTGCTGTAAAATATTCATTTTGTTGATTCCTATTGAGCTCAGGTAATATTGGATAGTAAGTAAAAAATTATTTGAAATAGAAATTTTGTGAATAAAGTTATTCTGTCAAAGTAAAACCATTTTTATCTCATACTAGTTGTCTTATCTGTAGTTGTACAATAGCTAATGCTACTTTTTATTAACAATTGTACTTCATATAATTATTCCATTTATATCACCCTTCTTCACTGTTTCAATGTCTTCTGCACTTCATATTAGTGAAAAACAGGCCATCTGGTGCCAGGAAATAGGTGTTTTGCTAGTGCTACTTTAAGAGTAATGATGAAGAGCACTTGTCTGAATTGTTCCCACGTGGCAAACTGTGATTTGGCCTAAAGTACACACATTTATTATTTTCCTCTAAATGTACTGATGAAATAAAATTCTTAGCTAAGAAAGGCTTGATCTCATTCAAATATGTTTTATGAAATTTGGTTGACATTTCAGTGTCTCTGAGTTAAATGGAATATTGAAAATATCCATGAATCCAAATAGAGTGTTATACATGAACATCTTTTACTAAAAGCCTTTCTGAGGCAGAGTAAGATTCATAAAGTTTCTCTATAATATCGAAGAAATGTGTTAACTCTGTTCCCAGTAATCAACTCTGAACACAGAGCATTCTCAGTTCCCAGTATTCACCCTGAGTCATTCAGGAAAAACTGGTATCTCTGTAAGGAGACAGAAAAAGGTGTTTGGGGGAGGGTCACAATATTGCACATAAATGCTTTCTATATGCACCTATTAGGATATTAATCTAATTGGTCTATCATTTGCATGGCTAGATTGTTACTGAATGTAGTCATACTATTTTGTTTTTTGCAGCTAATGACATCTGTTACCTGTAAGTTTCATACAATAACTTGCTCAGCTGAGACATGAACCTTTGTTAATTTACCCTCAATTGAGGGACTAGATTTGCAATTTCCAATCTTTCAATGTTAAAGCAAATCAGAGAAGAGTAGTGTGAGTAAGTAGTATGCATTTTCTTGCCTAACTATCAAAATTCTTCTCATATTGCCTTGGACACTCTAGGCAGCCACCTAAAAAATATTCCCTCCTAATTTCTTAGCCAGGATATTAGATTTCACAATGTCAAGGACTTGTGATTGGGCCAAGCCAAAATCTTGTCTTTGCTTCTTGACCATTTCAAAGAGCATGGCAATTATGCCAAGCCATTGAAAGATGTGGTTCTGATGACTCTTATTTTATTTCAAGTGTTTTCTCTAATTGTTAGTCTTATTGCATTAATCTAAAAGAGAAACTATCTACATCACAATGTATGCATTCAAGAAATATTCATGTTAAGATGTTCAAAGTTTGATATTCTATTACAGAATAGTAGAATTCTCTGAAATTTCAATGTCAAATTATTATTAATAAATTCATTATGTTTTCAATGTTTTCCAAAGTTGAAATTAAAGAATTGGGTATGTTTTTTCATGATAAGTTCAATTCTAGGAAGGTACTTACTGGCCTGCCTGGTATTTTTGTCATGAATTATGTAAAACTGAGTTAACAGAATGGAACAGAAATGCTAATTTAATCAGAATGAGAATGAATTCAGCCATGTTGGTAGACTATTGTTATCCCAGAGGCTGATCATTTACTTCAGCTGTGTAGACATTGCTTCATAATGCCAGCGAGCCCTTTCAACCAAGTTGCCTTTGTTTCCCATTGATGTGGTCACGTTCTTGTGTCTGTTTTCTTAAGCTGTCCCAGATGAGGGGTGATTATTTCTTGCATAAGTGAGATCTCTTCTCTTTTCTCTGCCATGAGATCCTCCAATTATCCCTACTGAAAGCAACATGTTGAAGGCAGAAATGGAGGCAATATACAAATATATCCGTTGCCATGTGGCCACCATAAGCAGCTTACAACCTCGCTTACCTAGAAGTTTGATTAATTTCAGAGAAGCAGGCGTGTTTTTCCATGATGTGCTTTTTCTTTTAAAAACACCGCTGATTAAATTTATTCTAATCAAGATAATCTCTCTTACGATAAACAGGGAGCCAATACATCAGTAACCTAATTATATGAATAATGTCCCACCACAGTCACACCTTTTGTCACACTCAAGAGAAAAGGATTACACAGCAGGTGTGCACTGAAGTGGGAACCTGAGAGTCGTCTTAGAATTTTGTCTACCCACCTGAATAGATATCTAAAACAACCTTTCAGTTGCTTTTGTTGTCTTTCTAAGTAAACAAAGACATCATCTGCAAGTAATAATTAATTTCACTGCTTTCCAATTTTATTCATTAAAATAATTATCTTTTTCTGGCTTATATGAAGTATTTTTCATTTATATTATACATTCACATACATACATATATAACAATACAAATGTATCCATTTTAATTTGTGTTAAATTTTAAGAATGGATGGGCCAGGCACAGTGGCTCACGACTGTAATCCCAGCACTTTGAGAGGCCAAGGCGGGCAGATCACGAAGTCAGGAGATTGAGACCATCCTGGCTAACATGGTGAAACCCCATCTCTACTAAAAAGACAAAAAATTAGCCGGGTGTGGTGGCGGGCACCTGTAGTCCCAGCTACTTGGGAGGCTGAGGCAGGAGAATGGCGTGAACCCGGGAGGCGGAGCTTGCAGAGAGCTGTGATCACACCGCAGCACTCCAGCCTGGGTGACAGAGCAAAACTCCGTGTCAAAAAAAAAAAAAAAAAAAAAAAAGAATAAATGTTAAAGGTAACCTCTTTTCTGTTTGAAAGTGGTTTTATTGTTCTATTTAAGAGTATTATCCCTGGAGTCAAAGTTGCTTGTGTTTTAATACTGGCTCTGCTATTGTGAGCAAGTTATTTCTCTCTCTGGCTGTTCTTTCTTTATAAATTGAAGATAATAATAATACCTTTGTTATTAAGTTACTGTATCTATTAGTCCATTCTCACACTGCCATAAGGACACACCCAAGACTAGGTAAATTATGAAGGAAAGAGGTTAATTTGACTAACAGTTCAGCGCAGCTGGGAAGGCCTCAGGAGACTTACAATCATAATGAAAGGGGAAACAAACACATCCTTTTTCTTATGGTGATAGGAAGAGAAAACATGCTGAGCAAAAGGGAGAAAAGCCCCTTATAAAACCAGCAGATCTTATCCGAACTCGCTCACTATCATGAGAATAGAATGAGGGTGACTGACCACGGGATTCAATTACCTCCCACGAGGTGTCTCCCATGACACATGGGAATTATGGGAACTAAAATTCAAAATGACATTTGGGTGTGGACACAGCCAGACCACATCACTGTGACAACAAAATTTATTAACACATGTATAGTGTTATGGTTAGTGCTCAGTACAAATTAGTTATTATTAACGAGATATTTATATGCTGAATTATGTTAATACATGCTTTCACCAATATTTTTCCATTACACATGAGTTTTCCAACCAATAGATGAATATATATTTGAATTACAATTTTATTTTATTATTTTTATTTTATTTATTTATTTATTTACTTATTTATTTTTGAGATGGAATCTCGCTCTGTCGCTCAGGCTGGAGTGCAGCGGCGCGATCTCAGCTCACTGCTAGCTCCGCCTCCCAGGTTTACACCATTCTCCTACCTCAGCCTCCCGAGTAGCTGGGATTACAGCTGCCCACCACCACGCCTGGCTAATTTTTTTGTATTTTTTTAGTAGATACGGGGTTTCACCGTGTTAGCCAGGATGATCTCAATCTCCTGACCTCGTGATCCACCTGCCTCAGCCTCCCAAAGCACTGGGATTACAGGTGGGAGCCACTGCGCCCGACCTACAATTTTATTTTAAAGGTGATATATACATTTAGAATAATAGTGTACACAACGGAATACTATGTAGCCTTAAAAAGGGGCAAATATTGTCAATTGAAAAAATAAGGATAAATTTAGAGAATATTTGCTAAGTACAATAACCCAGCCACACAAGAAAAATATTGCATGATTTCACTTATGTAAAATCTAATAAAGTTGCATTTGTTATTTACAAAGTAGAATGTGGAATAATTGGTTACCAGAGGCAGTTGTTGATAAAAGAATGCAAAGTTTTACAGACAGGATAAAGAGATTTTGAAATCTATTGCACAGTAGAGTGATTATAGTCAATGATAATGTATGTATATTTCAAAATAACTAACAGTAAGTTTTAATATCTCACCACAAAAAATACTAGGTAAGTGAAGTGATAGATATGTTAGTTAATGACGTAGTCCATATTTTATACATATATCAAAACATTACACTGTACCCCATAAATGTATATAATTTTGATTAGTCAACCAAATGTACCAGCAATACATGTATTTTTTTTTTAATTAACTTTAAAAATTGAGCCAGAGAAATAAACATATCTTCATATCTTATAATTTCAGGAAAGACATACATATATTTTTAATTACACATGGCTTGCTTATTTAGTGATGTAGGTAAGTAAACTTTTGATATTGTGAATAGTCTGAACCCACCACTCAATAATAAAATGTTAATTATTACTGTTATTACTGTTCAGAATAATACAATTCTTTCTTTCTTTTTCTTTCTTTCTTTCTTTCTTTCTTTCTTTCTTTCTTTCTTTCTTTCTTTCTTTTCTTTCTTCTTTTTTCTTTTTTCTTGCTTGCTTTTCTTTTTTCGAGATGGAGTTTTGCTCTTGCTGCCCAGGCTGGAGTGCTATGGTGTGACCTCAGCTCTGCCATCTCTGCCTCCCGGGGTCAACCAATTCTCCTGCCTCAGCCTACCAAATAACTGGGATTACAGGCATGTGCCACCATGTCCAGCTAGTTTTGTATTTTTAGTAGAGATGGGGTTTCTCCATATTGGTCAGGCTGGTCTCAAACTCCCAACCTCAGATGATCCACCTGCCTCGGCCTCCCAAAGTGCTTGGATTACAGGCATGAGCCACCGTGCCTGGCCTTGTTTGATAATAGAATACTTTCAAAGACAGACTCTAAAGCAACTGTTTAAAGTAAAATTCGCTCAACATAAATTTTTTTCTTCTCTTACAAATTTATTTAAATATATATTTTAAACTGCCTTTAAATTTATCAAGCGAACATAAAAAATTAGTTGACAAAAAAGAATTTATCAAACAAGTAGATCAGAAAACAATTTGCCTCTTTCTCTAATTTTAAAACTGACAACACTCAGCATTTAAGTCCTTATTCACTAGCGTTACTAGAGTGGTAAAGAGCAGTTCAAGATGAGGGATCTTTCTTTAGTATTTATATTCAGGCTGTATGAGAATATATGAGAATTTGCCAAGAATAGTATTAAAAATATCCATAGACTATTATAGTCCCAAACTGACCAATTAACATGAACATAAATTACAACCCCCTGGTGTGGCCACCTTGTTGCTCCCAGGCTTAACATTGGTCCTGATCTAAAAAACTTTACAAATCACCAGAGCTAATAAATTTTCTGTACACTCGCTCTATGCTGGGCACTCTTCTGACACCTTTACTGGTATTAATTGCTTTAATTTTATCAAAACCCTAGGATTCAGGCAGTATTATCCTGACTGTACAGCTGACGAGTCGAGCACAGAGATGTTAAGAAACTGTCTCCAGGTCACACAGCCCATAAGTGGCAGAACCAGGATGTAATCAGGGACCACCAGATAGCGAGCTTTAATATTGGCCATTATGGCCAGCCCCTTCTCACTCAATGTTTTTTTCCATTTCTTATTTAACATTTTTGCTTTGAATTTTCTAATTTATTAGAAATGAAGCAGAATTTAAAAACAACTTTTTTCACTCCTAGATAGTACAGAAAACTTCATTTAGGGTTCAAAGTGCTCACAACAAAGCCTATCGCAAATACTTTGGTTGGTAAATGGTTTCTAATGACCTTATTCCTCCCATTACTTAAAAGAGTCACTAATGGTACTTTTGAAAAATATATTTTATATTAAAAGCTAGAATGAAGCTGAGTGCACTGGCTCAAACCTATAATCCTAGCACTTTGGGAGGCCCAGGTAGGTGGATTACTTGAGGTCAGGAGTTCGAGACCAGCTTGGCCAACATAGTGAAACTCTGTCTCTACTAAAAACACAAAAATTAGATGGGTGTGATCGTGGGTGCCTGTAATCCCACCTACTCGGGAGTCTGAGGCAGGAGAATCACTTGAACCTGGGAGGCAGAGGTTGCAGTGAGCCGATATTGTGCCACTGCACTCCAGCCTGGGCAACAGAACAAAATTCCATCTGAAAAAAAAAAAAAAAAAAAAAGCTAGAATGAGCCTATTATTTTATTTAAAATTTGTGATCTAAATTTACATCATTATTCATTGAGTGGGATAAAGTTTCTGAAAGTTTTGAAAACAGTAATATAAGAATACTTTTTCAGCCAGGTGCAGTGCCTCACGCCTGTAATTCCAGCACTTTGGGAGGCCAAGGTGGGCAGAGCATGAGGTGAGGAGTTCGAGACCAGCCTGGCCAACATGTTGAAACCCCGTCTGTACTAAAAATACAAAAATTAGCCAGGCATGGTGGCACGTGCCTGTAATCCCAGCTATTCAGCAGGCTGAGACATGAGAATCGCTTGAATCTGAGAGGCGGAGATTGCAGTTAGCTGAGGTCGCACCACTGCTCTATCTTGGGTGACAGAGTGAGACTCCATCTCAAAAAAAAAAAAAACAAAAAAAGAATACTTTTTCATATGTAATGATTGAAGAATATTGTTTTCTCAGTGACTAAAATGAAACAAATTAGAATTACTAACCAGTCACTTATAATGTGGTTTTAAATGTTATTTAATGACCACACGTGTAGCTTCCTTGGACTCATTTTAACAACTTATTTCTATTGCTTCTTCACTTCTTTTAGAAAAAAATTAAAATTTATGTTACTAAAAGCCTATGAATTTTATTTTAATCTTAGTGGTCATCTTAAAAGACCTTGCATGCTTATGATCATAGAAACCCTATTCACTATGTACATCTAGAAGAGATATAACTACTTTGCATTAAACCAAACAGAGTAATCCTTTTTTTTTTTTTTTTTTTTTTTTTTGAGATGGAGTCTCACTCTGTCGCCCAGGCTGGAGTGCAGTGGTGTGATCTCAGCTCACTGCAACCTCCACCTCCCGGGTTCAAGCAATTCTCCTGCCTCAGCCTCCTGAGTAGCTGGGATTACAAGGATGCACCACCACACCCAGCTAATTTTTTTGTATTTTTAGTAGAGACGGGGTTTCTCCATATTGGTCAGGCTGGTCTTGAACTCCTGACCTTGTGATCCATCTGACCTGGCCTCCCAAAGTGCTAGGATCACAGGCATGGGCCACCGCACCTGGCCAATTCTTGCTATCTTATAAGTGACTACAATATTAACACCATCACCTAGATAGAACTTATAGATAAGTGGAAGACACTAAAAATCAAGTGTTGCTACCTGTCATGATTGGTCACTCTGTGAACACAATAAACATCTTTGCATGAAAAACAACTGAGTAAATGTTTTTATCCAAAAGTTGCCATAATCTCAAAAATTTTCCAGAAAAAATGAACAAAATGTTGGCTACAGTTAGGTGACTAAGTGAAAACTGTAGACTGTGAACCTCATCTACTAAAAAAAATCAGCACATTGTGCACGTGTACCCTAGAACTTAAAGTGTAATTTTAAAAATCATAAAATAATAGAAAAATCTCTCGATTGTAACATTAATATGAAACATTATATGTTCATGTTAAACATTAATATGAAAAGGAAATATTATTCCAATTTTTAAATTCACAGAGCTCATTTTATTTGCAACATTTAACATTCACACTCAAAAATACAAGATCCTGCATGAAAACTTAAGTTGTGCTGTAAATATATCATAAAAATTACATTTAATAATTATCCCTTAATATTAACTCTCTGGACCTTGTGATCCGCCCACCTGGGATTTCTAAGAAATGTTTTCTAAATACTTTTGTATGTGCTACAGTTTGCCTTAGAATCTAATAAAAAATTTTTTTACAAAGACGAATAGTGCTACCTGATTTAATTGTCTCACCTGTGGACAGTGTATGCCTCTTATCTGAATTAACTTATCTGGAAGTTACATTGAGAAGCTATAAATAAGTTCAAACTCCCAAGTTTAACACAGTTTTTCACCATATTAAAAAATTCCAATTTTCTCATCAGAACCTACAAAGTACTGTGTGAAATGATGTGGCACAGAGAGAACAGTGAGAAAACTGTAGCCACAACACAGAAAAAAATGGGAAGGGCTGTGATGGATACATCATTGGGATAAACATAAAAAGTCACAAAACAAAAGAACAAAAGATAATCAGAAAATTTAAAAAACAGAATTTTTATTTAAATTCAAAGAGGCCCTTTTGCAGCCTAAGAACAGATGTCCTCTGCACATGCAGAATCAATGTTATATTTTCACCATGAATATTTTCCATCTGTGATTGAGAGTTACAAAGAAACTCAAGCAGGAATAACTATGGCTAATGATGAAGCATCTAGTACAGAGATAGCCCTATCTTATATTTGTGCATCAGTCTCTTTTTACACTGCTATAAATATGCTACCCACGACTGGAAAATTTATAATGAAAGGAAGTTTAATTGATTCACAGTTCCACATGGCTGGGGAGGCCTCAAGAACCTTACAATAATGGCAGAAGTTGAAGGAGAAGCAGGTATCTCCTTTACTAGGTGGCAGTAGAGAGGGAGAGCAGAAAAATTACCACTTATAAAACCATCCAATCTCATGAGAACTCACTCACTATCATGAAAACACCATGGGTATCATTCTGCTCCTGGCCACTTCCAAATCTCATGCCCTTTTTATATTTCAAAACCAAACATGCTTTCCCAACAGTTCCCCAAAGTCTTAACTCATTTTAGCATTAACCCAAAAGTGTAAGTCCAAAGTCTTATCTGAGACAAGGCAAGTCCCTACTACCTTGTAACTGAGCCTGTAACTCAAAAGCAAGTTAGTTACTTCCAAGATACAATGGGGGTACAGGCATTAGATAAATTTTTCCATTTCAAATGGGAGAAATTTACCAAAACCAAAGCGCTACAGGCCTCATGCAAGTTTGAACTCCAACGGGGAAGTCTTTAAGTCTTAAAACTCTGAGATGATCTCATTTGACTTCATGTCCCACATCTGGGCCATGCTGATGCAAAGGGTGGGCCCTCATGGCCTTGGGCAGCTCCTTCATGGACTGGAATTGAGTGCCTGTGGCTTTTCCAGGTGCACAGTGCAAGCTCATGGGGGTTCTGTCATTCTGGGGTCTGGAGTGTAGTGGCCTTCTCACAACTCTAGCAGGCAACTTCAGTGGGGACTCTGCATGAGGGCTCCAACCCCACATTTCCCCTCTGCATTGCCCTATTACAGGTCCTCCATGAGGGCTCTGCCCCTGTAGAAGACTTCTGCCTGAACATCCAGGCATTTTTATACATCCTCTGAAATCTAGGCAAAGGTTCCCAGAGCTCAATGCTTGTCTTATGTGTACTCGCATGCCCAACACCACATGGAAGCCACCAAGGCTTAAGGATTGCCCTTTCTGAAGAAATAACCCAAGCTGTCCCTTGGCCCCTTTTAGCCACAGCTGGATCTGGAGTAGCTGGGATGCAGGGCACCAAGTTCTGAGGCTTCATAGAGCAGTGGGGTCCTGGGCCTTGACCATGAAACCATTGTTTCCTCCTAGGGCTCCTGGTCTGTGATGGAAGGACCTGCCTCTCAGATCTTTGACATGACCTGAAGACATTTTCCCCATTGTCTTGACTATTAACTTTGAGCTCCTCTTTACTTTTGCAAATTTCTGCAGTGGTTTGAATTTCTTTCCAAAAAATGGGGTTTTATTTTCTACCTCATGGTCAGGCTGCAAATTTTCCAAATTTTTATATTCTGCTTCCATTTTAAACATAAGTTTCTTATCTCCATCTGAGACCACGTCAACCTGGACTTTATCATTCATATCACTATTAGCATTTTGGTCAAAAGCATTTACAAGTCTCTAGGAAGTTCCAAACTTTCCCACATCTTCTGTCTTTGTCTGAGCTCTCTAAACTGTTTCAATGTCTGCCTATTACCCAGTTCCAAAGTCCACTTCCATATTTTCAATTATCTTTATAACAGTGCCCCAAACTCCCAGTATTAATTTTCTATATTAGTCTGTTTTCACACTACTATTAAAGATACTACCAGAGAATGGGTAATTTATAAAGAAAGGAGGCTTAATTTACTCACAATTCTGCATGGTTGGTTAGGGTCTAAGGAAACCTACAATTATGGTGGAAGGCAAAGGAGAAGCAAGTACCTTCCTCACTAGGCAGCAAGAGAGAAGGAGAGCAGAAAAAACCACCACTTATAAAACCAAAAGATCTTTTGAGAACTCACTTACTATCATGAGAACAGCATGGGGGAAAATTTCCCCCACGTTCCAACTACCTCCCACCAAGTCCCTCCCTTGACACGCGGCAATTACAATTTGAGATAAGATTTGGGTGTATAAGATCTTAAAGTTATGAATTCAATACAGGGCACAGGATATAGCTTTTTTTTCTTTCAGAATATCTGAGGTTTCTAGGTTTCTAGTTAATTATCCACCTTATTAAAATGATCTTTTTTGTTTCAATATTGTTCTTTTCTTCTGAAAATGCATACAGACTCACACACAAACACACTCATTTGCTATATAACTTTCTTACACTTAAGGTATATCTTTTTATTTATTTAATTTTTTCAGATGGTGTCTCACTTTGTCACCCAGGCTGGAGTTCAATGGTGCCATCTTAGCTCACGGAAACCTCTGCCTCCCGGGTTCAAGCGATTCTCCTGCTTCAGCTTCCCGGGTAGCTGGGACTACAGGCACACATGACCATGGCCAGTTAATTTTTTGTATTTTTAGAAGAGATGGGGTTTTACCATGTTGGCCAGGCTTGTCTTGAACTCCTGACCTCAAATGACCCACCCACCTTGGCCTCCCAAAGTGCTAGGATTACAGGCATGAGCCACTGCACCCAGCTGGTGTATCTTTAGAGTAATACATTTGTATATGTAACTATGTAGATAAAAACTAAGTCTGTTTTTGTTTGTCAGCAGAGAGGCCACATGTAAAAAAATATATAAAACAAAAAAAAATATTTAATCATGGCCGGGCGCGGTGGCTCAAGCCTGTAATCCCAGCACTTTGGGAGGCTGAGACGGGTGGATCACGAGGTCAGGAGATCGAGACCATCCTGGATAACAAGGTGAAACCCCGTCTCTACTAAAAAAAAAAAATACAAAAAACTAGCCGGGCGAGGTGGCAGTTGCCTGTAGTCCCAGCTACTCCGGAGGCTGACGCAGGAGAATGGGGTAAACCCGGGAGGCCGAGCTTGCAGTGAGCTGAGATCCGGCCACTGCACTCCAGCCTGGGCGATAGATCGAGACTCCGTCTCAAAAAAAAAAAAAAAAAAAAATTTAATCATGACTCAGAAATGTATGGATATTAATTATACTCATGAAATTTTTATGATCAGAAAATGACCCTATGGCTAATAATAATTCAATTGCACATACTGAAGTAACTAAAAGTGTATAATGGGATTGTTTGTAATACAAAGGAAAAGTACATGCTCGAGGTGATAAATACCTCATTTACTCTGCTGTGATCATTAAATATTGTATGTCTGTGTTAAAATATCTCATATATGCCATAAGTGTGTATGCACACTACCCACAAAAATTTTAAAAAAATTTAAATAAGATAAAAAAGAATACAAATTTGACCTATGGGAACAAAATTCTTCAACTTATTTGCAGTTTAAAACCACTGGCAGGCAAGGCGTGGTGGCTCACACCTATATCCCAGCATTTTGGGATGCCAAGGCAAGTGGATCACCTAAGGTCTGGAGTTCGAGACTAGCCTGGCCAACATGGTGAAACTCCATCTCTACTAAAAATACAAAAATTAGCCAAGTTTGGTGGCACATGCCTGTAGTCCCAGCTACTTGGGAGGCTGAGGCAGGAGAATCGCTTGGACCCAGGAGGTGGAGGTTGCAGTGAGCCGAGATTTCGCTGCTGCACTCCAGCCTGGGTGACAGAGCAAGACTCCGCTCCAAAACAAATACACACACACACACACACACTGGCAAAAAAGAGATTACTAGAGATGTCATTCCCCTACATTAACAAATACTATATTGTTACCATCTTTTACCTAGAGCCTTAAGTAAGATTGGACACGTTAAAGTTGATGGCAAATTAACACTTCTTTCAAAGCACAATAGTCTTAACACATTAAAAACAATTATGTTTAATGAAAAAATTAGGTTCACACATAATCTTTAAAAAAATTTTAAATTTATTGCATTGTATTACATAAAGGTACAATTGATAAAATACTACTAACACTCAAAGAGTTTCCTCTCACTAGAATTCAGAATATTACTGTGAACACCCACCTTATACATCACTAAAACAATGTTATAAGTCAGCCACAAAGAGCCTCTCCATTTAGATTTTTCATTATGCATCTTACAGCCTAATGTCCTTACTCTTTCATAGGAAAGTTCATGAAGAATGGACACCTATAGAAAACAACCTCTCATACCTCTGATGCAATTGATCAAATACTTTCACAAACAATGGGAAGAAGGAATCAACGTGAAGTAACTTGAGACTTGAGTTACATTATTATTTGCTTCTTAGAAAATCTATAATTTTTTTTACAGAAAAAGCAGCATTCCTCGAATGTAATTATAAATCTCCAAAAAAATCTACTTCTTTAAAATGTATATAGTGATATCTTCGGATCTCTTTTACACTCAACACTCTGATTTAATATAATGTCTGAAGTTTCAGTGCCTTCATTCTTTCTACTGTGAATCCTCAAATGTTTATACAGACTTAATTTTTGATTAAATATATTTTCCCCATTTGCTACATATGCAAAAATATTTTCTAGTAGAAACTGGTGTTTTCTAAGCTATAGTTTTCAAACAAATGTTCTTTCACATTCATTACATTTTTAGACTTTCTCTCAAATATAAATCCTCTGATGTTCATTAAAGTTTGAGCATCTGCTTCAGGGTTTTCCTGTAATATAAAATGTGTACAATAAAATCTGTATTACAAGTAAAGGTACTATAATCCTCTTTATGTTTGAAATGTTTGTCTTCAGATAGTCTTTAAAGGCCTAAATTTTCTGAAGGTCTTTTTATAGTAATCACATTTATAATACTTTTTTTTTTGAGATGGAGTCTTGCTCTGTTGCCCAGGCTGGAGTACAGTGGTGCGATCTTGGCTCACTGCAACCTCTACACCCTGGGTTCGAGTAATTCTCCTGCCCCAGCTTCCTAAGTAGCTGAGATTACAGGTGCATGCTACCACGTCCTGCTAATTTTTCTATTTTTAGTAGAGATGGGGTTTCACCATGTTGGCCAGGTTGGTCTTGAACTCCTGACCTTGTGATCCGCCTGCCTTGGCCTCCCAAAGTGCTGGGATTATAGTCATAAGCCACCACACCTGGGTTATAATGCTTTTATTAAGTATAAACTTTCTGATATTGAGTAAGATATGAACAGATATTAATGGCTTTTCACATTCTTTGTATTTGTACAATTTTTCTCTAGTATAAATGCTTTCTTGTGCCATAAGGTGAGTATTTGTTAAAAGTTTTGCCACATTCTCCATATTTGTAGGGGTTTTCTTCAGTATAAATTATCCTACCTACCATAAACGTGTGACTACCATTTAAAGGCCTTGCCACATTTAACACATTTCTGGAGTTTCTCACCAGTATGATTTCTCTTTTTTAGAAAAGTTTGAGGTGTGGTTAAATGCTCTGTTATATTTTTTATGTATGTAGAGTTTCTCTCCAGTATAAACTTTTTTAATTAATAAGGATGGAGAACCTGTTAAATGCTTTGCCACAATTTTTTTTTTTTTTAACAATTGTAGGGGTTGTCTCCAATATCAATTATCTTACATTTATTCAAACAAATGTTTGAGGACTTTTAAAAGACATTTCTATATTCCTTATTGTAGGGTTTCTCTTCAATATTAATTCTCTTAATGTATAATAAGGGTTCAAGATTAGTTAAAAGCTAAAGCTTTTAACCACATTCTTTGTTTTTGTAGGGTTTCTCTCTAGAATGAATAATCTGATACTGTGTAAGGCCTGAGATGTGCTTAAAGGTTTTGCCACATTTTTTACCTTTGTAGAGTCTAATATACTCTCTTAGGCTTTGGGAAGCTGAGAGGCAGGTAGATCACCTGAAGTCAGGAGTTCAAGACCAACCTGGCCAACACGGTAAAATCCCTAAAAATACAAAATCAGCCAGTGTGGTTGCATGCGCCTGTAATCCCAGCAACTCAGGAGGCTGAGGCAGGAGAATTGCTTGAACCCAAGAGGCAGAGGTTGCAGTGAGCTGAGATCATGTCACTGCACTCCAGCATGGGTGACAAAGTGAGACTTCATCTCAAAAAATTTTTGTTTAAATAAATTCTCTTGGGTTCCTTAAGGTTTGAGGGCTGGTTAAAGGCTTTATTACTTTTTTACATTTATAAGACTTTTGTTCAATATGAATTATCTTATGTACAATAAAGGCTTGGAACTGGTTAAAGGCTTGGCCACATTCTCCACACTTGTAGAGATTTTTTTTAGTTATTTTATGTATTATAAGGCCTGAGGGCTGGACTTTATCACGTTACTCACATTTGTAGGGTTTCTCTCCAGTATGCATACTCTTATGATTAGCAAGACTTGAGGACCACTTAAAAGCTTTGTCACATTCTTCACATTTGTAGGGTTTCTCTCCAGTATGAATCCTCTTATGAGCATTAAGAGTTGAGGAGAAGGCAAAGGCTTTCCCACATTCTTTACATTTGTAGAGTTTCTCTCCGGTATGAATTATCTTATGTTTCTTAAGGGTTGAGAGGCAGTTAAAGGCTTTGCCACATTCTTCACACGTGTAGGGTTTCTCTCCAGTATGAATTCTCTTGTGGTAAGTGAGCGATGAGGATAAGCTAAAGGCTTTGCCACATTCTTCACATGTGTAAGGTTTCTCTCCAGTATGAATTCTCTTGTGGTTCGTAAGTGTTGAGGAGCGGCTAAAGGCTTTGCCACATTCTTCACATGTGTAGGGTTTCTCTCCAGTATGAATTCTCTTATGTTTAGTAAGGGTTGAGGACCAGGTAAAAGCTTTGCCACATTCCTCACATCTGTAGGGTTTCTCTCCAGTATGAATTCTTTTATGTTTAGTAAGGGTTGATGAGCAGGTAAAGGGTTTGCCACATTCTTCACATTTGTAGGACTTCTCCATAGTATGAATTATCTGATGTTGATTTAGGTGTGAAACCATACAAAATGATTTGACATATTTTTTACATTTCAAATGTTTCTTTCCACTATGTCTTGTCTTATGTCTATTGGAATTTGAAAATTTACTGAAGACTTTGACACATTTATGAGTCTGAAATATTTTGTTTTGGGTAGTTGACAAACATTGGTTAACTTCATTATAACCTCCTTCTTGCACCTCACACTCACCCATGGTTTTACATTTTTTTACTTGTAAATTCTCATGTTCACATTTTCCATATATTCTCGGTATTACTTTTTGAAGTGAATCTTTTATGCCCAGCTCTGGCTGAAGGTCTTGGGTGAAATGAGAACATGTAACTGAAAGACATAAAAATCACAAGTTACTTCACTTACTAGACTCAGATACATACACTTTACAAATCATAAAATTATACAAGGTACATTAGCAAAATGGCATATCAAATTACCACAGGCCACAATTCCTTCATAGGTTTATAAATGTAACAAAACCACAGTGATCAAAATACCTTTGCTGGAAATTTATAAATAAAGTAAGTGTGTGCATCAGGTGGGCACAATGTCAAGAGCCATATATAAAGAGAAGAGAAGTCTGCGACATTCACCCAACACAGCCCTTCCTCATCCCTAGTAGAAGAATATGGTGTCTTTAGGAGCAAACTGTTTTTTTATTATAAAAGACCAGAAAAATACTGGGACCTATATCTTTACTTTTGGCTTACAGGGGCCTTTCTGTCTTCCATGATAGAAAGTGCTGAATGAAATGGTGGTATACTTTTGAAATGACACCTTTAAGTCTTTTGGGATCAAAAGTGAATGTTACAACAGCAGAAAGACTGCAGTCCATGGGCAGAAAACAGGTGTAGAAAGTAGCTACCTACTGGTAAGAGGAAACATGGAGAAGTCTTTTAACTGAAAAATAAATGCAAAATTGCACACAAGACACATCCTGAAAACATGTTTGAGAGACTCTGTGAATCTCTAGCCAAGATAATTGGTTTCAGGCTATGCCAGGAAAGAGCTGCATTATAAAGATCATGAAAGGTAGTTTTATGTTAATGTTTAAATCTCAACCAAAGATTACAATGTATACAAAACATGAGGACAACATGGTCTAATAAAAAAAACAATTTTTGAAAAAGCAACTATAAAAATAAAGAGGCATATATTAATTTTTAAAATATATTTTAAATTTAAAATAAATTTTAAAATATATTATGCTCAGTGAGAAAAATGGAAAACCAGACACCTAAATAAAATCAGAAAAATAAGAATATCAACAATAAGCTTGGAATAATAAAAACAAAACAATCGTGGAATTAAAAAAGAATAACTGAAAAAATTTAAAAGAAAAAAATAATGTAAGAAATGAAGAAGCTAAACAAACAAACTAAGACATACACAAAAAGATCCATCACACATCTTTAAGCAAAGTTTCAAAAGTCGCTAACCAGAAGACAATCTTGGGAGCTGTAAGATAAAAATGAGGTATTATTTATAAGCATAGTTCTCTGAAACATTTGACAATAGAAATCTTGCAGGTCAATAAAGAACTGTGTACAATGGTTAAAGTACTGAAAAAAAAATCTTCATGGTGAGAATAATAAACACAGCAAAAATGTACTACAAAATAAAGAAAAAATAAAGATCTTCCAGAATAAACACATGCTGGAAAAGCATATAAGCACTGCATGTGCCCTAAATAAAATGCTGAAAAGAGGTCTTCCACTTAAAATAACATGATGAAAAAAATACATAATTGTATGAAAATATATAACTTTTTGAAAAACATATGCATATACAAAAAATAAAATTCTGCAGCATTATCGTGATCATGCAGAAAACATTTTTAGTTATTCTTTAAAATTTGAAAGATACAAGTATAAAAATAATCATAAAACATAAAAAGATATAATTATCAACATCAATAAGATGTATAGGGTAGATAAAATGAGGACAAATTTTTCTATGCAACTGAAGTCATTTTTTTTTTACCAGTTTAAGAAATACTGTGGTAACATTTAGAGGTGTTATAAAATCTCCAATGTAGCACAAAGAAAAAATCTTTATAGACACACAAAAGAAAATGAATGAATTACTAACATGAAACAAAGAATGATATTATATAATGGTAAAATGAGTCAATTTACTAGGAATCTATAACTATTATGTCTATCTATATGTACATGCATATATAAGATCAGGGCTTCAAAATATATAAAGCAAATATTGATAGAAATGAAGCAAGAAACAAAATAGCAACATAAAATTATAAACATTAAGACCTCACTTTCAATAATAAATAAAAAATTGAAATAAAACATCGATTAAAAAAACAGAAAACCTGAAGAACATTATATTGTGTATGAATTCATTTTGCATTACTATAGAAAATAAACTGAGACTGAGTAATTTATAAAGAAAAAGACTTCTTTGGTTCACAGTTGAGTAGACTGTACAAGATGTATATGCCAGCATCTGCTTCTGGTGAGGATATGAGGAAGCTTACAATTATAGTGGAAGGCAAAAAAGATGTATATGCCAGCATCTGCTTCTGGTGAGGATATGAGGAAGCTTACAATTATAGTGGAAGGCAAACATGTCACATGGTGAAAGATGATGCGAGTGTGAGGTGGAGGAGCCAGGTTCCTTTAAGCAACCAGCTCTCATGTGAATTAATAGAGGGAGCCCTCTATGATTACCAAGGGGATTGTGCCAAGTCATTCATGAGGGATTTGTCTCCATGATGCAAACACCTCTCATTAGGCCCCACATCCAACACTGGAGATTACATTTCAACATGAGATTTGGAGGGCACAAACATCTACACCATATTATAAAATCAACTAGGCTAAACAGACACGTACAGAACTCTCCAGTCAAAAGCAAGTGGGTACACAATATTCTTATTTGCACCTGGTATATTCTGTTAGAATACATAGGTCTTAGTAAATTTCAAAAGATGAGCCAGGTGCAGTGGCTCACAGGTGTAATCTCAGTACTTCGGGAGGCCAAGGTGGAAGGATCACTTGGGGCAAGAAGCTTGATACCAGCCTTGGGAACATGGTGAGACCCTGTCTCTACAAATAATTAAAAATTAGCTGGGCATGGTGGGGTAGGTCTGTAGTGTCAGTCACTCAGGAGGCCAAGGTGGAAGGATTACTTGAGTCCAAGAGGTTTAGGCTGCAGTGAGCCAAGATAGTGCTACTGCATTAGAGTCTGGGCAACAGAGTAAGAAACCCTGTGTAAAAAAAAATTTAAGAAGAGCAAAATCATACAGCCTATTTTTTTCTAACCAAAACTGAATAAAGCCAAAAAGAAAAAAGGTAAAATAGGCAAATAAAAAATATATGGAAATAAACACACTCTTCAATGTATTCTTGCACAGGTCAAATAATTTAACTTAATTTAATATTTTTGCTTGAGGGTCAAAATAGTTAAGTGACAACTTAGTTGTCAACATAACTCACAGTGGTTAACAAATTTAATATAATCTGTATCAAAATTCCAAAAGTATATTTATTCCTGAAATATTGTTTAAAATTTTTAAAATTTATTTTGAACTATATCTAGAGAAACATGAAAAACAGAGGCATTATACTTCTTAATTTTAAAACATAATAAAAAGCAACAATAACTGTGGTATCCACACAAAGACAGATAAAGACATGACAGAACAAAATAGGGAGACCAGCAATGAACTCTTCTGTGCATGACCAAATAATCTGCCACAAAGTTGCCATCAGCAGACAATGGAGAAAATATCATCCCTTCAACACATAATGTTGAAAACTGGATATCTATATTGACGAAATAAACTTGGATGCTTTAATTGCATCATATACAAAAAATATTTTAAACAAAATACTTAGACTGAAAAAAAACTAATGAAATTCTTAGAAAAAAATATAGTGGAAAGACATGACATTGGTCTTGGCACCATTTTCTTAGACATGCCATCAAATGAATGAGCAACAAAGAGAAGAACACACAAATTTAACTGGACTAAACTTCAAAATTTCTGTAATCAAATAACACATTTAATAGAGTGACAGTGCCACCCACGAAATGGGTGACAATATTTGAAAATCACATGTGATAAAACTTAATATTGAGAATTTATAAACAACACCTAGAAGTAGACAACGATAACTGAATTACTTGATTTAGAAATGGTCAAGCAAGCTGGGCGTGGTGGCTCATTCTTGTAATCCCAGAACTTTGGGAGGCCGAGGTGGGCAGATCACCTGAGGCTAGGAGTTTGAGACCAACCTGACCAACATGGCAAAACCCCATCTCTACTAAAAATACAAAATTAGCCGGGCATGGTGGCACATTCCTATAATCCCAGTTACTCAGGAGGCTGAGGCAGGAGAATCGTTTGAACCAGGGAGGCAGAGGTTGCCCTGAGCCAAAATTGCACCACTGCACTGCAGCCTGGGCAACAAGAGTGAAATTCAGTCTCAAAAAAAAAAAAAAAGAAAGAAAGAAAGAAATGGACAAATGATTAAACTAAATTTTAATTAAAAAAGTTACACAAATGGGGATAACTATTTGAAAGGTTGCACAAAATTAATAATTTATAGAAAAATGCAAAACAAAATCACAATACAAAACAAAATTACCTTATATCAATTAGAATGGCCACTATAAATTTTTTCAAAAACACCAACTATGTAGATGATGTAAAGAAATTGAAACCTATTCAAGTTGTTGATGAGAAAAAAGATGCAACTATCATAAAAAGTATCATGAATGTTCTTGGAATAATTCTAAATGAAATTATACAACACAGCAATTCTATTCATGAATCTATATCTAAAATATGCAACACAGTAAAATGAAGACATAAGAGGTATCCTGCTTGCATATCCCCCCACAGTAAGTCTCATAACCCAACCTCTAAATAAATAAATAAATACATGGATAAAAATTTAAAAATAAATTATAAAAAACTTTAAACTATATTTCAAGTCTATAGTAATGAAAACGGAATGGCGTGTGCAGAAAAATAGACAACCATAAATGAAACAGAACCTACTATTCTCACACATTTTAGACATGACACAAAAAAATTTTTAATGGTTTAACAGAGTTTCTCAAAAATATGCAGATATTAGTGTACTCCAAAAGCAATGGAAAAGCAGTTTATGCAGTCCCTGATAAGCCACAAAGAAAACTTTGGCTGAACTTGAAGAAAGATTTCTGAAGTGAAAGTAGAATCCGTAGAGAATTTAAAAGCCTGGGGCAGAAGGTATCACTATCTGAGAGCAAAAGTAAAAAATGACTCAGGCTTCTCAGAATCTCTTTCCATAGAAGCACATCTCCCCAAACCACATTTTAAGGACTGGCTTCCTCCTTGATTTGTGTATCTCTCATCTGTGTCATCTGCTTCATTCACTCTCACTTACCTGGGTGTTTGGATACCATCTCATTTCTCTTTATATTCCGAGGCTCTTTATTTTGCTCCAGACAGGTGATCAAGTCTGGCTTAGAGACAGCAATACCTGATTTATTAAGAAAAAAAAAGTAAGATAAATCTTGCTGAATTCTTTAATTACCAAATTAGTATTATGCTTAGTAAAGAGGATATACTAGAAAATTCTAGAAAATTAATATTGGTCATAATAGAACTTTTTAACTATTTAGAAAATATTTTAAATGTGTAGGTCCTTAATTTCACTACTCAGTATTGCTGAATCAAAAACTGGTGGTGGCAACTGAATTCTAAGGCATGGGCAACGCTCTTTTACGCCACAACATTTTTGGAATTGCCACTAACCTAGAGCGAAAGATACATAAGCTCAGGAAAGGGAAAAGTTCAGGTCAAAATAAAACGTCTTGAAGAATTTGTTCTACACCAATGAATCCCCAAGATTTTCTTAAAATCGGAGAGCTAAAATTCATTCATGCAAAGCAGAAATTACCAAAATCATCTTAGAAAAGAGAGAAAGGCAATATATTAGGAATTGTGTATCGAAGTTATCCTCACCCAGGGAGACCAGGTTTCTGTAGTTCTCTAACATCACATCTCTATATAAATTCCGCTGAGCACGATCCAGGCATTGCCATTCCTCCAGAGAGAATTCTATAGCTATGTCTCTGAATGTCAACAGTCCCTGAAAAAAAAACAAAAACAACAAAAAACACTCATGAACACACAAACACTCACCACATGGCCATAGGCAGAGATTTTTATTTGACTCAAGAGTAAAAAGAAGTGTTTCTCACTTATAAGAGTGACTAAAATTATTCAATGATAATTTTTAACACTGAAGTATTCTCTAACTCTGAGAAAAGAGGATAGCAGACAATCCACAATACCACTGTAGGTATAATTTTCTGGACGATAAATTATTAAATTAAGAGCATCAATATGGACATGTCTATTTTTTCCTTTTCTTTTTTCTTTTTTTCTTTTTGGAGACCAAGTCTCGCTCTGTTGCCCAGGCTGGAGTGCAGTGGCGTGATCTTGGCTCACTGAAAACTATGCCTCCTGGGTTCAAGTGATTCTCCTGCCTCAGCCTCTCAAGTAGCTGGGATTACAGGTGTGTGCCACCATGCATGGCTAATTTTTGTATTTTTAGTAGAGACAGGGTTTCTCCATGTTGGCCAGGCTTGTCTTGAACTCCTAACCTCAGGTGATCCACCCACCTTGGCCTCCCAAAGTGCTGGGATTACTAGCATGAGCCACTGCACCTGGCCCATTTTAATTATAAAGAAACATCAGTTTTATGCAAAGTTGAAGATACAGACAACTTCCCTGTTCTATAATTTTTAATAGTAACATTAAGTAGCCTTTCTTTAGCAGCCTAGAAAGCAAGTATCTCCTAATAGTTTTTTCAGAACTTTCTGGATAATAAATGCCATCCTGTTTATGTGAGCATTTTCTAAATCCTATTCTGCATGGAACTAATAGAGCACACAGATGAAACTTCAACAAGACATGTTTCACTTTTCATTAATATCCAAAGACAACTGTGTTTCCCCAATAGAAATATTGAGTATTTACACCTTCTCATGTTCAACAGCTACGATGGGAACATTTTAAATATTGCAGGTCATAAATTTGTGGTGAGAATTCTGCATGGCATACAAGAATCCAAGATGAAGAAAATACCTAGAAGGCTTGGTATGGCCGGGCACGGTGGCTGGTGCCTGTAATCCCAGCACTTTGTGGGGCTGAGGTGGGCGGATTGCCTGAGGTCAGGAGTTTGAGACCAGCCTGGCCAACATGGTGAAACCCTGTCTCTACTAAAAATACAAAAATTAGCTGGGCGTGGTGGTGAGCACCTGTAATCCCAGCTAATAGAGAGGCTGAGGCAGGAGAATCACTTGAACCCGCAAGGTGGAGGAGGTTGCAGTGGGCTGAGATTGTGCCATTGCACTCCAGCCTGGGGCACAAGAGTGAAAACTCAAACAAACAAAACAAAACAACAAAAAGAGAAGGCTATGCTATACAGAAAAAAATTTTTTTCAGAACCCCTAGACTATCATAAAAATAGCAAAAAAATAATTGAAACAAACTCATTAGGTATAAACAACACAAGCGGAGAAGTAAACATCTGCAAGTTCTGAACACATGGCATTCCAAAAGGCAGAGTGGACACTGCTTTTTTTTTTTTTTTTTTTTTTTTTAGACAGAGTCTTGCTCTGTCAACCAGGCTGGAGTGCAGTGGTGCGATCTTGGCTCACTGCAACCTCCACCTCCTGGGTTCAAGCAATTCTCCTGCCTTAGCCTCCTGAGTAGCTGAGATTACAGGTGTGCACTACCATGCCCGGCTAATTTTTGTATTTTTAATAGAGACGGATTTTCACCATGTTGGTCAGGCTGTTCTCAAACTCCTGACCTTGTGATCCACCCATCTCAGCCTCCCTAAGTGTTGGGATTACAGGTGTAAACCACCACGCCTGGCCCAGACACTGCTCTTGATCTGAGACATGCTCACCTGAGAAAAAGTGATTTTTTCCTTTTCCTCCTCTTTCTCTGAAATGTATTTTCAGATAAGATGCTCTCGACATATCAAATCTGCATCTTGAGAATACGCCTTTAAAGCACAATCTATTCACCTGCTACCACCACACACATCCACGGGCAGAAAGACTGAGACTTGCTGAAAACACTCACCCATTTTTGTTGCGTATAACTGAAAAGATTTCAGAGCAATGACAGAACAACGAGCTTCTCCATAACTATTAAAGTATAAGTTTCTTTTTCCCTGCCCTCCCGTATCGGACATCAGCAAATTTCTTTACATAATGGCAGCATGAACTGCACTGACCTCTTCCTACCAAACGGAAACAGGGCAGGCAGTGCAGCCTTCCTCAGATGCGAAGGTTGAACTAAACTCTCCTGAATGTATCTTGAACCCCTCAAGTGTATAAGTTACTTGATAATCTCGGCCCTGCTTTATGCAAAGTGATTCTGCAGGATCCAAAAGGGTCCAGGAATGGGCTTTTTCAACAAGTCCCCTGTAAATGCTGATTGTGCTTTCCCAGACACATTATTAGCATTAGCGAGAGAAAGCAGGCACAGCAAAGAGTCCCTTACACCCGCCACGTCTGTCACAATACACATACTTGTGATACAAATAAAGACAACCAACCTCCACCCTGAAATATTATATTTTTTGTTGGCTTTTTTCAGTTTACAGAGAAAACAGAAGGCAGCAATGTCTGAGTAAGTCTGCACTTGGGAAATGTGTACACATGTACTAATAAAATGGTTATTAAGCAGGTACTATGTGCTCAGGAGCATGTCACAGAACACTACGGGGAATAACACATAATGTGATTTAATTTTCATAGCACTCTGGGAGTTGCTACTAAGTGTTGAATAATTTTTAGCATTTAGATTAAGAGCACAGCAGTTTTATTTCTTATGTGTCTCTATCATTAATTTTTAAAAGAAAATGTATAGAACAATAAATCAATATAAAAAACATCCGAAATGATACAATTACATAAGAATTGAATAATCAACTTCCAAATGGCTATTTTGTAAATAATGAAATTAAGGCAGAAATAAAAAAAGTTTTGGAACTAATTAGAGCTGAAATACAACATACCAGAAGCTCTGGGTCACAGCTAAGGCAGTGTTAAGAACAAAATGTATAACACTACACATCCACATCAAAGAGTTAGAAAGATCTCAATTTACAAATCTAACGTCATAATTAAAAGAATTCCAAAAGTAAGAGCAAACTAACTTCAAAGCTAGCAAAAGACAAGAAATAACCAAAATGATAGCTGAAATGTAGAAGGTGAGACATAAATAACCATAAAAAGTTTAATGGGCCAGGCACAGTGGCACACACCTATAATCCCAGAACTTTGGGAGGTCGAGATGGGCAGATCATGATGTCAGGAGTTTGAGACCAGCCTGGCCAACATGGTGAAATCCCGTCTCTACTAGAAATACAAATATTAGCTGGGCGTGATGGCGGGCACCTGCAATCCCACCTACTCAGGAGGCTGAGGCAGGAGAATTGCTTGAAACCAGAAGGCGGAGTTTGCAGTGAGCAGAGATTACGCCCACTGCATTCCAGGGGCGAAAGAGTGAAACTCTGTCTCAAAAAAAAAGTTCAACGAAACCAGAAGTTGATTCTATGAAAAAATTAATGATAGATAAAACATTAGATTAATGAAGAAAAAAGAAATAATTCATATAAACACAATCAGACTAAAAAGTCCAAAAACAACAGATGCTTGTGAGGTTATGGAAGAATGGAATGCTTATATCCTGCTGGTGAGCGTATAAATTTGTTTAACCATTGAGAAAAACAGTTTGGCAATTTTTCAGTAACCTGAAAACAGAATTACCATTTGACCCAGCAATGCCACAACTGGGAATATTACCAATGATTGTAAGTTATTCTACCATAAAGACACATGCATGCATATGTTTATTACAGCACTATTTACAAAAAACAAGACATAAACCTGTATGTCTTCAGTGGTAGACTGGATAAAGAAAACGTGGTATGTACACACCATGAAATATGATGCAGCTATAAGAAAGAACATCATGATGTCCGTTGCAGCAACATGAATGGAGCAGGAGACCGTTATTTTTAGAAAACTAGTGCGGGAATAGAGAATCAAATACTGTATGTTGTCACTTATAAGTGGGAGCAAAATAATGAGAAAACGTGGACACAAATAAGAGAACAGACACTGAGGCCCAGTACAGGGTGAAGGGTCAGAGGATGAAGAAAATCAGAAAAAAAAAAATCTGTTGGGTACTATGCTTAGGTCCTGAGTGATAAAAGAATCTGTACACAAAAACTTCATGATATGATTTTACCTATATAACTTGCACATATACTCTTGAACCCAAAATAAAAGGTAAAAGAAAAAAAATTTGGCCGGGCGCAGTGGCTCACACCCATAATCCCAACCCTTTGGGAGGCTGAGGCAGGCAGATCACCTGAGGCCAGGAGTTCGAGACCAACCTGGCCAACATGGTGAAACCCTGTCTCTATTAAAAATACAAAAATTAGCCGGGCGTGGTGGCACGCACCTATAATTCCAGCTACTCAGGAGGGAGGCAGGAGAGTCTCTCGAACCTGGGAGGTGGAGGTGGCAGCAAGCCAAGATCACACCACTGCACTCCAGCCTGGGTGACAGAGCAAGACTCCGTCTCAAAAAAAAAAAAAAAAAATTCGTGAGTGGGAAAGAGTGCAAGGTCAGTGGTAGGACTGGCTTATGCTACAGACAGTGGTCCACGTGGGGCTATACTCTGATTTAGTCCTGTGTCCATGCAGGCAGATTAGACCATGATCAAGTGGTACGGACCCCTACATTAGTGGAGGAAACAGGTGCTACTGCAGATTCAGTTTCTGGGGTTGAGGATATGCCAGGAAACTTGTAGGCACTTTGGTTGGATTTTGGCAAGAAGCACTAAAAACAAAAGCGCTGTGGTAGAATTCTTGAGGGTGGTGCCTAGTCCTGGGAGGGGTGTGGACGCATCAATGTCTAGTGGGTCTGTCTGTGAATGGGTGAGAATCACGTGGTGGCAGCTCTGAAAGGAGGTCAGTTATCACAGTTCCTTTTCTCTAAGTTTTTAGTTTTTTTCACCCTGAGAGGAGACCTAGAATCACAAGACAATGTGCAGTGTGACAGCCTGTGTGCAGGAGAACAGAGCCTCCCCTTACCAGATGCCCAGAGTCCCCCTCCAGGCCAAGCCTCTGTAATATCTCTTTTCTGACACCTGGGATTACAGGCACCTGTCACCACGCTCGGCTAATTTTTGTATTTTTAGTAGAGATGGGGTTTCACCATGTTGGCCAGGCTGGCACCAAGCAATTTTTTAACACCAACTTTTTGTCTAACATTTCCATCCTGATGCCACCCAGAGTCGGCACGGACCATAATTCAGAGCTCAGTGTCACCATATCGCCCTCACTGCACACGCCTGTCACAAATCCCAGGGACCCATCTATGCTTCTCAGCTACTGTCTATAAACTGGGGACTCCCATAATGTCCCTCAAGTTCAATAATTTGATAAAGATACTCACAGAATTCTGCAAAATCCTGTACTTATGTTAACCAGTTTACTATAAAACATGCAACCAAGAAACAGTGAAATGGAAAAGATGTATAAGACAAAAAAAAAAAAAAAAAAAGTTGGGAAAGATGGGGTATATAGCACCCGACCTCTGCTTTCTTCTTATGTGAAATATTTATAAATGGCAAACTTTTTTTTTACAAAGCATTGAATGGCACTTTTTAAGTGTCATCCAATGACTTTAAAAAAAAATAATTAGTGTAAGTACTGTGTCTGAAACATACAAGGAAAGACAAATAGGTAATAATGTGAGTTAGAAAAGTTGGCATTTTGGAATGTCAGATGGAACTGGAAATTTAATATTTTACTGCAGGCCAGTTAGTCTGTGAGAACAGGGAAATTGACTCAAGACCTTGTTTAAGACACAGTTGAGGCCCAGCGTGGTGGCTCACGCCTGTAATCCCAGCACTTGGGAGGCCAAGCAGGCGGATCATCTAAGGTCAGGCATTTGAGACCAGCCTGGCCAACATGGTGAAACCCCATCTCTACTAAAAATACAAAAAGTAGCTGGGTATGGGCCTGTAATCCTAGTTACTCAGGTGGCTGAGGCAGGATAATTACTTGAACCAGGGAGGCGGAGGTTGTAATGAGGCAAGATGGAGTCACTGCACTCCAGCCTGGGTGACAGAATGAGGCTCCGTCTTAAAAAAAAAGAAAGAAAGAAAGAAAGAAAGAAAAAGGCACAGTTGAAAAATGCAGGCTGCCTGCAATAGCCTATTCCTGTAATCCTAGCACTTTGAGGCGAAGGCGGGCAGATCACTTGAGGCCAGGAGTTTGAGACCAGCCTGGCCAACATGGCAAAACTCTATCTTTACTAAAAATACAAAAAGTAGCCGGGCGTGGTGGCCGGTGCCTTTAATCCCAGCTACTCGAGAGGCTGAGGCAGGAAAATCACTTCAACCCAGGAGATGGAGGTTGCAGTGAACTGAGATCTCACCACTGCACTGCAGCCTGAGTGACAAAGCGACTCTGTCTCAAAATAAATAAATAAATAAAAATAACAGCAAGGGAAAGCCAGTTTCCTGTGGCTTTCCACAGGCAAATATTTAAACAGCAGGCAATTGGACCAAGGTGGATTGACTTTTCTCGGCTCTCACTTAAAAAAACAAAAATCTAACTCAAATGTATCTCTGTGGCCGGGGCGGTGGCTCACGCCTGTAATCCCAGCACTTTGGGAGGCCAAGAAGGGCACATCATTTCAGGTCAGGAGCTCGAGACCACCCTGGCCAACATGGTAAAACCCCGTCTCCACTGAAAACACAAAAATTAGCCGGGCACGGTGGCGGGCACCCGTAATCCCAGCTACTCGGAAGCCTGAGGCGCGACAATAATTGAACCCGGCAGACAGAGGTTGCAGTGAACCGAGATTGCGCCACTGCACTCCAGCAAGGGCAACAAAGCTAGACTCCCTCACAAAAAAAAAATTGCATTTCTTGGAAATTATTACATTGAAGAAAAAAATTCAGGCCTAGTCAACCACAGACTGCTAATTAATCTGTGATGACATAACCAAGAAATTTTCACCTGGATCTTACAAATAAGGAAACTACATAACTTTACCAAAGCAGTTACTGAATTTGGTTTGCTTCATCATGCAACTTATAACAGACTTCTTCAAGCCTCTCCCATGGACCACAACCCACAAACCATAGCTGCGCGCTCTATGATTCTTGAATCACATTTTGATCAAATTGTCTAATATTTTTACAGTGATTCCCATACATTTCTAAAAGGAAATGAGGAACTAGGGACCTCAGGGACCACAACTTTTTCCACTTATGAATCCCACACCCTGAGTCAGGACTCTGCCCTGATGACTTTCCCACCCATGCACAATCTGGGTGAGATGAGGCGCTGGGAGTGCGGAGCCGCCCAGAGAGGGCTCCAGCCCAGGGCAAAGCCACGGCAGAGGAAAAAGACAGAACTCCCAGGGTCCCAGCCGCTGGCCCAGGCACCATATTATGTCTGGAGGAGACTAACAGCCCACCTGGGCCAAGGAGGATTTGGGTCCTGAGACTCCAGAGCTGACTGCGAGGAAGTTTGGGTCCTGCTACAGCCACTTTCAGCCGGTTCCAACCAGCCCCCAGCCCTCTCTCACGATGACAGACCCACCACTCACCATTTCTCGGCTTCCAGGGTGTCCCGGTCTTTTAGCCATAAATCTGCGAATACCTGCAGGACACAAGGCCACAGTGGCTTGGACTCTAGGAGCGGAGGAAGCAGAGCAGTAAGGAGAAGAACTGGAGCTCTGGACGCAGAGAAACGCAAACGACCCGGAAAATTACGGAAGCGTCCTGTTCTCTCCCGCTGCATGCCTGATTGGACAATTCCTAATCCATTGCTCCTGATTGGATAAGGTTTCAGGACCCACCCTTCATGCCCTGAGTGACGAAAAATGTGATCAGACACTGGGCTAAACCAAGCAAAAAATAACAGGTTAGACTGCAACCTTTACAGCCAAGGCTTCTTCCCTGATCTGAGACAGGCCAACCCTAGAAGACATTTGCATTTAACCTTCTGTAAAACGTAATATGCATTTGTAAATGATATATAATATAGTTATTCATAAACTAAAAAAATATGACAATTTTTTAAAAATTTCAGATTTTATGACCTTCCTTACTGCGGATCCTTTGCAGTGACATGGTTTGGCTCTGTGGCTCCACCCAGATCTCATCTCAAATTGTAATTCATGGCAAGGCGTGGTGGCTCAGGCCTGTAATCCCAGCACTTTGGGAGCCCGAGGCTGGTGGACTACGAGGTCAGGAGTTAAAGACCAGCCTGGCCAATATGGTGAAACCTCGTCTGTACTAAAAATACAAAACTTAGCCAGGGTGGTTTGCGGGCGTCTGTAGTCCCAGCTACTCAGGAGGCTGCGGCAGAAAAATCGCTTGAACCCGGGGGGTGGAGCTCGCAGTGAACCGAGATCGTGCCACTGCACTGCAGCCTGGGTGAAAGAGCAAGACTTGGTCTCGAAAATAAATAAATAAATAAATAAATAAATAAATAAATAAAATAAAATAAAATAAATTGTGTTTTCCACATGTCAGGGCAGAGACCAGGTGGGAAGTGATTGGATCATTAGGGGGGATTATCCTCATGCTGTTCTTGTGATAGTAAGGGAGCTCTCAAGATACCTGATGGCTTTAAAATGTGGCATCTCCCCCCGCACACATGCCCCCATCCCCGGTTCTCTCTTTTTCCACCAAGTAAGATGTGCCTTGCTTTCCCTTCACCTTCTGTCATGGTCATGATTGTAATTTTCCTGAGGATTCCTCAGATATGTAGAACTATGATTAAATTAAATCACTTTAAAAAAATTACTCAATCTGAGGTATTTGTTTATAGCAGTGTGAAAATGAACTAATACATGCAGGCAGCCTGAGATTTCACAAAGGAGGCAATCCTCTGCAGTAAAATATGAGCTACATGTAAATTTTGAATTTTCTAGTAGCCAAATATTAAAAAGAAAATAAAAATGGTAGAGCTGGGCTCAGTGGCTCACGGTTGTAATCTCTGCATGTTCAGAAGACGAGGTGGTGGACCACCTGAGATCAGGAATTCGAGATCAGCCTGGCTAACATGGCAAAACCCCATCTCTACTAAAAATACAAAAATTAGCCGAGCGTGGTGACAGACACTTGTAATCCCAGCTACTCAGGAGGCCGAGGCAGGAGAATTGCCTGAATCCAGGAGGCAGAGGTTGCAGTGAGCCGAGATTGTGCCACCGCACTATGGCTTGGTGACAGAGCAACTCTGTCTCAAAATAAAAAAGAAAGAAACAGGTGGAATAACAGGTGGAATTGATTGTAACAATTTAATCAGTCCAATATATCCAAAATATTATTTTAATATGTGATTAGTATGTAATGGTTAATAAAGCATATACATTTTTAAAGCTAAATCTTCCAATGTAACCTTGTATTTTACCTTTCCAGCACATTGCAGTTCAGACCAGCCCCATTCCAGCACTCTGTGGCCATGTCAGAGGCGTTGCAACTGCATCTGGAATAGGTGCTGGGTAAAGTGGGACTGAGACCTACAGGACTCCCTTTTCCATGAGGTCAGGCATTCTAAGTCACAGGATAAATAGGAGATTGGCACAAGATGCAGTTCACAAAGACCTTGCTGATAAAACAGTTTGCAGTAGAGAAGCCACAAAAATCCACCAAAACCAAGATGGGAATGAAAGTGACCTCTGATTGTCCTCACGGATCATTACATGTTAATTATAACGCATTAGCATGCGAAAGACATTCCCATCAGTGCTATGACAGTTAATGAATGCCGTGGAGACATCAGAAAGTTACCGTATATGGTCTAAAAAGAAGAGAAATACTTAGTTCTGGGAATTGCACATCCCTTTCTTCAAAACTCATGAATAATCCACCCGTTGTTTAGCATATAATCAAGAAATAACTAAGTATTTTTAATTGAGGAGCCCACACTGCTGCTATGTCTAGGAGTAGCTATTCTTTTATACCTTTACTTTCCTAATAAGTTTGCTTTTGCTTTGCACTGTAGACTCGCCCAAAATTTCCTTCCTTCCTTCCTTCCTTCCTTCCTTCCTTCCTTCCTTCCTTCCTTCCTTCCTTCCCTCCTTCCTTCCTTCCTTTTTCTCTCTCTCTCTTTTTCTTTTCTATCTTTTGACAGAGTCCTGCTCAGTCGCCCAGGCGGGAGTGCAGTGGCGCCATCTCGTCTCACTGCAACCTCTGCCTCCTGGGTTCAAGAGATTCTCCTGCCTCAGCCTCTGGAGGAGCTGGGATTTCAGACGCGCACCACCAGGCCCAGCTAATTTTTGTATTTTTAGTAGAGTTGGGGTTTCACCATGTTGGCCAGACTGGTCTCAAGCTCCTGACCTCAAGTGATGCACCCGCCTTAGCCTCCCAAGTGCTGGGGTTATAGGCGTGAGCCACCACCCCCAGCTCTGCATTCTTTCTTGTACAAGATCCAATAACCCACTCTTTGGTTCTGGATTGGGACCATTTCTGGAATCTTCTTTTCAGTGAATCACAAAGGGATGATACTAAGGAAACCCCCAACCTAAAGGAAATAGACAGAATCATCATTTGGCTACCTTTTTGTAAGTGGTGGCGTACCCGGGTATGGAATGGGATTGGGTTAGTAGCCCAATTTAGGGGAGTTAGAGTGTCTCCTAAGACAATTAAGATAAAAGATCCCGTTTAATAAAAGGCAAGAACACTTGACGAAACTTGTGTTTGAGACACACCTTCAAAAGCTTACAGTCTTTCCTAAGATTTAGGGGGTTAAAGGCCCCTCTCAGTGAAGTCCCTCTCAGCTAAGATTAGATTTGGCATTATGGAATGTTAACCACTGTTGTCTTTGTGTTTGTTTGCTTGTTTTGAGACGGAGTCTCGTTCTTGTTGCATAGGCTGGAGTGCAATGGCAAGATCTTGGCTCACTGCAACCTCCACCTCCCAGATTCAAGTGATTCTCCTGCCTCAGCCTCCTGAGTAGCTGGGATTACAGGCACCCATCACCACACCCAGATAATTTTTGTATTTTTAGTAAAGACAAGGTTTCACCATGTTGTTCAGGACGGTCTTGAACTCCTGACCTCAGCCAATCCACCCACGTCGGCCTCCCAAAGTGCTGCGATTACACGCATGAGCCACCGTGCCCGGCCTTGTCTTTGGATTAATCTGCCTTGCATTTTTTCCTGATGGCTGTGGCTGACAGAATTGGCGAGTACAGGATCATGGAACATGTGGAGCTTTTTCCTCCCTAAAGTGGGAAACTTGAGAGCAGATGGGACTGTGAAAAACATTCTTTCACAACCAACAAGCAATCACCTAAACTTTTGATTCAATGCGTGGGTCTTTCTCTAGCTTTCCTGAGCTCCTCAACTTTCCTGTCCTACCATAAGCAATGCTGTCTTTCTCTCTCCCCCCCCCTCTCTCTCCTATCCTTTCTGTTACTCTGGGCCACCATCTTCCTCAAAGATCACATGTTGGAACTTCTGGTCAGAAGTCCCTGAAACAGGCCGGGCATGGTGACTCACTCTTGTAATACTAGCACCTTGAGAGGCCGAGGCAGGTGGATCACTTGAAGTCAGGGGTTCAAGACCAGCCTGCCAACATGGCAAAACCTTGTCTCTACTAAAAATACAAAAATTAGCCAGGGTGGTGGCGGGTGCCTGTAGTCCCAGCTACTCAGGAGGCTGAGGCAGGAAGAATTGCTTGAACTTGGGAAGCAGAGGTTGCAGTAAGCTGAGATCGTGCCACTGTACTCCCGCCTGGGAGACAGAGTGAGACTCCATCTCAAAAAGCTAAAAAACAAAGAAACAAAAAAGAAGTCCCTGTAACAAACAACAACAAAATGGATGAAGTTTCCCTCTTGTTTTATTTTATTGGGAGCTTGACCTTGTAGCCGTGTGGCAGTATTTTCTCTTTGTTTCTACCATCCAGCATATAGAAAATTTGAAATTTATGTTATAGTTATCCATAAAAGTGATCTTGGGCAGTAAACAACCTTTTGACTGCTGGAGGCTTCTTCTGGGAGAGGCCAATGGAGCCTGCTCAGTGCCGTAGCTCAGTAGCTGGGCTTTGCTGTGTCACAGGGGCAGCCTGAGTTCAGGGTTCAATTTCTGGCTTAGGAAATGAGTCCTTTGTGATTTGATATCTGCGTGAATATTTACTGATTCTCTTTCCCTTCACGAACCATCCTGAATTTTCCTTTCTCTGAGCTACCTTTGAAGATTCTAGATTTTGTAAAAACTGCTTGCCATCTTTTGAAAATACCTTGTACACCTGTGGTTAGGTTCACAACCGTAGTTAAAGCTTACTGGTTTCAGGAGGCTGAGGTTGCAGTGAGCCTTGTTTGGCCACAGCACTCCAGCCTGGGAGACATAGAGAGAATCCACCACAAAATAAACAAACAAACAAACAAAAATACAACCTTTTGATTTGACCTGGGAGGTTATGTCAGTAAAGTTCAAAAGTCAGAAATATTGGCAGTTTGGCATGGCTAAGATCAAGTAATTAGAGAATTAAATAAATTTTTTAAAAAAGAGCTTAATTATTATTATTATTTTTTTTTATTTATTTATTTTTTTTGAGATGGAGTCTTGCTCTGTCACTCAGGCTGGAGTGCAGTGGTGCAATCTTGGCTCACTGCAACCTCTGCCTACCAGGATCAAGCAATTTTCCTGCCTCAGCCTCCCAAGTAGCTGAGATTGCAGGTGCCCACCACCACACCTAGCTAATTTTTGCATTTTTAGTAGAGACCAGGTTTCACCGTATTGGTCAGGCTGTCCTCAAACTCCTGACCTCATGATCTGCCCGCCTTGGACTTCCAAAGTGCTGGGATTACAGGCTTGAGCCACCGTGTCTGGCCCCAAAGTCAACTTAATTAACTGCAGATAGTCAAGCTCTAACAGCCTGGAAGTCCTTGGTAAAAACAGAGGAGGTGCCACAATATGCATTTTGGGTGCAACTCACAGGAGGTATTCACTCTGATCCTGAAGTTGGGCATGTGAGAGATTGTAAATTTTATCTCTGGAACTTTTCACAGACGTGATTGTGATATATACCTTCACTCAGTATCTGACTGATTTTTCTCTTTTGCCTAGGCCCCAACTACAGTTTAGATTGTGAAATATACTTAGGGTGAGCGACTAGATAATGTGGCTTTCCTGCTGGGCTTTGCCCTCCCGGGGTGTTGTGACATATTTCTGAGCCAATCACTTAGGCGATGTGACTCTCCCTTTCTGCCTGGGCCAGTCCACAGGGGTTACCGTGAAATATCTTTAGGCCCATCACCTTTGTTAAGTGACTCTTTTTTTGCCTTGAATCTGTTTACAGGAGAAATGGTTACATATCACTGGGCCCATCACCTAGATGGTGTGATTGTCTTCTACCTGGGACATATTTACAAGGTGAATTGTGACATATTGCTTTTCCTAGCACCCAGGAGATGTGACTTTTATTGCCAGGACCCTGCCCATAGTAAAAATATTGACATATCGCTGGCCCAGCACCTAGTTGACCTCCTAGTCTTTGCCCACAGGTGGGATGGTCACACATTAGGCCCAGCTCACAGGTATAATGAAGACTCACATATGTGAACCCACCCAGTAGAAGAGATTTTAACTCTTCTAGCTAGGCTTAGAAAAACAGGTAATGATCTGGGCCTTCTATATGTAGAAAGATCACACAATATATCACCCTCATGCATATTCTATAAAGTCTTTTGGTGATCTAAAGAGTGTCATCTCAGGGTCCAGCACAGAGGTAAAATTGTGACTCTTTTTTTTTGTTTTTTTTTGTTGAGACGGAGTCTCACTCTGTCGCCCAGGCTGGAGTGCAGTGGCCGGATCTCAGCTCACTGCAAGCTCCGCCTCCCGGGTTAAGCCATTCTCCTGCCTCAGCCTCCCGAGTAGCTGGGACTACAGGCGCCCACCACCTCACCCGGCTAGTTTTTTGTATTTTTAGTAGAGACGGGGTTTCACCATGTTAGCCAGGATGGTCTCGATCTCCTGACCTCGTGATCCACCCGTCTCGGCCTCCCAAAGTGCTGGGATTACAGGCTTGAGCCACCGCGCCCGGCCAAATTGTGACTCTTATAGGCACACCCAGCTGACAATTAAAATTGTCTCCCTCACACACTGACAAAACTTACTGTTGAGGTCCTGACTCTCATATGAGGACACAACACACAGTTAGAATATTGACCATGCAATGTGGATGTGGCCAAAGGTCAGGTGGTGAGTCATAGCTGGACCCAGCTTACAGGCCCAGTGATGACTCTTGTACTCAGACCCTGCTAATAGGAGAGGTGTTGACTCTCATAGCTGCGTTTAGGCCAAAAAATAAAATTCTGGCTTTTCTAGTTAAAAAAAAAATCACAGGTGATTACAACACACAAGCATGTTGTGTAAAGCCCTCAGATGAGACAGAGAGTGTTATAATAGGACCCAGCACAACACTGAGGTTGTGAGTATTGTATGCACACTCAGCTGACTGTTAAAATTGTCACCTTTACGCATGGAGAGAGCAAAACATTTCCTGAATCTCACTGACACACACAGTCCACAGTTGGATCATGCCTGTCACATGTGGACTGAGCCGCAGGAGGGATGTTGACCAATTTCTGTAACCAGATTATAGGAACAAAGATGGCTCCCTTACCTGGACCTAAAAACTAGAGAGATGTTGACTCTCAAGCCTGGGCTGAGGGCAATGGGCGTGATCCTACATTTGGGATTGTAACAAATGCCTGGGCAAGCACAAAGGTCTCAAAGCAGATTGTGAGTCTCACATGTGCCATAGAAAACCCGCAGGTGGTACAGACAGTGTCATAACAGGGACCGGCAAACAGGTGAGACTCTGACTCTCATTTGCACACCTGGCTAATAGTAAGAATTGGCACCCTGTCACATGAACACAGCCTTCGTAAAACATCCTGAATCTCACACTCAGAGGCAGTCAAAAGTTGGAATTGTGACTCTCATACGTGAACGCAGTCCACAGGTAGGGCGGTGACTCTCACACAAAGATTCAGCGCCCCTGTGAGGCTGTGACTCCCCTACTGGGACACTGTCTATAAGTGGGGTTCGGGCTCTCATGCACAGAGCCAGTGCACTGTTGAGATTGTGACTCAATTACTTAAACACATATCCCAAGATATGTTGACTGTCATAAATGAAGCCAGCACATTTGTGGGGTTTTAAATCTTATCCTTAAACTTTTCTGCTGGTGTGATTCTGACATATACCTTTTCCCAGCATCTGATTAATTTTACTCTATTGTAACATATACCTGGGCCATGCACAAAATTTATGTTCCTCTTCTGCACGAGCCCTGTCCTCAGGAGAAATTACAATATATCTTAGGGCCAATCATCAAAGTGAAGTGACTCTCTTTTTCTGCCTGGGTCCTGCCCTTAGTTGGGATTGTGACATATCACTGGACCTTTAACCCAAATGATATAACCCTTTTTCCTGGGTTCTTATTACAGAAGGCATTGTGACATATCTCTAGACCCATCACCTAGGTGATGTGACTCTTCTTTCCTACCGGAACCCTGCCCCCAAGAGGCATTGTGACGCATCACTGGGCCCAGCTTCCAGGTGATGTAAGAGTCCTGACTTGGCCGTGCCCACAGGGGGCATTGTGACATACCGCTGGGTCCAGCACCTGGGTGATATGACACTCCTGATTTGCCCCTGCACTAAGGTGAGATTTTGACCCTGCTCCAAGTGGCAACTGTGACATATCTCTGGCCAGCACCCAAGTGATGCAACCCTTGGGCCTGGTCTCTCTCCACAGTTGGAATTGGGAAACACACATGGGCACAGCTTACAAGTGGACTGATGACTCATACCTGAAGATATTTTGACTCTTGCAGTTAGCCTTAGGGCAAAAACTAAGGTCCTGGGTCTTCAGGTTGTAGGATGGTCACAGAGTATTATGACTTGCATGCACATTGTATGAAGCCCTCAAGTGCTGTAAAGAGTGCCATAACAGAGCCCAGCACACAGGGAAAATTGTGGCTGTTGTATGCAAACTCAGACAAAAGTAAGGATTATCATCCTTCCACATTAACAGAACCCACTGTTGAGGTTCTGAATCACACACCAAGAGCCAATGGAGTTGGAACTGTGAATCTCATGCATCAATCCAATTGACAGATGAGATGGTAACACCAAGTCCAGGATTCAGAACACCTAGGGGGTGTGCTTCCCCTATCAAAACACTGTCTGTTGGTGAGATTTGGGCTCTCATGCACTGATTTAGTCCACTGTTGTGATTGACTTGCATAATTGAACTCAACCTACAAAAGGTGTTGACTCTTATACCTTTAACTGGAAAATGTCCCGGATTGTGAATTTCTGCTATTGACTGGGTCCAGGTATGCGTTTCATTGCTGTGCGTGTGAGCTGGGTTAAAAAATGAGTCACTATCTCACCTGTGGCTGCATCTACATATGACAGTCACAATTCCAAGCCTGGATTGCGTTTGCTTGTGAGATTTAGGACCTCACCAGTGAGCACTGTCTATGTGTGAGGGTAACAATTCTATCAGCTGGATGCGCATATGACAGTCACAATCTCACCTTTGTTCTGGGTCCTGTTGTAACACTGTATCACATGCTGGCTTCATACAATATGCTTCAGTATTGTAATACACTATTTCCTTTATTTAAGTAGGAGACCCAGGACCTTGCCTGTTGCCCTAAGCCTAGATACCAGAGTCAAAACCTGTTCTCTTAGCTGGATCCAAGTATGACAGTCATCATCTCACCTTTGAGCTGTGACCATGTATATGTCACAATTTCACCTGTGGGCAGGAACCAGACATGAGAGTCATATCACCTGGGTGCTGGGTAAGTGATATGTCACAATTCTTACTTTGGGAAGAGTCCAGGCAACAGAGGAGAGACACATCACCTATATGACTGGCCCAGTGATGGGTGAAAATCTTCTCTGAGAGCTGGGCCCATTCAGGAGAGTCGTATCACCTAGCTGCTTGGCCAAGCAATATATCACAATGCCCCCTTTGCACAGGGCCAACACAGTACAGTTCCATGACCAGGGAGCTGGGTCCAGCTATATGTCACGATTCCTTTTGTGGAAAGTGTCCAGTTAGAGGAGCAGAGTCACATCACCTAGGCGATGGGCCTAGAGAGATGCCACAATGCCACTTGTGAGCTGGGCCCTGGGAGAAGAATAACATCACCCGGTGCTGGGCCCAGCAATATGTTGTGATCCCAACTGTAAAAAGGTTCCAGGCAAGAGAGGAGAACACATCATCACGCTGATAAGCCAAGAGATATTTCACAACCCCCCGGTGCACATGTCCCAGGCAGAAGACTCAAATTACCTTTTCACTTAGGCCAGTAATGTCACAATGCTTCTTCAGGGCAGGGCCCAAACAAGATAGGACAGTCACGTCAGTAAGTGCTAGGCTTGGCGATGTGTCATACCCTTACCTGTGGGCAGGGTCCAGGCAGGAGAGAAGATTTACATCACTTAGGTGCTCAGTAAAGAGATATATTACAATTCCTTTGAAGGAAGTGGCCAGACAAAATAGTCACATCACCTAGGGGCTTGGCCCAGGTATGAGTCACAAGATATCTGTGTCTTGAGCACAGAAGGACTATCAAATTACTAAGGTTCAAGGTAGAAGTGCATGTCACAATGACACCTGCAGGAAGGCCCAGGAATGGGACTCCCAATTACCCACATTTCCCCACTCCAGGTGTCAGAGTCAACAACTCCTGAGACTTAGGTCCAAGTACATGAGTCACAATCTCAACAGTGGATTGCATCCTCTCATGAGAGCCCCAATCCCTTCTCCAAGCTGTCTCCCAGTAGGGGTGTCACAACCTCAATGGTGTGCTGAATCCTGGTTGGAGGGTCCTCACTTCACCTGTGGACTGGATCTGTATATGAGAGTCAAAATTCCAACTCTTGACTGCCCCTAGGTATGAGATTCAGAACCTCAATCATGAGCTACGTACACTTGGACATGTGACAATTTCTACTTGTGGCTGTGTGCTCATACAGGATTCTCAATCTCACCTGTGTTCTGGGCCCTGTTATGAGACTCTCTGTACCCCCCACAGGGTTTATTCAGTATGCATGGGTGTCATAATCCTCTGTGATCTTCACACAAGTAGAAGACCCAGGACCTTATTCATGGCCCTAGGCCTATCTGTGAGAGTCAAAATCTCTCTCATTGGCTGGGCCTATGTGTAATGCCTGTAAGCTGGGTCAAAGTATATGTCACCATCTCAGCTGTGGGGATGCACGGGCAGGGGCAGTGAGAGTCGAGATGGGAGGAGGGTTGTGATGTCCTCTGTCAGGATGTAATTGTTATTGTTTTGGGGCTGTTTTTAGATACCGTCAAATAAAATAAATTTATATGTAAGTATGAAGTAACTTTATCCTAAAGTAATGTTGTGGCCAGGCACAGTGGCTCATGCCTGTAATCCCAGAACTTTGGGAGGCCAAGGCAGGTGGATCACTTGAGGTCAGGTGTTCAGGAACAGTCTGGTCAACATGGTGAAACCCTCTCTCTACTAAGAATACAAAAATTAGCTAGGTGTGGTGGTGGGCACCTGTAATCCCAGCTACTCGGGAGGTGAAGGCAGGAGAATCGCTTGAACCCTGGAGGCACAGGTTGCAGTGAGCCGAGATCACACCACTGCACTCCAGCCTGGGTGACAGAGTGAGACTCTGTTTCAAATAAAATTAATAGTGTTGCAGTGGGGGAAGCACCAAACATAATATCTGCATATGTCTCAAAAGTTAGGCTGAAAAGGGCTGTCATTCATATGGAGGAACAAGCAAGATTAGAAAGAAGGTGGGAGAGGAGGGCAGAATGGAGGGTGGCAAAATCAATGCAATAGAGAATGTTGCACCCTGAAGTGAGCCTGTTCTCGGAAGGGACGTGAAGAGGGGTTGTATGTTTGCTCAGACTGGAGGTGGAGCAGAGTCCGGGCTCTGGGGGAAAGACAGAAACTTAAGCAAAGTTTGCTTAACAGGTATTTTCTTGTGAACCCTGAAGACAAAATTAATTGTGTGTGAAGAACAATGGTAATGTGGAGTCTGTGAATCTGTGATATCTAAAAGAAGGCATATCATCTCAGTCATAATGCGAAGGATCTTTCTTTGCAGTAAGTTGTTCTTACAGAACACAAAGTATTAGAGAGTTTTCTTAATTGTAGCTATTTACCAGAACTCACTACCCACCCTGTCTTTCTCTCCCATTTTTCTGTGCCCTATACATTTTTTTTCCAGTTGGCATTTTCTGAATTATATTATTTATAATAACCTGGTAAAGTTCTATCAATTATGAAATTTGAGAGTATTATCAAATTTATGATTAGTTTTATCAAATTATTAAACTTCAGGGAGAAGTTTAAAACAGCCCATAATTTATAGATAGCTGCTTATAGGCATAGATGGGCCTATGGTGCCTGTCACTGGCGTGTGCATTGGAGAGTGTATTGAGGAACTGAGTCCTCAAGTGGTCAGGTCTGTGGTGACTCTGGATTCTGTCAGAATTGAGTTGTTGAACACCCAGTTGGTGTTGAGGAGTTGGCTGGTGTCAGCAAATGCCATATATTTGGTCTAAAAAGAAAGACATCACTGAAGCCTTGGCTGGAAGGAGACTGTGAGTCTTTTGGGGAAGGGAGACTCTACTCTTCAGCACACAAGCTGCTGTGCTGTGAATTGTCCTGTGATTCCATGTCTCATCCGGGACATCTCAGAGGGAACTGAGAACTCAAAGGAAAGCGGTGCAGAGGGCAGACTCCTCTCCCCACCTCGCTGCTAGAAAGTGATTTCTGCACACTCACGCCCACGCACATTGGGCAGTGATGTAGCCACACTCCTCCCATGACAAGACTCCACCCTCAGAAATTGTGCTGAGAGAACTTCTGCTTCTAGAGTTTTCTGCCTATAGGCTACGTAAGTTCCCAGAGCACTCATGGCTTCTTTTTATGACCAGATCTTGAATCTGCACCAGTGACCTGTTTTCTACACTAGCCTAGGATTCTGGGTCATCCATCCCTCCCATCTGCCTGCACGCACACATTTATAAGTCCAAGCTATCTTGCCTGGACCAGTCTCCGTAGCCCTAACCAGTCATTTCACCAACCGTGTACTGTTCCCTACCCATAGGTCGGTCTTTCTTTCTTTTCTTTCTTTCTTTCTTTCTTTCTTTCTTTCTTTCTTTCTTTCTTTCTTTCTTTCTTTCTTTCTTTCTTTCTTTCTCTTTCTTTCTCTTTCTTTCTTCCTTCCTTCCTTTTCTCTTTATTTCTTTCTTCTTTCTTTCTTTTTCTTTCTTTCTTTCTTTTCTCTCTTTTTCTTTCTTTCTCTCTCTTCTTTCTTTCTCTTGTTTCTCTTTCTCTATCTTTTTTTTTTCTTTCTCCCCTTCCTTCCTCCTTCCTTTCTCTCTTTCTTTCTTACCTTAGACTGAGTTTCACTCTTGTCACCCAGGCTGGAGTAAAGTGGCAGGATCTTGGCTCACAGTAACCTCTGCCTCCTGGGTTTGAGGGATGCTTCTGCTTCAGCCTCCCGAGCAGCTGGAATTACGAGTGCATGCGACCACACCTAACGAATTTTTGTATTTTTAGTAGAGGCAGGGTTTCACCATTTTGGCCAGGATGGTCTCAAACTCCCGACCTCAGGTGATCCACCCACCTCAGCCTCCACAAAGTGCTGGATTACAGGAGTGAGGCACTGTGCCCAGCCCCCATAGACTTTTTATATCAGGTTCTCTTATTCTACCTTTTTTTTTCCCCCAGAAACGCTCTTTCACAAACTCAAAACAACACCTCTGGTGTGTGTAAATACAAACCCTACTGGAAATCAAATGACGATGAGTTCAGGATAAATTTTTTGGACCTGCTTATTGTCAGCATAAATACAAAATAAAAATAAAACAATCATTCAACTTAAAAATTAAAAAAAGAATTTACTTTTTTTTTTTTGGACTGAGTCTCGTCCTGTTGCCCAGGCTGGAGTGCAATGGCTCAATCTCAGCTCACTGCAACTTCCGCCTACTGAGTTCAAGCAATTCTGCCTCAGCCTCCGTAGTAACTGGGATTACAGGCGTGAGCCACCACATCTGGCTGATTTTTGTATTTTTAGTAGAGACAGGGTTTCACCATGTTGGTCAAGCTGGTCTCAAACTCCTGACCTCATGATCTGCCCACCTTGGCCTCCCACAGTGTTGGGATTACAGGAGTGAGGCACCGTGCCCAGCTCTTCTTTTTAAAAAAAAATTTTTTTTGACTTAGATACCTTTTATATGTAAATTCTTTCTCTGCTTATCTTTTTTGTGTCTTTTAAGTATTTATGAAATCTATCTCTGCTCTAATTTTTATTCCTTTTTCTATTTCCTTCCTTCCTTCCTTCCTTCCTTCCTTCCTTCCTTCCTTCCTTCCTTCCTTCCTTCCTTTCTTTCATTCTTTCTTTCTTTCAATGGAGTTTCACTCTTGTCGCCCAGGCTGGAGTGCAGTGGTGTGATTTCAGCTTATGGCAACCTCCGCCTCTTAGGTTCCAGCGATGTTTCTGCCTCAGCCTCCTGAGTAGCTGGAATTACAGGCTCGTGCCACCAGGCCCGGCTAATTTTTGTAGTTTTAGTAGAGACGGGGTTTCACCATTTTGGCCAGCCTGATCTTGATCTCCTGACCTTAGGTGATCCACCCACCTCGGCCTTTCAAAGTGCTGGGATTACAGGCATGAGCCACCTAGCCCGGCCTTTTTTTTGTTTTTTTGTTTTTTTTTAATGCTAACATTGGGATTATTTAGTTGTTCTTTTTCAAGCATTTTGTGGATTAAAGTTATGTTTTTTATTGGACATCTTTTACTTTTTCTTGATATAGAACTATAGCACTATAAATTTGTGTTTTAGAACTGTTTCGTGGGTTTGTCTTTTTTTTTTTTTTTTTTTTTTATCCCAGGAGTTACTGTATGTTGTTTCTATTTTCTTTTTTTGTCAACATGCTTTCTGATTTCCCTTTGGTTTTTCTCTTTGACCCATGGGTTGTTCAGGAATATGTTGTTTACTGTCTACATACTTCTGAGTTTTTAAATTTTTATTTGGCTATTGATTTCTAATTTTATTAAATTATAATTTAAAAAGTTGATAAGGCCGGGTTCAGTGGCTTAAACCTGTAATTCCAGTACTTTGGGAGGCTGAAGTGGGTGGATCACCTGAGGTCAGGAGTTCAAGACCAGCCTGGTCAACATGGTGAAACCCTGTCTCTAGAAAAAATACAAAAATTAGACGGGCATGGTGGCACATGCCTGTAGTCCCAGCTACTCGAGAGGCTGAGGCCCATGAATTGCTTGAGCCCTGGAGGTAGGTTTCAGTGAGCTGAGATTGTGCCATGCCACTCCAGCCTGTATGACAGTGAGACTCTGTCTCAAAAAAAAGAGTATATTACATGAGTCCCCTAGACCTAGAAGGTGCTGCTGAGGTCACCACTGGGCAGGGCATGAGAGGTATATTAGTCTTCTATTGCTCCATAACAAGTCCCCACAAATGTAGTGGCTTAGAACACACCCATTTACTAGCTCATGGTTCTGTAGAACTTATGGTTCAGAGTCCAGAAGACTCCGCTGGGCTCTCTGCTTTGGTTTTCACAACGCTAAAGTCAGTGTATCAGACAGACTGGGCTCTCATTTAGACATGCTGGGAAGAACCCACTTCTACACCCATTCTGGTTGTTGCCAATTTCCAATTCCTCATGGTTGTAGGACTGGGATCCTTGTTCCCTTGCTCGCTGCTAGCTAGGACCCACTCTCTGTAAGTAGATGTTTCCCCACATTTTACTCAATTTGTTCCCTCCATCTTCAAAGTCAGCAAAAGTGCATTGCATCTCCTGCCTACTTTGAATCTCTGACTTCTTCCTCTGCTGCTGGCAGAGGAAGCTCTCTAGAGGTGGGCTCTGAATTCTGATTTCCCTGGGAGATTTGCCTTTGCACGGTTTGAGTGCACACATTTGTTAAAGATCTCACACCCACTCCGTTATTTCTTTGATCTCCTAGGGCATTCTGATGGTCATAGTGATTTTGAAGGCCCTCTGAATTGGGTCAGTCAGTGAACCTTCTTGCTGTCCCCATGAAAGGTCCCTGTTATGTCCCAACAACAGACCAGATCTGGAACTCAGCCCTGTTCTATTCTTGGAACACCCATTGCTGTGGTGTTGGTGGGAGCAGCAGTGGATTCTAATGAGGGTTTGAGCCACCCCTCCATCCTCTTTCCAGTAGCACTGAGCATCTCACTTCTCAGAGCTCCTTCATCCTTGACTCTGTTTCTTCTCTCTCTTCCAGTGTCCCTTCTCTCAGTGCCTTACCTTGTCCCTGTTTCTCACAAGTCAGCCCTGTGTCTCCATTTTCTTGTGTACAGGGATTCCATTTTCCCCCCCGCCAGAGTAGATCTTTCACACTTCTGATGATTTGGCTAAGGCTTTGCTGTCACTGCCTGTAAGGATCTACCAGATTAAATCCTTAAATCAAGACCACCACCCTACTCCCAAGTCTTTGTGTTGCGATGGGAAGGAAGGTGAAGGTGGTTTCCTTGCTCCACTTTCCCCTGTTACGGATGGAATGAATGGAAGTACCCAGGACCACACAGGAACACCGAGGCTGGGGGAAGAGCATGCCCCAAGCAGGTTACAGGGAACCAATGACCTGAAAGGGTGACTAGGAGGATGGAAACCATATCCTAACTGAGAGGAAAAAGGTTTTTTTGTTTTTTGTTTTGTTTTTCTTGAGACAGAGTCTCACTCTGTCATCCAGGCTGGAGTGCAGTGGCGCCGTCTTAGCTCACTGCTGCCTCAACCTCCCAGACTCAAGTGATCCTCCCACCTCAGCCTCCCAATAGCCAGGACTACAAGAGCATGCCTCCACGCCTAGCTAATTTTTAAATTTTTCTTAACGACGAGGTCTCCCTGTGTTGCCCAAGCTGGTCTATGACTCTTTCTTTCCTTCCTTCCTTCCTTCCTTCCTTCCTTCCTTCCTTCCTTCCTTCCTTCCTTCCTTCCTTCCTTCCTTTCTCTCTCTCTCTCTCTCTCTTTCTTTCTTTCTTTTCTTTTTTGCTTGTTTTGACACAGAGTCTGACTTTGTCACCCAAGCTGGAGTGGGACAGTGGGGCAATCTTGGCTCACCACAACCTCCTCCCAGATTCAAGTGATTCTCTTGCCTCAGCCTCCCAAGTACCTGGGATTACAGGCACACACCACCACTCCCATCTAATTTTTGTATTTTTAGTAGACACGGTGTTTTTACCATATTGGCCAGCTGGTCTCGAACTCCTGACCTCAGGCAATCTGCCTGCCTTATCATCCCAAAGTGCCAGGACTACAGGGGTGAACAAGCACGCCCGGCCTATGACTCTGTTTATTGGGCCCTGCCCTTAAGGTGTATTGTGACATACCTTTGGATTAATCACTTAGGAATGTGACTTACTTCTGTTCCCTAGAACCTGTCCACAGGCAGCAGTGAAACGGTTTCTGAGCGCATCACAGGGGTAATGTGACTCTCCCCTTTTTGCCCTGCCCCAAGTGAAGATTGTGACACGTCACCAGGCCCATTATCTAGGTGATATGACTCTTCTCTCCTGCTTGGGCCCTGATTACAAAGGGGATTGTGACAATCACTGGGCCCAGCACCCAGATAATATGACTTTCCCTTTCTGCCTGGGCGTCGTCTACAGAAAAGACTAAGACATATCACTGGGCCAAGCACCCACATGATGTCACTCGCCTGCCTGCATTCTGCCTACGGTGGGTATTGTGACAAATCCCTGGCCAAGAACCAAGGTAACATGACCCACCTACCTGGTTCCTGCCCACTGATGGGATTGCAACATATATGTAGGTCCAGCTCACAGGCATGACGATAACTGTTGTACAAGGACCCAGCCAATAAGGGAGATTTTTACTCATAGTTAGGCTTATTACAACAGGTATGCTTCTGGGTATTCTCCATACAGAGAGGTCACAGACTATTAGGACGCTCATGCATATTTTATAAAGACCTTGGGTGGTACAAAGATGTTGTCACAGGCCAGTGCACAAGTGAAATTTGCACTCCCATAGGCACACCCAGCCACCAATTAAGATTTCACCCTCAACGCATGCATACAGCCCACTCTTGAGGTTCTCAGTCTCACACCTGGGAGATTCACTCTGTCACCCAGGCTGGAGTGCAGTGGCACCATCTCTGCTCACTGCAACCTCCACCTCCCGGGATCGTGATTCTCTTGCCTCAGCTCTTGGACAAAACTTCAGCACTCCTGCTCGGGTGTCTGCCCTACTAAGACACTGTGTGCAGGTGGAGTTGAGGCTCTTATGTATGGACCTGTCTACTGTTGAGATTGCGAATTGCATGCGTAGACTCAACTCACAGGAGGTGTTGACTCCCATACCTTCAGCTGGGGCATGTGCAAGATTAGAAATTTTATTTCTGGATCTTTGTGCAAGTGCGATTGTGACATATACCTTTGCCTAGCATCTGATTGCTTTTACTTTTTTGCCTGGGCCCAGCCTATAGTTGAAATTGTGACATATACTTGGGCTACATAGGTGATGTGATGCTCCTGCCTGGACCCTGCCTTGAGGAGAAATTGTTTCCTATCTCTGGGCCAATCACCTGGTGATGTGACTCTTTCCTTCTTTCTAGGCCCAACTTATAGAAGGCATGGTGACAGATCTCTGGGAGATGTGACTCTACACTCCCGGCGGGGCCGAGCCCCACTGAAGATTGTGACATATTACTGAGCCCATAAACTAGGTGACATGACTCTGCTCCCTGGCCTAAGCCACAATTAAAGGGGACATTGAGACATATTGCTGTGCCCAGAACCTATGTGATGTGACTCTCCTTTCCTACCCAGGCTACGCCTACAAAAGAAATCGTTACATATCACGGAACCAAGATCCCAGTTGATGTAACTCTCCTCCTGGGCCCTGTTCACAGGGGAAATATTGGCATATTCCTAGCCTAGCACCCAGGTGTTGTGAACTTCTGCGTGGTCCCTGGCCGTATGTGAGATTGTGACATATACCTCAGCCCAACTCACAGGCATAATGATGACTGTCTTACCTGGACCAAGACAATAGAAAAGGTTTTGACTCTTCTAAATAGGCTTATGGAAATAGGCTATTTACTGGGTCTTTTACTTGTAGAAAGGTCAGAGATTACAACACTCGTGCATATTTTATAAAGTTCCTGAGTGGCACAGAGAGTGTCATAACAGGGCTCAGCACGCAGGTGGGATTGGGACTCTCATAGGCACAGCCAACAGTAAGGGTTGTCACTTTGCCACATGGACACAGCCCAGTCACTGCTGAGGTTCTGAATTTTACACTCAGAGAGAGTCAAAAGTTGGAACTGTGACTCTTACATGTGAATTTGTTCCACAAAAAAAGATGATGACTCTCAAATATTCAGCACACGTGTGAGGCTGTTCCTATTCTACCAGGAAAAAGTCTGCAAGAGTCTTGGGGCTCTCATGCAGGAGTCCAGTTAACCACTGAGATTCTGACTTGCAAACTTGTACCCAACTCACAAGTGTTTACTCCCATACTTGGTGTTGGGACCAATGTGAGATTGCGAATCTAATCTCTGGACATTCCTGCAGGTGTGATTGTGACATATACCTTTGCCCAGCTCATGAGATTTGATAATTTTGCCTGGATAAAATACACAAGACAGTGACACATATTTGGGCCACACACTTTGGTGATATTACTCATCTGTCTTGGCCCTTTTCTTAGGGGAAATTTGGACATATCTCTGGGCCTATCACCTGGGTTGTGTTACCATCTTTTTCTGCCTGAACGTGGCCCACAGGGGAAATCATAATATATTTTTAGACCCACCCCTAGGTGATGTGACTCTTCCCTTCTGCCTGGGTCCTGCTTCCAGTAAGAATTGTAATATATCACTGGATCCTGCACCCAAATGATGTTACCCTCCTGCCTGGGCCATGCCTAGGGTGGGCATTGTGACATTTCTGGACCCAACATTTAAGTGATCTGAGTATCCTCTTATGTTCACAGCATGCATTGTAACATATCACTAAGCCCAGCGTTCAGGTGATATGGCTTTCTTGCCATTGCACTGCACACAAGGAGAATGTTGACATATCCCTGGCCCCAAATTCAGATGATATGACTGTTTCACCTGATCCACACTCTGAAGTGAAATTGTTACATATACCCAGGCCCAGTTAGCGGACATGATGATGACTCTCATGCGTAGACCCAGCCAATACAACAGATTTTTTACTCTCCTGGCTAGACTTAGGGACACAGGTAAGGGTCTGGCTTTTCTTATAAAATGTCATGGGAAATTATGACACAAATATTTTATAGAGTCCATGAGTTTTATGAGCTGTGTCATAATGCAGTCCAACACGCAGGTGAGATTGAGACTCTCATAGGCACATCCAGCCAACAATGGGATTATCACTCTTAAACCTAGACACAGCCCACTGGTGAGGTTATAAATCTCACATATGGTTGCAGACCACACTTGGAATCATGACTGTCGTGTGTGGATTTGGCCACAGGTCGAAGAGGAAGTCATTTCTTGACTAACTCAAAGGCACAGTGTTGTCTTTTATACTTGGACCAAGCTAATAGAAGAGACATTGAATCTCATTGTTACACTTGGGAAAATGGGTATGGTTCTGGGTTTTACACAGGTCACAAAAAATCACAACACTCATGTGTACAGTATAATGCCCTATGGTGGTACAGAGAGTGTCCACACAGCCCAATACAAAGTTCAGACTTATTCTCACATGCACAGCCAGCTGACAGTAAGAATTGTCACCCACACACAGGGACAGATCCCATTAGTGAGGTCCTGACTTTGCCTTGTGGACACAGTTCACAGTCCAAATTGTGACTGTCATATGTGGATCTGACCACAAGTAAGATTGTGACTCATTTCTGGACCCAGCTCACAAACATGGTGATGACTCTTATATCTGGACCCAGACAAGAGAATTATGTTGACTTCTGCCTGGGCTTAGGGTAATGGGTAAGATCTTGGATCCATAGAAACATAAAGTTCTCAGAGCAGAATTCCACTCTCAAGCATGTTGTGTGAAGATCTCAGATGGTACAAAGAGTGTCATAACAGAACCAAAAACAGAGAAGAAATTGCGAATCTCATGGGGATACCCAGCCAGTAATAAGCATAGTCACTCTCCCATATAGACACAGCTCACTGTTGAGGTTCTGAATCTCACACCCAGAGGCTATGAAAAGTTGAAAGTTTGACTCACATACATGCATCTGGTCAACAGGTAAAATAGTGACTCTGAGACCAAGTTTCTGCACCCTAGTGAGGCTATGCCTACTTATGGGGACACCGTTTGCAGCTGGAGATGGAGCTCTTGTGCACGGATCCTGTCCAGTGTTAAGACTGTGTCTTGTGTATTTGGATGCAACTCACCAAAGGTGATGACTCTCAGACCCGAAGCTGGGAAATATGTAGAATTCTGAATTTTATTCCTGGGCTTTCCCGCAGGTGTGATTGTGGCATATACTTTCACACAGCACCTAATTTATTTTACTAATTTGCTTGGGCCCAGCCAATAGTTGGGACTGTGACATATACTTGGATCAAGTACCTAGGTGATGTAACTCTCCAGCCTGCGCCTTACCACAGGGTGCATTGTGACATATCTTTGGACTTACCACCTATGTGATGTGACTCTACTGTCTTGCCTCATCTTGGCCTCCATTGAGAATTGTGGCATATTGCTGGGCCCAGTACTTAAGTTATGTGACTCTTCTTTGCTGCTTGTGCTTTTAGAAGGGATTGTGACATATTGCTGGGCCAAGAACGTAGGTGATGTGACTCTCCTGCCTTGGCCCTGCCTTCAGGAAAAATTGTGACATGACTCTGGGTTTATTACCAAGGTGATGTGACTCCCATCTCCTGTGTGGGCAAGCCCAAAAGGGTCACTGTGACATACTTCTGGACACCTCACAGAAATGGTATAACTTTTCTCTCATTCCAGGACCCTGGTCTCATTAGAAATTGTGAAATACCTGTGGGCCTATAACCTAAGTAATGTGACTCTCCTGTCCTGCATGGATCCTGCTGACAGGCAAGTTCATGACATTTGGCTGGATCCATCACCTAGGTAATGTGACTCTCCTTTTCTTCACATGCCCTGCCACCGGTGAAGATTGTGACAAATCATGGGCCAATCAGCTGTGTGATGTGACTCTGTGCTTTTTCCTGGGTCCCGCTAACAGGGAGCATTGTGACATTGCCAGGCTCAGCAGCTAGGTAATGTGACTCCTCTTACTCTCTGGCCGCTACTTACAGAAGAGACTGTGAAATACTGCTGAACCAAGAACTCGGATGATGTGACTCCCCTGCCTGTGCCCTCCTACAGTGGGCATCATGACATATCACTGGGTCTAGCACCCAGGTGATGTGACTCTACTATTTTGTTCTTGCTGGCAGGTGAAATTGTGGCACATACCTGGGTCCAGATCACAGGCACAATGATGACTCTCTTACCTGGACACAGCCAGTGGGAGATATTTTGACTTGTGTAGCCAGGCTTAGGCCACAGGTAATGTCCTGGGTCTCCTACTTGTACAAATTTCACAGAACATGACAACCATCAGGACTATCGTAGAAAGCCCTAGAGTGATAGAGAGAGTTTTATAACAGGGCCTAGCTAACAGGTGAGATTGTGACTCTTGTATGCAGACCCAGCCGACAGGATCTTCATTCTTACACATAAATAGAGCCTATGAATGAGGCATTTAATCTCACACATAAAAACAGTTGCAAGTTGGAATTGTCACTCTCACATGTGGATCTGGTTTCCAGCTGGTTTGGTGGCTGTCGAACCATGGTCCAGCAGACCTGTGAGGCTGTGAGTTCCCTATCAGAACACAATCTGCAGGTGAGACTGAGGCTCTTATGCACGGATTTGTGCATTGTTGAGACTGTAACTCCTTTGCTTGAACCCCACTCACTGGAGGGGTTGCCTCTCACACATGAAGCCAGGACTTGTGTGAAACTGTGAAACTCATTTCTATACATTCTCAAGTGTGTGATTGGGAAATATACCTTTGCCCAGAACCTGAGTGATTTGACTCTTTCCTAGGCCCAGCCCACAGATAAAATTGTGACATATACCTGCACCAGTCACCTAAGTAATGTGAAACTCCTTTCTGGGCTCTGCCTGCCAAGGGCATTTTTACATTTCATTGCGACCAGCAGTCACCCAGGTGCTGTGACTCCCCTGCCTGCTCCCTGCCTACAAAGAGCATTGTGACTTATTTCTGGGTTCATTACATAGATGATGTGACTTCATTCTACTGCCTTGGCTCTGCGCTTAGAGTGCATTGTGACATTTAGCGGGGTACTGCACCCAGGTAATGTGACCCTCCTGAGTTCTTCCTACAAGAAGCAGTGGAACATATCACTTAGCCCAGCACCTAGGTGATGTGATTCCCCTCTCTTACCTGGTTCCTGCCCACTGGAGAGATTGTGACCCATTGCTGAGCCCATGACCAAGGTGATGTCACTCTCCTGCCTTGGCCGTGCCCATGGGGGCCACTGTGACACATGTCTAGGCTAATTACTTAGGTGAAGTGAGTCCCCTTTCCTGCCTAAGCTCTGCCTACAGGGGGGATTTTGATATATCACTGGGCCCATCAGTCAGGTGATATGATTCTTTTGCCAGGGTCCTGCCTACAAGGGGGATTGTGATGTATTTCTGGACCAGCACCCAGGTGATGTGTCTTTTCTGTCCTCTCCATCCTCACAGGTTGTATTGTGCCATACACCTGGGACCCAATTATAAGCACAATGATGAATCTTTTACTTGGAATCAAGACATGTGCAGGATGGTAGAACTTATCACTGGACCTTTCACAGTGTTATTGTGACATATAACTTCGTCCAACGTGTGAGTAATTTGACTCTCCAGATGGCCCAGTTCACAAATAAAATTGTGACATATACCTGGGCTAAGAACCAAAGAGGTGTGACTCATGTGCCTGGGCACTGCTCTCAGAAAGATAGTGACATTACACTGCACCCAGCACCTAAGAGATGTGATTCTCCACTTCTACATGGGGCCTGCCTACAGCGAGACTTCTGACATATCAATGGGTTCAGCACTCAGGTGATATGACTTTCATTTTTCTTCCTGGGCCCTCCCCACATGGATAATTGTGACATATCAGTGGCTCCAACAATCAGGTGATGAGACTCTCTCATCTGGGATCTGTCAAAAAAGGGCATTCTGACATATTTCTTTTGCTTTTCCCCTCCGCCAGACAGAGTCTTACTCTGTCGCCCAGGCTAGAGTGTAATGGTGTGATCTTGGCTCACTGCAACCTTCACCTCGAAGGTTATAGTGATTCTCTTGCCTCAGCCTCCTAAGTAGCTGGGACTACAGGCATGCACCACCATGCCAAGATAATTTTTTGTATTTTTAGTAGAGACAGGGTTTCACCATGTTGGGCAAGCTAGTCTCGAACTCCTGACCTGTTGCAGGAAGTCAGGGACCCTGAACAGATGGACCAACTGGAGCCGTGACAGAGGACATAAATTGTGAAGATTTCATTTTAATATGGACATTTATCAGTTCCCAAATAATCTCTTATGCCTGTCTTTAATCTCTTAATCCTGTTATCTTCGCAAGCTGAGGATGTACGTCACCTCAGGACCACAGTGATAATTGTGTTAACTGTAAAAATTGATTGTAAAACATGTGTTTGAACAATATGAAATCACTGCACCTTGAAAAAGAACAGAATAACAGTGATTTTTAGGAAACAAGGGGAGACAACCATAAGGTCTGACTGCCTATGGGGTCAGGCAAAAAGACCCATATTTTTCTTCTTGCAGAGAGCCTATAAATGGACGTGCAAGTAGGAGAAATATCACTAAATTCTTTTCCTGGCAAGGAATATTAATATTAATACCCTGGGAAAGGAATGCATTCTTGGGGGTAGGTCTATAAACGTCCGCTCTGGGAATGTCTGTCTTATGTGGTTAAGGACTGAGCTACGCCCTGTCCTCCTGTAGTACCCTCAGGCTTACTAGGGTGGGAAAAAACTCCACCCTGGTAAATTTGTGGTCAGACCAGTTCCCTGCTCTTGAAACCTGTTTTTTGTTATTTCAGATGTTTATCAAGACAATATGTGCACCACTGAACATAAACCCCTATCAGTAGTTCTGCTTTTGTCCTTTGTCTTATGATCTTTGTTGGACCCTTATCAGTAGTTCTGCCTTTGCCCTTTGCCTTGTGATCTTTGTTGGACCCTTATCAGTATTTCTGATTTTGCCCTTGTCCTGTTCCCTCAGAAGCATGTGATCTTTGTTAGACCCTCATTAGTAGTTCTGCATTTTGCCCTTTGAAGCATGTGATCTTTGTACCTGTTCACTGTTCTTACACCTCCTCACCTTTAGAAACCCTTAATAAAACTTGCTTGTTTTGAGACTCAGGGGGCATCACGGTCCTACCAATATGTGATGTCACCCCCAGCAGCCCAGCTGTAAAATTCCTCTCTTTATACTGTCTCTCTTTATTTCTCAGCTGGCCGACACTTACGGAAAATAGAAAGAACCTACATTGAAATATTGGGGGTGGGTTCCCCCAGTACTGAGCTCAAATGATCCACCTACCTCAGCCTCCCAAAGTGCTGGGAATACAGGCATGAGCCATCACGCCTGGCGTGACATATTTCTAAGCTCAGCACCCAAGTGCTATGACTGTCCTAACTGGGCCCTCCCTACAAGGAGAATTGTGACATATCCCTGGGCCCAGTACTTAGGCCACATGACCCTCCTTTTTACCTAGGCCCAGCCCACAAAAGTAATTTTGACATATCACTGGGCCCAGCATCCAAGAATTGTTATTCTTCTGCCTAGGCCATGCCAACAGAGATACATTTCCCATATCCCTGCTTCAGCACTAGGTGGTGTAACATGTTTTCTTGTCCACACCCACAGGTGTGATTTTGACATATACCTTTTCCTAGCATCTGAGTGATTTGCCTCTTTAGCCTGGGCTAATTCTACAAATAGAATTGTGACATATACCTGGCACAGGCACCTAGGTTATGTAACTCATGCCTTGGTGGTATCCTCAAAGGAGATTGTAATATATCACTGAACCAAGCACCTGGGGATGTGGCCCATGTCTTTTTCCCTGGGCCCTGTCCCAGTGGGGATTGTAAATATCCTTGGGCACTGTATCCATGTGATGTGACTCTCCTGCCTAAGCTCTTCACACAGAGGCATTGTGACATCTCTGGGCCCATCCCTTAGATGGTGTAATTCTCCTTTTGTGCCCAAGTGCTGCCTTCAGGAGGGATTGTGACATATGCCTGGACCAAGCACCTGGGTGATGTGACACTCATGCATGAGTCATGCAAATATCCCTAAGGGGATATTTTTACATGTTGCTGAACTCAGCCTCTAGGTGATGTGACTCTACTCCCCTGCCTGGACCCTGTCCACAGCGGGCACTGGAACATTTCACTTCGCTCAGCACCAAGATGTTACTCTCCTACCTGGACCTCTCCCGCAGGGGACACCTAGATGATGTGATTTTTCTTCCTAGTTCCTGCCCAGAATTCAAACGGGACATATACCTGGTCCCAAAACACAGGTAAGGTAATAACTCTCATACCTAGACAAAGACAATAGAGAGATTTTGACTCTTGTACCTAGGCTTGGAACAATGGGTACAAATTCCTGGTCCAGCTCCCAGGTGATGCGACCCTCCTACCTGGTCAGTTCTCGCAGGTGGGATTGTGACCTATGTTTGGACTCAGCTCACAGGCATGGTGATGACTCTCATACCTGGACTTAGCCAACAAAAAAGTTGACTCTTGTACCTCAAAATAGAAAATCAGGTAAGATCATGGGTCCATACCAGAATGAAGGTCTCAGAGCTGATTGCAACTTTCATGCATATCATATAAAGCTCTCCAGTGGTATACAGAGTGTCATAACAGAGCCCAGCACACAGCTATGATTGTGACCTGACCCTCATATGTACACCCAGGTGACTGTAAGGATTGTTAAACTACCACACAAACACAGCCCACTGTTGAGGTTCTGAATTCATAACCAGAGACAGTCAAAAGTTCGAACTGTGACCCTTGTATGTGAATGTAGTCCGCAGGCTGGATGGTGACTCACACCAGGATTAAACACACCTAATAGGCTGTGATTTTTCTACCAAGACACAGTGTGCAGGTGTGATTGGGGCTGTCATGCACAAACCAAATGCTGTGTAGAATGTGACTCATGTATTTGAACCCAACTCACGGGAGATGTTGACTCTCATACCTGGAGCTGAGATATGTGCTGGATTGTGAATCTCATGTCTGGATTTTACCAAAGGTGTGATTGTGACATATACCTTTGTCTAATATCTGAGTAATATGACTCTCATGTGTGGGCCCAGCATGCATCAGATGGGATTGTTACATACACCTGGGCCAAGCACTTAGGTGATGTGACTCTCCTGCCAGGGCGAGCCCTGTACTATGGAGGATTTTAATATATTGCCGTACTCAGCACCTAGGTGATGTGATTTTTCTTCCTGGTTCCTGCCCAGAGTTCAAATTGTGACATATATCTGGGCTCAAAACACAGGTAAGGTAATAACTATTATACCTGGACCAAGACAATAGAGAGATTTTGCCTCTTGTAGATAAGCTTAGAACAATGGGTATGCCCAGGGTCTCCTACTTGTACAAAGTACACAGAAGATTATGACACTAACAGATATCATATAAAGCCCTCAGGCTGTACACAGAGTGTCACAGCAGGACTTAACACAGATAAGATTACTCCTCTCCTATGCACACCCAGCTGACAGGATTGTCACCCTCACACATGGACAGAGACCAATGGTGAGATCCTGAATCTCAGTTGTAGGCAGAGTCTAGAGTTGGAATTGTGCCTATTGTGTGTAGATCCAGTCACAGATGAGATGGTGACTCATTTCTGAACCCAGCCTACAGGCAAGGTGATAACTTTCATACTTGAGCCCAGCCAGTAAGAGAAGCATTGACTCTTGTGCCTGGGCCTAATTAAGGCCATGGGCAGTATCATGGGATTATATCACCACTAAAGTTTCTGAGCAGACTCACACATACCCTATGGAACTCTCTGTGGTACAAAGAGTGTAATAACAGGGCCTAGCGCACAGGTGAGATTGTTACCCTGCTATGTACACCCAGCCAACAATAAGGATTGTCATCCTCTCACATAAACACAGCTCACTAATGCGGTTCTGAATTTTACATCTGAAGGAAGTTGAAAGATGACATTGTGACTCTTCTATGTGGATCTGGTCCACAGTTAGGAGAGTGACTCTCAAACCAAGATTCAGCAAAACTGTGAGCATGTGGCTGCCCTACTGAGACGCTGTTCACAGGTGGAGCGGAGGCTCTCCTTCGTGGATTTTGTCCATGATTGAGATTCAGTCTCTCATACTTGGACACAACTCACAGAAGGTGTTGACTCTTACAGCTGAACCCTGAAATGTGTGGGATTATGAATCTTATTCACAGACCTTCCTGCAGGTGTAACATATACTTTTACCCAGCAGCTGATTGATTTTTCTGTTCTGTGGAAGCCTAGCCAACAATTGGGAGTTCAGATTCTGAAATATACCTGAACCAGGCCCCTAGGTGAATGTCACTCTCCAACCTGGGGTCTGCCCACAGGGGACATAGTGACATGTCTCTGGGCCCATCACCTATATGATGTGGCTCTACTTTCTTACTTATGTACTGCCTCCATTAAGGATTTTGACATGTCACTGAGCTCACCAGTTTGGAATATGACTCTCCTCTATTGCCTGTGCTCTGCTAACCAAATGATTGTGATATACAGCTAGGTAATGTGACTTTCTTTTGCTACCTCTGCCCTTTCTACATAAGGGATGGTAATGCCACTGGGCCAAGCATCCAGGTGTTCCTCTTCTGCATGAGCCCTGTTCTCAGGAGAAATTGCAATATATCTTTGGGCCAATCATCAAAGTGAAGTGACTCCAACCCAAATGATACAACTATTTTTCCTGGGTTCTTATTACAGAAGGCATTGTGAACATCGTGAAATATCTCTAGACCCATCAGCTAAGTGATGTGACTCTTCTTTCCTGCCTGATCCCTGCCCCCAAGAGGCATTGTGACATAGCACTGGCTCCAGCTTCTAGGTAATGTAACTGTCCTGCTTGGCCTTGCCCACAGAGGGCATTGTGACATATTGCTGGCCAAGCACATAGGTGATGTGACCCTCCTGAATTGTCTCTGCACTCAGGAGATTTTGACCCTGCCCAAAGTGGCAATTGTGACATATCTCTGGCCAGCACCCAGGTGATGCAACCCTTGTGCCTGGTATCTCTCCACAGTTGGAATTGGGAAACACACATGGGCACAGCTTACGGGTGGACTGATGACTCATCTGGAGATATATTGACTCTTGTAGTTAGTCTTAAGGCAAAAACTAAGGTCCTGGGTCTTCAAATTGCAGTATAGTCACAGAGAACTATGATTTCCATGCACATTGTATGAAGCCCTCAAGTGCTATAAAGAGTGCCATAACAGAGCCCAGCACACAGGGAAAATTGTGGCTGTTGTATGCAAACTCAGACAAAAGTAAGGATTATCATCCTTCCACATTAACAGAACCCACTGTTGAGGTTCTGAATCACACACCAAGAGCCAATGGAGTTGGAACTGTGAATCTTATACATCAATCCAATCAACAGATGAGATGATAACACCAAGTCCAGGATTCAGAACACCTGGGGGATGTGCTTCCCCTATCAAAACACAGTCTGTTGGTGAGATTTGGGCTCTCATGCATTGATTTAGTCCACTGTTGTGATTGACTTGCATAGTTGAACTCAACCCACAAGAGGTGTTGACTCTATACCTTTAGCTGGAAAATGTCCCGGATTGTGAATTTCTGCTATTGACTGGGTCCAGGTATGAGTTCCATTGCTATTCCCGTTAGCTGGGTTCAAAAATCAGTCACTATCAGGCTGGGCACGGTGGCTCAAGCCTGTAATCCCAGCACTTTGGGAGGCCGAGACGGGCGGATCACGAGGTCAGGAGATCGAGACCATCCTGGCTAACACGGTGAAACCCCGTCTCTACTAAAAAATACAAAAAACTAGCCGGGCGAGGTGGCAGGCGCTTGTAGTCCCAGCTACTCGGGAGGCTGAGGCAGGAGAATGGCGTAAACCCGGGAGGCGGAGCTTGCAGTGAGCTGAGATCCGGCCACTGCACTCCAGCCTGGAGGACAGAGCGAGACTCCGTTTCAAAAAAAAAAAAAAATCAGTCACTATCTCACCTGTAGCTGCATCTACATATGACAGTCACAATTCCAAGTCTGGATTGAGTTTGCATGTGAGATTTAGGACCTCACCAGTGAGCACTGTCTATGTGTGAGGGTGACAATTCTATCAGCTGGATGTGCATGACAGTCACAATCTCACCTTTGTTCTGGGTCCTGTTATGACACTGTATCACATGCGGGCTTCATACAATATGCCTCAGTATCGTAATACACTATGTCCTTTATTTAAGTAGGAGACCCAGGACTGCTGTCCCAAGTCTAGATATCAGAGTCAAAATCTGTTCTCTTAGCTGGATCTAAGTATGAGAGTCATCATCTCACCTTTGAGCTGTGACCATGTATATGTCACAATTTCACCTGTGGGCAGGAACCAGACATGGGAGTCATATCAGCTGGGTGCTGGGTAAGTGATACAACACAATTCTTACTTGGGCAGGGTCCAGGCAACAGAGGAGAGACACATCACCTATATGACTGGCCCAGCGATGGGTGAAAATCTTCTCTGAAAGCCGGGCCCATTCAGGAGAGTCTAGCTTATGATAATAACAATTCAACTTTGATGTATAGAAAGACTCAACAATGTTACTCTCTTCAATACATGATTTTTATTACACTACATTTTTTATATTGTGCATTTCAAAATAAATTGTTTAAGCTATCTGTATTTTTAATACTTTTGCCTCGTATCTTTTATCCCTGAGTTAAAAGTAATTCATGCACCACCATTACAGGCATCATTAGTATTTTACTCATTTTTCTCCACCTATACCTAAATAATGATACAATTTAATTCCAATATTTATTTTATATATAATTAATCTCACAGTATTATAAAAAATACTGTTTTTGCTTTGCCATATTATTTTCTTGTGTTCATATGGCTATATTATAGATCTTATAATTTGTGTAATAGCAAGAATACATTAATAACAGAAATAACTTTACCTAGTATCTTTTAAATACTTATTAATTAAAAGGTTCCATTTTCAACTGGGCACGGTGGCTCACATGAGCTGGTGGCTCACGCCTGTAATTCCAGCACTTTGGGAGGCTGAGGCAGGCGGATCACGAGGTCATGAGATCGAAACCATCCTGGCCAACACGGCGAAACCCCGTCTCTACTAAAAATACAAAAATTAGCTGGGCATGGTGGCATGCACCTGTAGTCCCAGGGTGGCATGCGTCTGTAGTCCCAGCTACTTGGGAGGCTGAGGCAGGAGAATCGCTTAAACCCGGGAGGCAGAAATTGCAGTGAGCCGAGATAATGCCACTGCCCTTCAGCTTGGGCAACAGAGCAAAACTCTGTCTCAAAAAAAAAAAAAAAAGGTTCTATTTTCATTAGACTTTTACTAATTCTTCTAATATATTTTTTGTGAAATTTTACTGCTATACATTGCATGCCAATAATTTAAAATGCCAGATTTTCATAAGTTCATAGTCACATTTGAAAACTGTAGTTATTTAAAAAATTATATTCTGATACATCTATGCTAATATTCAGTATTTCAACATGTTTTATTTTTGTTTTTAACTCCATTTTACTTCATGGTTTTTTCATATAGGTTCCTTTTGATTATTTAATTGTATTTTGGTTTTAACCTTACATTTATGATTTGGATGGTAATTTTTCACTCTGAATTATTTATAAAAATGTGGTGTTTAAGAGGGCCGGGCGAGGTGGCTCACACCTGTAACTCCAGCACTTTGGGAGGCCGAGGCAGGTGGATCACCTGAGGTCAGGAGTTCGAGACCAGCCTGACCAACATGGAGAAACCCCGTCTTCACTAAAAATACGAAATTAGCCAGGCAAGGTGGCACAAGCCTGTAATCCCAGCTACTTGGAAGACTGAGGCAGGAGAATCATTTGAACCTGGGAGGCGGAAGTTGCGGTGAGCCAAGATCATGCCATTGCTCTCCAGCCTGGGCAACAAGAGTGAACTTCCAACTAAAAAAAATGTGGTGTTTAACTCAAATATAAATCACTGGGTTTCACTTGGGGAAAATTTTTAAAAACAAGTATAAGTTAGATATTTCTTTTTTCTTTTTTTTGAGATGGAGTCTCACTCTGTCGCCCAGGCTGGAGTGTAGTGGCAGGTGCCAGGCTCACTGCAAACTCTGCCTCCCCGGTTCAAGATTCTGCCTCAGCCTCCTGAGTAGCTGGGACTACAGGCGCGCACCACCACGCCCGACTAATTTTTTGTATTTTTAGTAAAGACGGGGTTTCATCATGCTGGCCAGGCTGGTCTCGAATGCCTGACCTCGTGATCTGCCCTCCTCGACCTCCCAACGTGCTGGGATTCCAGGCGTGAGCCACCGTGCCCAGCTCCACAAGTCAGACATTTCTATTGCCTATAAAAGTTACTTATGTGATATTTGCCTGTGTAAATATTGTCCCATTTTGTTTATTAATTATCTTGTTTATCTCTTTTCTCGGGTGGTTGTCAGTGTTTTATTGTCTGGATGAGTAGTCAGAAAGACAGTCTAAAATTACCATCTATTTATTGTGTGAATATATGTTATTGTGTGAGAAAAACAATTGTTATTTGAAGTAATTTTTTATAAATGTAACTATTTTTTGAAAGATGTAAATATTTGTGATTAAAAACATAATTACCATCTTAAACATTTTAAAGTTATATACTTAAGCTCTATGTTTAGTACTTTTAAGTATATTTACATTATATGAAACAGATCTCTTTCATATACTACTGGGGAGGCTGAGGCAGGAGACTGGCTTGAACCCAGGAGGCAGAGTTGAGTAGAGCCAAGATAGTGCCATTGCACTCCAGCCTGGGCAACAAGAGGGAAACTCCGTCTCAAGAAAAAAAAAATGCCTTTCTGAGGCAGAGTAAGATTCATAAAATGTCTTCATAATATCGAAGAGATGTGTTAACTCTGTTCCGGGTAATCAACTCTGAACACTGAGCATTCTCAGTTCCCAGTATTCACCCTGAGTCATTCAGGAAAAATTGGTATCTCTGTAAGGAGACAGAAAAAGGTGTTTGGGGGAGGGTCATAATATTGCCCAGATTTCAAACGGGACATATACCTGGTCCCAAAACACGGGTAAGGTAATAACTCTCATACCTGGACAAAGACAATAGAGAGATTGCACATAAATGCTTTCTACATGCACCTGTTAGGATCTTAACCTAATTGATCTATCATTCGCATGGCTAGATAGTTACTGAATCTAGTCATACGATTTTGTTTTTTGCAGATAAAGTCATCTGTTACCTATAAGTTTCATACAATAACTTGCACAGCTGAAGCATGAATCTTTTGTTAATTTTCCCTAAATTGAGGGACTAGATTTGCAATTTCCAATCTTTCAATGTTAAAGCAAAGCAGAGAAGAGTAATGTGTGTATGTAGTATGCATTTTCTTGCTTAATTTTTAAAATTCTTCTCATATTGCCTTGGACACTCTAGGCAGCCACCTAAAAAATATTCCCTCCTAATTTTTTAGCCAGGATATTAAATTTCAAAAGGTCAAGGACTTAATAATTGGGCTAAGCCAAAATCTTGTCTTTGCGTCTTTCAAAGAGCCAATTATGCCAAGCCATTTAAAGAAGTGGATCTGACGACTTTTATTTTATTTCAAATGTTTTCTCTAATTGTTTGCTCTAAGTGTCTTAATCTAAAAGAGAAACTACATAAAAATATACGTATTCAAGAAATATTCATGTTAAGGTGATCAAAGGTCAATATTGTATTACAGAATGGTAGAATACTCTAAAATTAGAAAGTCAGATTATTATTAATGAATTCATTATTTTTTCAACATTTTCCAATGTTGAAATTAAAGAATTGGCTATGCTTTTTCATGATAAGTTCAATTCTAGGATAGTACTCACTGGTCTACATGGTATTTTTCTTTTCCTTTTTTTTTGGTGGGAGGGAGATGGAGCTTCACTCTCGTTGCCCAAGATGGAGTGCAATGGCACGATCTCAGCTCATCGCAACCTCTGCCTCCTGGGTTCTCCCAGCGATTCTCCTGCCTCAGCCTCTTGACTAGCTGGGATTACAGGCATGCGCCACCATGCCCTGTTAATTTTGTATTTTTAGTAGAGATGGGGTTTTTCCATGTTGGTATGTCTGGTCTCGAACTCACAATTGCAGGTGATCCACCCGCCTCGCCTCCCAAAGTGCTGGGATAACAGGCGTGAGCCACCACACCCTGATGGTATTTTTGTCATGAATTATGTAAAACCGAGTTACCAGAATGGTGCAGAATGCTAACTTAATCAGAATGAGAATGAATTCAGCCGTGTTGGTAGACTATTGGTATCCCAGAGGCTGATCATTTACTTCGGCTGTGTAGACATTGCTTCATAATGCCAGTGAACCCTTTCAACCAAGTTGCCTTTGTTTCCCATTGATGTGGTCATGTTCTGGTCTCTGTTTTTCTTAAGCTGTCCCAGATGAGGGGTGATTATTTCTTGCATTAATGAGATCCCTTCTTTTTCCTCTGCCATGTGATCCTCCTATTCTCTCTACTGAAAGCAACATGTTGAAGGCAGAAATGGAGACAATATACAAATATATACCTTGCCATGTGACCACGATAAACAGCTTACAGCATCGCTTACCAAGAAGTTTGATTAATTTCGGGGAAGCAGGGGTGTTTTTCCACGATGTGCTCTTTCTGTTAAAAACACCTCTGATTAAGTTTAGTCTACTCAAGATAATCTCTGTTATGATAAACAGGAAGCCAATACATTAGTAACATAATTACATGAATAATGTCCCAACGCAGTCACACATTTTGTCACACTAAAGAGAAAAGGATACACAGCAGGTGTGCACTGAAGTGGGAACCTGAGGGTCACCTGAGAATTTTGCCTACCCACCTGAATAGATTTCTTTCTTTGTAAATTAAAGATAATAATGATACCTTTGTTATTAAGTAACTGCGTCTGTTAGTCCATTCTCACACTGCTATAAGGACACACCCAAGACTAGGTAAATTTTAAAGAAAAGAGGTTAATTTGACTCACAGTTCAGCATGGCTGGGAACCTTACAATAATGGCAGAAGGTGAAGGAGAAGCAGGTATCTTTTTCACTAAGTGAAGAAGAGCAGGAATAATGACCACTTAAAAAACCATCCGATCTCATGAGAACTCATTCATTATCATGAGAACACCATGAGTATCATTCCATCCATGGCCCCTTCCAAATTTCATGCCCTTTTTACCAAACATGCTTTCCCAAGAATCCCCCAAAGTCTTAACTTAATTAGCATTAACCCAAAAGTCTAACTCCAAAGTCTCATCTGAGGCAAGGCAAGTACCTATGAGCCTGTAAATCAAAAGCAAGTTAGAAACGTCCCAGATACAATGGGGTTACAGGCATTAGATAAATTCTGCCATTTCAAATGGGAGAAAATGGCCAAAACCAAAGAGCTACAGGCCCCATGCAAGTTTGAATTCCAACGGGGCAGTTATTAAGTCTTAAAGCTCTGAGATGTTCTCATTTGACTCCATGTCTCACATGTGGGCCATGCTGATGCAAAGGGTGGACCCTCATGGCTTTGGGCAGCTCCTTCATGGACTGGAATTGAGTGCCTGTGGCTTTTCCAGGTGCACAGTGCAAGCTCATGGGGGATCTGTCATTCTGGGGTCTACAGTATAGTAGACTTCTCACAACTCTAGTAGGCAACTTCAGTGGGGACTCTGCATGAGGGCTCCAACCCCACATTTCCCTTCTGCATTGCCCTATTACAGGTTCTCCATGAGGGCTCTGCCCCTGTAGAAGACTTCTGCCTGAACATCCAGGTATTTTTATCCATCCTCTGAAATCTAGGCAAAGGTTCCTAGAGCTCAACTCTTGTCTTATGTGCACTCGCATGCCCAACACCACATGGGAGCCACCAAGGCTTGAGGATTGCACTTTCTGAAGAAATAACCCAAGCTGTACGTTGGCCCCTTTTAGCCACAGCTGGATCTGGAGGGGCTGGGATGCAGGGCACCAAGTCCCAAGGCTTCATAGAGTAATGGGGCCCTGGGCCTTGACCATGAAACCATTGTTTCCTCCTAGGGCTCCTGGCCTGTGATGGAAGGACCTGCCTCAGATCTTTGACATGACCTGAAGACATTTTCCCCATTGTCTTGGCTGTCAACATTTGGCTTTTCTTTACTTTTGCAAATTTCTGCAGTGGCTTGAATTTCTTTCCAAAAAATGGGGTTTTATATTCCACCTCATGATCAGGCTGCAAACTTTCCAAACTTTTATGTTCTGCTTCCACTTTAAACATAAGTTTCTCATCTCCATCTGAGATGACCTCAGCCTGGACATTATCATCTATATCACTATTAACATTTTGGTCAAAAGCATTCAACAAGTCTCTAGGAAGTTCCAAACTTTCCCACATTTTTCTATCTTTTTCTGAGCTCTCTAAACTGTTTCAACCTCTGCCTATTACCCATTTCCAAAGTCACTTCCACATTTTCAATTCTCTTTATAGCCGTGCCCCAAACTCCCAGTATTAATTTTCTGTATTAGTCTGTTTTCACATCACTATAAAGATAATATCAGAGAATGGGTAATTTATACAGAAAGGACGTTTAATTTACTCATGGTTCTGCATGGCTGGGAGGTCTCAGGAAACCTGCAATTACGGTGGAAGGTAAAGGAGAAGCAAATACCTTCTTCACTAGGCAGCAGGAGAGAGAGAGAGCAGAAAACAAAACCACTTATAAAACCATTAGATCTTTTGAGAACTCACTTACAATCATGAGAACAGCATGGGGGAAAATTACCCCCATGTTCCAATCACCTCCCACCAAGTCCCTCCCTTGACACGTGGGGATTACAATTTGAGATAAGATTTGGGTGGGATATGATTTTACAGTAATGAATTCAATACCAGGCACAAAATATAGATTTATTTTTTTGAGGATCTCTGAGGTTTCCAGGTTTGTCGTTAATTATCCACCTTATCAAAATAATCTTTTTTGTTTCAATATTGTTCTTCTGTTCTGAAAATGCATACAAACTCACACACAAACACACTCATTTGCTACATAACTTTCTTACACATAAGGTATATATATATATATATTTTTTTTTTTTTAAACAGTGTCCTGCTCTGTCATCCAGGCTGTAGTGCAGTGGTGGCATCTCAGCTCACTGCAACCTCTGCCTCCCAGGATCAAGTGATTCTCCTGCCTCAGCCTCCCTAGTAGCTGGAAATACAGGCACACACCAGCACACCCAGCTAAATTTTTGTATTTTTAGTAAAGATGTGGTTTCACCATTTTGACCAGGCTGGTCTTGAACTCCTGACCTCAAATTATCTGCCCCACTCAGCCTCCCAAAGTGCTGAGATTACAGCATGAGCCACTGTGCCTGGCTGATATATCTTTAGAGAAATATATTTGTATGTGTAACTCTATGTAAATAAAAACTAAAAGTCTGTTTTCGTTTGTTAGCAGAGAGGCCACATGTACAAAAATGCATATAAAACAAGTTTTTAAAAAATTTAATAAAGACTCAGAAATGTATTGATATTAATTATACTTATGTAATTTTTATGATCATAAAATGACCCTGTGGTTAATAATAATTCAATTGCACATATTGAAATAACTAAAACTGTATAATGGGATTGTTCAATAAATACATGCTTGAGGTGAGGAATACCTCATTTACTCTGTTGTGATAATTAAATAGTGTATGCCTGCATTAAAATGTCTCACATATGCTGTAAGTGTGTATGTTGGGAACAAGCCCCATAAAATCTGGCCATAAACTGGCCCCAAAACTGGCCATCAAATCTCTGCAGCACTGTGACATGTTCATGATGGCCATAACGCCCATGCTGGAAGGTTGTGGGTTTACCAGAATGAAGGCAAAGAACACCTGGCCCACCCAGAGCGGAAAACAGCTTAAAGACATTCTTAAGCCACAAACAGTAGCATGAGCAATCTGTGCCTTAAGGACATGCTCCTGCTGCAGTTAATTAGCCCAACCTATTCCTTTAATTTGGCTGATCCCTTCATTTCCCATAAGGGATACTTTTAGTTAATTTAATATCTATAGAAACAATGCTAATGACTGGCTTGCTGTTAATAAATATGCAAGGCTCTCAGCTCTGAAGGCTGTAAGATCTGTGATTTCCCACTTCACACCCCTATATTTCTGTGTTTGTGTCTTTAATTCCTCTAGTACCACTGGGTTAGGGTCTCCCCAACTGAACTGGTCTCAGCATGTGTATGCATACTATCTACCCACACATTTTATTTAAAAAATCTAAATAGGGTAAAAAAGAATACAAATTTGATTTATGAGAACAAAATTCTTCAACTTATTTGCAGTTTAAACCACTGGCAGGCCAGGTGTGGTGATTCCCGGCTATAACCCCAGCACTTTGGGATGCCAAGGTGAGTGGATCACGCGAGGTCAGGAGTTCAAGACCAGCCTGGCCAACATGGTGAAACCCTATCTCTACTAAAAATACAGAAATTAGCCAGGCATAGTGGCAAGTGCCTGTAGTCGCTGCTACTTGGCAGGCTGAGGCAGAAGAATCACTTGGACCCAGGAGGTGGAGGTTGCAGTGAACTGAGATCATGCCACTGCACTCCAGCCTGGGTGACAGAGTGAGACTCCATCTGTTTTTAAATAAATTATCTTAGATTCATTATGGTTTGAGAGTTGGTTAAAGGCTTTGTTACATTTTTATACATTTATATGATTTTTCACAATTTGAATTCCCTTATGTACAATTAAGGTTTGGACCTAGATAAAGGCTTGGCCACATTCCCTACACTTGTAGTGTTTTTTTTTTTAGTATAAATTATTTTATGTATTATAAGGCCTGAGGGATGGACTTTGCCATATTATTCACATTTGTAGAGTTTCTCTCCAGTATGAATTATCTTATGTTTAGCAAGACTTGAATGCCACTTAAAAGCTTTGTCACATTCTTCACACTTGTATGGTTTCTCTCCAGTATGAATTCTCTTATGTGCCTTAATGGTTGAGGAGCAGCTAAAGGCTTTGCCACATTCTTCACATGTGTAGGGTTTCTCTCCAGTATGAATTATCTTATGTGTCTTAAGGGTCGAAGAGCAGTTAAAGGCTTTGCCACATTCTTCACATGTGTAGGGTTTCTCTCCAGTATGAACTCTTTTGTGGTAAGTGAGGGCTGCGGATACACTAAAGGCTTTGCCACATTCTTCACATGTGTAGGGTCTCTCTCCAGTATGAATTCTCTTGTGGTTAGTAAGTGTTGAGGAGCGCCTAAAGGCTTGGCCACATTCTTCACATGTGTAGGGTTTCTCTCCGGTGTGAATTCTCTTATGTCTAGTAAGGTTTGAGGACCAGCTAAAGACCTTGCCACATTCCTCACATCTGTAGGGTTTCTCTCCAGTATGAATTATTTTATGTGTAGTACGGTTTGAGGAGTGGTTAAAGGATTTGTCACATTCTTCACATTTGTGGGACTTCTCCATAGTATGAATTATCTGATGTTGATTTAGGTGTGAGAGCATGCAAAATGATTTGCCATATTTTTCACATTTCAAATATTTCTTTCTAGTATATCTTGTATTAAGTCTATTGGAATTTGAAAATTTATCCAAGACTTTGACACATTTATGAGTCTGAAATATTTTGCTTTGGGTATTTGACAAATGTTGGTTAACTTCATTATAACCTCCTTTGTGCACCTCACACTCATCCCCTTTTTGACAACATTTTTTTAATTGTAAATTCTCATGTCCACATTTTCCATATGTTCTTGATACTACTTTCTGGAGTGAATCTTTTATGCCCTGCTCAGGCTGAAGGTCTTGGTTGAAATGAGAACACATAACTGAAAAACATAAAAATCACAAGTTACTTCACTTACTAGACTCAGATAAATACACTGCACAAATCAAATATATAAAAGTATTCAAGGTACATTAGCAAAAGAGTATATCAAAATACCACAGGTCATAATTACTTCATAGACATATAAATGTAACAAAATCATAGTGATCAAAATACCTTTGTTGGAAATTTATAAATAAAGTAAGTGTGTGCACCATGTGAGCACAATGTCAAGAACCATATAGAGTGAAAAGAAAAGTCAGCTACATTTACCCAACACAGCCCTTCCTCATCCCTGATAGAAGAACATCGTGCCTTTAATGACAGCTTTAAGTCTTCTGAGATCAAAAGTGTTACAACAGCAGAAAGACTGCGCTACCATGGACAGAAAATAGGTGTAGAAAGTAGTTACTGACCAGTAAGGAGAAATATGAAGAAGTCTTTTAACTGAAAAATAAATACAAAATTGCAGACAAGACAACATCCTGAGAACATGTTTGGGAGACTCCCAGAATCTCTACTCAAGACAATTGGCTTCAGGCTATGCCAAGAAAGAGCTGCATTATAAAGACTGTGAAATGTAGTTTTATGTTAATGTCTAAATCTCAACCAAAGATTACAATGTATACAAAATATTTGGGCAACATGGTCCAATAAAAAAATCAAAATTTTCAAACAGCAACTATAAAAATAAAGATGTATATTTTAATTTTTAAAATTTAAGAAAATCCACATTTTGCTCAATGAGAAAAAATGGAAAACCAGATATTAGATAAATGAGAATGTCAACAAAAGGCTTGGAATAATAAAAATAAACATTTGTGGAGGTAGAAAAGAAAATGAAATAATTTAAAAGTAAGAAAAAAGTAATGTAAAAAATGAAGAAGTTAAACAAACAAAGTAGGATATACACAAAAAGATCCATAACACATATTTAAGCAAAGTTCAAAAGTCACAAACCAGAAGATAATCTTGGGAGCTGCAAGATAAAAGTGAGGTATTATTTATAAGCCTAGTTCTCCAAGACAACCAGTGAATTTGTCAACAGAAACCTTGCCGGTTAGAAAAGAACTGTGTAAAATGGTCAAAGTGCTGAAAAAAATATTCATGGTGAAAATATAACCAGCAAAAATATACTACAAAATAAATAAAAAATAAAGATCTTCCAGAATAAACAAATGCCGGAAAAGCATATAAGCACTGCATGTGCCCTAAATAAAATGCTGAAAAGAGGTCTTTCCACTTAAAATAATATAATGGGAACAAAAAATATGAAAATACATAACTTTCTGAAAAACATATGGATACACAAAAAATAAACTTCTGTGGTATTATAGTGATGGTACAGAAAACATTTTTAGTTATTCTTTAAAATTTGAAAGATGTAAGCATAAAAATAATCATAAAACATAAAAAAGACATAATTATCAACATCAATAAGAAGTATAGGGTAGATATAATGAGGACAAATTTTTCTATGAAACTGAAGTCTTTTTTTTACCAGTTTAAAATATACTATTGTAACATTAAGAGGTTTTATAAAATCTCCAATGTAGCACAAAGAAAAACTCTTTATGGACACACAAAAGAAAATGAGTCCATTACTAGCATGAGACAAAGTCTGATATTACCTAAATCCATTTACTAGGAATCTATAACTATTATGTCTATCTATATGTATATGCATCTATAACATCAGGGCCTCAAAATACATAAAGCAAATATTGATAAAAATGTAGCAAGAAATAAAATAACAACATAAAATTATAAACATTAAGACCTCACTTTCTTTCTTTTTTTTTTATTACCATACTTAAGTTCTAGGGTACATGTCCACAACGTGCAGGTTTGTTACATATGTATACATGTGCCATGTTGGTGTGCTGCACCCATTAACTCCTCATTTACATTAGGTATATCTCCAAATGCTATCCCTCCTCCCTTCCCCCTCCCCACAATAGGCCCTGGTGTGTGATGTTCCAGATATCTACATTGAAAAAAGGAAGTTGGATGCTTCAATTGCACCATATACAAAAAGTATTTTAAACAAAATACTTAGACTAAAAAAAAACTAATGAAACTCTTAGAAAAAAATATAGTGGAAAGACATGACATTGGTCTTGGCACCATTTTCTTAGATACGCCATCAAATGCCTGAGCAACAAAGAGAAGAACAGAAAAATTTAACTGGGCTAAACTTCAAAATTTCTGCGATCAAATAAAACATTTAATAGAGTGACAGTGTCATCCAAGAAATAGATGACAATATTTGAAAATCACATGTGATAAGGCTTAATATTGAAAATACATAAACAACTCCTAGAAGTAGACAACAATAATTGAATCACCTGATTTAGAAATGCACAAATGAACCGGGTACGGTGGCTCACTCATGTAATCCCAGAACTTTGGGAGGCTGAGGTGGGCAGATCACCTGAGGTCAGTAATTCTAGACCAGTCTGACCAACACGGCGAAACCCACCTCTACTAAAAATACAAAATTAGCTGGGCATGGTGGCATATCCCTGATCTCAGCTGCTCAGGAGACTGAGGCAGGAGAATCATTTGAATCTGGGAGGCAGAGGTTGCTGTGAGCCAAAATCTCCCCATTGCACTCCAGCTTAGGCAACAAGAGCAAAACTCTGTCTCAAAAAAAAAAAAAAAAGAAAAGAAAAGAAAAGAAAAGAAATGGACAAATGATTAAGCTAAATTTTAATAAAAAGATATACAAATGGGAAGAAGTATTTGAAAGGTTGCACAAAACTAATAATTTATAGAAAAATGCAAAATAAAACCACAATACAAAACAAAATTACCTTACATCAATTAGGATGGCCACTACAATTTTTTTAAAAACACCATGTTGATGATGTAAAGAAATTGAAACCTATGTAAGTTGTTGATGAGAAAAAAGATGCAGCCATCATAAAAAATATCACGAATGTTCTTCAAATAATTAAAAATGAAATTATTATATAATACAGCAATATCATTTATGAATCTATATCTAAAATATGCAACACAGTAAAATGAAGACATGAGGTACTCTGCTTGCATATCGCCCTACAGCAAGTATCATAACCCACCCTCTAAATAAATAAATAAATATATAAAAATTAAAAAATAAAAAATTTGTAAAAAATTTTAAAGTATATTTCAAGGCTATAGTAATAAAAACAGAATGGCATGTACAGAAAAATGGACAACCACCAATGAAACAGAAATTACTATTCTCATGCATTTTAGACATGATGCAAAAAAATTTTTTTTAATGGTTTAACATAGAGTTTCTCAAAAATATGCAGATATTAGTGTGTCCCCAAAAGCAATGGCAAAGTAGTCAGTTTGTGCAGTCCCTGATAAGCCATAAAGAAAACTTTGGCTCACACTGTGAACTTGAAGAAAGATTATTGAAGTGAAAGTAGAATCCGTAGAGAATTTAACAGTATGGGGCAGAAGGTGTCCCAATGTGAGCAAAAAAAAAAAAGAAAAAAGACTGGAGATTCTCAGAAACTCTTTCCATCAAAGCACAGCTCTGCAGATCACATTTTAAAGACTGGCTACCTCCTTGACTTGTGGACAGCTCATCCGTGTCATCTTCTTCATTTGCTCTCACCTACCTGGGTGTTTGGCTACCATCTCACTTCTCTTCATATTCTGGGGCTCTTTATTTTGCTCCAGACAGGTGATCAAGTCTAGCTTAGGGACAGTAATACCTGTTTTATTAAGGAAAAAAAAGTAACATAAATCTTATTTATTTATTTATTTTTTGAAATGGAGTCTCACTCTGTCACTCAGGTTGGCATGCAGTGGCACGATCTCAGCTCACTGCAACCTCCACTTCCCAGGTGCAAACAATTCTTCTCCCTCAGCCTCCTGAGTAGCTGGGACTACAGGCACGCATCACCATGTCCAGCTAATTTTTGTATTTTTAGTAGAGACAGAGTTTCACCATATTGGAGTTCCAGTATGGTCTCGAACTGGTCTCCAGTTCCAGCCTGGTCTCGAACTCCTGACCTCATGATCTGCCTGCCTTGGCCTCCCAAAGTGCTGGGATTACAGGTGTGAGCCTGGTCATATAAATCTTGCTGAATTCTTTAATTACCAAACTAGTATTATGCTCAGTAAAGAGGATATAATAGAAAATTCTAGAAAATTAATATTGGCTCATAACAGAACTTTCTAAACATTTAGAAAATATTTTAAATTTGTAAGTCCTTAATTTCACTACTCAGTACTACTGAATCAAAAAATGTTGGTGGCAACTGAATTCTAAGGCGTGGGCAGCGCTATTTTACGTCATGACGTTTTTGGAATTGCCACTAACCTAGAGCAAAAGATACATAAGCTCAGGAAAGGGAAAAGTTCAGGTCAAGATAAAACATCTTGAAGAATTTGTTCGACACCAATGAATCCCCAAGATTTTCTTAAAATCGGAGAGCTAAAATTCATTCATGCAAAGCAGAAATTACCAAAATCATCTTAGAAAAGAGAGAAAGGCAATATATTAGGAATTGTGTATCGAAGTTATCCTCACCCAGGGAGACCAGGTTTCTGTAGTTCTCTAACATCACATCTCTATATAAATTCCGCTGAGCATGATCCAGGCATTGCCATTCCGCCAGAGAGAATTCTATAGCTATATCTCTGTATGTCAACAGTCCCTGAAAAAACAAAAACAAAAACAAAAACAAAAAAAAACACTCATGAACACACACTTACCATATGGCCGTAAGCAGAGATTTTTATTTGACTCAAGTTAAAAAAGAGAGTAAAAAGAAGTGGTTCTCACTTATAAGAGTGACTAAAATTGTTCAATAAGAGAATTTTTAACATGGAAGTATGCTCTAACTCTGAGAAGAGAGGAGAGCATAAGATCCACAATACCATAGTAGCTTTGATACTTTTCTGTAATTATAAAATTAAGGGCATCAACATGGACATGTCCTTCTTTTTTCTTGTCTTCCTCTTTTTTTGACCGAGTCTCACTCTGTTGCCCAGGTGGGAGTGCAGTGGCATGATCTTGGCTCAGTGCAACCTCTGCCTCTTGGGTTCAATAGATTCTCCTGCCTCAGTCTCCTGAGTAGCTGGGAGTACAGGCACAGGCCATCATGCCTGGCTAATTTTTGTATATTTAGTAGAGACAGGGTTTCTCCATGTTGGCCAGGCAAGTCTTGAACTCCTGACCTCACGTGATCCACTCACCTCGGCCTCCCAAAGTGCTGGGATGGCAGGTGTGAGCCACCTCGCCCAGCCGGACATGTCTATTTTTTGAGTGCTATATTTACATCATACAGAATAAGTTGTGCATATTTCTCAGATAAAACAGTCATTATGAGTTGGAAGGTACCTCTTAAGTCTTAATATGTGCAATAAACTAAATATTTTGTGAGATTTTATTTCAGGAGGTTTGGGATAAAGTCTGAATTTCTGAATTTTTAGCAAATTCACCAATGTTTCTAAGAGGCAGAGTCTGGGTTTTCCCCAGTTTCTCTTACCTGTAAATAAAGATAAGAGCCTTCATTTTAAAAAGACAAATATATGCAAAAGTCATCTAAAAAGAAAGGACAGCTTCCAGATTAAATGTGATGGTTTATGCACTTCAGCCAGTAAATTTCCTAAGTGTACTTAATAATTAAGAGAGTAATAATTAACTCAACAGTGGAATAAAAAGTCATAGAGCTCTTGAACCAAGTGAATAAAATTGTTATCAACTTTATTAGGACACATTTTTACTATGTGCTGATGCACACAGGACACAACATTACTGCTGTGGTATTTCTCACCTCTCAGAAAAGTAAATTGTAACTAAATTTAAATATATATGTATTTAAATATATAAGTATATATATATATATATTTTTTTTTTCTGAGATAGAGTCTTGCTCTGTCACCCAGCCTAGAGTGCAGTGATGCAATCTCAGGTCACTGCAACATTCACCTCCTGAGTTCAAGCAATCCTCCTGCCTCAACCTCCTGAGTAGCTGGGATTATAGGCACATGGCACCATGCTTGGCTAATTGTTGTATTTTTTTAGAGGAGACAGGGTTTCATCAGGTAGGCCAGGCTGGCCTCGAACTCCTGACCTCATGTGATCTGCCTGCCTCGGCCTCCCAAAGTGCTGAGATTACAAGCCTGAGCCACCATGCCTGGCCTAAATTTAATTATAAAGAAACATCAGTTTTATGCAAAGTTGAAGGTGCAGAAAACTTCCCTGTCGTGTAATTTTTAATAGTAATTTTAAGTAGTCTTTGTTTAGCACCCTAGAGAGCAAGAATCTCCTAATAGTTTTTTCAGAACTTTCTGGGTAACAAATGCCATTCTGTTTAAATGAACATGTTCTAAATCCTGTTCTGCATGGAATTAATAGAGCACACAGATGAAACCTCAACATGACATGTTTCACTTTTCACTAATATCCGAAGACAACTGTGTTTCCCAGTAGAAATCTTGAGTATCCACACCTTCTCATGTTCAACAGCTACAATGGGAACATTTTAAATATTGCAGGTCATAAATTTGTAGTGAGAATTCTGCATGGCATACAAGAACCCAAGATGAAGAGAATGTATAGAACGCTAAGGAATATAGAAAAAAATATTTTTTTTCAGAAGCCCTTGACTATCATACAAATCACAAAAATTAGTTGAAACAAACTCATTAGGGATCAACAGCACAAGCAGAGAAGTAAAAATCTGCAAGTTCCGAACAGATGGCATTCCAAAAGGCAGAGGGGACACCGCTCTTTATCTGAGACACGCTCACCTGAGAAAAAAAGTGATTGTTTTCTTTTCCTCCTCTTTCTCTGAAATGTATTTTCAGATAAGATGCTCTGGACATATCAAAACTGCATCTTGAGAGTATGCCTTTAAAGCACAATCTATTTACCTGCTACCACCACACACACCCATGGACGGAAAGACCGAGACTTGAAGAAAACATTCACCCATTTTTCTTGTTTATAACTGAAAAGATTTAAGAGCAATGGGAGAACAATGAGCTTCTCCATAACTATTAAAATATGAGTTTCTTTTTCCCTGCCCTCCTCTAGCAGACACCAGCAATCTTCTTTACAGTAATGGGAGCATGAACTGCACTGACCTCTTCCTACCAAACGGAAACAGGGCAGGCAGTGCAGCCTTCCTTAGATGCGAAGTTTGAACTAAACTCTCCTGAATGTATCTTGAACCCCTCAAGTGTATAAGTTACTTGATAATCTCGGCCCTGCTTTATGCAAAGTGATTCTGCAGGATCCAAAAGGGTCCAGGAATGGGCTTTTTCAACAAGTCCCCTGTAAATGCTGATTGTGCTTTCCCAGACACATTATTAGCATTAGTGAGAGAAAGCAGGCACAGCAAAGAGTCCCTTACACCCGCCACATTTGTCACAATACAAATACTTCTGGTACAAATAAAGACAACCAATCTCCACCCTGAAATACTACATTTTTTGTTGGGTTTTTTAAGTTTACAGAGAAAACAGAAGGCAGCAATGTCTGAGTAAGTCTGCACCTGGGAAACGTGTACACATGTACTAATAAAATGTTTGTTAAGCAGGTACTATGTGCTCAGGAGCATGTCACAGAACACTGTACTGGGAATAATACATTTTGTCATTTAATTTTCATACTACCCCAGGAGCTGGTACTAAGTGTTGAATAATTTTCAGCATTTAGATTAAGAGCACAGCAGTTTTATTTCTTCTTATGTTTCTCTATCATTAATTTTAAAAAGAAAATACATAGATTAATAATTCAATACAAAAAGCATATGGAATGATACAATTACATAAAAATTGAATAATCAGCTTCCAAATGGATATTTTGTAAATAATAAAATTAAGGCTGAAATAAAATTTTTGAAACTAATTAGAGATTAAATACAACATACCAGAATCTCAGGGTTACAGCTAAGGCAGTGTTAAGAACAAAATGTGTATCACTAAACATCCACAACAAAAAGTTAGAAAGATCTCCATTTAAAAATCTAATGTTACAACTGAAAGAATTTCAAAAGAGCAAACCAACTTCAAGGATCGCAAAAGTCAAGACATAACCAAAATCAAAACTGAAATGAAGAAGGTTGAGAACTAAATAACTATAAAAAGTTCAACGTGCTGTGCGCTGCGGCTCACTCCTGGAATTCCAGCTCTTTCAGAGGCCAAGGCGGGCAAATCAAGAGGTCAGAAGTTTGAGATCAGCCTGGCCAACATGGTGAAACCCCGTCTCTACTAAAAATACAAAAATTAGCTGGGCGTGGTGGCATATGTCTGTAATTCCAGGAGAATCGCTTGAAAATGGAAGGTGGAGGTTACAGTGAGCTGAGACCATGCCATACACTCCAGCCTGGGTGAAAGAGCAAAACTCCACCTCAAAAAAGGTCAATGAAACCAGAAGTTGATTCTGTGTAAAAACAGTAAGATAGATAAAACACTAGACTAATGAAGAAAAAACAAATAATTCAAATAAAAACAAAACAAAAAAAACTCAAACAGATGCTTGGGAGGTTGTGGAGAAATGGAATGCTTATACGCTGCTTGTGAGAGTATAAATGTATTTAAGCATTGAGAAAAACAGTTTGGCATTTTTTCAAAAACCTGAAAACAGAATTACCATTCCCAGTCCCACAACTGGGAATATACCCAATAAATGTAAGTTATTCTACCATGAAGACACATGCATGCATATGTTTATTACAGAACAATTCACGATAGCAAAAACCAGAAATAAACCTGTATGTCTTCAATGGTAGACTGGATAAAGAAAATGTGGTATGTAAACACCATGAAATATGATGCAGCTATAACAAAGAACAGCATCATGTCCTTTGCAGCAACGTCAATGGAGCTGGAGACTTATTTTTAGAAAACTAGTGCAGGAGCAGAAAATCAAAAACTTTATGTTTTCACTTGTAAGTGGGAGCAAAATAATGAGAACATGTGGACACAAATAAGAGAACAACAGACACTGAAGCTCAGTTCAGGGTGGAGGGTCGGAGGATAAAGAAAATCAGAAAACAAATCTGTTCAGTACTATGCTTAGTACCTGAGTGATAATATAATCTGTACACAAAAACTTCATGATATGATTTTACCTATATAACAAACTTGCACATATACTCCTGAACCTAAAATAAAAGGTAAAAGAAAAAAAATTCGATTAGGCGCAGTGACTCACACCTGTAAGTCAAGCCCGTTGGGAGACTGAGGCAGGCAGATCGCAGATCATCTGAGGCCAAAAGTTCGAGACCAACCTGGACAACATTGTGAAATCCTGTCTCTACTAAAAATACAAAAATTAGTTGGGCCTGGTGGCCCACATCTGTAATTCCAGCTACTCAGGAGGCTGAGGCAGGACAATCATTTGAACCCGGGAGGCAGAGGTTGTAAAGAGGTGAGATTGAACCACTGCACTCCAGCCTGGAGGACTGAGCGAGACTCCCCCTCCAAAGCAAACAAAAAAAAAAGCATTTATTGGAAATTACTATCTTGAAGAAAATAGTCGGGCCTAGGTAACCACAATCTGCCAATGAATCTCTGATGACATAACCAATAAATTTTCACCTGGATCTTACAGATAAAAAAACTAAATAACTGTACCAAACCAATTATTGAATTTGGTTTGCTTCATCATGCAACTTATAACAGACTTTTCTTCAAGTCTCTCCCATGGATCACAACCCAGAAGCCATAGCTGGGCACTCTATGATTCTCTTTTTTTTTTTTTTTTTTTTTTTTTTTTTTTTTTGAGATGGAGTCTTGCTGTGATGTGCAGGCTGGAGTGCAGTGAGGTCATCTCGCCTCACTGCAACCTCTGCCTCCCAGGTTTAAGCGATTCTCCTGTCTCAGACTACCAAGTAGCTGGGACTACAGGCGCGTGCCACCACACACAGCTAATTTTTGTATTTTTAGTAGAGATGTGGTTTCGCCATGTTGGTCAGGCTGGTCTCGAACTCCTGACCTCGTGATCTGCCCGCCTCGACCTCCCAAAGTACTGGGATTACAGGTGTGAGTCACCGCGCCCAGCCCGCTCTATGATTCTTGAATCACACTTTGATTAAATTCTCTAATGTTTTTACAGTGACTCCCATACACTTCTAAAAGGAAAAATGAGGAACTAGGGACCCCAGGGACTACAGCTCTTACCAATTATGAATCCTGCACCCTGAGTCTGGATTCTCCCCTGATGACTTTCCCATCCCTGTACAATCTGGGTGAGGTGAGGCGCTGGGAATGCAGAGCTGCCCAGAGAGGACTCCAGCCCAGCGCAAAGCCACTGCAGAGGAGAAAGACAGAACTCCCAGGGTCCCAGCCGCTGGCCCAGGCAGCATCTTACGGTTTGAGGAGACTAACAGCCGAACTGGGCCAAGGAAGATTTGGGTCCTCAGACTCTGGAGCTGACTGCGAGGAAGTTTGGGTCCCGCTACAGCCACTTTCAGCCGGTTCCAACCAGGCCCCACTCCTCTCTCACGATGACAGACCCACCACTCACCATTTCTCGGCTTCCAGGGGGTCCAGGTCTTTTAGCCATAAATCTGCGGATGCCTGCAGGACACAAGGCCACAGAGGCTTGACCTCTAGGAGCGAGGACGCAGAGCAGAGAAGAGAACTGGAGCTCTGGATACAGAGAAACACAAAAGGACCGGTAAAATTAGGGAGGTGTCCTGTTCTCTCCAGCTGCATGCCTGATTGTACAGTTTCTAATATACGGTCCGTGATTGGATAAGGTTTCAGACCCCACCCGTCACGCCCTGAGTGGCGTAATATTTGATCAGACACTGGGCTGAATGAAGCAAAAATAACAGCCTAAGCTGCACTCTTTACTGGCAGGGCTTCTCCCCTGATCTGAGCCAGGCCAACACCAGAGGATATTTGCATTTAACCTTGTGTGTAACGTCATATGCATTTATAAATGATATATAATATAGTTATTCATATATTGAAATAATATAATGACAATTATTTTAAAATTTCGGATTTTATGACCTTCCTTGCTGCGGATCCTTTGCAGTGATATAGTTTGACTCTGTGGCTCCACCGAAATCTAATTTCAAATTGTAATTCCTGTCTGTGCGAGGTGGCTCACGCCTGTAATCCCAGCACTTCCGGAGGCGGAGGCGGGCGGATCACGAGTTCCGGAGTTCCAGACCGGCCTAGCCAATATGGTGAAACCCTGTCTCTACTAAAAATACAAAAATTAGCCAGGAGTGGCGGCGAGCGCCTGTAGTCCCAGCTACTCGATAGCCTGTGGCAGGAGAATCGCTTGAACCCAGGAGGTGGAGGTTGCAGTGAGCTGAGATGGTATCATTGCACTCCAGCCTGGGCGACAGAGCGAGACTCCATCTCAAAGAAAAAAAATTTTAATTCCCACCTGTCAGGGCAGGGACCGGGTAGGAGGTGCTTGGATCACTGGGGTGGATTATCCTCATGCTGTTCTTGTGATAGTAAGGGAGCTCTCAAGATACCTGATGGTTTAAAAATGTGGCATGTCCCTCCTCCCCGGCTTCCCGGTTCTCTCTCGCTTTCCACCATGTGAGATGTGCCTTGCTTTCCCTTCACCTTCTGTCATGGTCATGACTGTAATTTTCCTGAGGATTTTTCAGTCATGAAGGACTATGATTCAATTAAACCACTTAAAAAAAATTACGCAGTGTGAGGTATTTGTTTACAGCAGTGTGAAAATGAACTAATACATGCAGGCAGCCTGAGATTTCACAAAGGAGGCAATCCTCTGCAGTAAAATATGAGCTACATGTAAATTTTGAATTTTCTAGTAGCCAAATGTTAAAAAGTAAAAAGAAAAAGGTGGGGCCGGGCCCAGTGGCTCACACCTGTAATCTCAGTGCCTTGAGAGGCCCAGGTGGTGAAAGACCTGAGGTCAGGGGTTCGAGACCAGCCTGGCTGACATGGCAAAACCCCAGCTCTACCAAAAATAGAAAAATTAGCTGGACGTGGTGACAGGCACTTGCAATCCCAGCTACTAGGGAGGCTGAGACAGGAGAATTGTTTGATCCCGGGAGGCAGAGAATGCAGGGAGCTGAGATCGCACCACAGCACTCCAGTCTGGCGACAGAGCGACTCTGTCTCAAAATAAAAAAGAAACAGGTGGAATAACAGGTAGAATTGATTGTAACAATTTAATCAGTCCAATATATCCAAAATATTATTATTTTACTATGTGATTAATATATAATGGTTAATAAAACATATACATTTTTGAAGCTAAATCTTTGAATATACCCTTGTATTTTACCTTTCCAGCACATTGCAGTTCAGACCAGCCACATTCCAGCACTCTGTGGCCATGTCAGAGGCATTTGAACCAGAGCAACTGCATCTGGAACAGGTGCTGGGTAAAATGGGGCTGAGACCTACGGGACTCCTATTCCATGAGGTCAGGCATTCTAAGTCACAGGGTAAATAGCAGATTGGCACAAGAGGCAGTTCACAAAGACCTTGCTGATAAAGCAGTTGGCAGTAAAGAAGCCATAAAAATCCGCCAAAACCAAGATGGGAATGAAAGTGACCTCTGATTGTCCTCACAGATCGTTACACGCTAATTATAAAGTATAAGCATGTGAAAGATATTCCCATCAGCACCAAGACAGTTAACAAATGCCATGGCAACATCAGAAAGTTACCTTACGTGGTCTAAAAAGAAGAGAAACACTCAATTTTGGGAATTGCCCACCCCTTTCTCGTAAAACTCATTAATAATCCACCCCTTGGTTAGCAAATAATCAAGAAATAATTGTAAGTATCTTTAGTTGAGCGGCCCACACTGCTGCTTTGCCTACAGAGTAGCTATTCTTTTATTCCTTTACTTTCCTAATAAATTTGTTTTTGCTTTGCACTGCAGACTTACCCAAAATTCTTTCTTTTCTTTTTTTTTTTTTTCTTTTAGACAGAGTCCCACTCTGTCACCCAGGCTGCAGTGTGGTGGCGCCCTCTTGGCTCACTGTAACCTCTGCCTCCTGGGTTCAAGAGATTCTCCTGCCTCAACCTCTGGATTAGCTGGGATTACAGGAACGCACCACTATGCCCGGCTAATTTTTGTATTTTTAGTAAAGATGGGGTTTCACCATGTTGGCCAGACTGGTCTCGAACTCCTGACCTCAAGTGATTCTCCTGCCTCTGCCTCCCAAATTGCTGGAGTTACAGGCAGAAGCCACCACCCCGGCTCTAAATTATTTCTTGTATGAGATCCAAGAACCCACTCTTCGGTTCTGGATTGGGACAATTTCTGGAAGCTTCTTTTCAGTGAATCAGAAAGCGATGATACTAAGGAAACCCCCAACCCAAAGGAAACAGACAGAATCACTAATTGGCTAACTTTGTAAGTGGTGGCGTACCCGGGTAAAGAATGAGATTGGGTGGAGTTAGAGTTTCTCCTAAGACAGATAAGATAAAAAGTCCCTTTTAATAAAAGGCAAGAACACTTGACAAAACTTGTGTTTGAGGCACAACTTCTAAAGGTTAGAGTCTTTCCTAAGATTTAGGGGGTTAGAGGCCCCTCTCAGTAAAGTCCCTCTCAGCTAAGATTAGATCTGGCATTATAGAATGTTAACCACTGTTGCCTTTGTGGTTTTTTTTTGTTTTATGTTTGTTTGTTTGTTTGTTTGTTCGTTTGTTTTGAGACAGAGTCTCACTCCTGTCACCCAGGCTGGAGTGCAATGGTGAGATCTTGGCTCACTGCAACCTCTGCCTCCCAGGTTCAAGCGATTCTCCTGCCTCAGCCTCCTGAGCAGCTGGGATTGTAGGCGCCCACCACCGCACCCAGATAATTGTTGTATTTTTAGTAGAGACGGGATTTAATGTTGGCCAGGCTGATCTCAAACTCCTGACCTCAGCTGATCCACCCACCTCAGCCTCCCAAAGTGCTGGGATTACAGGCATGAGCCACTGCACCTGGCCTTGTCTTTGGATGAATCTACCTTGCACTTTTTGCTAATGGCTGTGGCTGACAGAATTAGGCGAGTACAGGATTGTGGAACATGGGGAGCTTTTTCCTCCCTAAAGTGGGAAACTTGAGAGCAGATGGAACTGCCGAAAAAGATTCTTTCACAACCAACAAGCGATCACCTAAACTTTTGATTCACTGCAATGCATGGGTCTTTCTCTGACTTTCCTGAGCTCCTCACCTTTCCTGCTCCACTATAGGCATTGCTTTTCTCTCTCTCTCTTTCTCTGTCTCTTTCTTATCTTTTCTGTTACTATGGGTTACCATGTTGTCCAGAGATCACATGTTGAAACTTCTGGTCAGAAGTCCCTGAAACAGACCGGGCATGGAGGCTCACACCTGTAATCCCAGCACTTTGGGAGGCCTAGGCAGGTGGATCACCTGAGGTCAGGAGTTCAAGACTAGTCTGGCCAACATGGTGAAACCTCGACTCCACTAAAAATATAAAAATTAGCCAGAGTGGTGGTGGGTGCCTGTAGTTTCAGCTACTCAGGAGGCTGAGGCAGGGAGAATTGCTTGAACTCCGGAGGCAGAGGATGCAGTGAGCCGGATCGTGCCACTGCACTCCAGCCCGGGGGAAAGGAGAGATTCCGTCTCAAACAAACAAACAAACAAACAAACAAAAAGAAACGAAAAAGAAGTCTCTGAAACAAATAACAACAAAATAACGGATAAAGTTTCCCTCTTGTTTTATGTTCTTGGGAGCTTGACCTTGTAGCCATGTAGCAGTATATTTTCTTGGTTTCTACCATCCAGCATACAGAAATTTTGAAATTTTTGTTACAGTTAACCCTAAAAATGATCTTGAGCAGTTGAAAACCTTTGCAAGCTCAAAATTGGCTGCTGGAGGCTTCTTCTGGGAGACTCCAATGGAGCCTGCTCAGTGCTGTAGCTCAGTAGCGGGGCTTTGCTGTCTCACAGTGGCAGCCCGAGTTCAGGCTTCAATTTCTGGCTTAGGAAATGAGTCCTTTGTGATTTGATATCTGTGTGAGCATTTGTTGGTTCTCTTCCCCTCCAAGAAGCATTTTGGATTTTCCTTTCTCTGAGCTACATTTGAAGATTCTAGATTTTGTAAAAACTGCTTGCCACCTTTTTGAAAATACCTTGTACACTTGTGGTTAGGTTAATAACCTTAGTTAAAGCTTATTGGTTTCAGGAGGTGGAGATTGCAGTGAGCTGAGTTTGGCCACTGCACTCCAGCCTGGGTGACAGAGGGAGACTCTGTCTCAAAAAACAAAACAAAACAAAACAAAACAAAGAACAAAAACAAAAAACCTTGTTGGTTTTGCCTGGGAGGTTATGTTAGTAAAGTTCAAAAGTCAGAAATATGGGCAATGTGGCATGGCTAAAGCCAAGTAATAAGAGAATTAAATACATTTTTTTTTTTTAAAAGAGCATCATGGTTAAAAGTTGACTTAACTATTATTTTTATTTTATTTTATTTTATTTTATTTTGAGATGGAGTGTTGTTCTGTAACTCAGGCTGGAGTGTAGTGGCGCAATCTTGGCTCACTGCAACTTCCATCTCTTGGGATCAAGCGATTCTCCTGCCTCAGCCTCCTGAGTAGCAGGGATTACAGACACCCACCACTACACTCAGCTAATTTTTCTATTTTTAGTAGAGATGGGGTTTCACCATGTTGGCCAGGCTGGTCTTGAATTCTTGACCTCAAGTGATCTGCCTGCCTTGGCCTCCCAAAGTGCTGGGATTACAGGTATGAGCCACTGTGCCTGGCCCAAAAGTTGGCTTAATTAATTGCAGATGTTAAAGCTCTAACAGCCTGGAAGTCCTTGGAAAAAACAGAGGAGGTGCCACAATAGGCATTTTGGGAAAAACGTCTGTTTTCTTCCTGAAACCGCAGGAATTGGAAGTGGATAGATCCCTCTCAAAGTCCAAGGCTCTGTTCCATTTTGCATTGCATTATCTGATGGTTTTTACTTTCCAGGATATCAGAAATTACTTCACATTATGAGAGCATTTAGATATGTAATAACTAGGTAGGAAATATAGATTTAGGAATGGCTATAATGGCAGCTATGGGGGGATACTCGGGTTTTGCACATTTGAATCAGTGAAGTGTGCTCTTGGCCACCTACAAGATAAGGAAATGTTCCCTTCCCCCACTGAGAGGGAAGACGCCAATGGGAGATGAGCTGATTCCCTCTTCTTGGGATCCAGGGTCTAGTATAAAAATAGGAGTCTTAATTTTGGAGGATCTGTTTTGCCTTCCAGCTGTGCTTACTTATTAGGCTATAGAAACTGCTTGGTTTTTGCTTTCCTGGCCCTGTTTCTCCTAGGGATCCACCCTGAAGCCAGGATGGTAATCCAATTAAGAAACTGACAAATAAAAAATCTCACAGGTGCTTGATCTTCTTCCACCAGAAGACCTGTCCAGCCTGGCCAGCATTTTAGTAGAGACCCCGTCTCTACTAAAAATACAAACACATATAAATCTGTGTATTTACATGTGTTTTGTGTACAATATGAAAGAGCTTTGATTAATTGGTTTAAAAATAATAAAAATAATTAAAAAATAATAAAAATAATAAGAGCTTAAATCAAATATTTTATCAGAAAAATAGAAATCGTGGTGTATTTTAGTTTACATGACTTTTGTAATCATTGGGAAATAAAAACAGTTTTACATGCTAGGTATGTAAAAAAAGTAAAATGTGTTTTTGGTAAAAGATTACAAGATATCATGGGAATGTGGATTATTGTGGTCTAAATTAAAAGGTTAAAGGATTGTTTTAAGTTAGATAAAATAGTACGGAAGTTTTAACCAAGTTGTGAAAGGTTTGTAAAGAATTAAATCTTGTAAAATAAATTCTCTGTGTTAATATATTGGTTAAAGTAAAAGGGGTATTCAGTTTTGTTTTTTAAATAAATTGAACACTGGAATAGAGCACTAACCTGCTCTTTCACAAAAGTTGTGAAGTGTTATAAAAGGATTATAGGAATCTTACCTTACGGCCAAACTGATTAAGACTGGATAGATTTGTCTATAAGGCTTCATTAATAATTAGGTTTGACGTCAACTAATGCAAGGGTGAGGTTTAGCTTTTTCCCATGAACAAGATTTTTATGCCATATTTTTAAAATGAAAGATTTTTGTCTGCCCTTTTGAATAAACTGGAGCAAAAGGAAAGGAAAAAAAAAGATTGTTTGGAAAGTGAAGTCTTCCCTCTATTAATGAGTAAAGGTTTTTGCCTTTTTAAAATTTTTGAGTTATCATTTTGGTTAATGAGTGATTTATGGTAACCTGGGATTTGATATTTGACAAACTTTATAAAATCAAATTATAAATTATTTATTTTTCTTACCTAAATTCTTTTAGATATTAGGTCCCCTAAAGTACAAAGATGACATTTGGCTTATTTGGTATAAAAATCATACGGGAAGAATTGTCAGAAAGTATTGTCAGGCTGGGTGCAGTGGTTAATACCTGTAATCACAGCACTTTGGGAGGCCAAGGAGGGTGGATATCCTGAGTTAGGAGTTAGAGACCAGCCTGGCCAACATGGTGAAATCCTGTCTCTACTAAAAATACAAAAAAGAAAAAAAATTGCCAGGTGTGGTGGCTGGCACTTGTAATCCCAGCTACTCAGGAGGCTGAGGCAGGAGAATCACTTGAACCCAGGAGGCAGAGGTTGCAGCGAACCAAGATTGTGGCATTGCACTGCAGTCTGGACAACAAGAGTGAAAATCTAGATCAAAAAAAGAAAGAAAGCATTGTCAAATATGGAATGGTGTTTGGTTTTCCTTATTTGTATTTGTATAAGTATGTTATTGGTATGTGTTTCAAAAAATGGAAAACTCCTATAATTCTGATATGACTTAGTGTATGTTATTAATAGTAATAATTGTTATGTAAAATTGTTGTATGCAACAGAAGTAACCAAAATCTCCCTGTCAATTGTGGCTTTAATAGTGGCTGTCCTAAGACTTCTTTGTCATCGACAATTGTTGTCTTGTTTTAATCCTGTTTGAAAAGTGATTTATAATCAGGGATAGGACGTTGACAGGTGCTCTTAAATGCAGATTTCCGATAAATTTGGAAATTTTGGCATTAGAATAAAGAAAAAACTTTCAGGACTCTCATGGAGACGCTGAAATGTGCATGAATATCAAGCAGAACAGGACATAACTGCATGGAGTAAACTAATATAAGACTGAAGTAATCTTTTTTTTTATTAGTTTGCTTAAAACATTACTGATACTTTGTTGTGTTTTTCAGGGTCCAGGAAACTTTTATTTTGAGCTATTTACAGCTTTTAGCAATTGAGTAAAATACACTTCTGTAAACAAAATTTGGAGCACATTTTTTTCTCTCTACCTGTTTTCTCCAGAATTTGGAAACTATTTGTGAGTATTCTTAACTACGGCAATATAATTTGAATAAGTGCAAAAGAATGTTTTTTTCTGCACCAGGACACAATTGGAGAAATTATTTTGCCAAGGCTTTAACTAGAAATTAAAGCATACTTTCCTTTAAGGAATCAAAATTGACTTATAGAGCCAATAAAGGTCCCTTAGGAAAACTGGCTTTCTACCTTGTCTACACAGTCCCTGCACAGGGTTCCTAACCTGTGGTAAGTAAATAATGTCACTTCCTGACAGGCTCTTGAGCCCCAAGTTATCCTGTGATCTCAAAAGAGAAATTTATGCAACTCATATTTGAGGATATAGACTCATGGCTGGGCTCAGCTTTAAAAAGTCTTATCTGAGATTCATTTCATGGAACAAAGTTTCATCAAATCCAATTTTTAAAACCTATGTAAAAATAATTATTCTTGCCGAATTTTATGCAAATAATCAGGCCAAGTATAACAAAGCAACTTGGTCATACCATGATTTGTCTTAGGTAAAATGGGAGACTAGAGAGAGAAAAAAAATTATACTTTAAGAACTATGGTACATCTGTTATTAAATTCTAGATTTATCTGTTGTTTTTGAAATTTTTTTGAAAGAAGTTGAATCTTTGAATAAACCAATAACAAGTTCTAAAATTGAGGAAGTAATAAATAGCCTGCTAACCAAAAAAAGTCCAGGATCAGATGTTTTCACAGCCAAATTCTGCCAGAGGTACAAAAAGGAGCTGGTACCATTTCTTCTGAAACTATTCCAAACAATTGAAAAACAGGGACTCCTCCTAACTCGTTTAATGAGGGCTTCATCATCCTGATACCAAAACCTGACCATGGTGGCACTGGTGGTAGTGCAGTGAGGGGGGGTGGGGATGGAGTTTATCCATGGGCCAGGGGTTATAGGATTCCCTGGGCAGCACACTGCCTGGTTCCATTCTTTTCATCTTAGATTTAGTGGGAGAGGTTGATACACAGAGAAAGTGGAGAACTATCTCAATAAAGGATGTGAATAGGGGACTGAAATCAAGAACCAATCTTTGAAGGAGGGCTGCTTATATCTATCTAACTCTGAGAACAGATTGGGGTGGCATGGGATTGGAGGAGAGGAGGGAGCCTCTTAAGAGAAAGACCATAAGAGACTGGGCCCCTGCCTAAAGCATAACAGGACATAAATGCACAGAGTAAACTAACATGAGATTGAAGCAATCTTACATTCAATCTTATATTGAATTTTATACTAATTGAAGGCCCCTGTCCTTTGACAATGCTTTCTTTTTTGTTTTTGAGATAGTTTCGCTCTTGTTGTCCAGACTAGAGTGCAATGCTGCAATATCGGCTCGCTCACTGCAACCTCCGCCTCTTGGGTTCAAGCGATTCTCCTGCCTCAGCCTCCTGAGTAGCTGGGATTACAGGTGCCTGCCACCACACCTGACTATTTTTGTGTGTGTGTGTTTTTAGTAGAGACAGGGTTTCACCATGTTGGCCAGGCTGATCTCTTACTCCCGACCTCAGGTGATCCACCCTCCTCAGATTCCCATAGTGCTGGGATTTCTGGTGTGAGCCACTGTGCCCAGCCTGACAATGCTTTCTGAGAATTCTTCCCGTATGATTTTTATACCAAACAAGCCAAATGTCATTTTTGTCCTTTAAGAGATCTAATGTCTAAAAGATATTTAGGTAAGAAAAATACATAATTTATAATTTGATTTTTAAAGTTTGTCAAATATCAAATCCCAGGTTGTCATAAGCCACTCATTAACCAAAATGACAACTCAAAAAGTTTAAGGCCGGGCATAGTGGTTCACACCTGTAATCCCACCACTTTGGAAGGCCAAGGCTGGGGAATCACAAGGTCAGGAGTTCAAGACCACCCTGGCCAAGGTAGTGAAACACTGTCTCTACTAAAAATACAAAATTAGCTGGATATGGTGGCACGTGCCTGTAATCCCAGCTACTCAGGAGGCTGAGGCAGAAAATTGCTTAAACCTGGAAGGTGGAGGTTGCAGTGAGCCAAGATCGTACCACTGCACTCCAGCCTGGGTGACAGAGTAGGACTCCATCTTAAAAAAAAAAAGAATTTAAACAGGCAAAAACCTTTACTCATTAATAGAGGGAAGACTTCACTTTCCAAATAATCTTTTTTTTCCTTTCCTTTTGATCCAGTTTATTCAAAAGAGCAGACAAAAGTCTTTCATTTTTAAAATATTACATGAAAATCTTGTTCATAGTTTGCTAAATCTCACCCTTATGTTAGTGCACTATTGATGTCAAACCTAATTCTTAATAAAATCTTATAGACAAATCTATCTAGGCTTAATCACTTTGATCATAAGGTAAGATTCCTGTAATCCTTTGATAACACTTTATAATTTTTGTGAAAAAGCAGATTAGTGCTCTAAGGAAAACCAGCTGTTCTTTTATTCCAGTGTTCAGTTTGTAAAATAACTGAATATACCTTTAACTTTAGCCAATATGTTAACACAGAGAATTTCCTTTACAAGATTTGATTTTTGACAAACCTTTCATAACTTGGTTAAACCTTCAGCTCTATAATTTAGGCCAAAAGTAATCCACATTCCCATGACTTCTTGTAATCTTTTACCAAAAACACATTTTACTTTTTTTACATACCTAGCATGTAAAACTGTTTTTATTTCCCAAAGATTACTAAAGTCATGTAGATTAAAACATGACTTTAGTAAAACACATGATGGTTACTATTTTTCTGATAAAATATTTGATTTAAGCTCTTATTATTTTTAAACCAATTATTCAAAGCTCTTTCTTATTGCACACACAACACTTATAAATACACAGATGGAAGAAGATCAAGTACCTTTAAGATTTTTCCTTTGTCAGTTTTTTAATTGGATTACCACCCTGGCTTCAGGGTGGATGCCTCGGAGAAATAGGGCCAGGAAAACAAAAACCAAGCAGTTTCTACAGACTAGTAAGTAAGTACAGCTGGAGGGCAAAACAGATCCCTCCAAATTAAGACTACTATTTTTATACTAGAACCTGAATCCCAAAAAGAGAAAATTAGCCCATCTCCCATTGGCATCTTATCTCTCAGTTAGGGGGAGGGGACATTTTCATAGCTTCTAGGGAGCCAAGAGCACAGTTCTCTGATTCAAATTTGCAAAAAGCCAAGTATCCCCCCATAGCTGCTATTAGCCATCACTCAATGTATATTTCCTACCTAGTTATTACACATCTAAGTTCTCTCATAATGTGAAGTAATTTCTGATATTCCAGAAAGTAAAAACCATCAGACAATGCAATGCAAAATGGAACAGAGCCTTAGACTTTGACAGGGATCTATCCACTTCCAGTTCCTGGGGTTTCATGAGGAAAACAGACGTTTTTCCCAAAATGCCTATTGTGGCACCTCCTCTGTTTTTTCCAAGGAGTTCCTGCTATTAGAGCTTGAATATCTGCAATTAATTAAGCCAACTTTTGGGCCAGGCATGGTGGTTCACGCCTGTAATTCCAGCCCTTTGGGAGGCTGAGGCAGGCAGATCACTTGAGGTCAGGAGTTCAAGATCAGCCTGGCCAACATGGTGAAACCCCATCTCTACTAAAAATACAAAAATTAGCAGAGTGTAGTCATGGGCGCCTGTAATCCCAGCTACTCCGGAGGCTGAGGCAGGATCATTGCTTGATCCCAGGACGCGGAGGTTGCAGTAAGCCAAGATTGCTCCACTGTACTCCAGCCTGAGTGACAGAGCAAGACTCTCTCAGAAAAAAAATAATAATAGTAAAAATAAGCTGAATTTTTACAATGAAGCACTTTTTAAAAATTTTGTTTATTTATTTATTTATTTTGAGACAGAGTTTTGTTTGTATTGCCCAGGCTGGAGTGCAATGGCATGATCTCAGCTCACTGCAACCTCCACCTCTCGGGTTCAAGCAATTCTCCTGCCTCAGCCAACCAAGTAGCTAGGATTAAAGGTATGCGCCACCAAGCCTGGCTAATTTTGTATTTTGAGTAGAGACAAGGTTTTTCCATATTGGTCAGGCTGGTCTCAAACTTTCAACCTCACGTGATCTGCCCGCCTTGGCCTCCCAAAGGGTTGGCATTACAGGTGTGAGCCACTGTGCCTGGCAAAAAATTTATTTCATTCTCTTATTACTTGACTTAAGCCATGCCAAAGTGTCAATATTTCTGACTTTTGAACTTTACTAACAGAACCTCCCAGGTGAAACCAATAAGCTATTTTGTTTTTGTTTTTGTTTTTGATTTTGTTTTGAGACAGAGTCTCCCTCTGCCACCCAGGCTGGAGTGCAGTGGCCAAACTCACTACAACTTCTGCCTCCTGAAACCAATGAGCTTTAACAAAGGTTATGGACCTAACCATAAGTGTACAAGGTATTTTCAAAAAGGTGGCAAGCAGTTTTTACAAAATCTAGAATCTTTAAAAGTAGCTCAAGATGATTCACAGAGGGGAAGAGAATCAACAAATGCTCACACAGATATCAAATCACAAAGGACTCATTTCCCAAGCCAGAAATTGAAGCCTGAACTCGGGCTGCCACTGTGAGACAGCAAAGCCCAGCTACTGAGCTACAGCACTGAGCAGGCTCCATTGGAGTCTCCCAGAAGAAGCCTCCAGCAGCCAATTTTGAGCTTGCAAAGGTTTTTAACTGCTCAAGATCATTTTTAGGGTTAACTAGAACACAAATTTAAAAACTTCTGTATGCTGGATGGTAGAAACCAAGAGAACATATTGCCACATGGCTACAAGGTCAAGCTCCCAAGAACATAAAACAAGAGGGAAACTTCATCCATTTTGTTGTTGTTTTTTTCAAGGCCTTCCTTTTTATTTCTTTGTATCTTTGAGAGGGAGTCTTGCTCTGTCTCCCAGGCTGGAGTGCAGTGGTGGGATCTTGGCTCACTGCAACCTCTGCCTCCCAGGTTCAAGCAGTTCTCCCTGCCTCAGCCTCCTGAGTAGCTGGGACTACAGGTGCCTACCACCACCCTGGCTAATTTTTGTATTTTTAGTAGAAATGAGGTTTCACTATGTTGGCCAGGCTGGTCTTGAACTCCTGACCTCAGGTGATGTGCGTGCCTCGGCCTCCCAAAGTGCTGGGATTAGAGGCATGAGCCACCTTGCCAGGCCTGTTTCAGGAACTTCTGACCAGAAGTTTCAACATGTGGTCTCTGGGAAAGATGGTGGCCCAGAGTAACAGAAAAGACAGGAAAGGGAAATACATATGTATCCCTTCAGCTCTCAAGTTTCCCACTTTAGGGAGGAAAAAGTATTCCATGATCCTGTACTCGCCTAATTCTGACAGCCACAGTCATCAGCGAAAGTGCAAGGCAGATTAATCCAAAGACAGGGATGGGTGCGGTGGCTCAAGCCTGTAATCCCAGAACTTTGGGAGGCTGAAGTGGGCGGATCACGAAGTCAGGAGTTTGAGCCCAGCCTGACCAACATGGGAAAACCCCATCTCTACTAAAATACAAAACGTAGCTGGACGTGGTGGCGTGTGCTTGTAATCCCAGCTACTTGGGAGGCCGAGCAGGAGAATCACTTGAACCTGGGAGGTGGAGGTTGCAGTGAGCTGAGACCTCGCATTGGACTCCAGCCTGGGTGACAAGAGCGAGACTCCATCTCAAAACAAACAAAGAAACATACAAACAAACACAGAGACAATTGCGGCTGACATTCCATAATGCCAAATCTAATCTTAGCTGAGAAGGACTTTACTGCGAGGGGCCTCTAACTCCCTAAATCTTAGGAAAGACTCAACCTTTTGAAGTTGCGCCTCCAACACAAGTTTTGTCAAGTGTTCTTGCCTTTTATTAAAGGGGACCTTTTGTTTTATCTGCCTTAGGAGACACTCTAACTCCCCTAAATTGGACTACTAACCCAATCCCATTCTTTACCCGGATATGCCAGCACTTATAAAAAGTTAATTGGTAATTCACTCACTTACTGACTCTGATAGCTTCCTCACCCCAGCCTGGGTCCTCCTCTGTTAGATGGGGGTCCCAGGCTTCCTACAGATGGAAGCCAAGCACCAGCCCCACCTTGTGGGCCCACCTGGGCCTCTTTACCCCACTGACCAATGAGACCCAACCGGCCAGACCTGGTGTCCTATTTGTATATTGCCCTTTCTCCCAGTGTGTTTCCGTAATGACTGCTGTGTGGAGCTTCCATATAAGCTGCAGAATACAGAATGTCCTCTAACAAAAATCTCCCTGTCAATTGTGGCTTTAATAGTGGCTGTCCTAAGACTTCTTTATCATCTACAGACATTGTTGTCTTGTTTTAATCCTCTTTGAAAGGTAATTTATAATCAGCTATAGGACATTGACAGGTGCTCTTAAATGCAGGTTTCTGATAACTTGGAAATCTTGGAATTAGAGTAAAGAAAAAACTGTCAGGACTCTCATGGAGACGCCGAAATGTTCATGAATATCAAGCAGAACAGGAGATAACTGCATGGAGTGAACTAATATAAGACGGAGGTAATTTTTTTGACTTTGCTTAAAATATTACTGATCCTGACCAGGCACGGTGGCTCATGCCTGTAATCTGAGCACTTTGGGAGGCCAACGCGGGTGGATCACAAGGCCAGGAGTTCGAGACCAGCCTGACCAACATGGTGACACCCTGTCTCTACTAAAAATACAAAAATTAGCCAGGTGTAGTGGTGCACAACTGCAATTCCAGCTACTCAAAAGGCTGAGGCAGGAGAATCACTTGAATGTGGGAGGCAGAGGTTGCAGTTGAGCTGAGATAGCGCCACTGCACTCCAGCCTGGGAGACAGAGTGAGACTCCGGCTCAAAAAGAAAAAAATTACTGATCTTTTGTTCTGTTATTAAATGCTAGTTTCATCTGTTGTTTTTGAAATATTTTTTGAAAGAAGTTGAATCTTTGAATAAACCAAAAACAAGTTCTAAAATTAAGGCAGTAGTAAATAGCCTACTAACCAAAAAAGACCCAGGACCAGATGTTTTCACAGCCAAATTCTACCGGAGGTACAAAGAGGAGTTGGTACCATTTCTTCTGAAACTATTCCAAACAAGTGACAAAGAGGGACTTAATGAGGCCTTCATCATCCTGATACCAAAAGCTGACCCTGGTGGCACTGGTGGTAGTACAGCATGAGAGGGGGTGGGGCTGGGCTTTATCCACAGGCCAGGGGTTAGAGGATTCCCTGGGCAGCACACTGCCTGGCTCCATTCTCTTCATCTTAGGTTTTTTGGGAGAGTTTGATACACAGAGAAAGAGGAGACCCATCTCAATAAAAGGTGTGAATAGGGGACTGAAATCAGGACCAATCTTTGGAGGAAGGCTGCTCCATCTGTCTAACTCTGAGAACAGATTGGGGTGGCATGGGATTGGAGGAGAGGGAGCTTCTTAAGAGAAAGGCCCCAAGAGGCTGGGCCCCTGCTGCCTCCCTTCCCCACGAGGCCCCTTCAGCATCTTCCACCCAGGCCCTGTCAGTATCCTGTCCTTCCCTCTGTGTCTAGAATATCAAAGTTCTCCAGGAGATGTAGCCACTCCAGGTGGCTGAAAAAAATGACTGTTTTCAGTCCAAGGAGAATCTTTGGGTCTGCTTTCAGGCAATGAAGTGGCTAAGTGAGAATGAGAGAAGAGGACCCAGCCAATTAGCAGAGGGAAGGAGAACACTCTTTTTTGTGGCCAGCGCAGGGAGCCTGTGGCCATAGCTCACCGATCAGTGCCAGGTCCTGTTGCATAGTAATCACCGGGGCACAAATATTCCAGCTGGGCAAGTACCGGGAGTGAGACCTGAGGTGTGACTCCCAGTAGCCTCACAGCTGCCTTAATGTCCTGCAGCTACAACCATTTCTGCCAGCTGCCGCCCCCATCCCAGCAGGCCAGCAGCTCATTCAGCACCTGTAGTGTCTGAGGCTCCACCAGAATGGGATTCAGGACATCAGTCCTGTACCATCCTTGACCGAGGGAGTGAGCCCCAGGGGACAACCTCGATGCAGGTGGGAACTTAGCTCCATGGTGTCTCTGTTACCAAAGACCAAGTGCTCCTGCTGGTTGGGATCAGATCCTAGGACCTCTGCAGGTGAGGTGGGTGACCATGAGGCAGGCACCCCAATATGTGACGCTCTGGGGCTTAACTCCCCCACAATAGGCACATGGCACCCCCACTTTACAGACACCCCAGTGAAGGTCAAAGCAGCCCTGAGTGGGGAAGACTCTGACCTAGAACCCAGAGTCCCACCAGACAATTCTCAAACCAAGGTCCAAAAACTCTTCCTCAAAATGGCTGGGGGCCAATATTTGCAGCTTTCCCAACCCATGTCGATTGCAATGACTCAAATCTGCAGCTGTAGCATGACAGCAGCCTCCTGCAGACAACCTGTGAATGAAGGCGTGTGGCCGCAATCTCACAGAACTTTACTTATGGGCACTGAAAACTCCAATTTCAAAATGCCACAAAGTATGATTCTTCTTTTGGTTTGTTTGACCATTTGGAAATGTAAAATTCATCCTTGGCTCATGGGAGGCAGTAGAGCAGGTGGGGACAGGCTGCACTTTGATGACATCTGGCAGAAATAAAGCTCAGCGGAGGAAATGACAGGAGGGGGTGAGGCCAGCCCCTCTCAGCTGAGATTTACCCCAGGAGGGATCCCTGTCTACACCACCCCACATCTTGGCTTCAAGAGCAGTCCAGGAAGATCAGGGGAACAGAAAAGACCTCAGCAACAAAAAGGAAGGAGACATAGGGTCAGGCAGCCACATGGATGGATGACATTCAACAGTGCACACTGTAGCAGCCATTTGTAAAAAAAAAAAAAAATTATTTATTTTATTTTATTTTATTTTATTTTATTTTTTGAGATAGAGTCTTGCTTTGTCGCCCAGGCTGGAGTGACGTGGCATGATCTTGGCTCACTACAACCTGCACCTGCTGGGTTTAAGCAATTCTCCTGCTTCAGCCTCTCCAGTAACTGGGATTATGGGGGTGCTCCACCACACCTGGCTAACTTTTGTAATTTTAGTAAAGACAGGATTTCACCATGTTGGCCAGACTGGTCTCGAACTCCTAACCTCATGATCTGCCTGCCTCGGCCTCCCAAAGCCCTGGGGTTACAGGAGTGAGGCACTGCACCTGGCCTAATTTCTATAGTTTTAGTAGAGACAGGGTTTCGCCATGTTGGCCAGGCTGGTCTCGAACTCCTGACCTCAGGTGATCCACTTGGCCTCCCAAAGTTCTAGGATTACAGCTGTGAGCCACTGCACAAGGCCAGCAGCAGCCATTTACATCAAGTTGAGCAAGGCACGACCAGCCCTAGTGGGACAGTGGTGGGGGCTCTGTGGGGTAGAGGACATTCTCTATTCTGCAGCTTATATGGAAGCTCCACACAGCAGTCATTACAGAAAACACACCGGGGAAAAGGGCAATACACAAATAGGACATCAGGTCTGGCCAGTTGGGTCTCATTGGTCAGTGGGGTAAAGAGTTCCAGGTGGGCCCACAAGGTAGGGCTGGTGGTTGGCTTCTGTCTGCAGGAAGCCTGGGACCCCCATCTAACAGGGCAGGACCCAGGCTGGGGTGAGGAAGCTATCAGAGTCATCAGGTGAGTGGGTCAGAGCTGGAAACAGAGCAGGCGGGGAGCCCTGGCTTCTCCCAGTGAGGGCTGAGAAGCTGGGGTGGGAACACATCCCATAGGCAGATGTACTTGTCCCTTGCCCAGTCCCTGGGCCCCTCCCTCTGCCCACTGAATGCCCAGTTCCTAAGGAGCCACTGAGGCCTGAGACCCATGGACACACCAGCTGATCATCACCCCCAGGCCTTTCTGTCAAGACCAGACAATGCCCAGTGCAGGCAGCTGGTCTAGGATTGGGGTCTGGGAAAGGGGTGTATATTCCTACATGGCAGGCGCCCTGACCTAGACCTGCCTGAGCTAGTTGCACCATCTCTTGTTATTCTGCCTATGTATGGCCTAGATTCAAAGGTCCAGCTGTCCATTTTGGCCACACCATTCCCTGGCTCCTCTGCCAGGCCCAATTGTGTCTCACCTACCTAAGCCAGCCCCACCTGTCCAGTGATCATCAGAATCCTGCCAGCCAGAAGGACCCACATTTGTCCCCTGAAATATCCACAGGAGCCTGTCTTATTTATTTATTTATTCATCAAGACGGAGTCTCGCTCTGTCGCCCAGGCTGGAGTGCAGTGGCGTGAACTCAGAGGAGCCTGTCTTTTGCAGGGGCCACAACTCAGGGCCAGGTTTCTGGAAGCCCCAGAGTCAGGTATACTCCTGTCCTGAATTCCAGCCTTCAGTCCTGGCTATGTTGTCTTTTGGGGACCACTCAGCACTGGGAGCTGCCCGAAGCCCCCAAATGGCAGAGAACGTCCTGATCATGACAGCCTCAGCCCAAGACCCCGGCCCAAGAGCAAAAGCCAGTTGGTTCTAGTGTCTGGATAGTGACAACAGGTGAAGCCATCTGCACAAATACTGCCTTCAATCAGGTGCAGTCACAGACTAGGGGGGGCCACAGAGCAGCCCCCAGGCCAGCCCTGCCCAGTCAAGAAATGAGGCAATCAGTGTGGCATGGAAAAAGGACCCCGTACTCAGCCAAAAGCTGAGCCCTGACCTGCCGCCCACCCTGCCCGCGAGGGACTCTGACTTCAGGCCGAGGCAGGCAGCAGAGTTGTCAGCTTCTGTGACTCTATCCCACCGCCCACAAGGGCCTGAAGAGACCCAAAAAGAGCTGAGCTGGGGGAGTCAGAGAAAGGCCTGCTGAGTGAAGGGCAGCGTGGGCCTGGGCATGAGTGGGCACTAAGGGCACATGACCTGGCTCCCACTGGAGAGGAGGCAGCAGGGGAGAGTCCTGCAGAGCCCTCATATACCCCACTCAGCTCCCAGGTACATGTAGTGCCCATAAGCCTCTCAGGAGACCTAGGAATGGTTCTTTATTGGTCAAGAAATGAGGCAACCCCACCCAAACCCACACAGACACTGATGCCTGCACACATCAGAGAACAAACCTTTTGTGCCCAGGGTGAGGCAAAGGGGGAATATCCCCTCCTTCCCCCTGTGGATCCCGGAACACTTGCTCCTCCTGGTGCCTCCATCCCCAACCCCACAGGGTGCTGACCACAACTAAAGTGCTCCATGGAAAGAACAGCCCATGGTTGGATCCCAAGAGGCGTTATGTCCTGAATGGGCCATGCTGGGTCTAAGGTGGTATTTCCCAATCCCAGAGCCTCTCACTTTGCCACCCACTGGCCCTGTGCTTCAGCTTCGCTTGGTGGCACATGGTAACAATCCCACTCTGAAGGCTGGAGGACCCACAGAGGCCGCCACACCCAGTTAAATGGCTGCATTGTGAAAGTTGGGGGCAACAGACATTCCTTGCCTTGGGTCTCTTGCCTTGGGACTGATGTCCATCAGGCCACAGCCAGCCCGGCCTCCTGGAGAGGGCTGTGTTCCCTGTACTCTGAGTGGGAAATGGTGCTCAGAGTTCTGGGTCACTACTGTTGACTCCCCCAAAACACAGGGGCAGGCATGCTCCATTATGTAAGCCTTGGGTCAATCCCAGAGAAGAAGCATCAAATTCACTCCTGTCTGAAGCTGTCTGCCCCGAGGCATTTGGGTTTTGGGATGAGATAAGGATCTGGAGTCAGCATCAGAATGTTCTGGTTTTGGAAACACATGAAGTTCTCTGCAGCTCTCTGAGGTACAGGACATGGTGCCAGGTCTGTGCTTTAAAAAAGTCTAAGGGGAGTGGGGGTGCCTGGAAGGAACTCTGAAGCCAAGGGTAAGGGTTTCACCTTTCCTACATCCCCACCGGAGACATTCCACAAAGTCTCATGACAAACTCGGAATAGGCAAATAATAATAATAATATAAAAAAATAAAAAGGAGTTGGGATGCAGAAAAGTGGAGGGGAGAGGAGGGAGTGATAAGAGATTACAGGGAATCAACCGGACCAATACTGAAACACTCCTGCCATACCATGCCCTATCAGTCCTCTGAGACAGCTGAGGAATCTGAGGCCTGGAGGAGGCAATCAGAGCCTGGACAGGCAGCTGGCAGCCTGGAGCCCCCAAGGCCCAGGCAGACACCACCCCAACCCTCAGCCAGAGGCAGACGGACTCCCAGCTCATTCACTTGGAAATCACTCAGGTTGGCTGTGCCATTGGCCCTCCCAAACCCTCCCCTTCCACTTACCAGACAACAGCCTTCCTGCAAAGCTGCCAGGCTAGGGATGAGGATGCCTCAGTCCCCCTAGGAATTGGCTGTCCCAAGGGGGCAGGTGCCTGGCAGCCGCCCACCGGGCCACTGCTCTCTGCTTACTGCGTGGAGCCCGGGGCTCATGTAAAGAGCAGGTGGCATGCACAGCGCTTAGCCCGGCTAGGCTGGGGACTGTAGGTGCTGCACCTCTGGGACCGTGGTACCCCTGCAGGTTGGGGTCAGCGCCCCCTTCCCCCTGCTGGCCCCACAAACCCTTCTAGAAGACCCACCACGATCTTCCTGACCCTGACAGCCAGCAGTCCCACAGCCCTGGGACATCTGCCCACTGCCCTTCTCCTTGCATTGGGCACCCCTATTAACCCACCAGGTATGAAAGCAGGGTGGGGGCAGTGGTGATGTCAGAGGGTGTCACCTTGTCATGCCCAGCACTGGGGGGCTGGACATGAGCTCATGCACTCATACCCACCCTCCAAAGTCCAGCCTCTCACTTTGGCCAAAGCTGGCCAGGAACTGGGGCCTTGGGACAGAGGGGACAGACGTCTCCATGCCAACTCCCTGCAGCATCCTCACGGTTAGGTGTCACTTCTGCCACTGCAGGTGCCACATCAAATGCTGCGCCCAGGTGGCTCCAGCTGCGATCTTCAGGAAGCGGGGGCAGCAAAACCAGGCACTGGCCCCACGGTGCCACTCACACCTGTAGACCACTTTCCACCCAGGCACCCGTTCCGCGTCCTTGAAGCCTCAGCCCTCTGAACCTTTGCCTTGTGCTGGCTGAGTCTTTCTTTGCCTCACTCTCCAGGAGCTCTGGGGAGGTGTCGGCCACAGCGGCTGCAGCCAAGCAGAGCACAATTACGCAGGCCGAGGTGCCCAAGGTGGGGAGGGGACCTTAGTGTCTTCAGCTAGTGCCCTCGACTACCGGCAGGCACGCTCCCTGCCAGGTCTGTGTATGACAGCCGCAGAAGGAGGGTTATGAGAAGCAGGCTGCTTATCACAACTCCAGTTCTGGGCCCCCAGATGTGGGATAGAGGGGGACAGGCAGAACTGGGATGTGACTGTAATGGAGATGGGTCTGTAAAGGGCTGGCTGGGAGCTCCAGTCTCCTCTTTCCTTGGTAGGAGGCCTGAGGCCCATCTGCAGCTCTCTTTGACTCCTTTTATTCTGCAGAACACCCAGACCCCAGCCTTCTCATGGGAATCGTAAGATGCATGAGGCCCAGGGTTCTTTCAGCCTCTTCCCAACCATGGTCTTTCTATGTCCCCCGTATATTTGGGAGACAGGAGGCACTTATTATAAACTCAAATTCCACCCACCTTACAGTTAGTCCTAGGATCTGTCATCTTGGTCAGAATCCCAGAGAGTGCCTCCCTACGTAGAAGAGGCCATTGGGCATCTTATCCCACATTCTGTGGACATGACCTGCTATGATGTCTGTCTACTTTGAAGGAGTGTCTAACTCATTGAATAGAATTGAGGCCCGGAGATCTATATACTATGGTCATTAAATTATGCCAAAGTTCTAGAAAAGTAACCACACAAAGTTAACGGCTTAGTATTTCTGTGTTAAATGAAAGAATCCCAACCAGAACCTTCTTGAATATCTAAGTGGTCATGAGACCCCTTTTCTAGCACCCAGGGATCCCTAATCTGCCTATATAAAGGATGATGACAGCCAAGCACGGTGGCTCATGTCTGTAGTCCCAGCACTTTGGGAGGCCAAGATGGGTGGATTACCTAAGGTCGGGAGTTTGAGACCAGCCTGACCAACATGGAGAAACACCTTATCTACTAAAAATACAAAATTAACCAGGTGTGGTGGTGCATGCCTGTAATCCCAGCTACCTGGGAGGCTGAGGCAGGAGAATCACTTGAATCCGGGAGGCAGAGATTGTGGTGAGCTGAGATTATGCCATTGTACCCCAGCCTGGGCAAAAAAAGTGAAATTCCATCTCAAAAAAATAAATAAAAATAAATAAAGGATGATGACTAGCTGGAAAAAAATCCCTCACACTTTCTTTAAAATAGAAAACAGATTATTAATTTATCTTATTGACTAAAACAGATTTGCTTTCTATGTGCTGTGTGCTCTTTTGCCTTTTACTACAGCTCACACTTTACTCAAGATCAGATAATTCATACTAGAGAAATACTATACATGTAATGGATGTAGAAAGAGTTTGATCTAAAATATAAACCTTAGAAATAACCAGAATTCATAGAGAATTCTTCCATAGGGAAACTTTTCAAATGCAATAAATGTGAAGAAGTATTCAAAAATCAAGTCTAAATGAACATCAGAGAATTTTTACGATAAAGTACAAAGGCACTAAATTTTTCAAAGTTTACATTAAACAAGAATGTTTAATATAGAGAATAATCTAAAGTCAAAACAATGAGATAATTTGTTTGTTTGTTTGTTTGTTTGTTTGTTTGTTTGAAACAGAGTCTGGCTCTGTCGCCCAGGCTGGAGTGCAGTGGCGCAATTTTGGCTCACTGTAAGCTCCACCTCCCGAGTTCAAGCGATCCTCCTGCCTCAGCATCCTGAGTAGCCGGGATTACAGGCACCTGCCACCACGCCTGGCTAATATTTGTATTTTTAGTAGAGACGGGGTTTCACCGTGTTGGTCAGATTGATCTCAAACTCCTGACCTCAGGTGATCCACCTCTCTTGGCCTCCCAAAGTGCTAGGATTACAGGCTTGAGCCACCATGCCCAGCCACATGTGGAATTTTATTGCCATGCTTTTTTATATGAGGCATTATAGTATTTTCATATAGTATAGTTCTCTGGATAGAAAAGCTCAAAAATTGTGATTCCTTGGACAGTCACTAAATCTTCAAGCAAAAACACATTTTTACATTCTTTTTACATTGATTACAAAAGACCATATGAAGAATTATTTTTAATATTAACTTGTTACATACTTGATACACTTTACTTCATTTTTATGTTCTTGAGGGAGGGAAATTAGAATTCAGTTTATCACTGGACATTCAGGAGGCAAGTCAATCTTTTTTATTTCCTTATAAAATTAACATCTCCATAAGCTGTTAAACGGAAGGTTATCTTAATTTTTATTGCAGTAGAAGGAAATATATTTAAAATATTTATAGATTTGTAGCAAATAGAGACTCATTATTTAAAGGATAAATAACAATTTTTTCTTTTGTTATTTTTGCCAGTTTAAGGCAGTAGCTGTGTATGTCATATAAATGCCTTCCTACCACATCAAAAATGTTGCTTTTAAAATTTTTGTTCATAAATTGAGAAGGAAGGAATTTTCTCTATATAAGTTTATATCATTGAACACATCGACATCAAAAAGAATATTAGAATCCAGCATGAAGATAATGACTAATAAAAATGAGGCACATATTTTGTAAAACCATAATCAGATTTGAATGAGGAATGCTTTCCATATCCTCAAAAGAAAAGCTGTGGCTTGGGTTTTATAGTGTTCTGAGACTGAAGTATTAAGATCCTATTTCTATAAGCAAGATCAGTCTTACTAATTATGCCACAACTAAGAGCTAATTCATTCATTCTATGTGTGCCACTAAATCAAGAGATTGAGCAAGTCAAAAAAAATTTACAGAAATTGGAACTGAAATAAACAGTAGCAGAACTAAAAAAATATAATAGAAATGTTTAACAGGAGACTCAATCCTAAAGAAGAAAAATTCAGCAAACTCAAAGACAGGCTATTTAAAAGTAACCAATCATAAAGTGAGCAAATGTACACATTTCAGAAATTTCAGAAAAAGGGAGAAAGAGGAAAAGGGATTTAAATATATAATGTCTTATGTGGGGAAAGGAAAGAGAGATCATACTGTTACTGTGCCTATGTAGAAAAAAGTAGACATAAGAGACTCCGTTTTGTTCTGTACTAAGAGAAATTCTTCTGCCTTGAGATGCTGTTAATCTATAACCCTAGCCCCAACCCTGTGCCACAGAGACATGTGCTGTGTTGACTCAAGGTTTGATGGATTTAGGGCTGCGCAGGATGTGCTTTGTTAAAAACAGTGCTTGAAGGCAGTATGCTTGGTAAAAGTCATCACCATTCTCTCATCTCAAGTACCCAGAGACACAATACACTGCAGAAGGCCACAGGGACCTCTGCCTAGGAAAGCCAGATATTGTCCAAGGTTTCTCCTCATGTGATAGCCTGAGATATGGCCTCGTGGGAAGGGAAAGACCTGACCATCCCCCAGCCCGACACCATAAAGGGTCTGTGCTGAGGAGGATGAGTGAAAGAAGAAAGCCTCTTTGCAGTTGAGACAAGAGGAAGGCATCTGTCTTCTGCTCCTCTTGGAAATAGAATATCTTGGTGTAAAATCCGATTCTATGTTCTATTTACTGAGATAGGAGAAAACCACCTTAAGGCTGGAGGTGAGACATGCTGGCGGCAATACTGCTCTTTCTTGCACCCAGATGTTTGTGTGCATGCACATCAAGGCACAGCACCTTTCCTTAAACTTATTTTATTTATTTATTTATTTTCGAGACGGAGTCTTGCTCTGTCACCCAGGCTGGAGTATTTATTGATCATTATCTCTACCATCTCGGAGAGGGGAAAGAGAGCCCAGGGGACCCACACTCAAGTTCCCAGGCCGGAGTGCAGTGGCCGGATCTCAGCTCACTGCAAGCTCCGCCTCCCAGGTTTATGCCATTCTCCTGCCTCAGCCTCCCGAGTAGCTGGGACTGCAGGCACCCACCACCACGCCTGGCTAGTTTTTTTTCTTGTATTTTTTTTTTTTTTTTTAGTAGAGACAGGGTTTCACCGTGTTAGCCAGGATGGTCTCGATCTCCTGACCTCGCGATCCGCCCATCTCAGCCTCCCAAAGTGCTGGGATTACAGGCTTGAGCCACCGCACCCATCCTCCTTAAACTTATTTAGGACACAGAGACCTTTGTTCACATGTTTTCCTGCTGACCCTCTCCCCGCTATTACCCTATTGTCCTGCCACATTCCCCTCTCAGAGATGGTAGAGATAATGATCAATAAATACTGAGGGAACTTGAGTGTCGGTCGCCTGGACCCTCTTTTCTTTCTCTATACTTTGTCTCTGTCTTTTATTTCTTTTCTCAATCTCTCGTCCCACCTGATGAGAAACACCCACAGGTGTGAAGGGGCAGGCTACCCCTTCATCTTAAAACTTTCCAAATCTAGAAAAGAATATGAACATCCAGTTTTCTGAAGCTCAAAATACCTACAGCAAGAAGAACCTAATAAAGTTTGCCCTTGGACACATTATGATTGTCAAAACACAAAGATAAAGCACAAATCTTGAAAGCAGCACGAGATAAATTCTTCATATAGAAGGAAATCTTTATAATGGTATCAGTGGATTTTCCAGCAGAAACTTTGCAAGAAAACTGGGAGAACATATATTCAAAATGCTGAAAGAAGGAAAAAAACTGACAATTAAGAAGAGTTTAACCAACAAGGCTGTTCTTTAGAAATAATAGAGGTCAAGACATTCCAACATTTCGAGACAAAAAAGAAGGTGAGGGAATTTATCACACCTCAACCTGTCTTGTAAGAAATGCTAAAAGGAAGTCTTCGTATTGATATGATCGAATGTAAATAATATGAAAAACATTAAAGTATAAATGTTACTGAAAATGTAAATACTTAGTGAAATTTAGAACACTCTAACACTGTAGTGGTTTTGCACAAGTCACTTTGAACTTTAGTATAAAATCTATAAAAATATTAAAAATGAAATAACTACAATAATTTACTAATGGACACACGACATAAAAAGTTGTAAAGTTTGACATATATAGTATAAAATCTATGAAAGGGAGAAAATTTGTAAAGTTTTTCTATGCATAGAAGTTAAATTGCCATCATCTCAAACAAGATTGTTAAGATACAAGATGTTTTACATAAGTCTTATGATAACCACTAGGAAAAAAAAACTGTAGTAAATACACAGAAGAAAAAGAGAAAGTAATTAAAGCATATAAAAACAACAAAAATGAAAAAAACTTAAGCTTGGGTGGTGGCTCATGCCTATAATCCCCGCACTTTGGGAGCAAGATGGGAGAATCATGTGGCAGCCACAACTAAGGGCTCTGTCGGGTGTCTGCCATAGAATCTCTATACATCAGGTGCCTAATAAGTGCTGAGGCAGGTGAGGCTCCTGGGCAGATGGGTGGGTGACCTATAGACCTGCTTGCTTTGAGCACCTCCACCAACAAATGGGCCAGGCCTCCACTTTTCTTCCTATCTGTTCCATCTCATTTGATGTGCCCAGTCACTCTTTGCAGTTGGAACTGTTTGTGTCCCATACCCACTGTCTGCATTTGGACAGGGAAGGCTGGTGGGTGAAGAAACTCATCCAAGTCGCACAGTTGGTGAAACGTGGAGCTAGGATAAGACCCAGGTCACTAGACTCTAGTCAGGGAATGGCTGGTCTGAGACAGCTGGTGCCAGAGGCATGGCCTGACCCTGCCCTGCCCTGCCCTAAAGAGCAGAGCTGCTCACCCCTTCCATCAGAGTCAACTGCTCTGCCAGCAGCTGGGGAGGGAATTCCATGTCAGGCAGCTCTGCACTGGGCTGGTTTTTTGCAGTTGCAATGCCTCAGAAGAGTGCGCAGCTGAAACCAAAACACCTAGGCAAGGGCAGTGTGGCTATGTGATGGGCCTGTTACTGGCGAGGATAGGCTCCCCCCTCAGTGGGTGCAGTGGAGGCTGGCAGCTGTGAAACGTTGTGGCCCACTTGCCACCTCCCTTCCTCAAAAACAGGGTGGATTCCACTGTTGGGGTGCATGAAAGTGCCTGGTCTCCACACTTCCTCCTTGGCCTTGTGGCAGCAATAGCAGTGGCAATAGTGACTGTGGCAGGAGCCCCAGGGTGGACCATTGGCCTCTGGAGCCAGGCTCTCAGAAGAATGCGGGCCACAGCTGAAATGCTCAGGCAGGAGTAGGTCAGCTGCACTGTGGACTCAATACTTGGAAAGGCAGGCCTTGTCTAGTAGGACTCAGTCATCTCACAGATCTGTAAGGCTCTTTTCATTTTTCTTCAATCATTCATCTGAAACGTTGTCTTCAGATTGGTTAATTTCTAGGGCTCCATCTTCAAGTTTATTTCTTCTGTTTCTAATCAGCTGATCCTCTCAACAGTACTTTTTTATTATCATCTTTCTATTTGGTTCTTTTCTAATTTCCATTTCTCTGCTGAGATCCCACATCTGCTCAATCATTATGAGAATATTTTTCTTTACTTCCATGACCATATTTATAATAGCTGCTTTCCAATTCTTGTCAACTTATTACAACACCTTGAACACCTTGGAGATAGCTTCTAATGCCTGTTTTAGTTTTAGTCTTGTATATGAATTACATTATCCTGCTTTTTTCACACATCTCATGAATTTTAAAATTATGTGCTGGAAACTATAAATAATTATAGAGACTCTGGATTCTGTTGTGTTTCTTGAGGAGTATTATTATTTTTCTAGAAGAACTTAATTTGAACTCAACTCCAATCCCAAACCCTATCTCCCCTACAGTGGACAAAGCTGAAATTCTTATTCACTTCTTACCCACCCATGTATTATACCATATGTATTACATATAAATTATATTTCTATATAATTACATATCATATTTTATCAAAAATGTAAAATTTTTCCAGTGAGAGTCTTGTTAAACAAGCTATTTCACTCTTACCTGAAGCCAGAAACTCAGTTTTGTTTGCTTTTTGATTTTTTTTCATGAATGGAATTAAATACTATGCATGCTTTTTAATCTGGTTTCTTGTATGCAACATTGTGATATTCATTTATCCCATTGTATGTATGTATATATTTTTTTTCAGTAAGGAAACGTTTGGTAATCTGACAGGAAAATGTAAAGACAGTTTGAAGTTAGAGTTATTCTTTAACATCTGTTTTGTTGACAAGGACTGAGAGGAGGCAATTCATCCGTGCAAGATTACCTAAGAAAATGAGCACACTCATTATAAACTTCAGAACCCAGCTGTGGCGACTCTGCTGTTTTTCAGGAATTAGGTACATTTAGTTTTTGCTTTGGTGGCTCCCTTTTCTAACAATCCCAGGGCCAGGGCCATCCTGCTTCTACAGGTGACATGACAATTATGGGCGTGAGGGAGATGAACTCACAGTATCCCTTCCTTATAACCATGGTTCAGGGACCACAATTCATACACAGACTCACTCCAAGACTCAGCCGGGTAAGCGTCTGTTTCTCAGCTTCTTTACCAGTTAGTGATCAAGACTCAGGTGGGATGATGTCTGTAATTCTCTCACGATTTGTTCTTACATCTCACTGAATTATAACTAGTCAGTAGGTATTTCCAGATGAAATATTAATATTATGAATATATAAATGTATAGATTGGTGGAAGAAAATTTGAAATTATGTAATCAAGCTAGAAACCATCATTCTGAGCAAACTATAGCAAGGACAGAAAACCAAACACCGTCCCTAGTGTGATTCCATCCTGCACGGCTGTTCTCTGGAGCAGCGTTCCTTTCTCTCCGTCCGCCTTCTCTCCCACCTAAGTGCCTGCCGCCACCTGATGGAAGATTCGATGGATGTGGACATGAGCCCCCTGAGGCCCCAGAACTATCTTTTCGGTTGTGAACTAAAGGCCGACAAAGATTATCCACTTTTATGAAAATGAGCACCAGTTATCTTTAGGAACGGTCAGCTTAGGGGCTGGTGCAAAGAATGAATTGCACATTGTTGAAGCAGAGGCAATGAATTACGAAGGCAGTCCAATTAAAGTAACACTGGCAACTTTGAAAATGTCTCTATAGCCAACGATGTCCCTTGGGGGCTTTGAAATAACACCACCAGTGGTCTTAAGGTTGAAGTGTGGTTCAGGACCAGTGCATATTAGTGGACAGCACTTAGTAGCTGTGGAGGAAGATGCAGAGTCAGAAGATGAAGAGGAGGAGGACGTGAAACTCTTAAGTATATCTGGAAAGCGGTCTGCCCCTGAAGGTGGTAGCAAGGTTCCACAGAAAAAAGTAAAACTTGCTGCTGATGAAGATGATGATGATGATGATGATGATGATGATTTTGATGATGAGGAACCTAAAGAAAAAGCATCAGTGAAGAAATCTATATGAGATACTCCAGCCAAAAATGCACAAAAGTCAAATCAGAATGGAAAAGACTCAAAACCATCATCACACCAAGATCAAAAGGACAAGAATCCCTCAAAAAACAGGAAAAAACTCCTAAAACACCAAAAGGACCTAGTTCTGTAGAAGACATTAAAGCAAAAATGCAAGCAAGTATAGAAAAAGGTGGTTCTCTTCCCAAAGTGGAAGCCAAGTTCATCAAATATGTGAAGAATTGCTTCCGGATGACTGACCAAGAGGCTATTCAAGATCTCTGGCAGTGGAGGAAGTCTCTTTAAGAAAATAGTTTAAACAATTTGTTAAAAATTTTCCATCTTATTTCATTTCTGTAACAGTTGATATCTGGCTGTCCTTTTTATAATGCAGAGTGAGAACTTTCCCTACCGTGTTTGATAAATATTGTCCAGGTTCCATTGCCAAGAATGTGTTGTCCAAAATGCCTGTTTAGTTTTTACAGATGGAACTCCACCCTTTGCTTGGTTTTAAGTATGCAATGTTATGATAGGACATAGTAGTAGCGGTGGTCAGACATGGAAATGGTGGGGAGACAAAAATATACATGTGAAATAAAACTCAGTATTTTAATAAAGTTAAAAAGAAAAGAAAAGAAAAGAAAACCAAATACCGTGTGTTCTCACTCATAGGTGAAAATTGAACAATAAGAACACTAGGACACAGGGTGGGGAATGCCACACACCAGGGCCTGTCGTAGGGTGGGGGTAGGGGGGAAGGATAGCATTAGGAGATATACCTAATGTAAATGACAAGTTAACAGGTGCAGCACACCAACATGGCACATGTATACATATGTAACAAATCTGCATGCTGTGCACATGTACCCTAGAACTTAAAGTACAATAATAATAAATAAATTAAGTAATCATATTTGAATTTGAATTTTGTTTGACTATTTTCAATTTTAATAAATTAGTACAACAACAAATTGTTTTATGCATTTATGCAAATCTTTACATTTTAAGACACTACAAATCTGCACTAATTCAGAGTGATGTATTTATACCACTTTTGGCTTAAGTTTGGAAATGCTGTAGTGTATTTATAATACTTAAGGATGGTTTGAATGATCACCTGATAAAACTAGATTTTTTTTTTCATGTTTCCAGAAATCTCTTTTATTTCTTTAGATATATAAAACACTGTTCTTTTATATTCTCTCTGATAATTCCAGTATCTGTATCTACAGTCTACGTGTTGTTTCTGCTGGGTCTCATAGTGTATTGTTGTCTTGTGATGTTTATGAATTTTAAAATGGGAGATCTCATTTTCTTTTCTTTCTTTCTTTCTTTTTCTGTAGAGATGGGGTTTCTCACTATGTTGCCCAGGCTGGTCTCAAACTCCTGGCCTCAAGTGCTGGGATTCCAGGTGTGAGCCACCGCGGTCGGTGGAGATAGTCATTTTCCTTGGAACCTGATTAACACAAAATCCTGAGGCCTCCTGTGGTTGTGTTCCTCTGGGGCAGATTCTCAACCAGGGACACTTCTGCCCACAGGGACACATTTTGACATCCTGAGACAGTTCTGAGTGTCACAACTGTGTGTGCACGCACTTGTATGTACCTGCACATGCTACTGGCATCTCGTGGATAGAGGCCAGGGATGCTGCTCATATGGTGCAAGGAGACTGACCCACCCAGCATCACTAGGGCGGGCTCCAGGCAGGGTCTGCATGTGCCTCTGCCAGCCACCTAGACCCTGCCAGCTGGGAGCCACTTTAAATTCTCCCCTCATAGTCTGCAGGGCCATGCACTAGCCTGATTGCAAACTGTAAACTTGGAGGACCTATATTTTTTTCACCTTGCATGGAACACCAAGGCTGAGAGGCAGTTTTTCCAGAGATGCCAGCCTGTCTCACATTTCCTCTTTAGCTGCGGGGTCCAGCTCTACATGGGCGGTTTCTTGATGAAGTTACCCCAGGACAGACACTGTTCTGTCTTCTGCTTCCAGTCCTGTAAAGAGGCTAGGATCCCCCAGGGCATGGCAGGCACCCTCAAAGGCAGACGTGGGGAGGCCCTGGTGGGCAGACCCCAGCCTGCTGATGGGGGGCTTCTCCCCAGCTGCCGCTGGCCCACCCACTGCACTGCAGTCCACCCGGTGCTGGGGCTGTGGGGCGCAGGCCTTCAGGACCCGCTCCTTTTCCCACCCAGGATGTCCAGGCCTGGCGTCCTTATGTCTCTGGAAAGCCCACTCCCATCCTCTGGGTAGGAGGACAGCTGTACGCTGGGCTGGCTTGGGCCTGTCCTGGGACACCCCTGCAGCCCGGGTGCAGCAGGGAATGCGGCTCTGTGGGGTTCCTGTGGGCAGGTTAGCATGGAGTTGGGTTCCGGAAGGGAGTTGCTGCCCTGCCTGCCAGGACCCCTCCTCTGAGACAGGGGTGCCTTGTGGAACAGTGCACCAAAGTGCCCTGGGCACGAGGGGTCCCTGCACCCCCCACACACTGACCCTGCATCGGGGTCCGTGCACCCCCCCATACACTGACTCCTCATCAGGGTCCCTGCGCCCAACACACACTGACCCTGCATTAGGGGCCCTGGGCTTCAGAATCCACCTATGATGTTGCCGTGTCCCTGGCTCTGGTGGCACTGGGGCCCTCCAGGCTGGGCTGAGCATGGGGCCCCCACCAGTGCGTATCCCAGAACCAGCGGGAGTGGGCCTGGGCAGGGGGGCAGGGAATGACACCAAAGGGGACCTGCCCCAGCCTCCTCCTGTACCCTGGGGATTCTCCTTTTCCTTGGCTGAGGGAAGTGGCCTCTCCCTAAAGAAACCTGGGTTCAGGCTGGGCGTGGGAGGAAAGGGGGATGAGCAGGACCCCAGACCTTGGGAATCCTGAGTGGGGGGTGACAGACTCTGCCTATGACGTGCCTGGAACTGTCTGGAGGCCCCTCCTGGGGACAGGGCCCTCCTGGAGAGCCAGGCTCACAGGTTGCTTTGTGGCACTCAACGTGGGGCAGCCACGTTGAGTCCCACAGGATGAGGAAGGCCATCACCTGGCCAGGATGAGGAAGACCATCACCGCGGGGTCTGCGGGAGGCACACGCAGGCCAAGCTCTAGTCCACCTGGCTCCCCGATCCGCTGCAGCCAGAGTCTCTCAGGCTTGGCCGGGACCTGAAATCCGACCGCCATCCCTGGGGCTCCCGTGCCAGGCGGGCATCCCCTGCCTAGAGGTCATCCCCACCCCCTCCATCTGCTCCCGTCCGGGCGACAGCCACTTTGTCCTGGTGCCCTGGTTGAGGTCGGGGGAAGCTGCCCTTGGACCCGCAGGTCTCGGGCGCAGCGTCAGCGCCGCAACCGAGCCGCCAGGCGCCCTCTGCTGGCCTTTGTCGGAATTGCAGCCTGGAGTGAGCAGTTCTTTTCCCTGGAGATGGGACCCCAGGGCAGGCAGCATCGCTGGAAGCCAGGGCAGCCAGAGATCTGGTAACTCGTGGAGGGGTCCCCCACTGTCCACTCACAGCGGCAGTAGTAGCTGCGGACTATGCGGACTCAAGAGAGCCCCAGCCCATGTCAGCACCTGAGGCCAAAACCGAGTCAAGGGCTCGGTGTCCGAGCCAGCTGGGGACAGGCCTGGGGAACAAAGATGGAAAGGCGGACAGGAAGGCGCCGACTCCTGGACTGCCTGGGCCTGCTGGGGGTCTCCAGCCAGAGAGGTTGGGTGCGACAAGGCGCCCGCCCTCGAAGGGCTGAGTGCCAGGCCGGCCCTGGGGGCCCACTCAGTCCACACCGGCAAGATGAAGGTGGAGTACAGAGACCTCACCTCCTGCTGGCTCAGGGCACCGGCCTCAAACAGCTGCTTAATGAGCGCCGACTTCTCCTGCTCCAGCTGCGTGATGCACTCACTCTTCTCGGTCACCTCCTGGGTGAGGAGTCGATTCTGCTCCTTCAGCATGAGGATGATCTGCTGCTGCCATCCGGGAGACAAGGTGGACGTCAGGACAGAGCAGGCGGTCCGGAGGAGGACGTGAGCAGCAGCCAGCAGCTCCCCCCGCCACCGGGCCACCTCCTCTACTTTGGGCAGTAGCCGTCCCAGTGGGCGAGGGCTCCCACAGCCCAACGTCGGCGCTGGCTCTGCTCTGGCCCAGGCGGCACTGGCACTCCTGCAGTCGTTGCAGCTGCTGCTGGTACCAATTGCGGCCCGGCGCCATCATCTCCAAACCCTGCAGCAGCATCTCCCTCTCCTGCTCCAGTTTCTACATCTGCGTCAGCAGGCCGCAGTCCACGCCGCTGGTGATGGTGTGCCTCCGACCTTCCCCTCGGGCACGGGGGGGCAGCCGGGCATCCCCTGAATCCGCCTCCAAGACCCTGCAGGCCGCTGCACCTGCGTCGGCGCCCTGACTCCGTTCCACCGCCGCGCTCTGGGACCACTCGGGCTCTGCTGGGCAGGGCGCCGCCTTGGCGGGGGCGTACAGCTGCTCCAGGCTGCGGGCCGGGCCTCTGGGACCTGTCAGAGCGGCGCGAACGCCCAGGGACAGGGCCTTCCTCTCCAGGACCGTCAGCAGATCGACAGCCGGTGCAAACAGCAGGCGCTGCGGCGGCTGGTCTCCGGGCCCGGCCCTGGCGCGCGTGGGGCCCCGGGTGCGGCCATCTGCTCTCAGCAGCTAGGTGCGCAGACCGGCAACGAAGCGCTGGAAGGTAAGGTAGCAGCTAGCTGGGGCCACCTGACTCAGTCCTTTCAGCACCCCGCTAGGCAGCCCCTGGGCTCTCTGCCAGCGGGACTGGATCTCTCGCAGGTGCAAGCAGCCGCGCCGCCGGTGGTCCAGGATGTCTAACAGGGTGAGCAGGCTCTGCAGGAAGGCGCGCGGCAGCCCATCCGTGCCGCGCGCGGGCTAGGCGGGAGACACGCAGCCCTGCTCGGCTGTCGCGGCCCGGGCCATGGGCTCCCGGCCTCGGTCCCCTAGACCACCCGTGTGATCCCCGCGCGACCCCACCGCGGGGCCAGCCCGGCGCACTCCCAAGACTTTCAATATACTTCGCATTAAGAAGATTTTAGTAGATGACCTTAATAAAATTACATTTACTCCTATTATACTAATTGCTAATAGGGAGGTTTGTTTGTTTGGTTTTGCTACCACAAAACTATCTGAAAAGAACATCTTCTGCTATGTGTCTTATATAATTTTTATAGGATACATGAAACGTTGTATGCATGAATGTGATACTCAGCAAGATGTCAGAGTGATGTGATATGACAGCCATTCAATGCCTTATTTTTTTTTTCCAAAATACTTCTGGTGATTGCTTTTTCCATTAGCACAAAATCTACTTAAGTTCAGTTCTACAAACACCCATGATTCATTTTTATATACGTGTCACAAATCTGGATGGTGAAAACTAAAGGAATGCAAAAAGTGAAAACTAAATGTTTACTAAAGAAGTGTGTCCTGAGGACGTGCCCAAGATGGCAGAATAGAAACAGCTCCAGCCTCCAGCTCTCAGCCTGAGCGACACAGAAGATGAGTGATTTCTGCATTTTCAACTGAGGTACCAGGTTCATCTCACTGGGGCATGTGGGACAGTTGGCGCTGGTCCTGGTCCACAGGTGCAGCCCGACCAGCCAGAGCTCAAGCAGGGTGAGGCATGCCTCACCTGGGAAGCGCAAGGGGGAAGGGAATTCCTTTTCCTAGCCAAAGGAAATTGAGGCACACAACACCTGGAAAATCAGGTAACTCCCACCCTAATAGTGTGCTTTACTAAGGGTCTTAGCAAACTGCACACTAGGAGATTATATCCCACACCTGGCCCAGAGGGTCCCACATCCAGGGAGCCTCCCTCATTGCTAGCACAGCAGTCTGAGATCTAACTGCAAGGCGGCAGCCACGCTGGGGGAGGGGCACCCGCCATTGCTGAGGCTTAAGTAGGTAAACAAAGCCTCTCCCAACTCCAATTGGGTGGAGCTCACCATAACTCAAGGAGGCTGGCCTGCCTCTGTAGACTCCTCCTCTGGGGACAGGGCATAACTAAAAAAAAAGCAGCAGAAACCTGGGCAGAGGTAAATGCCCCTGTCTGACAGCTTTGAAGAGAGCAGTGGATCTCCCAGCACAGAGGTTGAGATCTGAGAACGGGGAGACTGCCTGCTCAAGTGGGTCCCTGACCCCTGAGTAGCCTAACTGGGAGACATCCCCCACTAGGTGCAGACCGACACCTCACACAGTAGGGTACACCCCTGAGACGAAGCTTCCAGAGCAAGAATCAGACAGCAACACTCACCGTTCAGCAATATTCAATCTTCAGCAGCCTCCGCTGCTGATACCCAGACAAACAGGATCTGGAGTGGACCTCAAGCAAACTCCAACAGACGTACAGCTGATGGTCCTGACTGTTAGAAGGAAAACTAACAAACAGAAAGGACACCCACACCAAAACACCATCACTATGTCACCATCATCAAAGACCAAAAGCAGATGAAACCACAAAGATGGGGAAAAAGCAGTGCAGAAAAGCCAGAAATTCAAAAAATCAGAGCACATCTCCCCTTCCAAAGGAATGCAGCTCATTGCCAGCAACGGAACAAAGCTGGACGGAGAAAGACTTTGACGAGTTGAGAGAAGAAGGCTTCAGTCAATCAAACTTCTCAGAGCTAAAGGAGGAACTATGTAACCAGTGCAAAGAAACTAAAAACCTTGAAAAAAGATTTGACGAATGGCTAACTAGAATAATCAATGTAGAGAAGTCCTTAGAAGAACTGATAGAGATGAAAACCATAACACGAGAACTACGTGACAAATGCACAAGCTTTAGTAACCAACTCGATCAACTGGAAGAAAGAGTATCAGCGATTGAAGAACAAATGAATGAAATGAAGTGAGAAGAGAAGTGTAGAGAAAAAAGAGTAAAAAGAAATGAACAAAGCCTCCAAGAAATATGGGATTGTGTGAAAAGACCAAATCTACATCTGATTGGTGTGCCTGAAAGTGACGGGGAAAATGGAACCAAGTTGGAAAACACTCTGCAGGATATCATCCAGGAGAACTTCCCCAATCTAGTAAGGCAGGCCAATATTCAAATTCAGGAAATACAGAGAACGCCACAAAGACACTCCTTGAGAAGAGCAACTCCAAGACACATAATTGTGAGATTCACCAAAGTTGAAATGAAGGAAAAAATGTTAAGGGCAGCCAGAAAGAAAGGTCGGGTTACCCACAAAGGGAAGCCCATCAGACTAACAGCAGATCTCTCAGCAGAAACTCTACAAACCAGGAGAGAGTGGGGGCCAATAGTCAACATTCTTAAAGAAAAGAATTTTCAACCCGGAATTTCATATCCAGCCAAACTAAGTTTCATAAGTGAAGGAGAAATAAAATCCTTTAAAGACAAGCAAATGCTTAGAGATTTTGTCACCACCAGGCCTGCCCTACAAGAGCTCCTGAAGGAAGCATGAAACATGGAAAGGAACAACCAGTACCAGCCATTGCGAAAACATGTCAAAATGTAAAGTCCATTGCTGCTAGGAAGAAACTGCATCAACTAACGAGCAAAATAACCATCTAATAACATAATGACAGGATCAAGTTCACACATAACAATATTAACCTTAAATGTAAATGGACTAAATGGTCCAGTTAAAAGACAAAGACTGGCAAATTGGATAAAGAGTCAAGACCCATCAGTTTTCTGTATTCAGGAGACCCATCTCACATGCAGAGACACACATAGACTCAAAATAAACGGATGGAGGAAGATCTACCAAGCAAATGGAAAACAAAAAAAAGCAGGGGTTGCCATCCTAGTCTCTGATAAAACAGACTTTAAACCATCAAAGATCCAAAGAGACAAAGAAGGCCATTACATAATGGTAAAGGATCAGTTCATCAGGAAGAGCTAACTATCCTAAATATATATGCACCCAAAACAGGAGCACCTAGATTCATAAAGCAAGTGCTTACAGACTTACAAAGAGACTTAGACTCCCTACAATAATAATGGGAGACTTTAACACCCCACTGTCAACATTAGACAGATCAACGAGACAGAAAGTTAACAAGCATATCCAGGAATTGAACTCAACTCTGCACCAAGCGGACCTAATAGACATCTACAGAAATCTCCACCCCAAATCAACAGAATATACATTCTTCTCAGCACCACATCACACTTATTCCAAAATTGACCACATAGTTGGAAGTAAAGCACTCCTCAGCAAATGTAAAAGACAAGAAATTATAACAAAGTATCTCTCAGACCACAGTGCAATCAAACTAGAACTCAGGACTAAGAAACTCAATCAAAACCGCTCAACTACATGGAAACAGAACAACCTACTCCTGAATGACTACTGGGTACATAATGAAATGAAGGCAGAAATAAAGATGGTTTCTCTTTGAAACCAATGAGAACAAAGATAGAATATACCAGAATCTCTGGGACACATTTAAAGCAGTGTGTAGAGGGAAATTTATAGCACTAAATAGCCACAAGCAAAAGCAGGAAATATCTAAAATTGACACCCTAACATCACAATTAAAAGAACTAGAGAAGCAACAGGAAACACATTCAAAAGCAAGCAGAAGGCAAGAAATTACTAAGGTCGGAGCAGAACTGAAGGAGATAGAAACACAAAAAAGCCTTCAAAAAAATCAATGAATCCAGGAGCTGTTTTTTTGAAAAGTTGAACAAAATTGATAGACCACTAGCAAGACTAATAAAGAAGAAAAGAGAGAAGAATCAAATTGATGCAATAAAAAATGATAAAGGGGATATCACCACCGACCCCACAGAAATATAAACTACCATCAGAGAATACTATAAACACCTCTACATGAATAAACTAGAAAACCTAGAAGAAATGCATAATTTACTGGACACTTACACTCTCCCAAGACTAAACCAGGAAGAAGTTGAATCCCTGAATAGACCAATAGCAGGCTCTGAAATTGAGGCAATAATTAATAGCCTACCAACCAAAAAAAGTCCAGGACCAGACAGATTCACAGCTGATTTCTACCAGAGGTATAAGGAGGAGTTGGTATCATTGCTTCTGAAATTATTCCAATCAATAGAAAAAGAGGGAATCCTCCCTAACTCTTTTTACGAGGCCAACATCATCCTGATACCAAAGCCTGACAGAGATACAACAAAAAAGAGAATTTTAGACCAATATCCCTGATGAACATCAATGCAAAATCCTCAATAAAATGCTGGCAAACCAAATCCAGCAGCACATCAAAACGCTTATCCACCATGATCAAGTGGGCTTCATCCCCGGGATGCAAGGCTGGTTCAACATACGCAAATCAATAAATGTAATCCAGTATATAAACAGAACCAAAGACCAAAACCACATGATTATCTCAATAGGTGCAGAAAAGGCCTTTGACAAAATTCAACAGCCCTTCATGCTAAAAACTCTCAATAAATTCGGTATTGATGGAACGTATCTCAAAATAATAAGAGCTATTTATGACAAACCCACAGCCAATATCGTACTGGATGGGCAAAAACTGGAAACATTCCCTTTGAAAACTGGCACAAGACAGGAATGCCCTCTCTCACCAATCCTATTCAACATAGCGTTGGAAGTTCTGGCTAGGGCAATCAGACAAGAGAAACAAATCAAGGGTATTCAGTTAGGGAAAGAAGAAGTCAAATTGTCCCTGTTTGCAGATGACATGATTGTATATTTAGAAAACCCCATTGTCTCCGCCCAAAATCTCCTTAAGCTGATAAGCAACTTCAGCAAAGTCTCAGGATACAAAATCAATGTGCAAAAATCACAAGCATTCTTATACACCAGTAACAGACAAACGGAGAGCCAAATCATGAATGCACTCCCATTCACAATAGCTTCAAAGAGAATAAAATACCTAGGAATCCAACTTACAAGGGACGTGAAGGACCTCTTCAAGGAGAACTACAAACCACTGCTCAGTGAAATAAAAGAGGACCCAAACACATGGAAGAACATACCATGCTCATGGATAGGAAGAATCAATATCGTGAAAATGGCCATACTGCCCAAGGTAATTTATAGATTCAATGCCATCCCCATTATGCTACCAATGACTTTCTTCACAGAATTGGAAAAAACTGCTTTAGAGTTCACATGGAACCAAAAAAGAGCCCGCATTGCCAAGACAATCCTAAGCCAAAAGATCAAAGCTGGAGGCATCACGCTACCTGACTTCAAACTATACTACAAGGCTACAGTAACCAAAACAGCATGGTACTGGTACCAAAACAGAGATATAGACCAATGGAACACAACAGAGCCCTCAGAAATAATACCACACATCTACAGCAATCTGATCTTTGAGAAACCTGACAAAAACAAGAAATGGGGAAAGGATTCCCTATTTAATAAATGGTGCTGGGAAAATTGGTTAGCCACAAGTAGAAAGCTGAAACTGGATCCTTTCCTTACTCCTCATATGAAAATTAATTCAAGATGGATTAGAGACTTAAATGTTAGACCTAAAACCATAAAACCCCTAGAAGAAAACCAAGGCAATACCATTCAGGACATAGGCATGGGCAAGGACTTCATGACTAAAACACCAAAAGCAATGGCAACAAAAGCCAAAATTGACAAATGGGATCTAATTAAACTAAAGAGCTTCTGCACAGCAAAAGAAACTACCATCAGAGTGAACAGGCAACCTACAGAATGGGAGAAAATTTTTGCAATGTACTCATCTGACAAAGGGCTAATATCCAGAACCTACAAAGAACTCAAGTTTACAAGAAAAAAACAACCCCATCAACAAGTGGGCAAAGGATATGAACAGACAATTCTCAAAAGAAGACATTCATACAGCCAACAGACACATGAAAAAATGCTCATCATCACTCGCCATCAGAGAAATGCAATTCAAAACCACAATGAGATACCATCTCACACCAGTTAGAATGGCAATCATTAAAATGTCAGGAAACAACAGGTGCTGGAGAGGATGTGGAGAAATAGGAACACTTTTACACTATTGTTGGGACTGTAAAGTAGTTCAACTATTTTGGAAAACAGTGTGATGATTCCTTAAGGATCTAGAACTAGAAATACCATTTGACCCAGCCATCCCATTACTGGGGATATACCCAAAGATTATAAGTCATGCTGCTATAAAGACACATGAACATGTAAGTTTATTGCAGCACTATTCACAATAGCAAAGACTTGGAATCAACCCAAATGTTCATCAGTGACAGACTGGATTAAGAAAATGTGGCACATATACACCGTGGAATACTATGCAGCCATAAAAAAGGATGAGTCTGTGTCCTTTGTAGGGACATGGATGCAGTTGGAAACCTTCATTCTCAGCAAACTATCACAAGAAGAGAAAACCAAACACCGCATGTTCTCACTCATAGGTGGGAATTGAGCAATGAGATCACTTGGACACAGGAAGGGGAACATCACACATCGGGTCCTATTATGTGGAGGGGGGAGGAGGGAAGTATAGCATTAGGAGATATACCTAATGTAAATGACGAGTTAATGGGTGCAGCACACCAACATGGCACTTGTATACATATGTAACAAACCTGCACGTTGTGCACACGTACCCTAGAACTTAAAGTATTAAAAAAAAAAAAAAAGTGTGTCCTTGGTACTATCGGAGTACAGATAATGTGCGCCCTCTACAGGTGTGACTGTGCATGTGTGCATGTTCACTCGACTATACTACTAATTTGGTTTATCATATAATGATCAGGCTGTATGTTTAAGAATTTATATGTGATGATCAACATTAATCACAATGAATGGATGGATTTAAAATGATAATGATGATGATAATTTTGAATTTGCAGTAAGTAACATTGATGATGGAAGTTCTATTGGTTGTTTTTTTCAGGTACATAAAATATTTCCTATTTGCCATTAAAATGAACAGTTTCCACTTACATTATAATTCAAAAGTGCCTTCTTTGCCCAAGCTGGTCTTGGAGTCTCCATCAAAATCCTCCTCCTTTTCTCTTGTACCATGAAGCTCCTGGATCTTAAGCTCACTGACCTGACCACCAGTCACTTGGCCCTCATCCACATCATGACACTGCTCACCATTGTGTTCTTGGTGTCTCGAGACATTTTTAAGTCCCTTCATTTTCAAGATGACTTTGAGTGTAAGATGCATTTTTAGCTGAGAAGGGTGATGCGGGGCCTCTCCATCGGCATCACCTGCCTCCTGAGTGTGCTCTAGGCCGTCACCATCAGCCCCAGCACCTCCTGGTTGATGAGGTTTAAACATAAATTCACAAATCACATTTCATATGCTCTTGTCTTCTTATGGTCCTTCAGTTTGTCCTGCAGCAATTACATGATCTTCTACACTGTGGTTTCTTCCAATACGACTCACACCAGTTTTCTGATGCTCAATAAATACTGCCTCATTTCCCCAAGGAAGTCCATCATCAGCAACCTTGTTTTTCTTACTCTCTCATTATCCAGAGATGTGTCCTTTGTGGGAATTATGCTGTTCTCAAGTGAATACATGGTGACTCTCTTATGCAAACATCAGAGGCAATCCCAGCACCTTCACAGCACCAGGCTCTCCCCAAGAGTTTCTCCAGAAAAAAGGGCCACCAAGACAGTCTTGCTGTTGGTGAGTTTCTTTGTGGTCATGTACTGGATGGATTTGAGTCTCTCATCCTACTCGATCCTGATATCAATGTATGACCCAGTCATCCTGGGTGTCCAGAGGCGTGTGACCAGTGCCTATGCCACTGTGAGCCCTTTGGTGCTAATAAGATCTGAAAAAAAGATAATTGATGTTCTGCAAATGATGTGACAGAAGTATTGTATATTTTTTCTATGCAAATACTTGTCTGAAAAGGAGATTCTAACATCAGTTAAATTATTCAAGTATCAGAGGATTTGATATTTTATTTCATTGCAAACACCATTATTTTATGTAAATCATTTGGAAACTGATGCTGCCAAAGGCTTGATGGATCCTTTAGTTCATTGTCCACTGTGATTTCATAGCTCAATATGTTTGCAGTTTTTTGCATTTCATTTTGATTTCTTGAACTTCATTTTAATTTTTTCTTTTTGAAGCACATTCTTAATAACCTCATATTGGTAATAAGATTTCTCATTTTTTTTACTTTTGAAAATCATTAAGTGCATCCTTACTCATTCAAAATAATGTTAGTGAAGTATCTAATTATTTGTTGAACAGTAACTTCTCTCAGAACCCTTACTTATTTCTCTGTTTTCTGGCTGAACACAGGCTGTGGAGAGTTTGCTCTCACCTTCATTGGTTCTCTCTTCTTTTCTCTCTCATGGCTTTAAAGATTTTTTTCTTTTCTTTGGTGTTATGCAGTTTGACTTTTATTTCTGTTCAGTATTTTTCATTGGTGCTCACTTAATCACAATACACTTCTGCATTTAAGGGTTCCTATCTGATATTCAGTTTCAGAAATTTATAAATATTTGTTATTAGTGTGATGTGTTACTTGTATGTAAGCTAGTGAAACCAATGTATTTGATTTCATCTCATTTTATTCTTTGTACATGTATAATCACATTTGTATTGTGATCATTTTGTTTTTCTGTAGTTTTTTATTTATTCATTTCAGTATTCTAATTCATTAATCCTGTTATTAACTTGGTCTAATTTAATAATTAAACCATACATTGTATATTAAGTTTATTTAAGTTTCAGTTGTTCAATTTCTATTTGAGTCTTTATACAACATGCCTGCTCAGTGTGTGTGTGCGTGCGTGCACGTGTGTGTATTTGAGACAGAATCTCTCTGTCACCCAGGCTTGAGTTCAGTGGTGGTCATAGCTCACTGTAACTTCGAATTCCTGGTCTCAAGAGACACTGTCACCTCCACCTCCCCAGTAGCTGACACTACAGGCACACACCACTGTGCCTGGATTATTTTTCATATCTATTCATTGTAGAGACAGCTTTTGCTTTGCTGCCCAGGCTGGTCTCAAACTCCCAGCCTCAAGTGATCCTCCTGCCTTGGCCCCCACGAAGTGCTGGGAGTACAGGCATGAGCCACTGCCCCCCGTGCCCGCTTTATAACTTCATGTGTTTTCAAAATTATTTTGATTCTCTTTCCCCATTTGTGTTACTTAATTATTTTAAATATGTTTTCAATCTGTGAAGTTTATATGATGTATAATTTCTTCTTTACCTTTTTTTGGGTAACTTATTTTGTGTGCTTCGTTACTTACAATTTGGTTCTTACATTATAGAGATCTCACATTTGAGATGGCACTAGTTAGTAATTTTCTCTGTTTATTCCAAGGGACAGAGTGGACGATCCTCACAGGCTTGAAGTCTTTGTAATCAGCCCTGCAATCAGAGCTGTACCTGCAGGCAGCTCTAACTTCTTGCTGTCGTGCCTCCTATGAATTTGCCTCTTGATTCACTTCTGGTCCTGGGAAGTTCCCATATTTTTCTACCAGCTCTGCTGGGCAGTTTTAGAATTCTTGTAAATTTTAAAGATTTTTAATTTACTACATTAAATGACCTTTGAGAATATGTTATTCTGTGCTAAAACATCAAATGTCCACATGCATATATAAGTAAAAAATGTTACAAAAATATTTTGTGTAGAACAGTGCCTCATGAGAAATTGCAATTTTTCTCATTTAAAACATCTCAATGCCCATGTATTATACACTAACATTATCTATGAAGTGTAAATATTTTCTTAATACTTGGAAGAATTTTTATGTTTTGGACAAATATCTGAAGTGACCATGCTCCACTGTAATGCATAACTCCTGCACGTGGGCAGATTTGCTGTTTTTCTATAAAATTAAGAATCTTAATTAGTAGAGTTAAATATATAAATTCAGGTCTTTTGGTTTCAGTCACAAAGCTTCCTCTTTAGCATTTCTCTGGTGCTGTAAAAGTCATCTCAGTTTGAATTTTCCATTTAATCTAAATGTCATTTAAAACAATTTTAGGGATAAAAGACTACTCATTGAGTACAGTGTACACTGCTCAGGTGATGGGTGCACCAACATCTCAGAAATCACCACTAAAAAACTTATCCCTGTAACCAAATACTACCTGTTCTCCAAAGACCTATTGAAATAAAAAGTTCACACAAAATTTAAAAATACGGACTGGGCGCGGTGGCTCATGCCTATAATCCCAGCACTTTGGGAGGCTGAGGCGGGCGGATCACAAGGTCAGGAGATCGAGACCATGTGGCTAAGACAGTGAAACCCCGTCTCCACTAAAAATACAAAAAATTTTCTGGGCGTGGTGGGGGGCGTCTAGTCCCAGCTACTCTGGAGGCTGAGGGAGGAGAATGGCATGAACCCGCGAAGCGGAGCTTGCAGTGATCCGAGATTGCGCCACTGCACTCCAGCCTGGGTGACAGAGTGAGACTTCATCTCAACACCATAATAATAATAAGTAAAAAATAATAAAACAATCTGAAAGGAAATTTGCATGTGGCTACACATTACTTGTTGGCTATACTTTAATTTTTATTGTCATTTTACAGTGATCAAGAAATACTGCTTATAGGATTTGTGACTTTGTGAAGTTAAAGACACTAATTTAGGTTTAAAACCTTGCAATATTAAATGATTTTCTTGGTATTGGAAAATTATGTCCATCCTCTTTTTAGTGCTCAAAAATGCTGATCCTTTTTCCACTGAATTAACTTTCTAATAAAGTTTCAAACTTTCTAATACTTAACACTCTTTATTTTTTCTATACCAGACAGTTGATTTCCATGTTCATTTTAATATCAATTAATGTCATTGTAAATGTATCAGTTTTTCATTTAATTACTCTCTGCGTACACATTAAACTCTTTGGTATTAAATCTACGTGTAAATGGCTTGAAATTGCACCTAATGCATCATTAATTATATCTAAGCATTAATCACTCTGATTAATCCAATTTTCATTTCTTTCTACTGTTTTGCATTTACTGTGTCATTTAGTGTTTATCAAAATTTATAATTCCTTTTCTTCAAACATATTTCCAATATATGAAGTTTATGTGATATACAAATAGTAATATTTAGGAGGTAGTTTCAGTTTGTCATTTAGGCAAAATCAAGTTTAATGACACAGATTTCTAATTAACTTTATTCTTTGTTACCTATTTATAATATTTAAATTTAATGAGGTCATAATTATATATATACATATACATATCAATGATGACTGCAATTAAACAATTTAACATATGCATGAACTCATGTAGTTTCCTTTTGGTGTCAAAGCACCTAAAGTTTGCCGTGTTAAAAAATTACTAGTATGTCATATAAAAATAGTAACTATAACCTTTAAACTGTACTTTAGTCCCCCAGATTCATTTATTTTATAAACTGAAATGTTGACTTGTGTTTGTTTTCCCCCCAGTCACCATTCTATCCTGTCTCTATGTATTTGATCTTTTTAAAGATTTCATACATAACATAAACTATGCAGTATTTTTTTCTCTCTCTCAGCTATTTCACTTAGCTTAATATCCTCCAGGTTCATTTATGGTATCACAAATGGCAGTATATTCTCCTTTTTAAAAGCTGAAAAGTATTATATTATATAATATATTATACACACACACACACACACACACACACACACACACACAAAAACACCTCCCCCACAATTTTTTTCTCCACTTGTCCATCAATGTACAGTAACTTGGTCCCATAACTTGGCTGTTAGGAATGATGCTGTGGTGGAGCATGGGGAAGAGGGGAGTGCAGATATCTCTACAACATGCTGATTTCATTTCCTGTTGATATATAATTTACAAGAGGGACTACTAAGCCATATGGTAGTTCTAGTTTTAGATTTTCAGGAACCTTCATACTGTTTTCCATAATGGCTGTACTAACTTACATTCTAACCAGCAGTGTACAAAGGTTCCCTTCTCTCCACACCATCACCAACACTTGTTATCTCTTGTCCTTTTTTTGACAGCCATCCTAACAGATGGGAGGTGATATCCCATTGTTATTTAACCAAAAACTGTAAAACTCCTAGAAGAATACATAGGGCAAAAGCTCCTTGACATTGGTTCAGATAATAATTTATTAAATACGACATTAAAAGCACAAGCAACAAAAACCAAAAATACAAGTAGGAGTATATCTAACCCTAAAGCTTCTGCACAGGAGAAATCAATCAATGAAATTAAAAAGCAGCTTATGAACTCGGAGAAAATATTTGCTAACAATATATCCCATAAGGGGTTAATATAAAAATACATAATAAACCCACACAATTGAATAGAAAAAAAGAGAGACAACTCACCAAAATCTAATAACCTGATTTAAAAACAAGCAAAGAACCTGAATAGACATTTATCTTTTAAAAAAGATATAAAAATGGCTAACAAGTGCTCAACATCAGTAATCATCAGGAAAATGCAAACCAAAGTCCTCATTTACTTTAGATTCTATACTTTATTTCACACAATAAACATGAATGTGTACAGCAGGTACAGTAATCTCCATCCTACAACAGAGGACCCTGAGACTGGTGACTCGGGGATGCATCTGCATGGAGCCGGCCTGGGGTGGAGTGGATGGTGCTGAAGAGGACAGCGGATTACGTAGAACCAGGGACAGCGACTCACCTGGGACCCCTCAGCAGAGGAGCCTCGGTCGGTCCCCAAAGCTCACTCAGCAGCACCCTCTGGGGACCTGCTCCCTGCTGGCTTGGTCAGCACCATGGACAGAGGACAGGTGGGCGAGGCTGAGTCAGAGAAAAACAGGGAGGACAGCGAGGTGCTCTAACCCAGGGCTGCTGGCTGACAACCCTAAGAACCCCCTGAGGCTAGGGATGAGGTAAAGGACCAAGATCGCCACATGTGAGGCCCTCAGTCAACCTCATTGCCTCTGGTGCCACCCCAGCAGTGCACAGTAGTGCAAGTGGACAAGGCAGGTACGTGGATGGATCTGGGGAGTCTTGCTCAGGAACTCTGACAGGACAAGGCTAAAAGAAGGGCCACTGTGGCTGGAGAGAGGGTCACAGCCTCTGGTTCAGACACGATGGAGAAAGGAGGAAAAGGGAAGGGGTGGTGGCTGATATGCAGGAGAGGCCGGTGAACGCTGGATGGTCAGAGTCCAAGTGCATCCTCGGTGTACTGCATCCTTGGTGTCCAAGTGCATCCTCGGTGTACAGGGCACTTCTCAGGCTTCTGGGAACTGAGCCTGGTGATGTGGTCACTTTTTGGGAGACTGCTGTCAGGGCCCAGCCACACACCCCTGGGCAGCACTGTCCCATCTCAGGACTGGACTTTCTCAGCTCCCATAGGGGATGCTGCCTGCAACCCAGGAGGGGCAGCCCCATTGTGCAGCCTGAGCCCCCATGGATCCTCAGCAGCCCCTGCCTGGCCCTGTGCTCGCTCTGCTCTCTTGCCCCGGCCCCTCCTGAGTGTCAGCCAGCACGAAGGCCCTGTCTGTCCTTTCTTCCCTATGCAGCCTTCTGGGCTGAGACCTGGGTCAAATGGGGATGGGGTTGGTTCTTCCCTGGGACCTGCTCAGGAAAGCGGACGGCCCCCAGGCTTCTTTGGACTATTTGTGGGTACTTTGTTTAGTTTTGAATGTTAAATGTGCATCATCTTGTTGGCCACGCAGTCCTGCAGGCATCAGTGCCCTAGCTGTCCTGTGAGTCCTCATGCAGAGCAGTGCCATCATGGATAGCCCTTGTGAATAAGTGAGTGTACCCTGAAGCTGACTTCTATCTGTGTCCTGCACTCTCATCCAGCATTCTCTATGGAAATAGTTGTCATTTCCTCAGTGATGGTGTGTCTTATAGTGATGGTTATAATGGTGAATGGCTAGTGTCATTTTGTTTAATTTTGTTTTGCTTTTTCATGGTGGATAAGATGAAATTTTAGTTGTTTCAGCACCAATCCAACTTAAAAACATCTTGGAATTTATTTTCCCTTCCAAACTAAAAGATCAAGGCATGTATTAGACCCAAGCATATTTGCTGCCTCAACTCCTCTGACATCCATATTAGGAAAAGGCCTGCCAGCAAAGCAGGAAGCTGCACACTCCTAACCCTTCTCCCAGGGTGTGGGGTCCCTTGACACCATAAAGTGTTATTACAAGGTGCTTCTATACTTTTCCAGCCTGGAAATGGAAGGTGAATGGCCCTCGCTCCTGCTGTGAGAAGAAAACCAACCTCATTTTCTCAGTGCCCCAGAGATCTAGGACAGGATTTCTAAACTGGAATCATCCTAAATCAGCTTGAAGATCCTCCAAGAAGCATTTGACTGGTGCTGCCATCTGTGTCCTCAAAGTAATGCTGGTGGCAGCGTCCTGTGTACACATACAGAGCTAATACCCAAACTAAAATACTGGGTAACTGGCCCTGAAGTGCTTCCCAATCAGCAAGCCCACAGGAAAATGTTTGATTTTCATGTTGTGTTGGATTTTGCTTTGCTTGGCGTATCTAAAGGTACCTTTTCTTTCTTTCTTTCTTTTTCTTTTCTTTTTTTTGCTTTCTGCTTTGTTTTGTAGGACTTGTTCTAAACATGGAAAACAAGTCCAGAAGACTCTCCCTCTGACTGTTACCCTTGTCCCAAGCGACCCAAAACTTCTGTGCCCACATTTTATTAAAGCAGGTGCTCTCTGGAATCTCCGGGACCATTTTGAGGCATTTGAAGCAGAATATAGAGTGGTCTCATCTCCTTCCTTAATCTTCCTGGTGGTTGGGATATTCCACTTGTATCTTAGATGTTTTTACTTACTGATGTGCTCTGCTGTTTTTAAATGTGAATTTGTGTGCAAATGTGCAGATTCAATGATCTTGTTACAGATCGAATGAATTTTTATTTTGAAAAAAATTGAAAACTGCTAAGTTTCTTGAGACAAAGGAAAATGAAAATACCACATATCAAAAAATTTTGAGATACAGTGAAAGCAATTATAAAAGTTTATAACAATAAACACCTTCATGGAAAAGAAGAGATATTTCAAATAAATAACCTAATATTACATCTCAAAGAACCAGCAAAATAAGAAGAAACAAATGTCAAAAAGTAGTAGAAGTGAAGAAATAACAAAAATCAAAGTAAAAATAAATAAAATAGAGAATTAAAAATAGAAAATATGAATGATGAAGTTGGTTTCTTGAAATAATAAGATCAACACTTCCTAGTAGACTAAGACAGTAACAGAGAATAGTCAAATAAATAAAAGTAGAAATAAAAAGGGAGAAATCACAACTGCTACCACAGACATACAAAGGATCACAAGAGACTATTAAGATCAACTGTATGTCAATAAAATGAAAAACTGGGAAAAAAAAAAAAAAAGATAAATCTGTGGAAACATGCAACCTACCAAGATTAAATCATGAAAAAATAGCAAACATAAAAAGACAAGTAATTACTAACAAGATCAAACTGGAAATAAAGACTCTCCTCTCAAAGAGAAGCACAGGGACTAATGGCTTTACTGTTAACATCTGAAAACATTTAAAGAAGAATTAATACCAATACTTCTTACATCTTTTACAAAATATGAAAGAAGAGGAAATTACTGCAAACTCATTCTACAAGGCCAGTATTACCAAGATACCAAAATCACAACAGAAAGTAAAAGTACGGACCAATATCTCTCACGAACACAGATGTAAAAATATTTGAAAAAACACCAGGAATTTGAACTCAACAACATTTTTTTATTATTATTATACTTTAAGTTCTAGGGTACATGTGCACAACGTGCAGGCTTGTTACATACATATACATGTGCCATGTTGGTGTGCTGCACCCATTAACTCGTCATTTACATTAGGTATATCTCCAAATGCTATCCCTTCCCCATCCCCCCTCCCCACAATAGGCCTCGGTGTGTGATGTTCCCCTTCCTGTGTCCAAGTGATCTCGTTGTTCAGTTCCCACCTATGAGTGAGAACATGCGGGGTTTGGATTTCTCTTCTTGCAATAGTTTCCTGAGAATGAAGGTTTCCAGCTGCATCCATGTCCCTACAAAGGACACGAACTCCTCCCTTTTTGTGGCTGCATAGTATTCCATGGTGTATATGTGCCACATTTTCTTAATCCAGTCTGTCACTGATGGACATTTGGGTTGATTCCAAGTCTGCTTTTGTGGATAGTGCCAAAATAAACATAAGTGTGCATGTGTCTTTATAGCAGCATGACTTATAATCTTTGGGTATATCCCCAGTAATGGGATGACTGGGTCAAATGATATTTCTAGTTCTAGATCCTTGAGGAATCGCCACACTGTTTTCCAAAATGGTTGAACTACTTTACAGTCCCAACAATAGTGTAAAAGTGTTCCTATTTCTCCACATCCTCTCCAGCACCTGTTGTTTCCTGACATTTTAATGATTGCCATTCTAACTGGTGTGAGATGGTATCTCATTGTGGTTTTGAATTGCATTTCTCTGATGGCGAGTGATGATGAGCATTTTTTCATGTGTCTGTTGGCTGTATGAATGTCTTCTTTTGAGAAGTGTCTGTTCATATCCTTTGCCCACTTGTTCATGGGGTTGTTTGTTTTTTTTCTTGTAAACTTGTTTGAGTTCTTTGTAGGTTCTGGATATTAGCCCTTTGTCAGATGAGTACATTGCAAAAATTTTCTCCCATTCTGTAGGTTGCCTGTTCACTCTGATGGTAGTTTCTTTTGCTGTGCAGAAGCTCTTTAGTTTAATTAGATCCCATTTGTCAATTTTGGCTTTTGTTGCCATTGCTTTTGGTGTTTTAGTCATGAAGTCCTTGCCCATGCCTACATCCTGAATGGTATTGTCTAGGTTTTCTTCTAGGGGTTTTATGGTTTTAGGTCTAACATTTAAGTCTTTACTCCATCTTGAATTAATTTTCATATAAGGAGTAAGGAAAGGATCCAGTTTCAGCTTTCTACTTATGGCTAGCCAATTTTCTCAGTACCATTTATTAAATAGGGAATCCTTTCCCCATTTCTTGTTTTTGTCAGGTTTCTCAAAGATCAGATTGCTGTAGATGTGTGGTATTATTTCTGAGGGTTCTGTCCTGTTCCATTGGTCTATATCTCTGTTTTGGTACCAGTGCCATGCTGTTTTGGTTACTGTAGCCTTGTAGTATAGTTTGAAGTCAGGTAGTGTGATGCCTCCAGCTTTGTTCTTTTGGCTTAGGATTGTCTTGGCAATGCAGGCTCTTTTTTGGTTCCATATGAACTCTAAAGCAGTTTTTTCCAATTCTGTGAAGAAAGTCATTGGTAGCTTAATGGGGATGGCATTGAATCTATAAATTACCTTGGGCAGTATGGCCATTTTCACGATACTGATTCTTTCTATCCATGAGCATGGTGTGTTCTTCCATTTGTTTGTGTCCTCTTTTATTTCACTGAGCAGTGGTTTGTAGTTCTCCTTGAAGAGGTCCTTCACATCCCTCATAAGTTAGATTCCTTGGTATTTTATTCTCTTTGAAGCAATTGTGAAAGGGAGTGCATTCATGATTTGGCTCTCTGTCTGTTACTGGTGTATAAGAATGCTTGTGATTTTTGCCCATTGATTTTGTATCCTGAGACTTTGCTGAAGTTGCTTACCAGCTTAAGGAGATTATGGGCTGAGACAATGGGGTTTTCTAAATATACAATCATGTCATCTGCAAACAGGGACAATTTGGCTTCTTCTTTTCCTAACTGAATACCCTTGATTTCTTTCTCTTGCCTGATTGCCCTAGCCAGAACTTCCAACACTATGTTGAATAGGAGTGGTGAGAGAGGGCATCCCTGTCTTGTGCCAGTTTTCAAAGGGAATTTTTCCAGTTTTTGCCCATCCAGTATGATATTGGCTGTGGGTTTGTCATAAATAGCTCTTATGATTTTGAGATACGTTCCATCAATACCGAATTTATTGAGAGTTTTTAGCATGAAGGGCTGTTGAATTTTGACAAAGGCCTTTTCTGCATCTATTGAGATAATCATGTGGTTTTTGTCTTTGGTTCTGTTTATATGCTGGATTACATTTATTGATTTGCGTATGTTGAACCAGCTTTGCATCCCGGGGATGAAGCCCACTTGATCATGGTGGATAAGCGTTTTGATGTGCTGCTGGATTTGGTTTGCCAGCATTTTATTGAGGATTTTGCATTGATGTTCATCAGGGATATTGGTCTAAAATTCTCTTTTTTGTTCTATCTCTGTCAGGCTTTGGTATCAGCATGATGTTGGCCTCGTAAAAAGAGTTAGGGAGGATTCCCTCTTTTTCTATTGATTGGAATTGGAATAGTTTCAGAAGGAATGGTACCAGCTCCTCCTTGTACCTCTGGTAGAATTTGGCTGTGAATCCATCTGGTCCTGGACTTTTTTTGGTTGGTAGGCTATTAATTATTGCCTCAATTTCAGAGTCAGCTATTAGTCTATTCAGGGATTCAACTTCTTCCTGGTTTAGTCTTGGGAGAGTGTGAGTGTCCAGGAAATTATCCATTTCTTCTAGGTTTTCTAGTTTATTTGCATAGATGTGTTTATAGCATTCTCTGATGGCAGTTTGTATTTCTGTGGGGTCAGTGGTGATATCCCCTTTATCATTTTTTATTGCATCTATTTGATTCTTCTCTCTTTTCTTCTTTATTAGTCTTGCTAGCGGTCTATCAATTTTGTTGATCTTTTCAAAAAACCAGCTCCTGGATTGATTGATTTTTTTGAAGTCTTTTTTGTGTCTCTATCTCCTTCAGTTCTGCTCTGATCTTAGTTATTTCGTGCCTTCTGCTAGCTTTTGAATGTATTTGTTATTGTTTCTCTAGTTCTTTTAATTGTGATGTTAGTGTGTCAATTTTAGATATTTCCTGCTTTCGCTTATAGGCATTTAGTGCTATACATTTCCCTCTACACACTGCTTTAAATGTGTCCCAGAGATTCTGGTATGTCGTATCTTTGTTCTCATTGGTTTCAAAGAACATATTTATTTCTGCCTTCATTTCGTTATGTACCCAGTAGTCATTCAGGAGCAGGTTGTTCAGTTTCCATGTAGTTGAGCGGTTTTGATTGAGTTTCTTAGTCCTGAGGTCTAGTTTGATTGCACTGTGATCTGAGAGACAGTTTGTTATAATTTCTTGTCTTTTACATTTGCTGAGGAGTGCTTTACTTCCAACTATGTGGTCAATTTTGGAATAAGTGCGATGTGGTGCTGAGAAGAATGTATATTCTGTTGATTTGGGGTGGAGAGTACTGTAGATGTCTATTAGGTCTGCTTGGTGCAGAGCTGAGTTCAATTCCTGGATATGCTTGTTAACTTTCTGTCTCGTTGATCTGTCTAATGTTGACAGTGGGGTGTTAAATTCTCCTATCACTATTGCATGGGAGTCTAAGTCTCTTTGTAAGTCTCTAAGGACTTGCTTTATGAATCTAGGTGCTCCTGTATTGGGTGCATATATATTTAGGATAGTTATCTCTTCTTGTTGAATTGATCCCTTTACCATTATGTAATGGCCTTCTTTGTCTCTTTTGATCTTTGTTGGTTCAAAGTCTGCTTTATCAGAGACTAGAACTGCAACCTCTGCCTTTTTTTGTTTTCCATTTGCTTGGTAGATCTTCCTCCATCCCTTTATTTTGAGCCTATGTGTGTCTCTGCATGTGACATGGGTCTCCTGAATACAGCAAACTGATGGGTCTTGACTCTTTATCCAATTTGTCAGTCTGTGTCTTTTAATTGAACCATTTAGTCCATTTACATTTAAGGTTAGTATTTTTATGTGTGAACTTGATCCTGTCATTATGATATTAGCTGGTTATTTTGCTCGTTAGTTGATGCAGTTTCTTCCTAGCATCGATGGTCTTTACATTTTGACATGTTTTCCTAATGACTGGTACCGGTTGTGCCTTTCCATGTTTCATGCTTCCTTCAGGAGCTCTTGTAGGGCAGGCCTGGTGGTGACAAAATTTCTAAGCATTTGCTTGTCTGTAAAGGATTTTATTTCTCCTTCACTTACGAAACTTAGTTTGGTTGAATATGAGATTCTAGGTTGAAAATTCTTTTCTTTAAGAATGTTGACTATTGGCCCCCACTCTCTTCTGGCTTGTAGAGTTTCTGCCGAGAGATCTGCTGTTAGTCTGATGGGCTTCCCTTTGTGGGTAACCCTACCTTTCTCTCTGGTTGCACTTAACATTTTTTCCTCCTTCATTTCAACTTTGATGAATCTGACAATTATGTGTCTTGGAGTTGCTCTTCTCGAGGAGTATCTTTGTGGCATTCTCTGTATTTCCTGAATTTGAATGTTGGCCGGCCTTGCTAGGTTGGGGAAGTTCTCCTGAAGAATATCCTGCCAAGTTTTTTCCAACTTGGTTCCATCTCCCCATCACTTTCGGGCACACCAATCAGACGTAGATTTGGTCTTTTCACATAATCCCATATTTCTTGGAGGCTTTGTTCATTTCTTTTTACTCCTTTTTCTCTACACTTCTCTTCTCACTTCATTTCATTCATTTGATCTTCAATCACTGATACTCTTTCTTCCAGTCGATCGAGTCAGTTACTGAAGCTTGTGCATTTGTCATGTAGTTCTCATGTCATGCTTTTCATCTCTATCAGTTCTTTTATGGTCTTCTCTGCATTGATTATTCTAGTTATCCATTCATCCATTCTTTTTTCAAGGTTTTTAGTTTCTTTGCACTGGGTACGTAGTTCCTCCTTTAGCTCTGGGAAGTTTGATTGACTGAAGTCTTCTTCTCTCAACTCGTGAAAGTCATTCTCCATCCAGCTTTGTTCCATTGTTGGCGATGAGCTGCATTCCTTTGGAGGGGGAGATGAGCTCTGATTTTTTGACTTTCCAGCTTTTCTGCACTGCTTTTTCCCCATCTTTGTGGTTTTATCTGCCTTTGGTCTTTAATGATGGTGATGTACTGATGGGGTTTCGGTGTGGGTGTCCCTTCTGTTTGTTAGTTTTCCTTCTAACAGTCAGGACCGTCAGCTGTAGGTCTGTTGGAGTTTGCTTGAGGTCCACTCCAGACCCTGTTTGCCTGGGTAACAGCAGGGGAGGCTGCAGAAGATAGAATATTGCTGAACTGCAATGTTACTGTCTGATTCTTGCTCTGGAAGGCTTGTCTCAGAGGTGTACCCAGCCATGTGAGGTGTGAGGTGTCAGTCTGCACCAAGTGGGGGATGTCTCCCAGTTAGGCTACTCAGGGTTCAGAGACCCACTTGAGCAGGCAGTCTGTCTGTTCTCAGATCTCAACCTCCATGCTGGGAGAACCACTGCCCTCTTCAAAGCTGTCAGACAGGGACATTTACCTATGCAGAGGTTTCTGCTGCTTTTTGTTTAGTTATGCCCTGTCCCCAGAGGAGGAGTTTACAGAGGCAGGCCAGCCTCCTTGAACTGCCATGGGCTCCACCCAGTTGGAGCTTCCTGGAAGCTTTGTTTACGTACTTAAGCCTCAGCAGTGGTGGGAGCCCCTCCCCCAGCCTTGCTGCTGCCTTGCAGTTAGATCTCAGACTGCTGTGCTAACAATGTGGAGGCTTTGTGGGCGTGGGACCCTCCGGGCCAGGCATGGGATATAATCTCCTGGTGTGCCATTTGCTAAGACCCTTGGTAAAGTGCAGTATTAGGGTGGGAGTTTCCCAATTTTCCAGGTGTTGTGTGTCTCAGTTTCCCTTGACTAGAGAAAGGAATTCCCTTCCCCCTTGCACTTCCCCAGTGAGGCAAAGTTTCACCCTGCTTTAGCTCTCGCTGGTTGGGCTGCACCCACTGACCAGCACCGACTGTCCGACACATGCCAGTGAGATGAACCCAGTACCTCAGTTGAAAATGCAGAAATCAACCATCTTCTGCATCACTTATGCTGGGAGCTGGAGGCTGGAGCTGTTCCTATTTGGCCATCTTGGGCGCCCACCCCCATCCCCCCAGTCTCTGTTTTTCTTAAGCTGTCTCACTTAAGCTGTGATTATTTCTTGCATAAATGAGATCCCTTCTTTTTCCTCTGCTGTAGGATCCTCCTATTCTTCCTTCTGGAAGCAACATGTTGAAGGCAAAAATAGAGACAATATACAAATATATCCCTTGCCATGTGCCCACCATAAGCAGGTTACATCCTGGCTTACCTAGAAGTTTGATTAATTTCAGGGAAACAGGGGTGTTTTTCTATGATGTACCCTTTTTCTTAAAAACATGTCTGATTAAGTTTAGTGTAATAAAGATAATCTCTCTTATGATAAACAGGAAGCCAATACCTTAGTAACCTAATTGCATGAATAATGTTCCACCACAGTCACACACATTTTCTCACACTCCAGAGAGAAGGATACACAGCAGGTGTGCACTGAAGTGGGAACCTGAGGGTCATCTGAGAATTTTGCCTACCCACCTGAATAGATTTGTAAAATAGCCTTTCAGTTGCCTTTGTTGTCTAAGTAAACACTTATATTATCTGCAAACAATAATTAATTGACCTGCTTTTCAATTTTATTCATTAAAATAATTATTTTTTTCTGGCTTAAATGAAGTATTTCTTATTTATAATATACATTCACATATATACATATATAACAATACAAATGTATCCATTTTCATTTTTGTTAAATTTTTAAGAACGGATGTTAAAGGTAACTTCTTTTCTGTTTGAAAGGGCTTTTATTGTTGTATTCAAGAGTATTATCCCTGGAGTCAAAGTTGCTCATGTTTTTGTGAGCTCTGCTCACAAAAGCAACTTTGGTTCTGCTATTGTGAGCAAATTATTTCTCTCTCTGGCTCTGTTTCTTTCTTTGTAAATTGAGGATAATAATACCTTTGTTATTAAGTTACTGTGTCTATTAGTCCATTCTCACACTGCTATAAAGACACACCCAAGATTAGGTAAATTATAAAGAAAAGAGGCTAATTTGACTCACAGATCAGCATGACTGGGGAGGCCTCAAGAATGGCAGAAGGTGAAGGAGAAGCAGGTATCTTACAAGAATGGCAGAATGTGAAGAAGAAGCAGATATCTTTTTCACTAGGTGAAGGAGAGCAGGAAAAATGACCACTTATAAAACCTTCCAATCTCATGAGAACTCTCTCAGTATCACAAGAACACCATGAGTGTCATTCTGCTCCTGGTCCCTTCCAAATCTCATGCCCTGTTTATATTTCAAAACCAAACATGCTTTCCCAACAGTCCCCCAAAGTCTTAACTCATTTTAGCATTAATCCAAGAGTCTAACTCCAAAGTCTCACCTGAGAAAAGGCAAGTGTCTGCTGCCTATGAACTTGTAAATCAAAAGCAAATTAGTAACTTCCAAGATATAGTGGGGGTACAGGAATCAGACAAACTCTTTCAAATGGGGAAACTGGCCAAAACCAAGGAAGTACAGGCCCCATGCAAGCTTGAATTCCACTGGGGCAGTCATTAAATCTGAAAGCTCTCAGATGATCTCATTTGACTCCATGTCCCACATCTGGGCCATGCTGATAAAGGGGTAAGCCCTCATGGCCTTGGGCAGCTCCTTCATGGACTGGAATTGCATACCTGCGGCTTTTCCAGGTGCACAGTGCAAGCTCATGGTGGATCTGTCATTCTGAGGTCTGGAGTATAGTGGACTTCTCACAACTCCAGTAGGCAGCTTCAGTGGGGACTCTGCATGAGGGCTCCAACCCCACATTTCCCTTCTGCATTGCCCTATTACAGGTTCTCCATGAGGGCTTTGCCCCTGTAGAAGACTTCTGCCTGAACATCCAGGCATTTTTGTACATCCTCTGAAATCTAGGCAGAGGTTCCTAGAACTCAACTTTTGTCTTATGTGCACTCACATGCCCAACACACATGGAAGCCACCAAGGCTTGAGGACTGCCGTTTTGAAGAAATAACCCAAGCTGTACCTTGGCCCCTTTTAGCCACAGCTGGATCTGGAGCAGCTGGGATGCAGGGCACTAAGTCCCAAGACTTCATAGAGCAGTGGGGCCCTGGGCCTTGACTATGAAATCATTGTTGCCTCCTAGGGCTCCTGGCCTGTGATGGAAGGACCTGTCTCAGATCTTTGACATGATCTAAAGACATTTTCCCCATTGTCTTGTCTATTAACATTCAGCTCCTCTTTACTGTTGCAAATTTCTGCAGTGGCTTGAATTTCTTTTCAAAAAATGGGGTTTTATTTTCTACCTAATGGTCAGGCTGCAAATTTTCCAAACTTTTATGTTCTGCTTCCATTTTAAACATAAGTTTCTCATCTCCATCTGAGACCACCTCAGCCTGGACTTTATCATCCATATCACTATTAGCATTTTGGTCAAAAGCATTCAAGTCTCTAGGAAGTTCCAAACTTTCCCACATCTTTCTTTTTCTGAGCTCTCTAAACTGTTTCAACCTCTGCCTATCACCCAGTTCCAAAGTCACTTCCACATTTTCAATTATCTTTATAGTAGTGCCTCAAACTCCCAGTATTAATTTTCCGTATTGGTCTGTTTTCACACTACTTCAAAGACACTACCAGAGAATGGGTAATTTATTCAGAAAGGAGGTTTAATTTACTCATAATTCTGTATGGCTGGGGAGGTCTCAGGAAACCTACAATTATGGTGGAAGGCAAAGGAGAAGCAAGTACCTTGTTCAGTAGGCAGCAGGAGAGAGGGAAAGCAGGAAAAACCACCACTTATAAAACCATCAGATCTTTTCAGAACTCACTACCATGAGAACAGCATGGGGGGAAATCACCCCCCTGTTCCAATCACCTCCCACCAAGTACCTCCACTGACACGTGGGGATTATCATTTGAGATAAGATTTGGGTGGGATAAGATTTTACAGTAATGAATTCAATGTAAGGCACAGAATATAGATTTATTTTGAGAATCTCTAAGGTTTCCGGGTTTCTCATTAATTATCCACCTTAATAATCTTTTTTGTTTCAATATTGTTTTTCTGTTCTGAAAATGCATATACAAAGTTGCACACAAACACTCTCACTTGCTATATAACTTTTTTTATACTTAAGGTATATCTTTTTTTTTTTATGGTGTCTCACTCTGTCATCCAGGCTGGAGTACAGTGGTGCCACCTTGGCTCACTGCAACCTCTGCCTCCCAGGTTCAAGCAATTCTCCTGCCTAAGCCTTCCTAGTAGCTGGGAATACAGGCACACATCATCATGCCCAGATCATCTTTTGTATTTTTAGTAGCGATGGGGTTTCATCATGTTGGCCAGGCTGGTCTTGAACTCCTGACCTCAAATTATCTGCCCACTTCTGCCTCCCAAAGTGCTGAGATTACAGGCATAAGCCACTGCACCTGGCTGGTACATCTTTAGAGTAATATATTTGTATATGTAACTCTATATAAATGAAAACGAAAAGTCTGTCTTTGTTGGTCAGCAGAGAGGCCACATGTATAAAAAAATATATAAAACCAATTTTTAAAAATATTTAATCAAGACTCAGAAATGTGTGGATATTAATTATATTCATGTAATTTTTATGATCATAAAACGACCCTATGGTTAATAATAATTCAATTGCACATGCTGAAATAACTAAAACTGTATAATGGAAATGTTTGTAATACAAAGTATAAATACATGCTTGAGGTGATGAATACTTCATATACTCTGCTGTGATAATTAAATAATGTATGCCTGTGTTAACATACCTCATATATGCCATAAGTATGTATGCACACTACCTACCCACAAAAAATTTTTAAAAATCTAAATAAGGTACAAAAGAATACAAATTTCACCTATGAGAACAAAATTCTTCAACTTCTTTCCAGTTTAAAACCACTGGAGGGCCAGGCATGGTAGCTCACATTCGTAATCCCAGCATTTTGGGGTGCCGAGGCAGGTGGATCACCTGAGGTCAGGAGTTCAAGACCAGCCTGGCCAACATGGTGAAACCTCATCTCTACTAAAAATACAAAAATTAGCCAGGTGTGGTGGCACGTGCCTGTAGTCCCAGCTACTTGGCCGGCTGAGACAGGAGAATTGCTTGGACCCAGGAAGCGGAGGTTGCAGTGAGCTGAGATTGCACCACTGCACTCCAGCCTGGGCAACAGAGCAAGACTCCGTCTCAAAACAAACAAGCAAACAAAAAACACTGGCAAAAAAGAGATTACTAGAGATGTTACTCCCCTACATTAACAAATAGTATATTGTTCCCATCATTTACTTAGAACCTTAAGATGAGACACATTCATGTTTATGGCAAATTAACACTTCATTGAAAGCACAACAGTTTTAACACATTAAAAACAACTTTGTTTAATGAAAAATCAAGTTCACACATAATCTTTAAAAATTTTTTAAATTTATTGCATTTTATTACATAAAGGTACAATTGATAAACAATCTCTTATATCTCTGATGCAACAATTGATCAAATACTTCACAAACAATGGATGAAAGAATCAACATGAAGTAATCTGAGACTTGAGTTACAATATTATTTGCTTCTCAGAAAATCTGTATTTTTTTTTTTTTTACAGAAAAAGCATACCTCGAATATAATTATAAATCTCCAAAAAAATCTACTTCTTTAAAATGTACATAGTGTTATCTTTGGATCTCTTTTACACTCAACACTCTGATTTAGTATAATGTCTAGTTTCAGTGCCTTCATTCTTTCTACTGTTAATCCTCAAATGTTTATATAGACTTACTTTTTGGTTAAATATATTTTCCCCATTTACTGGATCTGCAAAAATATTTAGTATAAACTGATGTTTTCTAAGCTGTAGTTTTTGAACAAATGTTTTTTCGCATTCATTACATGTTTAGGCTTTCTCTGCGATATAAATTCTCTGATGTTCAACAAAGTTTGAGCATCTGCTTCAGGGTTTTCCTTTAATATAGAATGCATACAATAATATCTGTAATGCAAGTAAAGACACAACAATCCTCTTTATGTTCATATGTTTGTCTTCAGAATAAATAGTCTTTACTTTAAAGGGCTATATTTTCCAGAAGGTATTTTCACAGTAATCATATTTATAATTTTTTTTTTTTGTTTTTTTGAGATGGAGTCTTGCTCTGTCACCCAGGTTGCAGTGTAGCAGCTCTATCTTGGCTCACTGCAACCTCCACCTCCCAGGTTCAAGCAATTCTCCTGCCTCAGCCTCCAGAGTAGCTGGGATTACAGGCACATGCCACCACCCCCGGCTAATTTTTGTATTTTTAGTAGAGATGGGCTTTCACAATATTGGCCATGCTGGTCTTGAACTCCTGAACTCATTATCCACTGACCTTGGCCTCTCAAAGTGCTGGAATTTCAAGCATGAGCCAACACGCACAACCTATAATGCTTTTATTAAGTATAAACTTTCTGATATTGAGTAAAATGTGAGCTGATATTAATGGCTTTTCACATTCTTTGTATTTCTACAATTTGTCTCTAGTATAAATGCTTTCTTGTGCCATAAGGTGTCAGAATTTATTAAAAGTTTTGCCACATTGTTCATTTCATATTTGTAGTTTTTCTTCAGTATAAATTATCTTACCTACCATAACGTGTGACTACCATTTAGAGGCCTTGCCACATTTAACACATTTCTAGTTTCTCACCAGTATGATTTCTATTTTTTAGAAAAGTTTGAGATAAGGTTAAATGCTCTGTCACATTTTTATATCTGTAGAGTTTCTCTCCAGTATAAAATTTTTTAATAAATAAGGATGGAGAACCAGTTAAAGGCTTTGCCACATTTTTTTTCTACAATTGCAGGGGTTCTCTCCAATATCAATTATCTTACAGTTATTCAGGTTTGAGGACTTTTTAAAGAAATTGCCATATTCCTTATTGTAGAGTTTCTCTTTAATATTAATTCTCTTATGTATAATGAAGGTTCAAGACTAGTTAAAAGCGTTACCACATTCTTTGCTTTTATAGGGTTTCTCTCTAGAACAAATGAACAGATATTGTGTAAGGCCTAAGATGTGCTTAAAGGTTTTGTCGCTTTTTTTTTTTTTTTTAACCTTTCTAGGGTCTCTCCAATATAAATTCTCTTACGTTTTGGGAGGCTGAGGCAGGTGGATCACCTGAGGTCAGGAGTTCAAGACTAGCCTGGTCAACATGGTGAAACCCCATCTCTACTAAAAATACAAAAATCAGCCAGAGTGGTGGCAGATGCCTGTAATCCCAGCTACTCAGGAGGGTGAGGGAGGAGAATCACTTGAACCTGGAAGGCAGAGGTTGCAGTGAGCTGACTTTGTGCCACTGACTCCAGCCTGGGTGACAAAGGGAGATGCCATCTCAAAAAAATACATTTTTTAAAAATAAATTCTCTTGGGTTCATTAAGGTTTGAGGGTTGGTCAAAGGCTTTGTTACATTTTTTCACATTTATAAAATTTTTGTCCAATATGAATTCTCTAATTTTCTATTAAGGTTTGGAACTTGTTAAAGGCTTGTCCATATTCTCATATTCTCTACACTTGTAATGTTTTATTCCAGTATAAATTATTTTCTGTATTATAAGACCTGAGGGCTGGACTTTGCCACATTATTTACATTTGTAGGGTTTCTCTCTCCAGTATGAATTATCTTATGTTTAGCAAGACTTGAATGCCTCTTAAAAGCTTTGTCACACTGTTCACATTTGTAGGGTTTCTCTCCAGTATGAATTCTCTTATGTGTCTTAAGGGTTGAGGAGCAGCTAAAGGCTTTGCCACATTCTTCACATGTGTAGGGTTTCTCTCCAGTATGAATTCTCTTGTGTTCAGTGAGGGCTGAGGATACGCTAAAGGCTTTGCCACATTCTTCACATTTGTAGGGTCTCTCTCCAGTATGAATTCTCTTGTGTTCAGTGAGGGATGAGGATAAGCTAAAGGCTTTGTTTGCCACATTCTTCACATTTGTAGGGTCTTTCTCCAGTATGAATTCTCTTGTGATTAGTAAGTGTTGAGGAGCGCCTAAAGGCTTGGCCACATTCTTCACATGTGTAGGGTTTCTCTCCGGTGTGAATTCTCTTGTGTCTAGTAAGGTTTGAGGGCCACCTAAAGGCTTTGCCACATTCCTCACATCTGTAGGGTTCCTCTCCAGTATGAATTCTTTTATGTGCAGTAAGGTTTGAGGAGCGGTTAAAGGATTTGCTACATTCATCACATTTGTAGGACTTCTCCCTGGTATGAATTATCTGATGTTGATTTAGGTGTGAAAGCATGCAAAATGATTTGCCGTATTTTTTACATTTCAAATGTTTCTTTCCAGTGCATCTTGTTTCATGTCTATTGCAATTTGAAAATTTACCAATGACTTTGACACATTTATGAGTCTGAAATATTTTGTTTTGGGTATTTGACAAACATCGGTTAACTTCATTATAACCTCCTTTGTGCACCTCATACTCACCCACACTTTTACAGCATTTTTTAAATTGTAAATTCTCATGTCCACATTTTCCATATGTTCTCGGTATTACTGTTTGGAGTGAATCTTTTATGCCCTGCTCTGGATGAAGTTCTTGGGTGAAATGAGAACATGTAACTGAAAGACATAAAAATCACAAGTTACAGCACTTACTAGACTCAGATAAATATACTTTACAAATCGAATATATAAAATTATACAAGGCACATTAGCAAAATGGCATATCAAAATACTACAGGCCACAATTCCTTCATAGATGTATAAATGTAACAACATCATAGTAATCAAAATACCTTTGGTGGAAATTTATAGAGTAAGTGTGTGCCCGATGTGAGCACAATGTCAAAAGCCATATATAGAGAAAAGAAAAGTCAGCTACATTTACCCAACACAGCCCTTCCTCATCCCCAATAGTACATGGTGCCTTTAATGACAGCTTTAAGTCTTGAGATCAAAAGTGAATGTTACAACAGCAGAAAGACTGCAGTACCATGGATGGAAAATAGGTGTAGAAAGTAGTTATTGACAAGTAATGTGAAGAAGTCTTCTAATTGAAAAATAAATACAAAATTGCAGACAAGACACATCATGAGAACATATTTGGGAGACTCCCAGAACCTCTACCTAAAACAATTGGTTTCAGGCTATACCAGAAAAGAGCTGCATTATAAAGATTGTGAAAGGCAGTTTTATGTTAATGTCTAAATCTTAACCAAAGATTATAATGTATACGAAGTATTTGGGCAACATGGTCCAATCAAAAAAAACAAAATTTTCAAAAGCAACTATAAAAATAAAGATGTATATATTAATTTATAAAATTTAAGATAATCCATATTTTGCTCAATGAGAAAACTGGAAAACCAGACATCAGATAAGTGAGAATATCAACAAAAGGCTTGGAATAATAAAAATAGACAATTGTGAAGGTAAAAAAGAATAACTGAAATAAATTTAAAGTATGAAAAAAGTAATGTAAAAAATGAAGAAACTAAACAAACAAACTAGGATATACACATATAAAAAGATCCATAACACACATTTAAGCAAAGTTTCAAAAGTCACAAACCAGAATATAATCTTGGGAGCTGCAAGATAAAAGTGAGGTATTATTTACAAGCCTAGTCCTCTGAGACAACCAGTGAATTTGTCAACAGAAACCTTGCAGGTCAGAAAAGAACTGTGTTAAATGGTCAAAGGCTGAAGAAAAAAATCTTCATTGTGAGAATAATGTAACCAGCAAAAAATGTACTATAAAATAAATAAAAAATAAAGATCTTCCAGAATAAACAAATGCTGGAAAAACATATAAGCACCGCATGTGCCCTAAATAAAATGCTGAAAAGAGGTCTTTCAACTTAAAATAATAGACGAAAAAAATATATAATCATATAAAATACATGTTTTTGAGAAACATGCATATACACACACAAAACAAATCCATGGTATTATTGTGATGCTGCAGAAAACATTTTTAGTTATTCTTTAAAATTTGAAAGATATAAGCATAAAAAAATCATAAAACATAAAATGATACAATTAGCAACATCAATAGAAGCATAGGGTAGATATAATGAGGACAAATTTTTCTATGCAACTGAAGTCATTTTTTTAAAACAGGTTAAAATATACTGTTGTAGCATTAACAGGTTTTATAAAATCTCTAATGTAGCACAAAGAAAAAATCTTTATAGACACACAAAAGAAATGTATATATTAATTTATAAAATTTAAGATAATCCATATTATCTTAAATGCTATTACTAGCATGAGACGTTACTAGTTACTAATATGAGACAAAGACTGATTACTAGCATGAGACAAAGACTGATATTATATAATGGTAAAATGAGTCCATTTACTAGGAATCTATAACTATTATGTCTATCTATATGTATATGCATATATAACATCAGGGCTTCAAAATGTATAAAGCAAATATTTACAAAAATGAAGCAAGAAATCAAATAGCAACATAAAATTATAAACATTAAGACCTCACTTTCAATAATAAATTAAAAATTTAAATAAAAAATCAATTAAAAAACAAAACCTGAGGAACATTATATTGTGTATGAATTCATTTTGCAATGCTATAGAAAATAACCTTAGACTGGGTAACTTTTTTTTTATTTTTATTTTTATTATCTTTTTGAGACAGAGTCTTGTTCTGTCGCCCAGGCTGGAGTGCAGTGGTGCAATCTTGGCTCACTGCAAGCCCCGTCTCCCAGGTTCACACCATTCTCCTGCCTCAGCCTCCTGAGTAGCTGGGACTACAGGCGCCTACCACCACGCTCGGCTAATTTTTTTGTATTTTTAGTAGAGACGGAGTTTCACCGTGTTAGCCAGGATGGTCTTGATCTCCCGACCTCGTGATCCGGAGACTGGGTAATTTATAAAGAAAAAGATTTCTTTGGTTCACAGTTCAGTAGACTGTACAAGAAGTATATGCCAGTATTTGCTTCTGGTGAGGATATGAAAAAGCTCACAATTATAGTGGAAGGCAAAAAAGAACCAAACATGTCACATGGTGAAAGATGATGCACGTGTGAGGTGGAGTAATCAGGTTCCTTTAAGCAACCAGCTCTCATGTGAATTAACAGACTGAGAACTCTATGATTACCAAGGGGATTATGCCAAGTCATTCATGAGGGATTTGTCTCCATGATGCAAACAGCTCTCATTAGGCCCCACATCCACCATTGGAGATTACATTTCAATATGAGATTTGGAGGGCATCTATACCATATCACAAACCAAATAGGCTAAACAGACATGTACAGAACTCTCCAGTCAAAAGCAAGTGGATACACAATATTCTTATTTGCACCTGGTGCATTCTGTTAGAACACACGAGTCTTAGTAAATTTAAAAAGATCAGCCAGGTGCAGTGGCTCACAGGTGTAATCCCAGAACTTTGGGAGGCCAAGGTGGAAGGATCACTTGGGGCAAGAGGTTTGATACTAGCCTTGGGAACATGGTGAGACCCTGTCTCTACAAATAATTAAAAATTAGCTGGGCATGGCCGGGCACGGTGGCTCACGCCTGTAATCCCAGCACTTTGGAAGGCCAAGGCATGTGGATCACAAGGTCAAGAGATCGAGACCATCCTGGCCAACATGGTGAAACCCCATCTCTACTAAAAAAAAAAAAAAAAATTTAAAAAAAAAAAAAAAAAAGCCAGGTGTGTTGGTGGGCCCCTGTAGTCCCAGCTATTCAGGAGGCTGAGGCAGGAAAATCACTTGAATCCGGGAGGCGGAGGATGCAGTGAGCAAAGATTGCACCACTGCACTCCAGCCTGGGGAACAGAGCAAGACTCCATTTCAAAAAAAAAAAATTAGCTGGGCTTGATAGGGTAGGCCTGTAGTGCCAGCCACTCAGGAGGCCAAGGTGGAAGGATTACTTGAGTCCAAGAGGTTGAGGCTGCAGTGAGACAAGATTGTGTTACTGCACTACAGTCTGGGCAACAGAGTGAGAAATGCTGTGTCAAAAAAAATTTAAGAAAAGCAAAATCATACAGTGTATGTTTTCTAATCAAAACTAAATAAAACTGAAAAGGAAAAAAGTAAAACTGGCAAATCAAAAATATGTGGAAATAAACACATTCTTCAATATATTCTTGCACAAGGTCATATAATTTAATTTAATTTAATATTTTTGCTCAAGGGTCAACATATTTAAGTGACAACTTAATTTGTTAAGAAGTCAGTATAACCCACAGTGGTGAACAAATTTAATATAATCTGTATCAAAATTCCAAAAGTATATTTATTCCTGAAATATTGTTTAAAATTTTTAAATTTTATTATGAACTATATCTAGAGAAACGCACATGAAAAACACAGAGGCATTATGCTCCATAATTTCAAAACACAATAAAAAGCTGCAATAACAGTATGTGGTATTCACAAAAAGACAGATAAAGACATGATAAAATAGGGAGACCAGCAATGAACTCTTCTGTGCATGACCAAATAATCTGCCACAAGGTTGCCATGAGCAGACAATGGAGAAAATATCATCCCTTCAACAGATAATGTTGAAAACTGGATATCTACATTGAAAAAATGAAGTTGAATACTTTAATCGCATCATATACAAAAGATATTTTAAACAAAATACTTAGACTAATAAAAAAAACTAATGAAACTCTTAGAAAAAAATACAGTGGAAAGACATGACATTGGTCTTGGCACCATTTTCTTAGACATGCCATCAAATGTATGAGCCACGAATAGGAGAACAGAAAACTTTAACTGGACTAAACTTCAAAATTTCTGCAATCAAATAAAACATTTAATAGAGTGACAGTGTCACCCAAGAAATGGGTGACAATATTTGAAAATCACATGTGATGACTTAATATTGAGAATATATAAACAACTCCTAGAACTAGACAACAATAACTGATGATTTAATAATCTAATAATTACTTGATTTAGAAATGAACAAATGAGCCTGGTGCAGAGGCTCACACGTAATCCCAGAACTCTGAGAGGCTGAAGTGGGCAGATCACCTGAGGTCAGGAATTTGAGACCAGCCTGGCCAACATGGTGAAACCCATCTCTACTAAAAATGCAAAATTAGCTGGGCATGGTGGCACATCCCTAATCCCAGCTACTCAGGAGGCTGAAGCAGAAGAATTGTTTGAATCTGGAAGACAGAGATTGCCATGAGCCAAAACTGTGCCATTGCACTGTAGCCTGGCTAACAAGAGAGAAACTCCATCTCAAAAACAAAAAAGAAAGAAAAGAAAAGAAAAAGAAAAGAAATGGACAAATGATTAAACTAAACTTTAATAAAACAGATATACACCCAGTTCCAAGATGGCCAAAAAGGAACAGCTCCAGTCTGCAGCTCCCAGTGTGATTGATGCAGAAGATGGGTGCTTCCTGCATTTCCAACTAAGGTGCCTGGTTTATCTCAATGGGACTGGTTAGACAGTGGGTGCAGCCCACAGAGGGTGAGCCAAAGCAGGGTGGGGCATCGCCTCACCTGGGAAGAGCAAGGCATCGGGGGAATTCTCTTTCCTAGCCAAGGGAGGCCGTGACAGACTGCATCAGGAAAGTCGGGACACTGCCACCTAAATACTGGGCTTTTCTAATGGTCTTAGCAAACGGCACACCAAGAGTTTATATCCCGTGCCTGGCTCAGTAGGTCCCACACCCATGGAGCCTTGCTCACTGCTAGCGCAGTAGTCCAAGATCAAACTGCGAGGTGGCAGCCTGGCTGTGGGAGGGGCATCCACCATTGCTAAGGTTTGAGTAGGTAAACAAAGCGGCCAAGAAGCTCGAACTGGGTAGAGCCCACTGCAGCTCAACAAAGCCTGCCTGCCTTTGTAGACTCCACCTCTGGGGGTAGGGTACAGCTGAACAAAAGGCAGCAGAAACTTCTGCACACTTAAACATCCCGTCTGACAGCTCCGAAGAGAGCAGTGGTTCTCCCAGCATGGTGTTTGAGTTCTGAGAACGGACAGACTGCCTCCTCAAGTGGGTCCCTGACCCCTGTGTAGCCTAACTGGGAGACAACTCCCAGTAAGGGCCAATTGACACATCATACAGCAGGTGCTCCTCTGAGATGAAGATTCCAGAGGAAGGATTAGGCAGCAATATTTGTTGTTCTGCATTATTTGCTGTTCCGCAGTCTCTGCTGATGATACCCAGGCAAACAGGGTCTGGAGTGGACCTCCAGCAAACTCCAACAGACCTGCAGCTGAGGGACTTAACTGTTGGAAGGAAAATTAACAAACAGAAAGGAATAGCATCCACATCAACAAAAAGGACAACCATACCAAAACCCCATCTGTAGGTCACCATCATCAAAGACCAAAGGTAGATAAAACCACAAAGATGGGGAGAAACCAGAGCAGAAAAGCTGAAAATTCTAAAAACCAGAGCACCCCTTCTCCTCTGAAGGAACACAGATCCTTGCCAGCAACAGAACAAAGCTGGACAGAGAATGACTTTGATGAGTTGACAGAAGTAGGCTTCAGAAGATCAATAATAACAAACTTCTCTGAGCTAAAGGAGGATGTTTGAACCCATCCCAAAGAAGCTAAAAACCTTGAAAAAAGAATGGATGAATGGCTAACTAGAATAAACAGTGTAGAAAAGACCTTAAATGACCTGATGGAGCTGAAAACCATGGAACAAGTACTACGTGACGCATGCACAAGCTTCAGTAGCTGATTTGATCAAGTGAAAGAAAGGGTATCAGTGACTGAAGATCAAATTAATGAAATGAAGCGAGAAGAGAAGTTAAGACAAAAAAAAAAAAAGAGTAAAAAGAAACAAACAAAGCCTCCAAGAAATATGGGACTATGTGAAAAGACCAAATCTACATTTGATTGGTATACCTGAAAGTGATGGGGAGAATGGAACCAAGCTGGAAAACACACTTCAGGATATTCTTCAGGAGAACTTCCCCAACCTAGTAAGGCAGGCCAACATTCAAATTCAGGAAATACAGAGAATGCCACAAAGATACTCCTCAAGAAGAGCAACCCCAAGACACATAATTGTCAGATTCACCAAGGTTGAAATGAAGGAAAAAAATGTTAAGGGCAGCCAGAGAGAAAAGTCAGGTTACCCACAAAGGGAAGCCTGTCAGACTAACAGCAGATCTCTTGGCAGAAACTCTACAAGCCAGGAGAGAGTGGGGGCCAATAGTCAACATTCTTAAAGAAAAGAATTTTCAAACCAGAATCTCATATCCAGCCAAACTAAGCTTCATAAGTGAAGGAGAAATAAAATCCTTTACAGACAAGCGAATGCTGAGAGATTTTGTCACCACCAGGCCTGCCTTACAAGCGCTCCTGAAGGAAGCACTAAACATGGAAAGGAACAACCGGTACCAGCCACTGCAAAAACATGTGAAATTGTAAAGATCATTGATGCTAGGAAGAAACTGCATCAACTAACAGGCAAAATAACCAGCTAACATCATAATGACAGAATCAAAATCACACCTAACAATATTAACCTTAAATGTAAATTAGCTAAATGCCCCAATTAAAAGACACAGACTGGCAAATTGGATAAAGAGTCAAGACCCATCAGTGTGCTGTATTCAGGAGACCCATTTCACATGCGGAGACGCACATAGGCTCAAAATAAAGGGATGGAGGAAGATCTACCAAGCAAATGCAAAGCAAAAAAAAGCAGGGGTTGCAATCCTAGTGTCTGATAAAGCAGACTTTGAACCAACAAAGATCAAAAGAGACAAAGAAGGCCATTACATAATGGTAAAGGGATCAATGCAATAAGAAGAGCTAACTATCCTAAATATATATGCACCCAAAACAGGAGCACCCAGATTCATAAAGCAAGTCCTTAGAGACCTACAAAGAGACTTAGACTCCCACACAATAATATTGGGAGACTTTAACACCCCACTGTCAACATTAGACAGATCAACAAGACAGAAGGTTAACAAGGATATCCAGGAATTGAACTCAGCTCTGCACCAAGCAGACCTAATAGACATCTACAGAACTCTCCAAGCCAAATCAATAGAATAGACATTCTTCTTAGCATCACATCACACTTATTCCAAAATTGACCACATCGTTGGAAGTAAAGCACTCCTCAGCAAATGTAAAAGAACAGAAATCACAACAAACTGTCTCTCAGACCACAGGGCAATCAAATTAGAACTCAGGATTAAGAAACTCACTCAAAACCACACAAGTACATGGAAACTGAACAACCTGCTCCTGAATGACTACTGGGTACATAATGAAATGAAGGCAGAAATAAATATGTTGTTTGAAACCAATGAGTACAAAGACACAATGTACCAGAATCTCTGGGACACGTTTAAAGCAGTGTGTAGAGGGAAATTTGTAGCACTAAATGCTCACAAGAGGAAGCAGGAAAGATCTAAAATCGACACCCTAACATCACAATGAAAAGAACTAGGAAGCAAGAGAAGACAAATTTAAAAGCTAGCAGAAGGCAAGAAATAGCTAAGATCAAAGCAGAACTGAAGGAGATAGAGATACAAAAAAAGGGTTCAAAAAAATCAATGAATCCAGAAGCTGATTTTTTGAAAAGATCACCAAAATTGATAGACCACTAGAAAGACTAATAAAGAAGAAAAGAGAGAAGAATCAAATAGACAGAATGAAAAATGATAAAGGGGATATCACCACCAACCCCACAGAAATACAAACTGCCATCAGAGAATACTATAAACACCTCTACACAAATAAACTAGAAAATATAGAAGAAATGGATAAATTCCTGGACACATACACCTTCCCAAGACTAAACCAGTATGAAGTTGAATCCCTAAATAGACCAATAACAGACTCTGAAATTGAGGCAATAATTAAAAGCCTACCAACCAATAAAAGTCCAGGACCAGACAGTTTCACAGCTGAATTCTACCAGAGGTATAAAGAGGAGCTGGTACCATTCCTTCTGAAACTATTCCAATCAATAGAAAAAGAGGGAATCCACCCTAACTCATTTTATGAGGCCAGCATCATCCTGATACCAAAGCCTGGCAGAGATACAACAAAAAAGAATTTTAGACCAATATCCCTGAACATCGATGCAAAAATCCTCAATAAAATACTGGCAAACCGAATCCAGCAGCACATCAAAAAGCTTATTCACCATGATCAAGTGGGCTTCATCCCTGGGATGCAAGGCTGGTTCAACATACACACACAAAAAAAACTTAATGCATCACATAAACAGAACCAAAGACAAAACCACGTCATTATCTCAATAGATGCAGAAAAGGTTTTCGACAAAATTCAACAGCGCTTCATGCTAAAAACTCTCAATAAACTAGGTATTGATGGAACGTACCTCAAAATAATAAGAGCTATTTATGACAAACCCACAGCGAGTATCATACTGAATGGGCAAAAACTGGAAGCATTCCCTTTCAAAACTAGCACAAGACAGGGATGCCCTCTCACCACTCCTATTCAACATACTGTTGGAAGTTCTAGCCAGGGCAATCAGGCAAGAAAAATAAATAAAGGGTATTCAATTAGGAAAAGAGAAAGTCAAATAGTCCCTGTTTGCAGATGACATGATTGCATATTTAGAAAACCCCATTGTCTCAGCCCCAAATCTCCTTAAGCTGATAAGCAACTTCAGCAAAGTCTCAGGATACAAAATCAATGTGCAAAAATCACAAGCATTCCTATACACCAATAACAGACAAACAGAGAGCCAAATCATGAGTGAACTCCCATTCACAATTGCTACAAACAATAAAATACCTAGGAATCCAACTTACAAGGGACGTCAAGTACCTCTTTAAGGAGAACTGCAAACCACTGCTAAACGAAATAAAAGAGGACACAAACAAATGGAAGAACATTCCATGCTCATGGATAGGAAGAATCAATACTGTGAAAATGGCCATACTGTACTGCCCAAGGTAATTTATAGATTCAATGCCACTCCCATCAAGCTACCAATGACTTTCTTCACAGAATTGGAAAATATAAGTTCATATGGAACCAAAAAAGAGCCTGCATTGCCAAGACAATCCTAAGCAAAAAGAGCAAAGCTGGAGGCATCACGCTACCTATACTATACTACCTTATACTATACTATACTATACTATACTATACTATACTATACTATACTATACTATACTATACTATACTATACCACAAGGCTACAGTAACCAAAACAGCATGGTACTGGTACCAAAACAGAGATATAGACCAATGGAACAGAACAGAGCCCTCAAAAATAACACCACACATCTACAACCATCTGATCTTTGACAAACCTGAAAGAAACAACAAATGGGGAAAGGATTCCCTATTTAATAAATGGTGCTGGGAAAACTGGCTAGCCATATGTAGAAAGCTGAAACTGGATCCCTACCTTACACCTGATACAAACATTCATTCCAGATGGATTAAAGATTTAAATGTTAGATCTAAAACCATAAAAACCCTAGAAGAAAACCTAGGCAATACCATACAGGACATAGGCATGGGCAAGGACTTCATGACTAACACACCAAAAGCAATAGCAACAAAAGCCAAAATGGACAAATGAGATCTAATTAAACTAAAGAGCTTCTGCACAGCAAAGGAAACTACTATCAGGGTGAACAGGCAACCTACAGAATGGGAGAAAATTTTTGCAATCTACCCATCTGACAAAGGGCTAATATCCAGAATCTACAAAGAACTTAAACAAACTTGCAAGAAAAAAATCAACCCCATCAAAAACTGGGCAAAGGATATGAACGGACACTTCTCAAAAGAAGGCATTTATTTATGCAGCCAACAGGCACATGAAAAAATGCTCATCATCACTGGTCATTAAAGAAATGCAAATCAAAACCACAATGAGAGACCATCTCACACCAGTTAGAATGGCAGTCATTAAAACAGGAAACAACAGGTGCTGGAGAGGATGTGGAGAAATAGGAACACTCTTACACTGTTGGTGGGACTGTAAACTAGTTCAACCATTGTGGAAGACAGTGTGGCGACTCCTCAAGGATCTAGAACTAGAAATACCATTTGACCCAGCTATCCCATTACTGGGTATATACCCAAAGGATTATAAATCATGCTGCTATAAAGACACATGCACACGTATGTTTATTGCGGCACTATTCACAATAGTAAAGACTTGGAACCAACCGAAATGTCCATAAAGGATAGACTGGATTAAGAAAATGTGGCACATATACACCATGAAATACTATGCAGCCATAAAAAAGGATGAGTTCATGTATTTTGTACGGACACAGATGAAGCTGGAAACCGTCATTCTGAGCCAACTATCAGAATGCCAGAAAACCAAACACCACGTGTTCTCATTCACAGGTGGTAATTGAACAGTGAGAACTTGGACACAGGGCAGGGAACATCACACACCAGGGCCTGTCGTGGGGTGGGAGAATGGGGGAGGGATAGCATTAGGAGAAATACCTAATGTAAATGACGAGTTAATGGGTGCAGCAAATCAACATGGCACATGTATACATATGTAACAAACCTGCACATTGTGCACATGTACCCTAGAACTTAAAGGATATATATACACACACACACAAATGGGAAGAAGCACTTGAAAGGTTGCACAAAATTAATAATTTACAGAAAAATGCAAAACAATGTCACAATACAAAACAAAATTACCTTACACCAATTACAATGGCCACTAGAAATTTTTTCAAAACACCAACTATGTTGATAATATAAAGAAATTGAAACCTATGTAAGTTGTTGATGAGAAAAGAGATGCAGCCATCATAAAAATATCATAAATGTTCTTCAAATAATTAAAAATGAAATTATCATATAATACAGAAATACCATTTATGAATCTATATCTAAAACATACAACACAGTAAAATGAAGACATAAGCAATACCCTGCTTGCATATCCCCCCACAGCAAGTATTACAACCCAGCCTCTAAATAAATACATACATACATATATAACAATTAAAAAATGAAAAAAAATTTTGTAAAAAACTTTAAACTATATTTCAAGGCTATAGTAATAAAAACCAGAATGGTCTGTGTAGAAAAGTGGACAACCACCAATGAAACAGAAATTACTATTCTCACACATTTTAGACACGATACAAAAAAAAATTTTTTTAAACTGTTTAACATAGAGTTTCTCAAAAATACACAGGTATTAGTGTGTCCCCAAAAGCAATGGCAAAGCAGTCAGTTTTTTCAGTCCCTGATAAGCCATAAAGAAAACTTTGGCTCACACTGTGAACTTGAAAAAAGATTATTGAAGAGAAAGCAGAATCCTTGGAGAATTTAACAGCATGGGGCAGAAGGTGTCCCTGTGAGAGAGCAAAAGAAAAAAGTGACTTGAGCTTCTCAGAAACTCTTTCCATCAAAGCACAGTTCCCCAGACCACATTTTAAGGGCTGGCTGCCTCCTTGATTTGTGTACCTCTCATCTGTGTCATCTGCTTCATTCGCTCTCACCTACCTGGCTGTTTGGCTACCATCTCATTTCTCTTTATATTCCAAGACTCTTTATTTTGCTCCAGACAGGTGATCAAGTCTGGCTTAGAGTCAGCAATACCTGTTTTATTAAGAAAAAAAGTAACATAAATCTTGCTGAATTCTTTAACTACCAACCTAGTATTATGCTTAGTAAAGAGGATATAATAGAAAATTCTAGAAAATTAATATTGATTCATAACAGAACTTTCTACATATTTACAAAATATTTTAAAATTGTGAGTCCTTAATCTCACTACTCAGTATTACTGAATTAAACATTGGTGGTGGCAACTGAATTCTAAGGCATGGGAAACGCTATTTTACGCCATGACATTTTTGGAATTGCCACTAACCTAGAGCAAAAGATACATAAGCTCAGGAAAGGGAAAAGTTCAGGTCAAGATAAAACATCGTGAAGAATTTGTTCTACACCAATGAATTCCCAAGATTTTCTTAAAATTGGAGAGCTAAAATATATTCATGCAAAGCAGAAATTACCAAAATTATCTTAGAAAAGAGAGAAAGGCAATATATTAGGAATTGTGTATTGAAGTTTTCCTCACCCAGGGAGACCAGGTTTCTGTAGTTCTCTAACATCACATCTCTATATAAATTCTGCTGAGCACGATCCAGGCATTGCCATTCCGCCAGAGAGAATTCTATAGCTATGTCTCTGAATGTCAACAATCCCTGAAAAAACAAAACAAAACAAACAAACAAAAAAAACACTCATGAACACACAAACAGTTACCATGTATCTGTAGGCAGAGATTTGTATTTGACTTAAGAGAGTAAAAAGAAGTGGTTTTCAGTTACAAGAGTGACTAAAATTATTCAACAAGATAATTTTTAACACTGAAGTATTCTCTAACTCTGAGAAAAGAGAATAGCATAAGATCCACAATACAACTGTAGATTTGATACTTTTCTGGATGATAAATTATAAAATTAAGGGCATCAACATAGACATGTCTTTTTTTTCTATTTTTCTTTTCTTCTTTTTTTTTGAGACCAAGTCACACTCTGTTGCCCAGGCTGGAGCGCAGTGGCATGATCTTGGCTCACTGCAACTTCCACCTCCTGGGTTCAATCGATTCTCCTGCCTCAGCCTCCCAAGTAGCTGAGACTACAGGCGTAAGCCACCATGCCTGGCTAATTTTTGTAATTTTACTAGAGATGGGGTTTCTCCATGTTGGCCAGGCAGGTCTTGAACTCCTGACCTCAGGTGATCCACCCACCTTGGCCTCCCAAAGTGCTGGGATGGCAGGCATGACCCACCTCACCTGCTGGACATACTATTTTTGAGTGCTATATTTACGTCATAGAGAATAAGTGGTGTGTATTTCTCAAATAGAACAGTCATGATGACTTGGAAGGTACCTCTCAAGTCTTAATATGTGCAATAAACTAAAGATCTTGTGCAGATTTTGTTTCAGGAGATTTCGGATAAAGTCTGAATTTCTGAATTTTTAGCAAGCTCACCAATGTTTCTAGCCTACTAAGAGTATTTTGTCAAACATCCAGTAAGCGGCAGAGTCTGAGTTTTTCCCAGTTTCTCTCATCTGTAAATAAACATAAGAGCCTTCATTTTTAAAAGACAAATATATGCAAAAGTCATCGAAGCCGGGCGCGGTGGCTCAAGCCTGTAATCCCAGCACTTTGGGAGGCTGAGACGGGCGGATCACGAGGTCAGGAGATCGAGACCATCCTGGCGAACACGGTGAAACCCCGTCTCTACTAAAAAAATACAAAAAACTAGCCGGGCGAGGTGGCGGGCGCCTGTAATCCCAGCTACTCGGGAGGCTGAGGCAGGAGAATGGCGTAAACCCGGGAGGCGGAGCTTGCAGTGAGCTGAGATCCGGCCACAGCACTCCAGCCTGGGCGACAGAGCGAGACTCAGTCTCAAAAAAAAAAAAAAAAAAAGTCATCGAAAAAGAAAGGACAACTTCCAGATTAAATGTGATGGTTTATGCACTTCAGCTAGGAAATCTCCTAAGTGTACTTAATAATTAAGAGAATAATAATTAATAGTGGAAAAAATGTCATTGAGATCTTGAACCAAGTGAATAACATTGTTATCAACTTTATTAGGATACATTTGTATTATGTACTGATGGACACAGGCCACAACATCACTGCTGTGGTATTTCTCGCCTCTCAGAAAAGTAAACTGTAATCCAAATTTAATTATATGGATGTACATATATTTGTTTTTCTTTTTTTTTTTTTTTTTTTAGAGATGGAGTCACGCTCTGTCACCCAGGCTGGAGTGTAGAGGTGCAATCTGCAATCTCGTCTCACTGCAACCTCTACCTCCTGAGTTCAAGCAATTCTCCTGCCTCAACCTCCCAAGTAGCTGGGATTACAGATGCATGCAACACACCTGGCTAATTTTTGTTTGTTTGTTTTTTCCATAGAGACGAGGTTTCACCATGTTGGCCAGTCTAGCCTCAAACTCCTGACCTCATGTGATCTGCCTGCCTCGGCCTCCCAAAGTGCTGGGATTATAAGCCTGAGACACCACACTTGGCCTAAATTTAATTATAAAGAAACATCAGTTTTATGCAAAGTTAAAGATGCAGATAACTTCCCTGTGCTGTAATTTTTAACAGTAATTTTAAGTAGTCTTTCTTTAGCACCCTGGAGAGCAAGTATCTCCTAATAGTTTTTTCGGAACTTTCTGGGTAATAAATGCCATTCTGTTTAAATGAGCATTTTCTAAATCCTGTTCTGCCTGGAAATAATAGAGTACACAGATAAAACCCCAACAGGATATGTTTCACTTTTCACTAATATCCAAAGACAATTGTGTTTCCCCAGTAGAAATATTGAGTATTTACACCTTCTCACGTTCAACAGCTACAATGGGAACATTTTAAATATTGCAGGTCATAAATTTGTAGTAAGAATTCTACATGGCATACAAGAATCCAAGATGAAGAAAATGTATGGAACGTTATGGCATATAGAGAAAATATTTTTTTTCAGAACCCCTTGCCTATCATAAAAACGATAAAAATATAGTTGAAACGAACTCATTAGGGATCAACAGTACAAGTAGAGAAGTAAAAATTTGCAAGTTCCGAACAGATGGCATTGCCAAAGGCAGAATGGACACCACGCTTAATCTGAGATATGCATGCCTGAGAAAAAGTGATTTTTTTCTTTTCCTCCTCTTTCTCTGAAATGTATTTTCAGATAAGATGCTCTGGACATATCAAACCCGCATCTTGAGAATATGCCTTTAAAGCACAATCTATTTACCTGCTACCACCACACACACCCACGGGCAGAAAGACCGAGACTTGAAGAAAACATTCACCCATTTTTGTTGTTTATAACGGAAAAGATTTAAGAGCAATGGGAGAACAATGAGCTTCTCCATAACTATTAAAATATGAGTTTCTTTTTCCCTGCCCTCCCCTATCAGACACCAGCAATCTTCTTTACAGTAATGGGAGCATGAACTGCACTGACCTCTTCCTACCAAACGGAAACAGGGCAGGCAGTGCAGCCTTCCTTAGATGCGAAGGTTGAACTAAACTCTCCTGAATGTATCTTGAACCCCTCAAGTGTATAAGTTACTTGATAATCTCGGCCCTGCTTTATGCAAAGTGATTCTGCAGGATCCAAAAGGGTCCAGGAATGGGCTTTTTCAACAAGTCCCCTGTAAATGCTGATTGTGCTTTCCCAGACACATTATTAGCATTAGCGAGAGAAAGCAGGCACAGCAAAGAGTCCCTTACACCCGCCACGTCTGTCACAATACACATACTTGTGATACAAATAAAGACAACCAACCACCATGCTGAAATATTATATTTTTTGTTGACTTTTTTAAGTTTACAGGGACAACAGAAGGCAGCAATGTCTGAGTAAATCTGCACCTAGGAAATATGTACACATGTACTAATAAAATGTTTATTAAGCAGGTACTATGTGCTCAGGAGCATGTCACAGAACACTGTGTTGGGAATGACACATTTTGTGATTTAATTTTCGTAGCACCCTGGGAGTTGGTACTAAGTATTGAATAATTTTTAGCATTTAGATTAAGAGCACAGCATTTTTTTCTTCTTATGTTTCTCTATCATTACTTTTAAAAAGAAAATGTATAGAAGAGTAATTCAATACAATACCACAAAAAACATATGAAATGATGCAACTACATAAAAATTGAGTAATCATCTTCCAAATGGCTATTTTGTAAATAATGAAATCAAGGCAGACATAAAAAAAAATTTTGAAACTAGTTACAGCCAAAATACAACATACTAGAATCTCTGTTACAGCTAAGGCAGTGTTAAGAACAAAATGTGTATCACGAAACACCCACATCAAAAAGTTAGAAAGATCTCAATTTAAAAATCTAATGTTACAATTAAAAGAATTTCAAAAGTAAGATCAAACCAACTTCAACGCTTGCAAAAGACAAGAAATAACCAAAATCAGAGCTGAGACATAAATAGTACAAGGGGTTGGGCGCTGTGGCTCACTCCTGTAACTCCAGCACTTTGGGAGGCCAAGGTGGGGAGATCACGAGGTCAGGAGTTCGAGACCAGCCTGGCCAACATGGTGAATCCCCGTGTCTACTAAAAATACAAAAATTAGCTGGGCGTGTGGCACATGCCTGTAATCCCAGCTACTCGAGAGGATGAGGCAGGAGAATTGCTTGAAACTGGAAGGCGGAGGTTGCAGTGAGCCAAGATTGCACCACTGTACTCTAGCCTGGACAACAGAATGAGACTTCATCTTAAAAAAAAAAAAAAAGTTCAATGAAACCGGAAGTTGCTTTGCATAAAGCAGGGCCGAGATTACCAAGTAACTTATAAACTTGAGGGATTCAAGATACATTCAGGAGAGTTTAGTTCAACCTTCGCATCTAAGGAAGGCTGCATGCACTGCCTGCCCTGTTTCCGTTTGGTAGGAAGAGGTCAATGCAGTTCATGCTTCCATTACTGTAAAGAAGATTGCTGGTGTCTGATAGGGCAGGGCAGGGAAAAAGAAACTTATATTTTAATAGTTATGGAGAAGCTCATTGTTCTCCCATTGCTCTTAAATCTTTTCCGTTATAAACAACAAAAATGGGTGAGATGAGGCGCTGGGAGGGCAGAGCTGCCCAGCATCTTACGCTTCGAGGGGACTAAGAGCCGAGCTGGGCCAAGGATGATATGGGTCCTCAGACCCCGGAGCGGACTGTGAGGAAGTCTGGGTCCTGCTACAGCCACTTTCAGCTGGTTCCAACCAGCTTCCGCCCCTCTCTCAGATGACAGACCCAGCACTCACCATTTCTCGGCTTCCAGGGGATTCCGGTAGCCATAAATCTGCGAATACCTGCAGGACACGAAGCCACAGAGTCTTGGCCTCTAGGAGCAGAGGACGCAGAGCGGTGAAGAGAAGAACTGGAGCTCTAGACGCAGAGAAACACAAAGGACCCGGAAAATTACGGAAGCGTCCTGGTCTCTCCAGCTGCATGCCTGATTGAACAGTTTCTAGTCCACGGCCCCTGATTGAATAAGGTTTCAGGCCCCACCCTTCATGCCTGAATGACAGAATATTTGATCACTGGGCTGAATGAAGTAAAAATAACAGCCTAGGCAGCAGCCTTTACAGGCAAGTCTTCTTCCCTGATCTGAGCCAGGTCAACACCAGAGGATACTTGCGTTTAACCTTGTGTATAACGTCATATGCATTTATAAATGATATATAATATAGTTATTCATAAATTGAAAGAATATAATGACAATTATTTTTAAAATTTGGATGTTATGCAGTGAAACCCGCCTCTACTAAAAATACAAAAAAAAAATTAGCGGGGTGTGGTGGCCGGCGCCTGTAGTCCCAGCTACCCGGGAGGCTGAGGCAGGAGAATGGCGTGTATCCGGGAGGGGGAGCTTGCAGTGAGCCGAGATCATGCCACTGCACTCCAGCCTGGGCGACAGTGTGAGACTCCATCTCAAAAAAAAAAAAAAAAAGAAAGAAAGAAAAATTTGGATGTTCTGACCTTCCTTGCTGTGGATCCTTTGCAGTGATATGGTTTGACTCTGTGGCTCCATCACGAGGTCAGGAGTTCGAGACCAGCCTGACAATATGGTGAAACCTCTCCTCTGCTAAAAATACAAAAATTAGCCAGGCATAGTGGCGCGTGCCTATAGTGCCAGCTACTTGGGAGGCTGAGGCAGGAGAATTGCTTCAACCCAGGAGACAGAGGTTGCAGTGAGCCGAGATGGCACCATTGCACTCCAGCCTGGGCTACAGAGTGAGACTCCTTCTCAAAGAAAAAATAAAAAGTTGTAATTCCCACCTGTCAGGGCAGGGTCCGGGTAGGAGGTGATTGGATCACTGGGGGGGGGATTATCCTTATGCTGTTCTTGTGATAGTAAGGGAGCTCTCAAGATACCTGATGGTTTAAAAATGTGGCACGTCCCTCCTCCAAGTTCTCTCCCTTTTTCCACCATGTAAGATGTGCCTTGCTTTCCCTTCACCTTCTGTCATGGTCATGATTTTAAATTTCCTGAGGATTCTTCAGGCGTGTAGAATTATGATTCAACTAAACCACTTTAAAAAAAAATACGCAATCTGAGGTATTTGTTTATAGCAGTGTGAAAATGTACTAACACATGCAGACAGCCTGAGATTTCAAAAAAGAGGTAATCCTCTGCTGTAAAATATGAGCCATTTGTAACTGTTGAATGTGCTAGTGGCCAAATGTTAAAAAGTAAAAAGAAAAAGGTGGGGCTGGCCCAGTGGCTCACACCTGTAGTCCCAGCACTTTGAGAGGCTGAGATGGCGAACCACCTGAGGTCAGGAGTTCAAGACCAGCCTGGCTGACATGGCAAAACCCCGGCTCTACCAATAATAGAAAAATTAACTGGGTGTGGTGACAGGCACTTGCAATCCCAGCTACTCTAGAGGCTGATGCAGGAGAATCGCTTGAATCCGGGAGGCAGAGGTTGCAAGGAGCCAAGATCCCGCCACAGCACTAGTCTGGCAACAGAGCAACTCTGTCTCAAAATAAAAAAAAAAAAAAAAAGAAACAGGTGGAATAACAGGAGGAATTGATTGTAACAATTTAATCAGTCCAATAGATCCAAAATATTGTTATTATAATTTGTGATTAGTGTGTAATAGTTAATAAAGCATATACGCTTTTGAAGCTAAATCTTTTAATGTAACCCTGTATTTTACCTTTCTAGCACATTGCAGTTCAGACCAGCCACATTGCAACACTCTGTGGCCATGTCAGAGGCATTTGAACCAGAGCAACTACATCTGGAACAGGTGCTGGGTAAAATGGGGCTGAGACCTACAGGACTGTATTTCCATGAGGTCAGGCATTCTAAGTCACAGGATAAATAGGAGATTGGCACAAGATACAGTTCACAAAGACCTTGCTGATAAAGCAGTTTGCAGTAAAGAAGCCACAAAAATTCACCAAAACCAGATGTGAACAAAAGGGACCTTTGATTGTCCTCACGGATCATTACATGCTAATTATAATGCATTCGCATGTGAAAGACATTTCAACCAGTTATGTTGTTATTGTCATGTTTACCACGACAGTTAACGAATGCCATGGCAACATCAGAAAGTTACCTTACATGGTCTAAAAAGAAGAGAAACACTCAGTTCTGGGAATCGCCCATCTCTTTCTTGTAAAACTCATGAATAATCCACTCCTTGGTTAGCATATAATCAAGAAATAACTGTAAGTATTTTTAGTTGAGCAGCCCACACTGCTGCTCTGCCTATAGAGTAGCTATTCTTTTATTCCTTTACTTTCCTAATAAATTTACTTTTATTTTGCAGTGCAGACTCGCCCAAAATTCTTTCTTTTCTTTTTTTTTTTTTCCTTTGAGACAGAGTCCTGCTCTGTTGCCCAGGGTGGATGGAGTGCAGTGGCACCATCTCAGCTCATTGCAACTTCTGCCTTCTGGGTTCAAGAGATTCCCCTGCCTCAGCCTCTGGATTAGCTGGGATTACAGGCACACACCACTATGCCCGGCTAATTTTTGTATTTTTAGTAGAAATGGGGGTTTCACCATGTTGGCCAGGCTGGTCTCGAACTCCTGACCTCAAGTGATCTCCTGCCTCTGCCTCCCAAATTGCCTCGGTTACAGGTATGAGCCAGCACCCACGGCTCTGAATTATTTCTTGTATGAGATCCAAGAACCCACTCTTCGGTTCTGAATTGGGACCATTTCTGGAAGCTTCTTTTCAGTGAATCACAAAGGGATGATACTAAGGAAACCACTAACCCACAGGAAATAGATTGAATCACCAACTGACTAACGTTTTGTAAGTGGTGGCGTACCGGGGTATGGAATGGGATTGGGTTAGTAGCCCAATTTAGGGGAGTTAGAGTGTCTCCTAAGACAATTAAGATAAAAGGTCCCCTTTAATAAAAGGCAAGAACACTTGACAAAACTTGTGGTTGAGGTGCAACTTCAAAAGGTTAGAGTCTTTCCTAAAATTTATGGGGTTAGAGGCCCCTCTCAGTAAAGTCCCTCTGAGCTAAGATTTGGCATTATGGAATGTTAACCACTATTGTCTTTGTTTGTTTGTTTATTTGTTTTGAAACGGAGTCTCACTCTTGTTGCCCAGGCCGGAGTGCAATTCAACATCTCGGCCCACTGCAACCTCCGCCTCGCAGGTTCAAGCGATTCTCCTGCCTCAGCCTCCCGAGTAGCTGGGATTACAGGAGCCCACCAGCGCACCCAGCTAATTTTTGTATTTTTAGTAGAGATGGGGTTTCACCATGTTGGCCAGGCTGGTCTTGAACTCCTGACCTCAGGTCATTCACCCACCTCCGCCTCCCAAAGTGCTGGGATTACAGGTGTGAGCCACTGCACCCGATCATAAAAAAAATCATAATTTTTATGATTATAAAATAATCATAATTAAGATTATTTTCTTTATTATGCCTACATTGGGATTATTTAGTTGCTCTTTTCAAGTATTTCTGTGGATTAAAGTTATGTTTTTTGACATCGTTTCTTTTTTCTTAATATAGAAATATATCACTGTAAACTTCTGATTTAGAACTGTTTTGTGGGTTTTTTTTTTTTTTTTTTTTTTGTATCCCAGGGGTTATTGTATGTTATGTTTCTATTTTCTTTTTTCTCATTATACTTTCTGATTTCCCTTTGCTTTTTCTCTTTGACCTATTCGTTGTCCAGGAACATGTTTACTGTTCACATATTGGTGAGTTTTTAAATGTTTCTTTGGCTATTATTTTCTACTTTTATTAAATTGTAATTTAAAAAGTTGATATAGCTCGGTGCAATGGCTCACGCCTGTAGTCCCAGCATTTTGGGAGGCCGAGGTGAGTGGATTACCTGAGGTCAGGAGTTTGAGACCTGACCAACATGGTAAAACCCCATCTTTACTGAAAATAAAAAATTAGCTGGGCATGGTGGTGCATGCCTGTAATCTCAGTTACTTGGGAGGCTGAGGTAGAAAAATCACTTGAACCCAGATGGCGGAGGTTGCAGTGAGCTGACATCATGCAATTGCATTCCAGCCTGGGCAACAAGAGTGAAACTTCATCTTAAAAAGAAAAAATGGACAAATGATTAAACGAAATTTTAATTAAAAAAAGATATACAAATTGGAAGAAACATTTGAAAGGTTGCACATAATTAATAAATTATAGAAAAATGAAAAACAAAATCACAATACAAAACAAAATTCCCTTATATCAATTAGAATGGCCACTATGAATTTTTCAAAAACACCAACTATGTTGATGATGTAAAGAAATAGAAACCTATGTAAGTTGTTGGTGAGAAAAAAGGTGCAGCCATCATAAAAAACATCATGAATGTTCGTCAAATAATTAAAAATGAAATTATCATATGATATAGCAATTCCATCTATGAATCTATATATAAAGTATGCAACACAGTAAAATGAAGACATAAGTGGTACCCTGCTTGCATATCCCCCCACAGCAAGTCTCATAACCCAGCCTCTAAATAAATAAATATGTGGATAAAAATTAAAAAATAAAAAAATTTGGTAAAAAATCTTTAAACTATATTTCAAAGCTATAGTAATAAAAACAGAATGGCAAGTGCAGAAAAGTGGACAACCACCAATGAAACTGAAACTAGTATTCTCACATATTTTGGACATGATGCAAAAAAAGAATTTTAAAAATAGTTTAACATAGAGTTTCTAAAAAATATGCAGATATTTGTATGTCCCCAAAAGCAATAGCAAAGCAGTCAGTTTGTGCAGTCCTTGGTAAGCCATAAAGAAAACTTTGGCTCACACTGAACTTGAAGGAAGATTACTGAAGAGAAAATAGAATCCTTAGAGAATTTAAAAGCATGGGGCAGAAGGTGTCCCTATGTGAGAGCAAAAGAATAAAATGACTTGGGCTTCCCAGAAACTTTCCATCAAAGCACAGCTCCCCAGACCACATTTTAAAGACTGGCTGCCTCCCTGATTTGTGTACCTTTCATCTGTGTCATCTGCTTCATTCACTCTCACCTACCTGGGTGTTTGGCTACCATCTCAATTCTCTTTATATTACAGGGCTCTTACAGGGCTCCAGGCAGGTGATCAAGTCTGGCTTAGAGACAGCCATACCTGTTTAATTAAGAAAAAAAAGTAACACAAATTTACTGAATTCTTTAATTACCAACCTAATATTATGCTTAGTAAAGAGGATATAATAGAAAATTCTAAAAAAGTAATATTGGTTCATAACAGAGCTTTCTACATATTTAGAAAATATTTTAAATTTGTAGGTCCTTAATTTCATTACTCAGTACTACTGAATCAAACATTGGTGGTGGAAACTGAATTCTAAGGTGTGGGCAACAGTATTTTATGCCATGACATTTTTGGAATTGCCACTAACCTAGAGCAAAAGATACATAAGCTCAGGAAAGGGAAAAGTTCAGGTCAAGATAAAACATCTTAAAGAATTTGTTCTACACCAGTGAATCCCCAAGATTTTCTTAAAATCTGAGAGCTAAAATTTCATGCAAAGCAGAAATTACCAAAAAAATCTTAGAAAAGAGAGAAAGAACATTTTCAGGGTATATTAGAAATTGTGTATTGAAGTTTTCCTCACCCAGGGAGACCAGGTTTCTGTAGTTCTCTGACATCACATCTCTACATAAATTCTGCTGAGCATGATCCAAGCATTGCCACTCCGCCAGAAAGCATTCTATGGCTACATCTCTGAATGTCAGCAGTCCTAGAAAACACACACACACACTCACACACGAAAAACACTAATGAACACACAAATACAATGTGGCCGTAGGCAGAGATTTTTATGTTACTCAAGTTAAAAAACAGAGTGAAGAGAAGTGGTTCTGACTTATAAGAGTGACTAAAATTATTCAATAAGATAATTTTTAATACTGAAGTATTCTCTAACTCTGAGAAAAGAGGATAGCATAACATCCACAATAGTACTGTGGATATGATACCTTTCTGGATGATAAATTATAAAATTAAGAACATCAACATGGACATGTCTATTTTTGTCTTTTCTTTTCTTTCTTTCTTTCTTTCTTTCTTTTTTTTTAGACGGAGACTCGCTCTCTTGCCCAGGAGTGCAGTGGTGTGATCTTGGCTCAGTGCAACCTCCACCTCCCGGGTTTCAATCGATTCTCCCGCCTCAGCCTCCCAAGTACCTGGGACTACAGGCATAGCCACCATGCCTGGCTAATTTTTGCATTTTTAGTAGAGACGGGGTTTCTCCATGTTGGCCAGGCAGGTCTTGAACTCCTAACGTCAGGTAGTCCACCTGCCTCGGCCTCCCAAAGTGCTGGGATTGCAGGCATGAGCCACCTCACCCAGCAGAACATATCTATTTTTGAGCATTATATTTACATCATGCAGAATAAGTTGTGTGTATTTCTCAGATATAACAGTCATGATGAGTTGGAAGGTACCTCTCAAATCTTAATATGTGCAATAAACTAAAGATCTTGTTGTGCAGATTTTGTTTCAGGAGATTTGGGATAAAGTCTGAATTTCTGAGTTTTTAGCAAGCTCACCAATGTTTCTAGCCTAGAAAGCATACGTTGTCAAACATCCAGTAAGTGGCAGAGTCTGAGTTTATCCCAGTTTCTCTCATCTGTAAATAAAGATAAGAGCCTTCATTTTTAAAAGACAAATATATTAAATGAGATAGTTTATGCACCTCAGCTTGTAAATCTCCTATGTATACTTAATAATTGAGAGAATAAAAATTAACTCTATAGTGGAAAAAAAATGTCAGAGACGTCTTGAACCAAGTGAGTAAAACTGTTATCAACTGTCCGGGGACACATTTTTATTATCTGCTGGTCCACACAGGACACAACATCACTGCTATAGTATTTCTCTCCTCTCAGAGAAGTAAATTGTAACCTAAATTTAATTATCTATCTATATAATTTTTTTTGAGACTGAGTCTCACTCTGTTGCCCAGGCTGGAGTGCAGTGGTGTGATCTTGGCTCACTGCAACCTCCGCCTCCTGTCTTCAAGTAATTCTCCTGCCTCAGCCTCCTGAGTAGCTGGGATTACAGGTATGTGCCACCACGCCTGGCTAATTTTTGTATTTTGTTTAGTAGAGACAGAGTTTCTTCACGTTGGCCAGGCTAGTCTCAAACTCCAGACCTCATGTGATCGGCCTGCCTCGGCCTCCCAAAGTGCTAGGATTAGGCATGAGCCACCGCGACTGGCTTAAATTTAGTTATAAAGAAACATTAGTTTTATGCAAAGTTGAAGGTGCAGATAACTTCCCCGTGCTGTAATTTTTAACAGTAATTTTAAGTAGTCTTCCTTTAGCACCCTGGAAAGCAAGTATCTTCTAATGATTTTTTCAGGACTTCCTGGGTAATAAATGCCATCCTGTTTAAATGAGCATTTTCGAAATCCTGTTCTGCATGGAATTAATAGAGCACACAGATGAAACCTCAACAGGACATGTTTCACTTTTCACTAATACCAAAGACAAGTGTGTTTCCCCAATAGAAATCTTGAGTATCCACACCTTCTCACGTTCAACAGCTACAATGGGAACATTTTAAATATTACGGGTCATAAATTTGTGGTGAGAATTCTGCATGGCATACAAGAACCCAAGATGAAGAGAATGTATAGAAGGCTGTGGTATACAGAAAAAATTTATTTTGTTCAGAACCCCTTGACTATCATAAAAATAACAAAGAATAATTGAAACAAACTCATTAGGGATAAACAGCACAAGTAGAGAAGTAAAAATTTGCATGTTCCAAACACATGGCATTCCAAAAGGCAGAGTAGACATTGCTCTATTTTTCTTTTCTTTTCTTTTCTTTTTTTTTTTTTAGACAGAGTCTGGCTCTGTCACCCAGGCTGGAGTGTAGTGGTGCTATCTTTGCTTGCTGTAACCTCCACCTCCCGGGTTCAAGTGATTCTCCTGCCTCAGCCTCCTGAGCAGCTGGGATTACAGGTGCACGCCACCACGGCCGGCTAATTTTTGTATTTTTAGTAGAGACGGGATTTCACCATGTTAGTCAGACTGGTCTCTAACTCCTGACCTCGTTATCTGTCTGCTTCAGCCTCCCAAAGTGCTGGGATTACAGGTGTGAGAGACCATGCCCAGCCCCGACACTGCTCTTGATCTGAGACATGCTCACTTGATGAAAAGTGATTTTTTTTCTCTTCTTCCTCTTTCTCTGAAATGTATTTTCAGATAAGATGCCCTGGACATATCAAACATCTTGAGACTATGCCTTTAAAGCACAATCTATTTACCTGCTACCACCACACACACCCATGGGCAGAAAGACCGAGACTTGAAGAAAACATTCACCCATTTTTGTTGCTTATAACGGAAAAGATTTAAGAGCAATGGGAGAACAATGAGCTTCTCCATAACTATTAAAATATAAGTTTCTCTTTCCCTGTCCTCCTCTATCAGACACCAGCAATCTTCTTTACAGTAATGGGAGCATGAACTGCACTGACCTCTTTCTACCAAACGGAAACAGGGCAGGCAGTGCAGCCTTCCTTAGATGCGAAGGTTGAACTAAACTCTCCTGAATGTATCTTGAACCCCTCAAGTGTATAAGTTACTTGATAATCTCGGCCCTGCTTTATGCAAAGTGATTCTGCAGGATCCAAAAGGGTCCAGGAATGGGCTTTTTCAACAAGTCCCCTGTAAATGCTGATTGTGCTTTCCCAGACACATTATTAGCATTAGCGAGAGAAAGCAGGCATAGCAAAGAGTCCCTTACACCCGCCACATTTGTCACAATACAAACACTTCTGGTACAAATAAAGACAACCAACCACCATGCTGAAATATTATATTTTTTGTTAACTTTTTTAAGTTTACAGAAGGCAGCAATGTCCAAGTAAATCTGCACTTGGGAAACCTGTACACATGTACTAAAAATTTTTTATTAAGCAGGTACTATGTGCTCTGGAGCATGTCAAAGAACACTGTGCTGGGAATAACACATTTTGTGATTTAATTTTCATAGCATCCTGGGAGTTGGTACTAAGTGTTGAATAATTTTTAGCATTTAGATTAAGAGCACAGCATTTTCATTTCTTCTTATGTTTCTCTATCATTAATTTAAAAAAGAAAATGTATAGAATAATAATCCAAAAAATATGAAATGATACAATTACATAAAAATTGAATAATCAGCTTCCAAATGGCTATTTTGTAAATAATCAAATTAAGCCAGAAATAAAAAAAAATTTTTGAAACTAATTAGACCTGAATAACAACATACCAGAATCTCTGGGTCACAGCTTAGACAGTGTTAAGAACAAAATATATAACACTAAACATCTACATCAAAAAGTTAGAAAGATCTTAATTTAAAAATCTAATGTTATAATTAAAAGAATTCCAAAAGTAAGAGCAAACCAACTTCAAAGCTCACAAAAGACAAGAAATAACCAAAATCAGAGCTGAAATGAAGAAGGTTGAAACATAAATCACTATTTATAAATAGTTAAATAAGTATTTATAAATCACTATAAATAGTTAAATAAGTATTTATAAATCACTCTTTATGAATAGTTAAATAAGTATTTATAAATCACTATAAAAAGTTCAACGGGCCGGGCACGGTGGCTCACACCTGTAATCCCAGCACTTTGGGAGGCTGAGGTGGGCGGATCACAAGGTCAGGAGTTCCAGGCCAGCCTGGCCAACATGGTGAAACCTCGCCTCTACTAAAACTATAAAAATTAGCCGGGTGTGGTGGTGGGCTCCTGTAATTCCAGCTACTCAGGAGGCTGAGGCAAAAGAATCGCTTGAATCTGGAAGGTGAAGGTTGCAATGAGCCGAGATCGTGCCACTGCACTCCAGTCTGGGTGAAAAGAGTGAAACTCCATGTCAAAAAATAATAAATAAATAAATAAATAAATAAAAAGAAGTTCAACGAAACCAGAAGTTGATTCTGGTAAAAGATAAAACACAACACTAATGAAGTAAAAAGAAATAATTCAAATAAACACAGTCAGAAACCACATGCTTGTGAAGTTGTGAAGAATGGAATGCTTATATGCTGCTGGTGAGCGTATAAATTTGTTTAAACATTGAGAAAAGCAGTTTGGCAATTTTTCAAAAACCTGAAAACAGAATTACCATTTGACTCAGCAACCCCACAACTGGGAATATACCCAATGAATGTAAGTTACTCTACCATGAAGACACATGCACACATGTTTTTATTACAGCACTATTCACAATAGCAAAAACCAGAAATAAACCTGTATGTCTTCAATAGTAGACTGGATAAAGAAAATGTGGTATGTATACACCATGAAATACGATGCAGTTATAAGAAAGAACAGCATCGTGTCCTTTGCAGCAACATAGATGGAACTGAAGACTGTTATTTTTAGAAAACTAGTGCAGGAACAGAAAATCAAATACTGTATGTTGTCACTTACAAGTGGGAGCAAAATAATGAGAACACATGGACACAGATAAGAAAAACAGACACTGAGGCCTAGTTCAGGGTGGAGGGTCAGAGGATGAAGAAAATCAGAAAACAAATCTGTTGGGTACTATGCTTGCTACCTGAGTGATAAAATAATCTGTACACAAAAACTTCATGATACGATTTTACCTATATAACAAACTTACACACGTGCTCCTGAACCTAAAATAAAAGGTAAAAGAAAAACAATTTGGCTGGGCACGGTGGCTCACGCCTGTAATCCCAGCACTTTGGGAAGTCGAGGTGGGCAGATCACCTGAGGCCAGGAGTTCAAGACCAGTCTGGCCAACATTGTGAAACCCTGTCTGTACTAAAAATACAAAAATTAGCTGGGCATGGTGGCACGCACCTGTAATCCCAGCTACTCAAGAGGCTGAGGCAGGAGAATCGCTTGAACCCGGGAGGCGGAGGTTGCAGTGAGCCGAGATCACACCACTGCACTCCAGCCTGAGTGACAGAGCAAGACTCCGTCTCAAAAAAAAAAAAAAAAAAAAAAAAAAAAAATTCATGGGTGGGAAAGAGTGCAAGGTCAGTGGTAGGACTGGTTTATGCTACAGACAGTGGTCCACGTGGAGCTATACTCTGATTTAGTCCTGTGTCCATGCAGGCAGATTAGACCATGATCAAGTGATACGGACCCCTACATTAGTGGAGGAAACAGGTTGCTACTGCAGATTCAGTGTCTGGGGTTGGGGATATGCCAGAAAACTTGTAGGCACTTTGGTGGGATTTTGGCAAGAAGCACTAAGAGCAAAAGCGCTGTAGTGGAATGCTTGAGGTTGGTGCCTAGTCCTGGGAGGGGTGTGGACGCATCAGTGTCTAGTGGGTCTGTCTGTGAATGGGTGAGAATCACGTGGTGGCAACTCTGAAAAAAGGAGGTCTGTTATCACAATTCCTTTTAGTCCCCTTTCACCCTGAGAGGAGACCTAGAGTCACAGGACAATGTGCAGTGTGACAGCCTGTGTGCAGGAGAACAGAGCCTCCCCTTACCAGATGCCCAGAGTCCCCCTCCAGGTCAGGCCTCTGTAATATCTCTTTTCTGACACCAAATCTGTGGAGTTTGCTAAACACCAAGCAATTTTTGTTTCTTTTGTAATGGAGTCTCTCACTCTGTCGCCCAGGCTGGGGTGCAGTGGCACCATCTCAGCTCACTGCAACCTCCACCTCTCAGGTTCAAGTGATTCTCCTGCCTCAGCCTCCCAAGTAGCTGGGATTACAGGCGCCTGTCACCACGCTCAGCTGATTTTTGTATTTTTAGTGGAGACAGCTTTTCACCATGTTGGCCAGGCTGGCACCAAGCAATTTTTTAACACCAACTTGTTGTCTAACATTTCCATCCTGATACCACCCAGAGTCGGCACGGACCATAATTCAGAGCTCAGTGTCACCATATCGCCCTCACTGCACATGCCTGTCACAAATCCCAGGGACCCATCTATGCTTCTCAGCTACAGTCTGTAAATTGGGGATTCCCATAATCTCCCTCAAGTTCAATAATTTGATAGAGATACAGAATTCTGCAAAATCCTGTACTTATGTTAACCAGTTTACTATAAAACATGCAACCAAGAAACAGTGAAATGGAAAAGAAAAGATGTATAAAAAAAGTTTGGGAAAGATGGGGCATATAGATAGTCCTGGTAAATAGCTGTGATTAATAAAATTCTCTAGCCAGGTGCGATGGTTCATGTCTGTAATCCCAGTAGTCTGAGAGGCTGAGGCAGGTGGATCACCTGAAGTCAGGAGTTTGAGACCAACCTGGCCAACGTGGTGAAATCCTATCTCTACTAAAACAACAAAAAATAAGCCAGGCGCAGTGGTGGGCACCTGTAATCCCAGCTATTTTGGAGGCTGAGGCAGGAGAATTGCTTGAATCCGGGAGGTGGAGGTTGCAGTGAGCCGAGATCATGCCACTGCACTCCAGCAAGGATGACAGAGCGAGCCTGTCTCTAAATTAATTAATTAATTTTTCCATCCTTTGTAGTCTTCACCAACAGCTTAAGAGAAATATTTTTTCCTATTATGACTTAGATGGTTTTGTATTTTCTTACTTATCACATAGCCAGATACAGACTCTGTAAATTTTCACCTCTCTCTTATAAAAGAATCAGCTAAATACTTTTCTTCAGTGGTCAAAATATTTTTTAATCAACTTTGCTTAAATTTTTCTCTTCTCTCAGGGCTCCTGACCTTTGAGTACCCTGTCTGAGCCAACATACAACCCCATTTTCTGTCTCTCCTTAAGAACATGCTTCTTCAGGGTAAAACATTCTCTGATCTAGAATCTAATTTTGTCCCCTTCTATCATACCATTCTTACTCCATCTTCTTTCTAAACTTGTTTGCCATTCTCTATCAAAGAAAGTCCTTGTCTGCCTATACGCTGATATCCTTAAAAATCTTATACTTGGCACTTTTTTCTGTTGTTGGGATTCAGAACTTCTTACCTAAATCTGAACTTGTTTTATTTTACAAAGTCTAGAAGCTGCCCCCAAAACAGCAACACCTTTAATTTCAATAAGATCCTCCCAATTACCATCCATTCTAATTCTAACTGCGTCTGCCTGTGGGTCCCCAGCTTTTCTGAGCTCTGTTGCTTATCTCAGTAAAATGGCTTCTTCCATGGCTGGGATGAGCAGGTTGGGACAACTGCAGGAGAGACTCCCTAGAAAGAACTGACTAGGTCTTCAATAACCTCCTTTTGCAGGCTCCATATTGTTCTTAGCTTGGAGTCACAGGGCTCAGGCTTTAATTTCCAAGTCAGAGATATTCACGTAGTTTTAGAAACTAAGTGGAAGATAAATCCAGAAAAATTACTGAAACACAGTGCTTATGGAAGGGAAAAAAATTTTAAGGTGCTTACATTTTATAGCTCAATGAGAAAAGCAAAAGTATCTATCTCTTTCAGACAATACACATATCACTAACTTATTTCCATAACAGAATATTCAGTAAACAATTAGTAATATGAACAAACTTCTAGAAGGTGCCCAGTCCCATCTCATAAACTTTAGCATAAAATTCAGATATCAAGATAACAGGGCCAGGAGGGTGGCTCATGCCTATAATCCCAACAATTTGAGAGGCACAGGTGGGCGGACCACCTGAGGTCAGGAGTTCGAAACCAGCCTGGCCAGCATGGCAAAACCCCATCTCTACTAAAAATACAAAAATTAGCCGGGCATGGTGGCGGGTATCTGTAATCCCAGCTACCCGGGAGGCTGAGTCAGGAGAATCGCTTGAACCCAGGAGTCGGAGGTTGCATTGAACAGAGATCGTGCCACTGTACTCCAGCCTGGGCGACAGAGACTCGGTCTCAAAAATAAAAATAACAGGATGTAGAACAGAGGTATTTACTGTCACATATATTTTGCAAAAAGAGAGACTGATGTTTTGACGAATCTGTGTAATTCCCCAGTTATCTACCATATTTTCTTGTGCAAATGTATTCATTTCCTACAGCGATAATGGAAGAGACATTTTTCATATTATTTCCCTTGGTAATATTCCCAAAGCTAAGCTTAGAATACCGTGTGAAATCACGCAGCCAAAAAGTAACACAGCTGAGAAAATTTCTACACTCACTCTGAAAAAGAAAAGGGCAAATGAGAATTTTTAACAAATAGATGACTACATTTTTTTGTGTGAAACTCATCTCTTTTATGCCCTTTGTAAATATTTTCTTACATATTGAGCTCCACTGATAAAATGCGATTTACAGTTAACTAACTTAAGTCGAAAGAAGTGAAAATATCTTTTCAAGGTGACGCACCCAGAGAGTGGCAGTGCTGATTGGAACACAGACATGTCTGACTCATGTGTCAAGTCAAGCCATCCAATCACTTCAGAGTCTCCCACGCGCATCCTGCTCACTGAAATGTTCAATGACAACCATTCCAGGAGACGCAGCACTGTGCCTTAATGAGTTCCCCAGGTGCAATTACTTTGAGATTCTTGCACCATCTTATTGGGATCAGTTTTTCTTGTCTTCTTGTGAACTAGGCAAGGTGGGGACGCTTTTACAGGACGCTGTAAAATTCTCAAAGGGAGGGATAAGGAAGGAGACCACTACTACTCCTGCTGCCCTCCTCCCCCCACCTTGCCTAGTTCACAAGACAGGAGGAAAGAGAGAAAGAAACAAAAGTAAGATAAATAGCCAGACAACCTTGGCACCACCACCCAGCCCTAGGAGTTAGACAAAGTAATAATAATAACATCAGCCCCTGACCTAAACTACTTGCGTTATCTGTAAATTCCAGACACTGTATGAAAAAAGCATTATAAAACTTTCTGTTTTGTTAGCTGATGCATGTAGCCCCCAGTCATGTTTCCCACGCTTGCTTGATTTATCATGACCCTTTCACGTGGACCCCTTAAAGTTGTAAGCCTTTTTTTTTTTTTTTTTATACTTTGAGTTCTAGGGTACATGTGCATAACGTGCAGGTTTGTTACATATGTATACTTGTGCCATGTTGGTGTGCTGCAGCCATCAACTCGTCAGCACCCATCAACTCGTCATTTACATCAGGTATAACTCCCAATGCAATCCCTCCCCCCTTCCCCCTCCCCATGATAGGCCCCGGTGTGTGATGTTCCCCTTCCCGAGTCCAAGTGATCTCATTGTTCAGTTCCCACCTATGAGTGAGAACATGCGGTGTTTGGTTTTGTGTTCTTGTGATAGTTTGCTAAGAATGATGGTTTCCAGCTGCATCCATGTCCCTACAAAGGACACAAACTCATCCTTTTTTATGGCTGCATAGTATTCCATGGTGTATATGTGCCACATTTTCTTAATCCAATCTGTCACTGATGGACATTTGGGTTGATTCCAAGTCTTTGCTATTGTGAATAGTGCCGCAATAAACATACGTGTGCATGTGTCTTTATAGCAGCATGATTTATAATCCTTTGGGTATATACCCAGTAATGGGATGGCTGGGTCATATGGTACATCTAGTTCTAGATCCTTGAGGAATAGCCATACTGTTTTCCATAATGGTTGAACTAGTTTACAATCCCACCAACAGTGTAAAAGTGTTCCTATTTCTCCACATCCTCTCCAGCACCTGTTGTTTCCTGACTTTTTAATGATCGCCATTCTAACTGGTGTGAGATGGTCTCTCATTGTGGTTTTGATTTGCATTTCTCTGATGGCCAGTGATGATGAGCATTTTTTCATGTGTCTGTTGGCTGTATGAATATCTTCTTTTGAGAAATGTCTGTTCATATCCTTTGCCCACTTTTTGATGGGGTTGTTTGTTTTTGTCTTGTAAATTTGTTTGAGTTCTTTGTAGGTTCTGGATATTAGCCCTTTGTCAGATGAGTAGATTGCAGAAATTTTCTCCCATTCTATAGGTTGCCTGTTCACTCTGATGGTAGTTTCTTTTGCTGTGCAGAAGCTCTTTAGTTTAATTAGATCCCATTTGTCAATTTTGGCTTTTGCTGCCGTTGCTTTTGGTGTTTTAGACATGAAGTCTTTGCCCATGCCTATGTCCTGAATGGTGCTACCTAGGTTTTCCTCTAGGATTTTTATGGTATTAGCTCTAACATTTAAGTCTCTAATCCATCTTGAATTAATTTTCGTATAAGGAGTAAGGAAAGGATCCAGTTTCAGCTTTCTACTTATGGCTAGCCAATTTTCCCAGCACCATTTATTAAATAGGGAATCCTTTCCCCATTTCTTGTTTCTCTCAGGTTTGTCAAAGATCAGATGGCTGTAGATGTGTGGTATTATTTCTGAGGACTCTGTTCTGTTCCATTGGTCTATATCTCTGTTTTGGTACCAGTACCATGCTGTTTTGGTTACTGTAGCCTTGTAGTATAGTTTGAAGTCAGGTAGAGTGATGCCTCCAGCTTTGTTCTTTTGACTTAGGATTGTCTTGGAGATGCGGGCTCTTTTTTGGTTCCATATGAACTTTAAAGCAGTTTTTTCCAATTCTGTGAAGAAACTCATTGGTAGCTTGATGGGTATGGCATTGAATCTATAAATAACCTTGGGCAGTATGGCCATTTTCACGATATTGATTCTTCCTATCCATGAGCATGGTATGTTCTTCCATGTGTTTGTGTCCTCTCCTATTTCACTGAGCAGTGGTTTGTAGTTCTCCTTGAAGAGGTCCTTTACATCCCTTGTAAGTTGGATTCCTAGGTATTTGATTCTCTTTGAAGCAATTGTGAATGGAAGTTCATTCATGATTTGGCTCTCTGTTTGTCTGTTACTGGTGTATAAGAATGCTTGTGATTTTTGCACATTAATTTTGTATCCTGAGACTTTGCTGAAGTTGCTTATCAGCTTAAGGAGATTTTGGGCTGAGACAATGGGGTTTTCTAAATATACAATCATGTCATCTGCAAACAGGGACAATTTGACTTCTTCTTTTCCTAACTGAATACCCTTGATTTCTTTCTCTTGCCTGATTGCCCTAGCCAGAACTTCCAACACTATGTTGAATAGGAGTGGTGAGAAAGGGCATCCCTGTCTTGTGCCAGTTTTCAAAGGGAATTTTTCCAGTTTTTGCCCGTTCAGTATGATATTGGCTGTGGGTTTGTCATAAATAGCTCTTATTATTTTGAGGTACATTCCATCAATACCGAATTTATTGAGAGTTTTTAGCATGAAGGGCTGTTGAATTTTGTCAAAAGCCTTTTCTGCATCTATTGAGATAATCATGTGGTTCTTGTCTTTGGTTCTGTTTATATGCTGGATTATGTTTATTGATTTGCGAATGTTGAACCAGCCTTGCATCCCAGGGATGAAGCCCACTTGATCATGGTGGATAAGCTTTTTGATGTGCTGCTGAATCCGGTTTGCCAGTATTTTATTGAGGATTTTTGCATCGATGTTCATCAGGGATATTGGTCTAAAATTCTCTTTTTTTGCTGTGTCTCTGCCAGGCTTTGGTATCAGGATGATGTTTGCCTCATAAAATGAGTTAGGGAGGATTCCCTCTTTTTCTATTGATTGGAATAGTTTCAGAAGGAATGGTACCAGCTCCTCCTTCTACCTCTGGTAGAATTCGGCTTACTGGGTACATAACGAAATGAAGGCAGAAATAAAGATGTTCTTTGAAACCAATGAGAACAAAGATACAACATACCAGAATCTCTGGGACACATTTAAAGCAGTGTGTAGAGGGAAATTTATAGCACTAAATGCCCACAAGAGAAAGCAGGAAAGATCTAAAATTGACACTCTAACATCGCAATTAAAAGAACTAGAGAAGCAAGAGCAAATACATTCGAAAGCTAGCAGAAGGCAAGAAATAACTAAGATCAGAGCAGAACTGAAGGAGATAGAGACACAAAAAACCCTTCAAAAAAATGAATGAATCCAGGAGTTGGTTTTTTGAAAAGATCAACAAAATTGACAGACCGCTAGCAAGACTAATAAAGAAGAAAAGAGAGAAGAATCAAATTGACGCAATAAAAAATGATAAAGGGGATATCACCACCGACCCCACAGAAATACAAATTACCATCAGAGAATACTATAAACACCTCTATGCAAATAAACTGGAAAATCTAGAAGAAATGGATAATTTCCTGGACACTTACACTCTTCCAAGACTAAACCAGGAAGAAGTTGAATCCCTGAATAGACCAATGGCAGGCTCTGAAATTGAGGCAATAATTAATAGCCTACCAACCAAAAAAAGTCCAGGACCAGATGGATTCACAGCCGAATTCTACCAGAGGTACAAGGAGGAGCTGGTATTTCTCTCGGGGAGCTCGGCTCTTAAGACGCGAGTCTGCAGACGCTCCCGGCCTAATAAAGAACCTCTTCCTTCTTTAATCCAGTGTCTGAGGAGTTTTGTCTGCGGCTTGTCCTGCTACAGATTTAGGGATAGTTTTTTTGTTTTTTGGTTTTTGGTTTTTTTTTTTGAGACAGAGTCTCGCTTAGTCGCCCAGGCTGCAGTGCAATGGCGCGATCTCGGCTCACTGCAAGCTCCGCCTCCCGGGTTCACGCCATTCTCCTGCCTCAGCCTCCCGAGTAGCTGGGACTACAGGCGCCCTCTGCCTCGCCCGGCTAATTTTTTGCATTTTTAGTAGAGACGGGGTTTCACCGTGTTAGCCAGGATGGTCTCGATCTCCTGACCTCGTGATCCGCCCGCCTCGGCTTCCCAAAGTGCTGGGATTACAGGCGTGAGCCACCGCGCCCGGCCTGTTTTTTGGTTTTTTTGCCTTCAGAAATCTGACAGAATCCAGAGGGCAGAAATTACTTCTGGGTTTTTCCCTCAATACCAGCATCTGATTGGCTGACCAGCAATGTGTCTCCATGAAATGGAAGCTGAGTTGGGTAAAGACAATCCTAATGTCGCAAGGGATTAGCTTTTTACAGGAAAGGTATACTAGGAGATTGCTCACAGCCCCAGGGCATCCATTTGCTCTCTTGAAAGGCTACACTTTATACCGTGTGTTATTCTCAAAAAGAAAATAACTCAGGAGATGATATGCACTAGACACTCCAGCAGACATGGCCGCAGTGGGTATCTTGGTTTATCCACAAGCAGTACTAAGACCCAGGGCCAGGAAAAACCTAAAGTGTGGCTGAAGAAACATTACCCTGTAAGGTTTCCCCCCAAATAACTCAACCCAGACATTATGATAAGATGTCCGTGCATGGAGAAGACAAAAAAAGAGGCACAGAGATTTTTTACAATCCAGTGTCAGAGGCTTAATCTCTGCTTTCTTTCTTTCTCTTTTTTTCTTTCTGAGACAGAGTCTCACTCTGTTGTCCAGGTTGGAGTGCAGTGGCACGATCTTGGCTCACTGCAACCTCCCTCTACTGGGTGCAAGCGATTCTCCTGTCTCAGCCTCCTGAGTAGTTGGGATTACAGGCACCCACCACCACGCCCGCTTAATTTTTTTGTATTTTTAGTAGAGATGGGGTTTCATCATGTTGCCCAAGTTGATTTCCAACTCCTGACCTCAAGTGATCTGCTCGCCTGGGTCTCACAAAGTGCTAGGATTACAGGCATGAGCCACCGCGCCCAGCCTCTACTTTCTTCTTACGTTAAATATTTACAAACGGGAAACTTTTTTTCCCGTTTGACATTGAATGACACTTTTAAAATGTCATCCAATGCTTTTTTTAAAAAAATAATTAATATAAGTACTGTGTCTGAAATATACAAGAAATAATGTGAGTTAGAAAAAAGTTGGCATTTGGGAATGTCAGAAAAATTGAAAATTTAATACTTTACTGCAAGCCAGAGTTAGTCTGTGAGAAAAGCATGGTTGACTTAAGACCCTGCTTAAGACACAGCTGAGGCCGGGCCCAGCGGCTCATGCCTGTAATCCCAGCACTTTGGGAGGCCAAGGCGGCCAGATCACCTGAGGTCAGGAATTCAAGACAAGCCTGGCCAACATTGTGAAACCCCTGTCTCTACTAAAAATACAAAACTTCGCCGGCTGTGCTGGTACAGGCCTGTAATCTCAGCTACTCGGGAGGCTGAGGCAAGAGAATCACTTGAACCTGGGAGGCCGAGGTTGTAATGAAGTGAGATCACGCCACTGCACTGGACTGGAGCTCTGGGCGCAGAGAAACACAAAAGACCCACAAAATTACGGAAGAGTCCTGTTCTCTCCAGCTGCATGCCTGATTGGACAGTTTCTAGTCCACGGCCTCTGACTGGATAAGGTTTGAGGCCCCGCCCTTCAGGCCCTGAGTAACAGAAAATTTGATCAAACACTGAGCTGAATAAAGCAAAAATAACAGGCTAGGCTGCAGCCTTTACAGCCAAGACTTCTTCCCTGATCTGAGACAGGCCAACCACAGAGGATATTTGCTTTTAACCTTGTGTATAATGTCATACGCATTTATAAATGATATATAATATAGTTATTCAGAAATTGAAAAAATATAAAGACAATTATTTTAAAATTTTGGATTTTATGACCTTCCTTGCTGTGGATCCTTTGCAGTGATAATGGTTTGGTTCTGTGGCACCACCCAAATCTCATCTCAAATTGTAATTCCTGGCCAGGCGCGGTGGCTCACGCCTGTAATCCCAGCACTTTGGGAGCCTGGGGCAGGGGGAGCGGGGAGATCCCTTGAGGCCAGGAGTTCGAGACCAGCCTGGCCAACATAGTAAAACCCGTCTCTACTAAAATTACAAAAATTAGCCAGGGTGGTGGCGGGCGCCTATAGTGTCAGCTACTCGGGAGGTTGAGGCAGAAAAATCACTTGAACCCGGGAGGCGGAGTTTGCAGTGAGCCGAGATCGCACCACTACACTCCAGCCTGGGCGACAGAGGGAGACTCCGCCTAAAAAAAAAAAAAAAAAAAAAAAAAAAAAAAAAAAAAAAAAAAAAATTGTAATTTCTACGTGTCAGGGCAGGGACCGGGTGGGAGGTGATTGGATCATTGGGGTGGACTGTCCTCTTGCTGTTCTTGTGATAGTAAGGGAGCTCTCAAGATATCTGATGGTTTAAAAATGTGGCACATCCCCCCTACCCTCCCCATCCCCAGTTCTCTCTTTTTTTCCACCAAGTAAGATGTACCTTGCTTTCCCTTCACCTTCCGTCATGGTCATGATTGTAAGTTTCCTGAAGATTCCTCAGCCACGTAGAACTATGACTTAATTAAACCACTTTAAAAAAAACTGTGCAGTCTGAGGTATTTGTTTACAACAGTGTGAAAATGGACTAATACATGAAGGCAGCCTGAGATTTCAAAAAGGAGGCAATCCTCTGCAGTAAAATATGAGCCACATGTAAATTTTGAATTTTCTATTAGCCAAATAAAGTAAAAAGAAAAAGGTGGGGACGGGTGCAGTGGTTCACACGTGTAATCCCAGTACTTTGAGAGGCTGAGGTGGCAAACCACCTGAGGTGAGGAGTTCAAGACCAGCCTGGCTAACACGGTGAAATCCTGTCTCTACTAAGTACAAAAATTAGCTGGGCATGGTGACAGGCACTTGTAATCCCAGCTACTCTGGAGGCTGATGCAGGAGAATTGCTTGAACCCAGGAGGCAGAGATTGCAGTGAGCCGAGATCACACCACTGCACTCCAGCCTCATGACAGAGTGACACTGTCTCAAAATAAAAAAGAAGGAAACAGATGGAATAACTGGTAGAATTCATTGTAACAATTTAATCAGCCCAATATGTCCAAAATATTATTATTTTAATATGTTATTAGTATGTAATGGTTAATAAAGCATATATATTTTGAAGCTAAATCTTTGAATGTAACCTTGTATTTTACCTTTCTAGCACATTGCAGTTCAGACCGACCAGCCACATTCCAGCACCCTGTGGCCATGTCAGAGGCATTTGAACCAAAGCGACTGCATCTGGAATAGGTGCTGGGTAAAATGGGACTGAGACCTACAGGACTGCATTTCCATGAGGTCAGGCATTCTAAGTCACAGGACAAATAGGAGGTTGGCTCATGATACAGTTCAAAAAGACCTTGCTGATAAAGCAGTTTGCAGTAAAGAAGCCACAAAAATCCACCAAAACCAAGATGGGAATGAAAGTGACCTCTGATTGTCATCATGGATAGTTACACCCTAATTATAATGTATTAGCATGCTAAAGACATTCCCACCAGCACCATGACAGTTAACGAATGCCATGGCAACATCAGAAAGTTACCTTACATGGTCTGAAAAAAAGAGAAACATTCAGTTTTAGGAATTGCCCACCCCTTTCTTGTAAAGCTCATGAAAAATCCACCCCTTTTTAAGCATATAATCCAGAAATAACTGTAAGTATTTTTAGTTGAGCAGCCCACACTGCTGCTTTGCCTACGGTGTAGCTATTCTTTTATTCCGTTATTTTCCTAATACATTTGCTTTTGCTTTGCACGGCAGACTCGCCCAAAACTCTTTCTCTCTCTTCCTTCCTTTCTTTCTCTCTCTTCTTCTTCTTCTTCTTCTTCTTCCTCTTCTTCTTCTTCTTCTTCTTCCTTCTTCTTCCTTCTTCTTCCTTCTTCTTCCTTCTTCTTCCTTCTTCTTCCTTCTTCTTCCTCTTCTTCTTCTTCTTCTTCTTCTTCTTCTTCTTCTTCTTCTTCTTCTTCTTCTTCTTCTTCTTCTTCTTTTTTCTTTGAGGAAGAGTCTAGCTCTGTTCCCCAGGGTGGAGTGTAGTGGTGCCATCTCGGCTCATTGCAACCTCCACCTCCTGGGTTCAAGAGATTCTCCTGCCTCAGCCTCTGGAGTAGCTAGGATTACAGGTGCACACCACCATGTCCAGCCAATTTTTGTGTTTTTAGTAGAGATGGGAGCCAGGCTGGTCTTGAACTCCTGACCTCAGGTGATCCGCCTGCCTCTGTCTCCCAAAGTGCTGGGGTTACAGGTATGAGCTACCACCCCCGGCCCTAAATTCTTTTTTGTATGAGATCCAAGAACCTACTCATCGGTTCTGGATTGGGACCATTTCTGGAAGCTTCCTTTCAATGAATCACAAAGGGATGATACTAAGGAAACCCCCAACTCAATGGAAATAGACTGAATCACCAATTGGCTAACTTTTTGTAAGTGCTGGCATATCCGGGTAAAGAATGGGATTAGGTTAGTAGCCCAATTTAGGGGAGTTAGAGTGTCTCCTAAGGCAGATAAGACAAAAGGTCCCCTTTAATAAAAGGCAAGAACACTTGACAAAACTTGTGTTTGAGGTGCAACTTCAAAAGGTTAGAGTCTTTCCTAAGATTTAGGGGGTTAGAGGCCCCTCTCAGTAAAGTCCCTCTCAGCTAAGATTAGATTTGGCATTATGGAATGTTAACCACTGTTGCCTTTCTGTGTGTTTGTTTTGAGATGGAGTCTCACTCTTGTTGCCCAGGCTGGAGTCCAGTGGTGAGATCTCGGCTCACTGCAACCTCCACCTCCCAGAATCAAGCGATTCTCCTGTTCAGCCTCACAGGTAGCTGGGATTACAGGCAAACGCCATGACGCCCAGCTAATTTTTGTATTTTTAGTAGAGACAGGGTTTCCCCGTGTTGGTCAGGCTGGTCTCAAACTCCTGACCTCGTGATCCGCCCACTTCAGCCTCCCAAAGTGCTGGGATTACAGGCATGAGCCACCGCGCCCATCCCTGTTTTTGGATTAATCTACCTTGCATGTTTCACGGATGACTGTGGCTGACAGAATCAGGCGAGTACAGGATCATGGAACATGTGGGAAACTTGAGAGCTGATGGGACTGCTGAAAAAGATTCTTTCATAACCAACAAGTGGCCACCTGAACTTTCGATTCAGTGCAATGCGTGGGTCTTTCTATGACTTTTCTGAGCTCCTCACCTTTCCCACCCTATCATAGGCAATGCTTGCCTCTCTCTCTAGAGAGAGATCAAAAAGAAGGAAACAGATGGAATAACTGGTAGAATTCATTGTAACAATTTAATCAGCCCAATATGTCCAAATATTATTATGTTAATATGTGATTAGTATTCAATGGTTAATAAAGCATATATATTTTGAAACTAAATCTTTGAATGTAACCTTGTATTTTACCTTTCTAGCACATTGCAGTTCAGACCAGCCACATTCCAGCACCCTGTGGCCATGTCAGAGGCGTTTGAACCAGAGCGACTGCATCTGGAATAGGTGCTGGGTAAAATGCGGCTGAGACCTACAGGACTGCATTTCCATGAGGTCAGGCGTTCTAAGTCACAGGACAAATAGGAGGTTGGCTCATGATACAGTTCACAAAGACCTTGCTGGTAAAACAGTTTGCAGTAAAGAAGCCACAAAAATCCACCAAAACCAAGATGGGAATGAAAGTGACCTCTGATTGTCATCATGGATCGTTGCACCCTAATTATAATGTATTATAATGCCTTTCCCACCCTGTCATAGGCAATGCTTGTCTCTCTCTCTCTCTCTCTCTCTCTAGAGAGAGGTAATATGCCAATGGGAGATAGGCTAATTTTCTCTTTTTGGGGTCTAGGTTCTAGTATAAAATAGTAGTCTTAATTTGGAGAGGGATCTGTTTGCCTTCATATATATGTATACACACACACATACATATATGTGTATTTCCCTTTCCTGTCTTTTCTGTTACTCTGGGCCACCATCTTTCCCAGAGACCACATGATGAAACTTCTGGTCAGAAGTTCCTGAAACAGGCCTGGCAAGGTGGCTCATGCCTCTAATCCCAGCACTTTGGGAGGCCGAGGCACGCACATCACCTGAGGTCAGGAGTTCAAGACCAGCCTGGCCAACATAGTGAAACCTCATTTCTACTAAAAATACAAAAATTAGCCAGGGTGGTGGTAGGCACCTGTAGTCCCAGCTACTCAGGAGGCTGAGGCAGGGAGAACTGCTTGAACCTGGGAGGCAGAGGTTGCAGTGAGCCAAGATCCCACCACTGCACTCCAGCATGGGAGACAGAGCAAGACTCCCTCTCAAAGATACAAAGAAACAAAAAGGAAGGCCTTGAAAAAAACAACAACAAAATGCATGAAGTTTCCCTCTTGTTTTATGTTCTTGGGAGCTTGACCTTGTAGCCATGTGGCAATATGTTCTCTTGGTTTCTACCATCCAGCATACAGAAGTTTTTAAATTTGTGTTCTAGTAACCCTAAAAATGATCTTGAGCAGTTAAAAACCTTTGCAAGCTCAAAATTGGCTGCTGGAGGCTTCTTCTGGGAGACTCCAATGGAGCCTGCTCAGTGCTGTAGCTCAGTAGCTGGGCTTTGCTGTGTCGCAGTGGCAGCCCGAGTTCAGGGTTCAATTTCTGGCTTAGGAAATGAGTCCTTTGTGATTTGATATCTGTGTGAGCATTTGTTGATTCTCTTCCGCTCTGTGAATCATCTTGAGCTACTTTTAAAGATTCTAGATTTTGTAAAAACTGCTTGCCACCTTTTTGAAAATACCTTGGACACTTATGGTTAGGTCCATAACCTTAGTTAAAGCTCATTGGTTTCAGGAGGCAGAAGTTGTAGTGAGCCAAGGTTGGCCACTGCACTCCAGCCTGGGTGGCAGAGGGAGACTCTGTCTCAAAAAAAAAAAAAAAGCTTATTGGTTTCACCTGGGAGGTTCTGTTAGTAAACTTCAAAAGTCAGAAATATTGACACTTTGGCATGGCTTAAGTCAAGTAATAAGAGAATGAAATAAATTTTTTGCCAGGCACAGTGACTCACACCTGTAATGCCAGCCCTTTGGGAGGCCAAAGTGGGCAGTTCACCTGAGGTTGAAAGTTTGAGACCAGCCTGACCAATATGGAAAAATCTTGTCTCTACGCAAAATACAAAATTAGCCAGGCATGGTGGCGCATACCTTTAATCCTAGCTACTGTTGGCTGAGACAGGAAAATTGTTTGAACCCAAGAGGTGGAGGTTGCAGTGAGCCGAGATCATGCCATTGCACTCCAGCCTGGGCGATAAGAGCAAAACTTCATCTCAAGATAAATAAATAAATAAATAGACAATTGTTTTTTAAAAAGTGCATCATGGTTAAAATTCAGCTTATGTTTGTTTGTTTGTTTATTTATTTATTTATTTATTTTTCTGAGATAGAGTCTTGCTCTGTCACTCAGGCTGGAGTACAGTAGAACAATCATGGCTTACTGCAACCTCTGCATCCTGGGATCAAGCAATGATCCTGCCTCAGCCTCTGGAGTAGCTGGGATTACAGGCGCCCGTGGCCACACCCCGCTAATTTTTGTATTTTTGGTAGAGATGGGGTTTCACCATGTTGGCCAGGCTGATCTTGAACTCCTGATCTCAAATGATCTGCCTGCCTCGGCCTCCCAAAGTGCTGGAATTACAGGCGTGAACCACCATGCCTGGCCCCAAAATTGGCTTAATTAAATGCAGATATTCAAGCTCTAACAACTGGAACTCCTTGGAAAAAACAGAGGAGGTGCCACAATAGGCATTTTGGGGAAAACGTCTGTTTTCCTCATGAAACCCCAGGAACTGGAAGTGGATAGATCCCTCTCAAAGTCTAAGGCTCTGTTCCATTTTGCATTGCATTGTCTGATGGTTTTTACTTTCTGTAATATCAGAAATTATTTCACATTATGAGAGAACTTAGAAATGTAATAACTAGGTAGGAAATATACATTGAGTGATGGCTAATAGCAGCTATGGGGGGATACTTGGCTTTTTGCAAATTTGAATCACAGAAGTGTGCTCTTGGCTCCCTAGAAGCTATGAAAATGTCCCCTCCCCCTAACTGAGAGATAAGATGCCAATGGGAGATGGACTAATTTTCTCTTTTTGGGATTCAGGTTATAGTATAAAAATAGTCTTAATTTGAAGGGATCTGTTTTGCCCTCCAGCTGTGCTTACTTACTAGTCTGTAGAAACTGCTTGGTTTTTGTTTTCCTGGCCCTATTTCTCCGAGGCATCCACCCTGAAGCCAGGGTGGTAATCCAATTAAAAAACTGACAAAGGAAAAATCTTAAAGGTACTTGATCTTCTTCTTCCATCTGTGTATTTATAAGTGGTGTGTGTGCAATAAGAAAGAGCTTTGAATAATTGGTTTAAAAATAATAAGAGCTTAAATCAAATAATTATCAGAAAAATAGAAACCGTGGTGTGTTTTACTAAAGTCATGTTTTAATCTACATGACTTTAGTAATCTTTGGGAAATAAAAACAGTTTTACATGCTAGGTATGTAAAAAAAGTAAAATGTGTTTTTGGTAAAAGATTACAAGAAGTCATGGGAATGTGGATTACTTTTGGCCTAAATTATAGAGCTGAAGGTTTAACCAAGTTGTGAAAGGTTTGTGAAAAATTAAATCTTGTAAAAGAAATTCTACGTGTTAACAAATTGGCTAAAGTTAAAGGGGTATTCAGTTTTTTTTATAAATTTAACACTGGAATAAAAGAACAGCTGGTTTTCCTTAGAACATTAATCTGCTTTTTCACAAAAATTATAAAGTGTTATCAAAGGATTACAGGAATCTTACCTTATGATCAAAGTGATTAAGACTAGATAGATTTGCCTATAAGATTTTATTAAGAATTAGGTTTGACATCAATAGTGCATTAACACAAGGGTGAGATTTAGCAAACTGTGAACAAGATTTTCATGTAACATTTTAAAAATGAAATATTTTTATCTGCTTTTTTGAATAAACTGGAGCAAAGGGAAAGGAAAAAAAAGATTATTTGGGAAGTGAAGTCTTCCCTCTATTAATGAGTAAAGGTTTTTGCCAGTTTAAATTTTTTTTTTTTTTTTAAGATGGAGTCCTACTCTGTCACCAAGGCTGGAGTGCAGTGGTGTGATCTTGGCTCACTGCAACCTCCACATCCTGGGTTTAAGCAATTTTCTGCCTCAGCCTCCTGAGTAGCTGGGATTACAGGCACGTGCCACCATATCCAGCTAATTTTGTATTTTTAGTAGAGACAGGGTTTCACCATCTTGGCCAGGGTAGTCTTGAACTCCTGACCTTGTGATTGACCCGCCTTGGCCTCCCAAAGTGCTGGGATTACAGGCGTGAGCCACTATGCCCGGCCTTAAAATTTTGAGTTATCATTTTGGTTAATGAGTGAACTTATGATAACCTGAGATTTGATATTTGACAAACTTTAAAAAATCAAATTATAAATTATGTATTTTTCTTACCTAAATATCTTTTAGACAGTAGATCTCTTAAAGGACAAAAACGACATTTGGCTTATTTGGTATAAAAATCATACGGGAAGAATTCTCGGAAAGCATTGTCAGGCTGGGTACAGTGGCTCACACCAGAAATCCCAGCACTATGGGAGTCTGAGGAGGGTGGATCACCTGAGGTCAGGAGTAAAAGACCAGCCTGGCCAACATGGTGAAACCCTGTCTCTACTAAAAACACACACACACAAAAATAGCCAGGTGTGGTGGCAGGCACCTGTAATCCCAGCTACTCAGGAGGCTGAGGCAGGAGGATCGCTTGAACCCAGGAGGTGGAGGCTGCAGTGGGCAAGCCGAGATTGCAGCATTGCACTCCAGTCTGGGCAACAAGAGTGAAACTATCTCAAAAACAAAAAAGAAGGCATTGTCAAATATGAAATGGTGTTTTGTTTTCCTTGGGCTGTACTTGTAGAAAAATGTTATTTTGTATGTGTTTCAAAATAATGGAAAATCCTGTAATTCCGATATGACTTAGTGTATGTTATTAATAGTAATAATTGTTATGTAAAATTCCTGTATGCAACAGAAGTAACAAAAATCTCCCTGTCAATTGTGGCTTTAATAGTGGCTGTTCTAAGACTTCTCTGTCATCCACAGACAATTGTTGTCTTGTTTCAATCCTCTTTGAAAGGTAATTTATAATCAGCTATAGGACGTTGACAGGTGCTCTTAAATGCAGGTTTCTGATAACTTTGGAAATCTTGGTATTAGAATAAAGAAAAAACTGTCAGGACTCTCATGGAGATGCTGAAATGTTCATGAATATCAAGCAGAACAGGACATAACTGCATGGAGTGAACTAATATAAGACTGAAGTAATCTTTTTGACTTTGCTTAAAATATTAGTGATCCTGGCTGGGCGTGGTGGCTCACGCCTGTAATCCCAGCACTTTGGGAGGCCAAGGCAGGTGAATCACAAGGTCAGGAGTTCGAGACCAGCCTGACCAACATGGTGACACCCTGTCCCTTTAATATTATACAGTTTGACTATTATTTCTGCAGGAATTATTACCTTAATTTGCTTTTTTGTTGAAAACTATGCATTTCTGCATTCAAGAATTTGTTTCTGGCTTTTAGTTTTCCAAAAAAAATTTTTTTTTACTAAAGCTATGTTTTATTTTTTAAGTATATTTTAGTAAAGCAATTAAGTATATTTTATTCCTTCTAATTTTAGTCTTTATAGATCTGTAAATATATTTGCATTTTTTATCAGTTTGTCTTTATTACCATAGATTTGCTCTGCTTAATCTCCCAGTTAACTATTTCTCTCATTGGCTTATTATAAGTTAATAGTTAACCCCTACAATGTATATTCAATTTAAAGATTTTATTTTTCTTTTATTCAATTTACATTTGGCTCTTTCCACGTATACTCTTCAACTTTAAAGTTTCTTCTTCAGCCAGGTGCTATGATTCACGCCTGTAATCCCAGCACTTTGGGAGGCTGAGGCGGGCAAATAACCTGAGGTCAGGAGTTTGAGACCAGCCTGGCCAACATGGTGAAATCCCGTCTCTACTAAAAATACAAAAATTAGTCAGGCATGGTGGCACGTGCCTGTAGTCCCAGCTACTCAGGAGGCTGAGGCAGGAGAATTGCTTGAACCCAGATTGCAGAGGTTGTAGTGAGCTGAATTTGCAGACACTGCACTCCAGCCTTGATGACGGAGGGAGACACTATCTCAAAAATAAATAAATAAATAAATAAATAAAGTTTTTTCCTCTTTCAATATTATTTTGGTTTCTTATTTTACCATTGAATTGATTTAAACATTTTTAATACAATTTTAATATTATAAATGTATGTAACATCCAATTTCTTCTTACTCTAAATTCTGAGAACTCGATAGACTGGATTAAGAAAATGTGGCACACATACACCATGGAATATTATGCATCCATAAAAAAGAATGTGTTCATGTCTTTTGCAGGGACATGGATGAAGCTAGAAACCATCATACTCAGCAAACTATCGCAAGGACAGAAAACCAAACACCGCATGTTCTCACTCATAGATGGGAATTGAACAATAAGATCACCTGGACACGGGGTGGGGAACATCACACACCAGGGCCTGTCACGGGGAGGGGGCTGGGGGAAGGATAGCATTAGGAGAAATACCTAAATGATGAGTTGATGGGTGCAGGACACCAACACAGCACATATATACCTATGTATCAAGCCTGCATGTTGTGCACATGTACCCTAGAACTTAAAGTCTAATAAAAAATAATAATAAATTCTGAGAACTTATTTGTTTGTATATGTCATAATTTATCATTTAGATCTCATGTTTGGGAGTATAACCCATAAACAATATCTAGCCACAGACAAGTGTAAGACAAAGTTGAATAATTACTGAATTTCAAAGGAAATTCGTACTGAGGTTAATTTAGATATTCAATGACATGCCAAGAAGGAAGCATTGAGACTGGAACCAAATCACCAAATACTGCATAACAAATTCTACCGTACTAACTTACTGTTAAAGACAGAAACATTCATTTTAGCCATGTGCAGCTACTAATATTTTCACATATTAATAAAGTAAAGTAATCACGTTGTTATGTGTGCAATGTGAATGCGTGTGCATCCCTGCAATGCCAAATAGAGCTAAAAATATATCACGACTTTGCAGGAACACAAATAAGTCAAGAAAAGATTCAAAGGAGTTATCAACATGAGAAGCCAATGATTAATCACAAAGCAAAATTGATAATCTTGTGCCTATAGTCCCAGCTGCTTGGGAGGCTGAGGCAGGAGAATCACTTAAACCCGGGAGGCAGAGGTTGCAGTGAGCCAAGATAGCACCAATGCACTCCAGCCTGGGTGACAGAGTGAGACTCCACCTCAGAAACATAAAATAAAATAAATGAAGAAGCACAGGCAGCAGAAAGAAGGAAGGATGAGACAGCACATCTGGCAGGGTGAGGCTTCCTACAATAGGTTGATAATAATAGGAGCATCATTTCTTAGGTTTTTACAGCTCCAGGGGTAGATGTGGTGCCACACTAGAATCAAAGTAAGGGAGATGAACCTGACCAGCCCAACTAAAGCCAAAAGCCTCCAAGTTCTGCAACTCTAAGAAAAATGAGAGAACATGCAGCCTGCAGTCAAAGGGAGATAAATAGTGAAGCTAGTCAGTCCATGCCTTGGCTGATTTAGGAAGGCAGGCCAGCTGTACTGATATGTTGGGGTTTGAATTGACCCAGAGTTTTTGTAGAGAAAAATTTAATAAGTTAATTTAAATGTTTTCCAGATGCATGTAGAGAAGCCCAGAGATTTCAGGCTCTGCTGTGTGCTTCAGAGCTCATCAGGGCATCAGCTCTGGAAGGATGCAGTTATTCTTTGCACCATCCCCCATCCAGTCTTCTTTTTCCTAGATGCACAATCAGTGGGATGCCAAGGAGAATGAACAAGGAACACATCGTGGTCAGGAGCAAGACGGATGCAAGAATAAGCAGTAACTACTTGGAAACCCAAAGGGAGCATTTTTCTCTTTCCTGTGGGCAGCCTCTCAACTTTTGTCCTTACTTCCTGGCCTCAGTGATGGGTTTTGAGACCCATCCTGCATCTGGAGGCACCACGGGTCCTGGTGGTAAACACCTTCACTGAATCTGCAGGAAAGCTTTCTCATGACAATATGACCTCTTCTCTGCGATCATCAGCTTCTGGGCAATCTGAACAAAGCGCAAACTAGAAACCTATAAAATGGAGAAGAGTAGGTCTTAGGAAAACATATTCCCACTTTTTCCCTTGGCAAGTTCAAACAACAACTGTGAAGACAGATAGATGTGTAAAAAATGATGGCATCCTGTAACTCCTCATCATGCGAGTTTACCATCAGGAGTTTTTAATTCTAGCTCCAAATGGGAACTGGAAGTCGCTTCACTGTGCATCTATCAATGATTGATTGCACAACATTTTGTGTATCATACTGAGGAGTCTTCACTGAAAGATTTTTTCATTGAACACATAAACATAAAAATAGGGAAAGGTGAAATAGCAACTCCATAATCATCAAACAAAGTGTAAGAATGTTAATCTCACATCATTAGCATTTTTGTACAAATTTCCATGTATATCTACCCATAAAATGAACATTTTAATAATAAATCAGTTCTATGAATTTAAAAGAAAAAGCCAATGAAATCATTTTCCCTTTTTTAACAACAAAGAGACAGACATATGATCCAGACATGCCCTGATAGAGTGGAGTGGGCATGGGGCCTGTCCTGGGAAAGGGAAAGAAGGACAGAGTCAGTGCTCTGGATCATGTGTTGAGGGGTAAGATGGGACACAAATAAAGAGAGAAGGGCCTGGGCCCAGCAACACTGAGGCTTGCAGGGGGCTTCTGAAAGCAACTGACATGGCCTGCAACACTAAAGGTCAGATACGCCAGTTGCAATAAAAAGATCTGCCCAGACATCTCAGCAACTCTGCTGGGAGGCCCTGACTACACCTGGACTGGATACTCCTGAAGTAGACTGGCTCCCAGAGAGCCACACACACAAGGGTCCTGACCACTATGGCTGGGAAAATCTAAAAGAGCCAATTTCTTCTGTTTTCAGAGGCTCAGGTGAGTGGAGACCAGGTAAGACTTCAATGAAAGACCCCTGAAGAGACAGGGTCTTATAGGTTTTTACCCTCTAAAACCCAAACCAGCTGGCCACCTTTCTCTCTCCTCCATGCCAGCAACACAAGCAGGGCTTCTTACAGACATCTCTGACCGCTCTGCCTGAGATGCAGCCACCTGAACATTTTGCACAACAGAAGAAGGCAAGAGAAGTACAAGGGCAGCTGCACCAATGTGTTTTGGTGGGCACCCTGGCCCAGGCTGCAGACAAAGCTGTGGGCATCAGGTGCCAGGCAATGTACTTACCCTCATGCCACTCCAAGCTGAAGCTGCTGCTTCTTCAGTTTCTTGAGCACCCAGTTTAGGAATGACTTCAGATTTGCCTTGGTGCTCTTAGGTGGTGGTTGGGAATAGCAGTGACTCCTGGCACCCTGGATCACCTTGCCCAGGCAACAGCCATTCCTGCCCACACTGCCACCAGTGGCCCCAGGTGCCTGGTTGTCCTGTTTTTTCTTCCTTAGTTCACCTTCTCCTCTGACATTCCTCAAACCCCACTCCTCCTCATTCTCGTAGTGAGGTGCCTGGCTTCTTAGAGACACAGGACCAGCCCAGATCTTAGTTCCTGAACATGTGGGGCAAGCAAGCAAGGAGGCCAGGAGAAAAGTCATCTGTGCCTCAAGAACTAATACAACTTTCACACACCAGAAAAAAGTTAGGTGTCCAGTTGGGGACTACAGGCCCCAATTTTGTTCATGTCTTGTCTTGTATGTATGTGTGTATGTATATGTGTGTGTGTATATATATATATTTAACTTTTAAGTTCAGAGTTCAGAGGTATATGTGCAGGTATGTTACATAGGTAAATGTGTCATGGGGATTTGTTGTGCTGATTATTTCATCACCCAAGTATTAAGCCTAGTACCCATTCATTATTTCTCCTGATCCTCTTCCTCCTTCCAACTGCTACCCTCTGATAGGCGCCAGTGTGTTTTGTTCTCCTCTGTGTGTCTATGTGTTCTCATAATGTAGCTCCCACTTATAAGTGAGAACATGCTGTATTTGGTTTTCTGTTCCTGCATTAGTTTATTAAGGATAATGGCCTCCAACTCCATTCATGTCCCTACAAAGGACATGATCTCATTCTTTTTTATGGCTGCATAGTATTCTGTGGTGTATATCTACCAGATTTTCTTTATCCAGTCCATCATTTACGGGCATTTAGATTGATTCCACGTCTTTGCTGAATAGTGCTGCAGTAACATGTGTTTGCATGTGTCTTTACAATGCAATGTTTATATTCCTTTGGGTATATACTCAGTAATGAGATTGCTGAGTTGAATGGTAGTTTTGTTTTTAGGTCTTTGAGGAATCACCACACTCTCTTCCACCTGGTTGAACTAATTTTTACCACCAACAGAGTATAAGCATTTCTTTTTGTCTGCAATCTCACCAGCATCTATTATTTTTTGACTTTCTAACAGCAGCCATTCTGACTGGTGTGAGATGGTATCTCATTGTGGTTTTGATTTGCATTTCTCTAATAATCAGTGATGTTGAGCTTTTTACACATGTTTATTGGCCATATGTATGTCTTCTTTTCAGAAGTGTCTGTTTACCTCCTTTGCCCACTTTTTAACAGGGTTTCTTTTTCTTATAAACTTGTTTAAGCCACTTGTAACTGTTGGATATTAGAACTTTGTCAGATGCATAGTTTGCAAAAATTTTCTCTCATTCTGTAGATTATCTGTTTACTCTGTTGATAGTTTATTTTGCTGTGCAGAAGCATTTTAGTTTAATTTGATACCATTTGTTATTTTTTGCTTTTGTTACAATTGCTTTTGGCATCTTTGTCACAATTTTTTTGCCTGTGGCTAGCTCCTGAATTATATTGCCTAGGTTGTCTTCCAGGGTTTTTATAGTTTGGGGGTTTTATATTTAAGTCTTCAATTCATCTTGAGTTAATTTGTGTATATCATATAAGGAAGGTTTCCAGTTTCAATCTTCTGCATATGGCTAGCCAGTTATCCCAGCACCATTTATTGAATAGGTAATCTTTTCCTCATTGCATGTTTTAATCCAGTTTGCTGAAGATCAGATAGTTGTAGGTGTACAGTCTTATTTCTGGGTTTTCTATTCCCTTGGTCTATGTGTTCTTGTACTAGTAACATGCCCTTTTGGTTATTGTGGTTATTGTGGCTTTGTATTACACTTTGAAGTTGGGTACCATGATGTGTTGTGGGAAGTCAGGGACCCCAGATGGAGGGACCGGCTGAAGCCATGGCAGAAGAACATAAATTGTGAAGATTTCATGGACATTTATTAGTTCCCCAAATTAATACTTTAATAATTTCTCAAACCTGCCTTTACTGCAATCTTTGAACATAAATTGTGAAGATTTCACAGACATTTATCACTTCCCCAATCAGTACTCTTATAATTTCCCATGCCTATCTTTACTTTAATCTCTTAATCCTGTCATCTTCGTAAACTGAGGATGTATGTCGCCTCAGGACCCTGTGATGATTGTGTTAACTCCACAAATTATTTGTAAAATATGTGTGTTTGAACAATATGAAATCTGGGCACCCTGAAAAAGAACAGGATAACAGCGACATTCAGAGAATGAGGGAGATAACCATAAGGTCTGACTGCCTGCGGGGCCAGGCAGAACAGAGTCATATTTTTCTTATTGCAGAAAGTGAGTAGGAGAAATATCACTGAATTCTTTTCCCAACAAGGAACAACCCTGGGAAGGGAATGCATTCCCAGGGGAGGCCTAGGGATGGCCGCTCTGGGGGTGTCTGCCTTATGTGGTTGAAGATAAGGGATGGAATATGCCCTGGTCTCCTTCAGTGCCCTCAGGCTTGCTAGGATTAGGAAATTCCAGTCTGGCGAATTCTAGTCAGACCAGTTCTCTGCTCTTGAACCCTGTTTCCTGTTAAGATGTTTATCAATGACAATGCATGCACAGCAGGACATGGAACCTCATTAGTAATTCTAGTTTTGCCCTTGCCTTGTGACCTTGCTCTGCCCTTCTGCCCTTGCGATCTTTTATTGCCATTTGAAGCATGTGATCTCTGTGACCCACTCCTTATTTGTACACCCCTCCCCTTTTGAAATCCCTAATAAAAACTTGCTGGCTTTGCGGCTCAGGGGCATCACAGAAACTGCCAACATGTGATGTCACCCCCAGAGGCCCAGCTGTAAAATTTCTCTTTTGTACTCTTTTTCTTTATTTCTCAGACTGGCCGACACTTAGGGAAAATAGAAAAGAACCTACGTTGAAATATTGGGACCTGGTTTCCCCAATAATGATGGCTCCAGCTTTGTTCTTTTTGTTTAGGATTGCTTCCCCAATTTTGGATCTACTTTAGTTCCACATGTATTTTAAAATAGTTTTTGTCTAGTTCTGTGAAGAATGTTAATGGTGCTTTAATGGGAATAGCATTGAATCTGTAAGTTACTTTGGGCAGTATGGCCATTTTAATGATATTGATTATTCCCATCTGTGAGAATGACATGCTTTTAAATTTGTTTAATTTTTTTCTTGTTTCTTTGCTAGTGTCAAAGTTTGCTTTATCCTGTTCAGGTGAGAAGTCATAAAAATACACTTAATTTTATAATGTATTTCTTGAGAAATCTATATTATCTTTGTGTGAGCAAAATCCTTTTGTGATTTAAAGGTAATTTTTGAAAAATTTTATAATTCTGTATCCGTTGTAGGCATCATTTTACAACTTTTTTATTTTATTTTATTTTACTTTGAGTTCTGGGATACATGTGCAGAACATGTAGGTTAGTTACACAGGTATACATGTGCCATGGTGGTTTGTTGCACCTATCTACCCATCATCTAGGTTTTTAAGCCCCACATGCATTAGGTATTTGTCCTAATGCTTTCCCTCCCCTCTTCCCCTACTCCCCAACAGGCCCTGGTGTGTGATGTTCCACACTCTGTGTCCATGTGTTTCCATTGTTCAACTTCCACTTATGAGTGAGAACATGTGGTGTTTGGTTTTCTGTTCCCGTGTTAGTTTGCTGAGAATGATTGTTCCCAGCTTCATCCATGTCCCTGAAAAGGACAGGAACTCATTCCTTCTTATGGCTGCATAGTATTCCATGGTATATATATGCAACATTTTCTATATCCAATCTATCATTGATGGGCATTTGGGTTGGCTCCACGTTATTGCTATTGTAAACAGTGCTGCAATAAACATACATGTACATATGTCTTTATAGTAGGATGATTTATAATCCTATGGGTATATACCCAGTCATGGGATTGCTAGTTCAAATGGTTCTAGATCTTTGAGGAATTGCCACACTGTCTTCCACAATGGTTGAACTAATTTGCACTCCCACCATCAGTGTAAAAGCTAAAAACATTCCTATTTCTCCTCATCCTAGCCAGCATCCATTGTTTCCAGACTTTTTAATGATCACCATTCTAACTGGCATGAGATGTTAGCTCATTGTGGTGCTGGTTTGCACATTTCTCTAATGGCCAGTGATAATGAGCTTTTTTTCATATGTTTGTTGGCCACATAAATGTCTTCTTTTGGGAGGTATTTGTTCATATCCTTCACTCACTTTTTGATGGGGTTGTTTAGTTTTTTCTGGTACATTTGTTTAAGTTTCTTGTAGATTCTTGGTATTAGCCCTTTGTCAGGTGGATAGATTGCAAAATTTTTCTCCCATTCTGTAGGTTGCCTGTTCACTTTGATGATAGTTTCTTTTGCTATGCAGAAGCTTTTTAGTTTAATTAGATTCCACTTGTCAATTTTGGCTTTTGTTGCAATTGCTTTTGGTGTTTTAGGCATGAAGTCTTTGCCCATGCCTATGTCCTGAATGGTATTGCCTAGGTTTTCTTCAAGGGTTTTTATGGCTTTAGGTTTTACATTTCAGTCTTTAATCCATCTTGAGTTAATTTTTATATAAGGTGTAAAGAACGGGTCCAGTTTCTGTTTTCTGCATATGGCTAGCCAGTTTTCCCAGCACTATTTATTAAATAGGGAATCCTTTCCCTGTTGCTTGTTTTTGTCAGGCTTGTAGAAGATCAGATGGTTGTAGATGTGTGGTATTTCTGAGGCCTCTGTTTTGTTCCATTGGTCTACATATCTGTTTTGGTACCAGTATCATGCTGTTCTGGTTACTGTAGCCTTGTAGTATAGTTTGATATCAGGTAGCACGATGCCTCCAGCTTTGTTCTTTTTGCTTAGGATTTTCTTGGCTATACGGGCTCTTTATTGGTTCCATATGAAATTTAAAGTAGTTTTTTCTAATTCTGTGAAGAAAGCCAGTGGTAGCTTGATGGGAATAGCATTGAATCTATAAATTACTTCAGGAAGTATGGTCATTTTCACAATATTGATTCTTCCTATCTATGAGCATGGAATTTATTTTTTCCATTTGTTTGTATCCTGTCTTATTTCCTTAAGCAGTGGTTTGTTCTCCTTGAAGAGGTTCTTCATGTCCCTTGTAAGTTGTATTCCTAGGTATTTTATTCTCTTTGTAGCAAGTGTGAATGGGATTTCATTCATTATTTGGTCCTCTGCTTGTCTATTATTGGTGTATAGGAATGCTTGTAATTTCTGCACATTGATTTTGTATCCTGAGACTTTGTTGAAGTTGGTTATCAGCTTAAGGAGTTTTTGGGCTGAGACAATAAGGTTTTCTAAATATACAATTACGTCGTCTGCAAACAGACAATTTGACTTCCTCTCTTCCTATTTGAATATGCTTTATTTCTTTCTCTTGCCTGATTGCCCCGGCCAGAACTTCCAATACCAAGTTGAATAGGAGTGGTGAGAGAGGGCATCCCTGTCTTGTGCCGGTTTAAAGGGAATGCTTCCAACTTTTGCCCATATTGGCTATGGGTTTGTCATAAATAGCTCTCATTATTTTGAAGTGTGTTCCCTCAATACCTGGTTTATTGAGAGTTTTTTTGCATGAAGGGGTATTGAATTTTATTGAAGGCCTTTTCTGCATTTATTGAGATAATCAGGTGGTTTTTGTCATTGGTTCTGTTTATGTGATGGATTACATTTATTGATTTGCCTATGTTGAAGCAGCCTTGCATCTCAAATATGAAGCTGACTTGATTGTAGTGGATAAGCTTTTGATGTACTGCAGGATTCAGTCTGGCAGTAATTTATTGAGGATTTCACATCAATGTTCATCAGGGTTATTGGCCTGAAATTTTCTTTTTTTGTTGTGTCTCTGCCAGATTTTGGAATCAGGATGATGCTGGCCTTATAAAATGAGTTAGGGAGGAGTCTTCTTTCTCTGTTGTTTGCAACAGCTTCAGAAGGAATGGTACCAGCTCCTTTTTGTACCTCTGGTAGAATTCGACTGTGAATCAGTTTGGTGCTGCCTGGGCTTTTTTTGGTTGGTAGGCTATTAATTACTCCCTCAATTTCAGAACTTGTTATTAGTCTATTTAGAGATTCAACTTCTTTCTGGTTTAGTCTCAGGAGGGTGTATGTGTCCAGGAATTTACGCATTTCTTCTAGATTTTCTAGTTTATTTGCATAAAGGTATTTATAGTATTCTCTGATGGTAGTTTGTATTTCTGTGGGATCAGTGGTGATACCCCCTTATTCACTTTTTATTGTGTCTATTTGATTCTTCTCTCTTTTCCTTTTTATTAGTCTAGCTAGCTAGCAGTCTATCTATTTTGTTAATCTTTTCAAAAAACCAGCTCCTGGATTCATTTATTTTTAAGGCTTTTTTGTGTCTCTGCCTCCTTCAGTTCTGCTCTGATCTTAGTTATTTCTTGTCTTTTGCTAGCTTTTGAATTTGTTTGCTCTTGCTTCTCTAGTTCTTCTAATTGCGATGTTAGGATGTCGATTTTAGATCTTTCCCACTTTCTGATGTAAGCATTTAGTACTATAAATTTCCCTCTTAACACGGCTTTAGCTGTGTCCCAGAGATTCTGATACATTGTGTCTTTGTTCTCTTTGGTTTCAAAGAACTTCTTTATTTCTGCCTTAATTTTGTTATTTACCCAGCAGTCATTCAGGAACAGATTGTTCAGTTTCCATGTAGTTGTGCAGTTTTGAGTGAATTTCTTAATGCTGAGTTCTAATTTTGATTGCACTGTGGTCTGAGAGACTGTTTGTTATGATTTCCATTCTTTTTCATTTGTTGAGTAGGGTTTTACTTCCAATTATGTGGTCGATTTTAGAATAAGTGCTGTGTGGTGCTGTGAAGAATGTATATTCTGTTGATTTGGGGTGTAGAGTTCTATAGATGTCTGTTTGGTCTGCTTGGTCCAGAGCTGAGATCAAGTCCTGAATATCATTGTTAATTTTCTGTCTCATTGATCTAATATTGACAGTGGGGTGTCAAAGTTTCCTACTATTATTGTGTGGGAGTCTAAGTCTCTTTGTAGGTCTGTAATAACTTGTTTTATGAATCCGGGTGTCTCTGTATTGGGTGCATATATATTTAGGATAGTTAGCTCTTCTTGTTGCATTGATCACTTTATCATTATGTAATGCTCTTCTTTGTCTTTTTTGATCATCGTTGGTTTCAAGTCTGTTTTATCAAAGACTAGGATTGCAACCCCTGTTTTGTTTTGTTTTGTTTTGTTTGTTTGTTTGTTTTGTTTTGTTTTGTTTTGCTTTCCTTTTGGTTGGTAAATATTCTTCCATCCCTTTATTTTGAGCCCATGTGTGTCTTTGCATGTGAAATGGGTCTCCTGAATACAGCACACTGATGGGTCTTGACTCTATCCAATTTGCCAGTCCATGTCTTTTAATTGGGGGAATGTAGTCCATTTACATTTAAGGTGAATATTGTTATGTATGAATTTGATCCTGTCAACATGATGCTAGCTGGTTATTTCACACATTAGTTGATGCAGTTTCCTCATAGGGACATTGGTCTTTATATTTTGGTATGTTTTTGCAGTGGTTGGTACCAGTTTTTCCTTTCCATATTTAGTGTTTCCTCAGGAACTCTTGTAAGGCAGCCCTGGAGGTGAAAAATCCCTCAGCATTTGCTTGTCTGGAAAGGATTTTATTTCTCCTTCACTAATGAAGCTTAGCTTGGCTGGATATGAAATTCTGGGTTGAAAATTCTCTTCTTTAAAAATGTTGAATATTGGTCCCCATTCTCTTCTAGCTTGTAGGGTTTCTGCAGAGAGATCCACTGTTGGTCTGATGGGCTTCTCTTTGCAGATAATCTGACCTTTCTCTCTGGCTGCCCTTAACTGTTTTTCCTTTGTTTCAACCTTAGAGAATCTGATGATTATGTGTCTTGGGGTTGGTCTTCTTGAGCAGTATCTTAGTGGTGTTCTCTATATTTCCTGAATTTAAATGTTGGCCTGTCTTGCTCGGTTGGTGAAGTTCTTCTGCATAACATCCTGAAGGGTATTTTCCAACTGGGTTCCATTCTCCCCATCAATTTCAGGTACACCAATCAATCATAGGTTTGGTCCTTTCACATAGTCCCGTATTTCCTGGAGGCTTTGTTCATACCTTTTCATTCTTTTTTCTTTAATCTTCTCTTCCTGCCTTATTTCAGTAAGTTAATCTTCAATCTCTGATATCCTTTCTTTCACTCGATCAACTTGGCTATTGATACTTGTGTATGCTTCACAAAGTTCTCCTGCTGTGTTTTACAGCTCCATCTGGTCATTTATGTTCTTCTCTAAACTGGTTATTCTAGTTAGCAGTTCCTATAACCTTTTATCAAGGTTCTTAGCTTCCTTGCATTGGGTTAGAATATAGTCTTTTAGCTCAGAAGAGTTTTGTTATTATCCACCTTCTGAAGCCTACATCTGTTAATTTGTCAAACTCATTCTCCGTTCAGTTTTGTGCCCTTGCTGGAGAGGAGGTGCTATGATTTGGAGGAGAAGAGGCATCCTGGTTTTAGGAATTTGCAGTATTTTTGTGCTGTTTTTTCCTCATTTTGTGGATTTAACTACCTTTGATCTTTGAGGCTGATGATCTTTGGATGGGGTTTTTGGGTAGGGGTCCTTTTGGTTGATTTTGATGTTGTTGCTTTCTGTTTGTTAGTTTTTCCTCTAACAAGCCCCTCTTCTGCAGGTCTGTTGGAGTTTGCTGGAGGTCCACTCCAGACCCTGTTTGCCTGGGTATCACCAGCAGAGGCTGCAGAACAGCAAAGATTGCTGCCTGCTCCTTCCTCTAGAAGCTTCATCCCAGAGGGGCACCAGCCTGATGCCAGCTGGAGCTCTCCTGTGTGAGGTGTCTGTTGACCCTTCCTGAGAGGTCTCTCCCAGTCAGGAGGCATGGGGATCAGGGACCAACTTGAGGAGGCAGTCTGTCCTTTAGCAGAGCTTGGGCGTTGTGCTGGGAGAATCCTCCTTGTCAGGATCTGCTGCTCTCTTCAGAGCCAGCAGGAAGAAATGTTAAATTCCACTGAGGTTGTTCCCACAGCCACCCCTTCCCCCAGGTGCTCTGTCCCAGGGAGATGGGAGCTTTATTTATAAGCCCCTGACTGGGGCTGCTGCCTTTCTTTCAGAGATGCCCTGGCCAGTGAAGAGGAATCTAGAATGGCAGTCTGGCCACGGCCACTTTGCTGGCTGTGTTGAGTTCCTCCCAGTCCAAACTTCCTGGCCTCTTCAGCACTATCAGAGGAAAACTGACTACTCAAACCTCGGTAATAACAGACACCCCTTCCCTCACCAAGATCGATCATCCCAGGTTGACTTCAGACTGCTGTGCTGGCAGTGAGAATTTCAAACCAGTGGTTCTTAGCTTGCTGGGCTCCATGGGAGTGAGACCCGCTGATCAGACCACTTGGCTCCCTGGCTTCAGCCCCCTTTCTAGGGGAGTAAACTGTTCTGTCTTGCTGGGGTTCCAGGTGCCACTGGGGTACTAAAAATATTCCTGTGGCTAGCTTGGTGTGTGCCCAAACAGCTACCCAGTTTTGTGCTTGAAACCTAGAGCCCTGGTGGTATAGGCATACTTGGGAATCTTCTGGTCTGTGGATTGCAAAAACCATGGGAAAACCATAGTATCTGGGCTAGATAGCACAGTCCCTCATGGATTCCCTTGGCTGGGGGAGGGAGTTCCCTGGCTCCTTGCACTTCCTGAGTCAGGTGATGCCCCACTCTACTTCTACTCGCCCTCCATGGACTGCACCCACTGCCTAACCAGTCCCAATGAGATGAACTGGGTACCTCAGTTGGAAATAGAGAAATCACTGCCTTCTGCATTGGTCTCGCTGGGAGCTGCAGACAAGAGCTGTTCCTATTCAGCCATCTTGCCCCAAACAATCCCACTTTCTCTCTTTTTGCTCCCCAAAGTCACTAAGGTCTTAAGAGCTAACATTGTAGATCAACTTTGTATTTGTATACATGTTTCATTACAGAAAATTTAAAACATATGCAAAATAAAGAAAACAGTATAATATGCCTGTTACCCAGGCTCAAAAACCACTAATAATGTACCAAATTTATTTTATCTATACTCCAATCCATTTTCTACCCAGACTTCATTCTTTATTATTATTTTTTTCTTAGGTAACATGTGTGCTAAATGAAGGTAAAATCTTGGCTGAGCACAATGGCTTAAGCCTGTGTAATTCCATCATTTTGGAATGACAAGACAGGAGGCTCACTTGAGCTTAGGAGTTTGAGAGCAACCTGGGCAACATAGTGAGACCACATCTTTACTAAAAATATATTTTTTAAAAATGAGGCATGATGGTGCATGCCTATACTCCCAGCTACTTGGGATGCTGACATAGCAGGATCCCTTGAGTCTGGGAGGTTGAGGCTTCAGTGAGATGTGATTGGGCAGCTACACACAAGCCTGGGTGACAGAGTGAGGCTCTGTCTCAAAAGCAAAAGAGAAAGATTCAATCTTAACTGTACTTTTTAAAACATCAGTATGCACATATAAACATTTTTCTTTTAAGAATAGAAGTATCCAAGTTAATAATCATTACTATAAACCCATTTGTTACTCAGACTTTACCTTTTAATTAGATTTAAAAAAAAATAAGATGTGAGCTCATTGAAAGGTCCAATGTTGGCCAGGTATAGTGGCTTGCATTTGTAATTCCACCCCTTTGGGAAGCCAGAGCTCAGGAGTTTGAGACTAGCCCAGGCAACATAACAAGACCTCACTAGCGCAACATAGTGAGACCTCATCTCTACAAAAATTTTTTAAAAATTAGTTGGGCGTGATGGTGCACACTTGTAGTCCCAGCTATTTGGGATGCTGACTTCGGAGGATTGCTCAAGTCTGGGAGGCCAAGGCTGCAGTAAGCTGTGATTGCACCACTACACTCCACCTTGACTGACAGATTGAGATGCTGTCAAAAAAAAAAAAGGTAAATCTTAACTGTACTGGATTGACACATCAATACATCTATATAAACAATCCCTCTCTTAAAAATGAAAGTACCCCACTTAAAAATTATTGATATGCATGGGAATTACCTATGCAAACCATTTTTAATTTGTTTTGGTTTGGATTTTTATTGAAAGGAAACACCTAGAAACGTTACCTAAAATCTAGATTTTGATAAAAAATAGGCTTGAATTTGGTCTGAGAATTTCAAAATAGGTATGAGTTTTGTCTGAGAATTTGTCTTTCTAACAAAGTACAGATATTACAGCACATGGTAGATACAGGGTCTCTTTTATCTAAAATAAATAAAATTTGGTGAATAAAAATTTTTAAATTTGACCTGAGGTTAGAGGACAAATCAAAACACCTGTACAATGTGTTATCTGTAGAAGTTTATTTTTTAATAATGACATAAACTATTAATAACCAAAAAAGTTATAGTAACTTATTAACTAAAGTGAGCAGAATTCCTATTATGGTATCTATGGAAATGCTTTCTTAGAGTAAAATATTCTCTTATCTTGCAAGGGCACTGGTTAATAACCGTGATGATTTGGAAGTCAATGTCTCATAAAGTAGCAGACCCCTTTTCACACCCATAGCTGGCCTTCACAGAGTTATCAAAAAAGCAGTCATTTACACAAGAGCAGATAATTTTTTTAGGTTCTTTTAAGTTTATATGACGATGTTGTTATAAAATTTAAATCAATTTTCCTACAAGATTATCTGACAAAATTTTATGTTATAATATCACAATATGATATGTAATATAAAGTAATATAATAACATTTTGTCCAATATGATGTCATATTATAATGTATGTTATTTCATAAAATATATTAAAAAATCAAAATGTTATATTATGATATCACAATGTATTATACCATATATATTATGGTATAATATGATATCACAATGTATTACTTATGATATATATAATACATTGTGGTATCATAGTACATATATTATGATATCACAATGTATTATGACATCATTATGTAAATTATGTCTGACATATATTATATCACAACATATTATATTACATTGTTACATTATATATGATATGATATGATATGATATTATACTACATTACATAGTCTAGCTAACTGACATGGCCCAGCAGACTGCCCAGGGCATGAACTACTTCCATGACAGGAATATTAGCCAAGGAGATCTCAAGTCTAATAACATTTTTTGACACAAAGGGTTCCCAGTAAAGATGAGTGACTCCTGTCTGACCACAGTGAAGACTCAATGAAGCAGGGCCCAGCCCTCGGAGCAGCCTTCAGGTTCTGTTTTATGGATCGCAGCTGAGGTGATTTTTATGCAGAACCTAAACCCCTTCAGCTTCCAGTCAGACGTCTATGCCAGTGCGGTTGTGCTCTAAAAGCTCATGACTGGCTCACTGCCTTATAGCCACATTGGCAGCTATGACCAGATTATCTTTATGGCGGGCTGTGACTCTTTGTCCCTGGACCTCAGAAAAATCTCCAGCAACTGCCCCGAGCCATGCGGGACCTGCTGTCTGACTGCCTCAAGTTCCAGTAAAAGGAGTGGCTCCAGACTCTGGCCACAATTTTTCTGCTGTGAGGGTCACTCCCCAAGATTGAGGGAAATACCTCCAAACCTTCCTTTTATCAAACCCAGGCTGATGAGTTGCCTTCCTGCCTACTGAGCACAGACTGTCTTGAGCCTTAGGCTTCACTCCCAGCCACTAGGGAGCTAATCTTAGCCCGCCATGCCAAGGAGCCTTGCCCACCAACTATCACTGTTTTATCTCTGTCCTGAAGTTGCAGCAGAATCTCATATTCCCCACCTGTTAGATGAGGGGGTCCCTATGTGCTTTCCCAGTTCTTCTGAAACTGGAAAACCCTTAAGGATTGAGCCCCTGCCCCCCTCCATCATTTTGTTTCTTGGCTTAGGAGATACCTCTAAATTTGGGGAACTCCTTCATCTCATATGCCTAAATTTTCTAGCAGAGATTTCACTCAGAATCTCTCTGGAATTTGTGCCTGATGTGACTTCCACTGGACTTTGGGGTTCGGCACATCATGTATTTTGGGAGTTGCCTTTTTGTCCTCTCCTCCATTCAAGGACTACTCTCTTACTTCACCAAAATACAGAGAATTTTGCTGAAAAAAAAACAATAAAGTGTTTCAAATAAACCTTCCCAACCTTTGCCTCTGGGGAAAACATACTTTTTATTAAATTATTTATGTATGTATTTGACCTCTGCTCTAAAAAGAGACACTACTCACTTCACACAAGGCTGTCAGTTATTTAAAAACATCCTTGACAAGATTGTCCCAACAGAAGCTTATATAAGACATAAAACAAATTAACCAACAGGTCTATAAAAATTGTCTCCCAACACAACATGCCCTTAAAAATACAAAAATATTAGTACAACCATTATAAAAAACACTGTGAAGCTTTTTCAAATAATTAAAATAGAGGTGCCATCTTATCCACCAATTTCACTTCCAGATATATAACCAAAGAAAATAAAATTAGTCTCTAGAAGAGACATCAGCACTTCTAAATTCATTGCAGAATTATTTACAATGACTGAGACATGCAAACAATCTATGTATCCATTAATAGATGAATGGATAAAGAAATTATGGAACATTTATATAAAGGAATATTATTCAGCCATAAAAAAGAGAATTCTGCCATTTGCAAGAATATGAATTAACCTAGAGGACATTAGCTTAAGTGAAATAAGCTAGATACAGAATGACAAATAGTGTTTGATTTCATGCATATATGAAGCCAAAAATGTCAAAGTCATAGAAACAGAGAGTACACAGTGGTTCCTAGGGGGTGGTGGATGGAAGAAATGAAGACATATTGATCAAAAGTACAAACTTTTAGATATAAAATAAACAAGTTCTGGTGATTTAATGTACAGCATGGATGTCCATGAATGCTGTCTTAGGCTATCCCTATTTCTGTAACAAAATATTTTAGAATAGGTAATTCATACAGAGTCTAAACTTAGTTCTCACAGTTATGGAGGCTGAGAAGTCTAAGATCAGGGCACCAGCAGGTACACGTAATAGTACCTGCTAATCACATTAATTTGATAATTACACTATATGTATGTATGTACATATTAATTGGAGCATCACATTTTAACCCTATGTTGTTTTTATGAAAATGTTACTCCTGTACAACTTTATTCTCTCTTTCCCTCCTAGTTTGGGTACTATTATTTAACTCTAAATATGTTACAAATACAACAATATGTTTTTATAGTTATCTGCTTATATAATTTTATTTGTTTTAAATAAGTTGAAATAAGAAAAAAGAGCACTTGTATATTTACAGGTTTGTTTTGTTAAACTTATTATTCATTGTATTATTTTAATCTTCCAGTTTTACTAATGTATTTTTTAAAATCTTTGTGGATACAAGTTATTATGTGGAAAAATTTTCTTAGCCCAATATATCTTTTCTTGAACCCACCTTCTCTGTGCTGTTATTGGCAAATAAATTAAATTTCCTTATATTATAGCACTGAAGATTCAATTACAAACAATATTACAAAGTTGCTTTTGACAATCAGATAATATGAGAAAAATATTTTTTATACAGCCTTAAATATTTGTTACATTTACTAGTCCTCTTTGTCTTTTTTGGGCATTGAAATTATCTGGGATTAGGCCAGGCACAGTAGCTTATGCCTGTAATCCCAGCACTTTGAGAGGCTGAGGTGGGTGGGTCACCTGAGGTCAGGAGTTCAAGACCAGCCTGACCAACATGGTGAAACCTCATCTCTCCTAAAAATACAAAATTAGCTGGGCATAGTAGTGCATGCCTATAATCCCAGCTACTCGGGAGGCTGAGGCAGGAGAATCGCTTGAATCCAGGAGGTGGAGTTTGCGGAGAGCCGTGATCGTACCATTGCACTCCATCCTGGGCAATGAGTAAAACTCTGCCTCAAAAAAAATAAAAAATTATCTGGGATTACTTGCATTCAGCCTGAAAACTTATTTTTATTCTTTCTCAAATGATCTGTCTGCATCAAGAAATTGCCTCAGTTTTTATTTATCTGAAAGTCTTTATTTTTATTTATTTTTAATTGATAGTTTTCCTGAGGATAAAATTTTTAGTGGACAGTTTTTTGTCTTTGAGCATTGAAATACATATATTCTTAGAAGTTGAAAAGCTTTTAAGAAGAAACAAAATTCAAGACCTGAGAATGTTCAGCGATATGAGAAATTCAGAAAGGAAGGAAATGCTTTCTGAGGAGTGAACCACAGGTACTATATGAGTATAGATAATGTGCACCCTACATAGGTGTGATTGTGGATGTGTGGATGTTTGAGATATGTACAATTTATTTGTTGTAAAATAAAATGCTCAGGTACATTTTAAATAATTTATATGAGATAGTTGGGGTTAATCAAGATAAACGGGTAAAATTAAAATGATAATGTTGGTAATAATTTTGACCATGCAATAAATAATACTGATGATAGGATATCTCTTGCTTTTTTCAGGTATGTAAAATATGATTTCTCTTCACCATTAAGATGACCATGTTCCATGTATGATACTATTAAAAATTGCCCTTATTTTCCAAGCTGGTAGTAGACTCACAGCCAACACCTTCCTCCTTTTCTTCTGTATCTTCACACTCCCTCTGGACTGCAAGCCTAAGCCCACTGACCTCATCGCCTGTCACCTGGCCCTTGTCCACTTAGTGATGCTCCTCACTGTGAGCTTCTTGGCATCTCCAGACCTGTAAGTGTCACTGTATTCTCAGAATGACTTCAAGTATAAGGTATTCTTCTACATGCATAGAGGGACGAGGGCTCTCCATCTGCGCCACCTGCCTCCGGAGTGTGCTCCAGGCTATCACCATCAGCCCCAGCACCTCCTGGTCGGCAAGAATTAAACAGAAATTTACACGTTGCATCTTTCACTTCTTTGGGTTCTCAGTTTGTTTCTCAGTAGTAACCTGCCCTCCTCCACTGTGGCCTCTTCTAATGTGACCAATAGCAATGTGCTAAGTATCAGTAAATACTCTTCACTTTCTTACATAAGCTACATCATCAGGAGTCTGTTTTTCATGCTGCCACTACTTACAGATGTCTTCTTTGTAGCAATCATGTTTCTCTCAAGTGCATACAGGGAAATTCTTTTGTCCAGACATCAGAGACAACCCCAGTACCTTCCCAGCACCAACCTCTCTGCAAAAGCATCCCCAGAGAAAAGGATCACACAAACCATTCTGATGCTGGTGAGTTGCTTTGTGGTCATGTACTGGATGGGTCTCATAATCTCATCACCTTCAACCCTATTATGGGCTTATGACTCAGCCATCGTGGGTATCCTGATGCTTGTGGGTGATTTCTGTTAGCCCTTTTGTGCTAATTAGTTCTGATAAAAGAATAATCGAAATCTTGCATAATGTGTGATATAAATATCATAGATGATTAATAAATAATGAAAATGATTATCTGAAAAACAGATTTTGACATCAAATTTTTCAAGAAGCAGGCAATTTTTAAACTTTTTAAATTTAAAATATATTATCTTATTACACTTTTATTTCATCTAAATATTTTTGAAACCTATGCTGCCAAGAACTTGGTGGTTTCTTTAGTTCAAAGTCCACCATAATAGTTCCCTGTGTCCACAAGTTTCTTATATTTAATTTTGATTCCCTAAATTTTATATAAGACAACTTTTCTATCTTCTTGAAGTGTATACTTAAGCTGCTCCTGTTGGTAGATAACATTTCTCTGTGTGTGTGTGTGTGTGTGTGTGTGTGTGTTTTATTTTTGAAGGTTATTTAGTTTACCCTTCCTTATTTATTAAAAATATGCTAGCTATGTATTCAATTATAGGTTGAACAATAATTTTTCAGCACTCTTAATATTTCCTTCTCAGTTTTCTGGCTCTGCATGGGCTGTGGAGATTTTACTCTCACCTGTGTAGATTCTCTGTCTCATGGTTTTTAATTTTCTTCATTCTCTTTGGTGTTATGCAGTTTGACTTATCATGTTGGATATCTTTTTTTATTGCTCTCTCATTTTTTTTTTTCTTGGAGATGGAGTCTCACTCTGTTACCCAGGCTGGAGTGTAATAGTGCAATCTTGGCTCACTGCAACCTCCACCTCCTAGGTTCAAGCGATTCTCCTGCCTCCGCCTCCGGAGTAGCTGGGATGACAGGCACCCACCACCATGCCCAGCTAATTTTTCCGTATTTTTAGTAGAGATGAGGTTTCACCATGTTGCCAGGCTGGTCTCGAACTCCTAACCTCAAATGATCCACCCACCTTGGCCTCCCAAAGTGCTGAGATTACAGTCGTGAGCCACTGCACATGGCCTCTTCATTGCTCTCTTTTAGGCACACGTCTGGTTTTTAATTTTAGAAATTTGTAAATAATTATTTATTAGTATGATTTATTATTTGTATGGATTCAGGTGAAATAATTGTGCTTTATTCTTTGTCATTCTATTCTTCGCATGTGTATAATTACATTCATATTGCTATTATTTTGTTTCTCTTTATTTGGTTATATTCATTCTGCTCAAAATTCCAGTTCATTAATCCAGTTTACTAACTCTCTCATCATCAACTTAGTCTAATTTTATAATTAATTCACATATTGTATGTTAAATTTCTTTATGTTTAAATTATTTAATTTCTATTTGACTCTTCCAAATTTGCTTGCTCAGTTTATAGTTTCCTGCTCTTTCAAAAATTATTTTGATACCTTTTCCCCATTTGTTTTTACTTAAACATTTAAAATATTTAACTTTAATATTTTATATTAATATTTATAAATGTAAATATATTTATAATACTTTTTACATTTAAAATATTATAAATATATTTCCAGTATGCAAAGTATATGTGATATCAAATTTCTTCCAACCCAGCCAGGCACAGTAGCTCACACCTGTATTCCCAGTACTTTGGGAGGCAGAGGCAGGCGGATCCCAGGCCCAGGGCTCACAGTAAGCATACAGACAAGTGGGCACAGACTCACAGACCAGACGGACAACCAGCCACGGCCGGGCCAGACGTGTGGACACAGGGCCAGTGTCACATACAGACCACGGGGAGACATGGCACTAGGGGACACACAGACTTGATGCCACAATGTGGGCAGGGCACAGAGCTCGAGGGACCTGGGCAGCGGCCGCTTGGTATTTCTGCACTGGAATCCTGTGAGACAAGGGTGGTGGCTGCTCTGGAGATCCCTGGGGCGGTCCCTCACGGCCCCTCTGGGCTTAGTCCGTCTTCCACACTGTTGAGCAGCTTTCCACCTCATGGCAGAGGATAAACACTGTGGTCATATCCAGGCAGACCCGGCCCAGGCGGGGGACAGTGCCGTCGTAGAAGGCCTTGAGCCCCTCTTCCTCAGGATCTGCAGCGGCAGTCCCGTGTGTTCAGCGTTTGTGCTTCTCCAGGCCCCGCATCCGGGTCTTGATCCCGTGCATGGGAGCGTTTCCCAAGACACTGGCTGCGCCCACAATGGCTCCGAATGCCCCAGCGACCAGCCAGTTCATGGGCTTGCTCGGTTGTCCCCTCGGTACCAGCTGTGCAGGGGGGTCAGGAGAAGAGGCGCACGGCCTGGTTCCAGCCCTGCTTCTGCGCTGGAAGCCCCGGTGAGTTCCCCTTGTTTCCGCACATCTCCCTAACCCGGTGGGACACTCCTCTGCACTGGAGGTCTGGAGGGGTCTGGCCGTGGATGATCTTCACCTTAATGGTGTCCATGGGACACACGACCACCACCGCCTCCGCCACGCCGGCGCCCCAGCGGCACCGCAGCCTGCGCTGCTGTAAAGCCGTCCCTGGGCTTCCCGCCTCTGGCTGCTGAGGAACTGGGACATTCGGAACCCAAAGCCGCCTTGGGGATGGAGCAGCAAAGCAGGGAGCCGAGGCGGCGGTGCATGCCCGGGACGCCGTGGCCGCGACAATGTGCACGCGGGATCCATGCGCGGTGCCCGGTGGGTGCCAGCGCTCGTCCGGCTGCAGCTACATCCTCCCGCGCTCCATGGAGAAGGGACGCTGATTTCGATGTCGCGGGCCTGGCCGCCTGCCCAAGGTCGCCTTACCCGTAGCCTCCGCGGCTGGGCCACGGCGGGCGGGAGGTGGGCGCCCAGCGTGGTCTGAGGTCCCAGCCTCCTGAATTCCGCACTGATTCAGCCTCCTGAATTCCTTAATTTGGTTTTAGCACAAATAAAGATCTCTCTAAAGATAAAAAGGGATGTGTTGGCTTCTAATTTTTGTTAAAAGCAATAGCATATGTTGTATAAGATAGTGCATTGGGGTAAATGGGTTATTATTTTTATTTTTTTCATCAGCCCACTGACATTGAAAGGGGATAAATAGTTTTTAGGTTATCTATGAGCAATTTTCCCTCAGATAGGCCTTAGTGTAGGGGTTTGTGGTCATGTAGCTGAGAGGGTAGGCAGGGATTAAAAGTCGTTATGGCAGTAATAACCTTCTGAAGACCAGGAAATTCAAACCCCTCTCATGGTAGTTTACTAATATCTCCTGGGTTTGCTGTGCCTTCCCTTTGTGCCTCTTCCCACACATGGTTTCTTGCACTTGGCCCAGCTGTATTCCACTGTTCTTTTGACTCCATGCTTCTTAGCCTGGTGGCAGTGGTGAGGGAGTGAGGAGATCTCTAATGTTCTGAGGAAGCCTCAGACTTAGCACTGTCAGCTGGGGTGTGGGTTTTTTTGAAGAGTTTTTTTGAAGAGTTTCCTGCCCCTCCTGTAGATGCAATGCCAGGACAAGAGCACATTCCTGTCCCTCCTTGTCCATGGTAGGGGATAGATGCTCCTTCTCCATGTTCTTAACTCCCAGTTGAAGTTGGCCTGCAACAGTGCCCTGCCAATTAATAATTTATTTTCTTTAGTGTGGGGAAAAGAGAGATCGGCCTGTTACTGTGTCTATCTAGAAAGAAGTGGACATGGGAGACTCCATTTTGTTCTGTATTTGAGATGCTGTTAATCTGTGACCCTACCCCCAACCTTGTCCTTGCAAGAGACATGTGCTGTGGTGACTCAACGTTTAATGGATTTTGGGCTGTGCAAGATGTGTCTTTGTTAAACAAGTGCCTGAAGGCAGCTTGCTGCTTAAAAATCCTGCCCGTCCCTGGGCAATGGAATATCTCGGTGTAAAACCCGATTGTATGTTCTGTTTACTGAGCAAGGAGAAAACCGCCTTACAGCATAAGGTGGGACTTGCTGGCGGGACTTGCTGGCGCAATGCTGCTAAGAGGTTTATGGAGATGTTTGCATATGCATATCAAGGCACAGCATTTTCCTTTGAACTTACTCATGTCACAGAGATCTTTATCCATATGTCTTACTGCTAATTTTCTCCCTAAAATGATCCTATTGTCCTGCCACTCCCTTATCTTTAAGATGGTAAAGATAATTATCAGTAAATACTAAGGGAACTCAGAGACCGGTGCCAGCGTGGGTCCTCTGTATGCTGAGCGCTGGTCCCCTGGGCCCACTTTTTCTTTCTCTATACTTTGTCTCTGTGTCTCATTTCTTTTCTCAAGTCTCTCATTCCACCTAACGAGAAACGCCCACAGGTGTGGAGGGGCAGGCCACCCCTTCATTTATGGGAGATGCATCTGTGCAGAAATGCGGGTGTTGGCCTTGTTTCTCCACCCTCAGTTTCGGGAGTTTTTCCCCAGTGCCTTGTGGCTCAGGTTTGGATGCTCTTTCTCTGCAGAGTAGGTCTTGTGTCATATAGGGGAGGTGGGAGGAGCGTGTCTCCAGAGTTGTAGCAGTGGATGGGATAGTGGTCCCTCCCTATCAGTACTGTGGGGGAAGCATTCTCAGGATTCTATCCTGCTTCCCTGACAGGCCTTGTAGGTTTCCTAGAAAAATTATACACAATGGTGTAAACCCTATGTCTGTAGACTCCAAAGTTTTACATTCTCCTCACCCACACACACACAGCCACCAGGAACTAGTTCAAAAGTTCTGGCTTAATTGTATCAGTTTTCATGGTTTTCAGGGTGCACATAAAAACCTGGGGCCTTTGTGACCTACAAGCTTGTGCATCCCCGATGTTGGGTTTGTAGTCTGCCCCGTGACCTCAGTTCTCTAAAGGGCTCAGGAGAAACCATCCATTCATTTGCAGTTTCTCCAGGGATTTGTTTGCTTGTTTAATGTGTAGGCGCAACTCTTTGTCAGGTCTCTGTATCTGTCAGGTCTCTGAAACTTAACTCAGAAACTAGTATTTTTAAACACATCATACTTTTAGTGCTCCTCTATCTATGCTAATTGTTCTTCAGTATTTTTTATATTTGTATGTCTTTATCTATTTTTAAACCAGGTTTAATTCCTTCTTAATCTAATTCATAACTTTCATTTGATTTATTCCCCTTTTCAGACATTTAAAGTATTGTGTGTTTCGAGTGGAGGAGGTCAGATTATAATTGACATTTGTCCTTGACTACTGGACATACCACTTCAGCCCTGATTACAGTTATACCTGAAGCCAGATCTACCCTTACCATGTATTTATTTTACTATTCAATAAATATTAACTTGTCATGAATGGTATATTTTGCTACAGTTGCAGGTTTATGAACCTAAATAGACAATAAAATAAATAAATAAATACCAAATTACATGGCTTCAGGAGGGTATAATTTTTTAAGTTTTTTGGCTCATTAAAATACTTTTGTCTTTTTGTGATTTGCAACCTTGAGTGATTTCCTTGAAATAGGAACCAGAGTTGAAACTGAAGTAGTAGGTGTTGGTGAGATTTTGATGGCTAAGAACATCGGGCTCATTTTGTAACTGAGAGGGAAATTAGAATACATCACCAGTTCCATACGATCACAATGCATTTGGAATAATCACCATGGCAACTCATGACTTGTATTTTAGGGGAGAAGAATTGTAAAATGACCAAGCACCAAGCTGACCCAGTCTAACACGGATCTTTGTCTTTAAAACATATCCGCGATACTCATGTAGGTAGTGTTTATGCTAAGGTTCTTCTTGAATTTTCACGATTTTGCTTCTCCAGTAGTGTGTGTTACTGAACAAAAGGGGCTTTCTATCCAAAACACCAGAACTCAAAACTGTGGCACTGGGTTTTTCTTTTTAAGAAAAAAAAAAAAAAGCTTTTTATTATAATTGCTGTTTATAATTATATAATTTTATGTTTGTTTTAATTTTTATTTCAGTATCATTTACAGTACAAGTGGTTTTGTTTACCTGGATGAATTATATAGTGGTGAATTCTGAGATTTTAGTGCACTTATCACCTGAGTAGTATATATTGTACCAAATAGGTAGTGTTTTTCACCCCTCATCCACCTCCCATCCTCTGTTCTGAGTCTCCAAAGTCCATTATATTACTCTCTATGCCTTTGCATACACATAGCTTAACTCCCACTTATAAGTGAGAAATAATGGTATTTGATTTTTCCATTCCTGAGTTATTTCATTTAGAATAATGGCCTCCAGCTTCATTGAAGTTGCTGCAGAAGACATTATTTCATTCCTGACGTGCTGACCTTGGGTTTACTGGACACATCTCAGAGACAGGGCAGAGGATGAGGGCAAGACCCCTCTAAGGCACTCCCCCACACCCTACCACTCCTGCTCTGGAAGGACCCCTGAAGGGCACTGGAGGGGTTCAGTTATCAGTGCAAGCCAACATCCACACCTGCGAGTACCAACAGCCCCAGAGAGCAGCAGGGGCCCCTCACTTCTGAGAATCCCTCCAAGGATGTCAAGACTTAAGCCAGGGAGTAGAGAGAATCAGTCTCTCAGACCCAGAGAGGATTCAGGGAAAGGGCACAGGAGAGGCCCCAGCTCAGAGCCAGAACACAGTTCAGTTCAGTGTGGGAACTCACGGCATGGAGTGGATGGCCCTGCACGGCTGAAGAGACCAGTGTGCGGGGGCGTCTCACCCGTTGTGGAGTCAGACTCTTACATTAGGTGGCGAGAGGGCGAGGTGAGAGTTACGGCCTTTCCCAACTGAACTCTGGACCAGGGCTTGAGCCCAGGCCAAATATCCCTGGGGAAAGGGCATGAGGCAGGAAGCCCTGAGCCAAGATGAACACTGGGGTGCTGTCCTCAGAGCAACCTGGGGTGCCCTGACAGCACCCATGCCCCAGTCTGCACAAACTCCTTGCTCTGAAATTAACAGCCTGCAGAGATGTCCTCAGTATCAGAACAAGTGGGCCACACAAAGCCCTCGAGGACTCCAGGAACCCAGGTTCATGCGGTGCAGCCCTGCAAGGGCCAGATGGGCTGGGGGGAAAAGTTGACCAAGTCTTCCTTCCTTCCAGCCAAATCTGGAAGAAAGGCCCCTTGCCTGAGCTGTGTTCCTGGTACCCAGGCCTCTGTGGGCATCCCTTGGCACAAAGACCCTCTCCAAGGGGGATGGGCCAGCCCTTCCAGGACCACCGGCCCAGCTCCAGAAACCCATGGGTCACCCCCACCGTCACCTGACTGGGCTGGGGCCTAGCAGCATGAAGGGACTTCCACAGAAACCAGGGCAGTAACCTGCTCTCTGGCGGCACTGGGGGCGCAGGGTCTGGCCAGCATGTCCCTGGCTCAGGACACATGCCTGGAAATTAGGATTTTCTCCTCTGCTCATCTCCTGAGTAAATCAATAATTACCCTCCCTCATGTCTCAAAATTCACATCCATGTAAAAGGCGCTGGTGGGGGTGACATTTCCAGGAAGCCAAAGGCCATGTCACCCCCCTGCAAAACGGCAGAGTTCTCCCAAAAGCGGGTGAACTGGCGCTCTGGCTGGAGGACGTGGAGGGCAGCAGCACAATGGACAGCGTCTGGGGCCTCAGGCCAGTTCCACAGCAGTTTAGGAAAGCAGGCGGCTCCCTGGGCCGAAGGAGGCGCGACGCTTTGGAGGGAAACCGAGCTGAGCAGCGGGAGGTGGAGTGAGGCTGAGACCCGCCCGATTTGGGCAAAGGCGAGGTGCACTTCACAGCGTCACAACCACCTCACTACTCAGCTCAGATCTGCCCCTCAAGTCCCTCTCCGGACTCACTTCCCTTAGGTAGGGTGGCACAGAATCAGTGGCCAGCATAGGTTTGTAAGCAGACAGGCCCACACAGCCCTGCTCCTCCCTCTGAGGCTGCACACCACCCGCTAGCCCCGCGATTGCTGGGACTGTGGGCCGGTAGCCCCGCGACCAATGGCCGAAAGCGGTTAAAAAACTACTCCTCCCAGCATGCCTGACGAGGCGCGCACCGCCCTCCCCTTCCCGCCAAGTATCATCACAAACCCTACTCCCGTTGCATGCTGGGATTGTAGTCCCGCAGCCCTGCGAACAAAGGCCAAAAGCAGTTAAGAAACTACTTCTCCCAGCATGCCTCCCTCCAGGTGTCCTTACCAACCCCACTCCCGTTGCATGCTGGGATTGTAGTCCCGCAGCCCTGCGACCAACGGCCGAGAGCGGCTAAGACACTACTCTTGCCAGCATGTCCTGCAGTAGGGCACCGCGCTATGTCTCCCTCCAGGGATCTGCACCACCTACAATCCCGTTTCACGCTGGGACTGTAGTCCTGCAAGCCTACAACTAACAGCTGGGTGCGGATAAGGGACTACAGTTCCCCTCATTCCCAGCAAAGGTCCCGCCGCCACCGAGCTCCTCCAGGATTCCAGTGCAGTTCCGCCGTGCGGAGGGAAGCTTGGCTGTTCACAAACCTCTCCTGCCCTCGAGGAGACAGCTTGGCAGGAGCGGCCGATCTCACCTTGTCATTGTGACACGGTGTCTCCCCAAAGTGCCGACTTCATGACTTGTTGTGCCCAAAGTTTAATTTCCCACAGAACAGGTAGAGGCCAAGAGCTTCTCGCAGCCTCCGCCGCAGGGTTGCCATGGTAATGTTCGTTTCTTCCCTCCCCGCCCCCCACCCGCCACTGGCCGTCTGGACCCCACCCCGTCCCTCTGAGGGGCCTCTCCTTTTAACCCCGCCGTCTATTGTCCCTCCCCTCGCCACATGCGCAGTGCTGCCACTTGGTCCCGCGAGGGAAGCTCCCTTTTGAGTGTCCGAAACCGTTAGTTTACTGCCTCATATGAAGGTACCCAGTCTCTGGTAACCTGGCACTTCACTTTTGAAAACCACCTTTTTTCCTGCACCTCTTTGCTCCCCAGATGCACCTACTGGACCCCGGGCTGGCTGTATGGCCCGCGTCTGGGTCAGGCCTCGCACGCAGACGCTCCTGCCACCGTGATGAAGAGGAGAAAATGTCCCAGGGGAAAGGCGTGACCTTGCTGCATTCAGTCAGGAAACAGCCATGGGGAAGGGACCCCCTTAAACTACTTTGGGAGCCACATCCACCACTTCTCTGCCCCCTACCCAGGCTGGTTCCCAGGCCTTGGGGTCCTAGTGTGGACCTCCCTGCCGTAATTAACGCAGGTGCAGGACCAGAGAGCGCCTTGGTCCCTCCGAACACATGAGGAAAGTTTGTGTGGTGAAGTTTGGACAGTGTCTGTGTTTCTGCCCTGAATAGGGTTCCCTAGAAAATCTTTATCCATTTTTAAATACTCTCTTTGGTACCACTTTTAAGACTTTGCCGGTGGAAATTAACAGTGATCATTTTTTTGAATCCATTTTTCTATTTGCTTTTTAAGATTAACTCTTAAGTACTCCACAGCTACACGCTTCTGAAACTGGCGGAGGCACAGCGTCAGTTCTGTACAGGGCGGACGCAGCAGGACAGAATCTCCCTGGGCATCTTTCTGGAGCATCAAATTTACTGCAAGATTTTAAAGAAACAAATTTAGTTGATTTCCAAGGTAAGAAATTAAACCTTGAAAACTAGACTAAAAAGTCATCTGCGCCTGACGTATCGGACTTTCTGCAGGAAGAAAACTCTAAGGAGAGCATATTGTCCATTATTATAAATAGTGAAAATGAGAAATCATAACAAGTCCCTTGAAAACCCTGCCCTGCCAGCCTTCTAATAGGGCCTTGGTGTGGTTTTATGTGGATTTTCTTTTTGAAGTGTGCTCACCTTTTGAATATACAAATTTGGGGGTTTGACTAAATTTTGCAAGTTTTCGGCTATTGTGTATTTGCTTTTGTATCATATTTAATTTTTCTGTCCTCCCTCTCCTCAGACTCAGTCATTCCACAGGTCTCTAAGGCACTTTTCATTTTCTTCAAACTTGTTTCACTCTTCAGATTGGATAATTTCTATTGCTGTCTTCTGTTTCTACTCTGTTTATAAACTCAACAGTCTTTTTAGTTTTTCGTTTCATTATCTCTCTATTCCATTCTTTTTGTCATTTCCATTTCTCTGCTGAGGCTCCACGTGAGTTAATTCATTATGAGGATATTTTCTTTTATCCCCATGAACATACTTATAATAGCTGCTCTCAAACCCTTGTCTGCTGATGACATCGTCTTGGACATCTTAGAATTAGCTTCTGCTGCCTGCTTTTTATCTTGCGTATAGATTACATTTTAACATTTCTTCACACATTTCATGAATTTTGATATTGTGTACTAGAAATTATAAGTAGTAGTTATAGAGACTCTAAATTCTGTTGTATTCCTTTGAAGAGGATTGTTGTTTGAAGAGGGGTTAATCTGATTGGATTCAAACAGCAATACCTACCTCACCTACAGTGGACACAGTTGAAATCCTCATTCTGTTACTGCACACACATACATGTATTATATATGGTTGTGCATTCCTATGTAACTGTACCTAATATTTTATCCAGATTTTATCATTGTTACCTGTGAGAGTGTTTAACAAGCAACTCTAGCGTTACTGAAAGTCAGAACTCACTTTTGTTTGCTTATTGGATTTGAACACGTAATACCTTTGTTTTCTTTTGTAACATTTTTCAATTTGAAGTCTTATTTGGTCTGATATTAATATAGCCAACGCAGATCTCTTTTGCTTATTATTTGCTTGAAGTACTGTTTTTCTCTTTTCACTTTCAACCTAGTTGTGTCTTTCAATCTAATGTGAGTCTTGCACAAACACGATAGTTGGATCATGTTTTTGTTGTTGTTGTTGTTGTTGTTGTTTTTTGAGACGGAGTCTGGCTCTGTAGCCCAGGCTGGAGTGCAGTGGCCGGATCTCAGCTCACTGCAAGCTCCGCCTCCCGGGTTCCCGCCATTCTCCTGTCTCAGCCTCCCGAGTAGCTGGGACTACAGGCGCCCGCCACCTCGCCCGGCTAGTTTTTTGTATTTTTTAGTAGAGACGGGGTTTCACCATGTTAGCCAGGATGGTCTCGATCTCCTGACCTCGTGATCCACCCGTCTCGGCCTTCCAAAGTGCTGGGATTACAGGCTTGAGCCACCGCGCCCGGCCGGATCATGTTTTTTAGTCTGTTCTGCTGATCTCTGCCTTTTAATTCGATAGTTCAATCCATTTACATTTAGAAGAATTATTCATAAGTAGACTTCTGTCATTTTGTTATTTGTTTTCTGTATACTTTGTCTTTTTGTTTTACATTTTCTACATTATTTTCTTCTAATGTATTGGGTTGATTTTTTTTAGTAAAATATTTTAACTTTTTATTTTCCTTTGTGTATATTCTATAGCTTCTTTTTGTGATTACCATTATGGTGATGACATTTAACATCTGAATTTATTTATTTTAATTGCTGCATAGTAGTATATTCAATTATATGAACATAGTATAATTTTTAAATCTATTCTACTTTTGATAGTCATCATTGGGATATTTAATATGCTTTTTTTTTAGGTGAGTATTGAGTTTACATAAACATTGAGCGGAACTTACAGAGTTCCCATATATCCTCTCCCTACACCCAGCTTCTACATTAGTGTAGCATATTTGTTACTCTTAATGAACTAATATAGAAGAGTTTTTTTTTTTTTTTTTTTTTTTTTTTTTTTTTTTTTTTTTTGAGACGGAGTCTCGCTCTGTCGCCCAGGCTGGAGTGCAGTGGCCAGATCTCAGCTCACTGCAAGCTCCGCCTCCCGGGTTCCCGCCATTCTCCTGCCTCAGCCTCCCGAGTAGCTGGGACCACAGGCGCCGCCACCTCGCCCGGCTAATTTTTTGTGTTTTTAGTAGAGACGGGGTTTCGCCGTGTTAACCAGGATGGTCTCGATCTCCTGACCTTGTGATCCGCCCGTCTCGGCCTCCCAAAGTGCTGGGATTACAGGCTTGAGCCACCGCGCCCGGCCATAGAAGAGTTATTATTAACTAAAATCTAAAGTTTTCATTCAAATTCATGTTTTCTGTTTTACATTCTGTGGATTTTGACAAATGCATAATGACATGACACGTATCCATTATTGCATTATACAAAATAGTTTTATTGTCTTAAAATATCCACTGTACCCCATCTATTCATCTCACCCCTTTTTACCCCAAACTTTTAGAAAGCACAGATCTTCTTACTGTGTCCATGGTTTTGCCTTTTACAAAATGTCATACGGTTGGAATCCTGTAGTATGTAGCCTTTTCAGACTGTCTTCTTTCACAGCCGTATGTATTTAAGGTTCCTTATGTCTTTTCAAGCCTTGAAATCTCATTTTTTAAAAATCAGTGAATAATGTTGTATGGTTGCACCACAACTAGTTTATTTATTTACCTATTGAAGAACATTATTTACCTATTAAGAACATTATTTACCTATTGAAGACCATCTTGTTTTGTTCCATGTCTTGGCAATTATGTATAAAACTGCTCTAAACAGTCACCTGCAGAGTTTTGTGCAGATGAAAGTTTTCACCTCTTGGATTAAGGCCAAAGAGTGTGATTGCTGGATTGTGTGTAAGTGTATATTTAGCTCTGTAAGAAACTGGCAAACTGTCTTCCAAACTAGTCATAAACTTTGCATTTTCACCAACAATAAATGAGAGCTCTTGTTACTCTATATCCTCACCAGCATTTAGTGTAGCCGCTGTTTTGGATTTTAGCCATTCTAATATGTGTGTGGCAGTATGCCGTTGTTCTTTTCAATTTCCCAATGATATATGCTGTTGAGCATATTTTCATGTGCTTATTTGCCATGCTTATATGTTCTTTAGTAAGGATCTGTATCATTTGCCATTTTATAATTGGGTTGTTCATTTCTTATTCTTGAGTTTTAAGAACTCTGGGATTTTTTTTGCATATTTTTGATACCAGGCTTTTATCAGTTATGTGTTTGGCAAATATTTTCTCCCATTCTGCGGCTTGTCTTTTTATTTTTTAGCAGTGTCTTTGGCAGTGCAGAAATGTTATTTTTAATATGGTTCAACTTAGCAATTTTTCCTTTCATAGATCATGTTTTTGGTGTTTTTGTTTTGTTTTGTTTTGTGACAGAGTCTTACCCTGTCACCCAGGCTAGAGTGCAGTGCAACCTCCTACTCCCAGGTTCAAGCGATTCTCCTGCCTCAGCCTCCGAGTAGCTGGGACTACAGGCACGCACCACTACACCCAGCTAATTTTTGTGTTTTTAGTAGAGACAGGGTTTCACCATGTTGGTCAGGATGGTCTCGATTTCTTGACCTCGTGATCCACCCAACTTGGCCTCCCAAAGTGCTGGGATTACAGGTGTGAGCCACCGCGCCCAGCGTTTTTGGTGTTTTATCGAAGGAGCAAAACCTGAGGTAATTCAGATTCTGCTCCTTGTTATCTTCTAGGAGTTTTGTGGTTTTTCCTTTTATATTGGTCTGTGATCCATTCTGAGTAATTTCTGTGAAAGTTGTCAGGTATGGGTTTAGGGTTTTTTTTTCTTTTTTTCTCTGGCATGTGGATGTCCAGTTGTTCAGTACTGTTTGTTGAAAAATTATTCTTTCTCAATTGAATTGTCTTTGTTCTTTCCTCAAAGATAAGCTCACTGTATTTTTATAGGTCAATTTCTGAGCTTTCTCTTTTGTTTTATTGATCTGCTTCTCTGTTATTTTTTACCAGTACCATGTTGTTTTGATTACTGTAGCTTTATAGAAGTGCTTAGAGTTGGGTAGTATCATTCCTATAACTGTCCTTTTAAAATATTTTCTTGGTTATTCTGAGCTTTTTGCCTTTCCATATAAACTTTAGAATCAGTTTGTCAATATCCACAAACTAACTTTGTGGAATTTTGATTGGGATTGCATTGAATATGTAAATGTAGTTGGGAAGTACTGACATTTTAACAATGTTGAAGCTTTCTTTACTTGAATGTGGATTATCTCTCCATTTATTTAGATCTTCTTTGATGTTTTTACAGTTTTGTAGTTTCCTTTATATAGATTCTATGTTTATATTTATTTTATGTTTGTACCTAAGAATTTCATTGTTATTGGTGCTAGCCTAAATGTCACTGAATTTTTAAATTTCAAATTGTAACTACATTACTGATATATAGGACAGTAATTGACATTTGTATATAAATCTTATATTGTGCAAAGTTACTATGATTTCTCATTAAAATTGGTTATTCTAAGATTTTGTTTTGTGATCTTTTTGTATTTATCCATAGGCAATTATATCATCTGTGTAAAAAGACAGTTTTATTTCTTCCTTCCCAATCTACGTACCTTTTCTATTCTTGTCTTATTGCATTACCTAGGGCTTATAGTATAATGTTATATAGGAATGGTGAGAAGAAACATCTTTGCCTTGCTCCTGATCTTAGCAGGAAAGCATCTAGTGTTTCAACATTCAGTATGAGGTTAGATGAGGGGTGTTTGTTTGTTTGTTTGTTTAGATGGAGTCTCGCTCTGTCTCCAGGCTGGAGTGCAGTGGCACGATCTTGGCTCACTGCAACCTCTGCCTCCCGAGTTTAAGCAATTCCTCTGCCTCAGCCTCCCAAGTAGCTGGGACTACAGGCACACCACACCACGCCAGGTTAGTTTTTTGTATTTTAGTAGAGACAGGGTTTCACCATGTTGGCTGGGATGGTCTCAATCTCCTGACCTCATGATCAACCCGCCTTGGCCTCCCAAAGTGCTGGGATTACAGGCGTGAGCCACAGCATCTGGCCAGATGTAGGTTTTTTATAGACATTATTTATGAAATTGAGGAAGTTTTCTTCTATTTCTAGTCTGCAGAGAGATTTTCTCATGAATAGGTTTTGGATATTGTCAAATGATTTTTCTGAATGTATTGATAAGATCTTATCTTTTTTTAACTTAATATGATGAACTGAATTTTTTTTTTTTTTTTAAGACAGAGTCTTGCTGTGTTGCCCAGGCTTATCTTGAATTCCCAGCCTAAAGTGATCCTCCCTCCTTGGCTTCCTACTGCATTAGAATTACAGGTATAAGCCACTACACCCAGCCTAATTTATTTTCAAATGTTGAACCAGCCTGGCATGCCTGTAATAAATCTCACTGGGTTGTAGTAAATAATTCTTTTTTTACATTTTTGGACTTGATTTCCTAATATGTGGGTGAGAGTTTTTGCATCCTTGTTCATGTGAGATATTGCTGTGTATTTTTTTCTTGTAATGTCTTTGTCTAAATTTGGTATTATGGTAATTCTGGCCCCAATGGATGAGTTTGAAAGTATTCACTCTGCTTCTGTTCTCTGGAGCAGATTGTAGACAGTTGGAATAATTTCTCGTAAATATTTGCATAAATGTACTAGTTATCTCATCTGGCTTTGGTACTTTCTGTTTGGTAAGGTTATTTATCATTGCCCAGTTTCTTTAATAGATGTAGTACTATTCAAATTGTCTGTTTCTTATTGTGTTGAGTTCTGGCAGGTTGTTTCTTTCAAGGAATTTGTCTCTTTCATTTAGGTTATCAAATTTGTGGGCATAGAGTGGTTTATAATGTCTCTTTATTATTCTTTAATTCTTCATGTGCTCAGTAATGATAGATCCTCTTTCATTTCTAGAATTAGTACTGTCTCTTCTCCTTTTTCAACTGAAACTAAAAAGGAACATTTTAAAAAGTGAAAGCTATTTTTGATAACCTATTTAATCTCTCATGATCTGCAACTGTGGGTACATAGGAAGTACATGGAAAAAGATGTTTGGCAGAGCTTGCCAACAGATTCTTTCCTGCATCAAGAAGGCATGCCTATCAACATGACACTCTTAAGAGGGAAGAATGTGACAAAAGAAGGATGTGATCTGCTCTTGGTGAAGAGCCACCTGGCTCTCCCTCAGCTGCACGTGGTGGCCTTAATGTGCATCTTGCTAGAAGGGGCATGCAAGCCAGGGCCTGCCAGCCAAGCCATACAGGCTAAGGGCAGTCTCAAGTCCATCTTTTATTTCATCGAGCTGTTCTAGTAAGGAGCTAGAGTTTTATGAATACTGTAAACTCTTTATCATATTTCTTTGCTATTTCTAGAGGATTTGTTTTAGGAGTCCTCTTGTATACCAAAATGCATGGATGCACAAGTTATTTATAATGGTATGGTATTTACATAAAACCTATGCATATTCTCCTGCATACTTTACATCTTCTCTAGATTACTTTTAATACCTAAATTGTTGTTATACTGTATTGTTTAGGGAATAGTGAAAAGAAAAATAAAATTCTATAAATGTTCAGTACAGAAACCTTACTAAAAATATTTTTGAGGCTCATTTGTTGAATCCAGGAATGCAGAACCAATAAATAAGGAGGGCCAGCTTGACCTCTGTTTGGAATCCAGGAATGTGTCCTCTTCCTGTGTTTGTAAATGGAAATTTATTTCAAAACATGACACAACTGCTTCTTCACTGACATTTTCAAAAACTTGCAAGAAGCAGCCAGGCGCTGCCTCACACCTGTAATCCCAGCACGTTGGGAGGCTGAGGCAGGTGGATCACTTGAGGTCAGGAGTTCAGGACCAGCCTGGCCAACATGGTGAAACCCCATCTCTACTAAAACTACAAAAATTAGCCAGGCATGGTGGCAGGCGTCTGTAATCCCAGCTACTCAGGAGGCTGAGACAGGAGAATCACTTGAACCTGGGAGACAGAGGTTGCGATGAGCCAAGATCGTGCCACTGCACTGTAGCTTAGGTGACAGAGCAAGACTCTGTCTCAAAAATGAAATGAAACAAAACAAAAAAATATATACTGATAAAGACATTTTGTATGGCAAAGGGTAAAGTCATCAGGAAAATATAAAAAATTACATATATGCAGTTATCAAATAAGCACAGAAATACATGAAGCAAAAATGACAGAAATAAAGGGAGAAATAGATAATTCAACAATAATAGTTGGAGACTTTAATGCCCCACTTACATTAATGGATAGAACAAGTAGACAGAAGATAAAAAATAGAAAACATGAACAACATTATAAAACAACTAAACCTAACAAACATATGCGCAGCACTGCATCCAACATGAGAATATATATTCTTCTCAAATCCACATGGAACATTCTCTAGGACAGACCACCTGCTGGGCCATAAAACATACATCAGTAAAAATAGAGATTGAGATAATACAATGGGTGATTTCTAATTATAATAAAAAAGAATCAGAGATCACTGAAAGCAAGAAATTTAGGAGACTCATAAGTATGTGGACATTAAATGGCAAACTCCCAAATAATTTATGGATCAAAAGAAAACCACAAATACTATCAGAAAGTGTTTTAACATCAATGACAATATAACCAAAACATAAACCTTATGGAAATTGGTGAAAGCAGTGTTTTGAGGGAAACCTATACCAGTGAATTTCTTCATTAAAAAAGAAAGACAAATCTCAAGTCAATAACAAAAAAAACTCAATAACAAAAAAAATCTCAAGTCAATAATAGTAAGTTCTCCCAAACTTTTAAATCAATATACTATCTGGCTTTCCTGGGACAAAATATACTAATAGAGGAAAAAATAATCATGAAAAAAAAAAAAAAAAACCCTAGAAGGAAAGACTGGGGAATGGGACACTTTGGGGATTGGGCTGTGATAATAGTCTAGGAAATTTAGGAGGTCATGTGGAGGCTCAGGGCCAGGTATGTGGTCTAGAAAAACCCAGGAAGAGGGCCGGGCATGGTAGTTCACACCTGTAATCCCAGCACTTTGGGAGGCCAAGGGCGGGTGGATCACCTGAGGTCAGGAGTTCGAGACCAGCCTGGCCAACATAGAGAAACCTTATCTCTACTAAAAATACAAAATCAGTGGAGTGTGGTGGCACACGCCTGTAATCCCAGCTACTCGGGAGGCTGAGGCAGGAGAATCTCTTGAACCCGGGAGGTGGAGGTTGCGGTGAGTTGAGGTCACGCCATTGCACTCCAGCCTGGGCAGCAAGAGCAAAACTCCGTCTCAAAAAAAAAAAAAAAAAAAAGGAAAAAAAGAAAAGAAAATCCCAGGAAGACCCTCAGTATTCACCCTTGTTTGACTTTCAAACTCTGCATCAGCAGAAAGTAAGGCAAGAACCAAGTTGTAACTTTCTGGATGATTAGTAAAGGCATGCTCCAGCACACACGCGCACACACACACACACACACATACACACACACCCAAAAGAGAACATTATAAAATTTATTTGGAGGAAGTGGGGAAATAACAAACATTTAAGGAAATCTCTGCAAATCACTAGCTTACCACCAGGCTAATGGAACAGAGACATCAATGTATGACAGAGCACACATCACAATAGGTAGCAACAAAAACACAGAAGAAGGATGGTAATCTGATTTCAAAATTACTATAATATTCAAAATGTCTTGTTTTCAACAAAAAATTACACAATATGTAGGCATATATTATTTATTGGTTACACTTGAATTTGTAGTTTCTATTTTGATTTCCAAGCTGAAAAATATACTTTTTATCTATAAATTTTCTAGCTGTAAGATTTCTGCTTTTATTAAATTAGTGAGTCTTTTGGAGCCTAAAATTTTGCAATTTTCAATGATTTTTTTCTCTATTTGAAAATGTTGTATATTCTACTTACTTGTTCATTTAACACATTTTTTTCTAAGACCACAGAGATATTCTTTTTGTTTTTTAATACATCATAATTTATACTTAAAATTTGGTTTCACCACCTTTACAAAGTAGGTTTGTTGCATGGCTAGTAATGTAATTTTTTTCAGAAAGCTAACAAAATTTAATTTATTCTGAAAATGTTATCTTAGGGTTATTTTTATTTGCCATCACTTGTCATTGCCTCACCCAGATTAACACCACCTCACTCGCAGAGCTGACTTTTTTGTGAAGACTGTGTGTGATTCTTTCTGTTTCTTTCTGCATTTTTCAGTTTTTAGCAATCTCACAACACCAAACAGCCAAAGTGAGTTTTGGTGTTAAAAATCTTCAGTAGACTTTTTTATTGCTCAAAGGATAAATTACTTCCACATTTTATTTTATTTTATTTTATTAATTTAAAAATGTTAATTGACAAGTGAGGCTTGTGTATATTCAGGGTGTGCAATGTGTTGACTTGATACATGCACACATTGTCTAATCATTTTCACAATTAATTAAATTAATATAACTCCTATTGTTCAAATATTTGTGTCCCTCCCAAATTTATTTTAAAACTTAATCCTTAATACAATAGTATTATAATATGGAGACTTTAGTTGGTGGCTAGGCCGTGAAAAATCTGCCCTTACCAATGCAATTAGCTGCCATTGTAAAATGGCTTGAAAAAATGAGTTTGGCCTATTTTGTCCTTCTGCTGTGTGAGGACATTGCTTTTAATGTGCCATCTTGGAACCAGAGACTGGACCCTCACCAGACACCTAGCCTGCTGATGCCTTGAGTTGGACTTCTCAGCCTCCATACCTGTGAGAACTCAGTTTATACTGCTTATAAATTATCTATTCTAAGGTATTTTATTACAGCAGTTGGAACAGACTAAGATAACATCCAGTAACATCCATGCTGTGCAGTAGACCACCAGAACTTGTTTATTTTATACCTGAAGGTTTGCACTTTTTATTAACAACCCTCCATTTCTCCACCCACAGCTCCTGCTGTATTCTCTGTTTGTATTCTCTGTTTCCATGACTTTGACTTTCTAGGCTTCACATATAAGTGAAATCAAACAATATTTCTTACTCTCTGGCTTATTTCACTAAGTCTGCTGTTCTCCAGGTTAATTGCTATAGTTGTAAATAACAGGATTTTCTTATTTTTATGGCTGAATAATATTCCATTATATAAACACACCACAATTATTTTATCCATTCATTTATGAATGAATACTTAGGTTATATGCATATCTGTCATTGTAAATAATTGCACAATAAATATGGGAGCACAGATGTCTCTTCTAGATACTAATTTTATTTCCTTTGGTTATATATCTGCAAGTGGAATTGCTGGATAATGTGGTAATTCTATTGTAAGTTTTTAGAAAGCTCCACAATGACTTTGATAACGATTTTACCAATATTTCTATATTTTTAAAAAAATGGGCCGGTCGCTGTGGCTAACGCCTGTAATCCCAGCACTTTGGGAGGCAGATGCAGGCGGATCACAAGGTCAGGAGATCAAGACCATCCTGGCCAACACAGTGAAACCCTATCTCTACTAAAAATACAAAAAATTAGCTGAGCGTGGTGGCATGCACCTGTAGTCCCAGCTACTCCGAGTGGCTGAGGCAGAAGAATCACTTGAACCCCAGAGGTGGAGGTGGCAGTGAGCCAAGATCATGCCACTGTACTCTAGCCTGGGTGTCAGAGCAAAAGACTCTGTGTCAAAAAAAAAAAAAAAAAAAAAAAGTTGTACTCTGTTGGGAGACAATTTTCATAGACCTGTCAGTTTACTTTTTAATATCCTCTATAAGCTTCTATTTGGACAATCTTTTCGATCCATAGGGATGAAAACTATCGAAGGCTCCATCACCAAACCATGGCCTTTCCTCAATGTTGTAAGGCCTATGCCAAGGAGAAAGAAAGGGGATGCCTTTGGGTGCCCCAGGCACACACAACTCTCTGAACTCTTTCTCCAGCCAGCTGCTGCAGACAAAAGATGACATTTCTGGGAAGATGAGGACTTGTTTCCAGACCAGTACCCTAGGGCCATGAGGTCTTATGGCCCAAACGCTATGCTTACCTCCAGCTGAGTGCCTGAGATGGGCCCTTTCTGTGTCTCCCCAAGGCTTGGGTGCTGAGCCTGCCTTCCTCACCACCTAACCATAGTCTTGAACTTGCGGGGAAGGAGGTTTTCTCCCTGCCCTGGAAGAGGACAGATAACTGATTTCCATTCTTTTGATTCTGTTTTAAAATTTTCTTTCTAAAAAAAAGAAAAAGAAAAGAAACAAGGAAAAAAAGATATCATAACCAAAGTAGGGGCAATATTTACATAGGTGAAAACACATAGATATGTCTATAGGCAACAGACATGTGGCTAATTTACATATAAATTAAACATATTATTGTCTTAAGGGTACAGAGCTAAAAAATTATTCAATTCATAATATCAAGTGTTAAATGCAAAAATACAATGAACTGATCTGAGAAGTCATACCCCCCAAAAAACACGACCTGTTCCCCAAAAACCTACTGAAATAAAAATTCACATAAAATTAAAAATTAAGAAAACAACCTGAAAGGAAATTTTCATGTGGCTACACGTTACTTGTTGGTTACACTTTAATTTTTATTGTCATTTTACACAGTGTTCAAGAAACATTGCTTATAGGATTTCTGCCTTTGTGAAGTTAAAGACACTAATTTAGGTTTAAAAGCTTTCAATATTAAATGATTTTCTTGGTATTGGAAAATTATTGGAAAATTACATCCATCCTCTTCTTAGTGCTCAAAAATGCTGATCACTTTTCCACTTGATTAACTTTCTAATAAAATTTCAAACTTTCAAATAGTTCCTCAACACTCCTTATTTTTTCTATACCAGACAGTTGATTTCCATGATCATTTTAATATCAATTAATATTGTAAATGTATCAATTTTTTATTTAATCTGTGTGTACACATTAAACTCTTTGGTATTAAATCTATGTGTAAATGACTTGAAATTGCACATAACACATCATTAATAATATCTAAGCATTCATCTGATTAATCAGATTTTCTTCTCTTTCTACCGTTTTGCATTTACTGGGTCATTTTGTGTTTTTTAAAATTTATAATTCCTCTTCTTTAAACATATTTCCAATATATGAAGTGTATATGATGTACAAATATTAACATTTAGGCGATAGTTTCAGTTTGTCATTTAGGCAATATCAAGTCTAATGATGCAGTTTTCCAATTAACTTTATTCTTTGTTACCTATTTATAATATTTAAATTTAATAAGCCCATAATTTTATATATATATATGTACATATACATATCAATGAGGACTACAGTAAAACAATTTAACATATGCATGAGCTCATGTAGTTTCCTTTTGGTGTCAAAACACTTAAAGTTTACCGTGTTAAAAAATTACCAGTATATCGTATAAAAATAGTAACTATAACCTTTAAACTGTACTTTAGTCCTCTAGATTTCATTTATTTTATGTAACTGAAATGTTGACTTGTGTCTCTTTTCCCCCCCGTCATCATTCTGTCCTGTCTCTATATAGGTATTTAATCTTTTTAAAGATTTTATATATAACAGAAATCATGCAGTATTTTTCTCTCTCTGTTATTTCCCTTAGCTTAATATCCTCCAGGTTCATTTATGTTACACAAATGGCAGTATCTTCTCCTTTTTACAAGTTGAAAAATATTATATGATATATTATACACACACACACACACACACAAACACCTCCCCCACAAATTTTTTTCTCCACTTGTCCATCAATGTACAATAACTTGGTCCCATAACTTGGCTGTTGGGAACGATGCTGTGGTGGGGCACAGGGAAGAGGGGAGTGCAGATATCTCTACAAGATGCTGATTTCATTCCTTGTTGATATATAACTTATAAGAGGGATTACTGAGCCATATGGTAGTTCTAGTTTTAGATTTTTAGGAACCTTCATACTGTTTTCCATAATGGCTGTACTAACTTACATTCTAACCAGCAGCATACAAGGGTTCCCTTCTCTCCACATCATCACCAACACTTGTTATCTTTTGTCCTTTTTATGACAGCCATCCTAACAGATGGGAGGTGATATCCCATTGTTATTTAACCAGAAACTGTAAAACTCCTGGAAGAAAACGTAAGGGTAAATGCTACTAGACATTGGTTCAGATAATAATTTATTAAACAGGACATTAAAAGCATAAGCAACAAAAAACAAAAATACAAGTAGGAGTACATCTAACCCGAAAGCTTCTGCACAGGAGAAATCAATCAATGAAATTAAAAAGCAGCTTATGAACTCAGAGAAAATATTTGCTAACAATATATCTCATAAGGGGTTAATATCAAAAGACATAAGAAGCCCACACAACTGCATAGAAAAAAGAGAGAAAACTTACCAAAATCTAACAACCTAATTTAAAAACAAGAACCTGAATAAACATTTATCTTTTAAAAAAGATATAAAAATGCGCCCGGCGTGGTGGCTCACACCTGTAATCCCAACACTTTGGGAGGCCGAGGCGGGCAGATCACTAGGTCAGGAGATCAAGACCATCCTGGCTAACACGGTGAAACCCTGTCTCTACTAAAAATACAAAAAATTAGCCGGGCGCGGTGGCGGGCGCCTGTAGTCCCAGCTACTCAGGAGGCTGAGGCAGGAGAATGGCGTGAACCCAGGAGGCAGAGCTTGCAGTGAGCTGAGATCGTGCCACTTCACTCCAGCCTGGGCGACAGAGCGAGACTCCGTCTCAGAAAAAAAAAAAAAAAAAAGATATAAAAATGGCTAACAAGTGCTTAACATCAGGAAAATGCAAATCAAAGTCCTCATTTGCTTTAGATTCTATACTTTATAAATATGAATGTGTACGGCAAGTATAGTAATCTTCATCCTACAACAGAGGACCCTGAGACTGTTGACTCAGGGATGCATCTGCCTGGAGCCGGCCTAGGGTGAAGGGAATGGTGCTGAAGAGGACGGCAGATGACGTAGAACCAGGGGCAGAGACTCACCTGGGACCCCTCAGCAGAGGAGCCTAGGTCGGTCTCCAAAGCTCAGCAGCACCCTCTGGGGACCTGCTCCCTGCTGGCTTGGTCAGCACCATGGACAGAGGACAGGCGGGAGAGGCTGAATCAGAAGAGTCAGAAAAGAACAGTGGGAGGAGGACAGCCAGGTGTCGCAAGCCAGGGCTGCTGGTTGACAACCCTGAGAACCCTCTGAGGCTAGCGATGCGGTTAAGGGCCAAGCTGGCCACCTGTGGGGCCCTCAGTTACCCTCACTGCCTGTCGTGCCACCCCAGCAGTGCACAGCAAAGCAATTAGTAAGTGGACAAGGCAGGCCTGTGGATGGGATCTGGGGAGTCTTGCTCAGGGTCTCTGACAGGACAAGGGTAAAAGAAGGGCCACTGTGGCTGGAGAGAGGGTCACAGTCTCTGGGTTAGACACGATGGAGAAATGAGGAAAAGGGAAGGGGTGGTGGCTGATATGCAGGAGAGGCAGGTGGATGCAAGATGGTCAGAGTCTATCAGACAGGATGGGCTCCAGGTGCATCCTCGGTGTACTGGGCACTTCTCAGGCTTCCTGGAACTCAGCCTGGTGATGTGGTCACTTTTTGGGAGACTGCTGTCAGGGCCCAGCCACACACCCCTGGGCAGCCCTGTCCCATCCCAGGACTGGACTTGCTCAGCTCCCATAGGGGATGCTGCCTGCAGCCCAGGAGGGGCAGCCTTATTGTGCAGCCTGAGCCCCCATGGATCCTCAGCAGCCCCTGCCTGGCCTTGCGCTCCCTCTGCTCTCTTGCCCCGGCCCCTCCTGAGTGTCAGCCAGCATGGAGGCCCTGTCTGTCCTTTCTTCCCTATGCAGCCTCCTGGGCTGAGACCTGGGTTGGATGGGGATGGGACTGGTCCTTCCCTGAGGCCTGCTCGGGAAAGGGGATGGCCCACAGCCTTGTCTAGGTCCTCAGCTCTCTTCATTGCCTTACGGTGAGACAGAGCTGCCCCTGTCTGTGCCCTGGAGGTGGAGGTAAGAGCCTGACCCTGCTGCATGGGAGCTGTCCCATGGATGGGTGACTTGGCAGGGGGTGTGTGATGCGGAGGCCGTGGCCTGTGGGCATGCGTGCTGGGAATGGGAGTGACACACCGTCACTGGGAGAGGCCACAGTTCCTCCTGGATCTCACACTAAACTCTAGCCCTGCAGGTCTTTTACCACAGCCACCACCAAGAATCACAGTAGTGTCTCAGGAGTCGCTGCCTGCTGCCCACCAGGCCCTACCTGGAGGCCAAGACCCAACCAAAGCCCAGGGTGTCTGTGCCCTGGGAACAGTGTGTCCTATGGTCATAAGGCCAAGCCACCAGTGGCCACTCATCAGGGGTTGGGTTCTGTCCTATTCTGGCTCCTTCCAGTTCAGTCCCATCAGGGCCCCTAAGCACATGGCCCAGCATCCAAGAATCACTCCAGGAAGCCTGGCAGCTCAGCTCACTCCATCGGTTACCTACAGCAAAAACATCACGGCATCAGATGCACAGATAAATGGCCATGAATGCTTAACAACTGGAATAAATCTAGGAACAGTGAGAAGGCACAGCGGTGAATGAGGGTCCCCTGTGACCGCTCTTCAGGGTTTCCTTGAAGGCTTGGAATCTTCCCCCATTTGATGGTGAGTGTGTAGCCATGGACAATCAATGTACAATGTACATTTCCACAGCCTGCCCCGTGGAAAGCTGATGAGAGCACACTTCTGTCTCTGCATAACAGTGACTGTCCGGATCTCGCCAACAGATAGAGATCATTTCTTATATCTGTCTCAGTAATTTTATCCCCCAGATCATCAACATAGAGTGGGGGCAGACTTCTGTGCCAGTGGGTCCAGGTGACGTGTTGTTGAAGCCTGCTGTAGAAGCTTATCTGCTACAGGGTCATTGTTTCCATACATCGATCTTTAATGTGCTGATCAGCAAGGGGGTCATCTGGATCTGCAGGCTTCTCATGTCTGTGTGGACAGTCTTCTCCTGTCTCACCCTCTGCCTTCACCCAAAAAGAACAAATGTGGGGTTTATTCCTTAGGTAGTAGAGTGTGGTCTGGGCCAGTTTGGGCAGCATGTCACTAGTGGATGCAGCTTTCCCCAGCGGGAGAGCTGGTCATGTTCTATCAGGGTTAGAAATCCCTCTCTCCATATCTACAGTGGCCTTTTAAAGACAGTTCTGCATCATGAACCTGGATGGGCAGTCATATTCCAGGTGTGACAGGCAGGTCTGAGGGACATTTCCTGCAGGCTTAGCACCCTTCAGTCTTCTTCAAATGTACGTACACCCCAGAGCCCCAACTAGACACTGAATGGCCTGGCACAGATTTTGCATTTTTTCTCATAGTTTTCTTTGGTCATTCAGATACACAGATTTTCTCTAGGACATGTGTGACACAGAGGAGAGAAGCATCCTCCCAATTTTGTCTGTTTTAGGTGCTGGAGACCAGAGAGGTCTCTTCCTGAGAGGGTCAGCAGGCAGCAGTAGCTTTTCAGGTGGGAGAGAGGACCCCCACAATCCCACCAGCCCCAGCTCTTCTTTCTGGCCCTGTTCTTGAGACCCTGGGCAATTGCCTATGACTGCATGTGATTCGTCTTTCTTGACTCAAAATGAATCTCTCTTCCAAGGAATCCCTATTCTTTGAGGAAACTCTTGGCTTCCTGGTCTCTCCAAGAACTGGCCTGGAAGAGACAGAGAAATGTGGATACACCCTGAAATACAGTGTATACGTGGTGCTTTTCAAAGACCCTCCCTCTACACCAACAGGGCTTAAGGAGACCTTGTGGAAGATGGCAAAACCTTAAATGAGAAGGTCAAGAACCAGGATCACTGGAAAAAGAAATGTCCAATCTCTAAACTCATAGACGTGTCGGGAAACATCTGTGTGTCTGGATATTTGTTGTGTTCAATGATGGATAAAGACTCAAAAACTCACTGGGCACAGTTGCTAATGCCCTTAATCCCAGCACTTTGGGAGGCCGAGGCAGGTGGATCACCTGAGGTCAGGAGTCCAAGACTAGCCTGGCCAACATGGATTAAAAATACAAAAATTATCAGGGCACGGTGGTGTGAGCCTGTAAACCCAGCTATTTGAGAGGCTGAGCCAAGAGAGTCATTTGAACCCGGGAGGAAGAGGTTGCAGTGAGCCCAAATCCCCTCACTGCACTCTAGCCTGGGCAACAGAGTGAGACCCTGTCTAAAAAAAAACCAACAAACAAAAAGAAACCTTGAAAGCAAAAAGATTTTGGCCAAGTACTCCTAACCTGGAAGGGCTCTTCCTTTGTTTTTCGCTCATATGATCTGTCCTGAAAAGAGGCCTGTGGCCCCCTCCTGGTCTCAAAGTCTTACTTGGTAAGAGCTCCAAGTACAGAGAGCCACAGGCCCATCATCCATGGAGCTGCTTCTGTTGCCCAGGATGGAAACTCAGGGTAAAGGTGACTGAGGCTAAAACAAAAAGATTAGAGAAAAAAAATGAAAACTAATTTGAAAAAATTAAAGAAAAATATTCTAACATGAAGTAATATTTTATTAAAGCCTTGCCTCTGAATAAGTTAAATATGGCTAATCACAGTACTGTACGTAGTAATCTAAAATTTTAACTATTGGCCAAGCACAGTGGCTCATGCCTGTAATCCCAGTGCTTTGGGAGGCCAAGGTGGGAGAATTGCATGAACCTAGGAATTGGAAACTAGCCTGGGCCACAGAGTGAGACCATGCCTCTGCCAAACAATAAAACATTAGCTGGGCATGGTGGCATGGCCTGTAAAACAATAAATAAACATGAAATTCTAACTACCACAAACTAAGCTACAATATTTATGTCATCATAAAGTAATAGACAATTTATTTCAGTCCAAACGAAATAACCGATAATTTATTTCAAAATCAATTCAGAGCTCTGCCTTCTCTGTATGGTGGAAGAGCAAGAAACAGACTCCCTCTAGCACCAAACACACAGGAAGCCAGACCAACCACATGATCCAGATGTTTCCAGACACTAGCAGCATCTGCAAGAAGCACAGGACAGTGGTCTGCAGGCTGAAACTCAGAGAGGGGACCATGTTGCTGCCCCAGCTTAGAGCCTGCAGAGCCTCCTGGCAGTGCAGGGTGGGAGGATATAGGCAGAGCATGGAAGTCCCCACATTAAAGAGACAGGGTTGAGAATGTGAGGAGAGAAAAACACGGGGCTGAGTACCAGAAAGTAGGGAGGAGGGGCTGAAGTATGGTGAGACTGGAGGGTAGAAGACGAGGGCTCATTAAAGCATTGGCAGGTATATGGGTAAATACAATCAAGATAAATAATATTATGCAGTACAAAAGGAAAAGGCACCCTACACTTTTTTTTTTTTTTTTTTTTTTTTGAGATAGAGTCTTGCTTTGTTGCCCAGGCTGGAGCACAGTGGCGTGATCTCACCTCACTGCAACCTCCGCCTCCTGGGTTCAAGTGATTCTCCTGCCTCAGCCTCCTGAGTAGCTAGGATTACAGGCACACACCATCATGCCTGGCTAATTTTTGTGTTTTTAGCTGAGACAGGGTTTCACCATGTCGGTCAGGCTGGTCTCAAACTCCTGACCTCGTGATCTGCCTGCCTTAGCCTCCTAAAGTGCTGCAATTACAGGTGTGAGCCACTGCACCCAGCCTACCCTATATTTTTTTCAGAGCATTTTCACAAAAAAATAAAACTTGTCATTATGAGTTTAATATTGTCCAAAAGTAGAAGAGGGAACATTTCCCAATATATTTTAGGAAGATAGTATTACTCTCCAGTAGAATCAGGGAAAGGCAGTACCAAAAAAAAACAAAAACAAAAAAACCTGTAAAACAGTATGCCTCATGAAACTTGATGTGGAAATCCCCAACAGAACATTATTCAGCAGAACCACATGCTTCACCCATGGGTGAATTTCTTCAGCCACATGCTTCATCCATGGGTGAATTTCTTCTAGGAATCATAAAGATTTAGGGAAATCAAAGGATATCTTTTATTAAGAATCAAAGTTGGAGACTTCTATCTTGAGTTGATTACTTTGAATTTTTGGTCCCAAAATACATACAGGACCAGGTCTAATTCTGTGATCTTTATCACACGCAGCCGGATGCTGAAGAGAAATAGATACAACAGCAATATAGGAGTTATCCTCTCTAAAGCCCAACTGAAAAAACCCGGAGTCAGAAGTTTCACAAACAGAAAAATAACATACTTATTCTGAACCAGGGAAGGAGAAGCAATTCAAACATTTAAATTTAAATTGCTATGAGAACACGGATTTGTTAGAAACTGAAGGAGCGAGCAATGCTTCTAAACTCCATGCTTTTCCATCAGAATACAGAGATAGACAAACCTCGAAATGCAGTTTCTTCACAATTGTCTTTATCCAGTCATAACATTAATTTCCCTAAGAATCAAATCATAAAATAAATATTAAACTCATGACATATTCTCTGACTAAAAGAAGGCAAGATAAACTGAACAGTTAGTTATCAGTGTAATAAATTATATAAAGGAATCTTATCGCTGCATTTTTTAATAACGATGAAACTAGAAATAATCTAAGTTTCTATCAAAGAATAAACAGTGAAACAAGTCTTGTATACCCATTCTTTGGAATATATTTGAGACATTAAAAATAGAGGCCAGGTGCTGTGGCTCACGCCTGTAATCCCAACACTTTGGGAGACTGAGACGGGAGGATCACTTGAGGTCAAGAGTTCAAGACCAGCCTGACCAACATGGTGAAACCTCGTCTCTACTAAAAATACAGGCATGGTGGCACACACCTGTAATCCCAGCTACTTGGGTGGTCGAGGCAGAAGAATCACTTGAATCCAGGAGGTGGAGGTTGCAGTGAGCTGAGATCGTGCTATTGCACTCCAACCTAGGTGACAGAGCAAGATTTCATCTCAAAAAAAAAAAAAAAAAAATAGAGAGTTAGAATCTCATGCACTGATATGGAATAACGTAACTGATATATTGCTTGTGAAATAGCAAAATAAAAAACAATATAGTATGATATAATGTGTTCAAAAACTGTACAGGTATTTACCTTTTTTTCTTTCTTTTTTTTTTTTTTTGGAGGCAGGGTCTCACTCTGTCACCCAGATAAGAGTGCAATGGCATGATCACAACTCACTGCAGCCTCAACTTCCTAAGCTCAAGTGATTCTCCCTACTCAGCCTCCCAAAGTGTTAGGATTACAGGCATGAGCCATTGCACCTGGCCAACTTTATATGTATTTATAAATTTATAGAAAACATCCAGAAAAATAAACCCCAAGCTATAATAATTCCTTCTAAGAATGGAGTGAGTTTAGAACAAAGAGGAAGACATGGGAGATTTTCACTACATAAAGATCTCTATGATCTAACATTCTTAAAACAGCATGCATTTCTTTTATAATTAGAAAAAGAGGAAAAATGTAAGCACTATTACCATTTGGTAGGAGGGAAATAGTTTTATTTTCATCAGTATTTGTATTGCATGTTAGTGCACAGAACAAATCTAGAAGAGAAGGCCCAGAGGAATAATTAGAACAACAACAACAACAAAATCACACCTAAGAAAGTGAGAGGGTGTTATCTTTACATAACAGCAAGCATTCCAGGTGAGTGGTGGTTGGGATCTACCGCTGCTCCAGCTCCCTCAAATCACCTACACCCCGACAAGGGGAAGGCAGAGGACAGGGAAGGCCAAGTGCCAGCAAGTGCTCTCCCCAACCAAAGGCCTGTTTCTGCAAGTTTCCTGTCATTAAGAAGAAAATGGAGTCCTAATGAGATGTGGACCCCTTTGGGATGCTGGCAGAGAAACAAAGTAGAATATGTCATGATCATACCTTAGAGGAAGACTTCTAGGTTGAGATTTGAAATTCATCCACAGCTTGTGTGAAGTAAATAAAGCTACTCTACCTCTCCGAGTGTCAGTTCCATCACCTATAAAATGGGGATCGCATGTCAACTTCATCAAGTTGTTGCCAGAGTTAAATTCACAAAGATATTTAAAAGTGACTATTAATGCAAGCGTCCACGTTGTTTAAAAAAAAAAAAAAAAAAAGCATCGGACTTCAAAATACACAAAAGGAACAATATCCATGTGTCCAAAGACAAGATGATCAGCTTTCTAAGCAGCCTGAGGCATGTAAGAATGAGATCTATCCCTAACTAGAACTCTTCACAGCTCCACTGAAGAGGACACATGCAGGGCCCCAAGAGGCTAAGTGCATGGCCAGTGTAGAGTGACTGGTATAGTGAGGGTAGAATCCCTTAAGACCCTCTGAAATGCAGTTACACAACAGGGTCCCAGGAAACACTGGAGCAAACCAGGCAACTGTGCAGATACTACCAGGAATGGCAGAACAGAGGAGGGTCAGAGCCATAAATCTCAGCAGAATACACTAAACTGCAAAGAGCTCCTGGCTCGGTGAACAGCAGCTGTGGCTGCATCAGGACCAATCTTCTGAGACAGCTGCTGGGGACAGCTGAGATCACGTGTTTTGGCAGCAACACACCCAACAGCAGTGCCTCTTGAACACACACCACAAAATCCTCTCCATTTATCTTTAAGGTGATGGATGGTGGATGTCCTCACGTTACAACATCCCCACCAACTATTGCGGACAAGTATATTTGGAAATGCCCACCTAACGAGGGAACAGTCAGGAGTAGAATGAGAATATTGAGGGATGGGGGAGGAACGCAGGTACTCGACCCCACAGACTCTACTGAAAACAAGAGGAGAATTGCTGCGCTGTGGTCTCCCTATACTTCCTCATCTTGCCACATCCATAGATACCACATGGTTCTTGTTCCTTTATTTACAAAGGTGCTGATGAGCCTGTGTGCAATTAATCCTGAAGGAGTAAAATTCTTCACAAAGTACAATAACAGTGTCTAATATCCATGACCAGAGTTTTTAGGGTTTTTTTTTAATAGTAATCCACATTCAGAAATCACAAATGAAGCCTATTGGAATGTATATGAACAAGGTCTTATTTTCATGTAGATTAACACCTTGGTTTTTATGGATTAGACATAAAAGCTGGCGCCATTCCAGAATCAAAGGAACCGTCCCTGAGGACGTATGGAAATTAGGGACATCAGTTATTAGGAAGATACACGAAACTAGAAGTGCTCTCAGAAGTTTCCATTGTCTAGGCAGAAAAAGTCAACAGATAAGCCTGAGAGAGTAAAGGTACCTCTGCGAGTGCCGGGGATAATGAGCTTTCCATTCAAAGCAAAGATGTGAAGCCTGAGGAGTTACAAAGACTCCCCAAGTGGTCCACACCTTGAAAGTCGCTCCCACCTGTTCCTGAGGATTGCCATCTGTGTTTGAGACACTGGCCAATCAGGCATCTGTTGAGATGAGGCCAATGATATGACGTGTAAAATGCCTAAACCATCTTAATCTTTAGGTAGTTATTTGGGGGACTTTCCACCAAATGGGTTGGTGAAAAATGGTGCACCAGAGACACAAGCCTGGGAATTCAGATTTTCTCCTCTGCTTTTAGCATCTCCTGGGTAAGCCAATAGTGGCCCTCCTTGACCCCTCAACATCCACATCCGCAAAAAAAGGCGCTGGTGAGGGTGATATTTTCACGAAGCCACAGGCCATGTCACCCCGTGCAAAGGTCTGAACTTGTGCACTGGCGGGCCAGGCGGCGGATTTCTCCCCAGAGCGGTGGAACTGCTCTCTGGCTGGAGAGAAAAGAGAGCAGCAGCACAATGGACAGCTCCCAGACCTGAGGCCAGTTCCCACAGCAGCTTAGAAAAGCAGGCGGCTCTCAGGGCTGCAGGAGGCGCGATGCCCAGGAAAGACCCCGTGTGCAGGTGGGAGAGGGAACCCAGCTGAGCAGCGGGAAGTGGGGTGAGGACCACACCCGTCCGAGTTGGACAAGGGCGAGGTGCATATCGCGGCGTCACGCCTTCCTCACTACCCAGCCCGGACCTGCCCCTCCTATCCCTCTCCGGACTCACTTTCCTTGGCAAGGAGGTGCACGCGATCAGTAGACCAGCATAGTTGGGGAAGCGGCGAGGTCCACACTGCCTTTTCCAACCCTCCTGGCTGCCCGCCTCCTCGCATGTCGCCTGCTGGGATTCTAGTTAAGCCGCCTTGCTACCAATCGGTGGGGAACCGTTAAGAGCCACTGTTTCCAGCCTGCCTAGCCAGGCGCTCGCCGCCCGGCTCTTCCCCGGAGAACTGCGCCCCGTCCCCGAGCCTGGGTTATGCTGGGATTGTAGTCCCGAAGCGCCTGAAACAACGGGCGGGAGCAGTGAAGAGACGACAACTCCCAGCATGCACAGCGAGGTCGCCAGAGCCCGGCTTCCCGCTTCAGGACTGCGGGACGCCCCTTGTTCACGCTGGCTAGGATTGTAATCCGGTCGCCCTGCGATTAAAAAACTGGAAGCTAATCAAAGACGACAACTCTCAGTGTGCCAGGCGTAGCTCCCACCCACCAATCCACACCTCCCCGCTTCCAGATCAGTACTGCCATGTCAAGGGGAGCCTGGCTGTTCCCAAGCCCCTTCTGCCTGCCAGGCGACAGTGGGACCAGGGCGGCTGGTCCTACCTTGTAATTATGCCACTACCTCTTCCTAAAATGCTGGTTTCATGCTTTGTCAGTGCCAGAAGTTTGATTTCTCTCGAAGCAGCAGGGAACCGGGGGCTGCTCACAAACCTGTCAGGGTTGCCATAGTAACGTTACTCTTCCTGAAGCTGGACTCGCCCCGCAGCTTCCCTCGGCCCCGCCCCTTCGCACCGAGTTTCTTCCCTTGGCCCGGCCTCTCCCCTCAGCACCGCCCCTTCTCCTCGCCCCGCCTCTTTTCTCGGCACCGCCCCTTACCCTCGCTCCGCCCCTGACACGCCTCTTCGGACATGCGCAGTGTGGTCCCTGCGTGGGAATGGCGTTAATGGCAGGATGTCTGACACTTCTGGGACATTTTGGGATCCCAAGCGGGAAGCTCCCTCGTGAGTGTCTGAAACTGTCAGTTCACTGCCAGAAATGGATATAAGCGAGCCCTAATAACCTGGCACTTGCCTTTTCAAAACCGCCGTTTCCTCCATCCTCTGGGTTGTCACAAATCTTCCTTTGCACCCCAGGAGTGCCCCTTGGACCCCGAGCTGGCTGCAAGGCCCACACCTGGGTCAGACCTGGCACAGGGACGCTCCTGCCACTCTAATAAAGAGTAGAAAACGTCACACCGAAAAGCCTGACCTTGCTGTATCCAGTCAGGAAACAGCCACAGGGAAGGGAGCCCCTAAGCCACTTTGGGAGCCACATCCACCACTTCTCTGCCCCCGACCCAGGCTGATTACTAGCTCTTAGGGTCCTACTGTGGACGTCCATGCCATAATTAACGCAGGTGCAGAACCAGAGAGCCCCTTGGTCCCAACACATGAGGGAAGTTTGTGTGGTGAGGTCATGAACAGTGTCTGCGTTGCTGCTGTGAATAAGGCTTTCTTGGAAACAATTTTAATTTCCCTTTTTAAATATCCCTTTGGAACCACGTTTAATAATTTGCTGGTGGAACTTAACAGTGATAATTTTTTGAATCCGTTTTTCTTTTCTTTTTCTGAGACAGAGTCTCACTTTGTAGCCCAGGCTGGAGTGCAGTGACTCCATCTGGGCTCACTGCAACCTCCGCCTCTCAGGTTCAAGCGATTCTCCTGCCTCAGCCTCCCGAGGAGCTGAAATTACAGGCACCCAGCACCACGCCCGGCTAATGTTTGCATTTTTTAGTAGAGATTGGGTTTTACCATGTGGGCCAGGCTGGTCTCGAACGCCTGACCTCAAGTGATCTGTCCGCCTTGGCCACCCAAAGTGCTGGGATTACAGGCGTGAGCTACTGCGCCTGGCCTGAATCCATTTTAACACTTAGTTTTTCAGATTAACTCGCGGTACCCCACGACTACATGCTAATGAAACTAGAGGAGGCACAGCCTCAGCTCCGTGCAGGACGGATGCACAAGAGCAGAATCTCCGTGAGACATCTTTCTGGAGCATCAGTGTTACTGCAGGATTTGGAAGGAACAAATTCAAATAATTTTCAACATAAGACGCTGGAAATTTAAGAGAAATCTGGAAAGTCATCTGCCTTTAATAACTGTCAGTCAGTCATCTGTGGCTAAGTCAGACTTTCTCCAAGGGAAAAAAAAAAAAAAGGAAACTCTAAGGAGAACCTATTTTTCATTCTTCTAAGTAGTTAAAATTAGAAATCACAGCAAATCAATAGAAAGCTCTGCCCTGCCATTCTCCTGAATCACAATATGGCCTTGGTATGGTTTTATTTGTATTTTTTGGAGAGGTTTGTTGACATATTGGGTATAAAAACTGGGGGGAGGTTGACCAATTTTTGGAAGTTTTCAGCTATTTGTTGGTGATTTACTTTGTACCTCATTTAATTTTTCTGCCCCCTCTCCAACTTGGACTCAATCACTCCATAGGTCTCTAAGACTCTTCATTTTCTTTAAGCTTTTTCACTCTTTTATTCAGAATGGGCAATTTCTATTGCTCTGTCTTCTGTTTCTAATCTTTGAATAAGCTCAAAAGTATTTTTCAAATTTCCTTATCTTCCTATTGTTTCATAATTTCCATTTCTTTGCTGAGATTCCACATCTCTTCACTGTTAGAATATTTTCCTTTACCCCCATGAACAGATTTATAATAGCTGCCTTGAAACATCCTGAATTAGAACACCTTGAATATCTTAGGATCACTTCTACTGCCTGCTCTTTAAATTGTGTATGGATTCTATTTTCATGTTTCTTCACATGTATCATGAATTTTAAAGTTGTGTACTAAAACTGTAAAGAATCATTATAGAGACGCTCATTTCTGTTGTGTACCTTTAACAGCGGTGTTATTTTTTACAACAAGTGTTAATTGGGCTGGATTCAAACGTCAATACCTATCTGCCCTACAGTGGGCACAGCTGAAATCCCCATTCAGTTCTTACTGTAACAATATATAATATATTATGCTGATGTCATCATTATAATCTGTGTTAATTCAACAAGCTAATCTGGTATTACTGAAAGCCAGGACCTCAGATTTGTCTGCTTATTGGATTTTTCAAATTATATAGTATGTATACATTTACATCTACTTTTTTTTATACAACATGATATTTGTGATATTCATTCATGTATTGCAGATAGCTATAGTCTGTACTTTTTTTTTTTTTTTTTTTTGAGGTGGAGTCTCACTCTGTTGCTTAGGCTGGAGTGCAGTGGTGCAGTCTTGGTTCACTGCAACCTCCACCTCCCAAGTTCAAGCAATTCTCCTGCCTCAGCCTCCTGAGTAGCTGGGATTAGAGGCATGCACCACCATGCCTGGCTAATTTTTGTACTTTTAGTAGATACGGGGCTTCACCATGTTGGCCAGGCTGATCTCAAACTCCTGACCTCAGGTGATCCACCTACCTCCGCCTCCCAAAGTGCTAGGATTACAGGCATGAGCCACTGCACCCAGCCAACAATTTTTTTTCATTTTAACAATTTTTAAGTATTCAGGTCAAAGGAATTAAGTACATTCACACTGTTTTATGAGCATCCTCCACATTTATAGGGAGTGTTTTTGCAAAACTCAAACTTTGTACCTATTAAACACCGCACCTACTTTCCTGTAGCCCTGGGAACCAGTCTTTTACTTTGTATTTCTGTCAACTACTCTAAGTACCATGTATGAGTGGAGTCATACAGTATAGTGAAGAAATCATGAGGAAGTATAATACACACTATATAACAAGTTTATTCATTTGAACACAATCACTAACAACGATCATTAGTACATGGTGATTATAGAGGAAGATAGATTAAGAAAAAAATGATTGGATGAACACATTAAATTTATGAAAATGACGCCCAAATACTACAGCAGTGAGTCCCCTCCTCCAGTCACAGGGCTGGTCATGGTGGAACTGAGAGTCCAGTGCAGCTGTCTGACTCCCAGAGCCCATGCTCAGCCCAAACTTCACTGAGCCCTGAGGCCTTCTGCCCCTGCCACCCGGGCACTCAGTGGTCCTGAGATTCTTCATGGCCTGGTCTTCTTGGCCTTGAGGGCGTGGCTGGCCTCCTAGGATGGGGGCTCAGTGGCAGGATAGGCTGTAGCTGTAGGACAGAGCAGCAGCTGTGAGGCTCCAGGAGCCACACCTCAGGCCTCCCTCCCAGTCCCTGTCCAGAGTTCCCATTCAACAGGGCCTGCTGCTGACCAAAGAGCTGTGGCCACAAACTGTCTGAAACTGACCACAAGACAGTCTCCACCCACTCTCTGTCAATCCACTAAGTTCTCACCTCTCAATCAGACTGTGCCACTCCATGGACTTGAAACAAACCCCATATTCCTCCTGAGTCTGAAGATAATTCCCTCTTGTCACTGAAGCAGCTGCATTTTTGGAGGACTTTGATCTCCTGGAGCCAGAGGGAAAAACAGGAGGCTGGCAGGGCCTGGGTGGAAGATGCTGAAGGGCCCTTAGGGAGGGAGTAAACTGAGGCCGATCTCTAGGGCTTTTCTCTTAATGGGTCCCCTCTTCTCCAATCCCATGCAGTCCCACCCTTTTCTCAGAGTTAGATATAAACAGATAAACAGCGACCCCCTAGGAATTTGTCCATGATTCCTGTCCCCTACCCACAGCCTCCATTGGGATGGGTCTCCTCTGTGTATCAAACCCTCCCAATAAATCCAGGATGCAGAGGATGGAACCGGGGAGTGTTGTACCCAGGGTAAGTGGGTGGGAGTCTCTGACTTCCACATCTCCACCCTCCCCCAAGTGAGGGCCCCAGCTGCTCCCCTTTTTCCTTTCTGGGTGTTGATCACATTTCCCTGGAAGACAGCCAGCCAAAGACCCTCAGAGAGGCCCCTGGCCCATGACTTCCCCCATCCCCACACTTTCCCACGCTGCACTACTGTCAGGCCAGCAGGGGTGAGGGATGTGCAAAGAACAGCAGTGGGCCCTGCATCAGGCTCTGGGCTCTAGATGAGGAGGTGTGGGAACTGTGGCTCAGGGACCTTCTGCCCCAACAGTCTCTGAAAACAGACAGGCAAACGGAGGCCTTGTATAGAAAGAAAATGCTTAGAAGCTGCCTGACCTGGGAGGGGCCCAATTTCCCTCTCCTTCCATGGGCATCTCTGAGTGGGAGGCTGAGTCCAGCTCCTGCAGCTCCTGCAGCTTTGCAGTCAGGCAGCTCTGCAGCTTCACCACTCAAGGAGCAGGGACTGGCAGCTGCTCTGGAGCCTCCACCATTCAGAGGTAAGATAGGCCTGACGCCCCAGCTCACAGGGCATGGGGAGGACCATGGGGCTCACAAGGGAGGAGCCTTGCTGAGATGGAAGGGCCGGGTCCAGGGCTTTCTCCTCCCAAGCCTCAGGATCCCGGTACCCGACCTGCCTGCCCCAGGCTCACTCCCTTTCACACAGTCCTGCATGGCAGTGTGCAGCTTCTCCAGGTAAGTGAGGAAACTGCCCAGAGAAGGCACATCCCCCTGGGCCATTGGGGTGGTCATGGTGGTGAGCTCCCATTGTTAGGTGCCCACCCAAGACCTGTCCCCTGAAATCTCACCAACCACTCTTGCCTGGACACCCCTTCCCCAGGTCTCCCACTTGCAACAGCCCAGGACCCTCAGCTGCCTCCCTCAGCCCTCCTCCTCCTCTCCCCATCTCCCCAGATGGCCTCCAAGGCCACCAGACACCCCCAGTTACCTCTATGATAGGATTTTAACAAGTCATAAGGTCATGGGGTCCCCTGTCCCATCGTTCCCCAAATCTACACTGAGCCCAGCTCACCTAGGCGGTTTCTCTGGTCTCTCTAATGGAGGCATTTCAGGCCCTGTGGCCACAGGAGGGCAGGGCTGGGGGACGAAGACCTCCTGCTCTCTTAGTGTGGAGGCCTCCAGCTGGGGGGAAAGAAGCCTGTCCTCGGACTCCCTGGAGCCCCTCCCACCACAGACCCACTCACCTGCTGCCCCACAGCCTCATCTGCGCTGTCTGGGGATTCATCTCCAGCATGGCCAATCTGGAGGTCCCCACCTGCCAGGATCAGCCCCGCTGACCTCAGATCCTGGATAACCGGCCTGAGTCAGCTGTTGCAATGCTCCCACCACCTTCAGTGAGCCCTGATTCTAGATTCACTCCCAGCTCCAACACTGCCTGTGTCACCTTGGGCAGGTGGCCAGGCCTCCCTGACACTGTTTTCTCAAAAGGGAAGTGTGATGGGAACCACACCTTCCTCACAGGGCCTCCTGATGACTCGGTTTCATGTGACTCTCAGCATTGCTCTCACCATCATCCTTCGTGGGAAGAGCCAGGCACAAGCACCCTCAAATTCCCTTCCTCCCCGAGTCCCATCGTGACCCTGTGGGGCCTGCACAACAGACTCATCATTTGTTCATTTGCCAGAGGAGGAAACAGAGGCCCAAAGAGGGCAGCGATGTGCCCAGGCCCTCACAGGAGAGGCTGGCTCCTCCCACACCCGGAGGCCCTGTCCCACCTGCCTTCACCCCACACCCCAACACCACCACTGAGCAGGGTCCCATCCTCTGGAGTCTGTGGGTGTCCACATTCCCATTCAGGCTCAGCTATGGTGGGAGGGGGACAAGGTGTATTTGGAGGCCTGGTTGAGCAGCACCTGCTTGTCCCAGCCCCACTGGAATTTCTACTCCACACGCCAGGCTTTGTGCCAGACCAAAGGCATCACTTACCCCATGATCCACCAAGGAAGCTCCCTGCACAGAACCCTCTCTTCCTCCACTCAGGGAGTGGCCACCCAAGATGCCATTTCTGACTGACAGGGCAGGGTCTTCCTAAGGTACTGGGCGGTGACATGTCACTTCCTCATTTCCAGGGAAGGTTCTGAGATCTGGTCAGGAAGGATCCACAGGGAATGCAAGAGTCTCAAGATACTTATAAACCATGTGGAGCTTTTGGTAGTGCTCAGTGAGCACTGGGGTGAGAATCCTGTGACTGTGACTGATTAGCAATGTCTGCAAAGGACAGAGTGGGGAGCTACGGCAAACACACGTATGTTCACCCCCCGTTTACCAATTGAGACACACCTGGCCTGTGAGATTCCTCTGCTGTCCCCATCCTTGGTGCAGACAGGGTGACTCTCCCTGTAGAGGTGCAGAAAGAAGCAGTAGCAGAGGCCTGGCTTCCTGGGGAATTGCTGGGCTAGTCTGGGGAAGGAAGGAAGCCCCACCTACCACACCCACCCCACAGCCTGGAGGAAGCTCCATGCCAGCAGGACGGACGAGCATGGGAACCAGAGCCCTGCTCCTTCTGCAGCTCATCTCACCTGCCCAACAGCCCAGCTGCCAACACCACATCCCATTCCGGGGTCTCCTGCCCCCAAGCCCCCAACCTGCCCATGGGCAAACACATCATTCTGTTAATCCAGACTAGACAGGGCTGGAGTTTTTCAAGTAAACCTTCAGTGAGAAAGATACACACACACACACACACACACACACACACACGTGTGCACACCCCTACACCTGGCCCAGTACCCCTTCCAGCCTAATCTTTTTCTCTACCCCCCAAAACACTTGACTCCCATCTCCCACCTCTACTTTTTCTTGATGTGCAAATCCTGCTCAGTGTACTGTCTTTTCTGAAAAGATTTTTAAATTTTCTGGAACTTTTTCTGTGAAGAGGGAAAAGAAGGAAAGATTTGAGAGATAATAAGGTGAAAGAAGAAATTATTTGAGAGTAATAAGCAGATGTGTACATTCCATTCCCTTTTGAGAACCAAAAGGATCAAACTGCCTGGATGAGAATTTCTACGCTGGTCCTGTAAACCCTAAGGGCTCCATGGGTCTGGGGAGGGAGCTCAGTGGAAGCTAAAGCAGCTCCATCTTGGATGTGAATCCACCATGTTGACTTTGGGTTAACCCCAGTTCTGGGGATGCCTTTAAGATTTCTACTTGATCTACTGTTCTCGTGTAAGAGCACATACTTACGGTAAATATTCTCCTTAGGTCAAAGCTACCTAGATGTCATCACACAAACTACAGGCTACGATGTGCACCTCATTCTCTTTCTGGAAGGCTGACCTTAATTGTCCTGCACATTCCTTATAGTGCATATTTACCCTTTTCCTATACTAAGTAAGCCCTAAATCTTGGGGATAACAGCCTGGGGAACTACCTGTCTTGTTACCACCTAAGACCATGCTTCTGTCCACAAATTCCCCCCCCCCCCAATAAATTACCTTTTACTGACAAACTGGATTTGTCTGTCTCATTCTTTGGTTTCTTGACTCCTTCTGTGTTGGGCATCCCTTTGCAGATACAGCCCTTTCTTGAAATGAGGCATATTAGTCCATTCTCACAATGCTATAAAGAAATACCTGGGCGCCGGGTGTGGTGGTTCACACCTGTAATCCCAGCACTTTGGGAAGCCAAGGTGGGTGGATCACCTAAGGTCCGGAGTTCAAGACCAGCCTGACCAATATGGTGAAACCCCATCTCTACAATAAAATACAAAAATTAGCCGGATGTGGTGGTGTGTCCCTGTAGTCCCAGCTACTCGGGAGGCTGAGACAGAAGAATCGCTTGAACCCAGGAGGCAGAGGTTGCAGTGAGCCCAGATTGCTCCACTGTACTCCAGCCTAGAGCAATGGAGTGATACTCCATACAAAGAAAGAAAAGAAGGAAAGAAGGAAAAAAAGAAAGAGAGAGAAAGCGAGACAGAGAAAGAAAGGAAGGAAGGAAGGAAGGAAGGAAGGAAGGAAGGAAGGAAAGAAAGAAAGAAGGAAAGAAATACCTGGAACTGGGTTTAACTGTCTCACAGTTCCATAGGCTGTACAGGAATAGCAAAGTGGCTTCTGCTCAGCTTCTGGAGAGGCTTCAGGGAGCTTAAAATCACAACAGAAGGGGAAGAGGAAGCAGGCATATCTTATATGGCTGGAGCAGGAACAAGAGAGAGAGGGGAGAGTTGCCACACATTTTTCAACAACTAGATCTTGTGAGGGCTCTCACTACCACAAGAACAGCACGGAAGATACAGGTGAAGCCCCATCTCTACTAAAGATACAAAAATTAGCCAGCATCATGGCTCGTGTTTGTAATCCCAGCTACTCAGGAGTCTGAGGCAAGAGAATCTCTTGAACCTGAGAGGTGGAGGTTGCAGTGAGCCAAGACTGTGCCACTACACTCCAGCCTGGGCAACAGAGTGAGACTCTGTCAAAAAAAAAGAAAAAAAGCTATGATGTCCTGTGCCCTCCTCAGATGCGACATTGATGCACACCACTCCTCTTGTGCAGGATAGTGTCACCAGCTTCCATTTGGCTTCCCCTCAGAGCATGGCTTTTGTGACCCTCACCTAGAGACAGAACTTGTCTAAGGTTGCCTCAAGGACAATTCCCAGGAGAGTGTTTGTCCCCAGCATGTGCTGGGGGATTGGGAAGATGTAGACCCCTCAGAGCCAAAACTCATTGCTTGTTCTGAAGGGGCCAGTGACTCATTCTAGCCACATGGGGCCTCTGGTCCCTTCAATGGCCCAACATTGAGAACATTGACCCTCCTGTCATGTTGGGGGTTCAGTGCTTGCTCCCCTCCTGGGAGAGGGAAGAAGCGACGGGACCAGCCAGTTCCTCACACTGGCACCCACACTCCATCGCTGGCCACAAAAATTCCACTCCTGGCCTGCACAGGTCCCAGTATCAGCCATGCCTGCTGTCTACACCAAAACAGCCACTGCTGGGGCCCTCAGCCCTGCCCCTCAAGGCCTGGCCCAGCTACCGCCTCAGACCACCTAGAGCCCCAGTGAGCTTGAGGTGAGTGTGGGGCAGGTGGGGCAGCTTCTCTTTCCTTTTATTTTCCTCTGCCTGCCACGGAAAATGGGACCCAGACTCCCTACTGCCACGACCATCCAAAGCCACCCTCAGAAGCAGGCCTGAGGCTGCAGGCTCCCCTGACACCTCTCCACAGAGACTTTCTTCCATTTAACCTCCAGAGGCAGCTAACAGAGTGGACAGCAGTGGGCAGGCCTTCCTCTAGGTGCATTCCTCCTCCTCTAACTCGGGGACCTTGCTCTCGGCCCCCAGCAGAGCCTTTGTATCCAGGGGGAGTGCTTGTGGCAGAGGCCAGTCTTACCCCTCTCTGCCCGCCAAGCTCTTGGCTCCTTGGCAATTTCAAACCCCCCATCAGCCTCCTGTAGCCTGCTAGAGCTTTCACAGCATCTTGGCACTCACAGGGCAGCCTGCAGGCATCAGGCTGTGGATGACACAGCCTCACATAGGTGCTTGCAGGCATCCCAGGATCTCCTCTGTAGGGTCCTGTTTTCCCTAACCCATCCTCTCTCCGTTTTTTTTTTTTTTTTTTTTTTTTTGAGATGGTGTCTCACTCTGTCACCCAGACTGTAGTGCACTGGTCTTGGCTCACTGCAATCTTCACCTCCCGGCTTCAAGCAATTATCCTGCCACAGCCTCCTGAGTAGTTGGGATTACAGTCACCCATCACCACACCTGGCTAATTTTTTTTTTTTTTTTTTTTTTTTGAGACGGAGTCTCGCTCTGTAGCCCAGGCTGGAGTGCAGTGGCCGGATCTCAGCTCACTGCAAGCTCCGCCTCCCGGGTTCACGCCATTCTCCTGCCTCAGCCTCCCGAGTAGCTGGGACTACAGGCGCCCGCCACCTCGCCCGGCTAGTTTTTTGTATTTGTTAGTAGAGACGGGGTTTCACCGTGTTATCCAGGATGGTCTCGATCTCCTGACCTCGTGATCCACCCGTCTCGGCCTCCCAAAGTGTTGGGATTACAGGCTTGAGCCACCGCGCCCGGCCCACACCTGGCTAATTTTTGTATTTTTACATGTTGGCCAGGCTGGTCTTGAACTCCTGACCTCGTGATCCACCCACCTCAGCCTCCCAAAGTGTTTGGATTACAGGCACAAGTCACCACGCCTGGCCTCCCAGTCCATTCTTTAGAGTAATGAGGACTATACCAGTTCTTCCGTCAGGCCGAACCATGGTTGGAATTGCCCCAAAAGTGACAGCAAGGGAGTTGCCCCAAATTGTCCTGAAACGGGACAGTTGGAATTCCAAAGAGCGAGCTCTGAAGCCCAGAGTGGTCTGTCCAAAGTATGCATTAGAGGAACAGACACACAGACGGGGCTGCAGCGGATCCTTGCAAGGGACAAAACAAAGATGTTCTACCCCAGTATGTCTGCAATGAGTGGGTCTGGTTATGGAGTTTATATGCAGCTTTAAGGAATGTGGCTTAGGGCCAGGGCTAGTTTCTTTCAATGCTGTGGGCAACATCCTACACATTTTATCAGTGCCTGGGAATGTTCAAGGTCCCAGTTTGGGTTTAAGCATGCAGGAAATAACCTGCAGCTGGCCGTATCACAGAGCAGTCAAGTTACTCTGTAATTCTCAGTCTGGACAGAGAAAAAAATGGGGAGGAAGTGAGGTAATAGATGTTATTCTTTGTAGTAAGATTTTTTTTTTTAAGACAAAGTCCCACTCTGTCACCCATGCTGGAGTGTATTGGTGTGATCTCAACTCACAGCAACCTCCGCCTCCCGGGTTCAGGCAATTCTCCTGCCTCAGTCCCCTAAGTAGCTGGGATTACGGACGCCCACCACCACGCCCATCTAATTTTTGTATTTTTAGTAGAGACAGTGTTTCACCATGTTGACCAGACTAATTTGGAACTCCTGACCTCAAGTGATTCGCCCCCCCTCGGCCTCCCAAAGTCCCGGGACTACAGGTGTGAGCTACTGTGCCCTGCCTGCAGCAAGAATTTGTATTGGGAAGTGGAAGTCAGTTGTTCTTCAAGATCGTTTCCTGTATTTGGTTTCCTGTGTATATCTATATTGGTTTCGGTGTGTGGAGAGTTGTCAATTTCTACAAAAAAAAAAAAAAAAATAGCTGGGAATTTGAAGGGATTATATTGAATTTATTGGTCTATTTGTGGGATATTGTTATCTTGAAAATATTAAGTAATTTTATCCTTGAATATTAGACATTTTTCAATTATTTCAGATCTTAATTTCTTTCAGCATTAATAAAAATTAAGCATAGACCAGGTATGGTGGCTCCCACCTGGAATCCCAACACTTTAGTAGGCAGAAGCAGACAAATTCCTTGAGCCCAGTTGGAGACCAGCCTGGGCAACACGGAGAAACCCGGTCTCTACAAGAAATACAAAAATTAGTCAGACATGGTGGCACACACCTGTAGTCCCAGCTACTGAGGAGGCTGAGGCAGGTGGATCAATTGAGCCCAGGAGGTCAAGGCTGCAGTGAGCTGTGATCACACCACAGTGCTCCAGCCTAGGTGACAGAGCAAGACCTTGTCTAGAAAAAAAACAAAATTAGGTGTAAAATCTTTGCACTTCTATTACTTTTTCTAAATATTTTTGAAGCTATTATAAATCAAATGTATACATTTGATTTTCATTGTTGGCTGCTTTAAGTGTAATTTTGTATGTGTATCTTGTATCCTATGACACTGATCAACTTATTAATTCTAGTGGTATTTTAGTGAAACTCTTACACATTTTTTATGTGAAGAATTACGTCATTTGCAATTAAGACAGTTCTAGAAGTTGACACGGAGAAGGAGGGTGAGCAGTCAGGACCCCAGCAGGGCCTATGGGCAGGTCACACTGAAAGAAGGGGCCCAAGTGATGGAACCTTCAAGTAACTTCATGTCCTTGGTGACAGACCCACCAGAACTTCAAACTCTGGTAACCAGAAACCCTTATTCTAGACACAGCCCTGTATCAAGCTAATTTCATGGAGATGCTCAGGAGCAAGATGTTCTGCTATATCCTGACCTCCTGAGGCTCTCATCTGTGGAAGGCTTGAAGTGAGGGCATCTTCCAATGATGCAGATATTGGCTTAGCTCTCATCCACAAATCCTCAGGTCACTTGGCAGGGGACACACATAGGTAACACAGGGCACCTCAGGGCAGACCCATCCAGGCCAGACCTCGCCTGTGATCCCATCCGGGCAACCCCACATCCCTGCCCATCACCATGTGTCTGGGGAGCCAGAGATGAGGCTTCCCTCCCCGGACAGGAGCAGGCTGTCAGGTGTTGGGAGCCTGATGGGTCTGCCAAGATCATGTCCCAGGTCATGGCTGGCAGGATAAGAAGTGAGTGTTGGGGAACAAGTTTGTGTACTCAGATGTTAAGACTTCACATTGTAACCTAGTTTTCTCTCTGACTGGGAGTCTATGCAGATGCTCATATGTGCCTGGTCTGTGGAACAGAATTTCGTTTTATTTTTATTTTGAGACTGAGTCTCACTCTGTCGCCCAGGCTGGAGTACAGTGGCAAGATCTCAGCTCACTGCAAGCTCTGCCTCCCAGGTTCACGCCATTCTCCTGCCTCAGCCTCCCGAGTAGCTGGGACTACAGGCGCCCACCACCATGCCCGGCTAATTTTTTTTTTTTTTTTTTGTATATTTAGTAGAGACGGGGTTTCATTGTGCTAGCCAGGATGGTCTCGATCTCCTGACCTCATGATCTGCCCACCTCAGCCTCCCAAAGTGCTGGGATTACAGGTGTGAGCTACTGCGCCCAGCCACGGAACAGAATTTCTAACTGGGATTTCCCCCTGCAGAGACAGCCAGGCAGTTCACTGACACCTCTTGGCCCAGCTGCTGGGCACTCTCCTTGCAGAGCTTCATGAAGATCAGTAGAAATGAGTGATAGGTTCAACCACTCCATCTCCTTGGACAAAGGGCAGGAGCACCACACCACCAACCATGGCCAGCGCTGGTCTGGGGTGACAGTAGGAACAGAGGGGTCACCTCAGACAGGAATCCAAAAAGATCAAGGCAGGACCAGGGCCCAGACTCAAATATAGAGCCTCCATTGCCCCTGTCGAAGGGCTTTCATACCTAAGTGACCCACAGTCCCCTCCCAAAAGAATTGGACCTCCATTCATCACCAACAGAAACTTGATTTGGTCCTAAGTTCTTGCTCACATAGTTGGAGAAAGAGGAGAGAAAAATAGTTTTTTATTGTTTACACTAGGCCATGAGTATCTTTTTCATGTTGCTACTATTTATATTGGCTTTATTTATTTATTTATTTTAGACAGAGTCTCGGTCTGTCACCTAGGCTGGAGTGCAGTGGCCCCATCTAGGCTTACTGCAACCCCTGCCTCCTGGGTTCCAGCGATTCTACTGCCTCAGCCTCCTAGGTAGCTGAGATTCCAGGCAGGTGCCACCACAACCAGCTAATTTTTGTATTTTTAGTAGAAACATGGTTTCACCATGTTAACCAGGCTGGTCTTGAACTCCTGACCTCAGGTGATTCGCCTGCCTCAGCCTCCCAAAGTGCTAGGATTATAGGCATGAGCCACAATGCCCAGCCTATTTATATTGTTTTAAACACCCACCCCATGTATTTCCTGTAGCAGGCAACCCCCCTGCCCTGCCAGAACTTTAAGATTTAAAAGTCCACACTCTAGTATGCTTTTTACACAAAAAGGGAGCCAAAAGGGGGAGGAAGGATGGTTAAGCTGCTCTATGTATTGGTTATCCCACGGAACTCATTCCTGTAGCCCCATCAGGGCTGGAGCTGCAACCTCACACGGCTTCATAATATTCCATGAAGGAGGCCATTTCCCTCAGCAGTTCAGCCTTGCAATGCAGGTGGAGCCTGGACATGATGATCTTCTGTTTCAATTTCGGCCACTCTTCAGGAAACATCCTATATGTGCCCCAGTAGTCTGTAACCATCTGCTAGAGCGTCCATACACACCACTGCAGACTGAAGGACTTTAACAGCAGAAACTTACTTTCCCACAATTTTGGAGGCTAGAAATCTAACAACAAGCTGTTAGCTGGGATGGTTTTTCAGAACTCTCTCCTTGGCTTGCAGATGGCTGACTTCTATCTCTGCGTCCTTACTGCCTCTTCTAATAAGGACTCCAGTCATATTGGATTTGGGTCCACTCCAATGAACTCAAAACTTATAATCTCTTTGGAGACCATATGTCCAAATACAGTCACATTCTGAGGCACTGAGTGTTAGAACGTGAACTTTGGGGACGGGACACCACTCAACCCATTGGACATATTATTCCCGTGTAGATGACAAACTCCCAGGAGATTACTCAGTGGAAGGATACGCACATGTAAAATTGTAATAGCTATAGACCGATCACTTTCCAAAAGGGCTTTGGAAGGTACACTGCCACCAGCAATGTCTGAATGTAGCTACTTCCCTGAATCCAGATTCTCCTGGATGGTAAGTTTCTTTTAATGTTTTGCCAATCTGGTATCCATGTGGCAAATAAAATCATGTTGACTCATGTTGATTTTGTTTCCTGACTGAAATTTTCGAGTCATCTTTCTTTTTTTTTTTTTTTTTTTTTTGAGATGGAGTTTTGCTCTTTCTGCCCAGGCTGGAGTGCAATGGTGTGATCTCGGCTCACTGCAACCTCCACTTCCCAGGTTCAAGTGATTCTTCTACCTCAGCCTCCCAAGTAGCTGGGATTACAGGCATGTGCCACCACACCCAGCTAATTTTTTTTATTTTTAGTAGAGATGGGTTTCACCATGTTGGCCAGGCTGGTCTAGAACTCCAGACCTCAGGTGATCCACCTACCTCAGCCTTCAAAAGTGCTGGGATTACAGGCATGAGCCACTGTGCCTAGCCCTCAAGTGATCTTTCAATTGCTTAATACATATGTGTTTTCCCTGAGTCACCTGCTCGGATTCTTGGCCCTTTAAGTGGGCTTTCTCCCACCCTGGACTCTCCCAGCGTTTGCCCTCTTGTCATGTCTAGAATTGTAGCTGTTTGACAAGGTTTCTTCTAATGTTAAAAAATTGTGTTGCTTAAAGTCAAAAAGGTATTCCTAGGCTGTCTTGCCCTGTGCACTGTCTCTCCCCCTAAAATAGAAAATGAGCCTTCTTGAGGCCCTTTCCATCCATGTGAGGAGCAGACAGAGCCTCGAGTAGCTTGAAGGAAATTTCTTGCAGCCCTTGCTGTTTACAGTTCTCAGTTCTGACCTGTGTGCTATTGAGCAGACACTTGACATTGCAAAGCCTGTGTTTTCCCAACTCTACAAGAAGGACATTTTCTGAGGACTCACTGGGATAATTAATCTTCATATAGGTTATTAATATAGACGGGTGCTGTTGCTCCACAGATGATGAAGTATCATGAAGATGCCTTGAAAGTGTTAATGGCTTAATTATTCTCCACCCCCACATAAAACTTTGTTGTCATTGTTTGTTTTTCAGAGGGAGTTTCACTCTTTTTTATTATTATTATTCTACTTCAAGTTCTAGGGTACATGTGCACAACATGCAGGTATGTTACATATGTGTATACATGTGCCATGTTGGTGTGCTGCACCCATTAACTCCTCATTTACATTAGGTATATCTCCTAATGCTATCCCTCCCCCCACCCCTCTCCACAATAGGTCCCAGTGTGTGATGTTCCCCTTCCTGTGTCCAAATGATCTCATTGTTCAATTCTCACCTATGAGTGAGAACATGCGGTGTTTGGTTTTCTGTTCTTGCTATAGTTTGCTGAGAATGATGGTCTCCAGCTGCATCCATGTCCCTACAAAGGACACAAACTCATCCTTTTTTATGGCTGCATAGTATTCCATGGTGTATATGTGCCACATTTTCTTAATCTAGTCTGTCACTGATGGACATTTACATTGATTCCAAGTCTTTGCTATTGTGAATAGTGCTGCAATAAACATACGTGTGCATGTGTCTTTATAGTTGCATGACTTATAATCCTTTGGGTATATCCCCAGTAATGGAATGGCTGGGTCAAACGGCACTTCTAGTTCTAGAACCTTGAGGAATCGCCACAGTTTTCCACAATGGTTGAACTAGTTTACAGTCCCACCAACAGTGTAAAAGTGTTCCTATTTCTCCACATCCTCTCCAGCACCTGTTGTTTCCTGATTTTTTAATGATTGCCATTCTAATTGGTGTGAGATGGTATCTCATTGTGCTTTTGATTTGCATTTCTCTGATGGTGAGTGATGATGAGCATTTTTTCATGTGTCTGTTGGCTATATGAATGTCTTCTTTTGAGAAGTGTCTGTTCATATCCTTTGCCCACTTTTTGATGGGGTTGTTTTTTTCTTGTAAATGTGATTGGTTCTTTATAGGTTTTGGATATTAGCCCTTTGTCAGATGAGTAGATTGAAAAAATTTTCTCCCATTCTGTAGGTTGCCTGTTCACTCTGATGGTAGTTTCTTTTGTTGTGCAGAAGCTCTTTCATTTAATTAGATCCCAATTGTCAATTTTGGCTTTTGTTGCCATTGCTTTTGGTGTTTTAGACATGAAGTCCTTGCCCATGCCTATGTCCTGAATGGTATTCCCTAGGTTTTCTTCTAGGGTTTTTATGGTTTTACATCTAACATTTAAGTCTCTAATCCATCTTGAATTTATTTTCATATAAGGAGTAAAGGAAGGATTCAGTTTCAGCTTTCTACTTATGGCTAGACAATTTTCCAAGCACTATTTATTAAATAGGGAATCCTTTCCCCATTTCTTGTTTTTGTCAGGTTTCTCAAAGATCAGATGACTGTAGATGTGTGGTGTTATTTCTGAGGGCTCTGTTCTGTTCCATTGGTCTATATCTCTGTTTTGGTACCAGTACCATGCTGTTTTGGTTACTGTAGCCTTGTAGTATAGTTTGAAGTCAGGTAGCGTGATGCCTCCAGCTTGGTTCTTTTGGTTTAGGATTGTCTTGGCAATGCAGGGTCTTTTTTGGTTCCATATGAACTCTAAAGCAGTTTTTTCCAATTCTGTGAAGAAAGTCATTGGTAGCTTAATGGGAATGGCATTGAATCTGTAAATTACCTTGGGCAGTATGGCCATTTTCACAATACTGATTCTTCCTATCCATGAGCATAGTATGTTCTTCCATGTGTTTGTGTCCTCTTCTATTTCACTGAGCAGTGGTTTGTAGTTCTCCTTGAAGAGGTCCTTAACATCCCTTGTAAGTTGGATTCCTAGGTATTTTATTCTCTTTGAAGCTATTGTGAATGGGAGTTCATTCATGATTTGGCTCTCTGTTTGTCTGTTACTGGTGTATAAGAGTGTTTGTGATTTTTGCATATTGATTTTGTATCCTGAGACTTTGCTGAAGTTGCTTATCAGCTTAAGGAGATTTTGGGCTGAGACAATGGGGTTTTCTAAGTATACAATCATGTCATCTGCATACAGGGACAATATGACTTCTTCTTTTCCTAACTGAATACCCTTTATTTCTTTCTCTTGCCTGATTGCCCTAGCCAGAACTTTCAAAACTATGTTGAATAGGAGTGGTGAGAGAGGGCATCCCTGTTCAGATGAAGTTTCACTCTTGTCACCCAGGCTGGAGTGCAATGGTGCGATCTTGGCTCATGGCAACCTCCACCTCCTGGGTTCAAGCGATTCTCTTGCCTCAGCCTCCTCAGCAGCTAAGATTACAGGCGCCCGCCACCAGGCCTGGCTAATTTTTAGTATTATTACTACAGATGGGGTTTCTACATGTTGGCCAGGCTGGTCTTGATCTCCTGACCTCAGGTGACCCACTCACATACCTCCCAAAGTGCTGGAATTACAGGCATGAGCCACTGCACATGGCCCACATAAAACTTTTGAAGCCTAGAACCTTCTTCACCGTGGACACTGTACTGTGTCCTCCACATGCACAAGTCTCTGAAGAACAGGACCTTCCTTGTGTAAGCCCCAGTCCCCAATCTGCCAGTGGTTCACAGTGCTGTCATTGACCATATGTCTCTTCTTGTTCCCCTCCACATAAAAATAAGTCTACCCTAAACCTTGAGATGAGAATAATGCAGGTACTCCCAGCCAGGTACAAGAGAGAAGCTGAATCAGCTTCTGGTACTAGACTTCCAGGTTGACACATCTTCTTTACCACCTTCCTGGGTTCCCACCAGGACTTCACCACCAATCCACAGTTCCTGGGTAAGCTATTTAGTAGTGTCTTGTCTCCTTCAAGACACAGTGATGACTCTGTAAGCTACCAGGTGGGTACTAAAGATATCACTGCAGCTCTCTGAGCCTGTCTATGCCTCTGAAAAGTGAGAAGATGAACCTCATAGAGTTCTTGTAGGGACTAAATGGCATAAGACACAGCAAGCAGATGCCTAGTGCCTGGCTCTGTACAAAGGCTACTTAGGATGTTCTGGTTGATTCTATATTTTTTTTCTGTCTTTTTGCCCAAGAAATTCTCCTCCATTGGCCTGTGTCCCTCTACATTTGAAACAGCACCTAGAAAGCAAAGCTGTTTTTGCATTGGTAAACCACATTTGAGATTCTTTCTAGCTGGATTTTGTCCTTGACACAGAATGAACAAACTTCCTAGGGTGCTGAAGAGGATTCCCTACCCAACTCAGATATCTGAGGAGGTTCTTGTTGAGGTTTGTTTATTCAGTACATATATTTTCAGCACAATGTGTAAAGTCAGTTTTCTAGATGCCTGGCATAATTCAGTGAACAAAGATGACAGTCCCTGGGCCTCTCATGTTTACTGCTAATTATGGAGCTTCTATTACACAGCAAGCACTGCCCTGTGTATGTTCATTTATGTGCCAAAACAACCTCATGGTGTATGAAGCCTCCTATTGTTTACACAAACAAATTGGCTCAATAAACTTGATTATGTCAATTACAAAAAGAACAATCATGAAAGAAAAAGTGGCTTAAATGGAGTTCTCCAATTAAAAGAAAAAGGATGGAATGTAACTTAAAACACTCACTGTAGAAACACTAACATCTAAAAGTTATTTTCTGATCATGATTACATTTCATAAAAGTCATTCTTATAATCCCAGAGAACATCATATAAAGAATACTTCATGAACCTTGGGATGAGAAAATTATATACTAGGTCCAGCATAAGAAACAGGCAAGAAAAAAACAGGATTTCCATAGAGATTCTGAACCAAAGGGCCATAAGATTTTAGATAAATGAATTCAACACAAAGCAGAGAAAATAGATTTGCTTTCAGAATCTTTGAGGTTTTGATCCACCTAGTAAATTATCCACACTCTTAAAAATTATCTATATTGATCTAATGTTTGTCTTTTCTTCTCAAAATAGGTACACACTCACACACAAACATAACTACATTCACCACAAATCTCTTACACCTGAAGTTCATCTATAAAGTGATATATTTGTATATGCAAATCCATGTAAATCAAAACTAAAAATCTGTGTTTTGCAGACTAGAGTGGGCACGTTCAGAAAAATATAGAATAAAATTTTAAAATAGTCATTCAGAATTCAGAAATATGTGATTATATTTTATTACAGTCTTATGTAATCTTTATTATAACCACATGTGAATATATTTTATTATAGTCTTATGTAATTATTATTATAACCATAATGATCCTGTAGTTACAAAAAGAAGAAAAAAATAAATTTATTACCTCTGGTAACAATATTCCACTGAGAAAAGGGATTACAAAAGATGTCATTGTACTATGTTACCCTCTACTATGCTGTCCAATAGTATATTGTGACCATCAGTTACCTACAACATGGAGTAAGGTGGAATAGGTTAATGCTGGTGGTAAGATGCATTTCATTCAATGGAAAATAGTCTTAACATATTGAAAACAATTTTATTCCATTAAAATAAATTAAGATCAAACATTATCTCAAAAAGCATTTTAAACTCCACTGCATTTTATTATTTCAGTGGGTAACTGGTAAAACAATTTACTTCTAAGATTCAAAATGTTTCTCTTCTCCTACAATGCAGAATCATATTATCCTGAACACCTACCTCATAAATCACTTACAACACTGTTTTTTTTTTGTTTGTTTTTTTGTTTTTGAGGCGGAGTCTCGCTCTCTCGCCCAGGCTGGAGTGCAGTGGCGCAATCTCGGCTCACTGCAAGCTCCGCCTCCCGGCTTCCCGCCATTCTCCTGCCTCAGCCTCCCGAGTAGCTGGGACTACAGGCGCCGCCACCACGCCTGGCTAATTTTTTTTGTATTTTTAGTGGAGACGGGGTTTCATTGTGTTAGCCAGGATGGTCTCGATCTCCTGACCTCGTGATCCGCCCACCTCGGCGTCCCAAAGTGCTGGGATTACAGGCTTGAGCCACCGCGCCCGGCCTACAACACTGTTATAAAGGGCCTCTCCACTTAGATTTTCTTCATGCGTCTTACATTCAAGTGTCCTTAGTGTTCCACAGAAAAGTGTATTAATGGTGCAGATGTCTCCGAGCTCTGATGCAGAAACCATTAACCACGTGCTTTCACATGAGCACTAGAAACGATGATATAACATCAAGAAATTTGTGAGTTTAATTTACATAAATATTTGCTTTTCAAAGTAATTATAATTATTTCAATTCCAAAAAGTGTAATTTGAATGTAATCATAACTGTCCATAAAAGAGAAAATCAATCTTCTCCATTTAAACTTACATACAAGTAAGCAACCTATTTTAAATTATTCTCTATATTCAACACCGATTAGAGTAATGTCTCAAACTGTTACTGCCTTGGCGCTTTCTACTGTCAATCTACGACTTTTACTTAGGCTTGATTTCTAATTTACTTTTTCACATTTCCTAAATCTGTATAATATATTCTAGTAGAAACTGTCCAGTGTTTTCTAAGGTATATGTATGGAACAGAAGTTCTTCCACATTTATTACATCCATAGGGTTTCTCCCCAACAGAAAGTCTGAGGAACTCCCGGAGAGTTTCCCTTCAGTATAAATTTTCCAGTGTACAATACAATCTGTGGTATAAGTAAGGTATTGTGCCTTTCTTTATATTTGCAATGCTTTCCTTCACCAAAATAACCTCATGCACATTAAGGGTTCTATTTTGTGAAAGATCCTGCAACAGTCATTACATTAATACCACTTTTATTTAGGATGAAATCACTGCTGTAGATTGTGATGTCAGCATTCATTAATGGTTTTGCCACATTTTTTACCTTGGTAGGGTTTCTCTCCAGAATGAATTCACTTACAGTAAAAGGTGAGCACAAATTAAAACCTTTGCTACTTTCCCTACAATTGTAGGGGTTCTCTATCATGTGAATTATCTTATATTCAGTAAGGATTCAGCATTGATTAAAGACTTACCACATTCTTCATATTTCTTAAGTTTCTCTCCAGTATGAATTCTCTTATGTTTAGTAAGGTTTGAGAACCAGTTAAAGGCTTTGCCACATTTTTCACATTTGTAGCGTTGCTCTCCAGTTTGAATTATCTTGTGTCCAATAAGATGTGAGCTCAGATTAAAAGTTTTGCCACGTTCTTCACATTTGTAGCATTTTTCTCCAGTATGAATTCTCTTATGTTTAGTAAGCATTAAGGCATGCATAAAAGCTTTTGCACATTCTTCAAAATTGTAAGGTTTCTCTCCAGTATGAATTCCCTTACGTTGAGAAAAGTATGAGAACCAGTTAAAAGTTTTGCCGCATTCTTCACATGCGTAGGGTTTCCTTCAGTATGAGTTGCCTTGTGTCCAGTGAGATGTGAGCCCTGGGTGAAGCCTTTGCCACATTCCTCACATGTGTAAGGTTTCTCTCCAGTATGAATTCTCTTGTGTCCAATCAGGTGTGAACACTGGTTAAAGGCTTTGCCACATTCTTCACATTTGTAGGGTTTCCCTATAGTATGAATTGTCTTCTTTTGAATAAGGTTTGAGAACCAGTTAAAGGCTTTACCACATTCCTCACATTTGTATGGTTTCTCTCCTGTATGAATTCTCTTATGCTGAGTAAGGATTGAGCACTGGTTAAAAGCTTTACAACATTCATCACATTGAAAGATTTTGCTAAGGGTAGTTGATAAATATTGGTTAAGTCCATTACAACTTTTTTTCTGTCCCTTACAGTCACCCGCACATTCCCAGTCTTTTCTTAAGTTTAAATTTTCAATTCTATAGCTTTCATATCTTCTCAGCATCACTTTTGGGAATAAATGTTTATGCTTTGCTCAGGCAAAAGGTCTGGAGTAAAACGAGAGGACACAGCTAAAAGAAATAAAAATAAATTATACCACTTATTAGACTCAGGAGAATATACTTTACAAATACAAAATATAAAATTATACCAGCACAATAAGATGGCATAATACCACATGCCCAAATTCCTTAATAGACATGCAAACTTAACAAAAATATATTGACCAAAATGCCTTTGTAAGAGCTCTAAAAACCAGTTAAGAGATTGCAGTGCCATAGATGAGAATGATGCCAAGAGCCACATAGAAGACAAAGAAGCATTTGTTGCATTTACTCACCACAGCCATACCTCCTCCCCAATGCAAAATAATGCCTTTAAGTGTAAACACTCAACTCCTGGCTTCTCTCTCAAAAGTGAAAAAAAAAAAAAAAATAGTGGCACATGTGTCCATACTTCTGGCTTTGAGGGATCTTTCCAAAGACTGGTTTCTGTCTACAGTGACATAGAGTGCTGAAAGAAATGGTGCTTGCCGGGCACGTTGGCTCATGCCTGTAATTCCAGCACTTTGGGAGGCCGAGGCAGGTGGATTATGAGGTCAGGAGTTCAAGACCAGCCTAGCCCACATAGTGAAACCCTGTCTGTACTAAAAATACAAAAAATTAGCCAGGCATGGTGGTGGTGCCTGTAATCCCAGCTACTCGGGAGGCTGAGGCAGGAGAATGGCTTGAACCCGGGAGGCGGAGGTTGCAGTGAGATCATGCCACTGCACTCCAGCCTGGGTGACAGAGCGAGACTCCAACTCAAAAAAAAAAGGAAAAAGAAAAAAGAAAAGAAAAGAAATAGTGCTATACTTTGAATGTCAGGTTAGTGTCTGTGAGACAAAAGGTAAAGGATTGTTACAACAGCAGAGAGACTGTAGGACCACAGAGAAACAGCCGTGTACCAACCAATTACAGGCTCTGAAGCAGAAACATGGGCAAATCCACAGAACCCAATAAAGGGACACAAATCTTAGGGAAGAGACATCTTAAGAACAGGTTTGAGAAATTCTCAATATCTATCCTGGTAAATTGGTGTCAGACACTGCAGGAAAGAAAGCCACTTTATACAGACTGTGATAGGTGGCTTTTTATTTTTAATGCACATTTCTCAACCAAACACTACAAAGTATCAGACTAACATGGCCCAATCAAAGAAAGAAGTATGCAGAAATCAACCCTAAAGAAATGAAGATGTAAAAATTATCTGAGAAAAAAATCAAAATAACCATCTCAATTATCCTCAATGTATAACATGGGAACACAAACAACTAAGTGTAATCAGAAAAATAAGAATATCAACAACAAAAAAAACAAGTTTTGGAGCAGAAGAATACAAAAAAAAAGACTGAGAAATTATCCAATGTAAGAAAAAAACATTAAAAACTGAAGTTCAACAAACTCCAACTTGGATAAAAAGACCCATAACAAGACACAACATAAGCAAAATTTTGAAAGTCACAGAAAAGAGGAGAATCTTGAATGCAGAAAGACAAGAGGGATGTATCACCTATATGCTCGCTCCTGCAAGATTACCAGTGAATTTTTTAACAAAACCTCTGCAGATAAGAGGAGAGTTGGGTTATATAGCCCAAGTGCTAAAGGTAAAAATAGTTTTAGCAAAACTGTCCTAGAAAATTTTAAAAACCAAAGATTTTCCAAGATAACTTAAATGCTGAGAAAGTACATCACCAGTATAACTGTCCTACAAGAAATGCAAAAAGAAGTCTTTCCCATTGAAAATTTAAAATGATAGAAAACGAACAAAATCATATAAAAATACATGACTCCCTGGGAAAGATATGCACATACACAAAAATAATACTTTGTAGTATTATAATAAATAGGCAGAAAACAATTGTGCTTTAAAATCTGAAAGACATCGGCCGGGCGCGGTGGCTCAAGCCTGCAATCCCAGCACTTTGGGAGGCCGAGACGGGCGGATCACGAGGTCAGGAGATCAAGACCATCCTGGCTAACACGGTGAAACCCCGTCTCTACTAAAAAATACAAAAAAACTAGCCGGGCCAGGTGGTGGGCGCCTGTAGTCCCAGCTGCTCGGGAGGCTGAGGCAGGAGAATGGCGCGAACCCGGGAGGCGGAGCTTGCAGTGAGCTGAGATCCGGCCACTGCACTCCAGCCCGGGCGACAGAGCGAGACTCCGTCTCAAAAAAAAAAAAAAAAAAAAAAAAAAAAAAAAAAATCTGAAAGACATCATGAAAATTAAAACACCCATTAATACATGATATACTCAGCGACATCACAAGTTGAGCACACATGTAATGAGCAAGCATTTTTGTATGCAACTGAGGGCAAGTTGTTACCAGTTTAAAATACACAGTTGTAACTTTAAGAGATGTTATGTAATTTAAATGGTAACCATAAAAAAATGCAGATACACAATAGAAAATATAAAATCTAAGCATGTCACTGCAAATATCAAGACACAAAGGAAAACAAGGTAAATAGGGACAAAATAGCTACAGAGGTCAAATAAAACAATAAAATGGCAATTGCAAGTCATTTCCCTTCAGAAAAGTATTAAAATATTCATGGGCCGGGCGCGGTGGCTCAAGCCTGTAATCCCAGCACTTTGGGAGGCCAAGACGGGCGGATCACAAGGTCAGGAGATCGAGACCATCCTGGCTAACACGGTGAAACCCCGTCTCTACTAAAAACACAAAAAATTAGCCGGGCGAGGTGGCGGCGCCTGTGGTCCCAGCTACTCGGGAGGCTGAGGCAGGTGAATGGCGGGAACCCGGGAGGCGGAGCTTGCAGTGAGCTGAGATCTGGCCACCGCACTCCAGCCTGGGCGACAGAGCGAGACTCCGTCTCAAAAAAAAAATAAAATAAAATAAAATAAAATAAAATATTCATGGACTAAACTTTCCAATCAAATGGCAAATATTAAAGAGTTTTTTTTTTTTTTTTTTTTTTTTAATTTAGAAAACAAAATCCACCTATGTCATGTTTCCAAGAGACTCACCTCAGAAAATAGACTGAAAGTGGCAGGATGGGAAAAGACATTCCATGCAAATGTTAACCAAATGAGAGGCAGAGAACTAATTATATTAAGTCAAAAGCTGACATATTTTATAAAATATAGTTTAAGTCAAAACTCACAATAGACAAACAAGGACATTAAATTATAATAAAATGGTTCATTCACTGGGAACCTATTTATATCTCCTATCAGGGTTCCCAAATATATAAAACAAGCATTGACAGAAATGAAGTGATACTGGGTGAATACTTTAATACTTTCTGTAATAAATAATAAAGCATGACAGAATATTAATAAGGGAACAAAGGACTTGAAAGCACTGTAAAACAATTACACCTAAAAGACATATACAAAATACACCACACAACAGCAGAATACACAATCTTTTCAATAGCTCATAAGAAAATTCTCCTGGATACAACACCTGTTATCTCATAAAACAAGTCTTAATCCATTTTTTAAACTTGAGAAATTCTCAATATCTATCCTGGTAAATTGGTGTAAGACACTGCAGGGAAGAAATCCACTTTATAACACACTATTATTTTTGGCCAAGATTGAATGAAACTAAAAATCACTAAAAGAAGGAAAACCAAAAAAATTCACAAAATATGAAAATTAAACAATACACTCTTAAGCATGCTCCTGTCCAAAGGTTGGAAGACTGAATATCGTGAAGATGGCCATACTGACCAAAGTGATCTATCTACACAGTCAATACAATCCCTTTCAAATTCCAAATTTCACTTCTTCAAAAATAGGAAAACAACTCCCAAATTATATGGAATATTAAGAAACCACAAAGAGCCTATTTAAAAAAGAAAAACAATATTGGAGGCATCGTGCTTAATGATTTCAAAATACAAAACGAAGGTAGGGTAATCAAAGCACTTTGGTGCTGGCATAAAAGTAGAACCCTACACCAACAACACAGAATGCAGAACAGATAAAAACTGTCACATGCATGGTCAAATGAGTTATTAACACCATTTATTGTGGCATTATTCACAAAAACCAATAGGTAAAAGCAACCCAAACTTCCCACACCAAATAAGTGGATAAGTATAATTTGGAATATAAAAATAATGGAATATTATTCAGCTTAAAAAAAAAAGGAAACCTTCTAATATCTGCCATAAACATAAATCTTGACGACATTATGTTAAATGTAATAAGCTATATGAAAACACTATATGAATCCACTCATATGGGATATCTAAAGTAGTTCCACTATTAAAATTAGAAAATAGAATAATGTTTGGAAAGGCCCAGGCAATGGGAAATAGGATTCACACGGATTGTATTAGTTTCACAAGATAAAAACATTCTAGGCTGGGTACGGTAGCTCATGCCTGTCATCTCAGCACTTTGGAAAGCCAAGGCAGGCAGATCACATGAGACTGGGAGTTCAAGACCAGCCTGACCAACATGGTGAAATCCCATCTCTACTAAACATACAAGAAAAAAATTAGCCAGGCATGGTGGCATGTACCTGTAGTCCCAGCTACTCAGGAGGCTGAGGCAGAAGAATCTCTTGAACCTGAGAGGCAGAGGCTGCAGTGAGCCGAGATCACATCACTGCACTCCAGCCTGGCTGACAGCGAGACTCTGTCTCAAAAAATAAAATAAAATAAAATTGCAAAACAAAAATTTAAAAACAGGTTAACCAAAAAAGTCTTGAATAAGCATAGTTCACTATGGAATCCTTCTAGATACCTACAATTTTCAACTATGACTGGGCATCCATAAAGAGGAAATATTTGATTTTATTAAAACTTCAACTTGTAGGTTCAAAGGTTACATGAGCTGGTTTGTTACAAGGGTGTATAGCATGATGTTGAGGTTTAGGGTAGGATTGATCCCATCAGCCAAGCAGTGAGCATAGTACCCAACAGATAGGTTTTCAATCCTTGGCCCACTCCCTCCCCCCAACCCAGTGGTCTCCAGTGTCTGCTGTTCCCATCTTTATGTGGCACAATCACAGCTTACTGCAGCCTTGACCTCCTGGGTTCAAGCAATCCTCCTGTCTCAGCCTCCTGAGTAGCCAGGACTACACGAATGCACTACCACATATTGCTAAGTTTTGTATTTTTAGTAGAGACAGGGTTTCAATACATTGTCCCGGCTGGCCTCAAACTCCTGGGCTCAAGCAATTCAACTGCCTCAGCCTCCCAAAGTGCTGGGATTACAGGTGTGAGCCATTGTGCCTGATCAATTTTATTCTTTTTTTAATGGCTGCATAGTATTCCATGGTATACATGGACCACATTTTCTTTATGCAATCCACCATTTATGGGCACCTAGCTTGATTCTGTGTCTTTGCTATTGAAGAGCATAAATTTTGAATCATGAATATAAAGTGAGAGCAATAAATTTCACAGAAAATACATAATTATTAAAAGCTTTGATGAGAAAACTATCATAAGCATTTTCTTGTTCCTTCTGTACTGTTATTAATATATTGTATTATGTTATTAATATATTGTATTATGTTATTAATATATTGTATTATGTTATTAATATATTGCTATATTATGAGAAATGCTTCTGAGAAACTTCTGTATTATGTTATTAGTATATTGCTACTCTTCATATACAAAATGTAAAAGCTATAATCTGGCTTTTAGAAGCAAAGAAAAATGTTAAATTTCTAAATATAATGCTTAAAATACATTTATAAATGCTAAATATAATGATAAACACTGATGTATAAAGTGAACAGTTAGGGACAAGTTATCCTATCATTAAGATAAATGTTAAGAAAAATCAATGAAAATGCTAATGATAACTTTTTTTTTTTTTTTTTGAGACAGAATCTTGCTCTCTTGCCTAGGCTGGAGTGCAGTGGTGCAGTCTCAGTTCACTGCAGCCTCTGCCTCCTGGGCTCAAGCAATTTTCCTGCCTCAGCCTCCCAAGTAGCTTATAGGCATGAGCCACCACATTTTCATTAGTGAGGTTAATGCCTGTAATCCCAACACTTTGGGAGGCTTAGGCGGTCAGATCACCTGAGGTCAGGAGTTTGAGACCAGCCTGGCCAACATGTGAAACCCTATCTCTACAAAATACAAAAATTAGCCAGGCATGATGGTGGGTGCCTGTAGTCCCAGCTATTCAGGAGGCTGAGACAGGAGAATCACTTGAACCCAGGAAGCATGAGCCTAGCTAATGATAACTTTTTACAAAGAGTAATCTTAAACATAATAACCAAACATTTTAATAAAAGTGGAGTGCCTACTAATTATCTAATTTTCTTTTTATATAATAAAATCAAACATGTTATTTCAGAACTTTGAAACTAAAATTACAGGCAAATTTGGCATGTGATCAATTAGAAAGTGAAAACACCTAGGATACAGTCCTGGTAATTTCTATACTAAAGACAGGATTCTAGGATGATAGTTATTAAGAAGTAGGTAACAATTTAAAATTTGCTACATGCTAGGCAATGTTCCAAGTTTCCCTATGGTATTAGTGTTTTTAAAATTTTTATGAGATGAGTAGATACAATCAACTATTCTACAGTAGAGGAATTTGACATATAGAGTTTAGATTTGTAAACTTAGCTCCTACTAATAAAAAGAAAATCTTAAAGCAAAACAGATTTTTTTTTCATATTTAATGAGACGCTTTGTGCTCTCATGGAATTCCTCGGTCTCATTTTCTGTAGGGTCATGTATGAAACCTCCATGGGACTGGAAATTATAAAGCAGAAAACATATGACATCTGTTCCTGGTGTGTCTGGAATTTCTGAACAAAATCCCAATGTCTCCAGTGCTCCCATCACAGACTGCTGACATAAGGTGCAAACAGATCTTTAAAAATAGCCTAACATAGAGGTCTCCAAACATGTGCACAAATTTATCCAGATCCCTCAAAGCAATGGAAGAGCAGTCAGATCACACAGGTCCCCCACAGCATAAAGGGAAGAGATTGCCCCTCACTGTGAAAGCACTGGGAGATCACTGAAGGACAGGAGAAGTCTTAGAGAATTTAAAAGCATAATAAGCATAGTGCAGGCAGTTGCCCTCTGTGACTATAAATAAAATAAATCCAGGCTTGTCAAAAAACAATTCTGTTGAAGCAGAGCTTGCAAAACCACATTTTGAACTCTGGTTTCCTCTTTGACTTCTGGGCCTCTCACATGTGTTATCTCTTCTGCTCATACGTTCCCACCAATCTGGGTGTATAGCTATTGTCTTCTCCCTTTACATTCCAGGGATACTTCCTTTGCTGCATGCTTAAATGCTGTTCACCACATCCCTTCTTCTTTCCCGGAATAGAAATTAGGTTCAGGAAAAAACAAACAACTCCCAGTGTCTCCCTCAGGAGTGACCTAGAAGAGTGAAACACACATTCAAAGTTGTGGCATTTTAAAGAACTGTCTGGTGACTATATTCTGTCCCCGCTAACATGGATTGCTAAAGGAAATGATGGGGTAATAGGATAAGAGTTTGTAGCTGTTGAGAAGAAAAGTGGATGCTTATTACAACACTAGAGAAACTGCAGTGCCACAGTCAACCAGGGAAGCAAAAGACTACAGAACCTGGACATGAAATGAGGAAAAATCCCATTAACTGAGAAAATACACACACAAGTCCAGAGAAGACACATCTGGGAACATGTTTGTGAAGCCCCAAAATCTATAGCCTGGCTGACGGGTGTCAGTACACCCCTGTAGCAGGCCTATCTTTAAACACCACATTAGTTGACTGCTTATTAATTTCCAAATCTCATCAAAGGAGTTCAGGACACAAAGAGAAGGCAGGAAACATGCCCCTCTTGAAGGAACAAAACTTTACACTGTCTGACAAAGGCTTCAAAACAATTATATTAAATATGCTCAATAAGCAAAATTAGAACATAGACAAACAAACAAAGATGCAAAAGAAATAAGATAACAACAAAGAGCTAAAAACTATGAAAAACAATCCAATTGAAATTGTGGAGCTGAAGAATAAAATAATAGTTGAAAAATTTACTAGAATCAAAACAGCAGAATTAATAAAGTAGGTAAAAGAATCAGAAAGATGTATCATTTATAAATATTAAGTCATGGAAATAAACTTCTTAAAAATGGAGAAACATGAAGATACAATATGGAACTTATTGGAGGAAACACAGTAGAGGGGTTATTTGAAGAAAAAAGGGACTAAGAACTTCCAAAATCTCAAAGTGATTAAAAATAAAATACTATCAAACAAGAGGACTTGACCTGGGAAAAATGTACTCCAAAAACAAAGAAAAAATAAAGACTTTCCAAAATAACAGAAGTTGAAGGTGTCTGCCACTTCTACAACACACCTACAAGAAGTGATACAGGGAGTCCATCATCTTGACAGACATTCTGGCTCACACCTGTAATTTCAGCTACTTGGTAGGCTGAGGCACAAGGATCTTCATGCCAGGAGTTTGAGAACAGCCTGGGTAATTATAGTGAGACCATGTCTTAAAGAAATAGCCTTGGCCGGGCGCGGTGGCTCAAGCCTGTAATCCCAGCACTTTGGGAGGCCGAGACGGGCGGATCACGAGGTCAGGAGATCGAGACCATCCTGGCTGACACGGTGAAACCCCGTCTCTACTAAAAAAATACAAAAAAACTAGCCGGGCGAGGTGGCGGGCGCCTGTAGTCCCAGCTACTCGGGAGGCTGAGGCAGGAGAATGGCGGGAACCCGGGAGGCGGAGCTTGCAGTGAGCTGAGATCCGGCCACAGCACTCCAGCCTGGGCGGCAGAGCGAGACTCTGTCTCAAAAAAAAAAAAAAAAAGAAAGAAAAGAAAGAGCCTTTATAACAATTTTGAGATTCAGAAAGAAGGTGGTGAAACCCTGCTCAAGCCTAAGATGAATGGGAGTCATTTTGAGAAGGCTGACCCTCATTTAGGTGGCAAAGTTGAGGACCTGGCTTTGGCTACACACCAGTAAATGGTCCACTCAACTTGACCCTACTTACAATTTAAAAGTGACTCTACCCATCTCCAACTCCTCCCAGCCATGGTCCAGAAGTGGTCCTGCCCATCCAGAGACCAGGGGAAAGATGTTCATTCATGCCTGGAGGCAGGCACTTCAGTTGTACTCAGTTTCAGCCATCGTAGCCACAGTCCATGGCCAGTTCTGTCCACATAAGGACCCACACAGCGACCTGGGGAGATCCTGCAAGGTACTAAGTGGGAGCCATACTCATCCACAAACCTGGATTTAGGCCCACCATAGGGAGACCCAACTGTAGAACCCTGCCTTAGTGCCAGCCCTAGAGATCAAAGTCCTGAAGGCAATCCAGTTTGCCCAGGAGTATGACAAGATTAAAAACCACCCAGGCTACTGGTACCAAACCCATTAAAGCCAGACCCAAACAGCAGCCTTATAATTATGACCCACTTACCACTCATCTCCGATGCAAGCCCAAAAGGTGTCCCATCAGCCTCAGGACTCCACAGGAGAAGCTCTTTACTTGCTGATGTCAGTTTATAACAATTGGAAGAGGTGTTTGCTCCTTCAAATTCACAGACACTCATATAAGGCTGCACTTTGTCCATTTTTAATGGTTCTATTTTTACACAGTACTGGCAATCCCACACAGAACAGTTAGGCTAGAACACTTTCTTAAAGCCATCTACATTGAAAAGAAGTAAAAATGTTGCTGTTTATAGATGAGATTATCTTGTATTAGAAAACCATAAATAATACACCAAAATAGTGTTTCAGATAATAAACATACTCAGTAAATATGCAGAATATAAAATTAACATACAAATATCAACTGTGTTTTCATACACTAATAGAAAACTATTAGCTAAAAAGAAAAAACTCAGCTACAATAGCATCAAAATCTTAAACTTTTAACAGTAACTTTAACCAAGGCAAATGATTTTTTGTACCAGTCTTTATGTATTTATTCACACATTTGACTAAAATGTTACAGTTAGGAGTGAAATCATTACAATGACATAAGTAACTCTACAGACAGACCCCCAAGTGCAGAGTCAAATTGCCGTAAGTCAGAACATGGGGCAATCGCAATTCCTTAGCACCTATGCATGCACTCACACTCACTCCTCACTCCTGCATTCTCTCTCTCTCTCTCTCTCTCTCTCTCTCTCTCTCTCTCTCGTGCACATCCATCCACACCCCAACGATCACAGGTGCTAAGTTCAGACGTAACACAAGAACACTTGCTTGGCTTCTGTCAGATCTTGGGGAGAAGAGAGAAGTGATGAATGAAAAGCAGCTGTGACTGCTCAATGTACCTCTCTGCTCTGCCAACAACGACTCAGAGAAGGCAAGACATAGACACTGGGGCAGCTATTTCCTTGGCATAGAAATGAACAGAAAACAAGAAGGTCAAGGAAGGGTTTAAGTTAGTCTTGGGTTTAAATCACTTTTCCATACCACAAAAGGGTAGCAAGCAGGATAAAAAGGAAAACTCTGGCCATGAAGATTCCAGAAACAGGGAGAGAAGAGGATTTAAAACTTGATCCCTATTCTCTCAACAGATTGCAACTTGACCATAAGCAAAACCAGCTGGGTCAAACTGACAGCATCTAATTGTGACTTCATCCAAACAGCATAGTTTGCTTTTATTTTGGCTCCAAAGAGAGGAAGAAAAACTTTTTAGAGGAACCTGATGGTCACATAAACCACATCCCCACTATATTAGTATTTGCCGCAAGATTACATCTGTTTTCACAGAGCTTGTCTATAGATCTGAGAGCTCAAAGGGACTGGCCCAGCCCCCATTCCTCTGCCTTTAGCCTTCTGAAAAGAACAAGTTAAACCTGAAATGTGACAAATGCCTGAACCAAACTGATGTTTTCTATACAATGGGGCTATGTATGAATCCTGCTCAACTCCTCAACTCCTCCTTTTTGACACAAAAGTTAAAGCATTTTTAAACTAAATTTAAATGTGACGTTTTGTGCATCAAAAAGCTACTATCTAAAAGGATTAGTTTCCCAGTGCTCTTGGCAAACAGGAAAAGTTACAAAGGAGGCAATGATCTAATGAATATAGAACTGGCCGATTCAAAGGAAACTGCTTTGGATAAGGTGAATCAATGGGTGGTGGGTACTGTGCAGGCACAGAGAGAAATTTCTTGGTACAAACCCCATGTCCCAAGGTGAAACATTTTTACACTGAAATATATTAGATATTGATGAAAGAAACTGAAGAAGACACAAATAAATGCAAAAATATTCCACGTTCATTTATTGGAAGGATAAATACTATTAAACTGCCTTATAACTTAAAGTGATATATAGATTCAATGAACTCCCTATCAAAATTCCAATGGCATTTTTCACAGTAATAGAAAATACAATCCTGGCTGGGTGCAGTGGCTCACACCTGTAATCCCAGCACTTTGGGAGGCCAAGGCAGGTGGATCACAAGGTCAGGTGTCTGAGACCAGCCTGGCTAATATGGTGAAACCCTGTCTCTACTAAAAATGCAATAAAATCAGCCAGGCATGGTGGCACATGGCTGTAATCCCAGCTCCTCGGGAGGCTGAGGCAGAAGAACTGCCTGAACCTGGGAGGTGGAGGTTGCAGTGAGCCGAGATCACACCACTGCACTCCAGCCTGAGCGACAGAGCGAGACTCCATCTCAAAAAAAAAAAAAAAAAAAAAGAAAGAAAGAAAGAAAAGAAAATACAATCCTAAAATTTATATAGAACTACAAAATACTTTGAATAAGCAAAGCAATCTTGAGGAATAAGAACAAAGCTGAGAGCATTATACTTTCTGATTTCAATCTATATTTGAAGACTATTGTAATAAAAACCATATGGTATGTGCACAAAAATGGACAAAAAAATTGGAGAACCCAGAAGCAACTCCAACAATTAGTTGGCATAGAAAGCCAACTAATCTTTGACAAGGGCACTCAGAATACACAATGAGAAAAGTATAGTCTCTTCCATACTTGGTTCTGGGAAAACTGAATATCCACAAGCAAAACAACAAAATTAGACCATTAATCTTACATCATACCCGAAGATTAACTGAAAATAAGGACTTACATGTAAGACATAAATACTCAAAAATCTTAAAAGAAAACACATTTTAAAAACACCTTGATATTGGTCTTGCCAATGAATTTCTGAATACAACAGCAAACAAAAGCAAATATAAACAAGTTGGACTGCATCAGACTAAAAAACTTCTGCAGTCAAGAAAACAATAAAATAAGAAAATCTGTAAACCATATATCTGATAGATGACTAATGTCAAAAATAGGTAAGGAACTCATACAAATCAAAGGCAAAAACAATAATAACGGTAATAATAATCTGATTGAAAAATAAGCCAAAGACTGAATAGATATTTTTCCAGTAAAGGCATACAGATGGATAACAGGTATATGACAAGGTGCTCAACATCACCAATCATCATGCACCTGCAAATTAAAAGCATGCTGAGACATCACTTTCCACTTGTTATGATGGCTAATAGCAAACAGAAGAGAGATAACAAGAGTTGACAAGAAAGTGAAGAAAAAGAAATTCTGTACATTCTTGGTGAGTTGTAACTTGGTAGGGTCATTCTGAAAACCAATATGAAAGAGTTTTTATTTAAAAAAATTCTTTTTTTTTTTTTTTTTTTTTTTTTTTTTTTTTTTGAGACGGAGTCTCGCTGTGTCTCCCAGGCTGGAGTGCAGTGGCGTGATCTCGGCTCACTGCAAGCTCCGCCTCCCGGGTTCACGCCATTCTCCCGCCTCAGCCTCCCAAGTAGCTGAGACTACAGGCGCCCGCCACCCCGCCCGGCTAGTTTTTTGTAAAAAAAATTCTTTTTAATAGTACCACTAAACAATCCAGCAATCCCACTTCTGCATATACAACCAAAGAAAATAAAATCAGCATCTCAAAGAAATATCAGCAACATTATGTTCATTGTAGCATCATTGACAATTGCTGAGATGTGAAAACAATCTAAATGTTTGTGGATGCTGAAAGGATGAAGAGAATGTGGCATATATACATAGAAGAATATTATACAGCCATAAAAAATGACATCCTGCCATTTCAACAAGATGGATGGACCTAGAGGACATTATGCTAAGTGAAATAGCCAAAAACAGAAAGATAAACAGTGTATGATCTCACTTCTATGAAGAATATATAAAGGTTGAACTCACAGACGCAGAATATGAAAGCAGTTGCCAGGGCTCAGAAGTGGAGAAGATGGAAGATATTCAAAGGGTACAAATCTTCAGTAATAACGTAAATAAGTTTTGGAGATCTAATGTATAGCTTCATGACTATGGTTAATAATGTTATGTATACTTTAAATTTGCTAAGACAGTAGACCTTAAATGTTCTCACTACAAAAAAAGGTAACCATGTGAGGTGATACATGTGTGTCCTCATTAACTTGATTGTGTTAGTCATTTCATAATGTAGGCACATATAAAATCATTACACTGTACACAATGAATACAGTTACCCAATTATTTGTGGAAAAAACCACATTACACACACAGATACACATATACACATGTAAATGGATATATGTGTGTGTGTGTATATATATATATATATATATATATATATGAAGGTCCTGGTAAACTTGATACCAAACAGGAGAAAATTATAAAATGACAGTTACTTAAAAGGAAAGTAACAAGTGGGAGTTTAATATATGCTCAGCAATGTTTTAAGCTCCCCAGTAACAGAGTATATTTGAGAAATGTATGATGAAGGTACATTAAACTGTATTGCAATTGAAGAATTTGGGCACACAGAGTTTAAATTACCAATCTCAGTTTATACTAAAAATACTCATAATATTATTTTGAAGTAAAATAGCATTAGACTTTCAAATATTTAGGGAGATGCTTTGTTTTCTTAAGTATACATTTCCGTAAAATCACATTTGAAACCTCCACTGGATAGGAAATCATAAAGCAGAAAACACACAACATCTGTCTGTGGTATTTCTGGAACTGATGAACACATCCCAATTCAGCACTCCTCTCACACGTTTCCGACATGGTGCAAACATAGAAGTGAAAACATGGTTTAACATAAAATGTATCAGTAATATGCAGATATTTCTGTCCTCAAAAGCAATGGAAAAGCAGTGAGATCACACCGTCTCTTATAGGCCATGGAGAAAACTGATTGTCACTGTAAACTCAAAGAACATTACTGAAGGGGAAGTAGATTACTTAGAGAATTTAAGAGAATGAAATAGATATTCCTTTGTGAAAAGCAAGAGAAACAAACCCAGGCTTCTCAAAAACAACTTCCATTGGAGGGGAGCTTCTCACAACACATTTCAAGACCAGCCTAGCCAAAGTGGTGAAACCCTGTCTCTACTGAAAATACAAAAAGATAGCCAGGCATGGTGGTGTCTGCTTATGGTCCCAGCTACTCGGGAGGCTGACGTGGGAGGATCGCTTGAGCCCGCAGGGAGGAGGTCACAGTGAGCCGAGATTGCACCACTGCTCTCCAGCCTGAGTGACAGAGCGAGATCCTGTCTCAAAAATAAATACATTAATTAATTAAAGTAAATATTAAAATTTGCCAGGCATGGTGGCACACACCTACAGTTCCAGTTACTTAGGAGGCTGAGATGTGCAGATCGCTTGAGCCCAGGAGGTCAAGGCTGCATAAGCCGAGATTGCACCACTGCATTCCAGCCTGGGTGACAGAATGAGACCCTGTCTCTAAATACATACATACATACATAAGATAAAATAAAAATAATACCTTAAAATTATTTTGAATTAAATAACAGATGCTAGTTGGATGTCTGGGTCATTTCCAATTATGAAAAAGTTTACAATATGGGGAAACATGTTTCTAAAACTTGTGGAATGGTTTCATCTATAAAATACTAACATCTGATAGACATCTCTGGGTTTCTTGCTTCTTAGGTTTTCACTAAAATTTAAAGTTTCTAAGAATAAGAATTCTAGTTGGTATATAATTCTGTAAGTTGTGTTCTTACTAAGAAAAAGATAATTGTATATAATTTGGAGGTTATTTAAAAGTTATTTAGCATGTTATAGATGGTCTCTGTAAGCTGTGATAAAAAAAATTATGTAAAAAATGTATATGTAATTAAAATTGGCCAAGGGGATCCCAAAGAAACCTGAAAAACTAGTTCAAGCTATGAAGGGAAGGAGGGTTGGATGTGCCTCTTCATACCCTCCCCACTTGGGAGTTTAGGAACAACTGACCAGCATTAACATTAAAATTGGTTTCCTAAGACTGACAATACAGACTCTTCATAACGATAAGATACCAAATTATAAACAAGACCTAACACCATGCCTGGCAAGGGTTAACTCACACACTCCTACACTTAAAAAGTAAACTAGATTCTAACTGGCACAAGATTTCTTTTTTTTTTTCTCTAGCAGCCGAAGAAGTATTGGCCTTAAGATAAGTAATATTACAACAATTTATGGGCCGAGTGCGGTGGCTCATGCCGGTAATTCCAGCACTTTGGAAGGCCAAGGCAGGCAGATCACCTGAGGTCAGGGGTTCGAGACCAGCCTGGCCAACATGGCAAAATCCTGTCTCTACAAAAAATATTTAAAAATTAGCCACGTGTGGTGGTGTGCACCTGTAATCCCAGCTACTTGGGAGGCTGAGGCATGACAATCACATGAATATCGGTGGGGGAGGTTGCAGTGAGCCAATATCTTGCCACTGCACTCCAGCCTGGGCAACAGAGTGAGACCCCATCTCAAAAAGAAAGAAAAAAGAAATTATACATCTTCATGTCTTTGTGTCCTGAAAAGACCTTTTGACAGATAGGGTCTAATTGTACATTTAAATGTTGTCTCCATCCCAAAATGAACGTGGGTCATATATTACACGTATATGTACTGGTTCAATACGCATGTGTCAGGACTGCCTTCATGAATATTCACAGCTCCTCCTGTAACCTGTTAAATACGTGTAACCATTCTGCTGTCAGATCACCATAGAAGCTGTGGGTACAACTGACAGTGCAGAACTTAATTATTAATCAATTTAATAGTTAAGATTGAATGCTGGCCGGGCACGATGGTTCACACGTGTAATCCTAGCACTTTGGGAGACTGAGGCAGGCAGCTCACATGAGACCAGGAGGTCGAGACCAGCCTGGCCAACATGGTAAAACCCCATCTCTACTAAACATAAAATAAACTTAGCCAGGCGTGGTGGTGCATACCTCTAATTCCAGCTACTCAGGAGCCTGAGGCACGCGAGTTATTTGAACCCAGGAAGCAGAGGTTGCAGTGAGCTGAGATCATACCATTACACTCCAGCCTAGGCCACAGAATGAGACTGTCTCAAAAAAAAAAGACTGAATGCTATGTACTTCCAGGATAACTCTGGAATCATCCTCAGCCCTACGAGACATGCACAAGCAAACCAATGCTATGTCTGATCCCACAATGTCTTTAAATCAATGGCTCACCTCATGGTTTGTATCAGGCCCCTCCTGGTGGGAAAAGTTGCTCATGATTACAGGGATAGGAATATTCTTCTGCTGTGGACTGTATTGCTGTTATTCTTCTCTAACTCCAGGGACTCTCAAGCACTTTCAACTCTGGGTGGATAGGTTTATTCCACAGCCCCCTGACTATGCCCCTTTTCAATGCGAAGTAGCCAGAATGAATCAGTTGCCTGTTTTCCATAGAGACAGAATGAAACTTGACAGTGGGGAGTTTGTAACCAGGGACCTCAGTTATTTAAATCACCCTCTTTCTTTTTCTTCCTTCCCTCCCCTCTGACCGCTTTACTCCTAACCTCTCTAGATAATCCCCTCTGGCAATGCCTGCTTATCCAATTATGCGCTTAAAAAGTTCCAGACTGAGTGCAGTGGCTCACACCTGTAATCCCAGCGCTTTTGGGGGCCAAAGCAGGAGGACCGCATGAGCCCAGGAGTTCAAGACCAGCATGGGGAACATAGGGAGACCTCATCCCTACAAAAAACTTTTAAAAATTAGCCAGGCATAGTGGCACATACTTGTGGTCCCAGCTACTCAGGAGGCTGAGGTAGGAGGATTGCTTGAGCCCAGGAGGTCGAGACTTCAGCAAGCCAAGACTGCACCACTGCATTCCAGCCTGGGTGAGAGATTGAGATACTGTCAAAAAAAAGAAAAAAAAAAAATCCAGAGACTAATTTTGAAATAAACCAGGCAGGGAGCCCCTGTGGAGTTTTCCCATTTAGCGGGGCGTTGGGTATAATTAGTCCACCACCATCAGGCCAAAGTCAGGTAATTACCAACCAGACCTCCGGAAGGGCAAACCTCCTAGATAGCTGCTGGAAGAGGATCCACAGACCTGCACGCTGCACCCCGCACCACGCCCACATGCCTCTCACACCAAGCTTCCCTTTAAAACTGCTATAGTGAATTTTAAAATGTAAGATGGTACTTTATAACACTAGCTCACCCTCTTCTTGGTTGTCTGGCTCTCCAATTAAACCTGCTTTTCCTCCCATCAACCCTCACCTCTTGTGTTCTGGCTTTTAAGTGGTGAGCAGCTGAACCTGGGTCTGGTTACAAGGCCACATCATTACCTACGTGTGTGCGTGTGCGAGTGGGCAGAATTATATGGTGACAACTGAATGGGGGAGGGATCTGTCCTCAGAACTCATTTCCTCTGTGTCTCCAGTTGCCACTGACCCTGGGAGAAACATGAGATCACAGGACAATTTACAATGTGACAGCCTGTGTGCGGAACAGAGCCTCGATTTTTCACGACACCTGGAGTCTCCCTCCAGCCCAGGACCTTCCTGACCCATGCTGGGTGATTCACAGGCACCCACATGTCCTTGACTCTCCTGATATCATTCACTGGAAACACTCAACCCTCGGCTCACTACAACCTGCACCTCCTGGGTTCAATCGAGATTCTCCTGCCTCAGTCTCCCCAGTAGCTGGGATTTCAGGTGTGTGCCACCATACCCAGCTAATTTTTGTATTTTTAGTGGAGACGGGGTTCTACCATGTTGGCCAGGCTGGTCTTGAACTTTTGACGTCAGGTGATCCACCCGCCTCAGCCTCCCAAAGTGCTGGGATTACAGGTGTGAGTCACCGCACCCAGCCATGGGTCAGTACATTATATGGTAAAATAAAATAACTATTTTTAAAACGGCAAACAAATGAAAATCTTCTCCACTCTCGTCTCACTTCCCCAAATAATCATAAGGGACACATTTTTGTATCCTTCTGAAATGGCTCCATGACTCTTCCATGCATACCATCCTTAATAAAAGGGCTCAGTCTTAACCCAATCTGCAATCTCAGTACCTGAGGTTCTAGGTAACCTCTTCTTCCTCTTCCGCTGAAGACAAACCTCGCGAAGAGTTTTCCTCTCAGAGCATAAACCAACCAGAAACGGAGGCGTGCTTCATGATACTGGTGTGTGTGGAGGGAAGGCTGCCCAAGCATCCAGGTTATGCCCATGCATACCCTTTGCAAGCAGAAACCGGCCCCAAAATAGTGATTTCCTTAATGAGTCTCTGCCCATGCTGAGCCGTGTTGTTTATCTGCCTCCTCCACTGAGCCTGGCAGCTCATAGTCCATTTATGCCCAGGTGGGCATGCCAGGACAGTATTCTCCCCCTACACCTGAACTTCTGCACTGGGGACAAAAAATCAGTTAACAATGAAAAAGAATAGTTTTGTTTTTTTTTTTTTTTTTGAACTTCTGCCTTCTAGGTTCAAGCAATTCTCCTGCCTCAGTCTCCTGAATAGCTGGGATTACAGGCAACTACCACCATGCCCAGCTATTTTTTTTGTATTTTTAGTAGAGATGGGGTTTCACCATGTTGGCCAGGCTGGTCTCGAACTCTTGACCTCAGGGGATCCACCTGCCTCAGCCTCCTAAAGTGCTGGGATTACAGGCATGAGCCACTGCACCAGGCAGAAATTTTTTAATCTGAGGAATGTGAACTACTTCTAAATTATTAGGCCCATGCAGGCACAGAAATTAGGCAACAGTTTTGTCTCACTTCCCCCCTTGAGCTATGTAATCATTTTGTGAAGCTGCTTGCTCTGTGGAATCTGGACTGATGCCACAAGTGGCTATACATTAACCTAAATTCTACATGCTAGACAACAAAACCCATACCCTGTAGTTCAACAATGTATATTCAATAACTATCAGTGTTATTTCTTGTGTAGTTCATGAGCATCATTCCTCAAGGGGTCACCCAAGAGCTGTGAATCAGGGGTCAAGCTTTCTGTGTACCAGCATATATGTAAACCAGTGCGAATTCCTAACAACATTGTATCAACCCACTTCCTATTATTTTGTCTTTATGAATCTTGTAACAAAGGCCAAATGTGGTTCCTATTTGAGGTTGAGTCTGAGTCTCCCAAGCAGTCATCCTCACCTTGGCCTGAAGCAAATTCTTTAAAATTATATTTTGTGGCTGGGCACAGTTGGCTCACGCCTGTAATCCCAGCACTTTGGGAGGCCTAGGCGGGCAGATCACCTGAGGTCAGGAGTTCAAGACCAGCCTGGCCAACATTATGAAACCCCATCTTCACTAAAAATACAAAAATTAGCTGGGCATGGTGGTGGGCACCCATAATCCCAGCTACTCAGGAGGCTGAGGCAGGAGAAACTCTTGAACCCTGGAGGCAGAGGTGTCAGTGAGCTGAGATCATGCCACTGCACTCCAGCCTGGGCAACAAGAGTAAAACTCTGTCTCAAAAATAAAAAAATTACATTTTGTACCTTAGCTTTTTTTGTTAGGTCAACATTTCTGGTACAGCGAGCGACTGCAGGATTCAGAGATTCTCTTCCCACCCCCCCAACTAACCAACACGCCTCCTGGACTTGGTATGTGGTCAACCAGAATCTCTTGTGTTCCTCTGGCTCCAAGTACACTGTTGAGTGTAAGGAGTGAGTCTTCCTGAATTTAGACCTCCTTATTGGTTGGTGAGGCCTAGACCTTACTTGAGCTGTTCTTTTCAACCCTCCCTTTCTAGGAAAGACATTTCTATCTTCAGTCACAGGCAGAAGATTCAGGTTTCAAAATTTAAAAAAAGAAAGAAAGAAAAGAAAATTTCTTTCTCTGCCTAATGATAGGAGGTCTGGGGTATGACACTAGTAGTCTAACACTGCTGATTTTACTTTTTTTTTTTTTTTTTTTTTTTTTAGACAGAGTCTCACTCTGTCACTCAGGCTGGAGTGCAGTGGTGTGATCTCGGCTCACTGCAACCTCCACCTCCCAGGTTCAGGCGATTCTCCTGCCTCAGCCTCCCGAGTAGCTGGGATTACAGGTACCTGCCACCACGCCCGGCTAACTTTTGTATTTTTAGTAGAGACGGGGTTTCGCCATGTTGGCCAGGCTGGTCTGGAACTCCTGACCTTAGATGATCCACCTGCCTCAGCCTCCCAGAGTATCGGGATTACAGGCATGAGCCACCACGCCCAGCCTAATTTCACTTTTCTTGGAGTAAAATCACATAATATGCTTTTAAAATTGCAGCTGCTTCCCAGTCCTTGTAATTTGAACTTGTTTTCTCATTTGTGACCAATTTCTGTCAGTTTCAAACCAAAAGGTGCATGAGGGTGAACTCTCTCACTCCAAATAGAAGAAGCAATTGCTCCGTCTGACCCATTTAGGTGCCCTAGGCAACTAGAGATTTAGCAGAGGTGCTGGGACACTTTTAAATAATGCATACCATTTCTCAACAATGTGTACAAGTCTCACAGGGGCTCCCCACAAGAAGTCCCCACTCCTCACACCTGCGGGGACTTTTAGCTCAACTGGAAGGTGCACCTAAGGGTTGGCCTGTGATTCACAACTCTTGGGTGACAGCTTGAGGAATGATGCTCATAAACTGCACATTTTTACCTGGTGCACGGTTCTGGCTTTGATCACTTTTGAAAAGTTCCTAAATTATAAGAAGCTGCTCATCAAAACTGAGCCTTCCCTTCTGGGGCAACTCCCCTTGGAAACAGTAGCTGGAGTTATGTATGATACCTACAGGACTCCATCTTGCAAATGTCTAGCTAAATGGGCCCACCTGGCTTGAGATAACCCCAAAATACAATGGCCAAAATGAAGATCTTCTGAAATTTCTAAATTACTAATGCATTTGCAGGCATAATTGGAACCAGGTTTTAAACAAAGTTTAATGAAAGGGTCACTTTCCACTTTCTGTTTTTTCTGGCTTGATTTTTTTTTTTTTTTTTTTTAGACAGTCTGGCTCTGTTGCCCAGGCTGGAGTGTGCAGTGGAGCGATCTGGGCTCACTGCAGCCTCTGTCTACTGAATACAATCGATTTTCCTGCCTCAGCCTCTTGAGTAGCTGGGATTACAGGTGCCCACCACCATACCTGGCTAATTTTTGTATTTTTAGTAGAGACGGGGTTTCACCATGTTGGCCAAACTGATCTTGAACTCCTGACTTCAGGTGATCCACCCGCCTTGGCCTCCCAAAGTGCTGGGATTACAGGCATTACCGCACCCAGCCGCTTCTGCATTGTGATAAGAGATTTGATTTTTTAAGACAGCTCTTCTTTCACTCCCTCAAGAAAACCCTTAAGCTCAAACAGTCTGTTCGACTTTGCAGCAAAATTTATAATATATCCCTTGGAGACTTACGGTGTCTTTGGAGTACTCATTTGTGATCTTCTCTAACCCCACGGACAGTGTTTGTTTTCTTTTTTTTTCTTTTTTTTTTTTTTTTTTGAGACGGAGTCTCGCTCTGTCGCCCAGGCTGGAGTGCAGTGGCACGATCTCGGCTCACTGCAAGCTCCGCCTCCCGAGTTCACGCCATTCTCCTGTCTCAGCCTCCCGAGTAGCTGGGACTACAGGCGCCCGCCACCTCGCCCGGCTAGTTTTTTGTATTTTTTAGTAGAGACGAGGTTTCACCATGTTAGCCAGGATGGTCTGGCTCTTCTGACCTCGTAATCCACCTGTCTTGGCCTCCCAAAGTGCTGGGATTACAGGCTTGAGCCACCGCGCCCGGCCTTTTTTTTTTTTTTTTTTTTTTTGAGACTGAGTCTCTCTCTGTCCCCAGGCTGGAGTGCAGTCACACGACCTGGGCTCACTGTAACCTCCCCCTCCTGGGTTCAAGCGATTCTCCTGCCTCAGCCTCCCAAGTGGCTGGGACTATGGGCACACACCACTAGGCCCAGCTGATTTCTGTATTTTTAGTAGAGACGGGTTTTCACCATGTTGGCCAGAATGTTTCCAATCTCTTGACCTCGTGACCTGCCCGCCTCCGCCTCTCAAAGTGCTGGGATTATAGGCGTGAGCCACCGCGCCCAGCCTGGTTTTCCTATTTTGCTGTCTCTTTCAGTCTTCTATTTGGCCTTTGTGGTCAGCTGAGAAGCAAAGACTCTAGAAGATAGGGCCTGCAGACATGATTGCACCCCACTTGTAGTAAGCTGTCTTTGGAAGAGGTTTTGATTACGAATGAGCTAAAACTTTCTGCTGTCTTTGGAGACCCTGATTAAAGCTATAAAAAGACTTTTTGGGTTTGGTCTCATGCGTGTTTATTTCTGTTGGTTTTCAGTCACTTATTCGGGTGTACTTTTGTTTCAAAATTTGGGTTTATATTTAGAGTGTATTAGCAACTCTTTGTTCTGTTTGGTTAGCCTTCTCTCCTAAGCTAAATGAAAACATAGACTCAGAAAGAAAGGAAACTGTTTATTAAAACATTTCAGAGACAAACTACTTTAAATAGTGATTACCCTAGACCTCCAGTAAACAAATATGCCCCATCTCCAAAACTCCCTCTTGATGTAAATTTCAGACCTGAAAAGCCAAGAAACAGGAATGTTTGCTATTTACCTGGCTAAAACCTGATTTTAATGAAATTAAGAGCTCTATAGGAAAAAGTTCACTTCACTAAAACTGACATTTAAGTTATATATGTATATACACATTGATTCGAGGTGTTTTATCTAACTGACCTCATATCAGTGCATGTATAACTTAAATATCAGTTTAAAATATCATTTGCTTCACAGTCAACTGAATTCCTCTCTTCTCAAACCCCTGCTACTAGATGTGCTCCCCCTGTGTGTTCCTCCTCTTGTTGACATGATTTTTGCCAAGGATAATGTAAAAACTTCATTGGCCTTTTGGAAAATAAGATCTTCTTACACCATTATTTAAATGTGATTTAAATAATATCTTTTAACTCAGTTATTATAGATGAAACAGCCTATAAAAATTCACCCTACTTCATTTCTTCCATAATCTTTGTCCTCCTAGTTTTTCTATTGCATCATTTCTATGTTGTCAGAGTAGGTAACATTTACATTCTGTTTCTCCCCAAAACCTGGGTTTGCTTAGTCTTAGTTTTGCAGTTCTATACACTCAGTGCTCCTGCTTGTCCCTTTGCTGATGTTCCCTTTGCTATCCATTGGTGGGTAAAGTTTATTCATTAACAGTTTCCTCAAGAAAAATATTCCCATGGGAGGCCGGGAGTGTTGGCTCGTGCCTGTAATCGCAGCACTTTGCGAGGCCGAGGCAAGCGGATCACCTGAGGTCGGGAGTTCAAGACCAGCCTGACAAACATGGAGAAATCCCATCTCTACAGAAAATACAAAATTAGCCAGGTATGGTGGCGCTTGCCTGTATTCCCAGCTACTCGGGAGGCTGAGGCAGGAGAATGGCTTGAACTAGGGAGGCAGAGGTTGCGGTGAACCGAGCGAGATCCCTCCATTGCACTCCAGCCTGGGTAACAAGAGTGAAACTCCGGTCTCTACTAAAAATTAGCCAGGCGTGGTGGTGCGTGCCCGTAGTCCCAGCTATCTGGGAGGCTGAAGTGGGAGGATTATGTGAGCCTGGGAGGCGGAGGTTGCAGTGAGCTGAGGTTGGACCACTGCACTGCAGCCTGGGGGACAGAGACCCTGTCTAAAACAATAATAATAACAGTAATCTTTGAGACAGAGTCTTGCTTTGTTGTCCCGGGTAGAGTGCAGTGGCGTGATCTCGGCTCACTGCAACCTCCAACTCCCAGGTTCAAGTGATTCTTCCGCCTCAGCCACCCGAGTAGCTGGGATTACAGGCTCGCAACGCCAGACCCAGCTAATATTGTGTTTCTAGTAGGGACTGCGTTTTGCCGTGTTGGCCAGATTGGTCTCACACTCCTTACCTCAGGTGATCCACCTGCCTAGGCAGGAGTATCACTACTACATTCTGGCCTGAGCAACAGAGTGGAACTCTGTCTTAAAAAAGAAAAAAAAAGAAAAGAAAAGGAAATCTTCTTAAGACATTCACATTAATTAATGAGCTTAATTAAGAACGCTTGAACTTTGTTATTCAGTTATATTTCACATGACTTTTAAAAATTATCCTAAGACTAGAACTTGCTCTGGGACCATCCTGCCCACTCTGAAACAAGAATAATGTTGAACTCCTTAGATCAAGTCTTGGTCTAATAGTCCCTAAACCCTCTCCATTCTCTCATTTTTCCACATTCCCGTTGTCTTGATAATCTTATATCCAGTCTAAAGGAGCAATGTGGTGTTTTATTCTGAAATGACTGGGTCATTTGAACATAATCTGATTATAGCCCCTCCGCCACATACACATACATACACACACACACACACACACACACACTCCATCCATGCAGTATTTCTTGTATCAAGAAACAGCTACTCCAAAAACAACAACAACCAACAAAGAAAGAGCTACTCAAATCATATAGAAAAATAAAGTCTTTTGCTGGGCGCGGTGGCTCACACCTGTAATCCCAGAACTTTGAGAGGCTGAGGCGGGTGGATCACGAGGTCAAGAGATCGAGACCATCCTGGCTAACATGGTGAAACCCCGTCTCTACAAAAAATACAAAAAATTAGCCGGGCGAGGTGGCGGGCACCTGTAGTCCCAGCTACTTGGGAGGCTGAGGCAGGAGAATGGCATGAACCCGGGAGGCGGAGCTTGCAGTGAGCTGAGATCACGGCCACTGCACTCCAGCCTGGGCCACAGAGCGAGACTTCGTCTCAATTTAAAAAAAAGAAAGAAAGAAAGAAAAATAAAGCCTTTCAAAGTCTGTTCACTGACATGGCCAAGTAAGATCTTGACTATCGGTAGCTCAGGGTTTGTCAACTCTTTTCCATCTTCATCAATAATCATTCCCTCCAGCCTTTTTTAGACTTTTTTTTCCCCAATAACCCTCCCCATGAAATTTTAATACCATGGACATACCCTTTAGGTACTCTGACCCAATTGTAATGTCTCAGATTGTCCCCCACTCACCAACATCTAATTTTCATTTCTCTTGAGAATGCATAAAGTGAATAAATCAAATTGTTGAGGAAAGACCAAATTATTAATAAAGTATTATGTGAAACACAACAACGGGCAGCCCACAAAGTATTTATGTCTAATCAGAAGTGACACTGTCAGGACCTATGCTGTCAGCCTGAAAACTGAATGTTTGTGGAAAAAATTCAGAGACAACCACTGGTGTCTTCATAATGTTGACTTTAAGATACTGAATTCCCTCCCTCCCACTGACACTACTAAGCAGTATAGAGGTCAGGCCCTGTTCTGCAACCAACCACCGTACAGTGGCCAGTACCACTGGCAGTTTAATTCAACATAATTTAAATAAAAAGAAAAGATCGACTGGGCATGATGGCTCATGCCTGTAATCCTAACAGTTTAGAAGCTGTGGTGAGTGGATTACTTGAGGTAAGGAGTTCAAGACCAGCCTGGCCAACATGGCAAAACCCTGTCTCTATGAAAACTACAAAAATTAGCCAGGCAAGGTGGCACGTGCATGTAATCCCAGCTACTTAGGAGGCTGAGGCACGAGAATCTTTTTTTTTTTTTTGAGACGGAGTCTCGCTCTGTCGCCCAGGCTGGAATGTGGTGGCGCGATCTCGGCACACTGCAAGCTCCACCTCCTGGGTTCACGCCATTCTCCTGCCTCAGCCTCCCGAGTAGCTGGGACTACAGGCGCCTGCCACCACGCCCAGCTAATTTTTTTAATTTTTAGTAGAGACGGGCTTTCACTGTGTTAGCCAGGATGGTCTTGATTTCCTGACCTGGAGATTCGCCTGCCTCGGCTTCCCAAAGTGCTGGGATTACAGGCGTGAGTCACTGCACCCGGCCTTTTTGTTTTTTTGTTTTGTTTGTTTGTTTTTTGAAACAGAGTCTCACTTTGTGGCTCATGCTGGAGTGCAGTGGCACCATCTTAGCTGACTGCAACCTCCACCTCTCGGGTTCAAACGATTCTCCTGACTCAGCCTCCTGGGTAGCTGGGATTACAGGTGTGCCCTACCACACAGGGCTAATTTTTGTATTTTTAGGAGAGACAGGGTTTGCCATGTTGGCCTCCCAAAATGCTGGATTACAGGTGTGAGTCATTGTGCCTGGCCAGGAGATCTCTTGAACCTGGAAGGCAGAGGTTGCAGTGAGCTGAGATGGGGCCACTGCACTCCAGCCTGGGGGTGACAGAATGAGACTCTGTCTTAAAAAAAAAAAAAAAAAAAAAGAGGCCGGGCACGGTGGCTCACGCCTGTAATCCCAGCACTTTGGGAGGCTGAGGTGGGTGGATCATGAGGTCAACAGATCGAGGCCATCCTGGCCAACATGGTGAAACCCTGTCTCTACTAAAAATACAAAAATTAGCTGGGCATGGTGGCACATGCCTGTAATCCTAGCTACTCGGGAGACTGAGGCAGGAGAATCACGAACCCGGGAGGTGGAGGTTGCAGTGAGCCGAGAGCACCACTACACTCCAGCCTGGCAACAGAGCAAGACTCTGTATTAAATAAACAAACACACAAACAAACAAATAAATAAATAAACAAACAAACAAAGAACCAGCTACCCACCAAAGATTCACCTAAGAAGAAATCTAAAATGAACATTTAAGGCAAAAACAACAAAAATCTCTTCAAAGAAGACCTGTACAATAGTTACCTTATTTTCCCAAAGAAGTGAAATGAACTCATTTGACTAGTTCAGAATTTCAGCCATCGATTTATTTTTCCTTTTTCAGGGATAAAAAGAAAGCTGGCCGGGTGTGGTGAATCATGCCTGTAATCCCAGCACTTTGGGAGGCCAAGGTGGGCGGATCACCAGCCTGACCAACATGGTGAAACCCCATCTCTACTAAAAACACAAAAATTAGCCGGGTGTGGTGGCGCGTGCCTGTAATCCCTCCCAGGCTGAGACAGGATAATCACTTGAACCTTCGAGGCAGAGGCTGCAGTGAGCCAAGATCTCTCTACTGCACTCCAGCCTGCGAGACTCAGTGAGACTCTGTCTGAAAAAGAGTGAAATAATAGAAAACAAAAGAAGGGCCGGGCGCGGTGGCTCACGCCTGTAATCCCAGCACTTTGGGAGGCCGAGGCGGGCGGATCACAAGGTCAGGAGATCGAGACCACGGTGAAACCCCGTCTCTACTAAAAATACAAAAAATTAGCCGGGCGCGGTTGTGGGCGCCTGTGGTCCCAGCTACTCGGGAGGCTGAGGCAGGAGAATGGCGTGAACCCGGGAGGCGGAGCCTGCAGTGAGCCGAGATCGCGCCACTGCACTCCAGCCTGGGCTGGGCAACAGAGCGAGACTCCGTCTCAAAAAAAAAAAAAAAAAAAAAAAAGAAAACAAAAGAAGTCAGCTACTAAACCAAGTGTTGAATCCCTAATATTCTTGGAGCTTTGCCTCTGATCTGTTTCCCTACTCTGACTACAACCATCAGCTGAGAGATTCAAAGTCCACAGAAAGTCAGGGTCAAAGAAAGTGCTGCCCCAAAAGTGGGTCTGAGAAACTGTATGGTGCTAGACTCCACTCACCTTACCTTGGTGATGTAGGTCCTCATGGCTCCTCCACATCTAGGCTGTTTGGGAACCACAGCAGATTTCAGAAGTTTCCAAAATTTCTTCACTAGAGTCAGGCTTCTTTTCTTTTCACTTTGTCATCGAGGCTGTAGTGCAGTGACAGGATCACAGCTCACTGCAACCTCGATCTCTCAGGCTCAAGGGACCCCCCCGCAAGCTCAGCTACTTTTTTTGCTTTTGTAGAGGCAAGGTCTCGCTATGTTCCCCAGGCTAGTGTCCAACTCTTGAGCTAAAGATATCCTCCTGTCTCGGTCTCCCAAAGTGCTGGGATTACTTTGATATTCTAATTTTCTCATTCCTACCCCGAACAAGAACTCTACCCTCATCTGGCCAGGGTGTCTTAGAACTCAAAAGAAATCATTTTAAATCAGGGGTGGGGAGAAGGGCGGAGGGGAAGTTGAGCAGGTTGTTAATCGAGGGAGAAATCAAAAACTTCTATTTAATTTTTTTTAATGTATAATTTGAAGATTGGCTCCAAATGTGTAGAAAATCATGACTGAACTAAGAGCTAATGTTCTCTTGTTCACAAGTATTTCTGGCCATCTTCCTTTTTCTTTGGGGCTATGAGCCAGTACAATTTATTCCCGAAGGAGGAAAAACCTTCTAAGACCCTCCAATCTGCCTCAAACTATCATTCTACCAATTTCCCTCCTCATTCAAATATTGTAAACTTCTATGCAAATTATAATTTAATTATCAGTCAAATTCAATTATTTCTTAAATACCATAGACTTAACTTGCTTACGACCCCCTAAGGGTCTGGTTTGTAGACCTCCAAGGAGAATTTTCACTGAAAACTCTCTAAAATGTAGATCTCCCTTGAAGCTTCACTCCCACACCTCTTGACCCCTTGACTGTAGGTATTTTCCCCTGAGTCTAGGAGTAGAGGATGCTACTTTATTTTCACTTCTTTCATTTTGTTTTTGGTAGGGACTGAGTCTCAGTTTGTTGCCCAGGCTGGTCTGTAACTCCTGAGCTCAAGTGATCTGCCTGCCTCGGCCTCCCAAAAGGCTGGGATTACGGGCATATGCTGCCATGCTCAGGCCCTAGAGGACTCTAAAGCAAAACCTACTACCTTTTCATTCTTCACACTTTCCATGAACAATCCCCCACCCATGCTTAAGGTTAATAACCTTGCCAGGCGCGGTGGCTCACGCCTGTAATCCCAGCACTTTGGGAGGTGAGGTGGGCGATCACGAGGTCAGGAGATCGAGTCCAGCCTGGCCAACATGGTGAAACCCCGTCTCTACCAAAAATACAAAAATTAGCTGGGCATGGCGGCGTTTGCCTATAATCCCAGCTACTCAGGAGGCTGAGGTAGGAAAATCACTTGAACCAAGAAGATGGAGGTTGCAGTGAACCAAGATCGTGCCACTGCACTCCAGTCTGGTGACAAAGCTAGACTCCATCTTAAAAAAAAAAAAAGGGTTAATAACTAACTCTGGTGGTTAGTGTATTATTCTTTTCAGTATCTTAACTATTTTATATATTTTTAAGAACATGAGTTTGGAGGGAATCAAACAACAAACTTTGTAGCAGAGCTAGTAATAACACGTATTAAAGAGGTTCATTGTGAGGATTAAGTGAATCAATGTTTTCCTATAATCTGTGGGTTGTTGTTTGTTTGTTTGTTTTTAGAGACAGGGTCTTGCTATGTTGCCCAGGCTGCTGTCAAACTCCTGGGCTCAGTCCTCTCACTTTAGCTTCTCAAAGTGCTAGGATTACAGGTGTGAGACACCAGGCCCAGCCAAATTCCTGGACTTAATGTTGAAATGAACTGACTTATTTAAAGGAAAAATGCCTATTAGATAGTTCTCCCTTTTCTACTTGTCCTTCAACATTTAAGAAAAACCTAGTAATTCTGGTCTCAAATTCACAATTAATAAAAGAATATTGAGCCACGCACAGTGGCTCACGCCTGTAATCCCAGCACTTTGGGAGGCTGAGGTGGGCGATCATGAGGTCAGGTGTTCAAGACCAGACAGGCCAACATGGTGAAACCCCGCCTCTACTAAAAAATCACAAAAATTAGCCAGGTGTGGTGGTGGGCGCCTATAATCCCAGCTACTCAGGAGGCTGAGGCAGAATAATTGATTGAACCTGGGAGGTAGAGGATGCAGTGAGCTGAGATCGCGCCACTGCACTCCAGCCTGGGCGACAGAGCAAGACTCCGTCTCAAAAAAACAACAAAAAAAAAGGAACATTTTGTTATGAACATATATGAAAATACATGTTTGTTATGAATTATGAACACCTATTATTTATGTACTGAGCATTTGCTACTTGCCAGATATCATTATGAACAGCACTTCACAGGAATTCTCTCATTTTGCTTCTCCAACTAAGTAATGTTAATATTTCCATTCACTGATAAGAACATTTCTTATTCAGATCAATATCAAGAGCCAGGTTCTCAAACCAGAGGTCTAACAACAAGGTCCTAGTGTCTAACCCCCAGGCACTGTTCTAAAATTAAAATTCAGTAGCAAACAATAAGTGTTAACATTCACAGTGAATTCCACTGTTACTAATGCTAACTAAGATGTACTGAATTAAAGTTACAATGGATGCTTCTTTTGGTAGTTTACTTTTTAGATTGTACGGATTATCATATTTCCAAATCCACTGGCCTGTTGTGTTCATTTTTTTGTGAAAGGCTGTTATCTGTGAGTTGTAGGGGTGTAGCACTGCTATTCAAAATATTACCATCTCATGTCCAAAATCAGTATTTACAGTACACACTGAGCTCACAGCAAGCTGTTAGGGAAAATGGGTAAATTTAGAACTCGATTTACAATCCAATCCTTGGCCAGGTGTGGTGTCTCATTCCTGTAATGCCGGCACGTTGGGGGCCCTAGACAAGAGGATTGCCTGAGTCCAGGAGATCAAGACCAGCCTAGGTAACATGGCGAAACCCCATCTCTACAAAAGAATTAAAAATCGGCCAGGTGTGGTGGTGCGTGCCTGAAGTCCTAGTTACTCAGGAGGCTGAGGCAGAAGAATCACTTGAGCTCCACTGGTCAAAGCTGCAGCGAGCTGAGAGTCACACCGAGTCTCACAAAAAGAATCTACTCCTTAAGGATGTGGTCAAAGGTCATGGTCCATTTTCCCTCCAAATGTTCCTTGGACTACAACCCTCCTCATTTCTGCATAATCCTGATATGTTCTATATTTTTACCTTTTTCCTCATATTTTATAATTTCATATAATTGGGAGACTAAGATCCAGTGGAAACTTATTAGCATTAAAAAATACCCCAGGGCTGGGTGTGATGGCTCAGGCCTGCAATCCCAGCACTTTGGGAGGCCGAGGTGAGCAGATCACTTGAGGTCAGGCCTTTGAGACCAGCCTGGGGTTTCACCATATTGAAGGTGAAAAAAACATCTCTACAAAAAACATGAAAAGTAATGGCAAAGGCTGGGTGTGGTGGCATATGCCTGTAATCCCAGCACTTTGGGAGGCCGAGGCGGGTGGATCACCAGAGATCAGGAGTTCGAGACCAGCCTGGCCAACATGGTGAAAACCTGTCTCTACTAAAAATAATAAAAAATTAGCCAGACGTGGTAGTGGGCACCTGTAATCCCAGCTACTCAGGAAGCTGGGGCAGGATAATTGCTTGAACCCAGGAGATGGAGGTTGCAGTGAGCCAACATGGTCCCACTGCACTCCAGCCTGGGTGATACAATGAGACTCCGTCGAAAAAAAAAAAAAAAAAAAAGTAATGGCAAAAACCGCAATTACTTTTGCACCAACCTAATACAAAAGTTATCCAGGCGTGGTGGTGCATGCCTGCGGTCCCAGCTACTCAGAAGGCGAAAGTGGGAGGGATCACTGGAGCCTGGGAGGCAGAGGTTGCAGTGAACCGTGGACACACCACTGCACTCCAGCCTGAATGATAGAGGGAGACCGTCTCTCAAAAAACAAAACAAGCCAACAAAAAATCCCCCAGTATAAATTTCCATTATAATTTTTTTAAAACCAAATTAAAAGACCATATAATTATAGATTAATCAGACAAGATTAAATCACACTGGTTTTACAAATAAGGTTTACAAATAAAGTTATTGTAAAGGCTCAATTTAGAAGGCAGACTTAACCTTTTTTTGTTGTTTGTTTGAGACGGAGTCTTCCTCTGTCACCCAGGTTGGAGTGCTGTGTTGCTCACTGTGGCTCACTGCAACCTCCACCTCCCAGGTTCAAGTGATTCTCCTGCCTCAGCCTCCCAAGAAACTGGGATTACTCCACTATGCTGGGCTAATTTTTGTATTTTTAGTAGAGACGGGGTTTCACCATGTTAGCCAGGCTGGTCTCGAACTCCAAATCTCAGGTGATCTGCCCGCCTCGGCCTCCCAAAGTGTTGGGATTACAGGTGAGCCACTGTACCTGCCCCCCCCCCTTTTTTTATTCAAATACCATTTAAATGCTCCTTAAGAGTTCAGGAGATTCTTCCTATGACAAATTTGTTTTCCACTAGGGGTTAGCCAGTGTCAAGTCATCCTTCGTGGAATGCTCCCTCATGATCAAAGATAACTTTCAGGGACCTTGCCTAACTCCAAGCAGAAGGCCATCAGATAACTAGTTAATTCATGATCCGACAAGGCACCAATCCATGTTTAGGCTTTTACTTCTTTCATTATTGCCCCTATGGTCTTGAGTCTCTACTCAGTTCCTCTAATGTTACCCCTTAAAGAAAAAAGTAATGTCTATTTCTGTCTCAACTTTCTAAGAACATAAGCTGCAAGAATACTGAGTATTTATTTACCATCAGCAATGAGCTAGTTGTAATATGCACAGAAGTGTTTACACATTCCTAAGAGAAAAATCAGAGAGCTTTCTGGAGCCAAAGTTTGGAGATCTGTAAATCTTCCCCTGCTGGCACTTTCCCCACAGGAAATAACAAGCAAGTCTTTCCTATCTTAAGAAACCAAAACCTGGGTGGTGGCTCACGCCTGTAATCCCAGCACTTTTGGGAGGTTGAAGCAGGTGGATCACGAGATCAGATCGAGACCATCCTGGCTAACATGGCGAAACTCCACCTCTACTAAAAATTACGAAAAAAAGAGAGAAAGAGAGAGAGAGGGAGGAAGGGAGGGAGGAAGGGCAACAAAACCTTCTGGGAGTAGTTAGCTTCTACCCTACCATACTGCACCGAGAGAGGGAGAGGGAGAGGGAGAGGTGGAGGGGGAGGAGGAGGGGAAAATCTTCCAGGAGTAGTTAGCTCCTACCCTTCCACACTGCACCATTTTACAACCAAAGTCCTCCAAATAATTGTCTGCAATCAATATCTGTCTAACATGCAATATTCCATCTACTACTATTTAGGTTTTTGTTTCCACCACTACATTGAAACTATTCAAGATTCACCAACCCAACGTAGTCCCCACTGCCAAATTCAATGGAATTCCAGAATCATCTTTTTAAAAATATATTTCCTCTTCTTTTTCTTTCTTTCTTTCTTTCTTTTTTTTTTTTTTTTTTTTTTTTTTTTTTGAGACAAAGTTTGGTACTCTTGCCCAGGCTAGATTTCAGTGGCAGGATCACAGCTGACTGTACCATCGAATCCCTGGGTTTGAGCCTCCTCCTGCCTCAGCCTCCCAAGTAGCTGGGAATGTAGGCACGCACCATCATGCCTGGCTAATTTTTAAATTTTTTGTAGAGACAAGGTCTCATTATGTTGCCCACGCTGGTCTCAAACTCCTGGGCTCCAGGGATCCTCCTGGCTCAGCCTCCCAAAGTGTTGGGATAAAAGGCTGAGCCCCTGCACCTGACTAGAATATCTTTTGATAGTATTACTCACTCCTTTAGGATTCTCGCTTCAATTCTCCACACTTTATTTCACTTACTTTTGCAGGCTCCCATGCCCACCTATAAATGATGGTGTTCCCTTTTGCGCTCTGTCCAATCTCTCCACTTGTCCACATACTTGGCATCAACCTACACTTATTTGTTGATAACTTCCCTATCAAGACAAGATCTTTCTCCTGAATTCCAAACTCAATCAACCACCAACTGGCTATCTTCACCAGACAAAAGTCAACCACGTCTAGGCCAGGCACTATGGCTCATGCCTGTAATTCCAGCATTTTGGGAGGTGGAGGCAAACGAATCATCTGAGGTCAGGAGTTCGAGACCAGCCTGGCCAACATGGTGAAATCCCATCACAAAAATGAGCTGAACGTGGCGGCAGGTGCCTATAATCCCAGCTACTCAGGAGGGTGAGGCAGGAGAATATCTTGAACATGGGAGGTGGAGGTTGCAGTGAGCCAAGACACACCACTGCCCTCCAGCCTGGGCAAGAGAATGACACTCGGTGTCAAAAAAAACAACAAAACTCAACCATGTCTAAAAGTTATGCAAAACCTCTTCCCCATACATGCTTTAATCCCAATACCCACTTAATAATAACCCAAGACTCCTCTCAAAATATCCCTATGTTCAAGACCCAAATTCAGCCACCAAGTTCAGCAGAGCTGATATACTTAGCACCTCTTCCATCCAGCCCATGTCCTCTACTCATACTCCTTATGCCTCAGTGCCTTCACTCAACAAATACTTACAGAGTATCTAAAACATGTTCTAGGAATGGTTAAGAAAATAAAAAAGATAACAGATTTATGGAGATTACACTCTAACGATTGTTCTGACAAATATTTTCAGAACCTAATCTTTTTTTTTTTCTTTTTTTTTTTTTTTTGAGACGGAGTCTCGCTCTGTCGCCCAGGCTGGAGTGCAGTGGCCAGATCTCAGCTCACTGCAAGCTCCGCCTCCCAGGTTCCCGCCATTCTCCTGCCTCAGCCTCCCGAGTAGCTGGGACCACAGGCGCCGCCACCTCGCCCGGCTAATTTTTTGTGTTTTTAGTAGAGACGGGGTTTCGCCATGTTAGCCAGGATGGTCTCGATCTCCTGACCTTGTGATCCGCCCGTCTCGGCCTCCCAAAGTGCTGGGATTACAGGCTTGAGCCACCGCGCCCGGCCACAGAACCTAATCTTGTATAAACTCACACCCTTACAGAATTAGTCTCAGAATTAAAGGTAGCTTCCTGAGGTCAGGAGTTCAAGACCAGCCTGGTCAACATGGTGAAACTCCATCTCTACTAAAAATACAGAAATTAGCCAGGTGTGGTGGCACACACCTGTAATCCTAGCTGCTTGGGAGGCTGAGGCAGGAGAATTGCTTGAACCTGAGAGGCAGAGGTTGCAGTGAGCCAAGATTGCACCACTGCATCCAGCCTGGGTGACACAGCAAGATTCTGTCTCAAAAAAAAAAAAAAAGAAAAAAGAAAAAAAGAAAAAAAAATTGACGGTGGCTTTAAGTATGTAGCACTTCCAATCCTTCATATTGTTCTAAGTAAGCACTGTCCAACAGAATCAGATGGAATTAATATTAATATAATTTTGGCCAGGCACAGTGGCTCACACCTGTAATCCCAGCACTCTGGGAGGCTGAGGCGGGTGGATCACGAGGTCAGGAGATCGAGACCATCCTGGCCAACATGGTGAAACCCAGTCTCTACTAAAATACAAAAAATTAGCCGGGTGTGCTGGTGGGCACCTGTAGTCCCAGCTACTTGGGAGGCTGAGGCAAGAGAATCGCATGAATCCGGGAGGCAGAGGTTGCAGTGAGTGAAGATCATGCCACTGTATTCCAGCCTGGTGACAGAGCTAGACTCCATCTCAAAAAAAAAATAATAGTAATAATATAATTTAAGGCAGTATCAAAAATATCTCAACATTTCAAAAACATTTACAAACTAAATATTTGATTTTTAAAAATATATCTATGAAATACAAAGTATAAGTTACATTTAATATATCTCAATTTAGATGCTAAATTATTATTATTTTATTTTCTTTTTGGGATGGAATTTCACTCTTGTTGCCCAGGCTGGAGTGCAATGGCACAATCTCGGCTCTCTACAATCTCCATCTCCCAGGTTCCAGCTATTCTCCTGCCTCAGCTTCCTGAGTAGCTGGGATTATAGGCATGCACCAGCACACCTGGCTAGTTTCGTATTTTTTTTTTTTTTTAGTAAAGACAGGGTATCTCCATGTTGGCCAGGCTGCTCTCGAACTCACGATCTCAGGTGATCGACCTGCCTCGGCCTCCCAAAGTGCTGGGATTATAGGCGTGAGCCACCGTGCCTGGCCAGATGCTAAATTTTTATTTATTTGATTTTTTTTTGGGTTTTTTTTTTTTTTTTTTTTTTGAGACAAGGTCTTTCTCTGTCGCCTAGGCTGGAGTGCAGTGGTGCTCTCTTGGCTCACTGCAACCTCTGTCTCCCAGATTCAAGTGATTATTGTGCCTCAGCCTCCCAAGTAGCTGGGATTACAGGCACCTGCCACCACACCCGGAAAATTTTTGTAGTTTTAGTAGAGACAGGGTTGCACCATGTTGCTCAGGCTGATCTCAAACTCCTGACCACAGGTGATTCCCCCACCTCAGGCCTTCTGAAGTGCTGAGATTCCAGGCGTGAGCCATGCGCCCTGCCTACATGGTAAAATTTTAATGACTAAAGTAACATGTAGTGGTACCAAAGTGATGAATTTCTATTTCAGGGGAAAATATTGTGCATTGCTTCAGGTTTCAAATGTAAATTAATTGAAATGAAATCACAAAGTCAGTTTCTTAGTTGCCCTACCCAAATTTCAAATATTAGTGCAGTTTTAAGGGGCTTTTTCTAAAATGAAACTCTCATTCCTTCAAGCTGCATTCTGCACCAGGCTAAACATCAACATCACCTGGGAAACTGCAGCCTCTACATGATTTCCTTAGGTCTGGAGCCTTGCCAAATGCTATTTCAAGCAGGCTTGCTTCAAGTCCTAGAATGCCCTTGTCATTGCACCCTTTCCCCATCCCATAGCCCCAAATCACCCATTCATCTCTCAAGGACTGGACAAAGGTGACAGTAAAGGATGCATTTCTTAAGCAGTTTCAGTTAGATAAAACTAAGCACCCCCCCTTTGCTATCTCTACACAGCTCTCTGTCAAATCTGTTGATTGTACTTACTGATTTGATTGCAATGCTATCCCTTCCTGGACTTCAAGGACAGATCTTGGTGCTTGTCCCCCAGGCTCAAAATTGTTTTATCTGGGAAACAACTGGAGAAATCTAAGGATGAACTTTGATAATGTAAAGGAATTGTAATACTGCCATAATCATGTAGAATACTCTTATCATTAAGAGATTTAACCTTAATGATGACACCTTCCAGTCATTTACACAGAGAAAAAGGCTTGTTTTGTTGAGATAACAGGCATAGTGGCCTTTATTGCATTCTTCTCTCAACTTGCTTTATGTTAAAAAACAAAAAACAAAAAACAAAAAAAACAAAAAAAACCTGTCATTTCAGCTGGACGCAGTGGCTCATGCCTGTAACCTCAACACTTTGGGACGCCAAGGCAGGCAGATCACCTGAGGTCAGGAGTTCAAGACCAGCCTGGCCAACATGGTGAAACCCTGTATCTACTAAAAATACAAAAAATTAGCTGGGCATGGTGGTGGGTGCCTGTAATTCCACCTACTCGGGAGGCTGAGGGAGGAGAATCACTTGAGTCCAGGAGGCGGAAGTTGCAGTGAGCCAAGATTGTGCCATTGCACTCCAGGCTGGGCAACAAGAGCAAAACCCCATCTCAAAAAAAAAGTCATTTAAAAAGTTATATGTTGGCCAGGCGCAGTGGCTCATGCCTGTAATCCAAACACTCTGGGAGGCTAAAGTGGGCAGATAACTTCAGGTCGGGAGTTTGAGACCAGCCTGACCAACATGGAGAAACCCTGTCTCTACTAAAAATACAAAATTAGCCAGGTGCGGTGGCATATAGCAATAGTTCCAGCTACTTGGGAGGCTGAGGCAGGAGAACCTGGGAGGCGAAGGTTGCAGTGAGCAGAGATCCCACCACTGCACTCCAGCCTGAACAACAGAGTAAGACTCTGTCCCCCTTAAAGAAATAATAGTAATAATAATAATAAATGTTTGTATACTCATAAGAACATAACCAAATATATGTTATTTGGTAGTGGAGTAATTACCAGAAACTTTTACTTTCTACATCATATATTTTGATGGTGTTTAATGCATTTATAATGACCCTAAATAATTTTATAATAAACCTGATTAATTTTGTATTCAGATAAAATCAAATACAAATTTTACACAAAAAAACATTTTGCTTTAACTGCATGCCCATGCCTAGGAACCTTTCCTCTGGGAATTTAGCCCAAAGAAATCATAATACTTAAGAACTACATTATCAAGCATCCATGCAGAAATGGTAAAACATTATACAGCAGAGTAAGGGAGGCCAGGCGTGGTGGCTCATGCCTGGAATCCTAGCACTTTGGGAGGCCAAGGAAGGAAGATCACAAGGTCAGGAGTTCGAGACCAGCTTGGCCAACATGGTGAAACCCCCCGTCTCTACTAAAAATACAAAAATTAGCTGGGCATGGTCGCGGATGCCTGTAATCCCAGTTACTCAGGAGGCTGAGGCAGGAGAATCGCTTGAACCTGGAAAGCAGAGGTTGCAGTGAGCCAAGATTGTACCACTGCACACCAGCATGAGTGACAGAGTGAGACTCTGTCACAAAATAATAATAATATAATAAAAATAAAAGAAAAAAAGAAGAGTGAATGAATGATTATCCTATCAAGACCAGCCTGGCCAACATGGTGAAACCGCATCTCTACTAAAAATACAAAAATGAGCCAGGTGTGGTGGTGTATGCCTGTAGTCCCAGCTATTTGAGAGGCTAAGGCAGGAGAATCACTTGTACCCAGGAGGCAGAGGTTGCAGTGAGCAGAGATCACACCACTGCACTCCAGCCTGAGTGACAGAGTGAGACTCTGTCTCAAAAAAAGAAAAACAAAATTCTTATGGATTAGGAGGAAGACAATATGGGACAGTGACATACATGGAGGATTCAGCAATATTGGCAATGTTCTATTTCCTGTGTGTGTGTGTGTTTTGTTTTTTGTTTAAGACAGGGTCTCACTCTGTGAACCCGGGTGGATTGCAGCCGCCTGATCACTGATCACAGCTCAATGCAACCTCAACCTCCTGGGCTCAAGCAATCCTCCCACCTCAGGCTCCAGAGTAGCTGGGACTACAGGCATGTGCCACCACACCTGGCTGGCAATGCTTTATTTCCTAACTGCACGGTGATTGAGTGTTCTTTTTACTTTTTTTTCAGACAGCTCACTCTGTCACCCAAGCTGGAGTGCAGTAGTGCGATCTTGGCTCACTGCAACCTCTGCCTCATGGGTTCAAGCAAGTCTCCTACCTCAGCCTCCCGAGTAGCTGGGATTACAGGTGTCCAGCACCACGCCCAGCGAATGTTTGTATTTTTATTTTATTTTTCGTTGTTGTTGGAGAGAGTCTCGCTCTGTCACCCAGGCTGGAGTGCAGTGGCATGATCTTAGCTCACTGCAACCTCCGCCTCCCGAGTTCAAGTGATTCTCCTACTTCAGCCTCCCAAGTAGCTGGGATTACAGGCATCCAGCACCACATCCAACTAATTGTTGTATTTTTTTTTTTTTTTTTTGAGACGGAGTCTCGCTCTGTCGCCCAGGCTGGAGTGCAGTGGCGCGATCTCGGCTCACTGCAAGCTCCGCCTCCCGGGTTCACGCCATTCTCCTGCCTCAGCCTCCCGAGTAGCTGGGACTACAGGCGCCCACAACCGCGCCCGGCTAATTTTTTGTATTTTTAGTAGAGACAGGGTTTCACCGTGGTCTCGATCTCCTGACCTTGTGATCCGCCCGCCTCGGCCTCCCAAAGTGCTGGGATTACAGGCGTGAGCCACCGCGCCCAGAAATTGTTGTATTTTTATTTTATTTTATTTTATTTTATTTTATTTTATTTTATTTTATTTTGGAGACAGAGTCTTGCTCTGTCACCCAGACTGGAGTACAGTGAGTGGTATGATCTCAGCTCACTGCAACTTCTGCCTCCCTGGTTCAAGCAATTCTCCTGTCTCAGCCTCCCGAGCAGCTAGGATTACAGGCACATACCACCATACCTGGCTAATTTTTGTATTTTTTTAGCAGAGGCAGGTTTTCACCATGTTGGCCAGGCTGGTCTCGAACTCCTGACCTCAGGTGATCCACCTACCTTGGCCTCCCAAAGTGTTGGGATTACAGGGGTGAGCCAATATGCCCATCCAAGTGTTCTTTTTCTAATAATTCTTAACTGTACAAATGTCTTATAGACAGACTTGCATGAATATTTCACAACCTAAAGTTTAAGCCTGGGGAACAGAGTGAGATGGTCTCAAAATAAATAAATAAATAAACAATAAAATAATAAGGGGCCAGGCGCCGTGGCTTGCATCTGTAATCCTAGCACTTTGGGAGGCTGAGGCGGGCAGACCACATGAGGTCAGGAGTTTGGGACCAGCCTAACATGGTGAAACTCCATCTCTACCAAAAATATAAAAAATTAACTGGGCCTGGTGGCACGTGCCTGTAATCCCAGCTACTCGAGAGGCTGAGGCAGGAGAATTGCTTGAACCCAGGTGGCAGAGGTTGCAGTAAGCCAAAATCGTGCCACTGCACTCCAGCCTGGTGACAGAGCGAGACTTTGTCTCAAAAGCAAAATAATAATAAAATAATAAAACAAATTTAAAAAAAGAAAAAGACACTTAATAATAAATGTCCAGGCCCAGTGCATTGGCTCACACCTGTTATCCAGCACTTTGGGAGGCTAGGGCAGGAGGATCCCTTGAGGCCAGGAGTTGGAGACTAGACTGGGAAACATAAAGAGACTCTGTATCTACATAAATAAGTAAACAAACAAACAAATAAGTATTATCTAGGTCCCAGCTTCTCATGCCACTGTACTCCAGCCTGGGCAACAGAATAAGATCCTGTGTCCAAAAAAAAAAAGAAAGAAAGAAAGAAAAGAAAAGGAAAAAAAGAGAGACAGAGAGAAAGTAAAAAGGAAAGCATTTTTAAAAGATATTAGAAGTAATTACAACCATACAGAAAAGGACACAGCATTTTTCTCCCCCTTTGTTTTTTTTTTTTTTCCTCAGTCTCTCTGTTTTTTTGTTTTTTGTTTTTTTTTGAGATGGAGTCTCGTTCCATCACCTAGGCTAGAGTGCAGTGGCACAATCTCAGCTCACTGCAACATCTGCCTCCTGGGTTCAAGCAATTCTCCTGTCTCAGCCTCCTCAGTAGCTGGGACTACAGATGCCTGCCACCAAAGCCAGCTAATTTTTGTATTTTTAGTAAAGACAGGGTTTCACCTTGTTGGTCAGGCTGGTCTCAAACTCTTGACCTCAGGTGTTCCACCCACCCCGGCCTCCCAAAGTGCTGGGATTACAAGTGTGAGCCACCATGCCCGGCCGTCTTACTCTCACTCTGTTGCCCAGGCTGGAATGCAGTGGCGCCATCTCAGTTCACTTCAGTCTGGGCCTCCTGGACTCAAGTGATCCTCCCACCTCAGTCTTCTGAGTAGATGGGACTGCAGGCACGTAGACACCATGCCGGGCTTTTTTGTATTTTGTAGACACGGGGTCTCCTCATGTTTTCCAGGCTGGTCACAAAACTGGGCTCAAGTGATTCACCTGTCTCAGCCTCTCAAAGTGCTGGGATTACAGGTGTGAGCCACTACGCTTGGCCCCCTTTAAGTATTTCTTCAACGGTTATAAACAGGTAAATTCAAATCTGGGACTACATTACTTCAATATTATGAATTCCATAGGTCCAAAAAGATTAGTGTTACACAACTAAAAACAACAATGAAGTTTAAAATCATACAATCAAGGAAGGTTGTAAAGACCAATACAGCTGAGTGTAGGGCTTTTTATGAAAATAAATAAAAATAACACCAGAAAACCATGTGATTTCCTGATCTGTGACCACTGAAGTTTTTCTGTTAAAGTTACAACCTGACCCTAAAATATCTCTGATCTGTGCTTCTGTGGAATGTTGCCAAGCAGCCTTTTGTGACCCGCTTTAAAGCGACTTTGATGCCTGCTAACACATGAGATGGCAGGAGCAAAAACTAATGGGACTTTGTGATGAAGCCTCGGTAGGCATTCTACATGTGGACATTAATAATAAAGCCATTTCTACAAGGTTTCTTGGTATTTTATTTGCAAAACTGACTCAAACAAATCTGCTTGAGACAGTGCAATCATAGGGACTGCATACTGGATAAAATGTAGTCAACAAAGGACTCTTGCCAGGAGTGCACAAACTTGGCTAGTAGAAATTCAAGGCTGGGCGCGGTGGCTCACGCCTGTAATCCCAGCACTTTGGGAGGCCGAGACGGGCGGATCACGAGGTCAAGAGATCGAGACCATCCTGGCTAGCACAGTGAAACCCCGTCTCTACTAAAAAATACAAAAAAATTAGCCGGGCGAGGTGGCGGGCGCCTGTAGTCCCAGCTACTCGGGAGGCTGAGGCAGGAGAATGGCGTGAACCTGGGAGGCGGAGCTTGCAGTGAGCTGAGATCCGGCCACTGCACTCCAGCCCGGGCGACAGAGCGAGACTCCGTCTCAAAAAAAAAAAAAAAAAAAAAAAAAAAAAAAAAAAAAAAGAAATTCAAATAAAACCTAAGACCTTCTAAATTTAACAATTAATTGAAAATTAATAAAACCCAAGTGTTGGGCCAATAATGAGACTAGTAACTACAGGCTACTGAAAGGGAAGAAAATTTAACTGACGTTGTAAAAGAACATATAGTAAGAAAAAGAAAATAAGGCCGGGCACGGTGGCTCATGCCTGTAATCCCAGCACTTTGGGAGGCTAACACGGGCGGATCACCTGAGGCCAGGAGCTCAAGGCTAGCCTGACCAACATGGCAAAACCCTGTCTCTACTGAAAATACAAGAATCAGGCCAGATGCAGTGGCTCACGCCTTGTAATCCCAGCACTTTGGGAGGCAGAGGTGGGTGGATCACCTGAGGTCAGGAGTTCAAAACCAGCCTGACCAACATGGAGAAATCCTGTCTCTACTAAAAATATAAAATTAGCCAGGTGTGGTGGTGAATGCCTATTATCTCAGCTACTCGGAAGGCTGAGGCAGGAGAATCACTTGAACCCAGGAGGCGGAGGTTGTGGGGAGCCACTGCACTGCAGCCTGGACAATACAGCTAGACTCCATCTCAACAACAACAACAAAAAAAAGAAAGAAAGAAAGAAAGAAAAAAGAAAATATGTGTGTTAAAACTATTACATTGTATTGCTTCATGAAAATATTTGACAAATGGAGGAGGCAGGGAACATGTACACAAGTCAGGTGAAAAATATGGAAATGTCAGGGACAGGCGGGGGGAATAATCCAAGGCTGAAATTCAAAGGAAAAAGTGCTGGAAAAGGATTTGGGGTGGCAGCAGGCAATACATCATATGGCAGTGTAGCTGGTATTAGAAAACAACACCAGAAAATGAAATAATCTTCTTTATACATGCCAAGGAAAAGTCCTTTGAGCTACTTAGGCATCAGTATGTTGAGTCTTGCAAGTGAGACCTCAGCTAAATGAGTGTGGTGGAATCATCAGGAATGGCCTGTTTCGATCATTTACACTGAACTTCTACACACCTTACCTATTGCCTGGTGTTCTCGCTGGATTTTACTAATTTTGTGACTGATACACCAGAGGCTAACCCTGACTATGCAAGCTTAGTAGTTAAGTAAGTTATGAACTGGCCATCTGTGTTTTCTGCTTAAGCCATTGAGAGGATCTGAAAGGTAGAAGAGACCTTCAAGGGCACCAAGTCCACCTACCGATGCCAGGGGTGGACTCTGTTAACTCAGTGATTCCTCAACCTTTGCAAGTGCCCGAAGTAACAGGAAACTAACTACCTCGAAACAGTATGTAGTAGGCTGTTTCCTCCTCCCCTCTATCCAACAGTCCCATTTTTATACCTTAGAACCTGTGATGTCAAGTCAAAAACACTCGTCTTCAACTTTTCATGTATCTGTCAGTAATAGTTTATAGCCCACAGAATAAAATAAATAGCTATAAGTTCATACTAATAAAACAAATAATTGAATGAATAAAGAAATGGGAGAAAAATGACAATACTTTTTTTACAGTAGAATTTCCAGTAATAGATGTAAACGGAATGGTAGAAACAAAAAATGACCATTTGGTAAACACCACATTAATAAGTGTTGGAGGCAAAGTAGATGCTAAATTTGATTAAAAGACTTGCATAGTCTCCAAGTATCTCCCCACAATATATTAACATTGGTTAATTACAAAAGGAAACAGCAATTTTACAGGGGTGAAACCTGGTCAAGGATCTCTATAAAACCCTTAAGCCAAGAGAGCAAACTTATCCCAGATAATGTGATTTTTCTGACATGATACACAGAGCAGGGCACCTAACTCCTGTGGATTACTGCCAAAAATGCATATCCTAATTTAAACATGAGGAAGTACCAAACAAGCCCAATTTCAATAGCCAGGCACAGTAGCTCACACCTGTAATCCTAGCACCCTGGGAGGCTAGGGTGGGAGGGTCCCTTGAGGCAAAAAGCTTGAGACCAATCTGGGCAACACGGTGAGACCCTGTCTCTACAAAAATTTTCTTAAAAACTAACTTCAGGGACATTCTACAAAATAACGGACCAGGATTCTTTAAAACTGCTAATGTCATGAAAGGCAAACACTGAGAAACTATATTGAAAGAGAACTGTGGAACCGTTCAACACTGAGGAACTGTATGAACTCTGGAGAGATCAAGGAGAAGTGACAACTAAATGCAACGAGGGGCCAGGCACGGTGGCTCACGCCCGTAATCCCAGCACTTTGGGAGGCCGAGGCAGGCAGATTACCTGAGGTGAGGAGTTCGAGACCAGCCTGGCCAACATGGCAAAACCATCTCTACTAAAAACAAAACAAAACAAAACAAAAAATACAAAAATTAGCTGGGCCTGGTGGCAGACACCTGTAATCCCAGGTACTCAGGAGGCTGAGGCAGGAGAATTGTTAGAACCCGGGAGGTAGAGACTGCAGTGAGCCAAGATCGTGCCACTGTACTCCATCCAGTCTGGGCAACAGAACAAGACCCTGTCAAAAGAAGGAAGGAGGGAGGGAGGGAGGGAGGGAATGCAATGAGGTATCTTACATTGAATGCTGCACCCAAAAAAGGACATTAGTGTGAAAATTGGCCAAATTTGAGTTACATCTTTAACATAGTTAATAGCACTGTGTTACTGTTAATATCCTGGTTTTGATTATAATACTAAGGTTACATAAGATAACATTTGGGGATGTTGGGTAAAAGGTATAAGAGGATTCTCTGTACTATTTTTGCAAGCATGTTATAAATATCAAATGATATCCAAATAAAAAAGAGACAAACATGTAACTATCACAGCTTAGAGCCCATACTCCTGTTCCCACGACGCTTTTTCTCCCTAACAGCTCAACTTTTAAATAGAGCTTTTATAGATAAGGAATGGATTTCACAATGTTAACGATGTTGATCACTCAGTTCTTTTTTTGTTCTTTTTTTTTTTTTTTTTTTTTTTTTTGAGATGGAGTCTCTGTTGCCCAGGCTGGAGTGCAGTGGCCCAATCTCGGCTCACTGCAACCTTTGCTCCCTGGTTCAAGCGAGTGTCCTGCCTCAGCCTCCCGAGTAGCTGGGACTACAGGTGCACACCACCACACCCGGCTCATTTTTGTATTTTTAGCAGAGACAGGGTTTCACCATGATGGCCAGGCTGGTCTTGAACTCCTGATCTCGTGATCCACCCGCCTCGGCCTCCCAAAGTAATGGGATTACAGGCGTGAGCCAATGCACCCAGCCTGATCACTCCGTTCCATAATCCTAAGGTTAGCCTTTGTGTTTTTCATTATAATTTGAAATTTCTTTGATTTTATTAAAGCCTCACTACAGAAAAAAATTGAAAAGCAACAGATGTAGAGAAGGAAAACCAGAAGAAACACCCCAAATCGTCTACTCAGGAGAAACTAGTATGTAATCAGCCAGGTTCCTTTTTATTTTATTTATTTTATTTTATTTTTTTGAGATGGAGTCTCGCTCTGTCACCCAGGCTAGAGTGCAATGGTGCAGTCTTGGCTCACTCTAACAGCCACCTCCAGGGTTCAAGAGATTCTCCTGACTCAGCCTCCCAAGTAGCTGGGACTACAGGCACACACCACCTAACCCGGTTAATTTTTGTATTTTAAGTAGATACGGGGTTTCACCATGTTGCCCAGGCTAGTCTCAAACTCCTGATCTCAGGTGATCTGCCCACCTCAGTCTCCTGAAATGCTGGGATTACAGGTGTGAGTCACAGAGTCTGGCTTTTCTTTTTCTTTTTTTTTCTTTTCTTTTTTCTTTTTTTTTTTTTTTTTTGAGGTGAAGTCATGCTCTGTTGCCCAGGCTGGAGTCCATTCTCAGGATCTCAGCTCCCTGTAACCTCTACCTCCTGGGTTCAAGTGACTCTTGTGCCTCCTGAGTAACTGGGATTATAGGTGTGCACCACTACACCCAGCAAATTTTTGTATTTTCAGTAGAGAAGGGGTTTAATCATGTTGCCCAGGCTGGTCTCAAATTCCTGAGCTCAAGCAATCCACCCTACTCGGCCTTTCCAAAGTGCTAGGATTACAGGTGTGAGCCACAGTACCTGGCCTGATATATATAAAAATATATATATATATATATATATAAATTGAGATGGAGTCCCGATCTGTTGTCAAGGCTGGAGTGCAATGGCCTGATCTCAGCTCACTGCAACCTCCGCCTCCTGGGTTCAAGCAATTCTCCTGTCTCAGCCTCCCAAACAGCTGGGATTACAGGCACACACCTCCACGCCCGGCGAATTTTTTGTATTTTTAGTAGAGACAGGGTTTCACCATGTTGCCCCAGCTGGTCTTAAACTCCTGAGCTCAGGCAATCCACCCACCTCGGCCTCCCAAAGTTCCATATTTTTTTAAAATCACTGTTCACTCAAGTACGTGAACCTGGCTGGGTGCAGTGGCTCACACCTGTAATCCTAGCACTTTGGGAGGCCAAGGCAGGGAGATCACCTGAGGTTAAAAGTTCGAGACCAGCCTGGCCAACATGGCGAAACCCTGTCTCTACTTAAATACAAAAATATTAGCCAGATGTAGTGGCGTGCGCCTGCAATACCAGCTACTCATGAAGCTAAGGCATGAGAATCGCTTGAACTCGGGAGGCGGAGGTTGCGGTAAGCCGAGGATGTGCCCCTGCACTCTGGTCTGGGTGACAGAGCCAAACCCTGTCTGTTAAAAGACTAAAAATAAAAAAACCTGGGCTCAAGCAATCCTCCTACCTCGGCTTCCCAAAATGCTGGGATTACAAGCAAAAGCCACCATGCCTGGCCAACAGTTTTTAACACCAAAAGCATAAGTACCCAAAGAAAAAGATAAACTGAACACAGCCAAAATTATGAGACCATAACTAACAGAATAAAATATTTGCAAACCATACATTTGATAACGAACTTGTGTGTAGGACACATAAAGTACTATTATAATTCAATAATAAACAGTCAATGGCTCAATTTATTTATTTATTTATTTATTTTATTTTATTTTTTTTTTTTGAGACGGAGTCTCGCTCAGTCGCCCAGGCTGGAGTGCAGTGACGCGATCTCGGCTCACTGCAAGCTCCGCCTCCCGGGTTTACGCCATTCTCCTTCCTCAGCCTCCCGAGTAGCTGGGACTACAGGCGCCCGCCGCCACGCCCGGCTAATTTTTTGCATTTTTTAGTAGAGACGGGGTTTCACTGTGTTAGCCAGGATGGTCTCGATCTCCTGACCTCCTGATCCGCCCGCCTCGGCCTCCCAAAGTGCTGGGATTACAGGCGTGAGCCACCGCGCCCGGCTAATGGCTCAATTTAAATATGAATAGACAGTTCTCCAAAGAAAACATACAAATGGCCAACAGGTACATGAAAAGAAGATAAATATCCTTAGCCATCAAGATGCCAGTTTACCACCCACTAGGAGGGCTAGAATTTTTAAGATGGACATTAACAAGTGTTGGCCAGGATGTAGAGAAACTGGACCTTTCTTTTCTTTTCTTTTCTTTTTTCAGGAAAAATTGTGTATATTTATGCTCAAGTTTGATGAAAAATGGATAATTCTGCAGAAGAATTACAACTGGAAGAAAAAAGGCTATTATATCTAATGGTAATAAACGAGGGAACTTAGCAAGTCCTGTTTGTTCAGATTCTTCTTGGTGTCCCTGTGTGATATTCCTTCCCTGCCTCAGCCTCAGGGAGAGTTGCTTGAACCTGGGAGGCAGAGGTTGCAGTGAGCTGAGATCGCACCACTGCACTCTAGCCTGGGCAACAGAGTGAGACTCCATCTCAGAAAAAAAAAAAAAAAGAATGAATTATATAGTATACAAATCATATCTCAATGAGATGGGGGGAGCCAGTCATCAAAACTCATTGGATAGTATACTTGTGATCTCAGTATTCCACAATATGTAAAATACACTTCAAAAACTAATGCCACGTGGCCGGGCATGGTGGCTTACGCCTGTAATCCCAGCACTTTGGGAGGCCAAGGCAGGCAGATCACCTGAGGTCAGGAGTTCGAGACCAGCCTGGCCAACATGGTGAAACCCTGTCTCTACTAAAAATATAAAAATTAACTAGGCATGGTGGTGGGCACCTGTTATCCCAGCTACTTGGGAGGCTGACGCAGAAGAACTGCTTGAACCCAGGAGACCAAGATTGCAGTGAGCCAACACGGTGCCATTGCACTCCAGCCTGGGTGACAGAGTGAGACCTGATCTCCAAAAAAATAAATAAATAATGCCACCTGCATAGCGTGGTAAATATAGCTAATAATAGTGTATTGTGCACTGCAAACTTGCTGAGAAGTGTAAATTTCAAATGTTCTCACCACAAAAGTTATTTGAGGTAATAAATATGTAAATTAGATTAATTTTCCACATTGTATTCCTGAAAATGCAATGTTGTTTTGTACCCCATAAATACACACAACTATTGTTTGTCAATTTACAATAAAAATAAACTTTAAAAATAATTCTGCCATTCAAAATGAGTGGGTGTGGTTGGGTACAGTGGCTCACACCTGTAACCCTGAAATTTTGGGAGGCCAAGGTGGGCAGATCACTTGAACTCAGGAGTTTGAGGCTAGCCTGGGCAAAAAAGTGAGACTCCCTGTCTCTACAAAAACTGTAAAAAATTAGCCAGGCATGGTGAAGAGCATTTGTGTTCCCAGCTACATGGGAGACTGAGGTGGGAGGATCACTTGAGCCGAGGAGGCAGAGGTTACAGTGAGCTGAGCTTGTGCCACTGCACTCCAACCTGTGTGACAGAGTGAGACTCCGGCTCAAAAAAAGAGAAAAACAAAAGGGGTGGGTGGACACATGTGTATAAACTATACACACGTAACTGTAGAGATACTTGTATGTATATAGCCTATACCTAGAAGCATACCCACAAAACTATCAAGACTATGCACCTGTGATATATGAAACTAAGATTGAAAGAAGGGAGGAACAGGCATACAGGGGAAATTTCCTTTTTCTTTGTACCCTTAATTTCTTTCAACAGTGTTGTCTTTCACAATTTATAATCTTTTTTTTTTTTTTTTTTGAGACAGGATCTCGCTGTCACCAGGCTGGAGTGCAGTGGTACGATCCCAGCTCACTGCAACCTCCACCTCCTGGGTTCAAGTGATTCTCATGCCTCGCCTCCCGAGTAGCTGGGATTACAGGTGTGCGCCACCACAACCAGCTAATTTTTTTATTTTTAGTGAGACAGGGTTTCACCATGTTGGCCAGGATGGTTTCAATCTCCTGACCTCATGATCTGCCCACCTTGGCCTACCAAAGTTCTGGGATTACAGGCATGAGCCATTGCGCTGGCCAATTTATAACTATTTTTATTTTTATTTATTTATTTTTGAGACGGAGTCTCACTCTGTCGCACCCATTCTGGAGTGCAGTGGTGTGATCTCGGCTCACTGCAACCTCTGCCTCCTGGATTCAAGCGATTCTCCTGCCTCAGCCTCCTGAGTAGCTGGGATTACAGGTGCCTGCCACCATGTCCAGCTAATTTTTTGCATTTTCAGTAGAGATGGGGGTTTCACCATGTTGGTCCGGCTGGTCTCGAACTCCTAACCTCAGGTCATCCACCCATCTTGGCCTCCCAAAGTGCTGGTATTACAGGTGTAAGCCACCGCACCAAGCCCTATAACTATTTTAAAATAAATTCATTGAATTTCCTTTTACTTAATTATTTATTTGCTTTTTAAGAGACAGGGTCTAGCTCTCTCACCCAAGCTGTAGTGAACTGGCAAGATCATAGCTCATCACAGCCTTAAAATCCTGAGCTCAAGTGATCCTCCCAGCTCAGTCTCCGAAAGTGCTGACATTACACCGTGAGCTTCCAGGCCGAGTCCAGATTTCCTTTTAAATCATTCTGATTAATTTGCATTTTCCTTCATAACAAATTAATTTTGACTACACTTTGACACGTTTATGAAACACACAAGAAAAAAGTGAGAACGGCTGGGTGCAATGGCTCACGCGTGTAAGCCCAAGAGTTTAGGATGCCAAGGTGGGTGAACTGGTTGAGCTCAGGAGTTCGAGACCAGTCTGGGAATCATGAAAAAACTGTGTCTCTACAAAATATACCAAAATTAGCCAAGTGGGGTGGCACACGCCTGTAATCCCAGCTACTCGGGAGGCTTAGGCATAAGAACTGCTTGAACCTGGGAGGTGGAGAATGCAGTGAGCACACCTGTAGTCCCAGCTACTCAGGAGGCTGAGGCATGAGAATCACTTGAACCTAGGAGGTGAAGGTTATGTTGCACTGAGCTGAGATCGTGACACTGCACTCCACCCTGGGTGACAGAGCAAGATTCTTGTCTCAAAAAACAAATAAGTGAGAAGACAAGATGCTTTTTCATTTCAGAATTCAGCAAATCACATTTCTTTTTTTTTTTTTTTTTTGAGACGGAGTCTCGCTCTGTCACCCAGGCTGGAGTACAGTGGCCAGATCTCAGCTCACTGCAAGCTCCGCCTCCCGGGTTCACGCCATTCTCCTGCCTCAGCCTCCCAAGTAGCTGGGACTACAGGCGCCCGCCACCTCGCCCGGCTAGTTTTTTGTACTTTTTAGTAGAGACGGGGTTTCACCGTATTAACCAGGATGGTCTCGATCTCCTGACCTCGCGATCCACCCGTCTCAGCCTCCCAAAGTGCTGGGATTACAGGCTTGAGCCACCGCGCCCGGCCAAGCAAATCACATTTCTTGGGCAGTGAATTTAACCGAGTTTTCTGAAAAGTCAGGACAGAAATAAATTTTTTCCTTTCTCCACCTTTGGAGGAAAACACGGTATTTATACTGTCTTTTATTTCTGACCATGAATACCACATCAATTAATCTTCAGTATTTCCCCATAGAAATTCTATTGAGCAGAAATGAGCTGTTAGACCTCATAGTATAATGGTGTCATGTGTGATAATGTATAGCATCTTAGAAAATGTGGACCAACTAAATCAGCATGGTCAGCATGGTCCTAGGTTGTTTTAGTGAAATGATCAAATATCAGAGGCTTTAAATAAACCCTGGACAGGTGGATTAAATTTCTGATGAAATGTTCCAACCTTCAGTTCAGCTATTTTACACTAGCCATTAAATGAGAGCATAAACCAGATTTCATGGGTGGAGGGACAAAATTAACATTTTGAAATAGCTTCTACTTATCTTAATCAGCAAATAACCTTCAAATAAGGTTCACCAAAATACTTCAACCCAGTAATGTTTTGTGATTGCTTCCCCATTGCTCTATTATACCACTACTTTTTTTTTTCTTGTTGTTTTTGCAATGAGCCAATGATTAAGGCATTCTTTTATCTTTCATTACCTGATACCACCTGGGGTGGATGCAGCAGATCAATTTAATCTCTGAATTTACTCAACTACAGTATTTTTTCCAAACTGCTAATCTCCTCCAGTTAGGAGCTTTGGACAGTCTCCAACAAAGACTCCAACAGTTAAACAAAGATTGGACAACCTACCTGAAACTTACTGAAATTTAGCATCAGTTACCCAAATCAACTGACCTTCAAATCAAAACATTTTATTACAAAATGGAACAAGTAGTCTATGCAATCATCATCAAAAAGAAAAACAACTTTTCTGTAGGTTTGGGTTCTTTTAAGTGTAAAATGTTGGAGAAAAACTAATCAAATTAAAATAAATGTATTAAATATGTATCTTGATTTGCCATAACAATTAATTACAGAGAATATCAAGGCTGGCCCAATAATTTGAGAAAGTAGTTTTTCCTTTATACCAAGATGTCGTTACACAAATGTTGTAGTTCTGACTTAACTGACTAAAGTTAAACTAAATGTGTATGAATTCAATTATTCAGTAAATAGATAAATGTATTGAGTTGTAAACACAAGATATTCTGTTAGACACTATGGAGAACAAAAAGGTGAATACTACTCTACCCTTAAATGATTTGAAACGAATAATAAAAGCAGCCGGGAGCGGTGGGTCATGCCTGTAATTCTGGTCTGAAGTGGGCAGATCAGTTGAGATCAAGAGTTTGGGACCAGCCTGGGCAACATGACGTAACCCTGTCTCTATGAAAAATACAAAAATTAGCCAGGCATGGTGGTGTGCACCTGTAGTCCCAACTACCTGGGGGACTGAGGTGGGAGGATCGTTTGAGCCTGGGAGGTGAGGCTGCAGTGAGCCGAGATCACGCCACTATACTCCAGCCTGGGTGACAAAGTCAGACTCTGTCTCATAAACAAAACAAAAACAAAAAAGACACACACATGGAATAATAAATGCAACTAAAAACCTAACCAAATTAACAGGCTATAAAGGACTTTATTTTTTAGTTTTGAGACAGGATCTCACCATGTTGCCCAGGCTGGTCTCAAACTCCGGAGATCAGTGGATTCTCCAACCTTAGCCTCCCAAACTGCTGGGATTATAGGTGTGAGCCACTGCATCTAGTCAGTTTTTAATTTTATTTTATTATTATTTTTGAGACAGGATCTTTTCTCTGTCAAGCAGGCTGCAGTGCACTGGTATAATCATTACTCAATGCAGCTTTGTACTCCAGGACTCAATCCATTCTCCCACCTCAGCCTCCTCAGTAGCTAGGACTACAGGCACACGCCACCACACTTGACTAAGCTTTGTATTTTTTTGTAGAGATGAGGTTTCACCATGTTTCCCAGGCTGGTGGATTTATAGTGATAACAAAAACAATAACAACTATAGCTGCCATTTGTTGAACATCCACTATATGTGACATAAATTCAATTATAAATTGTGTAATGTATCATACAAACTTTGGGTTATTGTTCCCATTTTACAAATTATGAAAATAAATCTCAGAGAGTTCAACTAAATTTCCCGAGGTCACAGTGAGTAAATGGAAGAAGCAGAGTTTAAACTAGGACTGTGTGACATTAAAGGTCATGCTCCTTCCATTGGTGATGCTAACACCACAAGGAGAAACAGTTAACATTTTTAAATGAAGGCAAGGCGCAGTGGCTCATGCCTGTAATCCTAGCACTTTGGGAGGCTGAGGCAGGTGGATCACCTGAGGTCAAGAGTTCTGGACCAGCCTGACCGACAGGAATAAACCCTGTCTCTACTGAAAATATGAAAATCAGCCGGGCATGGTGACACATGCCTGTAATCTCAGCTACTAGGGAGGCTGAGGCAGGAGAATTGCTTGAATTCAGGAGGCAGAGGTTGCAGTGAGCCGAGATCGCGCCATTGCACTCCTGCCTGTGCAACAAATGCGAAACTCTGTCTCAAAAAAAAAAAAAAAAAAAAAAGAATTAAAATTAAATAAATAAATAAAAATTATCAGGTAAAAAATGTTTTTTCTTTCTAAAATACAAAAAAAAAAAAAAAGCCCAGATATTTAAGATGTTTATAACCTAGTAAAACCTTTCTTATGTGTTTTTTACCTAGAAGAAATCATGCTGAAGATACCTAACTTGCAACATCACCATTAAATATATCCAGTTTCAAATATGTTCATCCCTGTCTACCTTTTTTTTTTTTTTGAGACAGAGTTTCACTCTTGTTTCCCAGGCTGGAGTCCAATGGTGGGATCTCGGCTCACCACAACCTCCGCCTTCCAGGTTCAAGTGATTCTTCTGCCTCAGCCTCCGGAGTAGTTGGAATTACAGTCATGCCCCACCACGCCCAGCTAATTTTTTGTGTTTTTAGTAGAGACAGGGTTTCTCCATGTTGGTCAGGCTGGTCTCGAACTCCTGACCTCAGGTAATTTGCCCACCTCGGCCTCCCAAAGTGCTGGGATTACAGGCGTGAGCCACCGCACCCAGCCGCCCTACCTTTATCTTTGCAACTGAGTTCTACAATTCAAATGAACTATCGACTGTAAAATTATTTTTCATATTGATGATATTCTGGTCTTTATAACAAAATCATTAATTCTAGAAATGATGTACTTTATAAATGAAAGAGGAAAGAGAGAAATTTTGTTATTTTCAAGACTTAAAATCTTATTTAAGGCTGAGAATGGTGGCTCACACCTGTAATCACTCTCAGTACTTTGGGAGGCGGAAGCAGGAGGAATGCTTGAGGCTATGAGTTTGAAACTAGCTTGGGAAACAGAGCAAGGCCCAGTTTCTAATAAATTTAAAGGTGAGCCGGGCACAGTGGCATGTGCCTGTAGACCTAGCTACTCAGGAGGTTAAGGTAGGAGGATTGCTTAAGCCCAGGAGTTTGAGGCTGCAGTGAGCTTTATCATGCCACTGCATTCCAGCCTGGGCCACAGAGTGAGACCCTGTCTCTAAAAATAAAAACATAAAAACAAAAAACTCCACACGTTTTATTTAAGATATGCTTCATCAAGGCCAGGCGTAGTGGCTCACACCTGTAATCCCACCACTTTGGGAGGCTGAGGCGTGTGGATCACATGAGCTCAGGAGTTCAAGACCAGCCTGGCCAACATGGTGAAACCTCGTCTATACCAAAAATACAAAAATTAGCCGGGCGTGGTGATGTGCGCCTGTCGTCCCAGCTAGTTGGGAGGCTGAAACAGGAGAATCACTTGAACCTAGGAGGCAGAGGTTGCAGTGAGCCAAAATCGCGCCACTGCACTTTAGCCTGGGCAACAAAGTGAGAGAGTGAGTCTCTGTCTCAAAAACAAAAAAAGAAAAGAAAACAACAACAACAACAAGATATGCCTCATCACAAGTTAATAAAAACAGAAGTGACATTATCAAAAGGAATAGTCTCTTTTGAATATAGTCTTATATTTCTCAATAAGGCTATCAAGTGAAGGCTTTAGCCTTCTTAGTAGCTAGGACTACATAAGTGTACTACTGCACTTGGCTGAAATCCACTTTTTTTGAAAGTTCACTTAGTAAATATATATATATATATATTTTTGAAACAGAGTCTCATTCTGTCAACTAGGCTACAGTGCAGTGGCACGATCTCAGCTCACTGCAACCTCCGCCCCCCAGGTTCAAGTGACTCTCCTACTTTAGCCTCCCGAGTAGCTGGGATTACAGGCACACGCCACGATGCCTGGCTAATTTGTGTATTTTTAGTAGAGACAGGGTTTCACCATGCTGGCCAGGGTGGTCTCAAACTCCTGACCTCGTGATACGCCCACCTCAGCCTCCCAAAGTGCTGAGATTACAGGCATGAACCACCACACCCAGCCTAGTTCACTTAATATTTTTACAAACATATATTACGCTTTTGCTTGTAATTATAATCACTATTTAAAAATTACTAGCAAGGGCTGGGTGCGGTGGCTCACGCCTCAGCACTTTAGGAGGCGGAGGCAGGCAGATAACAAGGTCAGGAGTTCGAGACCAGCCTGGCCAACATGGTGAAATCCTGTCTGTACTAAAAATACAGAAATTAGCTGGGCATGGTGGTGGGTACCTGTAATCTCTGCTACTCGGGAGACTGAGACAGGAGAATCATTTGAACCCGGGAGGCAGAAGTTGCAGTGAGCCGAGATTGCACCATTGCACTCCAGCCTGGGAGACAGGGTGAGACTCTGTCTCAAAACAAACAAACAAACAAAAAACCAACCAGCCAAACAAACATTACTAGTCAGGCAAGGAGCTCATGCCTGTAGTGCCAGTACTTTGGGTTTGCTTGAGCCCAGGAGTTTGACACCAGCCTGGGTAACTTGGCGAAACCTCATCTCTACCAAAAATATAAAAATTAGGCAGGTCTGGTGGTGCACACCTGTGGTCCCAGCTATTTGGGGGGGCTGAGGTAAAAGATCAATTGATCCGGGAGGTCAAGGCTGTAGTGAGCCATGATCACACCACTACACTCCAGCCTGGGCAACCAAGCAAGACCTTGTCTCAAAGAAAAAAAAAAAGGTAAAAACAAAACACAGTATGCCAAGCTGCTCTAAACATTTAATTTTTTTTTTTTTTTTTTTTTTTGAGACAGAGTTTTGCTCTGTTGCACAGGCTGAAGTGCAGTGGTGCAATCTTGGCTCACTGCAACATCTGTCTCCCGGGTTCAAGCAATTCTCCTGCCTCAGCCTCCCGAGCAGCTGGGACTACAGGCGTGCACCACCATGCCCAGCTAATTTTTGTATTTTTAGTAGAGATGGGGTTTCTCCATGTTGGTCAGGATGGTCTTAATCTCTTGACCTCATGATCCACCCGCCTTAGCCTCGCAAAGTGCTGGGATTACAGGCATAAGCCACTGCACTTGGCCCAACATATTTTTTACTTTGGGTTTTTTCATTTTTTGAGAAGAAGTCGCCCAGGCTGGAGTGCAGTGGGCATCTTGGCTCACTGCAACCTCTGCCCCCTGGGTTCAAGCAATTCTCCCACCTCAGCCTCCTGAGTAGCTGGGACTACAGGTGACCACCACCACGCCCAGCTAAGTTTTGTATCTTTTTTTTTTTTTTTTTTTTTTCAGTACAGATGGGGTTTCGCCTTGTTGGCCAGGCTGGTTGAACTCCTGACCTCAAGTGATCCACTGCCTCAGCGCCCCGAAGTACTGAGATTACAGGCATGAGCCACTGCGCCTGGCATTCATTCATTCATTCATTCATTTTACAAAAGTTTATTCTTAAATGTACAACAGCTCCAAGACAACACTGAATTCCAGCTATAGGTGGTAAAAGATGTTACGGCAGGGAATACAGGTGTTTCAATATGGATGAAATAAAGGGTCACCATTTCCTCAGGCACAAGGAGCAGCTCACTTTTTGGCAGATTTCTTAATTCCACCTGTGGCCAGGGGCCCTTCCCCACTGCCTTCGCATTTAGCTCCTTGAGTTTCTTCTGCTCCTCTTTTTGTTTCTGCTTGAAAGCCTTATCTTCCTCATCCATCTCCTTGGCCTGCTTCTTAGGCTGTTTCAGGGCCTTCTTCTTGCCACCTTTGCTGCCGGACATAGTGCCTGCCGTCCCTTCCCCACCCATGGCCTTTATGTTTTTTTTTTTTTTTTTTTTTTTTTTTTTTTTTTTTTTTTTGAGACAGAGTCTTGCTCTGTCGCCCAGGCTGGGGTGCAGTGGCCGGATCTCAGCTCACTGCAAGCTCCGCCTCCCAGGTTTAGACCATTCTCCTGCCTCAGCCTCCCGAGTAGCTGGGACTACAGGCGCCCGCCACCTCGCCCGGCTAGTTTTTTGTATTTTTTAGTAGAGACGGGGTTTCACCGTGTTAGCCAGGATGGTCTCGAACTCCTGACCTCGTGATCCGCCCGTCTCGGCCTCCCAAAGTGCTGGGATTACAGGCTTGAGCCACCGCGCCCGGCCCTTTATGTTTTATAAATATATACAGATGGGGTTTTGTCACATATATATATATATATATATATATATATAAAATAACTAAGCTCATAGAATAAGTTTATTGTTTAATATCTGGTTTCCTAGAATTATGAAAATAATCTATAAGCAAATTCATGTGACATCACTAAATTTTACATATAGATGATAAAAACTTCAGAAAGACAGAAAAGGAGTTACTATTTAAAACTGTGGGCCAACACTTGAGGAGGCTAAGGCAGGAGGATTGCTTAGGCCCAGAAGCTCAAGATCACCCTGGGCAACACAGTGAAACCTGGTCTCTGCAAAAAATTTTAAAAATCAGTCAGGCTTGGTGGCACACACTTATCATCCCAGGTACTCAGGAGATTGAGGTGGGAGGATCACATGAGCCCAGTAGGTTTTGGCTGCAGTGAGCAGCAGCTACACTCCAGCCTGGGCGACAGAATGAGACCCTGTCACACAAAAAAATAAACAAACAAATAAATGAAACTACAGGCCAGGAACGGTTGCTCAAGCCTGTAATCCCAACACTTTTGGAGGCCAAGGCAGGAGGATCACCTGAACCCAGGAGGTGGAAACCACCCTGGGCAACATTTTGAGACTCCACCTTTATATTAAAAAACAATTTTTTTTTAAATTAAAAAATAATATGGCCAGGCATGGTGGCTCATGCCTGTAATCCCAACACTTTGGGAGACCGAGGTAGGCAGATCACCTGAGGTCAAGAGTTGGTAACCAGCCTGGCCAACATGGTGAAACCCTGTCTCTACTAAAACTACAAAATTTTTCCAGGAGAATCACTGGAACCCGGGAGGCAGAGGTTGCAGTGAGCCAAGGTCACGCCATTGCACTCCAGCCTGGGTGACAGAGAGAGACTCCATCTCAAAAAAATAAAAATAAAATAAATAAATTAAAAACAAAAAACAAAGAAGTGAGACAGCAAGCTAGTTCTCTTTTTTCCTGTTTTCCTGAATAGCCACAGAGTTCATCCAATACTGTTTAATACTGTTTACTAAAGAATTCCCTATTTTCTCTGGGTGTGGTGACATGCACCTGTAGGCCCAGCTGCTTGGGAGGCTGAGGCAGGAGAATCACTTGAACCCAGGAGGCAGAGGTCACAGTGAGCTGAGATCGCACCACTGCACTCCTACCTGGGTGACAAAGGAAGACTCTGTCTCAAATAAATAAATAAATAAAAAGGACTCTGTTACCTCTGTTTCCCACATTCTCTTCCATAGGCCATTTTGGCTGATAAATCTTACCATCAAATCTTTGAAAATATTATTTATATATATATGCGCACATATACTTTTTGGACATTGAAAGACATTCCATTGTTAAAATCATTATCACTTAAAAATGAATTAAAAAGGCCAGATGCAGTGGCTTATGCCTGTACTTTGGGAGGATGAGAAGAATGGATTGCTTCGAGCTCAGGGGTTCTAGACCAGCCTTAATGGAATTTTAAAACATGGCGAGCGAAACCCCATCTCTACAAAAAATACAAAAATTAGCTGGGCGTGGTAGCATGTGCTTGTGATCCCAGCTACTTGTGAGGCTGAGGCTACGGAATCACTTGAACCCAGGAAGCAAAGGTTGCAATGAGCCGAGATTGCACCACTGCATACCAGCCTGGGGGACAAAGTGAAACCTGTCTCAAAAAAAAAAAAAAAAAAAGAATTAAGGTTCAAACAAAAATTAAATAAAGTTATTAGTTGTCTCCTTTTGTCTGGCTTATGAGAATATATTCTAGTCAGTAAATGGGGAGTTATACAGTAAGGAAAGTACAACTCAGAAACAGTATGAATCCGACACTATCAAAATACAAACACCATACCAGATGAGCCAAAGTATTCAAGATACAAGGCATATGTTCTTTTGTGGACTAGGAAGAATTCAAGACTTTTTTTTTTTAATAGCCTGGATGAAATTTTCCTTAAACCCATCCAACTCCATTTGGCTTTTATTCACTTTGATTCTCTGTTTGGGGTCATTCCTAGAAATCACAGAATGGATATGAATCTTGAATAACTGTAAATATACATGCTCCAGTGATAAACGAATGCCTGCATATGAGCTGGCTTAGTGAGAACTCAGCCCTGAAATCCAGTCTGATCATCTCCAGGCAAAATGCTGTATTACAGTTTCTGGGTATACAAACCAGAAGCCCACGTGTGTCTTTGATTGTGTGAATAAACACTGATGGATGGGCACACGTCCTTAACAGTTTTTGCCAGTTTATGGCAAAATGAGTTCAATAAAGACCATGTGCTGTTATAAAAACTAAATTATTAAATTTATATGACCTTCCCGTGTTCTCATATTATCTTCTTCCCATTTTAAAAAGGTAAAGCTGGTATCCCTTTGTGAATACTTTCAACACCCACTCTGAATTTTTTCCTCACTGGCCCATTAAATCCAGAAGTCTGGGATTCGTTGCCTGGGACTATAAGTAACTATCAAAATCGCATGGCTTTTTTTTTTTTTTTTTTTCCCTGAAGGATGGCCAAACTTAGTATTTGATCTAGTACTTAAATTTGCAACATGTTGCTACAAGTAATGGAATGTTGCATTATAACCACCTATTGAAAAACTTTAAAGAAATTACTTGCCTGTAATCCCAGCACTTTGGGAGGCCGAGACGGGCGGATCACGAGGTCAGGAGATCGAGACCATCCTGGCTAACACGGTGAAACCCCGTCTCTACTAAAAAATACAAAAAACTAGCCGGGCGAGGTGGCGGGCGCCTGTAGTCCCAGCTACTCGGGAGGCTGAGGCAGGAGGATGGTCTAAACCCGGGAGGCGGAGCTTGCAGTGAGCTGAGATCCGGCCACTGCACCCCAGCCTGGGCGACAGAGCAAGACTCTGTCTCAAAAAAAAAAAAAAAAAAAAAAGAAATTACTTTACCAATGATTTATTTTACTAACTGAAACAAAATTATAGATAAATAAGCAGAAGAAAATTTTAGCAACGATGTCATCTTTCATTTATAGCGTTTTTTGTTTGTTTGTTTGTTTGTTTGAAAGGGAGTCTCCCTGTATCGCCAAGGCTGGAGAGCAGTGGCACAATCTCAGCTCACTGCCACCTCTGCCTCCCAGGTTCAAGCGATTCTCCTGCCTCAGCCTCCTCCCAAGTAGCTGCAATTACAGCACCTGCCACCACACCTGGCTACTATTTGTATTTTTAGTAGAGACGGGGTTGGCCCCATTTGGCCAGGCTAGTCTTGAACTCCTGACCTCAAGTGATCCTCTTGTCTCTGCCTCTCAAAGTGCTGGGAATACAGACATGAGCCACTACACCTGACCTATTTATAGCTTAATGGAATTTTAAAATAAACGAGATAACACAATTGTATTTAATTTAGTAATTTTGACAGGCGAGGGTGGCTGTAATCCCAGCTACTCAGAAAAATGAGAAAGGACAATAGTTTGAGCCCAGGAATTGAAAACCAGCCTAGGCAGCACAGCAAGACCTAAGTTCAACAAACAAACAAACAAACAAACAACAAACAAACATAACCAGAGTATAATTTAGTCCTTTTAAACCAGCACTAGTCTAGTATATATAAAAATAATTTATAGGCTGGGCATGGTGGTAAATGCCTGTAATCCCAACAGTTTGGGAGGTTGATGTGGGCGGATCACTTGAGGCCAGGAGCTTGAGAACAGCCTGGCCAGCATGGCAAAAACTTCTCTCTACTAAAAATACAAAAAAAAAAAAAATTAGCTGGGCGTGGTGGCACATGCGCGTAATCCCCAATTACTCAGTAGGCTGAGGCAGGAGAATCATTTGAACCTAGGTGGTGGAGGTTTCAGTGAGCCAAGACTGCGCCACTGTACTCCAGCCTGAGCGACAGAGTGAGACTGTCTCAAATAAATAGATAGATTCGATAAAAAAAAATTTATAAATGAAGGGAATAGTTCTCATATTAGGAAACTTACCCTAGATGTTTTCCTTCATCACCTCAGCAATTTTTGCTTGTTTGTTTCCTTTAAAGCACGTAACTGCAATCTGTCATTTCTTCGTTTGTCTTTAATTTTTTGCCTATTTCTCTCAGCAGCATTTAATCTCCTTGAGGTCTCACATTGATTTTTGTTGTTGTTGTTGTTGGAGACAGGGTCTCAATCCCTGCTCACTGCAGCCTCAACCTCCTCGACTCAAGAATCCTCCCACCTCAGCCTCCCAAGTAGCTGGGATTATAAGCACAAGCCATCATGCCCGGCTAATTTTTGTAGAGACAGGATTTCGTCATGTTGGCCAGGGTGGTATAAAACTCCTGAGCTCAAGCCATCTGCCCGCCTGGGTCTCCCTAAGTGCTAGGAGCATAGGCATGTACCATGGTTCCTGGCCCACGTTGGTCTTATTTACCATAGTGGCTCCAGCATTTAGTATGTGCTCAAAAAACATTGTGTGAATGTTAATAACACTGTTTTTCAGAAAGGGGTGCTTGTTGAACATCTAATATGTGCTAGGCAATGATACTAAATTTGAGTATCACTATGTCATGCAAATCAAGATCATGAATAAATGTGATTCATTTATGATGTGGTTCTCCTTTTAAAATGTGTTTCAAAAAGATTATAAGTATAGCCATAAGAAAGCATCCTGTCCTCTCTCCTAGTAAGTTATAGGCCCCACAGTCCCCATCCACCCTACCACTACTTTTTTTTTTTTTTTTTTTTTGAGATGGAGTCTTGCTCTGTCACCCAGGCTGGAGTGCAGTCGCACAATCTCAGCTCACTGCAACCTCCACCTCCCGGGTTCAAGCGATTCTTCTGCCTCAGCCTCCTGAGTAGCTGGGACTACAGGTGTATGCCACCACACCTGGCTAATTTTTGTATTTTTAGTAGAGACAGAGTTTCGCCATATTAGCCAGGCTGGTCTCAAACTCCTGACCTCGTGATCCGCCCGCCTCAGCCTCCCGAAGTGTGGGAATTACAGGCATGAGCCACTGCACCCTGCCTTTTTTTTTTTCTTTTGTTCTTGAGATGGAGTTTCACTATTGTTGGCCAGGCTGGGGTGTAATGGTGTGATCTTGGCTCACCACAACCTCTGTGTCCCGGGTTCAAATGATTCTTCTGCCTCAGCCTCCCGAGTAGCTGGGATTACAGGCACGCACTACCACGCCTGGCTAATTTTGTATTTTTAGTAGAGGCGGGATTTCTCCATGTTGGTCAGGCTGGTCTCAAACTCCCGACCTCAGGTGATCCACCCGCCTCGGCCTCCCAAAGTGCTGGGATTACAGGCGTGAGCCACCGTGGCTGGCCTGAAGATCAAAATGACATTTGGAGGGCTCAAACAAACCAAATTGTAGCAGACCCCAACACCAAAAGGTTTTCATTAATGAAGAGAAATATCCATGGTGCATTATCTCTTTATAAGAAAATCTATGATAAGCAAACAAACAAATAAGCAAACCGCACTGGACATATTTTTGAAAATAGTGACACCTCCTTAAGAGCCTCAGGCAGCTCCTTCAGGAGGTATTCCAGAAGAAGGCATTGTTATCGTGGGAGATGACAGCTCCTAGCATGTTATTGTCCCTGAAGAACTTTCAGTGGGACAAGATGTGGAAGTGGAAGACAGTGGTATCGATGATCCTGACCCTGGGTAGGCTTAGGCTAATGTGTGTGTCTGTCTTTTAGTTTTTAACAAAAACCAACTTTTTTTTTTTTTTTTTTCAGACAGAGTTTCGCTCTTGTCACCCAGGCTGGAGTGCAATGGTGCGATGTCGGCTCACTACAACCTCTGCCTCCTGGGTTCAAGTGATTATCCTGCCTCAGCCTCCTGAGTAGCTGGGATTACAGGCATGCGCCACCACACCCGGCTAACTTCTGTATTTTTAGTAGAGACAGGGTTTCACCTTGTTGCTCAGGCTGGTCTTGAACTCCTGACCTCAGGTGATCCGCCTGCCTCAGCCTCCCAAAGTGCTGGGATTATAGGCGTGAGCCACTGCGCCTGGCCACAATCACTTATTTTATCATTACGGACACATAGTTATTTATTTTACACCTTGGATTGTACATCAAGGTATAAATGCCTTGATTTATAAATCAAGGTATAAATGTTTTTTATTTTGTTGCTTAAATTGTTTTAGTTTTAGCCAGTTGAAATGATAGTTGATTTTGTTGTCATTGTTATTGATTTCTTTAAGTTTTCTTCTTCCTACATAGCTCCTGTTTCCTCCAATTTCTATTTTTCTATGCATGTGTTTATTATATCCTTCATGGCCGGGTGCGGTGGCTCACGCCTGTAATCCCAGCACTTTGGGAGGCTGAGGTAGGTGGATCACGAGGTCAGGAGATCGAGACCATCCTGGCTAACACGGTGAAACCCCATCTCTACTAAAAATACAAAACAAAACAAAACCAATTAGCTGAGTGGTGGTGGGCACCTGTAGTCCCAGCTACTCAGGAGGCTGAGGCAGGAGAATGGCATGAACCCGAGAGGTGGAGCTTGCAGTGAGCTGAGATCTCACCACTGGACTCCAGCCTGGGCAACAGAGTGAGACTCTGTCTCAAAAATAAATAAATAAATAAAATAAAATAAAAAAATAAAAAATATCTTTCATATTAGACATTTTCCTCAAGTGTTTGAATATCTTTAGTGCTCTGCATATTTGAAGTGAAGGGAATAAAAAAGCCAGTGTGTTGGCCTGGCGTGGTGGCTCACGCCTGTAATCCCAGCACTTTGGGAGGCCAAGGCGGTGGATCACCTGAGGTCAGGAGTTCGAGACCAGCCTGCCCAACATGGCGAAACCTTGTCTCTACTAAAAATACAAAAAATGTACCGGGTGTGGTGGCGCATGCCTGTAATCCCAGCTACTCAGGAGGCTGAGACAGGAGAATTGATTGAACCCAGTAGGCAGAGGTTGCAGTGAACTGACATCACACCCCTATACTCCAGCCTGGGCAACGAGAGCAAAACTCTGTGTCCAAAAAAAAAAAAAACAAAACCTGATGTGGGACCCTCTGAGCCTAAGAGGAACCTACTCACTTTATGCATCCCTGCCAGTGAAATGCGTATCTTGAGTCACTATTCTCATGACTTAGCCCTCAGCTGACCATGACTGGTCAGCCTTCCAGACAAGACTCTGTAGAACTTAATCCTAGAGGTGATGAAGACCTAGTTGCCACCTCTCTACAAAAAGAAATAGGGGATACAGGGAAAAGAAGGTGGGGTGGTGGTGTTTCATCATTCAATTGATATATGTGGTCACCTAAATAGTAATGTAGCTATTAGAGGAAATCATTCCTGCCTACAGCTGATGCATCCCATTACGGAGACTGCAGCTTGGATCTTCAGAGGCTCAATATCCCCCTTTGCTGTTTAGAGGGCAAAGTGTTGAGATAGACTTTCAGTGGCTGGACTGGGGATGGGGTGTTCCTTAAACAGCTTACAAACCATTTTTTTTTTTTATTTCAGTATTGCACTTTCAGTTTCAGGAGTACTTGGAGGCAATTTTTGCTTGTTTGTTTCCTTTAAAGCATATAACTGCGATCTGTCATTTATTCGTTTGTCTTTAATTTTTTGCCTCCCTAACTGCTAGGATTTTTGAAGATACTATGATGTATATTGACTAAACTCTACTCTTTCCCTCCCTGACAATACTGTGATGAAGACCAAGCAGCCATGAGGAGGCCCATGTGGAAGTAGACAAAGAGCCTTTACCAACAGGCCAAGGCTGAACTCCCAGAAGACCCGGCCATGTGAGGGAGCTCCCATAGAAATAAAATTTCTATGTCGACTTAGGCAACTCCAGCTGATGCAATATGGAAAAAATATCAAGCTGTTCAGCTGAGTTATTCTTGATTTCCTGATCACAAATCATTAGCAAAATAAAACTAAGTTAGTAAGTTTTGGGTAATTTGTTGCACTGCAAGAGAAAACCAAAACAACGCCTTTTAAAAAATTTATTTTCAGTTGGGCGCGGTGGCTCATGCCTGTAATCCCAGCACTTTGGGAGGCCAAGGCAGGCAGATCACAGGGTCAGGAGATCGAGACCATCCTGGCTAACACGGTGAAACCCCTTGTTTAATAAAAAATACAAAAAATTAGCCAGGCATGGTGGCATGCGCCTGGAGTCCCAGCTACTCAGAAGGCTGAGGCAAGAGAATCGCTTGAACTGGGAGGCGGAAGTTGCAGTAAGCCAAGATTGTGCCACTGCACTCCAGCCTGGGCGACAGAACGAGACTCCATTTCAAAAAAATAAATAAATAAAAATTCCTTTTCTGTATTTTAATATGCTATGGCTGCTGCCCTAACAAAACACCATGAACTGGGTGGCTTAAACAATTAATTATCTCACCGTTCTGGAGGCTGAAAGCTCAATGTTAAGGTACTGGCAGGATTGATTTGATTCTAGGGCCCCTCTTCTTGGCTTTGCAGATGGCCATGTTCATTCTGTGTCTTCACATGGTCTTTCGTCTGTTCTCACACATCCCCAGTATCCCTTTGTGAGCCCAAATTTCCTCTTCTTACAAGGACACCAGTCAGATTGTATTAAGGCCCATCCTAAGAGCCTCATCTTAATCATTTTAACTCTTTTTTTATTGATTTTTAAAACTTTTATTCTTCTGACATAGGGTCTCTCTTTGCTATACATTATAGGCTATAGTGTAGGGGCATGATCTTGGCTCACTGCAACCTCCACCTAGCTTGTTCAAACGACTCTCATGCCTCAGCCTCCTGAGGAGCTGGGATTACAGGCACGTGCAACCACACCCAGCTCATTTTTGTATTTTTAGTAGAGACAAGGTTTTACCATATTGGTCAGGATGGTCTCGAACTCCTGGCCTAGAGTGACCTGCCCACCTCGGCCTCCCAAAGTACTGGGATTACAGGTGTGAGCCACCATGCCCTGCCCACTTTAACTCTTTAAAAGCACTTCCAAATACGGTTACATTCTGAGGTACTGGGGATTAAGTCTTCAACATATGGATTATGGGATTAATACAATTCAGACTATAAATTATGGATTAAGGAGTTTCAAAATAGAGCAAAATTACATATATGTGTTTAATGTACCATTTTTTTTTTCCCCAGCAGTCCCTGGTTTGTTTTCCCACATTACGAACTCAGTGCCCAAGTGCCCATGGATTCAAAACAACACACCACAACATAATGAGCCCCTTTAAAATGGCCTTTAAGCCTAGTTCATTTTACCCTTTATATTGAACAGGGCATCTGTTTAATGAACACCAAGCATAAGGCAGAAAATATGGTATACAAGATGAAAAAGGAAGTTTGCCCATAAATCACGTGGGTTGAACCAGTTTTTTAAACAATGGATAAAGGGCAAATAATGTTTATAGTCGTTCTGGAATCACAAATCTGGGAAAATTACCCAGTAAAAGCACTGCAAAAATAAAAGCCTTCTGAGTGCTTGTATGTGACACCTGCTAGGCCAATTTATTAGTAATATTAATAAAGTCAATTATTTGATGTTATACAGTTAGCTTTCTGTTTTGATTGCTTATTGCTGCAAACGAAAAACTTTAGAGGCTTAAAGCAATAACAACCACTTGTTACCTTTCAATTATGTGCGTTATCCTGGCAGTTCTGTGGGTCTGGCTTTTGGGTGATTGCAGCCATTGGTCAGTCATTGGGCCTGAAGTCACCTGGAAGATCCATTAGGATAACTTCTTCTATCCATGGGGCCTCTCCCTCATGGTCCCTCTCTCAGGATAGCTGGACTTCAACATGGTGGTTCAGAGCACTCCCAAAATTGCAGAAATGGTAGCTGCCTGCGATCAGATATCACAGAACATGACTTCCTCTGCCTTCTACTGTTTAAAGCAAGTCAGAGACCAGCATCAATTCACTATGGGAGGAGACTCCACAGGGTGTGACTATCAGGAGATGTGGTTCACGGGGCCCATTGTAGAGGCCAGCTGTCCCACGCTCCTTCTGGACATTTTGGGTAAATCACTTCATCTTTTTGAGCTGGGGCAACTGCAATAGTCTCCTATTTGCTCTCCCTATTCTACTTTTGCCCCTCTTCAGTCCATTATCTTCTGCAGACAGACAGATCCCATAAAACATACGTCAGGATCAGGTGTGGTGTCTCACACCTGTAATCCTAGCACTTTGGAAGGCTAAGACAGGAGGATCACTTGAGGCCAGAAATTCAAGACCAGTCTGGGCAACATAGTGAGACCCCATCTCTATGAAACTAAAAATGAAAATAAAATTATCTGGGTGTCATGGTGCACACCTATATTCCCAGCTACTAGGGAGACTGAACCAGGAGGATAACTGGAGTCCAGAAGTTGGAGGCTGCAATGAGCTATAATTGCACCACTGCACTCCATCCTGGGTGACAGAGAAAGACCCTAACTCTAAAATAAATAAATAAATAAATAAAAACCTCTGATCAATCGGCTCTCAGGTCAAAACCCACTGCTGCTTCCTGCTGAGAATAAAGCTGAAGTTAGTTCCTGCAACTTCCCACATGGTCCTCCCACTCTTCCCTCTATCCCACGCCATCCTCCAATCTTATCTTCTATTCCTTTCTTGTATTTCACTCTATGCAGCCACACATTCTTGTTCCTCATAAGGACTCCAGGTTCTCCTCCCTCCATCTTTTCACTTGCTGTTCCCTCTGCTTGGAATGCTGTTCCCTGCATATTACCCACTCACTCCCTCATCTCCTTCCAGTCTTTACCCAAATGTAACTTCAGTGAGGACTTCCCTGATCATCATCTTTTAAATAACTACCTCCCACCTAGCTGTCATTCCATGTCCCAATTCCTTGCTCCACTTTTCCCTTGAAAGCACTTATTGCCACCTAATATGCTCAGTGATTTACTGACCTTTTTTTTTGGTTGTTGTTCTTTTGAGACAGAGTCTCACTCTGTCACACAGGCTGGAGTGCAATGGCACGATCTCAGCTCAATGCAAGCTCTGCCACCTGGGTTCAAGCAAGTCTCCTGCCTCAGCCTCCCGAGTAGCTGAGATTACAGGAGCGCACCACCACGTCTGGCTAATACTTGTATTATTAGTAGAGACGGGGTTTCACCATGTTGGTCAGGCTGGTCTCGAACTCCTGACCTTGTGATCCGCCCACCTTGGCCTCCCAGAGTGCTGGGATTACAGGCATGAGCCACTACACCTGGCCTTACTGACTTATTCAGCGTAGTTTCTTCCACGCTCACATGACTGTAAACTCTTTGACATGATGGAACAACTTTATTGAGATATAATTTACATAACATAGTATTTACCCTCTAACAGTACACAATTCCATAGCTTTGAGTATCATAACAGAGTCATGTTATCATCACCACTGTCTAATTTGAATGTTTGATTGACTGGACTTTGGAGATCTTTATTGTTCCCACACAGGGAAATCAAAACCTAGAGAAATCAAGTGATTGCCCAAGGTCACCTGGCTGACTAATGACAAAAACTGAGCTGGAATCCAAGACTTTAGTTCTCAGTCCAGAGCTCTGCCTACCACAGCATTTCAGGTTTCTACTTCAATGGTGCCCTGGTTTTTTATTTAGTCCTATAAGTTAAAGATATACTTGGTTAGCCAAATATTTTTTTTTTTTTTTTGAGATGAAATTTCACTCTTGTTGCCCAGGCTGGAATGCAATGGTGTGATCTCGGCTCGCCACAACCTCCGCCTCCCAGGTTCAAGTGATTCTGCTGCTCAGCCTCCCCAGTAGCTGAGATTATAGGCGTGTGCCACCATGCCCAGCTAATTTTGTATTTTTAGTAGAGACAGGATTTCTCCATGTTGGTCAGGCTGGTCTCAAACTGCCGACCCCAGGTGATCTGCCCACCTCGGCCTCCCAAAGCCACTGTGCCTAGCTGCCAAAGATTTTTATAACCCCCAAAAAGCATCATTCTCCCTTCTCTAGAAAACCACTTTTTTTTTCCTCTAACAGTTTTGTGACCCAACATAATTTTAGAAAAACAAAAATAAAAACACTGTGCTTTGCTGTAGGAACTTATTTTTAAAAATGTCATTGCCTTCAAAATGCACAGTGGGTAAAGCTTGACATAAATCCTGTAGAGGGAAAAAAGGATGAAGAAGCTGAGGTACCAAAATCACCCACCATCGTGACTGATGGTGCTAACATTTGGTGACTGACATGGAAGATTCTAGTAGTTGTTTGTCTATAGACTCAGAAGTTTCTTTGAGCTGGAAGGAACCTTGGTAATTGTCTACGAGGAAAGAGAGCCCCAGAAAAAGCAAGCCTTGTGACCAGAGTCACGGGGCAGAGCTAGGGCTTTCCAATCCTTAGCCTGATGATGTTCTAGGTCAGAATGCTTTCAAGGATCCAAGGAAAAGCCTTTTTATTTAAAATGAGCGAGTGCAAATTGAGAAGTTATTAGGTTGGAGCAAAAGTAATTGCGGTTTTTGCCATTGCTTTTAACGCACCAACCTAATACGTTGAAATTACTTTTGCACTAACCTAATATGTTGAAAGTCAAAAAAGTATATTTGCAGTGATAAACACTGTTGAACCCTTACTACGATTCAGGAACTTCTCTATGCCTTGAAATGGATTGAGCATCTTTCCCTGAGCTGTTGGTCAACTTTCACCAGGTTATGTTGCAGCAACAACCCCGAAATCTCACTGGCTTACAGCAACAGAGGTTTCCTTCTTGTACATTGTATGTTGTTTCTGATAGCTTGTGATCTGCCCATATGGTATCTTCAATGCAGGATCCAGGGCCATCATGGAATCTGGCAGTGTTTGAAGGGCTGTCAAGCTTTTTTTTAAACTTTTTTTTTTAGACGGAGTTTCTCTGTTATTGCCCAGGCTGGAATGCGATGGCATGATCTCGGCTCACTACAACCTGTGCCTTCCAGGTTCAAGAGATTCTTCTGCCTCAGCTTCCCAAGTAGCTGGGATTACAGGCACCTGCCACCACATCCAGCTAATTTTCATATTTTTAGTAGAGATGGGGTTTCACTACATTGGCCAGGCTGGTTTCGAACCTCTGTCTCCTGCATTCAAGCAATTCTCCTGCCTCAGCCTCCGGAGTAGCTGGGATTATAGGTGTCGTAACCACGCCCGGCTAATTTTTTTATATTTTTATGTTTTTTGTTTTTTGTTTTTTTGAGACAGAGTTTTGCTCTTGTAGCCCAGGCTGGAGTGTAATGGTGCAATCTTGGCTCACTGCAACCTCCGCCTCCCGGGTTCAAGCAATTCTCCTGCCTTAGTCTCCTGAGTAGCTGGAATTACAGGCATGTGCCACTACGCCTGACTAATTTTGTATTTTTAGTAGAGGCGGGGTTTCTCCATGTTTGTCAGGATGGTCTCAAACTCCCGACCTCAGGTGATCTGCCCGCCTCAATCTCCCAAAGTGCTGGGATTACTGGCAAGAGCGACTGCGCCCAGCCTTTTTTTGTATTTTTAATAGAGATGGGGTTTCACTATGTGGGCCAGACTAGCTGAGTATCTTCTCATGTGCTTATTAGCCATTTGTTTATCTTCTTTGGAGAAATCTCTATTCAAATCCTCTACCTATGTTTTAAATTGATTATTTGTCTTTCATGGTGAAGTTATAAGAATTCTTTATACATACTGGATAGAAGTCCCTTATCAGATATATAATTTGCAATTATATTTTTCTATTATATTATCTCCTTTTCACTTTTTTTTTTTCTCTTTGAGACACGGTCTTGCTCTGTCACCCAGACCAGAGTGCAATGGTGCAATCAGGGCTCACTGCAGCCTTGACCTCCATGTGGTTGGAAAACATACTTTGCATGATTTTAATCTTTTAAAAATTATGGAGACTTCTTTTATGTGTTCATGTATGGTCTCTCCTGAGAATGTGCCATATGTACTTGAGAATAATGTGTATTCTGGTATTGTTGGGTAGAGAGTTCTAGGTGGTTTGCAATGCTGTTTCAATTTCTATTTCTTTGCTTCTTTGATCTTCTGCCTGGTTGTTCTATTCATTATTGAAAGTAGGTAATCACATCTCCCACTTTTATTGTTGAATCTATTTTTCTCCTAGATTTTCTGTTTTTTGCTTCAGGTATTTCAGAACTCTGTTATTAGATGCCTAAGTGTTTATAATTGCCATATCTTCTTGATGAATTCATCCATTTATCATCATAAAATGTCCTTATTTGCCCTAGTAATAACTTTGGTCTTAAAGTCTTTTTTTTTTTTTTTTTTTTTTTTTTAATGGAGTCTTGCTTTGTTACCTGGGCTGGAGTGCAGTGGCATGATCTCAGCTCACTGCAACATCTGCCTCCCAGGTTCAAGCGATTCTCCTGCCTCAGCCTCCTGAGTAGCTGGGGTTACAGGTGCACATCACCACACCTGGCTAACTTTTTTTTTGTATTTTTAGTGGAGACAGGGTTTCACCATGTTGGCCAGGCTGGTCTTGAACTCTTGATGACCTCAGGTGACCCGCCTGCCTCGGGCTCCCAATGTGCTGGGATTACAAGCGTGAACCACTGATCCCAGCCTTAAAGTCTGTTTTGTCTGCTATTGGTGTAGCCATTCCAGACGTCTTTGGCTAGTGTTCATATAGTGTATCTTTTTCATCCTTTGACTTGCTTATTTGTGTCTTTGAATCTAGGATGTGTCTTTTACAGACAGCATACGCTTGGATCATTTTTTAAAGTCCATCAAAGGCAATGAGTTTTGTTTATTTGTTTCTTACTGTATTAATAGCACCAAAAACAGTGTGAGGATTTTTTTTTTTTTCTTTTTTAGAAGAAGTCTCATTCTATCGCAGAGGCTGGAGTGCAGTGGCATGCTCAGCTCACTGCAACCTCCACCTCCTGGGTTCAAGTGATTCTCCTGCCTCAGCCTCCCAAGTAGCTAAGAGTACAGGCATCTGCCCTCACCCCTGGCTAATTTTTTTATTTTTAGTAGATACAGGGTTTCACCATGTTGGCCAGATTGGTCTCAAACTCCTGACCTCAGGTGATCTGCCCCGGCCTCCCAAAGTGCTGGGATTACAGGCATGAGCCAGAGCGCCCAGCCGAGGCTCTTAATAGGTGCTCTATGGTCATCTGTTGAGCAAAGGAATAAATCCTCATATGTGAAATGGGATGACAGATCCCTCTCTCACTACTCTACAGAGTTATGGGGGTCATCGAATACAATCACTGAAGTTCAAGTCTCTTTAAAATGCTAATATGTTATGTAAATTTAAGTGAATAGTGAAATCCTATTTAACTCTAAGCCCTAGGCCAAGTTCCAGAACTCTAATTGGGTCAGGTTTAGAAGACAAAATTGTTACTGGAAAGGGGTCTGGATCCAGACCCCAAGAGAGGGTTCTTGGATTTCACACACAAAGAATTCAGGGCGAGTTCATAGAGTAAAATGAAAGCAAGTTTATTAAGGAAATAAAGAAATAAAAGAGGGCCGGGCGCGGTGGCTCAAGCCTGTAATCCCAGCACTTTGGGAGGCCGAGACGGGCGGATCACGAGGTCAGGAGATCGAGACCATCCTGGGTAACACAGTGAAACCCCGTCTCTACTAAAAAAAAAAAAAAATACAAAAACTTAGCCGGGCGAGGTGGCAGGCGCCTGTAGTCCCAGCTACTCGGGAGGCTGAGGCAGGAGAATGGCGTGAACCCGGGAGGCGGAGCTTGCAGTGAGCTGAGATCCGGCCACTGCACTCCAGCCTGGGTGACAGAGCGAGACTCCGTCTCAAAAAAAAAAAAAAAAAAAAAAAAAAAGAAATAAAAGAATGGCTACTCCATATACAGAGCAGGGCGTTCCCAAAAGTAACAGGAGGAACGCATCCACCCTAGGTAAAATACTTGCTTATATACAGGATAAAAAAAATTTTAAAAGATTATGGGGATATGTGCTCTGTTACAAGGGTTTGTGGTAATGGATTAATTTTCTTAATGACTATATTTTGCAAGGATCAATATTATTATCTTTAAAGCAAAATTAGGAATGCTTATATTCTCAAGACAGTGGGATATCAGGACACCCTTATGTCTGGGTCTATTTAGTAAACATTATCAATCTGTTCCCTTAACCATGAACATCTAGAGTCTAGAAACACCTTTTTTTTTTTTTAAGAGATGGAGTCTAACTCTGTCACCGAGGCTGGTGTGCAGTGGTGCAGTCTTGGCTCGCTGCAACCTCCGCCTCCCGGGTTCAGCAGTTCTCCTGCCTCAGCCTCCCAAATAGCTGGGATTACAGGCACCTGCCACCATGCCCAGTTAATTTTTGTATTTTTAGTACACTACTAAGAATGCTATGATGAATATATTAATGTATATTAGTGGTTTCCTTAAGCCTCATGGTATTGTGGTCGGAAGGAAATGAGATGATATGTTGAAAGCACTTCGTCAACTACAAAACATTATCTGAATATAAAAAGATGCTCGCATTAATAAACATTTAAGGTTTCCTAAAACGAATGTCCTCCCTGAAGGAGGAGGATCCTTATATTTGGTATTTTTCTGGCCAAGGCAAGCTCATAAACTGACAAGGAAACACGTGTGCACTCAAGATTAAAAGCAAATCTTGCATCCTATGTTTATGTTACATTGTTCTGCAATGCTTGTTTTGGCTTTATTGTGTGAGTTTAAAATGTCAAAGTATAAAAAAACTCAGTAGGGGATGGTCCCCACTTAATGGAACAGCCAGGTTCCTCTGCTTTGACATTGGTCCCCAAAGTTTGCTGGGTGACTTCCCAGGAGCCTTATAACCGCATATGCCAGTGTCAAGTGAATAGTGAAAATAGTCTTAGTTCAAATATTTTCCCCTAGGCATTCTATTTTTTTTTAAATCTTAGGAAAAAGAGAAAATACAAACACAAACTCTGTAGTATGAATGTATGTGGGTTTTTTTCCCCCTCATCTTTATCATTTTAAGAAAAGCTTCCCCTTTACAGACAAAGTCAAGAGTAAGGTTGAGGGAACATTAAAGGGGAGAAATGCTATCTTCTTTTTTTTTTTTTTTAATTTTATGGCTGGGTGCGGTGGCTCATGCTTGTAATCCCAGTACTTTGGGAGGCTGAGATGGCAGGATCACCTGAGGCTAGGAGTTCAAGACCAGCCTGGCCAACATGGTGAAACCTCGTGTCTACTAAAAATACAAAAATTAGCTGGGTGTGGTGGCACATGCCTGTAGTCCCAGCTACTCTGGAGGCTGAGGCAGCAAGACTCCTGTGTCACCGGGGCTGTAGTGCAATGGCGCGATCTCGGCTCACTGCAACCTCCACATCCCGGGTTCAAGTGATTCTCATGCCTAAGCCCCCTGAGTAGCTGAGATTACAGGTGCCCGCCACTATGCCCAGCTAATTTTTTGTATATTTAGTACAGACAGGGTTTCACCATCTTGGCTAGGCTGGTCTTAAACTCCTGACCCTGTGATCCATCCACCTTGGCCTCCCAAAGTGGTGGGATTACAGGCGTGAGTCACTACGCCCAGCCAAAAAATTTTTATTCCAAGTGTTTGACCTCAGGATTTTCTGGGCTTTTTTGGTCTGCTAGTGTATCTAGGTCAGGCATTTCAGATGTGGTTTTGTCATACACCATGGGCCATGTCCAGCCATCCATTGGCCCACACCTCTGCTCCTGGCCTGCTGAATATACTCACATCTATACACAAAGTACCTACATGGCATTCATCCTTCTCTTGTCACCTCTCCAGCAAAATGTTCCAGCAAAAGGCAGCAAGACCCTGTGAGCACCTCCCCACCACATACTTCCTTGGAATACAGTATCCTGACTCAGAGACAGACATGGTGCACAGTAAATTATATTCAGCCATCCAGTAGGCTTTTGGCCACTGTAGCTCTCTGAAAAGACAGAATTTGTAGCAAAAGGTAATGAAAAGGGTATGTTTCCTCCTCATTTATAGAAGCTAAATCTGTTTTTCCTGAAGGTTGAGGTTGTAACCATGGTATCTGCAGCAATCCTGCCATCTCAGTAGACAACATGCTTTTCTGAAAATGCATTCCACAGACCACGAGAGATGCAAGGTGGTCTCTAATAGAAGGGACTGGTGATCAAGTAAGTATAGATACTCTGCATACCATAGTGCTCTGCATGAGATAGTCAATGCATAAGAGCCAAGTAAAGCCTCTGAGATTTTTCTGCAAGGGAAAAAAAATCACTTAATTTTGCATAACTCTATACTTCCTCAATTTATATCACGGAACTCTTGACATTTATTTCTCTTACAACCAGTGTTCTATGAATGGCCTTTGGGAAACATGGTTGTGAACTCTTAGATTTGTGAGAAAATCTAATTAACTTTATCTCAGACCTTGAAATGTGAGGGAGGGCTAATTGGTGTTGCGTTTTCTTACCAAGCTGTCTCACAGTGACTCTGCACCACATTAAGTGGAAGTGTGAGCATGTTCCTAAACAGCAGGGCAAAAAGCTTCACCAAAGCCTCCTGCTCATGATGAAGGAATATCATGTTCTTAACATTAGAATTGCAGATATTTTTCACATAAGTGCATTTCAATCATATAACTTTATATTTAAGGAAACATCCTTCAGATGAACTGCATAATATTTTACATATTCAATCATGGAATTAATCATGTTCTCTCCTTGCTTTATTTTAAAGAGGAAAAAAATGTCAGAAAGTAAAGGCAGTTTTTGTTTCTTTGTTTTTTGAGATGGAGGTTCACTCTTGTCGCCCAGGCTGGAGTGCAGTGGCACAATCTCAACCTCAGTTCACTGCAACTTCCACCTCCCGCGTCTAAGCGCTTCTCCTGCCTCACCCTCCCAAGTAGCTGGGATTACAGGTGCCCACCACCATGCCTGGCATATTTTTGTATTTTTACTGGGGATGGGGTTTCATCATTTTGACCAGGCTGGCCTCGAACTCCTGACCTCAGGTGATCTGCCCGCCTCGGCATCCCAAAATGCTGGAATTACAGGCATGAGTCACCAAGTACAGCCAAGGCATTTGTTTTGAAAACAAATATAAAATCAAGTTTCCTCAGGAAGGAGATGATGGAGAGGAGTTTTGAGGTATCATTAGAATAGAATAAGATGAAGTGGGAAAAGGCATTCTGAAAGGGAAGCCTGGGATGTAGTGTCCTGCTATGGTTGGAGTGGCAACTGAGGCTGGGAAGAGGGCAGATGCCAGACCACAGGAAGCTCTTGGTGCTATTTTAGGAGATTTGAACACTTTCCTATAAGAGGAGGCTTTGACAACGTTATTAGGAGAAAAATGTGACCTGATTTCCATTTTAGAGCCTTCAACCTGGCTGCCTGGTAAGTTGAAAGTTGAGTTGGAAGGAATGCAGATTGGAATCAGGCAGACAGAGTAGGAAGCTACTGCAATAGTCCATGCAAGAAATGGCAATAACCTGAACTGAGGCAGTGGCAGAATGGAACTGGAGAGGAAGGGATGGACAGTAGGTGATACGGTTTGCCTGTGTCTCCACTCAAATCTCACCTTGAATTGTAATAATCTCCAGGTGTCAAGGGTGGGGCCACGTGGAGATAATTGAATCATGGGAGCCATTTCCCCCATACTGTTCTTATGGTAATGAATAAGTGTCATGCGATCTGACAGTTTTATAAATGGGAGTTCCCTTGCATATGCTCTCTCTTGTCTGACACCATGTAAGATGTCCCCTTGCTCTTCCTTTGTCTTCTGCCAGGATTGTGAAGCCTCCCCAGCCATGTGGAACCGTGAGTCCATTAAGCTTCTTTCCTTTGTAAATTACCCAGTCTCGGGTACGTCTTTATTAGCAGCATGAGAACAGACTAATACAGCAGGAGGTATCTGCTTGTCAGAAGGGTTGAAGGAGATATAGGCTAAATTCAGTGAGTGGACGGCTGCTATTGGCTCACTTTCTTCTGTGTGTGTCAGTACAAGAACTCTGCAATGGGATCAGGAAGCCCAGTGTCTCCGGAGCTACCACTGTTTGCCTTTTAGAACTTGACCATCACCTCCCAGGGTCAGGCTGTGCTTGGTAAAATAAGACAGAGCAGCTAACTCCCAGCCCTGACATTCTGGCAACTCATTCTACGTCTTAATTAAGGCCTCCATAAAATTAGAAATTATTGTATACTTGCCATTTTCTGCCTTATTTATACATTGTTCTGATTCTCTATCACAGTCTAAAAACCTAAAAACATCACCCCCAAAATATGTGGTTTAAAACAATAATTTGGCCAGGCACGGGAGCTTGCGCCTGTAATCCCAGCACTTTGGGAGGCCAAGGAGGGCAGATCACAAGGTCAAGAGATGGAGACCATTCTGAACGATATGGTGAAACCCCGTCTCTACTAAAACTACAAAAATTAGCTGGAGTGGTGGCACGCACCTGTAGTCCCAGCTACTCGGGAGGCTGAGGCAGGAGAATTGCTTGAACCTGGGAGGCGCAGGCTGCACTGAGCCGAGATCGTGCCACTGCACTCCAGCCTGGTGACAGAGCAAGACTCTGTCTTAAAAAAAAAAAAATGATTGACTGGGTGCAGTGGCTCATACCTGTAATCCCAGCACTTTGGGAGGCTGAGGCAGGAGGATCAATTGAACCCAAGAGTTTGAGAGCAGCCTGGGCAACATAGTGAGATTCCATCTCTACAAAATTTTCTTTAAATTAGCCAGGTGTGGTGGTACATGCCTGTAGTCCCAGCTACTCAGGAGGCTGAGGCAGAAGAATCCCTTGAGTCCAGGAGGTAGAGGCTGCACTGAGCCATGATCATACCACTGTACTCCATCCTGGGCAACAGTGCAAGACCCTGTCTCTTAAGAAAGAAAAAAGGAAATTTGGGTTAGGGATGCTCAACCCAGTGAGTATAATCCAAAATTTGGTTAAAAATCTGAAACACTTCTGGTCCTCAACCATTTCAGATAAGGGATAGTCAATCTTTATAAAGACTCAGTTAGTTATTGGGTATCTGGGGAAACATGCATATCAGGTTCCCAAAAGGTTATTGGTTTAGGCACACATTTTAATAGCTTGGAAATCCAGAATACTCTTCTGGTGACCAGCTCAGACATAGTCATGATAATATAGGACCTCACTTAACATGGCTCCCTATTTTCCAGATAAGCGTGGATTCCTGGTTCATTCGTATTCTGCTTGGCAGTGATCTGATTCGTGTCAGTGCCCACAATGCTACCACAGGTAAATTGTCATTTGATAAGGCTGCTATTTGAAATGAAATTTTGCTTTCACATTTAATAAGCCAAATTTGAAAACCTAGATGGTATTTGTCGAAAGGAATATAAAAATTTTATTCAAAGTGATGGTAAAATAGGTGTCTTCAGAAATCTTGGAATTGTATTGAATGCTCAGCATTGTTTTTCATACGTGTAACTGTTTTAAATAAATCAAAGAGATTATGTGTTCTTTCTTGAAAAGTAAAATAAACTGTAGACATTTACAATTCTATATATGGTTTCTGAGGAATTAAGTGAAGAATCTTGTGTCTTTCTCCCTTAATCCGTAGTCCTTTAGAGGAGGTAGGAAGGGCCCAGCATTAGATAAAACACAGGGGATGGGTGAGTGCTTGGGGGGATTGGTCTTTGCTTGGTCTCCATATGTTTGAGAGTTTATTAAGGCTTACTGCTTAGTGTCTCACAACTTTTTAGCCTCACATTCTTCATGTGATATTTCCTTGTTTTTTGGTGTTTGTAGTTGCACCTTCTGTAGGAATTACAAGATGAATTAACTCATCAATGGCAGAACCAGTTAAAGAAGAGGCCAAAACTTCAAATCCAACTTCCTCACTAACTTCTCTTTCTGTGGCACCAACATTCAGCCCAAATATAACTCTGGGACCCGTCAATTCTTCAGACTCTGACAATGGGACCACAAGAACAGCAAGCACGAACTCTATAGGCACTACAATTTCAGCAAATGGAACGTGGCTTCCAGATAACCAGTTTGCGGATGCCAGAACTGGGAGGGAAATTCCAGCACCGCAGCAACTACTCCAGAAACCTTCCATCCTTCGGGTACTGGAAATGATTCTGTTTGTTCTTTTGCTCTTTGAATTTATTCATCCTTTTATTACCTTGTTCGTGTTTTCTAGCCTTAAAATTTCTTCAAATAAGTAAAACTGCTCAAGTGAAGTAGTAAAACCTAGATGTGGAATTTTTAGGAATATCTGGTTAGCGTGAATGAAGAGGAAAGAAGAAAGATTCTGGAGAATATTATTCCGCTAGGTGGGATTCTGGTTAGATTGAAAGGATTCAATGTGCTTAAAGGTAGAGAAGAAGGCTAGTAAAAGACAAGAGAAAGAGGGGAGCTCATTGATGATGCAAGAGACTGAAGATGAAAAGATACAGAGACTGAGTAATAAGATTAGGCTTGAAAAAGGAGGGGTCCATGGAGACCATGGAAAGGAGAATGGACATGGATGTCCATGACAATCAGATATGGAGTGGGAGGCCAGTGGCCGGGGTGGCATTAGAAAGAGGGGCTCTGGGAAATGGTTACATTGCAGTGCCAGTTGTTCAGGGCCACAGGTTGAAGCAGTAGTCCCAAGGATAAAATCAGAGACATGAATCTGAGACCAGGGCAGGTAAAACAAATTTCTGACCTCTTTGAACTTTAGGTACCTTATCTATAAAAGAGAATTCAAGAGTTCCTCAAAGGGCTTCTGTGAAGAGTAAAGGAAATAATCATTACCTGATTGCTATGTAACTGTCATCCCTTTCCTACCAAAAATCACTCTTCCCTCTTCTGTGTTCCCCAGCCCCTTGGCTCAGACTTCTTCCCAGTTAGATGGTGAGTGCCGCTAAGGAGAATCACATCTTGCTCATGAGGAACATTTAGGAACTGTTTACTCAGTTAATTCTCATTTGTTACTACAGATGACACCTTGTACTCGCCTTATAACTCAGACCCTTCAGCTGCCTGCTTTACCCCTATATTTTGTACCATAAAGGCAAGACAGCGGCTGGGTGCGGTGGCTCATGCCTGTAATCGCAGCACTTTGGGAGACCGAGGCAGATGAATCATGAGGTCAGGAGTTCGAGACTAGCCTGACCAACATGGAGAAATCCCGTCTCTACTAAAAATAAAAAATCAGCTGGGTACAGTGACACATGCCTGTAATCCCAGCTACTCGGGAGGCTGAGGCAGCAGAATTGCTTGAACCCAGGAGGCAGAGGTTGCAGTGAGCTGAGATTGCGCCATTGCAGTCTAGCCTAGGCAACAAGAGCAAAACTCTGTCTCAAAAAAAAAAAAAAAAAAAGAAAAGACTGTATTTTCAGTTAAGAGCATGGTCTGCAGTGCCACTGAGTTTGAATCCCAGCTCTGCCATAAACCAAGTATGTTGACGGCAAGACAAGCTTACTTAATCTCTCTACCTCAGTTTGTTCTTCTGTGAAACAAGAATGAGTGATAGTAATAGTTCTTACCTCATAGAGGAGATATTAGAATATTGTTAAGATGTCAATTATCCCCAAATTGATCTGTAAATTCAATCCAAATCAAATCCCAGAAGACTAGGTTTTTTTGTCCAAATCGATAAGGGGATTATAGAATTCCTATGGAAATGCAAAATACCTAGAATAGCGAAAACAACATTGGAAAACAAGGACAGGCCGGGAGCTGTGGATCACGCCTGTAATCCCAGAACTTTGGAAGCCTGAGGCAGGTGGATCATCTGAGGTTAGGAGTTCAAGACCAGCCTGACCAACATGGTGAAACCACATCTCTACTAAAAATACAAAAATTAGCTGGGCGTGGTGGCGCATGCCTGTAATCCTGGCTACTCAGGAGGCTGAACCCAGGAGGTGGAGGTTGTAGTGAGCCAAGATTGCACCACTGCACTCCAGCCTGGGTGACAGAGTGAGACTCCATCTCCAAAAAAAAGAAAAACAAAAACAAAAACAAAGACAAAGTAAAGAACTCATATTACTTAACTTCATAAAGCTATAGTAATGAAGACAGTGTCTTATTAGCAAAAAGATAAACAAATAGATTAATGAGAGAAAACAGAAGGCAGAAGCAGACCGAGATATATATGACCAGTGGGCTTTCAACAAAAGAACAAAAGTGATTGCATAAGCAAGGGTTACCTTTTCGACAAATGGTGCTAGAACAATTGGATATGCATATATTAAAAAAATTTAATCCAGGGGCCGGGTGCAATGGCTCAAGCCTGTAATCCCAGCACTTTGGGAGGCCGGGCAGATCACGAGGTCAGGAGATCGAGACCATCCTGGCTAACATGGTGAAACCCCGTCTCTACTAAAAAAAAAAATACAAAAAACTAGCCAGGCGAGGTGGCAGGTGCCTGTAGTCCCAGCTACTTGAGAGGCTGAGGCAGGGGACTGGCGTAAACCTGGGAGGCGGAGCTTGCAGTGAGCTGAGATCCGGCCACTGCACTCCAGCCTGGGTGACAGAGCGCGACTCCGTCTCAAAAAAAAAAAAATTTAATCCAGATCTCACACAATATGTAAATAGCAACTCAAAATGGATCATAGCCATAAATGTAAATCCTAAAACTATAAATCTTCTAGGAGAATACACAGAAGAAAATCTTTGAAACTTTGAGTTAGTCAAAACTTTTTTAGAATAACAAAAGCACAATTTACTTTTAAAAATTGTTAAGTTGGCCAGGCATGGTGGCTTGTGCCTGTTATCCCAGCATTTTGGGAGGCCGAGGCTGGCAGATCACGAGGTCAGGAGATCAAGACTATCCTGGCTAACATGGTGAAACCCCATCTCTACTAAAAATACAGAAAATTAGCTGGGTGTAGTGGCACATGCCTGTAGTCCCAGCTACTTGGGAGGCTGAGAAAAGAGAATTGCTTGAACCTGGGAGGTGGAGGTTGCAGTGAGCCAAGATCGTGCCACTGCATTCCAGCCTGGGTGACAGAGTGAGACTCCATCTCAAAAAAAAAAAAAAAAAAAAAAAAAATTGTTACGTTAGACTTCATCAAATTAAAAACTTCTGCTCTTTAAACATGTTAAGAGAATGAAAAGACAAGACACAGCTGGAAGAAAATATTTGCAAATTACATATCGGATAAAGGACTTACTCAGATTATAAAAAGAACTCTCTCAAAACCCAATGATAAGAATATAAACAACCAATTTTTTAAAAGTCACAAAAGCATTGACCAGACCAATGAAAATATTTAGATGGCAAAAAAAGCTGTGAAAAGATGTTCAATGTTATTACTCATTAGGAATATGCAAATTAAAACCACAGTAAGATACCAGTACATACCATTAAAATGACTAAAATTAAAAGAACTGACCATACCCATTGCTGGTGAGGGTATGGAATAACTGCAGCTCTCCAGCCCTGCTCATGAGAATTAAAAGGGCACAACCACTTTAGAAAATAGTTTGGCAGTTTCTTAATGAGTTACACAAATACCTAACGTAGGACCCAGCCATTTAACTTCTAGGGATCATAGACCTAAATTTCTTGAGATTTACTGAAAAGAAGTGAAAGCATTGTACATAAAAAGAGTTATACGTGAATTTGTAATGACTGGAAACTGGAAACAACCTGTGTTAGTCAAGATTCTCTAAGAGAAATAGAGCCAGTAAGATACACATGTGTGTCTGTGTGTGTGTATTTCTTGTATGTCTCATACATGTCTGATCAGTATAAATAGATAGGTAGATAGATAGATAGATAGATAGATAGATAGATAGATAGATAGATAGATAGAGACAGACAGACAGACAGACAGACAGGCATCTTATTGGTTCTACCTTTCTGGAGAACCTTGGCAAATATGTATATGTGTAATTTATTGTGGGAATTGGCTCCTGAGATTATGGAGGCCAAGAAGACTCACAGTCTGCTGCCTGCAAACTGAAAATGCAAGAAAGCCAGTAGTGTAATTTGGGCTGAGTCTGAAAGCCTGAGAACCAGGAAAACTCTCTGAGCACAGGAAAAGATGGATGTCCCAGAGTGAACAGAGAGGTCAAACTGCGCTTCCTCCACCTTTTTGTTCTATTCGGGCCCTCAGTGGATTGGATGGTGCCTGCCCACATTGGTGAGGGTGACCTTCTTTACTCAGTCTACTGATTCAAATGCTGATCTCTTCTGAAAACAACCTCAAAGATATACCCAGAAACACTGTTTTATAGCTATCTGGACATCCTAGAGTCCAGTCGAGTTGACACATAAAATTAACCATCACACAGCCCCGTTGTCAGTTAATAGGTAAATAGGTAAGGAAATTGTGGTATATATACACCATAGAATACCACTCAGCCATGGAAAGGCATAGCTACTGATATAACACAACATGGATGCAACTCAAATAGTTACGTCACGTGTGTACTCTATGATTTCATTACATAAAATTCTAGAAAATACAATTGATAGCGTCAGACAGCAGTGGTTACTTGGGGGTAGGGAGAGGCACAGGGAGGAAGAAGAGCAGGATTACCATGAGAAAGGAGGGCTTTTAGGGGACGATGGATATGTTTGGGGACGATGGATATGTTTATTATCTCGATTGTGGTAATGTCTTCGTAAGTTGTAAAAAAAAAAAAAAAAGCCAGGATGGTGGATATGCCTATAATCCCAGCACTTTGGGAGACTGAGGCAGGCGGATCACTTAAGCTCAGGAGTTCATGACCAGCCTGGGGATTGTGGTGAGACCCTGTCTCTATAAAAACAGAAAAAATTAGCCGGGCATGGTGGTGCACTTCTGTTGTCCCAGCTACTTGGGAGACTGAGGTGGGAGGATTTCTTGAGCCCAGGAGGTGGAGGTTGCAGTGAGCCAAGATCACACCACTGCACTCCAGCCTGGGTGCCACAGCAAGACCCTGTCTCAGAAAAAAAAAAAAAAAAGAATGCAAGATTTCAATTTATCTCCCTTAAATCTGTATCCCCACAATCAGTACCCCTTCTCAAGAAGCTGCCCAGAGGATGGGGTCATATGCATAATTCCCTACAGCTGAGCATCCCAGCCAAGAAGGTCTGGTCTATTTCACATGCCTCCACTGACCACTCCAGCTTGGGGTGAGCACTCATTCTGCCCCACTTGTTTTATGCATATTACAATCCAGAATGTTCTTGGGTTCTTCTGGTGCACTGACTCCTTTGTTCATTGTTTATTTAACTTACATTTTGTCAAGCACCTACCATGTTGCACTGTACTAGGCAACTATGTAGACGGTGCCTGTAGAAATCATTACAGGTTAGATTGAAAGTGGTGAAAAGTCCAGAAAAAGGAGTGTCTGACTCTTCCCAGGAAGGAACACTGAAGGAGACCCAGGTGGGAGGCTTGAGCTGATTCTTGAAGGATGAATATGGGGTTTTTATGATGTAATTTTTATCTTCAATTAAATTCAAAACAGCACTGTGTCTTATACTTTTTGATTCCCTCATGTTTGTCACCATTACATGGAATAAATATTGAGTATTTATTTGTTAACTGATTAATACATTCATGTAAATGAACAGAGATGTGGGCTTCTCAGCTCATGAATTCCATTTTCACTGAGCAGTTCTCACAGATGTCATTAAGCATTACAAACTTGTGTTCTGTGACCCACACTGAGATAGTCCAATGCGGATGTGATCACTACATTGCAGAAATTAAAATCATAACATCTTAGGCAATGTGGAGATAACAGCTGCCCTTCTGTTATATAAAAGTATGAATCTTGCCTCCTTTAAACATTTTCAATTTGGGACAGACAACATTCATTGAATTAGCTGGGCCTCGTGGCACACACCTGCAGTCTCAGCTACTCGTGAGGCTGAGGTGGAAGAAACACTTGAACCCAGGAGGCAGAGGTTGCAATGAGCTGAGATCGTGCCACTGCACTCCAGCCTGAGTGACAGAGAGAGACTCCATCTCAAATAAATAATAAATAACATTCATTGAAATGTGGCATGGTCATATGCCACAAAGACGTGAAATATTTCAAGCTTATCCTTTAAAATTAAAGACCGCAGTGGCCCTTGGAACAGGTCATTATTGTTAAAAATAACTTACAAGTGTCCAACTGCTGTATACTCACAACCATGCCTCACCTGGCAACACTGGGTTGAAAATTACATGCTTATGAGAGTTTCAAGCACCAACTCAATGAAAGAAGCGTTAGCAAACCTGCTAATAAATCTGTAAGACACAAATCGTAAATTCTGCTTCTTTATGTGGGTGTCTGCCTCCCACACCTACTTGCTATTTTTACCTCTGTGTGTTTCATGAACCAAAGGGAAGAGGAAGAAATACAGGGATTGAAGGTCTTTTATGTTCAAATGATAACACCACACCCCTAAGTTACCCCTGGCGATAGGAAGGAAGGAGGTTTCTGGCCTTTGGTGTAAAAACCAGGTTAATACTGGCTAGTTCACTCTTTTAACATGGGGTAGGTGGTGATAAATCATCATAAATTATTAGCAATATTTTGTCCCAGATGAGATGGGCTCTGGAAAGATACACAACAGTAAATCACATCTGAAATATGAGACTGGCATGGCCCACTTTGATGTCATTCAATGTTTTTAGAATCGATACCAGTTTCATTTTGCAATTGAAGCAGACACACTTCCTTCTTTGGTGTCTTAAGAACTCACTGAATTCAGTGTTGATTAAAATCTATCTTGGTCCTATCTACTTGAATTAGTTCCAAATAGGGGCCTTTTTTCTTGCTATTGCCAATGTATGCAAATATATCAAGCACAAAATCGTTCTTCTGATGCCTTCTTCCCACAGATGTTTTGAGTTCTCATTCTTTGCACAAGAGACATACAGGGAGTATGTTGCGGGAAGTCAGGGACCCCAAATGGAGGGACCTGCTGGAGCCATGGCAGAAGAACATAAATTGTGAAGATTTCATGGACATTTATTAGTTCCTCAAATTAATACTTTTATAATTTCTTATGCCTGTCTTTATTGCAGTCTCTGAACATAAATTGTGAAGATTTCATGGACATTTATCACTTCCCCAATCAATACTCTTATAATTTCCTATGCCTGTCTTTAGTCTTTTAATCCCATCATATTTGTAAGCTGAGGATGTATGTCGCCTCAGGATCCTGTGATGATTGCGTTATCTGCACAAATTGTTTGTAGAACATGTGTGTTTGAACAATATGAAATCTGGGCATCCAAAAGAAACAGGATGGCTGTGATTTTCAGTGAACAAGGGAGATAACCACTGGGGCTGACTGCCTGCGGGGCTGGACAGAACAGAGTCCTATTTCTCTTCTTACAAAAGCAAACAGGAGAAATATCCCCGAATTCTTTTTCTCAGCAAGGAACAGCCCTGAGAAAGAGAATGCATTCCCAGGGAGAGGTCTCTAAAATGGCCGCTCTGGGAGTGTCTGTCTTATGTGGTTGCAGATAAGGGATGAAATAAGCCCCGGTTTCCTATAGTGCCCCCAGGCTTATTAGGATTAGGAAATTGCTGCCTAGTAAATTTTAGTGAGACTGGTTATCTGCTCTCAAACCCTGTCTCCTGATAAGATGTTATCAATGATAATGTGTGCCCAGTGGGACTTGAAACTTCATTAGCAATTCTGATTTTGCCCTGATCCTGTGATCTCGCTCTGCCCTCATTTGTCTTGTGATATTTTATTGCCCTTGAAGCATGTGACCTCTGTGACCCACACCCTATTCATACACCCCTCCCCTTTTGATATCCATAATAAAAACCTGCTGGTTTTGTGGCTCGGGGGCATCATGGAACCTGCTGACATGTGAAGTCACCCCCGAACACCCAGCTTTAAAATTTCTCTTTTGTACTCTTTGCCTTTATTTCTCAGATCAGCTGACACTTAGGAAAAATAGAAAAGAACCTACATTGAAATATTGGTGGCTGGTTCCCCCAATAGGAGTATGATAAAATTGGCATGATTGTCAAAAGGGCAGGACAGGTGCACTTCCCAGATGGAGATGTTGTGAATGTCAGTTGGGAGAAACAACTCCAAAGTGCTTCCCAGCACCTGTGCCTGGTTGCTGAGAAGGGATTCGTTCGCAGGCCCTCTGAATCTGCTAGCAGAGTCTCTTTCCCACATGATTTCCCAGCCTGATCCAGAGGCGAGTTGGCTCAGAATGAAGTCCATACACTTCAGAAAAGATCTCCACGTAGGCCAGGCACAGTGGCTCACACCTGTAATTTCAGCACTTTTGGAGGCCGAGGCAGGCGGATCACAAGGTCAACAGTTCGAGACAAACCTGGCCAACATGGTGAAACCCTATCTCTCCTAAAAATACAAAAATTAGCCAGGCATGATGGCAGGTGTCTGTAATCCCAGCTACTCAGGAGGCTGAGGCAGGAGAATTGCTTGAACCCGGGAGGCAGAGGTTGCAGTGAGCCAAGACCGCGCCATTGCACCTCAGCCTGGGCAACAGAGTGAGACTCCATCTCAAAGCAAACAAACAAACAAACAAACCAAAAAGGAAAAAAGAAAAAGGAAAGATCTCCACATTGACATCCATGTTTCTGTAATCATTTTTAAAATCCAAAGTTGGAAGCAACGAGGTGCATCTTGTTTATGTAGGATGTGGGTGCGTTTATGCAGTTCTCTGTTAAACCCACACTTACCAGCCTGGCTAACTGCCCAGGCATAGCCTCATGGAAAATTTCCATAGGAAGTGGGCAGGGGCTAAAGCAGTAGGGTAGGGATACTGAGAGATTCATGTGGCTCCAGGTGAGATGACACAGATGTCAGAAAACATAATCAAGCCTTGGAGTTTGGGAGACACTGGGATCTGCAGAAGGTGAGGAAAGTAGGTTTTTATTTCAATACTTGTAAAAATAACAAGAGTATAGTGCAAAAGAAGTGTTTTCCTAAAACAAACTCAGGCAACATTTATTGAGTTAGAAACTCAGCTAGAAACTGAGCTAGAAACTGAGCAAGTTTCTGGGATCACAAAGATGTTTTTGTATGTGCAGAAGTTAGGCAGACACAAAACTACTCCAGAAGCATTGATGGAGACACCTGTGCATAACGTAGGTATCTATATCAGCTAGGATGCATCTGGCCAGAGATAACAGAAAATCTAATTCAAACAGGCCTACATGATTGAAGGGATCTACTAGCTCCCAGACTTGAAAAGTCTAGAAGCCAGAGTATCTTAAGGCCTGCTCCAGAAACATAACCACATAACCAAGGCCAGAATTTCTCCCCAGTTCTCAGAGCTGCTTTCCCAGTGCTGGTTTCATCCTGAGGGTGGCTCCTCTCACCAGCTGAAGACTGCTGCCACCAGATTCCAGGCGACAGGCTTTGTCCACATCAGAAGGAAAGAAAGAGTACTTCGGTCCCACCATTGTAATAAACATCCTGAGAAGAGTGCTCATGGAGCCAGGGTGGCTCATAGGAGCCCCCAGGAAGCAATCACTGTGATCAGCACATGGAATGTATTATTCAAATTAACCTCCAAGTCACATGCCAACCAGAAGAGTAAGAAAATAGTTCAATTTATCAACAAACATATGTTTGGGATGCTGGGTGCAAAGGATGCCGAGATACCTGACTCTGCCTGAGGAGGCGATGCTGTAGATGATGAAAGAGGAAGGTTGGGGAAGCCTTCACAGAAAAGGAGATGTCAGCTGGGTGTGGTAGTTTATGCCTGTAATCTCAGCACTTTGGGAGGCCAAGGCAAGCAGATCACCTGAGGTCAGGGGTTCAAGACAAGTCTGACCAAATGGTAAAACTCCATCCCTAACAAATAAAAATACAAAAATTAGGCTATGGTGGTCCATGCCTGTAATCCCAGCTACTCAGGAGGCTGAGGCAGGAGAATCACTTGGACCCAGGAGGCGGAGTTTGCAGTGAGCCAAGATCACACCACCGCACTCCAGCCTGAGTGACAGAGGGAGAACCTGTCTCAAAAAAAGAAAAGAAAAAAGAGGAGATGTCACCTGAGACCAGAATGTGAAGAACCCTCAATGCCATGCTAAGAAACTTGAGCCTTCGTCTCATCTAAAAAGAAATAAGTTGTTAAAGCAAATCCATGGCATAAACCAGATGGGCTGACTTATGCTACCGATAAAGCATCAATTTCAACAAGTTAAAGCATGACTCTCATACAACTATAGGATGAGTACATACTAAATTTTATTTGTCAGTTGGGAGAAACAACTCCAAAGTGCTTCCCAGCACCTGTGCTAATTAATGAGGCATCCAGTAAGAATTTAAAGCTGGTTTTAAGAACATTTGAGGAACCCAGGAATTTGAGACCAACCTAGGCAACATGGCGAGATCCTGTCCCTATAAAAAAACACAAAAATTAGCCAGGTTTGATAGTGTGCACCTGTAGTTCCAGTTACTTGGGAGGCTGAGGTGAGAGGATCATTTGATCCTCCGGGGAGTGGAGGTTGCAGTGAGCTGAGATTGTGCCACTGCACTCCAGCCTAGGTGACAGAGTGACCCTGTCTCGAAAAAAAAACAGGAGGCTGGGCACAGCTGCTCATGCCTGTAATCCCAACACTTGGGGGAGACAGAATGGGAGGATTACCTGAGGCCAAGAGGCTTGATTACAGGAGGTTTGATTACTTGAGACTGCAGTGAGCTATGATCACACCACTGCATTCCAACCCGCATGATGGTGAGGCCTTGTCTCTAAAAAAAAAAAAAAAAAGAAAGAAAAAGAAAAAATGAAACAATAAAGAAAACTTAGAAGAATTCAGAATAACATTACTTGATCAGATATACAAGTAGCTAGTTGTGTTTCAAAGAGATGGAAGCCTAATGTTGGGGGTTATCTACCTGAGAGAAATAATTTGTATTTCCACCGGACACAGATCTACAAGTTAATACTTCCCTGCATAGAGTCTGAGTCTTTAATTAATACTACCAAGCAAAGTAAAATAATAGTACAACCTTCTGTCCCTGGAGAATGAAATAATCTTTCGATAGGCTTGCTGACAATGCTTAAGTATGGCCTTAAAAAGACAGTCATTCTTTCGGCTTTATTACTAAGTTTTGGATAATTTTTCCTAACACCAGAGCAATCTAAGAGGGTTTTGTTTTAAAGTGGACTTAAGCATGATAGTACTTGCAAATCAGTGAATACCACTAATTGTAGTCATTTTAATATTGTCATTAAGAGAGGATAGGGCACGGTGTGGGAGGCGGAGGCAGGCAGATCACGAGGTCAGGAGATGGAGACCATCCTGGCTAACATGGTGAAACCCCGTCTCTAATAAAAATGCAAAAAATTAGCCGGGCATGGTGGTGGGCGCCTGTACTCCCAGCTACTCAGCAGACTGAGGCAAGAGAATGGCGTGAACCCAGGAGACGGAACTTGCAGTGAGCAGAGATTGTGCTACTGCACTCCAGTCTGGGTGACAGAGCAAGATTCTGTCTCAAAAAATAAATAAATAAAAATCTGTCAAGAGCCAGAGTTGCCACCTGCTGGTTCCAGAGGATTACGGAGAAAACATGTATACAACACTGAGCATCTCAGAGGAAGGCTCTGAATAAACATAAACACTTGTTAAAGCTGCAGCCCTCTTCTATGTAATTTACATTTTATCACTCTGCCCTCACCCCGAGCCCACCACACACTTGCCCCCACCTCCCAGCAGCACCATTTAAGGGTGAGAGGTTAACAAGAAAGGGTAATTGATGTAAGGCAAGACTAAGTAGACTGCTTTGAGGATTTGTGCTTTGTTTCCTAAAGCTTCCCAACTCAACTGCTCTTTAAGGAACCTGGAGTTGTTTTCAAAAAGAGAGACACCTAATTGTGTAAGTCAACTTTGTAATTGTGTGGCTTTATTTAATAATTTAAATAATTTAAGAATATTTTCTTTTTTCAAAAAATGAATCATAACTTACATACTTTGTTTCACCTATTAATATTACTGTTATGAGCATTACTGTTGCGAGCAGCTGTGTTGATATAGCATGAGTATTTGAAAATAAGAAGTGTTTCTGTGTTTAAAGATACCCGTAAGGAGACTTGGTTCACATTTATGCAGTAAATCGATATATGCCCGTTCAGGGCCTACTGTGTGCTAAAACAAAAATGGACACCACAGAGATACCTAAGATGTTTTCCCTGCCCAATACAAAGCCCACAGCGACAAGAGCGAAACCGGAGGATTCAGAGGGCATTTTCCAGCACCTGAGAAATACGGTTGTTTGCTTAAACTGCTGCACTTTAGGAAAAGGTTTTGTTTTGTCCTAGATCACTTTGAGTACCCCAGTGGTCTTATAGACAAATGAATAGACATTTCTAAGAGATAAAAGCCCCTGCATAAAGATTCTAAGAAAAAATATAAAACCATCTCTGGGAAGGGATATAAAAATCATAAGTAACTAAAGTAGATAGAAATTAATAGACTTTATTTCCTTTTTACATATAAGATCTTTAATTGTAGAACTGTTGGGCAAAAAGCTGAATGATGGTTTAAGACATATGAATGGCCAGTCTGCAGATTGGCTAATTATTGGCCAAAACCATAATTGCCCTCTACATTCCAGATTAAAGGACATAGCCCATAAAGATAGTAGGAAGAGTTTATGTTTCCTTCTCCTTAATCTTGTACAAGAGTTAACCTCCTAGACCCAAGACATTTTTAGCAATTAGTGATGGGTTGATGTTAACAGTGCTGACAAAGCCTTGGCCACTGATCCCCTCTGCTTGTCTGTCATTAACCTCTAGAAACTGCTAAATAGGATGCAAAAAAAAAAAGCATTTTACGAATATTATTTAAAAGGCTGTATAATATTTCACACATACATTTCCAATGTAGACAAATCTCTCTCTTACAACGTATATATGTGTGCAAGATAGTTTATAGGGTTTTTTAGGTTTTTATCTCCAGAATTTTCTTCTAGCACAAAAGAGTAATTTGAAGTAAAAATTATATGTATATAGGGAAGGAAAACTATTATTAAAATCAGTCATTCCAAAATGATTTTCAAAGAAAAAGGGGCATAAAATTCACTTTAAAAAATGGGAGCCTTTGTCTTTGCCTATTAACACTTGGAATGAATTTATTGAAAGTTTTAAGGAGAGTGAAAAATTGGATCATAGGTTAGTGTCCCCTTGAAAATGGTATGATCCTCCTACTCTTAAAAGAACAAAACGTAAAATATCATTGAAACAACATAAACATAGCCCCGTTTATTTTTATAACTACAAATCATATTTTCACAGTAATTTGTTCAGATTTAAGAATTTTCATAAGAAAAGATATGACGTCTCAGTGGATCGTAATGTTGGTGACTCTATTCAACATGTAATAGGCTTTACTCTGATTTTACATCCTGAGTCCATACAACTTATTAAATGACACTTCAAAATGTCTTTCAATGGTGGAAGCTTCGGTTAAGTGAAAAAGCGTGTTGGGGTTTTCCCTCTGTAGTTTTCTAACTTGGACTTCCTTATTACATCACAAACATTAATCACCACATTATCCAGTAACAGATCAGACTTACCCTATCTTTCAGATCCTCATTAATCTACAAGTGAAGTTATGAGCTCCATTACTATGGTTATATTTAGCATGTCTCCCTGAAGCACAGTATATCTATTACTGGAGCTGAATAACCCAAAAGCCATGTGTCTTATCCAGTTCAGATATGTTTTTGAAATGTCAACTTTGACAGAGAAACTTCACCCCACATAGGAATCCTACAGAATATTTGCTTTATTTACTGCTTGGGGTACTATTTTAGCAGAAGATAAATTCTCCGAGCAGGATCAAGTTTGTATCTTGCAGAGACTGAGCCATCTGTTGTTGTCCAGAGCTTGGCTGTGCTCATTTGAAATGCAGGGTCAGCCCCAGTTGAAGAGGAATGTGAACTCTTCATACTGTGATCACCCCCGCAAACAGAGGGAGCACTGCAAGTTCCTTGCAATCCTAAACCAGCCAGCACTTCCTGAACACCTGCCCTCAACACAAATGTTCCTTGGGTGAGTGACAGTAAAAATGACAGGGCGTCAAGTTCATCTGGCCATGTCCACATCGATGAACCAACTTGGCCAGTAGATGCAGAGCCCATATCACGGAAAGATGCTCTGGGGCGTTCACACGGTCTTCGGATTGCTCAGAAAGGCATGTCCTTTTCTAGATTTAGGAAGCATGGGCTTTCCTTTCAGAACGTTACAAAAAGAAGTGTCCAAGTCTCTCAGCTTACTTTGTAATTTATTGCATTCATGGCTGGATTTGGCAGTTACTGTTTGCATTCCATCCTTCTATAGAGTAATATATAGACATAAACAAGCTGTTTCCTTCTAGAGGATGTAAAAATCAATAAACAGTTATAACGTATACTCCATACATATGACATTTATCATCAGACTCATTTAAGAGAATCTAGATAAATAAAAAGATACTCTTTTCTTTTTTTTTAAAGACAGAGTCTCACTCTTTCGCCCAGGCTGGAATACAGTGGCGAGATCTCGGCTCACTGCAACCTCTGTCTCCCAGGTTCAAATGATTCTCCTGCCTCAGCCTCCTGAGTAGCTGGGATTACAGGTGCCCACCACTACACCCAACTAATTTTTTGTATTATCAGTAGAGACGGGGTTTCACCATGTTGGCCAGGCTGGTCTCAAACTCCTGACCTCGTGATTCACCCACCTCGGCCTCCCAAAGTGCTGGGATTACAAGCGTGAGTCACCACAGCCAGCCTAGAAAGATACCCTTAAGGAATTTTAAAACATTAGAAAATATTTTCCTGAAGAGAAACATGTCGAAGTCAATGAATATTTTCTTCAAAATGTCAAATGGGTAAAACAAAATTCAAAGATAGACAAGGTGAAGGAAGGGAAATACCAATAAAAAAAGAAAGCCTGTTAAAACAAAACTTAGGAGACTTCAAAAAAAAAAAAACCTGCATTTCAAAGATTAGAAATTATGTATTTGGGAGCAGAGTAATGTGGTTATCACATTTTTCAGCAAAACAATCTAGTTTTGGAATTTGGGGGCTGTGTTTCGTTCTTGAGGTCAAGGACATCCCATATCATTTAGTGAGCTGCATGCAAGAAATGGTAAGGAAAAATGAAATGGGTCTGGAAATAAGTGAACAGTTTCTTGGTTTCAGATAGGTGCTTTTTCAGTCTTTTATAATATTCTTATAGAGCTCAGCTAAAACGGAGGCCTGAGTAATAGTACAGCTCTGTGGATTTATCGTTGATTAAACCAAGAGGTCACAGAGGCAATACATCAATGTTACATGTCCAGGAGAGCTCCAGGGCTCTCTCTGTGACTTTGCAACAGAGAAACATGCCTCTCAGATTTGTAAAGTGTGTAGATCTCAGGATTCAAAAAGATCTCTAGGCTGGGTTAGGTGGTTCATTCCTGTAATCCCAGCACTTTGGGAGGCCGAGGTGAGAGGATTTCTTGACACCAGGAGTTTGAGACCAGCCTGGACAATAATATGAGAACCACCGCCATGTCTAGAAAAATTAAAAAATATATCTAAGGGCTGTACAAATGAATGGAAATCAACAAAATAAAATTTAATGCAAATAAATAAAAATAGAAACTTGCAATTTAGTTTCCAAAAGTCCACTGTAAAGTACACAACCTGGTATCAGAAGTTTACATGGGAAGACAGACGCACACACATACAAACACACCTCAGGTGCTTTAGTTGATTTCAAGAAGAGAATGAGTCAGGAGTGTGTGAGCCAGAGAATGAACCAGCTAATGAGATCTTAGTTTGTATTAACAAAAGGATGGCATCCAGATCAAGAGAAATCATCATCCCCGTAGACACTTCCCTGACCAGGCCACATCTGGAGCTGTAATTCTGTGTGCCACCCTGGGAAGCCCAGGCTGGACCGAAGGGTAATGAAGAACAGGCAGATGTCAGCAACCAGGGAGGTCGAGGGGATGACTTGCTGAGAGAAGCCGGCTAATGAGAATCTTAAGTCTTTGAAAGCTGAGAGTTTCCCTTACAGTGGCCCAGGCTCATTTCTTCCAGGCTGAAAGTGGAATGTTAAAGGGGCTAAGAAAATTTAAAATAAAAGAAATTCACCGTTATGCCTCCTACCACTTCAACACAAGTAAAAAATAACCTGCTATAGTAATTAAGGGGTTTCTTCAACAAATAAGTGGCATGAGGAAGAGAAGGGGAACCTGGGATGGATTTCCAAAGAGGCTTTAGAGACTCAACCAAATACTTTGTGTGGGCTTTGCTAATTTTTTTTTTTTTTTTTTTTTTTTTTTTTTGAGACGGAGTCTCGTTCTGTCACCCATGCTGGGGTGCGGTGGTGTGATCTCAGCTTACTGCAACCTCCGCCTCCCGGGTTCAAGTGATTCTCCTGCCTCAGCCTACCGAGTAGCTAGGACTACAGGTGCCTGCTACCATGGCAGGCTGTTTTTAAAAATATTTTTGGTAGAGACAGAGTTTCACCATGTTGACCAGGCTGGTCTTGAACTCTTGGCCTCAAGTGATCTGCCCGCCTCGGCCTCCCAAAGTGCTGGGATTACAGGTGTAAGCCACTGCGCCCAGCCTGGCTTTGTTAGCTCTTGATTTCAACAAGATCTACCTGGTAAAAGAAACATTTATTGAGATAATCAGGGAAATTCTTCTGTAATAATAGCTTTATTGAGATACAACTCACTTGCCATAAAACTCATCCTTTTCACAACATGGGGCACCATTAACCGCTATTTAATTCCAGAACATTTTTATCATCCCCAAAAGACACCCCATAGACATTAACAGCCACTGCCCACACCCCTCACTCCAGCCCCTAGTAAGCATTCATCGTTTCTCTCTATGGATTTGCCTCTTCTGGGCATTTCACAGAAATGGCATCTGTGACCATTTATGAGTGACCTCTGTCATGTTGTCTGATACTTGCAAGGTTGATCCATGTCATAGCATGTATCAGTACTTCACTCTGTTCCATGGCAGGACCGTATACCACGATGTGGAGAGACCACACTTGTTTATCCATTCATAAGTTAATGGACATTCAGGCTGTTTCGACCTTTTGACTATTATGAATACTGCTGCAATGAAAATTCACCTACAAGTTTTTGTGTGGACATATGTTTTCAGTTCTTTAGTATATGCCTAGAAGTGGAATTGCTGGGTCATATCCTACTGCCACATTTAACATTTTGAGGAACTGTGAAGCTCTTTTGCCAAAGTGGCTATGCATTTTGCATTCCCATCAGTAACGTGTGAAGGTTCCTTTCTCCACTTTATATTATACCTTTTTTACTACAGCCAGTGTAGTGAGTATGAAGTAGTATCTCATTGTGGGGTTTTTTTTGCTTTTTGTTTGTTTGTTTTTCTGAGACAGAATTTTGTTCTTGTTGGCCAGGCTGAAGTGCAATAGTGCAAGCTCAGCTCACTGCAACCTCCGCCTCCTGGGTTCAAGCAATTCTCCTGCCTCAGCCTCCTGAGTAGCTGGGACTACAGGCATGCACCATGACGTCCAGCTAATTTTTTTGTATTTAGTAGAGACAGGGTTTCACCATGTTAGTCAGGCTGGTCTCAAACTCCTGACCTTAGGTGATCTACCCACTTCGGCCTCCCAAAGTTCTGGGATTACAGGCATGAGACACCACGCCCGGCCTCAATGTGGTTTTCATTTGCATTTATCTGATGACTAATAATGTTGAGAATCTTTTCATGTGCTTGTTGGCCATTTGTCTGTCTTCTTTAGAGAAATGTCTGTTCAAATAATTTGAGTTTTATATTGGGCTGTTTTCTTATTATTGAGTTATAAAAATTATTTATCTATTCTAGGCCAGGTACGGCGGCTCACATCTTAATCTCAGCACTTTGGGTGGCCAAGGCAGGTGGATCACTTGAGGCCAGGAGTTCATGACCAGCTCGGCCAACATGGTGAAACCCTGTCTTTACTAAAAACACAAAAATTAGCCAGACGTGGTGGACCGCACCTGTAATCCCAGCTACTTTGGAGGCTGAGGCATAGTAATCGCTTGAACCTGAGAGGCAGAGGTTGCAGTGAGCCAAGATTGTGCCCCTGCATTCCAGCCTGGGCGACAAACAGAGACTCAATCTCTCTCTCAAAAAAAAAAAAAAAAAAAAAAAAAAAGTACTTATCTATTCTGAATCAGGCGTATGATTTGCAAATATTTTCTACCATTCTATAGATTGTCCTTTTACTTTATTAATGGTATCATTAGAAGCATAAAAGTTTTTAATTTTGATGAAGTTAAACTTATCTAATTTTTATTTCTTCATTTGTGTTTTAATTTATATTTCTGTAATTAGATTTTTAAGTAGCTTTTTTATCTATTAATTTAATGTAGTTAAATATATGTCACTACAACTATGAAATAACCCTTATGTTGTGGCTGTGGAGATGTTAAAATGCAATACACTTAACTTTACTAAAGTAAATTGGGACTGCCTCCCATGGTAAAGATGTGTAACCAGTCTGCTGTAATTTGTAAATCCACATTATACCATCAGTTCAACTATCACAAGAATGTAGTCAAGTTTGGAAGGGAACTGAGCCCCCTGAAAATCACCATGTAGAGTGATATACATCATTTGAAAATTCCCTTGCCTCAAATTTCGTGGAACACAGTTATGCTCATGAGTAAGGAAAAAAAAGTTGCTCCTAAAATCATCCTCAACATAGTTTCAAAAGACTGGTAAGGTCACCTGCCCTTCCTCCAGCCCCTAGTAGTGGGGACTAATTAGAATTTGGAGAAGTGAGAACATGTAACTTGGAAAAAAAATTCAGCATTATTTATGCGAAAACAAAAACAAGGGCTGGGTGTGTTGGCTCACACCTATAGATCTCAGCACTTTGGGAAGCCAAGGTGGGAGGCCAGGAATTTGAAGCCCACCTGGCCAACATAGCAAGATCCTGTCTCTGCAAAAATTAAAATAATTACCCCGGCACGGTGGTGTGCACCTGTGGTCCTACCTACTTGGGACGCTGAGGCAGGAAGATCGCCTGAATCCAGAAGTTGAAGGCTGCAGTGAACTATGATTGCTCTACTGTACTCTAGCCTGGGAGACTGAGCGAGATCTTATCTCTAAGAAACAAAACAAAACAAAACCTCAAATATGTAAGGTAAAGTTCAATAAATGTCATTTAGGCTCTTAAGAAAAATATATTAGAAATGGCAAGGTTTGGACTGGACATGGTGGCCCATGCCGTGTAATTCCAGCACTCTGGGAGGCAGAGGCGGGTGGATCACCTGAGGTCAGGAGTTCAAGACCAGCCTGGCCAACATGCTGAAACCCTGTCTCCACTTAAAATACAAAAAAAAAAAAAAAAAAATTAAGGCCAGGCATGGTGGCTCACGCCTGTAATCCCAGCACTTTGGGAGGTTGAGGCAGGCAGATCACATGTTCAGGAGTTCAAGACCAGCCTGGGCAACATGGTGAAACGCCATCTCTACTAAAAATACAAAATTAGCTGGGTGTGGTGGGGTACACCTGTAATTCCAGCTACTCGGGAGGCTGAGGCAGGCGAATTGCTTGAACCCGGGAGGTGAAAGTTGCAGTGAGCCGAGATCATGCCATTTCACTACAGCCTGAGTGACCCAGCAAGACTCCATCTTGGGAAAAAAAAAAAAAATTAGCTGAGTGTAGTCACCCATGCCTGTGATCCCAGCTACTCGGGAGGCTGAGGCAGGAGAATCACCTGAATCCGAGAGGTGGAGGTTGCAGTGAGCTGAGATCTTGCCATTGCACTCCAGCCTGGGTGACAGAGCAAGATTCTGTCTGAAAAAAAAAAAAAAAGAAAGAAGGAAGGGAGGGAGGGAAGAGGTTTGGGGAAAGTGGTGAGGTTTCTATTTGTCCAAAAGAGACATGAGCTTAAAAATATTGAGAAACAGTGTAACAGTGGATTAGATGATTCACAGTACAGAGAGTCAAATCTCAATGCACCTACCCACCATTTAAAAATGTTTATATGTCTTTAAAGAGTAGATACTTTTAGATAGTATTGCACAGATAAGTATATATGGAGTAAAACTTGGTTTCATCTGATAATCAGTGTTCTCATATAAACTCAATTCTATAATTCCTGGGTCATTATACATGACTATATGCTAAAAATTACATAATACTTTAAATATATGTATTAATCTTAATTAAATCAGTGATTCATCATCACATAACAAGTAGTTTGTTGTTGTTGTTGTTGTTTTGTTGTTGTTTGTTTTTGAGACAGAGTCTCACTCTGTCATCCAGGCTGGAGTGCAGTGGTGCCATCTCAGCTCAATGCAACCTCCAACTCCCTGGTTCAAGTGATTCTCCCGCCTCAGCCTCCTGAGAAGCTGGGACTACGGGCACCTGCCACCATGCCTGCCTAATTTTTGTATTTTTAGTAGAGACAGTTTCACCATATTGGCAAGGCTGGTCTCGAACTTCTGACTTTGTGATCTGCCTGCCTCAGCCTCCCAAAGTGCTGGGATTACAGGTGTGAGCCACTGTGCCCGGCCATAACAAGTAGTTTTAAAAAAATAATTCCTATAACTAACTGCTCCGCCTTAACTTTGTTCTAGAAATGATTTTTACTTTCACCAAACTGAAATTCGTCCCATGGATCAAAATCATGATTATTTATATTTGTCCAGAGTGTCCAAAGCTGTATCTATTTGCTAGAAGTAGCTCAAGCTCTAAATTTTCATTAGTTTTGAAACAGTATGGAGCTATCCAAGAAAGGACCCTCAAAAGAAACATGAAGTAAAAAGTAAAAATATTTTATTTTTACATAAATAATCATGAGACATGACACAAATAATTTCCAATTAAATATGGTGATTAATATATTTTAAGTTTTGTTCTTTCCTGAAACCCCAGTAAAACAGAGTAAAATAAATAAAATATGCATAAACCCAGAAGAAAAAAGAAAGCAGAGAATGCAACGGCAGAGGGGAGATCTCAACAAACTTTGGAAGTTGACAGGCAAATGGATGGCCAGAAACCAAAACCTTACCCTGCCGGGAAGATCAGAAGAATGGAACAGATTTAAAGTATTCAACTTGGGGACAGCTCAGAAATGGGAAGTACTGGGCAAGCACTTCAGAAGTATAGGTGCAGGGTGGAAACAAGAGAAAAGTTGATGGCGTTTGTAAGAAACAGTCAAACCACCACGCTGTCCTCCTCCCCTGGCCCCCTACACAACCAGGAATTATCCTGCCCCTCCACTAGCAGAAGCCAGGAAAGGTCGAACTATTATGGACTCCGATCTTCAGGATACTTGGTCTGATTTAGGGAAAGATAATATTCTGTACTAAAAACTCAAGCGGAAACCTACGCACTGAACTTGAGATTTCCAGCCACAACTCTCTCCCACTCTCACCACGCCCTGTGTCTGCTCAGATCCCATTACACTGGCAGCTAGGCATAGACTCCCAGGCAGGAGCTAAGACAATTCATCTTTACTGGCAAAGTAACCAGCCCCCTCCTCCCAATTCTGTAGATACTGGTATTTGGAGTTCTCCTACAAAGAGACCAGGGACATCTAGCACCACCCAGTGAGACCTACTCATTGACAGGTTCCACCGCGGTAGGCAGAATTTCCAATAAGCTTTTAGTGCTAAATATGCTAAATATGAATAGACAAAATCATGGGAAATTTGAGGAAAGTTTGTTAGCTTGGAAAACAAAAAGGAAGACAGAAAAAAGAAATTCAGAGGAAACAGATAATTCAAGGAAGAAGAAAACTTCAAAATTAAGATATCATATCCATGAAGAAAAACCAGATTATGAACATGAACATTTTGATGTTCATGTTTTTGGAAATAAAAGAACTTTTGGAAATAAAATATGATTGAAGAAATTAAAATTTTAGCACAAGGGCCATGCAAGGTGGCTCATGCCTGTAATCCCAGCCCTTTGGGAGGCTAAGGTGGGAGGATTAAGCCCAGGAGTCTGAGACCAGCCTGGGCAACATAATGTGACCCTGTCTCTGCAAAAAATAATTTTTAAAACTTTATCCAGGCAGGGTGGTGCATGTCTGTAGTTTCAGCTACTTGGGATTCTGAGGTGGAAGGATTGTTTGAGCCTGGGAAGACAGGGCTTCAGTGAACTGTGATCACCAGCTGCACTCCAGCCTGGGCAACACAGTGAGTCCCTGTCTCAAACAAACAAAATTGAACACAAAGTTCAGAAAATAAAGATGATGAAATATCTCAGTAATTAAAAGGAAAATGTAGGCAGGGCACGGTGGCTTATGCCTGTAATCCCAACACTTTGGGAGGCTGAGGTGTGAGGATTGTGAGGTCAGGAGTTCAAGACCAGCATGGCCAACATGGTGAAGCCCCGTGTCTACTCAAAATACAAAAATTAGCCGGGCGTGGCGGCACGAGCCTGTAATTTCAGCTACTCGGGAGGCTGAGGCAGGAGAATGGCTTGAACCTGGGAGTCAGATGTTGTGGTGAGTTGAGATTGTACCAGGGCACTCCAGCCTGGGTGATAGAGCAAGACTTTGTCTCAATAAAAAAAAAAAACAAAAGGAAAATATCAATGAGGTAGAAAATTGGATGATAAATTGTAAGAAAAGTAGAGCTTCTTTCACTCATTAACTCATTGAATGCCTACTATGTGCTAGATACGATGTGCTAGATATTATTCACAATATATGAGTGAGGAAACCAACAGAAGATCCCTGCCTTCAAGGACTTTACATATTAACTGCAGAAGTCAGAAAATCAATAAACATAATAAATAAGTAAATTACATAGTATGTTAACAGATAATGCTTTGTTCAAAGAGAAAAAAAAGAAAAAAAAAAAAAAACCGGGAAAGGGAATTATTGGGAGTGCTGAGAGGGTTTTGTGATTTTTTAATCTGTTTTTTGAGAGGGAGTCTCGCTCTGTCACCCAGGCTGGAGTGCAGTGGCGAGACCTCGGCTCACTGCAAGTCCTGCCTCCCGGGTTCATGCCATTCTCCTGCCTCAGCCTCCCGAGTAGTTGGGACTACAGGCACCCGCCACAGTGCCCAACTAATTCTTTTTTTTTTTTTTTTTTTTTTTTTTTTTTTTTGAGACGGAGTCTCGCTCTGTCACCCAGGCTGGAGTGCAGTGGCCGGATCTCAGCTCACTGCAAGCTCCGCCTCCCGGGTTTACGCCATTCTCCGGCCTCAGCCTCCCGAGTAGCTGGGACTACAGGCGCCCGCCACCTCGCCCGGCTAGTTTTTTGTATTTCTTAATAGAGACGGGGTTTCACCGTGTTAGCCAGGATGGTCTCGATCTCCTGACCTCGTGATCCGCCCGTCTCGGCCTCCCAAAGTGCTGGGATTACAGGCTTGAGCCACCGCGCCCGGCCCTAATTCTTTTTTAATTATTATTTGAGGCGGAGTCTGGCTCTGTAGCCCAGTTTGGAGTGCAGTGGCGCGATCTTGGCTCACTGCATGCTCCGCCATTCTCCTGCCTCAGCCTCCCAAATAGCTGGGACTACAGGCGCCCGCCACCACAGCTGGCTACTTTTTGTATTTTTGGTAGAGACGGGGTTTCACCGTGTTAGCCAGGATGGTCTCGATCTCTGATCTCGTGATCCACCCACCTCGGCCTCCCAAAGTGCTGGGATTACAGGCGTGAGTCACTGCGCCCGGCCAATTTTTTGCATTTTTAGGAGAGACGGGGTTTCACCGTGTTAGCCAGGATGGCCTCTATCTCCTGACCTCGTGATCCGCCCACCTCAGCCTCTCAAAGCGCTGGAATTACAGGCATGAGTCACTGCACCCGGCCGTTTTTTTCTCATTTTCTGTCTTTCTGTTTTTTTTTTTTGTTGTTGTTGTTTGTTTGTTTTCTGTTTGCCTAGGCTGGAGTGCAGTGGCAAGGTCATGGTTCACTTAACCTCCCAGGCTCAAGTGATCTTTCTGCCTCAGACTCCCAGATAGCTGGGACCACAGGCGCACACCACCATGCCCGGCTAATTTTTTGATTTTTTGTAGACACAGGATTTCTCCATGCTGCCCAGACTTTTTGATAAAAGCTATTTTAACTGGGGCGAGGTGATATCTCATTGTGGTTTTGATTTGTATTTTCTGATGATTAGTGATATGGAGCATTTTTTCATATACCTGCTGTCTATCTGCATATCTTATTTAAGAAATAAAAAATATTGGACAGGCATGGTGGTTGACACCTGTAATCCCAGCACTTATAGGAGGCCAAGGTGGGCAGATCGCTTGAGCCCAGGAGTTCAATACCAGGCTAGGCAACATGGGGAGACTGTCTCCACAAAAATACCCAGGCATGGTGGCATGCACCTGTAGTCCCAGCTACTTGGGAGGCTGAAGTGGGAGGATCACTTGAGCCTGGGAGGTCAAGGCTGCAGTGAGCTGTGATCGCCCCACTGCACTCCAGCCTGGAAAACAGAGCAAGATACTGCTTCAAAAAAAAAAAAAGAGAGAGAGAAATGTAAACTCTTGAGTTTAATTTAAAATAGTTACATAATTACATTGGGAGGAAATATGTAGTTTTGTGTGGAAGAAGCATGTATGTGTGTCTGTGTATAACAGAGACAACAACAGAGAAAATGAGCTTATATATTTGTATATGGATATGTTTAAGTCAATAGATAATATAATAAACAAACTGAGAAAGAACAGTATAAATATAGCATTTACAGATATGACAGTAAATACCAGAACAGCTAAGAGTTGACTATTATTGTCTCTGTAGAGCAGAAGACTGCTATTTGTATAGTAATTCTGTATCATTTGTTGTTTTAAACAGTGTGCATACAACTACTTTGAAATCTTTAAAATTTAATAATATGGCTTATTTCAGAAATATAAAATAGAAATAAAAATAAAGGCCGGGCATGGTGGCTCACGCCTGTAATCCCAGCACTTTGGGAGGCCGAGGTGAGCGGATCACAAGGTCAGGAGATCGAGACCATGGTGAAACCCCGTCTCTACTAAAAATAGAAAAAAAAAAAATTAGCCGGGCGCAGGGGCGGGCGCCTGTAGTCCCAGCTACTCGGGAGGCTGAGGCAGGAGAATGGCGTGAACCCGGGAGGTGGAGCTTGCAGTGAGCCGAGATTGCGCCACTGCACTCCAGCCTGGGCGACAGAGCGAGACTCCGTCTCAAAAAAAAAAAAAAAAAAAAAAAAAGAAATAAAAATAAAATCAATACATTGAGATTTTCTATTATATATCCTTAAACCACTACCTTTTTTCTTTTCCTGCTTTCCATTGGACACTTTGAGATTTCCTTGGCTCGTGGAAGTTAGACGGTATTTTTGTTCATGTAGTGGTTGTCCTCATACTCATTCACCACTCCTTATTTCTTAGGTGTATAACACCTGTTTCTTCCACTAAAGAGACAGGTCTTCTAACCTGAACTTACTTCCCATATTCTCAGCCCTCATTATGTCGATATCATCCAGATATTTAATTGTGTTTTCTTTGGTCCTTTATTTTTCTTGAAACCTCTATCAAAATATTTCATCACTGGCAGGGTGCGGTCGCTCACGCCTGTAATCCCAGCACTTTGGGGGGCAGAGGTAGGGGGTCAGGAGTTCCAGACCAGCCTGGCCAACCTGGCAAAACCCCGCCTCTACTAAAAATTCGAAAACATTAGCCGGGCATGGTGGTGCACGCCTCTAATCTCAGCTACTTGGGAGGCTGAGGCACGAGAACTGCTTGAATGCGGGAGGCAGAGGTTGCAGTGAGCAACCACGGCTGTCTAGCCTGGGCGAGAGAGCAAGATTCCATCTCAAAATAAACCAACAAACGAGCAAAAAACCCAAAGTATTTGATCATCGTTACTTCCTGTTTCATTCGCCAGTAATTCCAGCACTTTGGGGGGGCTGAGGCGGGCGGATCACTTGAGGTTAGGAGTTCAAAACCAGCCTGGCCAACATGGTGAAACCCTGTCTCTACTAAAAATACAAAAATGAACCGGGCATGGTGGCGGGCACCTGTAATCCCAGCTACTCAGGAGGCTGAGGCAAGAGAATCGTTAAAACCCAGGAGGTGGAGGTTGCAGTGAGCCGACATCCGGCCACTGCACTCCAACCTGGGCAACAGAGCGAGGCTCTGTCTCAAAAAAAGAAAAAGAAAAACAAAGTTTATTTAGATATTAGAGTCAGCTAGTGTTGAACAAGACTGGACATGAACCCACCCAGGCCAGGGGCTCCGCTGCAGAGCAGCCACCGCGGACATCTGCGGATTTCACCTCTAACAGGGAGCGGTCAGTGTGCTCCCTGGCCTTTGTGCTTCCAACCGTTTTTCCGACAGAAGGCTGTGGCTGCAGTTTTCAGAAGATGTATTCTGGCCTCCAAGGACCAGAGTGGTGGTTCTTGCAAAAGTGCTGTCCTGGGAGCTTCCCGACGGACACCTTCCGGCATCTGAGCAATCAGCGAAGCCTGCAGCTGTGGCCCTCGCTCCTCCCGCTCCCATGGCGGCCACGACCCGACTTCTTCACCAGCAATCAACCAAAAAGCATCCTCCCAGAGTCTCTTGGAATCTAGCTGCGATGATAAAAACCGAATGTTTCCTGCTAAGACTTGTAAGCAGAACACAGAAGACTGCAGTTGGGAACACCCTACAAAATTATATTTTCCAAAAATAGGTCTCTGGGAGCCGGGCGCAGCCCTGCCTAAGCGTCAGGAGAACCTCCTCCGCCTCCGGGGGAGTCAGTCCCCGCGAGCGCCGTGCCCAGCTCCCAGCCCCAGCTCCCTGTCTGAAGACAGCCGTTCTGGGGACCGCCCAGACACCATCCAACTGAAGATTAGAAAGTTTTGGCGGAAAAGGCCAAGAAGTGGTGTGCGCGCAGAGCCCGGGACCGGGCACGGACAGAGCGGGAGCCCCGGGGGCAGAGTCTCCACCAGAGCCCGCGAGGGGCCCAGCAGGCCGCCGAAGGTGCTTCTGGCCAGAGGTCCAGCCGCGCCACAGAGTGCACCAAGGCAGGAGGCGCGGAGGACCTTTCACAGGGGCTGCAAGAGCCGGGGCTTCCCCGCACCAACCCGGGAGCTGAGAGGGGCTCTGGCGCCCAGGCCGAAGGCGCCCTGCTGGAAGCCACTGCGCCCAGCGCAGCTGGCTGCGCTGCCCGATGGCGCTGAGCTTGGAGGACACTGCGCGAGCCGGGTTTCTGGAGCGACAGAAACTAGGGGTTCGAGGGCCTGGACCCCGCTGCTGCCCACGCAGCGCTTCCAGTTTGGAAAGGGTGTCTCCCGCGCCGCGGACTGGCCTCTCCAGCCCTGGGGCTGCCCCTGCAGGGCCACCCTCTGCCTCCAGGGAGGCCCAGGCTCGCAGGCCTGCCCTGGCCCAGCGGAAAGGCTGGAGGAACTCAGTGTGCAATGGTACGATCTCACCTCCATCTCCCGGGTTCAAGTGATTCTGCTGCCTCAGCCTCCCAAGTAGCTGGGATTACAGGCGTCCGCCAGCACGCCCGGCTAATGTTTTGCATTTTTAGTAGAGATGGGATTTCACCATGTTGGCCAGGATGGTCTCAAGCTCCTGACCTCAAGTGATCCACCTGCCTCGGCCTCCCAAAATGCTGGGATTATAGGCGTGAGCCACCGTGCCCAGCCTGCTTTTTTGATTATTGTTCTTTTCAAGGTTATCTCTACAGTATATTATCCCCAGATATTTTTAGAGTTTTCTTTTTTTTCTTAATTTGTTTTGTTGTTGTTGTTGTTATCGTTGTTGTTTTTTCCTTAAGACAGGGTCTTGTTCCATTACCCAGGCTGTAGTGCAGTGACACAATCTCAATGATCTCAGCTAACTGCAACCTCTGCCTCCTGGGGCTCAAGCAGTCCTCCCACTTCAGCCTCTCGAGTAGCTGGGACTACAGGCTAGCGCCCACCATCCCCAGCTAATTTTTGTGTGTATTTTTAGTAGAGATGGGGTATCTCCATGTTGCCCAGGCTGGTCTAGAACTCCTGGGCTCAAGTGATCTGCCTTTCTCTGCCTCTCAGAACTCCCGGGCTCAAGTGATCTGCCTGCCTCTGCCTCTCAAAGTGCTGGGATTACAAACATGAGCCTAGTTTTTTTTGTTTTGTTTTGTTTTTTAATGTTTTGAAACCCTATTCTAATATTCATTCTTTCTCTTTCCACCTCAGCATCAAAAGAGGCTTTCAATCTGGGAAATTTATCTTCACTAATTCTTTCAATAATTCCTCTCTTATATCACACAGATGCTGGCACTTATATTTTACTTTCCACATCCATGAGCTTTTCTGTTATATTTTCCCTTGGTCTTTCTTTTTTTCTTTTCTCATTTTTTGGTTTTTGTTTTTTGCGACTGTGGTCTCACTGTGGCCCAGGGTGAAGTGCAGTGGTGCAATCAGGGCTCGCTACAACATCCACCTCCCAGGCTCAAGTGAACCTCCCACCTCAACCTCCCAAGTAACTGGGACTACAGGCACGCACAACCTCACGGGGGTTAATCTTTGTCTTTTCTGCTGGCTTCTAAAATGGTTCCTCTATCTTTCTTCAGCTGCGTCCATTCTGTAATTTATTCCCTTTGTTGTATTCTTTTGCCAACGATTGTATTTTCTATCCAATGTTTCTCCTTGGTTGTTTTTATGCTCTCTTGCTCTTTCTTCATATTTCTAAGAAATTCTGATATCTATTAAATACATTTATCGTACTTATTTTAAACCCTTGGTCCCTATAGTCTAATAATTCAGTTTCAGAAAAACTTTTTAGATGGTTGCTTGTAGTAGACAAAGTATCTCCAAAAATTTCCGGTCCTAATTCCTGAGATCTGTGAATATTATCTTATTTGGAAATGTAGTCTTTGCAGATGTGATTAAGTGGATGATCTTGAAATGAGGAGATTGGCCTGGATTATTCAGGAAGGCCCTAAATGGCATCACATGTCCTGATTTTGGAGAGGCAGAGCAATACTTTACACGCATATGCACACACATTAGAAGGTGACATGAAAATGAAACAAAAAGAGATTTGAAGAAGCTGGCCTTGCAGATTGGAGTGATGTGTCCACAAGTGACGGAATGTCAGCAGCCCGAAAGGACAAGGAACAGATTCTCTCCTAGAATCTCCAGAGGGAGTGTGGCCGTGTCAATACTTTGATTTCAGCCTAGTGATACTGAATTTGGATTGCTGACCTCCAGAACTAGGAAAGAATACATTTATACTGTTTTAGGCCACCAAATTTGTGGTATCTTATTAAGGAGCCACAGGAAACTAATCCATTGCCTTGCCCCTTTTTCATAGTGTAGTTATGTGCCTCCTGTCCAGTCACTTTGGCCTGTGCCTTCATTTTCCCCAAGGGAATCATCTACCTTGTCTGATAGTGTGTACTGGAGAAAGGCCAAAGACCCTGTGATGTTTCTTACAACACTGTTTGTGATTGCAGGAAGTTAGAAGCAATCTGGGTGTCCATCAGTGGCAGAGTATAGAAAAAAATATGGTGAATATACACTCCCTGGAGTACTATGTAGCATATAGGTTAGAAACGTGGATAGATTTTAAAGACATGATGCCAAACAAAAATTAAGCAGCTTGAGCAACGTAGTGAAGCCTCATCTCACTAAATATGAAAAAACTATCCAGGCATGTTGGCATGTGCCTATAGTCCCAGCTACCCAGGAGGCTGAGATGGAAGGGTCACTTGAGCTCTGCTTCAGTGAGCTGTGATGGTGCCACTGCACTCTAGCCCAGATGACAGAGCAAGACCTTGTCTCAAAAAAAAAAAATAAATAAAAAGAAAAAATAAAATTAAAAATCAGATGGTTTGTGTGACTTACACCATTTGTATTTAATAAAAAAACACATGCAACAACAATGTGCCCTTTACAAGAACACATATAAAGAAAGGATGCATATTAAATGTATTAGAAGAGCGTAGCTTCTTATGGGAGATCAGGGGAATGGAAGAAGATAATAGAGGATAAAAGGGAATGAATGAATAAATGAAAACAATATGGAGCCCTGAAAGGACCAACAGCGACCTGCACTAGGAGCAGGAAATGGAACTCTCAGGACCTGAGGTCCATCCTGAATCATCATTAGCTCACCCTTATCATTGTCATCAGTTTAAGATGAAGAAATATCAGACTGAGAAACTGTGATTTTGTGAAATATATATTTGGTCTTCGACCCTATTTCCTGGCACACAGCTCTTAAAATTCTTAGAATCTCTAAAGTGCTGTCTTTAGCACATTAGCATACAAATATGCTAATGATTGACTGAAGGCCGGCAGTCCCTGGATAGCTACAGGATGGGTCTGGTCACCAGAAAGACCAAGGCAGGGGTAGGATTGGGACTTTCAGCCCCATCCCCTGACTTCTGGGGAGGGGAGAGGGACACTTCCCACAAGGTTAAATCAATCACCAGTGGCCAATGATATAATCAATCGTGGCTACATAATGAAGCCTCCGTAAAAACCCAAAAATGACAGAATTTGGAGAGCTTCCTGATAGCTGAACACCTGAAGGTTCCTGGAGGGTGGCGCACCTGGGGAGGGCGTGGAAGCTTTTTGTCTCTTTCCACATACGTTGCCTTATGCATCCTTCATCTGTATCTTTTGTAATATCCTTTACAAAAAAAAAAAAAAACTGGTGACAGCTGGGCGTGGTGGCTCACACCTGTAATCTGAGCACTTTGGGAGGCCAAGGTGGGTGGATCCCTTGAGGTCAGGAGTTCGAGACCAGCGTGGCCAAAATGGTGAAACCCTGCCTCTACTAAAAATACAAAAAAAAAAAAAAAAAAAAGGAATAGCTGGATGTGTTGGCACATGCCTGTAGTCCCAGCTACTCAGGAAGCTGAGGTGGGAGGATTCCTTGAACCTAGGAGGCGGAGGCTGCAGTGAGCGGAGGTCATGCCACTGCACTCCAGTCTGGGTAACAGAGTGAGACTCCATCTCAAAAACAAACAAATGGCCGGGCGCGGTGGCTCAAGCCTGTAATCCCAGTACTTTGGGAGGCCGAGGCGGGTGGATCACGAAGTCAGGAGATCGAGACCATCCTGGCTAACATGGTGAAACCCCGTCTCTACTAAAAATACAAAAAACTAGCCGGGCGTGGTGGCGGGCGCCTGTAGTCCCAGCTACTCGGAGGCTGAGGCAGGAGAATGGCGTGAACCCGGGAGGCGGAGGTTGCAGTGAGCCGAGATGGCGCCACTGCACTCCAGCCTGGGTGACACAGCGAGACTCCGTCTCAAAACAAACAAACAAACAAACAAACAAATAAATAAAAAACTGATAACATGTTTCCTTGAGTTTCATGAGCTGCTCTAGCAAATTAATCAAGCCCAAAAAGGGAGCCACAGGAACCCCAACTTGGAGCCAGTCAGAAGTTCCAGAGTAGAAGGGGAGTCTTAACAGGACTGAGTTCTCAACTTGTGGAATCTGAGGCTCTCTGTCTCCAGGAAGATAATGTCAGAATTGAGTTAGAGGACACGCAGCTGGTGTCTTCGGCAGAGCTGATGGCTAGCGTGATGTGGAGGGGCGACCCCGCACGACTGATCACAGAAGTATTCTGTGTTGATGGTTGTGATAGGAGAGCAGAGGAAATACAGTTCATGGGCTTTTTTTTTTTATTATTTGGAATTAACAGAGACACCTACTTTTGAACTGTGCAACACTGAGCAAATAATTTCTACTCTCTGAGCATCCATTTCATAGTCTGTCAATGGGAATGAGTATCACCCTCGCCACAGAGATTTAAAAAATGAGGTAAAGTAAAACAAAGCATGTGAGAGTTATTTCTAAACCACAGGGACCGTCTGCAGAGATTACTTGTTATTAAGCTCCTGGGCCGGACTGAAGTCCAACATGTAGTAGCGGAATTGGGGTTTGCCGATGGGGAGTCCAAAATGAGGGGGAAGGAAGTAGGGGCCCGCCTCTGTGATCCCACCCATTAACTGGTCCTTGTGACCTTGCTCAAAATGTCCCTCCCCTCCCCAAGGTGCTCCCACCACAGAGCTGGCTCAGTGCTTCCCACAAACAGGGCAGATGCCTAGAATAGGGGCCACACACACAAATAACTTTCAGGGCTCAGCCACGTAGCAGATATGGCAAGGTTGAAAGGTTTATGTCATAGTATAGCTTGCGAATGCAGAGAAAATGGGTATCTTAGCTGGGTTACCCACAAGTGGATCTTAAGATCAGCTTTTGTGTGCATGGTTTTTATTGAGGAGGGGCTCCCTAAGGAAACCAGTCAGGAGATGGAGGAAAAAGGACAGGAAGGGGATGAAACAAAGCAATGGTTCAATTTCAGAGTCTGCAGCCTGCAGGTGAGATGGCTCCAGGAGCCCAAACCCAGTTTTCCAAAGCAAGTCACAGCAGGGCCTGAGCCTCAAAGAAACCAAAAGAGGGGGCATCTGATACAATTCCTGTAAAATGTGTAACAAGAGTGGGGACGCACCACCACATTAATGCATTTTCCTTATTTTGACTCAGTTTAATCTGATCTTCATCATGAACCTCCACCCATTGGTTTAATGGTGCAGGGGTGGAAAGGGAGTTAAAAAATTAACTATTAATTCTATCTGGTTTAAAGATTGTAGCATGTTCCCTTCATCTCATCAGTGTCTTTAGTTATTGCTCAGTCTTCTCATAGACACGAATATTCCCTTTCTCAGTTATCCTTCGTCCCTCTTGCTGTCTGTCCAAGGCAGTATCTTGAGAGGAGGGGAGTAGAGTGTGCCTCGTGCCTCACACAGCTCCTGTGGTGATGCAGAAGGGCTGGGTCTCCATGGAGGCCTCTGGGGAGGGGCACTGCCCTGCCTGTTTGCAGGCTGCCTGAATGTCGCCCACCCGTGCTCGGTCTCTCTGTCAGTTTGGTCCCAGTCTAGGCTCAGCCTGTCTGACTTGTCATCATGTCGGCCTTCACTGGCTGTAGACCCAGGGCCTGTTCTACACGTCCCCTCCTCACCTAGCAGTCACAGGTCCATTTTCTCTCCATTCACTCTGACCATCAACTCTCCATTCACCAGTCTGCTGTGGGGAACCCCAGATTGTAGCAAAGTTATCTACAACATAAAATTAGCCATTTTAACCATTTTTAAGTGTGCAATTTGGTAACATTATTAGATTCACAGTGTTGTACAACCATCACTACTACCTATTTCTGAAACTTTTTCATCTCCCCAAACAGAAATTCCCCAGTGACCTCCTTCCCCCCAGCCCCGGGTCATGGCTAATCTACTTTCTGTCTCTATGAGCTTGCCTATTCTAGATGTTTCATATAAAAGGAGTCATATATCTGTCATTTTTGTATCTGGCTTATTTCACTTATACTGTTTTCACAATTCATTCATGTTGTAACATGCATCAGAATGTCATTCTTCTTGATACATTAACTTAAAATAACATATTATTATTTTGAGATAGAGTCTCACTCTGTCACCCAGGCTAGAGTGCAGTGGCAAGATCTTGGCTCACTGCAACCTCCGCCTCCTGGGTTCAAGCCATTCTCCTGCCTCAGCCTCCCAAGTAGCTGGGACTATAGGTGCCTGCCACCACACCCAGCTAATTTTTGTATTTTTAGTAGAGATGTTGGCCAGGCTGGTCTTGAACTCCTGACCTCAAGTGATCCTCCCACCTCAGCCTCCCAAAGTATTGGGATTACAGGCATGAGCCACCACACCTGGCCTAAAATCACATGTCCTAAAATCTGGAAAGGAGGCTTTCTTATAAAGGTTACAGTGTGCGAAGTGGTCATTCTGACAGGCTGGGAAGAGTGGCCTCTGGCTGAAGCTGTTAGCAGGCACTTTGAAGAAGGAGGGGCTGGGGCAGGAGGATTATGCTGAACTGGTTGGCTAAACATACATATTCAACAGATCACAGGAGAGCTATGAATATTCATGGGGGAGTCACACACATATGTGATAAGCAAACATGCATGTTACATGTGACCATGTTCATTTTGGGGTGGAGACTTAATGTTCACATGCATTGCAGTTAGTCCCTATATATCAAAAAGTGAAGCAGGGACAGGAAGGCACTCAAGTGTGAAGCCTCTGTAAACCGGCCAGAACCAAGCCATGGCTGGTGGTCTTCTTATCAAGAGAAAGTTACTGAAATTGGTCTCTTGTCCACTCACACCTGTGGTTCTCGCTGGTGGAATGGGGAAGTGGGTGTGGGCTGGGAAACCTGGGAGTCATCGTCTGGCTGTCAGCTGTGGATGAGCTGCAAATTGTTTTAATATTGCATATCTCAAGGCCAGTGCTTGTTTAACTGCTAGAGAAAAAGAAAAGAATTTGTGGCAGTTAGAACATAGTTTATTTTTTAAGTGTAAGGGTGGTGATTTAACCCTTGCCTGGCATGGCCTTAGATCCTGCTTATAATTTGGTTTCTTACACCACAAAGCGTCCATTCTGTCAGTGTTCTGAGCTCTATTTTCACGTGAATGCTGGCCAGTTGTGTCTGAACTGCACAAGGCAGGGGTGTATAACGAGGCATGGCCAACCTCCCATCCCTTCATGGCAGGGAACTCAGTTTTTAAGATTTCTCTGGGGCGCCTTTGGCCAAGAGGGGGTCAGTTCAGTTGGCTGGGGAAGTTAGGATTCTATTTTTCATTTACATATGGTTGAATTCTATTCCATTGTGTATGTATACCATATTTCAATTATCTATTCACCTGTGAGCAGACACACAGGTTGCTGCCACCTTTTGGCTAATGTGAATAATGATGCAATAAACCTTAATATTTGAGTCTCTGAGTGTAATTATTTGGGGTATATCCTAGGAGTGAACTGCTGGGTCATGTGGTAATTCTAAGTTTAGTTTTTAGAGGAATTGCCAGACTGTTTTTCGCAGCATCTGAACAATTTTATATTCCTACCAGCAATGCATGAGGTTCTGATTTCTCCACATTTTTACCAATGCTGTTATTTTTTGTTATTTTGGTTATAGTTATTCTAATAGATGTGAAGTGGTATCTTACTATAGGTTTCTCTTTTTCTTTGTCTTTTCTTCTTCTGCTTTTTTTCTTTTTTTTTTTTTGATAGGGTCTTGCTCTGCCACCCAGGCTGGAGTGTAATGACACAAATATGGCTCACTGCAGCCTCGACCTCCTGGGCTCCAGCAATCCTCGCACTTCAGCCTCCCCAAGTACTGGGATTATAGGTGTGAGCTTCCCCGCCTGACGTCATTGTAGCTTTGATATGCATTTCCATAATGATTAGTGATGTTGAGAATCTCTTCATGTGCTCATTGTCCATTTGTATATCTTTGGAGAAATGCCTGTTTATGCCCCTTGCACATTTTAAAATTGAGTTGTTTATCTTTTTTATCAGAGACAGATTTTTAAGAAGAGTGTGAAGACGAGAGACCCTTGTGCTTGAAGTGTCAGCCTTACTGATTCTGTACGGCTTTCTGGAGAAGGGTAGATGGGGACATATTCATCTCCTGGGCTTAATCTCTCTGATGCTTCTAGATTCTTCCTTCATTCTCGGTACTAAAAGGAGTGGTACTTTTCTTTTACTTTTCCTATAATATATCCTCCCTCTACCATAAGGAATGTTAGGCAACTATAGTTATTACCTAGTCATCATGTTGTACAATAAAGCTCTTAAAATTATTCATCCTAACTGAAATTTTGTATTCTTTGAACAATATCTCCCTATAGTTAATAACAATATATGGTATTCTTGAAAACTGCAAAAAGTAGATTTTAAATGCTCTCACCATAAAATAAATGATATCTATGTGAAGCAATGAATGTTAATTAGCATGATTTAGCCATTCTACATGTATACCTATTTCAAAGCAATAAATTATACACAATAAATATGTACAATTGCTATTTGTCAATTAAAAAATACATTTAAAAATTTTAAAAGGAGGCTGGGTGCAATGCCTTTGATCACCACACTTTGGGAAGCCAAAGTGGGAGGATTGCTTGAGCCTAGGAGGTTGAGGCTGCAGTGAACTATGAGTTCACCACTGCACTCCAACCTGGGCAACCAGAGTGAGACCTTGTCTCTTAAAAAAAATGTAAAAACAAAACAAAACCTCAACTAAATGTAATTGTTTCCCACGGTTTGGAGCACTAAAACAACCAGTAGCCTTAGAGTCACAAGATGGTTCAAGATCTAGTTTTGCAACCCATGAGTTGCTATGGTCTGACTGTTCCAGTTCCCACGAACTTCATGTATTGAAATCTTTACCTGCAAGGTGATGGTATTAGGGGGTGGAGACCTTGGGAAGCAGTTAGATCATAAGAGTAGAGCCCTCATGAATGGCATTGGTGCCTTTATAAGACAGGCCTAAGAGAGAGCCCTTGCCCCTTCCACCATGTGAGGTTAGAGTGAGAAGACAACAATCTGTGAGGATACAGGGCCCTTCAGGTGCAATGAACCTGCCATTGCCTTGGTCTTTGACTTCCTAGCATACAGATCTGTAAGAAATAGATTTCTGTTGTTTATAACTACCCCACACCCACCAAAAAAGAAGATGATACACAAATTCAGGTGGCTTTTCCTATAAGTCTATAGTGAATTGTGGATAAGGACTGCGCTGGCTTAAGCATCCCAGGCATGGCAGGCCCCTCATGCAGGAATAGCCACCAGGAACCGACTCCTTCAGAGGCTGCTCCTGTTGGATGCACTGATGACCAATGAGAGTATTCTACTGTATGTGGTAACCTGGTAAGGCCCCTGCCTTCATCCGCAGAGCCATCTATCCAGGGCAGGGCTCGGGGAGGAAGAGAACAGGTCAGCCTGGAAGCATTGTTTCTTTCTGTCCTTCTCTCTCAGGATTTTCTGGGAATCAAAAGGAAAATATTTTTCTGATAGTTTGGCAAAACATTTAATTAGAGGTGGTAATGAAAAGTCATTACAGCAGCACAATGTGCTCACTTTATGAGTTTGAATTAACATATTTAGGGGTACTCACAAGCTGTTTGGTGATTAGGGAACAATCCACTTAACATGAAAACAAATAAATAAATGAAACTGCTATGTGAAAAATGAATGTGCAGAAATCAGGCTGCATATAATTGCAACAAAACCAAAATTGAGCAGATATGGTTCCCACAGAGAGGTGGGATCATTCGCCAGCCTGGGCTGTTGTTTGTGGCTCTGTGTGCAATGGGCTCAAAGCCCAGTGGGGCTGCTGGAAAGTGGTAGGGTGAATTGATCTATTCAGTCAGAAGTAGTTGATGTAGTGACCGAATTATCTCAAGTGTTTCCCCTCCTGTTATGGAGACAAAACCTCTAAATTCAATGGATTGGATTTTTTCTAATCTTTAATCCTTTATGTTTGATATCATGTCTTCATAGCCAGTTTCCTCCTTAACCCAACTTCTTTCATCTTCAATCTTCTTAAACTTTAAAAGATACAACCTTCATATTTCCTTTGATCTTCACCTGATGGGCATGTTAGCTGTGTCCATCAGTTTCACTAACCTATTTATATGAAAACAGAAAATGTTTCACCTAGTATGACAGGCCTATAGATTATAAAAACTATTGACTAATTTCGTTGTTTAAAAAAAAAACAAAAAACAAAGAAGAAAAACCTGTGCTTTGTAAAAACAAATCAACAAAGCCGGCCATTTGTTATTTGTCTTTATATAACATGATGCGTGGCTGCTTGCTTTTTTCACTTTTTAACTGGCTATTTGGGTATCAAGTTCAACTGAAGCGTATTTTTGTGAACCGTCACAGTAGGGCCTCCCCATTTTATATGGTAGCTCACCAAACTGACTGCTGCTGCCAGCACCCTTTTAGTTTGCTCTTAATTCTCTTGGGAGCCCTATTGCTGGCAAGAAGGCTCCTCATCTAATTCCCATAATAAGTTTCATTGCCAGCAATGCCTCCCTGCCCTGAGCTTCATAAAGAGTATTATGCCTGTAGATTTTCCATAGAGTTTGATACCCAGTAGGGATATTCACAAGATGCCAAGGGTCTTCTACAGAGGAGGTACTAGAGGAGTATTTGTGGAATATATGGAGGACCAAGGATGCAGCAACTAAGCACTATGTATACTGATTATAGACACTTGCTTGATTTTTTGGGGAAAAACCTCCAGATAAGAAAAGCAGTCTCACTGGAGACCTTTGGGAAAATGAACAATAAATCTTTGGAGCTCTCCTAAAGTTGGTAAGTCTCAAGTTTCTCCCATAGTTCTATGTAAGAGTACTAGCTCATTATTTCTCATAAAAGTGAGAGACTGAATTTCATTCAAAGTATGAAATTAGGCGATTGTATGAGATCATGTGATTTCATTTCCTCTGTTAGGGCTTTCTCACCACTTGTAACTAGAATTTAAGAACAACTTTGTTGCACTTGAAAAAAGAATTAAACTGACCCACTCCAGTTTTTAAAATTGCTTCGTGACTTTTATGAACCACCCCTGTGAATTTAATAAAAACACAAACATTATATATGACAGGGAAATAGAAAATGTTCAACATAACCACTTTTATCATTAAGAACAGGCAGCATACAGAATGATTTAAGAATAAGTGCTAATATTTATGCATTTTTGTACCTGCACATATATTAGAATTGACTTCAAGTCTTAGTCATGGCCAGATAAGGACACAATGACTGTAGGAAGAGCAAAGTAGGAAGAGGAAAAAAAGGGGAAGAAAAGGAGAAATAGAGTAAAATGAATATTTCACGAGCTCCCAAAATGTATCAGGCACTGTACTAGGCATTTTCACACACCTAATTCCATTTAATCCTCACAACATTCTTACAATGTACATGCTTTTAAAATCCCAATAATATTAATAATATCTGTTAGGTACTTAGAGAGAGAGTGAGGGAGGGACAGAAAGGGAAGATGAAGAGGAAGGGGAAGAGGAGGAGGAGGGAGTAAAAAAGGGAAGGAGGAAGGGAGAGTGGGGAGGAAGGAAATCCAACGCCTGCCTCATTTCAAAATATTTGGGCTTGATTGACTTTGGGAACCTGCATTATTTATTTCATGATTCCGAGTCTCCCCTCTACCTCATCCAACTAAATTCAATTGTTAAATTAACTGGATCTTTGTGGATATCATATCAAATTAGAACTAAAAGATATTTGTTTCATAGTCAGGAGCCAAGTGGTTAGACCCAGTTCACAGCTCTTCAGTTGCTCTTACTGCTTCTGCAGAGGCTCTAATTTTTTTTTTTTTTTTTTTTTTTGAGATGGAGTCTCGCTCTATCGCTCAGGCTGGAGTGCAGTGGCACAATCTCGGCTCACTGCAACCTCTGCTTGCTGGGTTCAAGTGATTCTCCTGCTCAGCTTTCCGAGTAGCTGAGATTAGAGGCGTGCACCACCATGCCCCGGCTAATTTTTGTGGGTTTTTTTTTTTTTTTTTTTTTGAGACAGAGCCTTGCTCTGTCACCCAGGCTGGAGTGAGTGGTGCGATCTCGGCTCACTGCAAGCTCCGCCTCCCGGGTTCACGCCATTCTCCTGCCTCAGCCTCCTGAGTAGCTGGGACTACAGGCGCCCGCCACAACGCCCGGCTAATTTTTTGTATCTTTAGTAGAGATAGGGTTTCACCATGTTAGCCAGGATGGTCTCGATCTCCTGACCTTGTGATCCACCCACCTCAGCCTCCCAAAGTGTTGGGATTACAGGCGTGAGCCACCGCGCCCGGCAATTTTTGTGTTTTTAGTAGAGACGGGGTTTCACCATCTTGGCCAGGCTGGTCTTGAAATCCTGACCTCAAGTGATTTACCCTCTTTGGCCTCCCAAAGTGTTGGGATTACAGGCGTGAGCCAGCGCACCCGGCCAGAGGCTCTAATTTGAAGAGGATACTCATTTGCCTCTCCCCACTTCCATGGGGAGCTGTTTTTTTACCCTCCTCTGGTTTCAGATCCTTATCATCTTGAACAATTTTTGATCCTCATAGGCAACATTTGTTTTCATGTGTATAAATTTAAGGTTTACAAGTGCAGTTTTGTTACGTGGATATATTGCCTACTGATGGAGTTTAGGCTTTTAGTGTAATCATCACTGGAATAATGTACATTGTATCTATTAAGTAATTTCTCATCCCTCACCCGCTTCCCACATTCCCACCCTTCCAAGGTTCCGGTGTTTATTATTCCGCACTCTATGTGCATGTGTGCACATTATTTAGCATTCACTTATAAATAAGAACGTTAGGTATTTGACTTTCTGTTTCTGAGTTGTTTCACATAAGATAATGGCCTTCATTTACATCCATGTTGCTGCAGAAAACATAATCTCCTTCTTTTTTATGGTTGGGTATAGTATGCCATGGTGTGTGTATGTGTGTGTGTATATATATTTTTGTGTGTGTATATATATTTTATGTGTGTATATATACATTTTTTGTATCTAATCATTCATTAATAGATACTTGGATTGATTCCATGTCTTTGCTATTGTGAATAGTGTTGTGATTAACATGAGTGCAGATGTCTTTTCGATATAATGATTTCTTTTCCTTTGGGTAAATCACAGTAGCAGGATTGCTGGATCAAACGGTGGTTCTTTTTTTTTTTTGTTTTTTTTTTTTTTTTTTGAGTTGTCTTTCATACTGTTTTCCGTAGTTTGTACTAATTTACATTCCCACCAACAGTGTATAAGTTTTCTTTTTTCTCTGCATTCTTGCCAACATCTGTTACTTTTTTGACTTTTTTTTTTTTTTTTTTTTTTGAGGCGGAGTCTCGCTCTGTGGCCCAGGCTGGAGTGCAGTGGCCGGATCTCAGCTCACTGCAAGCTCCGCCTCCCGGGTTCACGCCATTCTCCTGCCTCAGCCTCGCAAGTAGCTGGGACTACAGGCACCCGCCACCTCGCCCGGCTAGTTTTTTGTATTTTTTAGTAGAGACCGGGTTTCACCGGGTTAATCAGGATGGTCTCGATCTCCTGACCTCGTGATCCGCCCGTCTCGGCCTCCCAAAGTGCTGGGATTACAGGCTTGAGCCACCGCGCCCGGCCTTGACTTTTTAATAATAACCGTTCTGACTGGTGTAAGGTATCTCATTGTGGTTTTAATTTGCATTTCTCTGATGAGTAATGATGTTGAGTATTTTATTATATGCTTGTTGGTCATTTGTATGTCTTCTTGAAAAATGACTATTCATGTCTTTTGCCCACTTTTTAATGGTTTTTTTTTTTTTTAAATAGCGACGGAAGGTGGTATGTTCCTCATACTTGATTTGTCATTTACAACTGAATTTTTCAGCTCATGGTATTGAAATCCAGAACCACTTTTTCTACATTCAAGTTTGAGTCAGCAAAAAAGAAAACCTTCTTGCATTCATTTGGAAGTAATACATGTCCTTTTGGAATTTCTATGTAAGTCCTTTCTTAGTGACAAAACAATCAAGTCCAAGTTAAAATGATAAAATACTAAATTCAGTGTTGCCAAGTAGAGTTTAATTTCATTTCACATACTATAATTTATAATTCTGGGTCCTAGGAGTCAAAGCCTCCTTAGACCACCCCTTTAATCCAGGCCTATCATTTGGAGATCTCATAGCTCCCTTCACCGTAAACACCCTCTGGTGCTAGATAGTGGAACTGAGACACTTCTTTGCTGATGACCTACTTGCTTTCAGATACAGAGCAACCAGAAGATGGTTCCTAGGATCTCATCTTGTGAATGACATCTTTCAGGACAGAACTGATGACTCTCTCTGGCAGTAAAAGACTGGAGAAGGCAGGGCAGATATATTTCATGGGCAAGAAGGGAAATAGTGTGTTGTGAAGCTTTGTTGTAGGCCTGCCAGGATCTGGTGAAGTAGGTGGGTGGGGAGAGCTTGTGTTCACAGAGGAGTCAGATGGTTAAAGAATTTATGGGCCGGGCGCGGTGGCTCAAGCCTGTAATCCCAGCACTTTGGGAGGCCGAGACGGGCGAATCACGAGTTCAGGAGATCGAGACCATCCTGGCTAACACGGTGAAACCCCGTCTCTACTAAAATACAAAAAAAATTAGGCGGGCGAGGTGGCGGGCGCCTGTACTCCCAGCTACTCGGGAGGCTGAGGCAGGAGAATGGCGTGAACCCGGGAGGCGGGGCTTGCAGTGAGCTGAGATCCGGCCACTGCCTCCAGCCTAGGCAACAGAGCCAGACTCTGTCTCAAAAAAAAAAAAAAAAAAAAAAAAAAAAGAATTTATGATAATTAAAATGATGTTGCTATGTAAGTCTGAAAGAATACAGCCATAAAAACACAATTACTGTAAAGTATGCGGCATCAGACCAAATAACCACTTGATGATGGCAACTATGCCTGTGCCATAAAGAAACCTGTGCTTTTGTGAGGAGAAAAAATATATTTATTATGTCTATTTGCATCTCATGTTAATTGTTCACAGCAAATCCATTGATTAGGCAATGATTCCTTGCAAGATGGGGCTGGATCAAATAATGCACAAAGTACAGGAAACAAAACATGGTTGTGAGATGAGAGGATGATTCTGAGAAACAGGGTCAAGCTGAGAATTCTCTGGACTCTCCCTGGGCACCTGCAGTCATAGTTCTAGAAATGTGCAGAACAGTTTGAATGAGAGATTAGATCTGAGTTCTGGGGTTTTCTTTTCCCAAATGCTACTGTGTAAAGAACGGCTTGCCTGGATATGAAAGAAGTGCTAATGGAGGAAAACAACAAGGACTGTTTCACGGGAACCTGCCACACAGGGTTCCTGTTTGAGGTAGGGATTTAGTGACACTGCCTGAACTCAATTAGAGTGAAGCCAGGCTTTCTGCATTCTGCTAGTTTCACTGCAAACTGTGGCCAGTGGGGCAGCCTTGGCCCCACAGTGGTGAGGAGTCAATATTCAGTGACAAACACCTGTCTAGGAGGTCACAGGGCCATTTTTGACTAGTCTTCCCAATCTGGACATTGTGGAGTAGAATCAGCTAGGCATGTGAATGGCATCTATTTACACACACACATACACACACACACAGAGGACTATACTGTTTTCCTGGACAATCATTTTTCCCACATTTCCTGGAGGAACTACTGGAATCACAAATCACAATTTGTGGCTTGTCCTGGGTAATGAGTCATTGGATGGAATTTCATTTGGTAGATTCAGAGAGAGTTAGTGTTGATCTATGAAGCCGGATGATTTAAGAAATGGAAGCAATAACAAGTAAATTGCTTTTCTCTTGTACTGCAAAATGCTTTCTAGGTGTTTTTGGCCTTTCTTTTTAAAATGGATTTATAATGTCATTTCTCTCCACCTCAAGGTTCAAGTAAACCTCTTTGCTCTGATGAATCCTAAATGACTCCTCATTTCCCACAAACAGATTGTTCAAAGGAGTTTTTAATATCTTGTTTTCGGGCCAGGTGCAGTGGCTCATGCCTGTAACACCAGCACTTTGGGAGGCCGAGGTGGGCAGATCATGAGGTCAGGAGATCGAGACCATCCTGGCTAACACGGTGAAACCCCATCTCTACTGAAAAAATACAAAAAAATTAGCTGGGTGTGGTGGTGGGCGCCTGTAGTCCCAGCTACTCTGGAGGCTGAGGCAGGAGAATAGCGTGAACCCGGGAGGCAGAGCTTGCAGTGAGCCGAGATCGTGCCACTGCGCTCCAGCCTGGGCGACAGAGTGAGACTCCATCTCAAAAAAAAAAAAAATTCTGGTTTTACACTGGAAGCTGGAATTTTTAATTCTGTAGGACACACAAATGAATATACATTTCCTGTTAGAGGCTTTATTTATTCTGACTCCTCTCATGAAAAATTATGTCCAACTATGTTCAAATTCCTTGACCTTATAATCAAGTCTTGCCACTAACCAACCTAGACTCACTTGCCTTTATTTATTTGTTCATCTGGAAGCAATAGGAAAGCCTTAGAATCTGCCATTTGGTATGCTAGTTGTTAAAGAGGATACAGAAAAGAAAAAGGTTCTGGGATACAGATAAGCCCAGCTGCTTCCTTCAAGCAATTAATTCACTGGCCTTTGGCCAGGACAGATATGTGAGTGGACACTCCTATGAGATATGTTGAACCTGTGTTGAAGTGTGTGCAAAGGACTATGGGAGGAGAGGAGAGCTGTTGCTTCTCACAGCAGCACCCCTCTACCTGGGAGGCAGAGAGTCCAAGAATCTCCAAAATGGCCTTTTCCATCTTCATAATGGCCTTCCAGCCTTCCCATTTGTGGGCACGGGTGCCTCCTGCCCTAGCAACCTTAAGGTGCCCTGTTGCCAGGACCCTGAGACTCCCTCATGTTTACAGATAGACTGTAAATTACACATGAAAAAGGTCTCATATTAACTATTTTAACTTTACAGAAACCCCACAGAAGTGCAACCCACTAGGTCTTGAGCTCCTTGAAGGCAAGGACTATGTAACGCCACATCTGTGACCCAAGAACCCAGCACAAAGTGTTGCATATAGCAGATGCTCAATAAATGTTTTAAACTGCTGGGGGAAAAAGCACTATGGGAATCTGGAGAGAGGGGCCAGCTAACTCCACATAGGGGACCCTGGAGCTGTGCTCAAAAATGTGTGGTCCACTGCTTCACTTGACGAGCCTGAAACATATGTAGAGATTTATAACGGATTAATAGGCTCAAGAATTTGAAAGGGTACTCCAGACAGCTCAGAGCTCTGGCCCCCAGAATATGTGAGGCATCGAAACAGGAAAGTAAAACGTTTATAGCAAATTTCTTCCCCCCTCCACCCCAGACAAAGTCTTCCTCTGTCACCCAGGCTGGAGTGCAGTGTCGCAATCTCAGCTCACTGCAACCTCCAACTCCCAGGTTCAAGCAATTCTCCTGCCTCAGCTTCCTGAGTAGCTGGGATTACAGGCACCTGCCACCTCGCCCAGCTAATTTTTGTATTTTTAGTAGAGACGGGGTTTCGCCATTTTGGCCAGGCTGGTCTCAAACTCCTAACCTCAGGTGATCTGCCCGCCTCGGCCTCCCAAAGTTCTGGTGTTACAGCCATGGCCTAAAATATTTATAGCAGATTTCTTATCAATCTGGTTCTCTAAACCACAGGGACCACTTGGTGAACCTGGAGTTTGGTGACTGCGAGGAGACTCATAAATGTATTTGAGTTACCTTCATACAGCTACAATTTGGAGGAGGATCTCCAGGAAGATACTGAGAGGAGAAGTAATCATCAGGTACTGTTTAAGGGAGCAACTGTTATTACTATCATTAGTGGGTTGGGGACAGAGACGGGTGGGGGAGGTGCTCTGCAGGCTGTGTTTTACGTAACTGGTGCTCCATCCTCCTCCTCCTGTTCCACCACTCCTCTGTGCAGCTTTTCATCTCATATGCATTTTCCACCATGGTGGCCTTTGTAAGACACAAGGTGAGCAAACTGCTTGTTAAGGTAAGACAATGGAGGCCCCATTTTAAAAAGGTTACGGTGTCCTCAAAAGCGTCAGCGCATCCCAGGAATCGTTAACAGTGTATGGAATGCACAGGCTGGTATTTTCCAAAGGCCACACTAACCTTTTCAAGCATGGAACAGGCTAAAAGGAATGGATTTCTTCACCATTTCAACAGAGAAGAAATCTTTTTAGATTCTTATTTTTATTTGCTTGCTGAGAATCATCTGTGTGGAGCTCAATGTGGAGAAATGAATTCTGAACATTTTAGCAACTCACTTAAAATACCATTAGAAAGCACTTGGGTTATTAAAAGCTGGAAACAAAGGACTAGGAGCCCTCTGGTGCTAATAACACCTAGGGAGAAAGCGAGAGCCACCTATGCCCTCATGTTTGCCAAAAATGTCTTTGAATTTAAACTCTTCATTGTTAAGAAGGGAAGCTTACGTTTTGCCAAACCCTTTTTGCCTTTCAGTACACCCACTTTTCCATGTAATTGACTCAACACTGCTATTTGCATAATTGTCGTATTTTTCTGCTTCCCAAGAGGTCTGTTAAGTGTAAAGGTGAACTACAAAGCTTTGACAAAGTGCACATTTATGTGTGATGTGCAATTCTCAAGTCATGAAGAAAATTACATCTTTTTCCATTGAGTTTATCTTATACTTGGAAATGAAATATTCAAAACTCATTGCCCCCTGAGATGAGTTTAGCCTGCTTTTCTTTAACTTGGCCAAAGTGCAATTTCCTGAGCCTTGGGTCTTCAAATAATGATGTTGCCACGGGACCCTGACTGTATCAATGACCTAAAGCAGAGGCATTTTTCTTTAAGCTTTGGAATAACAATAAGCTCTTTTAGTTGGAATCAGGGATTTCATCACAGCTGGGCCATCCATTAGCTCTGAGAGGTCAGAGAGATCATTTAACCTCTCAAAGCCTCAGTTTGTTTAACTGTAAAATGGGGATGCCTTTAACTCACGCATGTATTGAGTGCTTATATGTGAGGAAGTGTTTTACCCAGGGCTTGGTACATAGTAAGTGTTCTAATAAACACATGATATTGCCTCGTTCCTCTTCTTTTATAGTAGGTGGATGGCATTTAAATGAATGAGAGGGCTTGAACTTTAGCATAGGAAAAGAATGGAGTTCTTTTCTTGCCACTTTTTTAGGGAGTGGGAGGATGCGGGTGCAGGGAGCTGTGTGACCTTAGGCAGGTTACTTAGCAGGACAGCCTCAGTTTCTGTATCTGCAAAGTGGGGATGGATAATAGAATGTGATTGTGCATATAAACAGCATGTAAATGCTCAGTGTTACTTGTAGTTATTCACATTTCATCCTTAACAGGGGTCATTATCAGGCTTAAGATATGGCCCTGAAAACTTATGTTCCCTCCAGGCTTGCTGTGTGTTGTCCCATCACTTTTCACATTGGGGAGAGTGGAATGTGCAAGTTCGCTTCCTGTGAATGCTCCTGGAAGCCTCCTGCTTACTTCCCCAAGTGGGGACTAGATTTTTACAGGTTTCCTAATTGCTGTGTGCTTGAGGCTGCAGCCTGAGGGCATCGGATTACAGTGCCAAATGGAGAAATCGTATTCTGGGTGTGATACTGATCAGAGCAGGAAGATAGCAGGACACTAGACATCCGGCATCTGACGGCTGGTCACTGGGGTCACTTTTGAGCCCTAGTTTCCCCTTGGCAAGGTTAGCCACTGCATGCCAAGTGTTTCATGGGCAGAATTCTAGCTAAGCACTAAACTCTGACAGAGAAGGAGAAATATAGGCTGGCAGGAGGGCTGGCATTGCCTTAATGTCACAGCTGGAACTCACATTCCAATGAATGAATGTTGACTTAATGGCTTATGTACAGGACCCAACACAACATTAACAGATCAAAATAAGAGGAAGTTGGAAAGTATCTAAGTTTCCAGAAACAGGTAGTTAAATATATTAACATAAATCTACTGGATAGACTTATGTAATCATTTTTAAAAAATGAAAACATGGTCATTAATGTTAGAAAATATCTATGTTATAATGTTAGGTTAAAAAGGATAAAAATATATAGTATAATTAGAAATGTGAAACAACTACAATAGGCAAATCTATAAAGACAGAAAATGGATTAGTAGTTGCCAGAGTCTGGGAATAATGAGGGTTGGGGAATCATTGGCTGAGGGACATGGGGTTTCTTCTGGGAGTGATGAAAATGTTCGAAAATTGATTGTGGTGAGGGTTACCTCCGTGAATATACTAAAATCCATTGAATGGTACACTTTACATGGATGTGTTGTATGTTATGTAAATTATATCTCAATAAAGCTGTTACTGACAACAAGAACAAATCTTGTACATAGAAAAACAGAACAGAAAGACATTTTCCAGAAGGCTAACCGTGTATGTAAGTTGGTAGCGAATTGTGACTGATCTTTCATCTGTATTTGTTCACATTTTTAAATACAGTGATTAAGTTTAGTGATCACATATGTAGTCTCATATTAAAATGAAAAAAACTATTGGAAAGACAAACAAAAATGAATTAATGCCAACCTTTTCAGCTCATGGAATTGAAAATATAAATCATTTAAAAAGTAAGAGATAAAAGTTATTTTTATACTAGATGAAAATGTAGCATAGAGTGTACGGTCCCGTGTACTCTGGATTAAATATCAATACTTAATCTTTTCATTAATATTTTGGCTTGTAATGAAATTGCCAAACACAATGGTATACATAAAACACATGGCATAACTGTTGGAAAATCTGTGATTTAAAAAACTTTTTTTTTTTTTTTTTTAAGGTGGAGTCTCCCTCTGTCGCCCAGGTTGGAGTGCAGTGGCGCGATCTCGGCTCACTGCAAGCTCCGCCTCCCGGGTTCCTGTCATTCTCCTGCCTCAGCCTCCCCAGTAGCTGGGACTACAGGCGCCCGCCACCGCGGCCGGCTAATTTTTTATACTTTTAGTAGAGACGGGGTTTCACCATGTTAGCCAGGATTGTCTCGATCTCCTGAACTTGTGATCCGCCCGCCTCGGCCTCCCAGAGTGCTGGGATTACAGGCGTGAGCCACAGCGCCCGGCTAAAAAAACATTTTTAATAAACTGTTTTCTCTGAATTGACATCTATCCTTGTTTAGATTTAGAGCTTTTGAAACTTTCAGAATAAAAATTAAAAATTATCTTTGTAATCATAACGCACCCCTAATTTACATCTCCTGATCTTAAATCTATTAATTATATTAGCTTTTATCAAAACATTCAGATAAGTGTTCTTCAAATGATTAGTACTTAAGTACTGGTTGGAGATGAACTTTTGCAAGTGAATAATGTCGTACAATCCATTCTTTCCATTGGAGCTTAATTCTGAAGCTCAGAGACTCCCTAGCTCTCCTCGCCTCACCATGGTAATTTATCATTATCCTTTGTCTCCTGTAATGTTTGCTTCTTTGGCCTACCTGTAGCATAAACCTTTTGGTTGTTTTGCAGCTATTTCAGTTAAATAACTCAAGTCCTAAAAACCACAGAAAGAAGAGAATGTGCAAAGCAATCTTATTTACGAACCACCAGCTCCTTCTCAACATAATTGCCATGTGTTTTATACTGAAAGGCAAGGAACAGTTGCCTTGTTCTACTTTGGTGTCCAACTCAGCTGTTTCAGATTCATCCTGTTGCTTTAAGCATCTGTTGACAGGTGGGAAAGTTCACTGTGAAGAGAAACATTGTTGCCCTGGGTGGCTTCCGCCTAAGACAGGCCTGACCCTTTTGTTTCTCCCCTGGAACGGAACCAAAGTGTTCCTCCCAGCCCCATTAAGTACAGCTGTTGGGTAATTTTAGTAGATGAGAACCGTTTCCGAAGTATCTCGGTTCTGAGAACTGAGAGGCAGTGTCCAGAATGCACTGGGACAAGCTCGTATGCTGTAGAATGTTTGTAAGTGGCTGGGACTTACAGAGGAGAGGCCTGCATGTTATTAGTCCTCTTTGTCTTGGACATCTTGAGCCTCCCACTTGAATATCCTCTTAGGCTCTCATTTTGTACCAGAAATTCTGGAAACTGGAGGGCTATTTTGTTGAAACCCCTTATTTTACAGAGTAGAAGACCGATGTCGGGGTTAGTCAAGTGTTTTGTTTCACGCTACAAAGTCAGTTAGTGGAATTCGTCTGCCTATATAATAGCATCACAGTATTTCACAGTGTTTTCTCTCCCGTCTTTGTCAGCTGGGAAACCTCTTTCTCCTCATGTTTATTATTTGGCCCTTAATCCAACATAATGAAATTACAGGTACATATAGTTTGTCACGGGGTTTCCAGTTAGATCTCAGAGACCTAAAGGAAAGAAAGTTCTGGAAAGTTCTGGAAAAACAAAAATCCTGAGATAGTTTCTTGACATATGTCTTCTTTAAAATCTTTAAAATCAAACAAAACAACCCCTTAGTGTCTTCTCTGTCACCCCTTCACTACCTTCCTTTGTAATCTGCACATGTAACCATTCTCTTGGGCAGTAGTAGAAAGGTACATGTGGAGTAATGGAATTTATGTATTCACTGGGGGTGAAATGCCCTGGGAATTCCTGCACTGGGTGTGAAAACTTGGGCCTGGGGACCTCACTAATGACTTTTCAAGAGCAGTTCTTTACAGAGCCCAAGTCTTCAATCTTGTAACCGGACCATCAACCCCAGTGTCAGCCTACTTTAAAGGAGGCCTCATAAAGTCAAGGTTCCAGCTCTTTCTAATGGCTTTAGCTAATGGAAAACCTGGAGGGGAAAAATGAAATCGTTCTCAAACTTCATACAGGTAGAAAGGAGAAAATCTCTGGAAGTTCTGAGAAGTGACAGGAATGTAAAATTTTGGGTTTAAAACGTAAGGAGTAGCAGGGGATGATGAAGAACCCTTAAAAATGCCTGCTTTTATTATAGGCAGTGGAAAAAATGTGAGTCTCAATTTGCTTGCCCCTGGATCACTCCACGTAGCAGAATAAATGAAGGCTAGAATCAGATGAGAATTTCTTATGACAGGAATCTGAAGGACTTTACCTCTATAGTTGTTTTGCCTTTGCAGGCACTGGGTGACCTGGTCCCATGTCCATCCTAGTGGGCCCTGTATGATCCAATCCAAAGGCCCCCTTTATATTTCCATTTTATCATTCCCTCTTTCTTAGAATTTGATTGATATATGTAAAAGCGTTCTGGAAAATACTTAAAGCATGGTACAAATATAAGAGAAGCCATGCAGGTATGGAATTACTTTAAGAAGTATCATTTTATTCATTTGTCTGGCTTGATACCAATTACCTGATGCAGTTGTTAAGGGCAGAACCATCCAGAGACCTTTGTATTCCCTGCTCCCTGATTTTGTTTTGCAGATAATATAACTATACTTCATAGAAAACACCAGTGGTGGCTATGTTGTGCATAGACACAAAGTGATCCCAAGGCAACCATAGGAGAGTGACAAAAAGAAATCACCAAAAATTCCCTCATCACAACATAAACATTGTAACAATTGTGTGGTTTTGTCTTTTTTGTTTTCTCTGTTCCTTTTTTGTCAGTACAAGTAAGTCATCATGAACAAACAAGCTTTTGTATCCTGCTTTTTTTATCCTGACATGTTCACAGACCATAACCTAGTCACAAGCAAGTACATCTTCTATCCAATGATTTGTTTGACCATCACTATGCACATCATTTTTCTCATGTTTCAAATGATTTCCTTAGAGAGACATCCGGAAATGGGATTACTGAGTCAAAGGTTCTCAACCTATTTTAAGGCCCTTGATATGTAGTGGCAAATTGCCTTCCTGAAGGGCTGTGCCGGTTGACATGGCTGGCAGCAGCAAGGCTTGAGTCTTCCTCTGGACCTGTACATGGGAACAGTTAACATTAAAAATTTTTAATGAGTATAATTTAGATACAATAAAGTGGACAAGTCTTTAGTGCATAGGCTTGGGGAGTTTTTACATACCTACATTTGGGTATATTAATATATTAATATTATTAATATATTATTAATATTAATCATATACACATAGGCTTAATTTATGCATCTATATATGCTTCACACACATATATATACACACATATGTATATATTCATTATGTACAGGATCCAATACAACATTAACTTAGATACTTTCCAGCTTAGATATTAACTTAGATCTTTCCAGATCAGAATAAGAGGAAGTTGGAAAGCATCTAGGTTTCCAGCAATAAGTAGTTAAATATATTAACATGAATCTACTCGATAGACTATTATGTAAACATTTTTTAAAAATGAAAACATGGTCATGTTTGAAAATGCTTATGTTATAATGTTAGGTTGAAAAAGGATAGATGTAATTTATATATATAAAATATATGTACAGCATATATATCTACATATTTGAATATATAAATACAGCATATATATACTTAAATTATATAAATATATGTAAAGCACGTATATACTTAAATATATAAGTACATATTTATATATATATGTTGTACATATATTTATATATATAAATCACACCTGGGGGTGTGTGTGTGTGTGTATGTATATGTACATACATATATGATATTTCCATATCCCCAGGAAGTTTTCTGGTGCCCAGTCGGTATCTCCACCCACCCCCGAGGTCACCACTATTCTGAAAGCCCCTTACTTTTGAGTGATTTTGGAAATGTTCCTCTCTCATCTGAGATGATTTGACAGGCAGTCTCTGAAGGAAGATTTTCACGGCTTTGGTGTCGCCCAGACTTCTGCCACCTCACATTGGCAAGCCCAAGAAGATATGCCCGCTCTTTATTTCATTGCTGCCCAGTTGCCTGTATTGAGCTTAGCTATCCTGTGCCCAGGTTGCCTTAGGGATCACTTTGTGACTATGTGAAGCTTATCCACTGCCTTTTTTTTTCCCTTCAAGAATTAACAAAACCACTACCATGTGTTCTGAACCATGTGCGCTAGCAGGTAGTGGGTGACAAAGAAGGTGTCTTACTGAAAGAAAGCAGGAGCCATGCTGACTTTAAAGAAACACCCCCACCCCCAAATGATCCTGGCTGTTTTCTTTCCATAGATGAGTTAAAACAGAAGATATGAAGTGCTTGCTTTGCAAATTCTGCAATACTTTGCCATGGCAAGTCCCTAGAAAGTAGATTAAAAGTGGATCTCCCAGAGTGATCAGGATTGGGCAGATAAAATGGTATGTTTGTGTTGGTCAATCGAGTTTGAAATACAGGTTCAGAGAGTAAATACTCTCTTGCTGAGACTAAACAGTCATTTTGTTGTTCATTTTGATGAAAATCATGGCTCCCAGTTTTTCATGAAAGCTATCCTTTCTGAGACAGACTGGCTCTTCATGAGTTATCAAGCGCCTGAAATCCTCTTCAACAGCAAAACCGAGGGGCAACATCAAGGTGAGGAACATCATGGGCAAGAACTTACAGCTCAGCAGTGGTTGTAGGTGTAAATTCAGTGTCCCAAGTCAGAAATCAAGAGGTCTAAGCCCAACATAAAAGGCAAAGAAGGGAGGGAATTAACAAAGATGAAGACTGGGAACAACGTTAGGGGCTTTCATATGTAATAACTCATTTAATATTTGCAATAAGATTTTGAGGTTGATCTATATAAATCTCCCTTTAAACGGAATTGAAACATGTGCAGAGTCTCACAGTTATATTTCCTCTTTGCCTCTTTCCTTCCCTCTTTTCTTTCTTTTATTCCTTCTTTTCCCACTGTTGACACATTCCAGGACACACATCCTCTTCCTGTTTTCCTTCTCCTTCGTGTCTTTCTCGTCCTTTGCTGTAACATCTTCTGCCATAACAAACTGTCACTTATCCAGTGTGGCATGCCCTGTGAAGCCTTCCCTGACACTGTGAACCATAGTAAGTTTATAGGACCCTTCAGTGTTGGAGTTCTATCTTTTGCAGCTCCCACAGCACCTATAGAAGTTGTGTTCACAGAGCACTCAACAATTCCTAGGCTTGAATAATGCTGTGACAAAGATGGGGTTCTGTTGAGAAGACACAGTAGCCACTGTCAGCATAAAGATACAAATGGTCCTTATGAATGGATGGCGGGCCTTTGAGTGATTTCTTATCAATGGAAGTGCCTTAGGAAATGCCCAGCTGCTGCCTTAAAATCAACATCATTATCCAACACTGGTCACTGAGTTTGTTCCTTTGCTACCCTCCCCACTTGCATGTGTAAGCCTTTTTGGCCATATTTTATTTTAGTATTTCACCAAGGAGTTTTCAGGCATCTTAATTAACAAAAACATATCAAGCAAGAAGGAGACGGCCTTGACCATAGTATGTTCTTTACCAGGACTCTGTAGACAGGTCCCCAGCTGCATACACATCAGGAGCTTCCATTCTCTCCAAGGACCCGTGAACAGTTCACACCTCCAGTGCTAGATTAGAACAGACATGAAATTCAAATACTGGTAGGTTGTTACAGGTGTCCTCTGAAAAGAACAGTGCTAAAATAATTAGTGCCTCTAATTATCAGTGTGTTCACATGCTTTATATTTTTAAAGGGCTACAGCAGTGCTGTACAATAGAAATATAATGTGAGCCATATATATAATTTTAAAGTCTTTTGGTAGTCAATTTAAAAATGTAGAAAGAAACATGTGAAATTAATTTTAATAATATGTATTTATTTTAACTGAGTAGGCCCCAAATATTATCACCTTGACATGTAAATAATATAAAAATATTAATGAGGTATTTTACCTTTCTTTGTTCTAAGTCTCAGAAATCTGGTGTGTAATTTATACTTACAGCCCACCTCCTTTTAGGCTGGCCATATTTCAAGTGTTCAAGAGCTCTGTGTGGCTACTGGCAATCACATTGGCCAGCACAGGCCCAAAGAAACTTCGAGTGGAGTCTTTCCTATAAAGGTAGAGCTGTGTTTGTTCATAGGCAAAACCGAAACCAAAACAAAAAATCACTCAGTATGTTTATTGATCCCATGTTCCATGCTAGACGCTAGAGTGGGGAGACAAAAGGGTACAGTGCAGCCTCTACTGTAAAGCACTCACACCTGAAAAGTGAAATCATTTTGCTTGTAATTTATAATGTGTCCAAGCACAAGGCAGTTTTTGTGATTAATTCTCAAGCAAGTGATTTGGGCAGTTTAGGACTGTGAGTTTAGAGGAGAAAGTAATCCCTACTATTTGAGATGGTTGTGGAGTACAAGGGACATTGGCCAAAGTATGTTATTTGTCTGAGATGGGGAGAGAGGAGAGCAAGCAGTTCAGGTGGGAGAGACAGCTTGAGCACATGCACAGAAGCATTGTGACACAGCGAGTAGATTATGTTGGCTGTAAAGGAAATTGTTGAAAGAAAGTTGGAATTCCTTTTGGCTATATTACAGAGAGGTGGACTATATAGAGAGATGGTTAATAGACCTCAGTTAACAACAGGGATGAAAAATAATAATTGCAGTTAGCATTTTCCTGATTAGGGGCCAGTCCCTGTCCCAAATTCTTTGTATTTTTTTGTCATTGAATATTACACATGAGAAAGTGGAATCTCTAGAGAGGTAGAAGGACTTGTCCAAGGTCACACATCCACAAAGTTGGCATAGCAAAATGTTGACTCCAGAGCCTTCTGAGTTGAGAGCATTTACTTTAACCAGCAGCAGATATGCTCCTGAGAATGTTGGAAGCTGTGATCTCTGTGTTTGATTAATGGGAGGACCCCCAGCCCTATTGACAAAGGTGTTGCCGAAGTGCTGAGGTACCACCTCAACATATGACAGAGAATTTCCAGGCCAAGGATTCTCTGCAGTTTGTTTCTTCTGGACAGATACAAACGGGCCTTTTAGCATGATGCCCCTGGAAGCTGACTGAGGTCACTGACTCAGGTCTTTACAACCCAGTGTTCCACTGGTTGGTTTCCTCCTTTCTCTCTCCTTGTATATCCCAACATCATACTAGAATACTGGGATCTCAGAGACCATTTAGTTCAAGGTCCTGTTCTCATAGAACAGAAAACAGAGGCTTAGAGAGGAAAGGACTTTGCTCAGAGTCACACAGTTTTAAAAGTGTCAGCTGGGGCCCACATCAGGACTCTCTCCACCCAGTGAGCTATGCTAGTGTTTACCAAAGGCCTTCTCTGTAGAAAGCAACACATTCAGATTAGGAAGTGTATTTCAATCACTAAGTAGTTGTTTTAGCTTTCTAGGGTTAACAGTTGAGAAACTGTATTATAGATGAAGGTATCTCTGAATTAAGAGGTGGATTTCAGTAATGATTGCTATGAAATGAGTTTCTGGTAAGTGGCCTCTGTAACCTTATGGGTTTCAATAAAATCAGATGTCATTCAAATGGAAAAAATGTTGACCCTGCTGAATGTAATAAAATGGCACTTTTGAATGCAGCAAATCTTTTAAACTCACATTTAAAAGAAAAGCAATGACTTTTAAAATTAAAGTTTAATGGTATCTCTTACTTGGAATACGGTTCCAGTTGGAGAATAAATCATAGAATAAAAACACCTAGAGTAACAACAACAACAACAAAAAATGCTTAGAGTAACCACAGAGTAGAGGCCAGACCTTCTGGCAGGTATTCAGGCTGCCTTCCTTATCTGACAAACTGTTCACAACAGAGAGCAGTCAGTCCCTCTAAGTCTGGCCTCAAAGGTCCCAACACTTTGAATTCCTTTACCCTTTTTCTTCTGACTTTGGCAATCACTTCACTTTATGGCCTTGCTCCAGCCTTCTTTGTCCAAAGATACACTGTCTGCTTTTCTACTTTGCTTGAAAGCAAAAGCATTTTAGAAAGCTAAGGCCTGAAATAGCTAGTTGCTACTTAATATTTGCTGATTATCCTTGCATCTGCTGGGACCTGGTGCTTGTCGTGCTTATGCAGTACAAGGAGGGACCAAAGAGGCAGAAGACAGTCCCTGCCACAGCGAAGCACAGTCATTTTAGAGGACACAACTAAAAACATGAAGCAATGATCAAACCCCAAAGAATACAAGAGTGTGCTGAATGATGAGGTGCAGATACTTCTTAGAGGCATTTAGGTGTAGCTGGACTAGATTGTTTCTGTATTGCATCAATAGATTGGTCTATGTTGACTATTCCATTTCATGATTTGTCAGGAATGGACAAGATGGCAGAGTTCAGGCCCCAAATTTACCAAAATAGAAGTTTCACCCATCAACTAATGAGTGGATAAAGAAAATATGGTATATATACACCATGGAATACTACGCAGCCATAAAAAAATGAAATAATGTCTTTTGCAGCAACTTGGGTGGAGCTTGGGGCCATTATTATTATTATTATTATTATTATTATTATTATTTTCTTCTGAAGTCTCACTCTTGCCCAGGCTGGAATACAGTGGTGTGATTGATATCAGCTCACTGCAACCTCCACCTCCTGGGTTCAAGTAATTCTCATGCCTCAGCCTCCCAAGAAGCTGGGTCTACAGGTGCGCATCCACCACTGGCTTTGTGTGTGTGTGTGTGTGTGTGTGTGTGTGTGTGTGTGTATGTGTGTGTTTAGTAGAGACAGGGGTTTCATCATGTTGGCCAGGTTGGTCTCGAACTCCCAACCTCAAGTGATCCACCAGCCTCAGCCTCCCAAAGTGCTGAGATTACAGGTGTGAGCCATCATGCCTGGCCTAGAGGCCACTATTCTAAGTGAAGTAACATAGGAGTGAAAAACCAAAATTCATTTGTTCTCACTTATAAGTGGAAGCTAAGCTGTGAGTCTGCAAAGGCAAGCGGAGTGACACAATGGACTTTAGAGACTCAGAAGGAGGAGGGCGGGAGTGGGCCAGAGATAAAAAATAATAATACACATTAGGTACAAAGTTTACTACTGAGGTGACAGGTGCACCAATATCTCAGAATTCACCACTATGTAATTCATACATGTAACCCCAAACCACTTGTACCCCAAAACTGTTGAAATAAAAAAACTTAAAAATATATAAGTTCCATTTCAGCATGAGAAGTACTTCTTAGAGGAGTGTTCTTAACATAGGTTCCAGTACCCGTGAGGTTTGTGCATAAAAAGGACTCCATAGTCAAGCCATTCCATATCTTCCTCTTGGAGACTTGAAAGACATGTTCATATATTAAAGGCTTTCAACATTTTTTAAATCAAAGTCTTGCAGCTCATAACTTTGACTTTAACCCAGTATTAACCAAACTGGTCTTCCTACAGAGCCGTTATTTCATAGTCCATGTTCCATGGGCCTGTGGCAGAACGCACGATGGGAAATGCTGCTTTACAGTGGACTCTTGGCTCCCCAGTAATGGCTAAATGCCTGATTTGGTTACAGTTCTGTCAGCCCCTGTTCTTTCCAGATGGGAATCTTGTGCAGGAAGTAAGAAAGAGAAACTAGCCCAAGCTATTTTAACAATATGCCTGTGACTGAAACAGCCTCCCTGGATGGTTGATAAACATTTTCCCTCTCTTAAGGGAAAATCATGCACAGAAACATCACATACAAATAATTTACCAAGCTGTAATATGCTATAAATAACAAGCTTGCTAAATAATGAATTAACCCAGCTGCTGATTCACAGGTAAATATCTCTTGTAAAGCAGCATTTTTGTGGATTTTACAGCTTAGTTAATATCCACTCGTATTTCATTAGGACACTTCAGGTGAAGCATTGGGGTAATAATGCAGATATATTTGAAAGTGATATAGCGCATATCAGGAGTCCAGGCAGAGTTTGGGGAGCTGCCAGGATCCTTTTCTCTTAGCCAGAGCGTGAAGAGAGATTGTCCTGGGCCTTCCTCTTCTCCTTCCTCCATGGTCTTGCTTTGCCCAGCTCCTCAGTGCAAGCCTGAGTTGCTGAGCAGGATGCGGCTCTGAAATCAGAGAGGGTGTCCTCTCCAAGACCACGGGCAGCGATGGAAGGAGAGGTAGCTCTGGGCTGGGAAAAGAAAGGAACACAGAAACCACTTTGGCCTACTCGACAGAGCCAGCTCTTCTGAGATTTTATGACACAGGTGTGCAGACTCTGGAATGCTGAACTCTGGATATTTGGATCTTTACTACTATTAACTTTCTGACTTGGGCAAGTCACTTATACTGTCTGTGACTCAGTTCCCTCATGTGTTAACAGGGACAATAAAAGTACTCCTAGGATTATTATGAAGATTAAATGAGTTTATATTGTCAAGTGCTAGAGCATTGCTTGGCACATAGAAAGTGCTTTTATTTCTTTATTTTTTGAGATGGGGTCTGGCTCTGTCACCAGAGTGCTGGAGTGCAGTGGTGAGATCTCAGCTCACAGTAACCTCCACTTCCCAGGCTCAAGTGATCCTCCCACCTCAGCCTCCTGAGTAGCTGGGATTACAGGCGCACACCACCACGCTCAGCTAATTTTCGTACTTTTAGTAGAGATGGGGTTTCACCATGTTGCCCAGGCTGGTCTCAAACTCCTGGGTTCAAGCGATCCTCCTACCTCGGTCTCCTAAAGTGTTGGGATTATAGGCGTGAGCCACCATGCTCTGCCAGCAAATGCCTTTTGAGTACAGTATTAGCTGTTATATTTGTTAGAACTGGACTGTTTTAAATTCTTGATTGTGGCATTCTCCAGCTCTGGTGTTGGATTCGGAGAACCTAGACCCTGGGGATTGGAGGGCCTGGGTGGGGAGGGGGTCACTGGGGTCACTCAGATGCCTCTTCTTGCCTCTGAAGAGTGGGAATGGGAAGGAGGAACTATGATATCATTAGAGTGAGGAAAAACTGCTTTGATGATCTCTCAGTAACTATGAGTAAGAAATATTCTCTTCTTTAAAAGGAATATTATATATCTTTCTTAATCAGGGCTTCATGGTCAGGAGAGGTGGTGAGAATTATCAGTAAAATCACTTTGAAAAGGAGGAGATCTGAATTTCATAATTAAACCCTAATTTGTTAATGGGAACTGACACCAAAAAACAAGATGCCACTATTTCTTCCTTGCAGTAACACCGAATGTTCTGGGCTGTGGTGGGTAGAAACAGGACATTCTCATTATTCCAGCTCTCGGGGTGGAGTTAGAGTAAATATCCTGCCCAGTTTGCCATCACACTAACACTGTAAACCCTACCATCAGCCTAATGACCATTCAATTCTGATTGAATGGAAAAGCAGCTCCAGCCCTTGATCTAACTTGTGGTTGATTACAGGGCTCATGCTCCATTACCCCAAACACTCCTATCAATTACCGGAGCGAGCATTCACGCTTATGCACCATCATAGATTTAGCTCATGCCAGTGGTTCTCAATAGCAGCCATCTGAAGCTCCTTTTGCCCACAGCTCCCTGGATAGCTCCCCCATTCCCTGCATGCTAGTCTTATAGTTTGGTCTTCAGCCTGCTGTCTGTCCTTTCTCTCACATTGCACAGGCTTTCTCCGATACCTATGTGCAAAATCTCTTTTCCATTCTTCCTTTCTCTGGCCCCTGGGTTCGGAAATCTCTGGGGATCATTATCAGTCCTCTGGCTGCCCCCTCTCCTACCTACCTCCATCTACCCTAGCTTTAGGACAGACCTATGGCGATGCCCAACTTTCTGCACTTTGAAATAGGGGTGATTGCTTTGACTTGGGCCCTGTCTGTTAGGGTCTTTCATCTGTCTATTTTGGACAAAGACAACAGCAGTGAAGCAGGGGGCCTTTGGATTGAGAGGCTCAGACTCTCAAACTCTTTTTTTTTTTTAAACTGTCTGGCATTAAGGGGCATAGTCTGCTTGCCTTCAGTAGACCTCAGACTGGGGAGGCTCGAGGTGCCTTCTAGGGCAGCCAGTTTGCATAGTGCCTTCTGAAAGTGGGGAAGATACACCGTTGCTGCCTTATAGCCTTCGTCCTTGGGCCTTGGAATGAAATACTTCAGAGCTCACTATTAACATTTGGCCAAGCCCCTTCCTCACCCCCACCCCCACCCCCATGAAGTGGGAAGAAATAGGGTGGCACGACATTCACTTTGACAAAGCTCTTTTTCTTTTCCCTACTTCTCAAAAAAAGCCTAAAGAAATAAAAACAGTTGCTAAGCTACTGGGTGAGCTCTATCAATGTGTTTTGAGGCAATCTTGACGTTAAGGACTCACGCTATCACATATTCAGCAGCTTAGACTAAAGGGAGGAAAGCAAGGTGCTTGAGAGGGCTCTCTTGCAAGTTCACTTATGTGTTAGGTCAAGTGCTTGGCTCTGGGATGGCAGGGGACATGGAGCATGACAACTGCAATTCTGTCTCCAGATGGGAAAGTAGAAGGGAGAATTTCTTCCCAACCTTCAAATTCTTCCAAGAGAGAATGCTGATTTGGAATCTTGCCTTTCTTTACCATTTATTTCAGAAAGGTTGGATCTCTAGGAAGCGTGGGTCATGCTCTTAGTTTTCTGGGTTTTTTTTTTTTTTTTTTTTTTTTTTGAGACGGAGTCTCGCTCTGTCACCCAGGCTGGAGTGCAATGGCCGGATCTCAGCTCACTGCAAGCTCTGCCTCCTGGGTTCACGCCATTCTCCTGCCTCAGCCTCCTGAGTAGCTGAGACTATAGGCGCCCACCACCTCGCCCGGCTAGTTTTTTGTATTTTTTAGTAGAGACGCGGTTTCACCGTGTTAGCCAGGATGGTCTCGATCTCCTGACCTCGTGATCCGCCCATCTCGGCCTCCCAAAGTGCTGGGATTACAGGCGTGAGCCACCGTGCCCGGCCAATTTTCTGGGTATTGTCTTTTGTACATATCACATGCAGTTGGTGCTACTGATGGGGCCTGGACACTACCTAGCTCTGCTGAGCTCCTAGCTCAATGTACTAGACCATTGTATTGTATTGTATTGTATTGTATTGTATTGTATTTTTTGTTTCCAGCATTTTCTTTTCAAAGCTGGTGAATCCCAGGTTATGCAAACTTTCATTTAACAACATTCACATAATCCCTAAATTCAGCATGGTATAGAACTTGTTAGGTCCGTTTGCTATATACAAATGCCATGCCTCCAGTTGGTACTGAGGAATGGTTCCCCACTCCTGGTTTAAAGGCATTAACACTGAGAATGGTGGAAAGAGAGCGTATTTCCCAACACTGCTTTGCAACATCTAAATCTTTCATAGTGGCCTAATCCACTCATTGCATGTTGGTTCTCAGTGTGGGGACAATGAGGGCATTACTGATTTTAGACTTGTTTTCATCAACTAGCTCATTCTGTGTGGAGTTGAGTTTAGAAAAAAAACAAAACAAAACATAAAAGTTAATGCAGCATGTGACACCCTCTGTGGAGGATACATTGAAAATACATCTTGGCTGGGCGTGGTGGCTCGTGGAAATGCAGTGGAATGGAAATGCTCAAGAGAGGGCTCCCAAGGGCTTCATCAGTAATAAATGTGCAGCCACAGACTGCTCTCAGAGGTGTCTTTCCCTTCAAAGCACACAGTGTCCAGGATCCTAGACCCCTGAGAGACAGGGACAGCCTCGTTTGTCTTCCAGGGCAGGACTGGGATGGGCCAGGGTCTGAGAGGGGTCACCAGGACAGGCTTTGTTCCAGCCACAGCCCAGACCTCTGCCCTCCAGGGTGGGATGTAGAAGGCCTTCTTGTACCCTACCCATTGGCTGCATCTGGCCCCAGATTTGAGGCCCTGATAATGAAAGCCCCTGGATGGCTTCCTCTCCCCTTGTGGGGGGCAACTCCCCGATGGGGTTAATGAAGATGTCAGAAATGCAGCAGAGGCTGGAAGATGGGAGGACAGAGATTGCCCCAGGCTGTGACCCCTGGTAGGAGCTGGGGCTCACCCCGCTGGCCTGTCACCTGTGTTGCAGAGCATTTGTGGGAGGACCCTCTTGTGGGAGGACCCTCATCTGCTGTCAGAGAGCCTGCAGTCTGGAAAGGACAATCTGAGAAGCATTGTCTTAGAGCAGACCCAAGACAAGCGTTCAGGGTCCTAAAGTTTTCCTGGGAGCTGATCCCGGGAGACACTTTCAGGGGAACCACTGAAACAAGGGAGGTATTTTGGACTAAATTGTGTCCCTGTTCAAATTTATATGTTGAAGCCCTAATCGCCAATAAGACTGTATTTGGAGATAGGGCTTTTAAGGAGATCATTAAGGTTAAGTGAGGTTATAAGGGTAGGTCCCTAATCTCATAGGTCTGATGTCCTTATAATAAGAGGAAGAGACACCAGAATCTCTCTCTCTCTCTCTCTCTCTCTCTCTCTCTCTCTCTCTCTCTCTCTCTCCTTGAAAGCACAGAGGAAAGGCCATGTGAAGATGCAGCTAGAAGGTGGCCATCTGCAGGCCGGAAAGCAAGCCCTCACCAGGAACCAACCCTGACAGCACCTTGATCTAGACATCCAGCCTGCAGAACTGTGAGAAAATAAACTGCTGCTGCTTAACCACCCAATCTATGGCAGCCCTAGCCAAGTCATACAGGAGGGAAGGTGGCCAATAAAGAGTGTATTGTTAAGCCAGCTACCCCTGTAGGCAATGAAGGTTGGCCTACTGCAGAACTCTCTGAAACGTGTCATAAATGCTTCAGAGTTACCCACCCAAGAGGGCAGACTCATGCATTTATCAACTAACTCCTGAAAGTCACTAAGGATGACTTTCAGGAGGCGATAATGCCCTAGATGTGGAGCAGCTTCAGAGAAAGCCCTAGGGCAAGGTGATGTGGCTACTGGCAGCGGGATATCAGGCCGGTGTGCAGTGAGAAGGTAAGTCCCAGGGAATATGGGCAGGCAGCAGTGAAATCTGCATGTGGCAGCCTAGCTGAGGTGGGAGCCTGGTGAAAAACGCAATGCACACTCAGAGGGCCCAGCTGAAAAGAGGTGGAGGAAAGGGCTGAGTACAGAGGTTTGAGTGGAGTTCATGGATAGTGAACACCCAGGATTTAGCATAAGTCAAAAGCTGTTACAACCTCGTGATAGGACAGGGCTGCCAGTCAGGAGGAGAGTGTCAGAACCATGGCCAGGCAGGCAGGTAGGCAGTGGGGCAATATATACCCTAACCTTTCCTCCCACGTTGCCCAGGCTGGAGTGCAGTGTTGTGACCTCAGCACACTGCAACCTCTGCCTCCCAGGTTCAAACAATTCTCCCACCTTGGCCTCTGGAGTAGCTGGGATTACAGGCATGCACCACCATGCCCAGCTAATTTTTGTATTTTTTGTTAGAGGCGAGGTTTCACCATATTAGCCAGGCTGGTCTCAAAATCATGACCTCAGGTGATCCACCTGCCTTGGCCTCCCAAAGTGCTGGGATCACAGGTGTGTACTGCACCGGCCTATGCAAAAATTCCTAGAGAAGGGGTAGTAACTCGGGTCGTTGAGTCATTGTCATGGAAAGGGGCAGAAACTCCCAGGTGTTACCATGTCAGTGGTAAACTGACATGGCACACTGGTGGGTGTGTCTTATGGAAAGCTGCTTCTACCTTGTGCTTGTTTTTTGTTTTTTGGGTGTTTTTTTTGGCGGGAGACAGAATCTTACTCTGTCACCCAGGCTGGAATGCAGTGGTGCAATCTTGGCTCACTGCAACCTCAGCCTCCCAGGTTCAAAAAGTTCTTCCACCTCAGCCTCCCAAGTAGCTGGGATTACAGCTACTACTTAACCGGCCACCATGCCCAGTTAATTTTTGTATGTTTAGTAGAGATGGAGATTCACCATGTTGGCCAGGTTGGTCTCGAACTCCTGACCTCTGGTAATCCACCCGCCTCAGCCTCGCAAAGTGCTGGGATTACAGGTGTGAGCCAGCATGCCAGGCCCTGTCCCTGTTTTAACTAGTCCTCAGTTTGGTCTGGTGTCCAAGCCCCACCTCTCGAGTCAAGTCCCGCCTCCTACCTCTCTTTGAGAGGGTAGAGCAATGGCCTTTCCCCAAAACTGCCCTAATTCTGGCTGACAAGATCTTACAGTGTGCAAGGGGAGGGACGGAGAAGGATGGGGTTGCATGGAGAGGGTTTCTGTTACAGCCATAAATCCTTTGTCTCTCGGAAATGTGGACACTCTTCCCGATAATAGGCATTTTTTCGGAACAGCATTTCTTTGAGAAGGTTTCTTTTCACAAGGCCAAGGCATGTCTCAGACGCTGTCTCCCCAGGCACTACAAGGCCATAAAGTTTCCAGTCTCCTCTCCCACTCTGTGAATTACAGCCTCTTCCTGCTCATTCATTATTCATTATTACAGTGACATATCCCGCCATCTAATTCATTGTCTCCAAATGCTGACTTCATCTCCTTCCTTAAAAGCTCATCCAGCTGGAATTTCTTCTGAGAAACTCCTGGGCCTCACACTGGTATTATCCTTTCCCGAACAGGCATGATTCACTTAGAACTTTATTGGAGATCGTGTGAAAGAGCCCTTCAGAAACAATCAGGGTCTCCATGTGTCACCAATCACTTAGCCCGCAGAGAGGACAAACAAGTGCTAAATGCAATTGCCGGTTGCCGCGGCACTGTAGAGAAAATTGAAGGTGTCATCCTGCAGCTTCCCCAGGGTCAAGAAGGCTCCAAACACCACCACCCTCCCCCCACCACTCCAGATCCTAAGAGTCCATCCTGACCACCAAGGTCATGGGCTGCCTGGGGACAGTGGAGGATGGGTCAACATGTTGAATTCCCACAGGTAGGGAAGAGGCTGTCCACCAGCTGAGAAGTGACATGGAACATGAACGTCTTTTTAGGGGCCTGTGGATCCCACAGAATGGAAATTAAGGAAAATTCTGTTTTTTTCCAGGGAAATTCCAGGTATCTTGCTAGCCCCAGAAGTAAATAAGTCAATTGTTAAAACCAAAGGTAATAGTAGGGCCGGGCACAGTGGCTCATGCCTGTAATCCCAGCACTTTGGGAGGCCAAGGCGGGTGGATCACCTGAGGTCAGGAGTTCGAGACCAGCCTGGCCAACATGGTGAAACTCTGTTGTTATGCCCAGACTGTTTGTTCCCCAAAGAAGACCACCAGAGTCCAGAGTCAAAGCCAAGTGGCAAGGATCTTTACTACAAGTTCGAACCTGGTCCCTCCTTTACACAGTATACAAGAGGGCCCCGAACAATGCGAGCGTTTGCTTTTTATAGCCTGAAAGTTGCAGGGGAACAAAGAAATTCTTTTGGCTCCTGCGCTTTCAGTAACCTTGAACAGCTGTCTCCTTATCGGAGACTTTCCAGGTGGTGTTTGTACTGGGCTCAGGGATTTTGAGAGATATATGGTGGTGGGATGGGAGGATGGGATGTGTTTGTGCTAGGCTCAGGGAGTTTTGAGCCCGGGGCTGAGGAATGCGCCCAGCTCCTTTCATTCCCCCCTTCTTTTCAGGTATCTTTAGAGCCAATCTTGGGTCTTACAAGTCTGATTCTGTTTCAGCGTTTACAGGTTGGTATTGGGCTCTGAGGACCATGAGTTGTACGGTGTCAAATCTTTCTCTAACAAATTGTAAAATTCTGTTAACAACACAAGGTCCTACGGTAAGCAGAAATAGTAGACTTAGCAGGGGTCCAAGGAAGGGGGCTAACAGAGAAAACATAGAGGAATGCCACCATTGGTCTGCAGCTGAAGCAAACTGCCGTGTTTTTACTTCAGTGCTTAACTTGCGTAACTGTTGGACCCGGTCCTCTACAAGTCCTGATTCATTTATGTAGAAACAACAGTCTTCTTTTAGAAATATACATGTACCACCTTTTTCTGCAGTGAGTAGGTCTAGGGCTCTCCGGTTCTGCAAGGTTACCTGAGCTAGGGACGTGAGCTGCCGCTGAAGGGAGGCAAGGGACTCAGCCAACTCCTCCATAGCAACGGCAAATTGTTGGTATAACTTGTTACTTTCTATGAGGGTGTGACCTAGGGCTCCCCCCGCCAGTCCGGCCGCAATGAAGGATGCGGTGAGGGAGATTCCTGCAATGAGGGGGAGAAATATGGCTCGTGCAGGTCTTGGTCTAGGGTCTGGGTGAATAACAGCACTAGTCCAGTTACCGGTATACCCTAGGAACTCGCCAGCAGTTAGTAGAGTCAACCGGGGAACTAATGTGACAGGGAGACACAGTAGGTTATTAACAGAAGGACTAGGTAGGTTCTTAGATAAGGTTCCATTACACCAGAAGAATATGCCTGATGGAGCCCTTAAGGTGATATTAGGGGGCGTTGCAGTGATGCTGCAGAGGCTGGAATTGGTTCCTGAGAAACAGTAGGGAAACTTCTCCTGACTGGGGTTTAGGTATAGGGGCACGTTCAGGATAGGAGCATACGAGAGGTTTCGGAGGTTGTTAGCTTGGGCAAAGGTAGAGGGTCCCCATGACAGAGGGACAGCGGTTAGCGGTGGACGCCCTAGAGTGGCGCACAGAAAGCAGCCAGACAGGCTATGAAGTCCTGTAAGGTTAGCAAGTTCTAGTCCTTCTTGTAATAACTTTAACCAGGAGAAAGGACGTAAGTCTTGTGTTAGTCTGTTTTCCTGTCGTTGGATATTCCCGAGGACCAGGGGCAGTACTTGCACTAGGCCTCGCCACAGATAGAGGTGACTGCTAGGGCTAGGCCATGTGGAGGAGGGGGAGTAGTATACAGCCCCATGTTGAGGTGTGGTCCAGCGGGAGTTCCAGGGGTCTCTAACTATCCATGTATATGAAAAGTCTCTATCCTGTCTACGATGGAAGGGCCATTTAGGGTCTAACTGTTTTCTCTCTCCCCAATAACGGGGTCTATGGATGTTACAATAGTTATAAGGACAGCCGGCATTTTGGTGCCACCAATAGTGTTTACAATTGTATTTAGTCTGATCAAACTCAAAGCATATTATTGGTGTCATAGGTTTGGCTATTTGAAAACCAGCAAAATTTAGTAGAATTGGGCTGTTGCACCCTGAGGAAGGGCAATCAGCACTGGCCAATAATTTTCCGGGCTTATGAGGTTGCCCAGGGTGGGTTCGGTTTTCATAAAGCCAGAATCTCCAGACAAAGGGATTATGAGCTGGTTTTGTGATTTCTCCAGCGGCCACTAGGGCGACTAACGTTAGGGTTAGACTACCTAACTGCATGTTTGCAGTGAGCTATGCTGCCAGCGCAGGGTGAGTTTTAAGGGGTTGTTCCTAGCTCTGTCCACAGTCCACGTGTCCGGTGCTTCAGCCGCCGCCGTGATTGGTCCCAGAAGATCGGAGGTTGGGTCCACTGGCTTGACGTGGGTGTAGTGGATCCACGATGCGATGCCTTCTACCTTCAGGGCGGTGGGTGGGGTTAGGAGTACCTGGAGTGGTCCTTTCCACCTGGGTTCTAGGGTCTCTTGTCGGTGTCGCTTGACCAGGACCCAGTCTCCCGGCTGGTACGGATGGGGTGTCGGCAGGGGACCGGTCTCATATAGTTCCTTCAGCTTGGGCCAGATTTCTTGATGAATTTTCTGCAAGGCTTGTAGGGAAAATAAGAGTTCAGAGACATTTTCTGTTTCGGACTTGAGCAGATCATCTTTTAGGCCGGGAACTAAGGGTGGGGGTCTGCCATACATAATTTCATAAGGAGTAAGGCCCAGTCTGTAAGGGGTATTACGGGCCTGGAACAGAGCGTAGGGGAGAAGGACCACCCAATTAGCGCCAGTCTCCATAGTTAATTTAGTTAAGGTCTCTTTTAAGGTCCAATTCATTCTCTCTACCTGTCCTGAACTCTGGGGCCTGTAAGCGCAATGTAGTTTCCAATTTGCCCCAAGGATGGAAGCCAAATCCTGACTTACCTTAGCGACGAAGGCCGGCCCATTATCTGACCCTATCTGGACGGGGAAGCCATACCTGGGGAGGATATCTTCCAGGATTTTCTTTGCTACAACCTGAGCAGTTTCTTTCTTGGTGGGGAATGCTTCAGTCCACCCTGAAAAAGTATCTACAAAGACAAGTAAGTACCGATACCCGTATTTTCCTGGCTTTATCTCAGTAAAATCTACTTCCCAGTAGATACCGGGCCTGGTTCCCCTGAGCCTTGTTCCCGTTGCAGCCTGGGATTGGGGGTAGGCGTTGTTAAGCTGGCAGACTTTGCAACTTGTCACGATGTTGCTGGCCATCTCGGCTGTATGTCTGAATTTGAGCTTAGAGCGTCTGATCAGGTCTATCATCCGCTGAGCACCCAGGTGGGTGGTTCGGTGGATGTGTTCTAACATTTGTTGTCCTAATTTTTCTGGTAGGATGGTTTGGTCATTAGTATCAGTCCACCACCCATTCTGGATCTGTTTCAGGGGAAGCTTGTCAATCCACTGGAGATCTTGTTCTGAATAATCAGGGAAATATGGCAAGTCCCGGGGGCCCGGGTCAGGGAGCTGGAGTGCAAGGAGTTGGCTGGGAGCCTTCGCCACCTTTCTTGCAGTTTGGTCTGCCAGAAAGTTGCCTTGAGCAGTTGGAGTAGTTAGTTTCTGATGCCCTGGGCAATGTACAATGGCTAACTTTTCTGGCCTCCATAGGGCTGTTAGCAGGGCTAGGATTTCTTGCTTGTTTTTTATCTCTTTTCCTTCAGCCGTCAGTAACCCCCGCTCCCTGTAAATGGCCCCATGTATATGCGCTGTTGCAAAAGCATATCGGCTCTCTGTCAGCTTTTTCCCCGCCCCTAAGGTAAGAGCTTGGGTGAGCGCTATCAATTCAGCCTTCTGGGCCGATGTCCCCGGGGGCAGGGGTTCCGCCCAGATTACCTCAGTCTCTGAAGTCACTGCCGCTCCAGCGTACCTCTGGTCCTGATGCATGAAGCTGCTCCCATCAGTGAACCAGACGAGGTCGGCGTCAGGAAGTGGGCGATCCTGCAGGTCTTCTCGAACTCCGTGCACCTGAGCTAGTATCTCGGTGCAGTCGTGGAGTGGGGCGTCTAGGTCCGGGTTGGGCAGCAGCGAGGCAGGGTTTAAGGTCGTTGGGGGCAGGAAAGTTATCCTGAGAGGATTTAGTAGTAGTCCTTGGTAGTGGGTGAGTCGGGCGTTACTCATCCATCGATTAGGTGGCTGTTTGAGTACACCTTCGATGGCATGTGGGGTAACGACCCGCAATTCTTGCCCCATGACAAGCTTATCAGCATCCTGCACCATCAGAGCCGTGGCTGCAATCATTCGGAGACAAGGGGGCCACCTGGCAGCCACTGGGTCTAACTTCTTTGACAGGTAGGCAACTGGCCTCCGCCAGGGGCCTAAGTTCTGAGTTATTACCGCCTTGGCGATACCCTTATTTTCATCTACGTATAAGTGGAAGGGCTTGGTAACATCAGGTGGTCCCAGTGCAGGCGCGGAGAGTAGGGCAGTTTTAATCTGTTGGAAAGCCGACTCGGCTTCGTCTGTCCACTTAAATGGCTGCTGCCCCCGTGTTGCCTGATATAAGGGTTTAGCCAGTTCTGCGAACCCAAGTATCCATAGTCTGCAAAACCCCGCTGACCCCAGGAATTCCCTCACTTGTCGGGTGGATTGCGGCCTGGGGATCTGCAGAACAGTCTGTTTTCGGGTGTCTGTTAACCAGCGCCGCCCTTCTTTAAGCAGGTACCCTAGGTATGTTACCTCTGACTTACAGATTTGAGCTTTCTTTGCTGAGGCTCGGTAGCCTAGATTTCCCAGAGCTTGTAAGAGACCCTTGGTCCCTTGGATGCAAGCTTCTTGGGTCTCAGCAGCAATCAGGAGGTCATCAACATACTGTAGTAAGGTTATTTCAGGGTGTTTGCGTCGGTACTCACCCACGTCTTCATGGAGGGCCTCATCGAACAGGGTAGGAGAGTTTTTGAATCCTTGCGGCAGTCTGGTCCATGTCAGTTGGCCACTTATGCCCCTATCAGGGTCATTCCACTCGAAGGCAAAGAGCTTTTGGCTCTGAGGGGCTAAAGGCAAACTGAAGAAAGCATCTTTTAAATCTAAAACAGTGTACCATTGATGTTTAGGGTTTAGGGTACTCAGGAGGGTATATGGGTTAGGCACAGTTGGATGTATGTCCACAACCCTCTTATTGATTTCTCTTAAGTCTTGTACAGGTCTGTATTCTCCACTATTAGGTTTTCGTACCGGCAACAATGGAGTATTCCAGGGTGAGTGACATGAGCGGAGGACCCCTTGGTCAAGGAGCCGGCGGATATGCAGGGCAATTCCTTTCTTGGCCTCTAGGGGCATCGGGTATTGGCGTACCCGCACAGGGTCTGCCCCAGGTTTAAGTTCAACAAATAAAGCAGGACGGTGTTTTGCTAGTCCTAAGCCCCCCGTTTCCGCCCAAGCTTCTGGATATTGCTGGAGCCAGGTTGCTATGTCCTGGTCAGGGGCCGTTTGCTCCTGGTGGAGCCGGTACTCATCTTCTAGGGTTATAGTTAGGACGGACACGGGTTGATTGTGGGAGTTGGTCACGATGGGCCCCTCAGGGAGGAAATGGATCTGTGCTCCCATTTTAGTTAGCAGGTCTCTCCCTAATAGGGGACAGGGGCTCTCAGGGATAACCAGGAAAGAATGGGTTACATTCTTGGCTCCGAGGTTTACTGTTCTTTGTGTTGTCCATGGGTATTTCTTAACTCCTGTGGCCCCTTGTACCCACGAGGACTTGGAGGATAATTTTCCATTAGTTTTAACTAAGACTGAGTGCTGTGCTCCCGTATCAACCAAGAACTGGACCGGGGACCCCTCCACTTGCAAAGTTACCCTAGGTTCGGGGAGGGGATCCAAACCCCGTCTTCCCTAGTCTTCATCTTGAGTGACTAGTACGGGTGTAGACCTAGGGGGCCCCTGTCCTCGCTGTTTCTTTTTGGGGCAGTCTCTTACCCAGTGGCCAGCCTCCTTGCAGTAGGCACATTGGTCTTTTTTCAGATTATCATGCCTGGGAGGCCGCCTGGGTTGGGTGTACTCTGGCTGTAGATGCTCTTTCTGTACTACTGCTGCCAGGACCTTGGTCATTTTTTCAGTGGCCTTAAATTGCCTTTCTTCTGGAGTATCTCTGTTATTGTAAACCCGCTGGGCTATCTGAAGGAGGTCCTGAATCCGCTTTCCTTCCAAGTCTTCTAATTTCTGGAGTTTTCTTTTAATATCTGGGGCTGCCTGATTTACGAATGACATTACAACAGCTGCCTGACTTCCTGGAGCCTCTGGATCTATGGGGGTGTACTGTCTAAAAGCTTCCATTAATCTTTCTAAGTAGGTGGCTGGGCTCTCTGTCTTTTCTTGCAGAATAGAATATACTTTAGCCAAATTAGTGGGCTTGCGAGCAGCTGCCCGGAGACCTGATTAGAGTCTGGCAATAAAGGCGTAGCCGTCCCCTACCTTCTGCCGTGTTGTAGTCCCATGCCGGCCTGGTCAGAGGAAAGGTCGCGTTTATGAGGTCGGGGTTGGCAGTCCGTTGACCGTCGTCCCCTGGGACCAGCTTTCTAGCTTCTACCTGTATTCTCTCTCGCTCTTCCGTGGTAAACAAGATTCGGAGGAGCTGCTGACAATCGTCCCAAGTGGGCTGGTGGGTGAACATGACACTATCCAGTAAAGACAGTAAATCTTTGGGGTTGTCTGAAAACCGAGCACTCTGAGTCTTCCAGTTATACAGATTACTGGTGGAGAATGGCCAGTACTGGAGCCTGGGGATTCCTGTGTCATCTGGGGGTCCTATTTCCCGGAGGGGTAAAGCCACCGTGGAGTCAGGTGGCTGGGGGGGGCTAGTCCGTGAAGTGCGCCCTTGCGTCCGCCCCGCCGGCCCCTCAAAGTTACTTTCCCTTTCAGCAGGCCCGTGAGTGCCGGCCGCCTCCCCTCCGCCTGCTCTCTCCCGCGACTCAGCCCGAGGGGCCGGGGCCTGGGGCCTGGAGGGGTATGGAGGGGGTTCTGTGAACAGTGGGTCCCCGCTATCAGGTAGAACAGGATGGGGGGGGGCAGTTGGTTGCTTGGTTTTTAGTGGTCGAGCAACCAGTGCCTTAGAGGGTTCAGAGGCTAATTGGAAAGGGGACAGCCAAGGAGGCGGGTTTTCAACAAGGTCCTGCCATATGAGGATGTATGGGATTTGATCTAAGTGGCCCGCACACCCAGGTGGGAAAATCTTGGATTTTACCCTAGTGATGACAGCAAGTCGGAAAGTCCCTTCGGGTGGCCACCCCACATCAAAGGCAGGCCACTCGGAGCAACACACAGTAATTAGCTTTCCTTTCCTGATTTCCATACCAAGATCATGGCCCCTTGCTCTAACTTCTTTGAAATTATTTGTAAGGAGAGATAGAGGAGTACTCTGGGTGTTGCCCATCCTGTAATGATTTGTAGTGCTTTCCTGTAAAGGAATGTGGGTTAGAATCCTTATAGAGGAAATCTGATCTGACTTATTAATGATAGCTAGCCGGGAGCGCGGCGCCGGAAGCCGGGAGCCCGGGGACCGGGGCCGGGAGCGCGGCGCCGGAAGCCGGGAGCCCGGGGACCGGGGCAATTCAGACCGCAAGCGCGCACCCGGGGACTGGGGCAATTCAGACCGCAAGCGCGCACCCGGGGACCGGGGCAATTCAGACCGCAAGCGCACACCCGGGGACGGGGGCAATTCAGACCGCAAGCGCGCACCCGGGGACCGGGGCAATTCAGAGTCAGCTGTTGCCCGGATCGCGAATGCGCTCCAGCAACTCAGATCGCAATTTAAATCAGAAGAGAGCCAGGGGACGTCTCCCACCGGTCTCCACTGGCCGTCCTATAGCGCGTCTGCCAGGACTGTGCCAGCTTCAGTTTCAGACCTCGCGAGTCACAGATTCAGATTCAGAACAGACACTCAGACACAGACAGACAAACGGAGACGAGCCGGCTCACCTATCAGTAGATCGATCCCAGCAGATCCGTTGACCAGGGGTCTGGTGGGCTTGGGGAATCCCGGACGGGCCCCCAGATGTTATGCCCAGACTGTTTGTTCCCCAAAGAAGACCACCAGAGTCCAGAGTCAAAGCCAAGTGGCAAGGATCTTTACTACAAGTTCGAACCTGGTCCCTCCTTTACACAGTATACAAGAGGGCCCCGAACAATGCAAGCGTTTGCTTTTTATAGCCCGAAAGTTGCAGGGGAACAAAGAAATTCTTTTGGCTCCTGCGCTTTCAGTAACCTTGAACGGCTGTCTCCTTATCGGAGACTTTCCAGGTGGTGTTTGTACTGGGCTCAGGGATTTTGAGAGATATATGGTGGTGGGATGGGAGGATGGGATGTGTTTGTGCTAGGCTCAGGGAGTTTTGAGCCCGGGGCTGAGGAATGTGCCCAGCTCCTTTCACTGTCTCTACTAAAAATACAGAATTAGCTGGACGTGGTGGTGCATGCCTGTAATCCCAGCTACTTGGGAGGCTGAAGCAGAAGAATTGCTTGAACCCGGAAGGCAGAGATTGCCGTGAGCCAGTATCACACCATTGCACTCCAGTCTGGGCAACAAGAGGAAAACTGTCTCAGGAAAAAAAAAAAAAAAAAGTAATAGTAGCCTAAAGCAATAAGCCAAGAAAGAAAGAAAGTTGGAGTTCCAGAGATGTTTGCTTTCCCTATAGAAACTAAAGATAACATCTTACCATACATATGTCCCTGCGTTGTGTTTCAGAAATTCGGACCTCCACTGAAGGCCTGAGATAAGAGGTAACTGAAGACTGAATTCTGAGCACTGTTCTTTAGTTAACATTTTTCTCTGCTGACCCCAAAGTTTTAAACAAAATTTCTCCTCCTTAACCAATTGCAAATCAGAAAATCTCTGAGTCTATGTATGACCAGTAAGCCCTCACCTCAAGATATCACACCCTTTTAGGCCTAAACCAATGTGTAATCTCCATGTATTCATTCACAATTTTGCCTGTAGCTTCTGCTTTTCTGAAATTTATCTCTGCCTTTAAAAACTTTTGCCTGAGGTCAGAATTTGAGCAAGTTGCTACCTGGTCCTTCTTGCTTGGGACCCTGCAAATAAATGCCCGCCTCCCTCCCTCTCTACCTTCCTTCCTTCCTTCCTTCCTTCCTTCCTTCCTTCCTTCCTCTCTTCCATTGTTCCCTCTCCTTTCTTTCTTCCTTTTCTTTCTTTCCTTCTTTCTTTTTTCCTTCCTTCTTTCTCTCTCTCTTTATTTCTTTCCTTCTTTCTTCCCCTCTCTATCTCTCTTTCCTTCTTTTCTTTGACAGGGTCTCACTCTGTTGCCCAGGTTGGAGTACAGTGGTATGATCTCAGCTCACTGAAGCATCAACCTCTCCAGCTCGGGCAATCCTCCCACCTCAACCTCCCGGGTAGCTGGAACTACAAACACACACCACCACGCTCAGCTAATTTTTTGTATTTTTTGTAGAAATGGGATTTTGCCGTGTTGCCCAGGCTGGTCTCGAACTCCTGACCTCAAGTGATTCACCCGCCTAGGCCTCCCAAAGTGCTGGGGTTACAGGCGTGAGCCACCTCGCTCAGCCTTTTTTTTTTTTTTTTAAGACAGAGTCTCACTCTGTTGCCCACACTGGAGTGCAGTGGTGCTATCTCAGCTCACTGCAGCCTCCATCTGCCTCCCAGGTTCAAGGGATTCTCCTGCCTCAGCCTCCAAAGTAGCTGGGACTCCAAATACGAACCACCAAGCCTGGCTAATTTTATGTATTTTTTAGTGGAGTTAGGGTTTCACTATGTTGATGAGGCTGGTCTCAAATGCCTGACCTCAAGTGATCTGCCTGCCTAGGCCTCCCAAAGTGTTGTGATTGCAGGCATGAGTCACTGCACCCAGCCAATATATTTAGATACACAAATACTTACCATTGTGTTGCAATTGCATGCAGTATTCAGTGCAGTCACACACTGTGCAGGTTTGTAGCTTAGGAGCAATAGGCTACATCATCCAGCCTAGGTGTGTAGTAGACCACACGATCTAGGTTTATATCAATACACTCTATGATTTCACACAACCATGAAATCGTGTAACAATGCATTTCTCAGAAACTATTCTTGTCATTGAGCAACACATGACTCTCTACATGAGTTACTAAATATGTTAAAACTGATCAAATTGTATACATTTTTTTTTCCAAGATGGAGTTTCACTCTTGTTGCCCAGGCTGGAGTGCAATGGTGACATCTCAGCTCATTGCAACCTCCACTTCCCGGGTTCAAGAGATTCTCCTGCCTCAGCCTCTAGAGTAGCTGGGATTACAGGCACTCGCCACCACACCTGGCTAATCTTTAAAAAATATTTCCGGTATTACATACCGCAATTATACCTGAATCAAATTGGGGGGAAAAAAAGTCAACTCAAGGAACTAGAATAAAACATTTTGAGAAGGAGAGCTTCACCTCCCCACTGGCCCTGAATTTCCATGTGTTTTAACCCATCTTCTAATTTTAGATAGAAAAGAAAGGAAAGGAAAAGAAAAAAAGACACCAAAGTGAGACATCACTTTAGAAAAGTGTTGAAAATACATTAAACACTGGGGTATTACCATAATAAATGAAATGAATAATTCCAGATGTCTTATCAAATATTTAAAAATATTTAAAATTAGCAAGTACAGAGAAAATTAATGTTGAGTAAATAATTTTAACGAATATATCCTATTGTGTTCTAAAGACGGTTTTTTAAATTTTGATTTTATTTTTGTAACAGAGGCTTTTCTTTCCAAGTCTTCTTAAAGGGACTTTATTATTCCATATGTTTAAGACACAATTTAAAGAGAATGAATCAGTTTTAAACTAGATAATGAAGTTCCCACAGGGCACAGATATGTGCTCTGACTTGTCTCGTGTACAGACTTCTTACAAGGTCTTTCAGTTGATTCCCAGTCTCTCTCTTTCTTTCCTTCTTTCTTCTTTTCTTTTGTTCTTTCTTTTCTTTCTTTCGAGACAGGGTCTCACTCTATCACCCAGGCTGGAATACAGTGGTGCAATTACAGCTCACTGCAGCCTCAACCTCCCAGGCTCAAGTGATCCTCCCACCTAAACCTCCCAAGTAGCTGGGACTACAGGTGCATACCACCATGTTTGGCTAATTTTTTTGTATTTTTTGTAGAGATGGGGGTCTCACTATGTTGCCCAGGCTGGTCTTGAACTCCTGAGCTCAAGCAATCCCCCTGCCTCGGCCTCCCAAAATGCTGGGATTACAGGTGTGAGCCACCTCGCCTGGCCCTGTTTCTTTTCTGTTTTGAGGCCTTACACAAGTCACACTGCCACTCCGAGCCTCAGTTTCCCCATTTGTCACATGGAGACAATAATCCCTCAACCCCAAGTAGCCCGATGCATGGCGCACACTATAGAGATGAAAGAGAGATTTCCTTCCTGTATAGCAAAAGCTGATACTTATTTGATGTGATATTCAATTAGCCCTAAAACTGTTATCTCCCAAAAGGATATCTGAAGGGAGAAAATGATCATGCTTGTTGCCTTCATTCAAGACTGAGTGCTGTTTACACAATAAACTAGGTACTTCTGGATGCAACATAAAACATTCTTAAAATAATCCCACCTTTCATTCCTCACCTGCCAGACAGCTGAACCACAGCTTTATGAAATATGAAGGGAGCCCACTTCTATGGCCAGGCATTCATCTTCAGGCTCCTTAGCATACGAGTCCCTTGGAGTTATTTTATTATTTCCAAGAAACTGTAATTGAGCCTTTTTATATACCTTCTGTTGTCGTAAGAGTGATCACACATAAAGTGCGTCAACCGAATCAGAGAAAGGCATTCTTCACCTGGTTTACTGTTTCCTTGAGACAGCTGCTCTTTGGGCTTGGTCGGTTGACAGCTTCGATAGGATTATTGAGCACAGCTTTTCATGCAAAAGAAACCTGGAGACCGAGGCAGTCCTCCATTGGTTGGTCCAGCCAAGGGGCTGGAGTTGACAGGAGGGTCTTCTCAGCAGACGGGGGTCCGGTGAGCCTGACCCAGAGGCCCCAAAGCTGCTCCTGGGTGCAGCCAACATGCTGGGCTTGGAGTAAATGCTTAACCACTGAGAGAGCAGCGAGGGTCTCAGCCACGCTTCCCTCTGTGTCTCCTGCCTTCCTCTGCTTCCAGCACAGCCTCCACTCCCTGTTGGGGTCAGTCATCTTGCCCCTTTTCAGCCAAAGGACCAGGTAAGATGTGTCTTCACAAGCAACAAGTCAGGGTACAAGTCTGTGCCCTGTAGTAACTTCATCATATAATTATTCAAATCTGATTTGTTCTCTCTTGCTCTCTTTTTTTTCTTTCTCTCTCTCTTTTTTTTTTTTTTTTTTAACAGACAGGGTTTCGCTCTGTCACCCAGGCTGGAATGCAGTGGTGCCATCTCAGCTCACTGCAACCTCTGCCTCCTGGGTTAAGCGATTCTCCTGCCTCAGCCTCCAAAGTAGCTGGGATTACAGACACGTGCCACCACACCCAGCTAATGTTTTACTTTTGTAGAGACGGGGCCCCACTAAGTTGCCCAGGCTGGTCTCGAGCTTTTGGGCTCAAGCAGTCCTCCTCCCTTGGCCTCCCAAAGTGCTGGGATAATAGGCATGAGCCACAGCAACCAGCCTTGTTCTCTTTAAATTGTGCTTTAAACATATGCAATAGTAAAGTCCCTTTAAGAAGACATGGAAATAAGAGCTTCTGTTACAAAAACAAAATCAAATTTTAAAAAGCCCCTCACTGAAACATAATAGGATATATTCATTAAAATTATTTACTCAATATTCATTTTCTCTGTACTTGCTAATTTTAAATATGTTTAACTATCTGATAAGACAGATCTAAAATGAGGCAGATCTGGCTCCAACTTGCCTCACTGGGCCTCAGTTTCCCAGTCTTTAAGATGGGGACAGAAAAAATGCTTTCAAAAAAAAGGATCAAATTAGACAGTGGCAGTGAACATGCTTTGTAAATTAGCCCAAGGCCTTGGTGGTTTACACCTGTAATCTTAGCACTTTGGAGGCCAAGGCGGGTGGATCACTTCAGATCAGGAGGTCGAGACCAGCCTGACCAACATGGTGAAACCCTGTCTGTATTAAAAATACAAAAATTAGCCAGGCATGGTGGCATGCGCCTGTAATTCCAGCTACTTGGAAGGCTGAGACAGGAAAATCAGGTGAACCCAGGAGGCAGAGGTTGCAGTGAGCCGAGATCATGCCACCACACTCCAGCCTGGATGACAGAGCAAGACTATGTCTACAAAAACAAAAAACAAAACTCCTCAGACTGGGTAATTTATAAAGGAAAGAGGTTTAATTGACTCACAGTTCTGCATGGCTGGGAGGCCTCAGGAAACTTACAATCATGATGGAAGGTGAAAGAGAAGCAAATACCTAAATACCTTCTTCACAAGGCAGCAGAGAGAAAGAGCACACGGGGAAACTGCCACTTTTTTTTTTTTTTTTTTGAGACGGAGTCTTGCTGTGTCGCCCAGGCTGGAGTGCAGTGGCCGGATCTCCGCTCACTGCAAGCTCCGCCTCCCGGGTTCACGCCATTCTCCTGCCTCAGCCTCCCGAGTAGCTGGGACTACAGGCGCCCGCCACCTCGCCCGGCTAGTTTTTTGTATTTTTTAGTAGAGACGGGGTTTCACCGTGTTAGCCAGGATGGTCTCGAACTCCTGACCTCAAGTGATCCGCCCGTCTCGGCCTCCCAAAGTGCTGGGATTACAGGCTTGAGCCACCGCGCCCGGCCAAACTGCCACTTTTAAACCATCAGATCTTGGGGGAACTCCCTTAGTATCACAAGAACATCATGGAGGAAACCTCCCCCATGATCCAATCACCTCCTACCAGGTCCCTCCCTCACCACATGGGAATTACAATTCAATGAGATTTGGGTGGGGACACAGAGCCAAACCATATGAGCCCTCCAGCAAATTCCCCAAAATCAGGTCATAGGGGATGTCCCACAGGCAGTCCAGGAAAGAGAAGAGACTCATAGAAGGGGTTGGGCTCAATATCCCTCCAGTGGGTTCAGCTTTGGAACACAAAATAAGAAAGCCCCTAGGTTTCAGATGCCCCTTTCTCTATATCAGGCTCAGAGTGTGGGGTTTTGGGTGCACATACATGTAACATGGGCTCTTGTCCCCTTAAGATGTGTGCTTCCCTCTTGCAGTGTGGACTTGTGCTGCCCAACCAGGGACAACTATCTCCCAACCTCCCCTGCAGGTGGGTGTGGCCACATGGTCATATGACTGAGTTCCGACCAATGGAATGAGAGGACCTGGTCCAGGCAAATCTCCCCGTCCATCCTCCCATCTCTGACACATTGTCAGATGGGTAGTGATGACCATGGTGACCTTGGAGTGAGCTGGTGGCATTGGCAGAGACTCAGGAGCTCAAACCAACCACCCACACTGCAGCTCCAATTTGAGAAAGAAAAACACTTCTACTGTGTTTGGCCACAGAGCCTGTGGGGTTTGTCCTTAGCCTAGTCCTGCCCTCAAGGGGTTGCCAGTCTGGTGTCAACAGCAGTTGGCCATTCAGTGACAACAGTGAAACACTGAAGAAGGTGAATTCAGCCTCTTCCAGGATCATGAGAGTTATCAGGACAGTGGGAGGGGATTGTGGGAGAGAGAAAAGAAGAAGAGCATGAGCTGGGTGGGTGGCTCAGCCTGTAATCCCAGCACTTTGGGAGGCCAAAGTGGGTGGAACACTTGAGGTCAGGAGTTCGAGACCAGCCTGGCCAACATGGTGAAACCCCATCTCTACTAAAAATACAAAAATTAGCCAGGTGTGGTAGTGGGCACCTGTAATCCCAGCTACTTGGGAGGCTGAGGCAGGAGAATTGCTTGAACCTGAGAGGTGAAGGTAGCAGTGAGCTGATATCATGCCACTGCACTCCAATCTAGGTGACAGAGCAAGACTCTTTCTCAAAAAAAAGAAAAAGAAAAAAGAAAAAGAGCATGCCAGATGGAGGGAACAGCATATGCCAAGGGTTTCCCCCCAAAATGTGTCCCCTCAAAATGTCATATGTTGAAATCCCACACCAGAATGGGACCTTACTTGGAAATAGGGTTGATGCAGATGTCATTAGTCAAGATGAAGTTATAAGGGTGAGCCCTAATCCAATATGATGGGTGTCCTTAGAGAAAGGGAAAGTTTGGATACAGAGGTATGGATGCTAGAAGAACATTTCATCATTTCGTGAAGAGATACAGGGAGAAGATGGCCGTGTACAAGCCAAGGAAAGAAGCCTAGTATAGATGAGCCCAGCAGGCCAGGCGCAGTGGCTCACGCCTGTAATTCCAGCACTTTGGGAGGCCGAGGCGGGTGAATCACCTGAGGTTAGGAGCTCAAGACCAGCCTGCCCAACATGGCGAAACCTGGTCTCTACCAAAAATACAAAAATTAGGTGTGATGGCATGTGCCTGTAATCCCAGCTACTCGGGAGGCTGAGGCAGGAGAACCACTTGAACCTGGGAGGTGGAGGTTGCAGTAAGCTGAGATCACGCCACTGCACTCCAGCCTGGATGAGAGTGAGACTCTGTCTCAAAAAATAAAATAAAATAAATAAAATAAAATAAAATAGCTGCTCCCAGCCCACAGGAGGAATCAACTGTGCTGACACCTCGATCTTGGACTTTTGGTCTCCTGAACTGTGAAAGAATAAATTTCTGTTGTTGAAGCCACCCAGTCTGTGGTACTTTGTTATGATAGTCCTGGTAAATGAATTCACCAAGTAAGTCACGGAGGTTGAAGTTGCACGCAGGTTGGGGGTGTGGGGTGGTCGGGGGACTGTAGACAATCTGTAGCAAAGTAGGAGGTGGCAGTGAGGGCAGATGAGGTAGGGAAGAGGGGAGTTCAGTGCCATGTTCAGGAGTTTGAGGTTTTTCTTTGGTTAATGGGGAGGCAGAGAGGTCTTCGAGCCAGGAGGGAAGGTGGTTGGTTTGAGCTTTATAAAAACCCACCCGGGCCAGGCGCAGCGGCTCACGCCTGTAATCCCAGCACTTTGGGGAACCAAGACAGGAGTGAGTATCACTTGAGCCCAGGAGTTCAAGACCAGCCTGGGCAACACAGTGAGACCCCATCTCTACAAAAAGTTTTTTAAATTAGCGAGGCGTGGTGGTGCACCTGTAGTCTCAACTGCTCAGGAGGATGAACATTGCTTGAGCCAGAGAGGTCAAGGCTGTAGTGAGCTGTGATCACACCACTGCACTCCAGCCTGGGCAACAGAGCAAGACCCTGTCTCAAAAAACAAAACACAAAAAACAAAAAACAAAAAAAAACAAAAAAAAAAAAGAGAGAGAAAAGAAAATAAGCCCAATGAGGCTTCAGAGTGAAGGAAGCTGCTATGCCCATCTAGGCGAGAGAAAGAGTTCTAGGGCAAAAGGGTGGAGAGAAGAGGGCAGCTCTGGGGTATTTGGGCAGTGACATTAACAGGATTCCACAGCAGTCTGTGGGGGCTAAAGGTGATACCCACCCACGCTTCTGTTGCTCATTATCATCCATGGGTGGATCACTTGAGGTCAGGAGTTTGAGACCAACCTGGCCAACATGGTGAAACCGTGCCTCTACTAAAAATATAAAATTTAGCCAGGCATGGTGGCACACACCTGTAATCCCAGCTACTCAGGAAGCTGAGGCAGGAGAATTGCTTGGACTCGGGAGGCGGAGGTTGCAGTGATCTGAGATCACACCATTGCATTCCAGCCTGAGTGAAAGAGTGAGACTCTGTCTCAAAAACAAAACAAAACAAAAAACAGAAAAGATGGCTGGGCGTGGTGGCTCACACCTGTAATTCCAGCACTTTCAGAGGCTGAGGTGGGGCAATCACTTGAGGTCAGAAGTTCAAGACTAGCCTGGCCAACATGGGGAAAACCCGTCTTTACTAAAAACATAAAAATTAGCCAGACGAGGTGACGCACACCTGTAATCCCAGGTATTCAGGAGGCTGAGGCACAAGAATCACTTGAACCTGGGAAGCAGGGGTTGCAGTGAGCCAAGATCGCACCACTGCACTCCAGCCTGGGCGGTAGAGTGAGACTCAAAACAAACAAGCAAACAAACAAAACACTGGAAGCCTTGTGCACTGCTAGTGGGAGAGCAAAATGGTGCCGCTGCTGTGGAAGACAGTATGGCGCTTCCGCAAACAAATTAAAGCAGAATTACCATATGATTCAGCAGTTCCACTTCTGGGTATATAAGCAAAAGAATGCAAGCAGGGTGTCAAAGAGATATTTGTACACTTTGTGTGTACTGGCGTTATTTACAATAGCCAAAAGGTAGAAGCATTCAAGCATGGATGGATGGATGAATGAATGAATGAATGAATGAACAAAATGTGGTCTCATCCATACAATGGAAGATTATTCAACCTTAAAAAGGAAGGAAGCTGGACACAGTGGCACTCACCTGTAATCCCAGCTACTCAGGAGGCTGAGGCAGGAGGATCCCTACAGCCCAGGGGTTCAAGGCTGCAATGAGCTGTGATTGTGCCACTGCACTGCAACCGGGCAACAGAGCAAGACCTCATCTCTAAGAGAAAGAAAAAGGAAGGAAGGAAGGAATTCTGACACATGCTACGATATGGATGAACTTTGAGGACATTATGCTAAATGAAATAGGTCAGTCACACAATACTGTATAATTCAATTTATTTATTTATTTATTTAGAGACAGAGTTGCACTCTGTTGCCCAGGCTGGAGTGCAGGGGTGTGATCTCAGCTCATTGCAACCTCAGCCTCTGGATTCAAGCAATTCTCCTGTCTCAGACTCCCGAGTAGCTGGGATTACAGGCACACACCACCAGGCTCGGCTAATTTTTGTATTTTTAGTTGAGATGGGGTTTTGCCATGCTGGTCAGGCTGGTCTCAAACTCCCGACCTCAGGTAATCCACCCACCTCGGCCTCCCAAAGTGCTGGGAGTACAGGCAAAAGCCACTGTGCCCAGCCTGTATAATTCAATTTACATGAGGTCTCTAGAGCAGTCAGACTCATAGAGACAGAAAGTTGAATGGTGGTTGCCAGGGGCTAGGGGAGGAGGAATGGGGAATTTTTAATGGGGACAGAGTTTCAGTGTGGCCAGATGACAACAATGTGAATATGTTTAACGCTGCTGAACTGCACACTTAAAAGTGGTTCGGGCCAGGTGCAGTGGCTCACATCTGTAATCCCAGCATTTTGGGAGGCCAAGGCAGGAGAATCACTTGAGGACAATTGAAGACCAGCCTGGGAAATATAGCAAGACCCCATCTCTACATATCATTTAAAAATTAGCCAGGTGTGGTGGCACGTGCCTGTAGTCCCAGCTACTCAGGGGGCTGAGGCAGGAGGATCATTGAGCTCAGGAATTGGAGGCTTCAGTGAGCTATGATTGCACCACTGCACTCCAGCCTGGGCAAAGAGTGAGACCCTGTCTTAAATAAATAAATAAACAGTCTAAATAAATATTCATTATATTATATATTTTTAATAGTGTAGATGATAAACTTCCTGTTATGTGTCTTTTACTATAGTTTTAAAGAAAAGACTACAAGACAGGGTAAAAGGAGAAGCCAGGGAATTTCTCCTGCCCTCTCTCCCTCTGGGTAAAGCCTCTGGCCATGCCTTAACCACAGCCCCTGCTGCACAATCCCTCCCTCCGTGGTCCCAGCTCCCTATGGTCAGCCCCTGCCATAGCTCCGCCCCCAACCCCATTGCCCAGATTCTTGGCTCCAGTCAATCCACTTCCGCCCTGGGTCTTACCAACCCTAGGGGTGCTTGCGGCTTCCTGTGTTGCTAATCTCTGGCTTGCCTCATTTTACCCTTTTTGTTTCTTAACTCCCTACTCTACCAGGGTAAGCAACAAGTTCACTCTGAAATACCCACAGTGGTTTCTCTTTTCCTGACTGGGCCTTGTGTGTTACACACCTTCATGAATGGCTCCCTGGCAGAAGCCCCTCTTAGCCCAGTGGCCAGTGTGGGCAAAGGGGTCCCTGGCAGCAGGCGTCTGAACCTTGCTGGTCCCTAAAGGAAGCCCACCCCTGGCCACTCCCCTGAGAAGGAAGTCGAGCTCCCGCCTTGGTTCCTAAAATAGGAACTTCTGCCTCCCCAGCAGATACTCCTGTGGGGGTGACAACCTAGCTCTCTTTCCTTTTCCATTCCTGTCACGTTCAGTGAGTGACCACTGTGATTGTGAGATTGGCAAGGGCTGGTACTACCAGGAGACCAGAGACTGCTGCACCTGTTCTCTAGGCAGAGACCTCAGGGATCAGGAAGAAAAGACAGTCCTTCTTGCCTCCCTCCTCTTCCAGCCCATGGACATGTGAGGCAGGATCCACTGGCTCTCCACTCAGCCCCAGAAACATACTGTCTTACAGTCCCGGAGGCTGGAAGTCCAAGGTCTCAGCAAGTTGGTTCCTCCTGAGGCCTCTCTCCTTGGTTTGCAGACGGCTGTCTTCTTGCTGGATCTTCCCATGGTTCTCCCTCTGTACTTCTATGTCCTAATCTCTTCTTCTTAGAACAGTTTATATTGGGTTAGTGCCCATGTTAATGATCTCATTTTAACTTAAACACCTCTTTGGAGGTCTCCAAATATAGTTACTGGGGGCGATGGCTTCAGTGAATGAATATGGGGAGAGAGTGACACAGTTCAACCCACAACAGATTGGCTCAGTAGGCAGCTCAGTTGGCGTCAGCCCTTCAGCATAGCCTGTTCCCAGTCCATGGTCATTACTGTCCGGCCAGGTGGACCTCAGGACTCATTCTTGACATCCTGGGCCAGAGTGTCTCCCTGTTTACCCAGATGGTGTGGTATGAAGTTGTGGTGACACAGATGATTTGGACCCAGGAAGAGGAGCCATCCTAGGGATAAAGCTTTGATCACAGAAAGCAAAGCAGAGATAGGAAGAAACCCTCATGACACTGGACTTACCAAATGAAACCCATGCTGGCACCCACCCTGCCTCTGGTCTTTCAGTCAAAAAATCTCCTCTAAAGTTTGAGCCAGAGTGAATGCAAGCAGCTGAACTTATTTTGATGAATGTGGCTGTGTCTTTGCGGTTCCTATCAAATATCATTCCCAGGCACCACCATGCTCCCTGGGGAGGTATTGGGCCAATAGTCATAGGGGAACAGCTATTCCACCCCCTTGGGTTTCTTTCCTGGAAACTTATCATATCCTGATGGACATTCAAAACATTATCTTTTTACAAATCTATATAGAGCTTCTCTGAGCATCCTTTGGAGTTTACACAACAGGACGTCCCAGAGCAACAGCTGCTAGACCTTTATTCCCTTGCGTAACCTGTATATATCTGGCTGTTCTCATGGACCAGTCTTTGCAATGTATACTCAACTCATGTAAATCTTTCATATTAGCTTCATCAAAAGGGAGGCCCAGGGGCTTTAGACAAATTCTTTCATGGACATTTTCTGAAAATCCTCACCGGACATCTCTTTCTCTCTCCAAATTTTCACTACTGGCATCTGCTAAAATAGCTCTACAGCTTATTCATGCAGCACCCTGGCTACCATTTATTTCTCCCCCCTCCTCTCTGGGGCCCTCAATCCACCCTGCATTTCTGAATTTCTGCCCTGTGACTCTCCTCTAATATGTCCTCTTTCTATTGTTCCTATTCTTGAGAACTAGCTCTTTCTTAAGGAATAGTAAATCAGGATCTCACCCATGCTCTCAATCCACGCACACCACCTCACACGTTCAAGCATACACTCACACATACACACATACTTACAAATGCACACACTCAAAGTTCACGTACATGTATATTCATATATCCCACACATTCCCTCATGCACTCACACAGACTCACACAAATGCATGCACACGTATACACAATGCACACATTCAAACATATGTGTACCCATTATGTGCACATGTTCAAAAATGCATGTATCCATTATATGCATGAATTCAAACATATATGTACCCATTATATGCACACATCAAACATACATGTACCCACTCACACTCACAATACACTCACGCCCCTTCATACAAGGCTCACATTAGTCACTCGCACTCACACCTACACACACACTGCTGCCTGCACACATATACTTATATGTACTCACACACATATACACTGACACACACAACTTACTCACACTCAAGCTCACACACATTTACACACTGGTACAGAGTGAATGTGTCCCCCAAAATGCATATGTTTAAACCTTAATCTCCAATGTGATGGTTTTAAGAGAGGGGCCCTTTGATAGGTCAATAGGTCATGAGGGAAGAGTCCCCATGAATAGGATTAGTGCCCTTATAAACAAGGCCCCAAAGAAACTCTCACCCCTTCTGCCACATAAGAACATCGCAAGAAGGGGGCTGTCTATGAACCAGAAAGTGGGTCCTCACAAACCAACGAATCTGCCAGTGTCTTGATCTTAGACATTCAGCCTCAGTAACTGTGAGTAATAAACTTCTATTGTTCAGAAGCCACCCAGTCTGTGGCATTGTGTTATAGCAGACTCAATGGACTAAGACAGAAACTCACAGTTATGTATCCCTACACTCGCATAGACACACACATCCTACTCACACACAGACACCTAGACACACTCATGTGCACATTTGCCCTTCCTCTCAGGGGCCTCTAGAATGCCACCAAACTCCATCAGGGTGGCTTCATATATCCCACACCTTCCCTCATGCACTCACACAGACTCACACAAATGCACACACATATATACACAATGCACACATTCAAACATGTGTACTCATTATGTGCACATATCCAAACATGCATGTATCCATTATATGCATTTCCTCCCAGAAGGTGGCGAGTTTGGCATCTCAGGGGATGCCAGTCCCTTGGTGTCAACACTCCTTCTCCAGCCCCCAGGATCTGTGTCCGGGTAAAGAGGAAGATGCTTCATACAGCTCTCCTTTCCCTGGTGGGGACTGTCAGCCATGGGATGTTTCTTGCTTCCAGACCTGAAAAAAGTATGCCCGGATTTTTGAACAGCCCCTGAGCGGTCACTAAGTCTGTCTCATTCATCGTGGGTCTGTGAAACACCAGAGGATGGGAGAACAGACCATCCAGTGATGCTGCTGCTGATGCCCCCACCACCCCGGAAGCATGCTGGGGACATGGCGACTCCCTCTAGCCCCAACAGGTTCTAGGAGGATTTCTGTCTGCCCCCACCCACTGGCACTGGCTTGTAGAGGTTGCCTTCAGAGCTTGGGTACACCTGCATCATTCCCGGCTCCCCAGGCCTGCCCACTGCACTTTAGTCATTGATCCTGGGGGCTGCTGGAAGGGTTATTTTTCTTCCCCAGTTTGTGACTCTAACAGTGAGAATTCGGGACAAACTACATTTTGTTATTTTGTTTTGTTTTGTTTTGTTTTTTGAGATGGAGTCTCGCTCTGTCTCCCAGGCTGGAGTACAGTGGTACAATCTCGGCTCACCGCAAGCTCCGCCTCCCGGTTCACGCCATTCTCCTGCATCAGCCTCCCAAGGAGCTGGGACTACAGGTGCCTGCCACCATGCCTGGCTAATTGTATTTTTAGTAGAGACGGGGTTTCACCATGTTAGCCAGGATGGTCTTGTTCTCCTGACCTTGTGATCCGCCTGCCTCAGCCTCCCAAAGTGCTGGGATTACAGGCATGAGCCACTGTGCCCAGCCAGGACCAACTCCATCTTGCAACAAAATCCTGATTTACCCAGCCATTCTTGCTTCCAAGGGGTTCTGACAAGCACCTGGCCCACCATGTCTGAATGTTCAGACTTAATTCAACCATTACCAATGGGTGGGCCTCGGGGATCCATTTTCCCCTTCTATTGAGATGCTCTTTAACAAATGAAGGCCAGCCAGATGCTCATCTTGGCAGTGAAACTGTCCACCTCAGAAATGGAGGCAGTGGCCAGACACATGGCTCATGCCTGTAATCCCAGCACTTCGGGAGGCCCAGGTGGGAGGCTTCTCACTTGAGACCAGGAGTTTGAAAACGGCCTGGGCAACAAAGCCAGATCCCATGTCTAGAAAACAATAAAAAATTAAATTAGCCAAGCATGGCCAGGAGCGGTGGCTAACACCTGTAATCCCAGCACTCTGGGAGGCCGAGGCGGGTGGATCGCACAGTGAGGAGTTCGAGACCAGCCTGGCCAACGTGGTGAAATCCTGTCTCTACTAAAACAAAATACAAAAATTAGCCGGGTGTGATGGTGCATGCCTATAGTGCCAGCTACCCGGGAGGCTGAGGTAGGAGAATCGCTTGAACCCGGGAGGTGGAGGTTGCAGTGAGCTATGACCATGCCACTCCATTACAGCAAGGGGGACAGAGCAAGACCCTGTCAAAAAAAAGAAGAAAGAAAGAATTGAAAAAAGGAAGAAAGAAAGAAAGAAAGAAAGACAGAAAGAAAGACAGAAAGAAAGAAAGAAAGAAAGAAAGAAGAAAGAAACAAAGAAAGAAAGAAAGAAAGAAAGAAAGAAAGAAAGAAAGAAAGAAAGAAAGAAAGAAAGAGAGAAAGAAAGAAAGAGAAAATAAAGAAAGGAAGAGAGCAACGAAGACCAAAGAAAGAAAAAGAAGAGATTTCCCAAGCCCAAGTTGGATTTTATTTTTATTTTTTGTTGTTGTTTTTTCCTTTTTTTTTTTTTTTTTTTGGGATGGAGTCTAGCTCTGTCACCCAGGCTGGAGTGTAGTGGTGCGATCTTGGCTCACTGCAACCTCTACCTTCCAGGTTCAAGCAATTCTCCTGTCTCAGCCTCCAGAGCAGCTGGGATTATAGGTGTGTGCTACCACGCTTGGCTGATTTTGTATTTTTAGAGATGGGGTTTTACCATGTTAGCCAGGCTGGTCTCAAACTCCTGACCTCAGGTGATCCACCTGCCTCAGCCTCCCAAAGTGCTGGGATTACAGACATGAGCAACCGTGCCTGGCCTAACCTGGATTTTAGAAGACATTTGTTCCTGTCTCCTCTGACACCCTCCCACCTGGTTGGTAACAGTAATCCATACTTGCGCAGTGATATGAAAATCAAAGTGAGAAGACAGATCATCTCATTTAATGTGAGCTTTACGTGCCCCTGAATGGTCCATAAAGCAAATGCCACTCACTCCCGCCATTACAGAGGGAAAACATTGTAGCTTCACAACAGGGACTTGCCTGAAGTCCCACGGCAGAGAGATGTCAGAGCCAGACTCTAGCCCGGATCTTCTGACCCTGAGACTGGACATATCCAAAAGACCAGGTTGAGAAGTCACGTGTAAAACCTGTCCCGGAAGGATCCTCAATTCTTCAAGCCAAAATGCAACCACATTTATTCTACTCCGTAGACATTCTTGTTATTTTTTAGTATAAATCTGAAAGTTTCAACCAGGGGGGTGCTCCTGATGATCTCTCAACTAATGAGAACCAGACACCCAGTACTCCCCCTACCCACCCATCCCCTGAGCCCTCTGCATCTTGGGAGTAATAAGTATGAATTCCAGTTTCTAGCCAATTCTGTTTTCAAAAAACATTTTTTTTTTTTTTTTTTTTGAGACAGAGTTTTCATTCTTGTTGCCCAGGCTGGAGTGCAATGGCACTATCTCAACTCACTGCAACCTCTGCCTCCCAGGTTCAAGTGATTCTCCTGCCTCAGCCTCCCAAGTAGCTGGGATTACAGGTGCATGCCACCACACCTGGCTAATTTTTGTGTTTTTAGTAGGGACAGGGTTTCACCTTGTTGGCCAGGCTGATCTCAAACTCCTGACCTTGTGATCCGCCCGCCTCAGCCTCCCAAAGTGCTGGGATTACAGGTATGAGCCACTGTTCCCATCCTGTTTTCCAAATTTCTAACAAATCCAGGCACCCATGATTTGGAATGAAGGGCAGATAGACTATGTGCCTGCCTGGCTTGATTGTAAACTGCAGCCCTCAGACTGCAGAAGAAGAAACTTCTAGATTTTCTGGGTCATTCTCCTCCACAATTTAACTAACCTGAAAAGAGATGCAGACCAGTCATGGTGACTCATGCCTATAACACTAGCACTTTGGGAGGCTGAGGTGGGAGGACTGCTTGAAACCCAGAATTCAAGACCAACCTGACCAAGACGAGAGCCCATCTCTTAAAAAAAAACAAAAAAAAAAAGGAAAAAAAGGCTGGGCACAGTGGCTCAAGCCTGTAGTCCCAGCGCTTTGGGAAGCCAAGACGGGCGGATCACGAGGTCAGGAGATCGAGACCATCCTGGCTAACCCGGTGAAACCCCATCTCTACTAAAAAATACAAAAAACTAGCCGGGCAAGGTGGCGGGTGCCTGTAGTCCCAGCTACTCAGGAGGCTGAGGCAGGAGAATGGCATAAACCCGGGAGGTGGAGCTTGCAGTGAGCTGAGATCCGGCCACTGCACTCCAGCCTGGGCGACAGAGTGAGACTCCGTCTCAAAAAAAAAAAAAAAGAGAGAAAGAGATGCAGCAAAGGGTGCCCTTTCCTACACAGGGGCCTCTGTTGCCCAGGCTGGAGTGTACTGGCAAGATAGTGATCATAGTTCACTGCCGTCTCAAACTCCTGGGCTCAGGTGATCCTCCTTCCTTGGCCTCCTTAGTAGCTGAGACTACAGGTGCACACCACCACGTAGCTAATTTTTTTTTTAAAGAGACAAGGTATCAGTATGTTTCCCGAACTGGTGTTAAACTCCTGGCCTCAAGCAATCTTCCCATCTCAGCCTCCCAAAGTGCTGGGATTATAGGCATGAGCCACCATGCCTGGCCTCTCCGGTATATTTTTCTTTTTTCTTTTTTTTCAAAATAGAGTCTCTCTTGTCTCCAGGGCTGGAGTGCAATGACCCAATCTCAGCTCACTGCAACCTCCGCCTCCCAGGTTCAAGCTATTCTCCTGCCTCAGCCTCGCAAGTAGCTGGGATTACAGGCAACTGCCAGCACGCCCAGCTAATTTTTTGTGATTTTAGTAGAGACGGGGTTTCACCATGTTGACCAGGCTGATCTTGAACTCCCGACCTCAGGTGACCCACCCGCCTCGGCCTCCCAAAGTGCTGGGATGACAGGCATTAGCCATCGTGCCTGGCCCCTGGTATATTTTTCAACAGCACTTTTCTGCCTTTGAAAGGGGCTGAATGCACAGTTTCTCTCGGAAAAGCAGACGTAAAGGCAGTATGACAAGTGGAAATCCAATCTCCACAACTCACTGGGTAATCAGAGATGAGTGCTGGGTCTTGCTGAGCTGTTTCTCTGCCCCTAAATTGGAGGCCAGGACAATTCCTTTGCCCAATCCCATTCTTTGGGCTGCTGTGAGAATCCCGTGTGGCCACGCAGGCAAAGGGCCATCAATGCAGCCTCTGGTTTTCCTCAGGAATTCTCCTTGCAGCAGATTCCACAGCTTCCAGGACTGCGTGTGGTGGCTCACACCTGTAATCCCAGCACTTTGGGAGACCGAGGCAGGCGGATAACCTGAGGTCAGGAGTTTCAGACCAGCCTGGCCAACATGGCAAAACCTCATCTCTACTAAAAATACAAAAAATTAACCAGGCATGATGGCAGACACCTGTAATCCCAGTTACTCAGGAGGCTGAGGCAGGAGAATCGCTTGAACCCGGGAGGTGGAAGTTGCAGTGAGCTGAGCTTTTGCCACTGCACTCCAGCCTAGACAACAGGAATGAAACTCTGTCTCCAAAATAAATAAATAAATACAATTTTTAAAAAATACAAAAATTAGCCAGGTGTGGTCACATGCCTGTAGTCTCAGCTACTTGGAAGGCTGAGGCAGAAGAATCGCCTGAACCTGGGAAGTGGAGGTTGCAGTGAGCCGAGATCGTGCCACTGCACACCAGCCTGGGCAACAGAGAGAGAGACTCTGTCTGATTGTTAAAAATTAAAAAAATTTTAAAAAAGACTCCACAGTCTCTAGATGTCAATTTGTTGTGCTCCTGACAGCCCTGGGAGCCCTTCCGGGAAGGGTTGAGGGCCTACACGCCACCCCTCAACCCAGCAAGCACCCACAGGCCATGGGGCCAGCCGCCATTGCTCCTACCAGCAGCTCAGGCCAAAGCCAGCAGAGACAAGCTCTTCACAACCCTCACTCCCTCCTCTGTGGGGACAGACAGGACCTGTGAAAGACTCCAATCACTCCAGCTTCCAGTGATCCTACAAGCCTTTCTGCTATACCCAGTCTCTAAAGGAGAGCTGAGAAATACAACATATGCATTCTTTCAACCCCAGTGCCTCTACCCTGGGATGGGATGCTAAGGGGCAACTGGGCCACTCAGATGTCCAGCTGGGATCAAACTGGCAGAGCCCATCAACAGATGAGTGGATAAAGAAAAATGTGGTGTGTATATATTATGGAATACTACTCAGCCATTAAAAAAATAATAAAGAGGTCGGGCGCAGTGTAATCCCAGCACTTTGGGAGGCTGAGATGGTGGATCACTTGAGGCCAGGAGTTTGAGACTAGCCTGACTAACATGGTGAAACCCCATCACTACTAAAACTACAAAAATTAGCCAGGCATGGTGGTATGTGCCTGTAGTCCCAGCTACTAGGGAGGCTGAGGTGGGAGGATTACTTAAACCCAGGAGACGGAGGTTGCAGTGAGCCAAGATCGTGCCGCTGCACTCCAGCCTGAGTGACAGAGCAAGATTCCATTGCAAAAAAAAGAAAACATGAAATAGGGGCAGGGTGAGGTGGTTCATGCCTGAAGGTCTAGCACTTTAGGAGGCCAAGACAGGAGGATTGTTTGAGGCTAGGAGTTTGACACCAGCCTGGGCAACATAGTGAGACCCCCACCTCTACAAAAAATTTAAAAAGTATTCGGGCATGGTGGTGCACACCTGTAGTCCCAGCTACCTGGGAGGCTGAGGTGGGAGGATTGCTTGAACCTGGGAGGTCAAGGCTGCAGTGAGCCGTGTATTGCTGCACTTCAGCCTGGATGACAGAGAAAGACCCTGCCTCAAAAAAAAAAAAAAAAAGAAAGAAAGAAAGAAAGAAAAGAAAGAAAAGAAAAGAAAAAGAAATAATGTCTTTTACAGCAACTTGGATGAAACTGGAGGCCATGATCCTTAGTGAAGTACTCAGGAACAGAAAACCAAATACTGCATATTCTCACCAGTAAGTGGGAGTTAAGCTATAGCTACACAAAGACTTACAGAGTAGAGACAATGGAGACTAAGAAGCAGGATGATGTTAGGGGGCGATGGATGAAAAACTACTTATTGAGTACAAAGTACACTACTCAGGTGACAGATACACTAAAATCCTAGACTTTACCACCATACAATTCTTCCATGTCTCCAAAAACCACTTGTACCCCTCAAGCTATTGAAATGAAAAAACTTACAAATAAATTTTTGGCTAGGTGTGGTGGCTCATGCCTGTAATCCTAACACTTTGGGAGGCCGAGGCAGGTGGATCACCTGGTGTATGGAATTCGAGACCAGCCTGGCCAACATGGCAAAACCCCATCTCTACTAAAAATACAAAACTTAGCCAGGTGTGGTGGCACGCGCCTGTAATTTCAGCTACAGTGGAGGTTGAGGCTAGAGAATCGCTTGAATCTGGGAGGCAGAGGTTGCAGTGAGCCAAGATTGCGACACTGCACTCCAGCCTGGGCGACAGAAAGTGACTCCATCTCAAAAATAAATAAATAAATAAATTTTTTTGAGACAGAGTCTTGCTCTGTTTCCAAATTGAAGGGCAGTGGTGCTATCATGTCTTACTGCAGCCTCAACCTCCTGGGCTTAAATGATCCTCTCACCTCAGCCTCCTGAATACCTTGGAATACAGGCTTGTGCCATCACACCTCGCTATTTTTTGTAATTTTTGCAGGCATGGGGTCTCATTATGTTTCCTAAACTGGTCTTGAATTCCAGGCTCAAGTGACCCTCCTGCCTCGGCCTCCCAGCTAACTGAGACTACAGGCACGCACCAGCACACCTGGCTAATTTTTTATTTGTTGTAGAGATGGAGTGTCACTATATTGCCCAGGCTGGTCTCAAACACCTGGCCTCAAACAATCCTCCCACCTCGGTCTCCCAAAGTGCTGGGATTATGGGCATGAGCCACCATACCTGGCCAAAAGTTTTTTTAAAAAGAAAAAATAGTGGCCAGGTGTGGTGGCTCATGCCTGTAATCCCAGTACTTTGGGAGGCCGAGGCTAGTGGATCACCTGAGGTCAGGAGTTTGAGACCAGCCTGGCCAACAGGGGAAAACCCCGACTCTACTAAAAATACAAAAATTAGCCTAGCGTGGTGGCGCTCACCTGTAATCCCAGCTACTCAGGAGACTGAGGCAGGAGAATCGCTTGAACCCAGAGGGGCAGAGGTTGCAGTGAGCTGAGATAGTGCCACTACACTTTAGCTTGGGCGTCAGAGAGAGACTCTGTCTCAAAAATAAATAGATAGATAGATAGAAAAATAAATTGACAGCGTCACATCGAGTATAAGAAATTCATCAGATCTCTTCAGCTAGAAAACCAATTTTGCACAATTGTGTCCATTTTCCCCCCAAGGAGTTTCACACCTTGATGCAAATGGGGAGATTGTGGGAAAGTGGAATTAATGTTAATTTGCATTTCTGACCTTGGAGGCGTAGGTGAAATGCGCCTTCTTTTCTATGGCATAGATAAGACAGTGGCACTCTGAGAGGCTCAAAAGGAAGCTTCCTCCCCCAAAAGCCATCCCCAGCATAACCGCAAAACAAAAATGGCGCATCTCAGAAGGACCTTGGTGGTGTCGTTGGAAGGTTGATCAACAAGAATGACACCTGCAAGCTGTAATTGCACTTGCATTCCCTGACATACGGTAGGTGCCCCATAAACATCTGATGGGATGAATTAATAAGCGAATGAGCTCTTTACTCAATGGTCCAACCCCAAACCAGCATCCCTCAACCAGTCCTTCCATAACCATCTAGGTGAGGGGGGGTTGTTGATGGAAAAAGGCAGAACCAAATTTGCAAACTCCCCTGTTGGCTTCACAATAATTCATGCTCATCTGCATCTAATAAAATATGGAAGCAATTTTACAGGAACATTTTGTGCTTTAGCGATTCATTTAACTCTTTCCTCCAGGGGGCAAGTCATATATCCTCATCCAGATATGTGGGCAGTTCCATGAATACATCTGCAAATATCTTATGATGAGATGCTCTTCTCCCCGCCGGGCGCCTGACTCTAATGAAGGAAAACTTGAAAGTGAACACCAACCGGGCTTACGCTGACCTCTCCTACCCATGGTTTCGTGCCCCTGTGTCTGTCCCACTGCCAAAGTAACCTGAAATTACTAGAGGAGGTGAGCGCTGAAGTCAATGTCCTCAGACCCAAGGACATTGTCCTCTAGAGCCAAGTTCACCCCTTTACTTGGCAGGGCCTCCAAGAGATGAGCTGCTGTCCACCCCATCAGCCCTCACCACCAGACCACCAGGAAGGACAGACGCTCAGGTGCCAGAGCTTCTGCCACCGTCCCCCAAGACACCACAAACAGTCCCTTCACTGTTTCCAACTGTGTCCGCCTCTGTGCGCTGCCCCCAAACTCCTTGCAGATTTGAGAACTGATGAAAAAAAATGAGTAACACCTGCCCCGAGCCGCCTGTTGCTCCATTCACGTCCTGAGCTTCTGGGAAACCAGTATTTTTAAATTGAACTTTTCATTTTCAGATGATTGTAGATTCATATGCGGTTGTAAGAAATCATACAGAGAGCTCATGAACTCCCTTACCTGGTTTCCCCACAGTGGTAGCATCTTGCAAAACTGTAGTACAAATTGAGTCACTTTTTTTTTTCTGAGACAGAGTCTCGCCCTGTCTGGAGGCTGGAGTGCAATGGCGTGATCTCAGCTCACTGTAACCTCCACCTCCCAGGTTCAAGCGATTCTCCTGCCTCAGCCTCCCAGTTAGCTGGGATTACAGGTGCCCACCACCACCCCTGGCTAATGTTTTTATATTTTTAGAAGAGATGGGGTTTCACCATGTTGGCCAGGCTAGTTTCAAACTTCTGACCTCAGGTGATCCACCTGCCTCAGCCTTCCAAAGTGCTAAAATTACAGGTGTGAGTCGCCGCACCTGGCCCAATTTTTTTTTTTTTTTTTTTTTTTTTTTTTTTTTTTTTAGGAGACAGGACCTTACTCTGTGGCCCAGGCTGGAGTGCAGCAGCATAATCATAGCTCACTGCAACCTATACCTCCTGGGCTTAAGCAGTCCTCCCCAGCTTCAGCCTTCCAGGTAGCTGGGACTACAGGTACGCACCACTATGCTCGGCTAATTTTTAAATATTTTTTTGTAGAGATGGGGTCTTGCTATGTTGCCCAGGCTGGTCTCAAACTCCCGGCCTCAAGCGATCCTCCCACCTTGGCTTTCCAAAATGTTGGGATTACAGGCATGAGCCACCACACCTGGCTAGTCAGCAATTCTTTTTAATGTAATATCCCATCCTTATTTTATAATATTTGATAGGAAGCTTATTTTCGCCAAACAGATTCTTGACCCCACCTGCCCACTCTAAAATCTGCTTGACTTGTTTACCCAATGTTTCCCATCTGGATAAAGGGCGCTCGTTGCGCAAGTCCCAGCCCACATGCAGGAGTGATTCCTCTCTTCCCTGCTTTCTCCCACCCAAATCCCAAATATCAGCCAGTCTTACGGATCCTAGCCAAAAAGTCCGGAATTCACCCACTTCTCACATCCTCTTCCACGATGACCCTGACGTTACCCACTGGCCCTGCCCTTCAGCAGAACTCCCTGTGGAACTTCTGGGGCCCAGTGAAAAACCAACACAGGGAGCCCCCTGTACAAAAATTATTAAGAATTTCAAGCCGGGCATGGTGGCCTCGACCCGGGAGTTCAAGACTAGCCTAGGCCACATAGCAAGACCCCATCTCTACAAAAAAAGTATTTTAATTAACTGGGCGTGGTGGCCGCACCTGTAGTCCCAACTACTCAGGAAGCTGAGGCAGGGGATTCATTGGAGCCCAGGAGCTTGAGGCTGCAGTGAGCTGTGATCACGTCACTGCAGTCCAGCCTGGGCAACAGAGAAAGAGACCCTGTCTGTAAAAAAATTAAAAGAATTCAATATGGTGGCATCCAAGCATTAATCTGGTCCAGGGATTAATCCTTCTACATCCCTGACTCTGTGGATTGCACAGGTCCACACACATGAAGCTGGCCCTGCCCCTCCAAGACCACCAGGAACACACTGACAGCTGAACAAAGTGGGTTTATTGATGCCATACAAGAAGTGCACACAGACCATGGACACCCTAGGGCACCTCAGTAAGGATGTATTCAGGATTCATGCTGGTGTTGTATGTTTTGGAAAATAGCTCAAGGAAGCAAGGCTTTGCTCTGGATTGTGTGCTCTTAAGAACCAGGTCATTCCACAATTGAGCACCTTTTTTTTTCTTTTTTTAAATTTAATTTTATTTTGTGTTCCAGGATACATGTGCAAAACATGCAGGTTTGTTACGTAGGGAAATGTGTGCCATGGTGGTTTGCTGCACCTATGGAACCATAGGTATTAAGCCTCGCAAGCATTAGCTGTCTATCTGGTGCTCTCCCTCCCCTGCCCCTCCAACAGGCCCTAGTGTATGGTGTTCCCCTCCCTGTGTCCATGTGTTCTCATTGTTCAGCTCTCACTTATAAGTGAGAAATACAGTGTTTGGTTTTCTGTTCCTGCATTAGTTTGCTGAGGATAATGGCTTCCAGTTCCATCCATATCTCTGCAAAGGACATGATCTCATTCCTTTTTATGGCTGTGTAGTATTCCATGGTGCATATGTACCACATTTTCTTTACCCAGTCTGTCATTGATGGGCATTTGCGTTGATTCCATGTCTTTGCTATTGTGAAGAGTGCTGCAATGAACATAACGTGTGCATGTATCTTTATAATAGAATGATTTCTATTTCTTTGGGAATATACCCAGTAATGGGATTGCTGGGTCAAATGGTATTTCTGCTTCTAGGTCTTTGAGGAATCGCCACACTGTCTTCTACAATGGTTGAACTAAGTTACATGCCCACCAATGGTGTGAAAGTGTTCCTATTTCTCCACAGCCTCACCAGCATCTGTTGTTTCTTGACTTTTTAATAATTGCCATTCTGACTAGTATGAGATGGTATCCACAATTGAGTATCTTGGTAATTTTTTTTTTTTTTTTTTAGACTGAGTCTTGCTCTGTTGCCCAGGCTGGAGTGCAGTGGCACAACTACAACTGTAGCTCTCTGCAGTCTCAACCTCCTGGGCTCAAGTGATCCTCCTGCCTCAGCCTCCCAGAGTACTGATATTACATGTACTATCAGTACATGTAATAGTACTAATACCACCACACATGACCATCTTGATCATTCTCATCTAGAAGATGAGAATAATGGAGCAAGGCTAGAATTGTGAGTATTTCTTTCTTTCTTTGTTTGTTTATTTATTTATTTATTTTCGAGACAGAATCTCACTCTGTTGCCCAGCCTGAAGTGCAGTGGCACAATCTCAGCTCACTGCAACATCCACCTCCTGGGTTCAAGCAATTCTCCCACCTCAGCCTCCCAAGTAGCTGGGATTACAGGAGTGCACCACCATGCCAGGCTAATTTTTGTATTTTTAGTAGAGACAGGATTTCATCATGTTGGCCAGGCTGGTCTCAAACTCCTGACCTCAAGTGATCCACCTTCTTCGGCCTCCCAAAGTGCTGAGATTATAGGCATGAGCCACCATGCCCAGCCCATTTTTATTTTTTTGATACAGGGTCTCATTCTGTAATCCAGGCTAGAGTGCAGAGGCATGATCATGGTTCACCGTAGCCCCTTGACTTCCTGGGTTCAAGCGGTCCTCCCATCTCAGCCTCATGAGTAGCTGGGATTACAGACACAGGCCCCCATGCCCAGGTAATTGTTTATATCTTTTGTAGAAATGAGACGGGGTCTCGCCATGTTGCTTAGGCTTGATTGATTTAGAAAAAAAAAGAGGCTGGGCATGGTGGCTCACGCCTTTAATCCCAGTACTTTGGGAGGCTGAGGTGGGTGGATCACCTGAGGTCAGGTGTTCAAGACCAGCTTGGCCAACATGGCAAAACCCCATCTCTACTAAAAATACAAAAATTAGCCGGGCGTGGTGGTGCGCGCCTGTAGTCCCGGCTACTCAGGAGGCTGAGGCAGGAGAATCACTTGAACCTGGGAGGCAGAGGTTGCAGTGAGCTGAGATTAGACCACTGCACTGCAGCCTGGCAACAGAGCGAGACTCCATCTCAAAAAAAAAAAAAAAAAAAGGGAAATTCCAAGGCTCAGTCTCTGCTGCTAGGCTCGATGAGGCATGTTTGGTCAATGCTGTGGCTCAGACACTGTCCACATTTTTTTGGTTTTCAGACATGATTTCAGAGGGGGTCTGACTACTACCTCGATTCGTCACGGCCACAGAGTGGCCTTCGCTGACACTGATGATCTGTGAAATCATTTACATCTAACGGAAGAATACCCAGGCCCAGCCGTGAGAGTCCATGAGTCTGTGACACTTTTCTCTTTCTCACCATCATCCCTGGCCCAGCTTCCTGCAATGGCCCCATCTCCCACCTCCCCACTTTAGCCTAATCGCCATACAGCAGCCAGTGAGATCTGTTCTATCAGCAATGAGATCATGCCAGTCCTCTTCATAAATTACCAGTACCTTCTGTTGCAGATTGAATTGTGCCTCCCAAAAAGATATGGTCAAGACTTGACCTCTGGTATCTGTGAATGTGACCTTATTTGGAAATAGGGTCTTTGCAGATATAATTAAGTTAAACATCTTGAGATGATGTCATATTGGATTTGGGCCCTACATCCAAAGATTGTTTGTTTGTTTTGTTTTGTTTTGTTTTTTGACACAGAGTCTCTCTGTGTCACTCTGGCTGGAGAGTACAGTGGCATGATCTCAGCTCACTGCAATCTCTGCCTCCTGAGTTCAAGTGATTCTCCTGCCTCAGCCTCCCAAGTAGCTGGGATTACAGGCTACTGCCACCACACCCGGCTAATTTTTGTATTTTTAGTAAAGACAAGGTTTTGCCAAGTTGGCCAGGCTGGTGTCAAACTCCTGACCTGTGGTGATCCACACGCCTTGGCCTCCCAAAGTGCTGGAATTACAGGTGTGAGCCACCACGCCCAGCCTAGTGTCTTTTTAAGAAGAGAAGATGGGCCAGGTGTGATGGCTCACATCTGTAATTCCAGCACTTTGGGAGACTGAGGTGGATGGATCACCTGAGGTCAGGAGTTCGAGACCAGCCTGGCCAATATAGCAAAACCCCATCTGTACTAAAAATAAAAAAAGTCAGCTGGGCGTGGTGCTCCACACCTGTAATCCCAGCTACTCTGGAGGCTGAGACAGGAGAATCGCTTGAACCCAGGAGGCAGAGGTTGCAGTGAGCTGAGATCACACCATTGCACTCCAGCCTGGGCATCAGAAGCAAGACTCCATAAAAAACAAAAACAAAAACAAAAACAGAGAAGATGGCTGGGCTCAGGTGGTGTCTCAGGCCTATAATCCCAGCACTTTGGGAGGATGAGGCAGGAGGATTGCTTGAGGCCAGGAGTTTGAGACCAGCCTGGGCAACATAGTGAGACCCCATTCCTACAAGAAAAAAAAATCTTTTTAAAAGAAGAGAAAACTGAGACACACAGCGAGAAGTCCATGTGATGATAAAGACAGAGATTGGAGTGACACAGTCACAAGTCATGGGATGCCTGGGGGCACCAGAAACTGGAAGAGGCAGGAAATATCCTCTCCTAGAGTCTTTAGAGGGACCATAGTCCATCCAACACCATGATCTTAGAATTCTGGGCTCCAGAATGATGAGATAATGCATTTCTGTTGTTCGAAGCCACCAAGTTTGTGGTCACTTGCTGCTGCAGACCTGGGGGACTAACACAGTCTCCTGTTGTAATTGGAAAAGAAGCTCAATTTCTTGTTGGGATCCTTGGGTTCCATGGGACCTGGGCCTGCTTCTCTTTGTCTCTCTGTCCTGCACTCACCCCAGGCCCCTGCCCTGTCTTCCAATCCACAAGCTGTTGCACAAGCTGTTCTTGCTGCCTGGAATTTGCCTTTCTAATCTTTATTTTTACTTTTAATTTTTTTGAGACAGGGTCATGCTGTGTTGCCCAGGCTGGAGTACAGCGGTGCAATCACAGCTCACTGTAGCCTCAAACTCCAGGGCTCAAACAATCCTCCTGCCTCAGCCTCCTGAGTAGCTGGAACTACAGGCACATGCCACCACACCTGGCTAATTTTTTAACATTTTGTAGAGACAGGTGGGATCTCACTATCTTGCAAATGCTGGTCTCAAACTCCTGGGCTCAAGCAATTCTCTCGCCTTGGCCTCCCAAAGTGCTGGAATTACAGATGTGAGCCACTGCACCTGGCCCATTCTGGTCTTTCTACAGCTGATCGTTGTCATCATTTAGGGCTCTGTGTAGTCCCTCCCCAGCCCTGTAAGACCTTCCCTGACTTCCTTGGTTAAAATAACACTCCTCCACCCCAGCCTCCCCCTGCTACGTACACTTTATCCTATTGCTGGTTCAATGTTCCTCATGACTCTTCAATTTGATCTTTTTTTTTTTTTTTTTTTTTTGAGACAGAGTCTTGCTCTGTTGTCCAGGCTGGAGTGCAATGGCATGATCTCAGCTCACTGCAACCTCCACCCCCGGGGTTCAAGCAATTCTCCTCCCTCAGTCTCCCAAATAACTGGGATTACAGATATGCACCACCACGCCCTGTTAATTTTTTTTGTATTTTTAGTAGAGACGGGGTTTCACCGTGTTGGCCAGGCTGGTTTTGAACTCGTGACCTCAAGTGATCTGCCCACTTTGGCCTCCCAAAGTACTGCTATTACAGGCATGAGCCACCACACCTGGCCTTGATCATTTATTTGTTCACACGTTTATTGTTTGTCTCTGCCCCCCTACATGAAGGCTCTGTCGAGTCCGGGACATCCCTGTTTTTCTCAGCACCTAAAACAGCGTATTTTCATTGAACAAACACCCATATCATGTCTACTGTATGCCAGGCACTCCTATAAATGCTTTACAAGATTACCTCATTTAATCTTCATGAATAAGATATTACTATTGCTATTCTCACTTCACAGAGAGAACCGAAGCACAGAGAGGTTAAGTCACTTGCCTGAAGTCACTCAGCTTGTAAGTGGTGAAGCCAGGGTTTGAACCCAGACAGTCTGCCCCAGAGTCAGTGGGCTTAAATGATCTGCTTGATACACAGAAGGGTGAGAAGGAATATCCCCTGAATGAATGAATGAATGAATGAGCACATGCCCCTTGAAGGGAACCTATCAGGCTGGAGTGAAGAGGACCCCAGAGTTTCTCCTAGATCCGTGGCTCACCGACTGAGCCTCCCCAAAGCTTCCCATCAAGGCTTGGGGGATAAATGGAGGAGGAGAGAGCAACAAAGAAATAAGGGTGGTACTTACTGCAGAGGGTTCTAGAATAACTGCAAGCACCCCAGGTACGATCCAGCTCCCAAGGTGTCCAGCTCCTCTCTGTCCCCACCCCTCCTCATGCCTCTCTGCAAAGAACAAGGTGTGCACCCACCTCCCGGTGTGCCCTGAGCTTCTAGGCATGAGGGGCTCGATGCTGACCAGGGGTTCCCTCGTGCTGGGACCTCTCCACGCCCTCTGACTCCTGCTGAGCCAGCCCACCAGGACCTGAGCTGCCCTGACACCCAAGCACCCACAGGGGCCTTCAGGGGCTTAGGCCACAGTCCACCTTCCTGTAGCCACAGATCCTGGGGCTGCTGAGTACAGGGGACAGGGGATCTTCTCTGTTTTCTGGCAACTTTGCTATAACATTAGCATTTCATTGTGTCAGTAAACAATCCCAGGATGCAAAAGTGAAGGGAGTGGATCAAGAAATCAACTTTCTAAGCCAGGTGTTGTGGTGTGTACCTGTGGTCCCAGCTGCATGGGAGGCTGAGGTGGGAGGATTGCTTGAGCCCAGGAGGTTGAGGCTGCATTGAGCTAGGATCGCACCACTGCACTCCAATCTGAATAACAGAGCGAGGCCTTGTCTATTAAAAACAAACTTTTAAAATTACAAATTACAAAAGGAGGCTGGGCACGGAGGCTCATACCCATAATTCTTGCACTTCACGAAGCTAAGGCAGGAGGATCTCTCTCTTTTTTTTTTTGACACAGAGTCTCGCTCTGTCACCCGGGCTGCAGTGCAGTGGCCCCATCTCTGCTCACTGCAACCTCTGCCTCCTGGGTTCACACCATTCTCCTGCCTCAGCCTCCCAAGTAGCTGGGACTACAGGTGCCCACCACCACACCCAGCTAATTTTTTTTTTTTTGTATTTTCAGTAGAGACGGGGTTTCACCATGTTAGCCAGGATGGTCTCGACCTCCTGACCTCATGATCTGTCTGCCTTGGCCTCCCAAAGTGCTGGGATTACAGGTGTGAGCCACCGCACCTGGCTAGGAGGATCTATTGAGACCAGGAATTTGAGACCAGCCTGGGCAACACAGCAAGACCCCGTCTCTACCACCCTCAAAATAGAAAAATTAGCCGGGCATGATAGCGCACACCTATACTCCCAGTTACTCAGGAGGCTGACATGGGAGGATCACCTGAGCCCAGGAGAGTGAGGCTGCAGTGACCATGATCATGCCACTACACTCTAGCCTGGGTGACACAGCAAGACCCTGCCTAAAATAAATAAAAATAAAATTTTAAAAGGAAATTAAATTTCTAAAAAGGAAAGGAAGTTATCAGAATGAATTAGAATCAGAAAAGACGGCAGGGTACAACAGCTCACACCTGTAATTCCAACACTTTGGGAGGCTGAGACAGGAGGATCACTTGAGGCCAGGAGTTCAAGATCAGCCTGGGCAACATTGTAAGACCCCATCTCTACAATTAAAAAAAAAAAAGATTAGCCAGGCATGGTGGTGCACACTTGTAGTCCCAGCTACTTGGGAGGCTGAAGTGGGAGGATCATTTGAGCCCAGGAGGTGGAGACTGCAGTGAGCTGTGACTGAGCCACTGCACTGCGGCCCGAGCAACAGAGCCTCCGGAGTAGCTGTTTCAAAAAAAAAAAAAAAAGGAAGGATCAGAAAAGAGAATATGAGCAGCTGAGCATGGTGGCTCATGCCTGTAATCCCAGCACTTTGGGAGGCAGAGGCAGGTGAATCACCTGAGGTCAGGAGTTCAAGACCAGCCTGACTAACATGGTGAAACGCAGTCTCTACTAAAATTACAAAGTTAGCTGGGTGTGGTGGCACATGCCTGTTGTCTCAGCTACTCGGGGAGCTGAGGCAGGAGAATTGCTTGAACCCAGGAGGCGGGGTTTCAGTGAGCCGAGATTGCACCACTGCACTCCAGCCTGGGGAACAAGAGTGAAACTACCTCTCAAAACAAAACAAAAAAAAAGAGAGTGAGAGAGAGAGAGAACATTAGAAATGCTCGGAAAGAAATTGGAGATAGGCAAGATTGAAAATGAATGAGAAAAGGGAAAATAAACTTCTCCACCAACGAAGCTGGAGGCCTGGCCTGGAAGGGCCCATAATGACCCCGCGATCTCCAAACCTCCCCTCTCCTCCTCCTGGTGGAAGACAGGACCTTGTGGTCAGTACAGGCTTAGGATTTTTACGTCAGCAGTGATTTTCTGTTTTCAAGTTTTAAAAAAAAAGGAAAAGAAAATAGAATAGAATAACTCTGGTTTATTTGGCAACCCTCTTCTCCTCCGTGGTCCTCTCATCCCCTAGAATGCTTTAAATGGAGTTTATGGCTGCAACTGGCTTCTCTCTCAAGCCTTAGGAGGTTGTGTTTCCGTTTGTTGCTAGGTAGCGGCGAAGGTGAGATTTTGGATCCAGAGCAGCCTCTGCCCCAGAGGCATCAGACGCAGCTGGTTCAATGCCAATGGGAGGACCTTTTAGAAAAATTCTTCCATCTGCCCGGTCCATAGAAACAACGATTTGGGAAAAACATCTACCAGCTCGTTGTTGATGTGAAAGAAGGTCTTTCTCAAATCTCACAATTAGGCAGGGCACAGTGGCTCTGGCCTGTAATCCCAGCACTTTGGGAGGCTGAGGCAGGCAGATCAGCTGAAGTCAGGAATTTGAGACCAGCCTGGGCAACATGGTGAAACCCGGTCTCTACTGAAAATAAAATAAAAAATTAGCTGGGTATGGTGGCGCATACCTGTAATCCCAGCTTCCCAGGAGGCTGAGGTGGGAGAATCGCTTGAACCTGGTAGGTAGACATTGCAGTGAGCCCAGATCGCACCACTTCACTCTAGCCTGGGTGACAGAGCAAGACTCTCTCAAAAAAAAAAAAAAAAGAAAAAAAAAATCTCACAATTAGCACCTGCCCTAAGAAGTCAGCATCCAGTAAAGCAAGATGTGACTGATGAACCCTCCCTAAGGTTGGAATTAACCCTCCCTGGGGCCTTAGAATTAAGGCCTCTCCTCCCATCTCTTTTATTTATTTATTTTTTTACTTTTAAGTTCAGTGGTACAAGTGCAAGTTTTTTACCTAGGTAAACTTGTGTCATGAAGTTTTGTTGTACAGATTATTTTATCACCCATGTATTAAGCCTATACCCATTTGTTATTTTTCCTGATCCTGCCCCTCTTCCCAACCTCCACCCTCCAATGGACCCCAGTGCATGTTGGTCCCCTCTTTCTGTCCATGTATTCTCATTATTTAGCTTCCACTTCTTTTTTTTTTTTCTTTTTTTTTGAGATGGAGTCTTGCTCTGTCGCCCGGGCTGGAGTGCAGTGGCTGGATCTCAGCTCACTGCAAGCTCCGCCTCCCGGGTTTACGCCATTCTTCTGCTTCAGCCTCCCAAGTAGCTGGGATTACAGGCACCTGCCATCATGCCTGGCTAATTTTTGTATTTTTAGTAGAGACGGGGTTTCACCATGTTGGCCAGGCTGGTCTTGAACTCCTGACCTTGTGATCTGCCCACCTCGGCCTCCCAAAGTGCTGGGATTACAGGCTTGAGCCACCGCGCCCGGCCAGCTTCCACTTCTAAGTGAGAACATGTGGTATTTGGTTTTCTGTTCCCATATTAGTTTGCTGAGGATAATGGCCTCCAGCTCCATCCATGTCCCTGCAAAGGACACGATCTCATGATTTTCTGTGACTGCATAGTATTCCACGATGTATATGGACCACATTTTCTTTTCCAGTCTATCATTGATGGGTGCTTAGGTGGATTCTATGATATAGGAGATGTTTTACTATTTCTTTCTTTTTGAGATAGTCTCATTCTGTCGACCCGGCTGGAGTGCAGTGGTGTGATCTCGGCTCACTGCAACCTCCACCTCACAGATTCAAGTGATTCTCCTGCCTTAGCCTCCCAAGTAGCTTATATTACAAACATGCACCACCACACCCAGCTAATTTTTGTATTTTTAGTAGAGACAGGCTTTCACCATGTTGGCCAGACTAGTCTTGAACTCCTGACCTTAGTAATCCACCCGCCTTGGCCTCCCAAAGTGCTGGGATTACAGGTGTGAGCCACCATGCCCAGCCAGACGTTTTAGTATTTACAAAGCAGTTTTGCAAACACGGTTTTCACTACAGTCTCCTAGGGTGAAAACTCACTCATGAATCTTCCCTAACATGACCCCAGCCCTGTGTGTGTGAGGGGAGAGGTTGCTGCGTGGAGCTGGTCTGGTTTGGGGCTCATTTGCTAGTGCATAGGTGCCTGTGCCTCAGAGGGCTCTCGTGTTTTCCATATATTCTGCTCTCTTTTGACATAAGTTCCTACTGTATTTTAGCAGCAGGTGGGGACAATGTAGGGATGATGGCACACAGGTCACACAGGCCATGCCTCCTCATCAGCCTCTGGAGCCAGCCCCTCCACTTTGCTCTCTTTTCTCTCAAGGGGCAGCCAGGCTGGCAGACCAGGCCATTAGGTCTTAGGTACTGGGCACCAGTATTATTCTGTCTCACTCTCTTCCTCTCTGTTTGCATCCTCTGGGGCAGGTGGATTTGAATCATGAGGCTTTTATCCCCAATTCCTGAACCTGAGGAAGGAGGGGGCTCTGTAGGATCCAGCCTGCATCACAGACTTTCAGCACTGGGATTTGGGACCCCAGGCTAGAGACACTTTCTTCCTTAGGGGCTGTATCAGAGAGGGGGAGATTCATGAGGCCAGATGAGGGCATTGCTCTATTTCCTGATGTATCAGTCAGGAAAGGTTAGGTTATGCTGCAGTAACACATAGCCCCAGAAATCTCAGTGGGGAAAGAGGGAAGGAAGCAGGAAATGAAAGAAAGAAAAAAGAAAGGGAGACAGGGAGGAAGGAGAAAACTAAGTAGGGAGGAAAGGAAGGAGGAATAGAAGGAGGAAATAAAGAGGAAAGAAAAAAGGAAGAAAGAAAGGAAAGGAAGAAGGAAGGAAAGAAGAAAAGAAAGAAAGAAAAAAGCAAGAGAAAGAGAGAGAAGAGAGAGAAAGAAAGAAAGATGGAAGGAGGGAGGGAGGGAAGGAAAGATGAGGGAAGGAAGGAAATAAGGAAAGAAGGAACGAAGCAAGGCTGGAAGGAAGGATGGAAAAAAGGAAGGAAGGAATGGGAGGAGGAAGATAGGCAGGGAGGTGTGTTTCTCACCACCATAGTTGTCAATTGCAGATCAGCAGTGAATTTTCTCCCTGTAATCCTTATTCTACAACCAGGACTAAAGGGGCGGCCCTGATCTAGAATGTGCTGGTTTCACGGCAGAGGAGAAGGGCTCATGGCAGGATGAGAAAATGGCTTGTGAAGTTTCTACTCTAACACAGCACAAATCACCTCTGCTCTCATCTCACAGCTGATCCTGACGTTGGTGGACTGGGAGGTACAGTAACCTCTCAGTGACAGGGCTATAGAGAGATGACATTATGATGATTAAACAGCCTGAGATGTGAGACAAACAGACCTCGATTCTCTCCAGGTACTGAGAGCCTAACACATTCCAGAGACCCAGGAAATCGGGCCACACAGCAGGGCAGTGGTGATGCTGGGAGGGGACCCCCCAGTGTCCCAGTGTGAGTTCCCCCAACCGTAGAGCCTGTGACAAGGATCGGGTGCGATTAATTCACCTGCAAGGAAAGAGGGCTGTGATAAATGTTATTTGCATTGCTCTAAAGGAATACCTGAGGCCAGGTCATTAATAAAGAAAAGCAGTTTAATGGGCTCAAGATTCTGCAAGCTGTACAGGAAAAATGTCAGGCACATCTGCTTATGTGGGGGGCCTCAGGAAGCTTCCAATCATGGCAGAAGACAACGGGGAGATATTGTTTTTTGTTGTTGTTGTTTTGAGATGGAGTCTCAAAAAAAAAATGGAGTCAGGAGTTCAAAACCAGCCTGGCCAGCATGGTGAAAACCCATCTCTACTAAAAATACAAGTATTAGTCAGCCATGTTGGCAAGCACCTATAATCCCAGCTACTTGGGAGGCTGAGGCAGGAGAATCGTTTGAACCCAGGAAGTAGAAGTAGCAGTGAGCCAAGATGATGCCACTGCACTCCAGCATGGGCAACAGAGTGAGACTCTGTCTCAAAAAAAAAGTTAAAATGGACAGAATTTCTAGAAGGTTCTATAAGGATACATCACCTCCACACCCCCCAGTCTTCCTCTTCGGCCACCAAGGCCGCCTGGCCACTTTCAGCACAAAGCTGCCATGTAACATTCATTTTTGCTCTTTTTAAGGCCAATTCACATCTTTCTCACTTAGCGGGCATAATTTTTCTTTTTGCAACTAAAAATTCCTCATTTTTTACAAGATTTTTTTCCCTCCTTCCTCTCAGCTTGTCATCAGTATTCTGTAAAGAGCCCAAGGCAGAAAGCGATTAATTCACCTGCAAGAAACAGGAAATTCCTATTCAGAGATTAGACTTTTGCCCTCTTTTCTAACTAGAAAGTTCTGTAGAGAACCACCCAGGCTTCATTTGTATAAAAATGACAGTGATTTTCCAAATTTCAGATTAATCCCATGAAAGGGTCTGACATTTGTCCCCTGGCTGTGAAAACGAAAGTTCTCACCTGCAAACAGAAGCCCATCCTGTTTAAACTACAGTCTAATGAGAATGTCACATCCCAGTGGATTTTTCTACATAAAAGGAGAGAAAACTTCAACTTTCCTCGTGAGGGTCAGAGAACACAGCTTTCTCTCTAAGCATTTTCCTCCAGTCTAGCTTTTGTTTTTTCCTTTTAGAGTTGGGCTACGTTGCTCAGGCTAGTCTTGAACTCCTGGTCTCAAGTGACCCTCAAGTGCTGGGATTACAGGTATGAGCCACTGCAACCAGCTTTTTATGTTTGTTTTGTTTTGTTTTGTTTTGTTTGAGACAGGGTCTTCCTCTGTTCACCCTGGTTGGAGTGGAGTGATGCCATCATAGCTCGCTGCAGCCTCAAACTCCTGGGCTCAAGCAATCCTCCCACCTCCGCCTCTCAAAGTGCTGTGACCACAGGTGTGAGCCACCACACCCAGCCAAGTGTAGCCTAAATGAGAGTCACTCTAACAAGAAATAACCTGGCCAGAGCACTGACTCGTCTGCTTCTGGGGAGGTGCAGCCCACCTCTCCCTTCTTCACCATCCAGTACCCTCTGCTCCTGCCACCTTCAGCAGGCCATGGGTGGGGCAGTAGCCCACCAATACCCCAAAAGCCAACTGCATGCATCTCTTCCCAGATGCCCATTTGGTGGAACCGTGTGGGTGGCTTGGAGCCAGCGTGATGGGAGAATTAACAAGGCAGAGTCAGTGGGCCAGGCACAGTGGCTCATGCCTGTAATCCCAGCACTTTGGGAGGACAAGGCAGGCAGGTCACTTGAGTTCAGGAGTTCGAGACCAGCCTGGCCAACATGGTGAAACCCTGTCTCTAATAAAAATACAAAAAAAATCAGCCAGGCATGGTGGTGGGCACCTGTATTCCCAGCTACTCAGCAGGCTGAGGAGGGAGAATCACTTGAATTCGGGAGGTGGAGGTTGCAGTGAGCCAAGATCATACCACTTCACTCCAGCCTGGGTGACAGAGGGAGACTCTGACTCAAAAAAAGAAAAAAAAGAAGCCAGCAGCATGCTACAAGTTGGCATTTTGGGGTGACAAGCAGGTGCGGGTTCACCAGCACATCACTCTTCTGGGGAAGCTCTTTGGTGCAGACCACAAGGGACCACCAACAAGAAGAATCAAGCTGCCTCCAGACTCTGCCAGGCCCAGCTCTCACTATCTTTGGGGCTCCGGGCAGTAAGAAACCACCCCCTCTCGGTCCCACATCACAGGCAGGTGGGCCCCATCCTTCTCCTAAAGAGTGTCCTCACCCACACTGGACCCGGCTAGCCCATCTGGCTCCACAAGAGCGGGCTAACCAGACCTTAGGAATTCAGGAACCAAGCCAGGGTCTCTGTGTCTATAGGTAGGATGGTCCCAAATGTTACCAGAAGGAAATGGGGAAATATCCAAATAGGCAGTAATGAGGAGTGGGAGACCAGGGCCGTGTCTTTTCTTTGTAATGGTTGAGACTTCAGGTGTGGTCCCAATAAAGAATGGCCTCTTGGCTTTTTTTTTTTTTTTTTTTTTTTTTTGAGATGACGTCTCGCACTGTCATCTGGGCTGGAGTGCAATGGTGCAATCTCTGCTCACTGAAACCTCCATCTGCTGGGTTCATGCAATTCTCCTGCCTCAGTCTCCTGAGTAGCTGGGATTACAGGCACACGTCACCACAACAGCTAGTTGTTTTGTATTTTTAATAGAGTTTAGTGTTTTACTATATTGGCCAGTCTGGTCTCGAATTACTGACCTCGTGATCCACCCCCTTCAGCCTCCCAAAGTGCTGGGATTACAGGCATGAGCCACCGTGCACGGCCTGGCCTCTTGGCTTTTACCAAATAATGTTTGCTTCTGAGGAAGCTGGAAGCTGCAGCCACGATGGGCCTTTGCAGGGGAGCATGAGAGCCACAGGTAAGGACAACTGAGATAGACAGGATTGATGGGGCCTAGGGGGAGGACAGGGTACATCACATTCCCCCACCTAGACCCACAGGCCACAGCATCATGGCCCCATGAAAGGCCCCACTCCTGTCTGTCTGTCTGTCTGTCTGATTGTGTGATTCCCAGTTATTCCCATTCCTCCAACAGATAACATTCCAATGGGTTCAATGCATACACTTTTATTAAATCTCACTCTGTCACCCAGGCTGGAGTGCAGTGATGCAATCATAGCTCACTGCAGCCTCCAACTCCCAGGCTCAAGTAATCCTTCCACCTCAGCCTCCTGAGTAGCTGGGACCATAGGTGTCCACCACCATACTCCGCTAAATTTTAATTTTTTGTAGGGACAGGGCCTTGCTATATTGCCCAGGCTGGTCTCAAACTCCCAGCCTCAAGCGATCCTCCCACCTCAGCCTCCCGCAGTACTGTGATTACAGGGATGAGCCACTGCCCTTGGCCTAAATGTGTTCTTAAACACCTGTGTTGTTATTTTGTACATGAGTATTTTAATGTACACAAATGGCAATGAGCTGTGGCCTTATGGCATTGCTTTCTGTTTTCAGGCAGTGCTAGGCTTTTTTTGTTTTGTTTTGCTTTGTTTTGTTTTGTTTTGTTTTGTTTTGTTTTGTTTTTTTGAGATGGAGTTTCACTCTGTCACCCAGGCTGGAGTGCAGTGGCATGATCTCGGCTCACTGCAACCTCTGCCTCATAGGTTCAAGCAATTCTCAGCCTCCTGAGTAGCTGGAACTACAGGCATGCACCACCAGGCCTGGCTAATGTTTTTGTATTTTTAGTAGAAATGGGGTTTCACCATGTTGGTAAGGCTGATCATGAACTCCTGACCTTAAATGATCCACCTGCCTCAGCCTCCCAAAGTGCTGGGGTTACAGGTGTGAGGCCAACACTAGATTTTTTTAATGATGCTATGTGTTCATCTAGCCTGTCACGTCTCACTGCTGTACCACCTTCCATGTTTCTACCCAGCTCACCTGCCCACGATCCTAGTGAGGAACCCCAGGGCACCTCCACCTCCCAGAGCACAAATGTCATTAAGATGAGCAGCTTGGGACATGGTATGGGCCTATGCGGAGGTGTCCCTAGATAATGATGGCATCAGAGTGAGAGGCTGGATGAGGATGTGGCTGGGGGAGCTTCGAGGTGCTGTGATGTGTAAGAGATCATTAATTCCAGGATGTCACCCCGAGGTGAATATGCGTGGAGCAAAGATGCGGGGTCCCCAGGAGGGTGCACCAATACTAAAGACCCCAGACTCCATCCCTAGTCAGGCTCCCTGCTAAGTGGCAATTAGAAAAATTCCTCTTTACAGAAAACAAAATGCCAATTAGGTCCCCAACTACAGAGCCAGTCCTCTACCCTCTAGTGAAAGCTTCTGGTAGACAAGAAAAGCTTGGGAAAGCCACAAGGAGTAGGAACCACAGCTGAGGCCGGGCAGCAGCTTCATAAATCGAAAGGACAATTCTTTTTGTTTTTTTAAGAGATAAGGTCTCACTCCATTGCCCAGGCTGGTGTGCAGTGACCCAATCATGGCTCACTGCAGCCTTGAACTCCTGGGCTCAAGTGATCCTCCCAGCTCAGCCTCCTGAGTAGCTGGGACCACAGGCACACACCACCACGCCTTACTAACTTTTATTTTTATTTTTTTAATTTTTTTTTTTTTTTTTTTTTTTTTTTTTTTTTTTTTTGAGGCGGAGTCTCGCTCTGTCGCCCAGGCTGGAGTGCAGTGGCGCGATCTCGGCTCACTGCAAGCTCCGCCTCCCGGGTTCCTGCCATTCTCCTGCCTCAGCCTCCCGAGTAGCTGGGACTACAGGCGCCGCCACCACGCCCGGCTAATTTTTTTGTATTTTTAGTGGAGACGGGGTTTCACTGTGTTAGCCAGGATGGTCTCGATCTCCTGACCTCGAGATCCGCCCGTCTCGGCCTCCCAAAGTGCTGGGATTACAGGCTTGAGCCACCGCGCCCGGCCTATTTTTTTAATTTTTTAAAAAATGTTTTGAGATGCAGTCTTGCTCTGTCACCCAGGCTGGAGTGCAATGGCATGATCTCGGTTCACTGCAACCTCTGCCTCCCGAATTCAAGTGATCCTCCTGCCTCAGCTTCCCAAGTAGCTGGAATTATAGGCACACACCACCAAGCCCTGCTAATTTTTGTATTTTTGTAGAGACAGGGTTTCACCATGTTGGCCAGCATGGTCTTGAACTCCTGACCTCAGGTGATTCGCCCGCCTCAGCCTCCCAAAGTGCTAGGACTACAGGTGTGAGCCACCGCACACAGACCCTTGCTAATTTTTAAACTTTTTTGTGGAGATGGAGTCTCACTATGTTGCCCAGGCTGGTCTCAAGCTCTCGGTCTCAAGCAGTCCTCCCACCTCAGCCTCCCAAAGTGCTGGGATTACAGGAATGAGCCACCATGCCCAGCCCCAGAAGGTCAATTATTACCCAGTGACAGTGGAAGGAACAGAGACACAGTCGGTGGGTGGTGGGAAGATAAGAATATCCACTCTGAAGCCTTCTAATAATGTGAGAGAAGTGAGCTTCAGCTGAGCAGAAGGGAGGGCGGGAAGCAAGCCCAGGAGGTTTGAGGAGAGAGAGAGAGGAAGTATGAAACCGCTGTTGCACACCTCCTGGGGGAATGTAGAGGGGTTGCCAGGCAGCCCACTTGAAGTCTGAATTTAAAGTGAAAGTCCAGCCAGACTGGGGACAGTGACTCACGCCTGTAATCCCAGCACTTTGAGAGGCCGAGGTGGGTGAATCACCTGAGGCCAGGAGTTCAAGACCAGCCTGACCAACATGGTGAAACCCCATCTCTACTTAAAATATAAAAGTTAGCCAGGCATGGTTGTGGGCGCCTGTAATCCCACCTACTCAGGACGCTGAGGTGGGAGAATCACTTGAACACGGGAGGCAGAGATTGCAGTGAGCGGAGATCGCGCCACTGCACTCCAGCCTGGGCAGTACAGCCAGACGTGGTGGCTCACACCTGTAATCCCAGCACTTTGGGGGGTTGAGGTGAGGAGCATTGCTTGAGGCCAGGAGTTCAAGAGCAGCCTGGGCAACATGGTGAGACCTCATCTCTACAGAAAATTAGAAAATTAGCTGGGTGTGGTGTGGTGCACGTCTGCGATCCTAGCTCCCAGCAAGGCTGAGGTGGGAGGATTGCTTGAACCCAGGAGGTAGAGGCTACAGTGAGCTCTGATCACACCACTGCACTCCAGCCTGCATGACAGAGTGGGAAGCTGCCTCTAAAATAAATAAATAAATAAATAAATAAAAGTAAAAGTTCAGCTGAGTGTGTGCTTTCCCAGTGATGCTTGGCTGTCCAGGTGCAGATGCAAAAGATCCAGCCCGTTCATGTCACCCTTGCTGAGGGGAACAAAGTCAGGAGAGAGAGAGACAAAGGAGTTGAATTTTTTTTTTTTTTTTGACATGGAGTCTCCCTCTGTCACCCAGGCTGGAGTGCAGTG